>NC_064638.1:75166738-76411738 GCF_023864345.2 Schistocerca serialis cubense
CCTCCCTCTCTCTCTCTCTCCCCCTCCCTCCCTCTCTCTCTCTCTCCCCCCTCCCTCCCTCTCTCTCTCTCTCCCCCCTCCCTCCTCTCTCTCTCTCTCCCCCTCCCTCCCTCTCTCTCTCTCTCTCTCTCTCTCTCTCTCTCTCTCTCTCTCTCTCCTCTCTCTCCTCTCCCCTCCCCCTCCCTCTCCCCCCCCCCCACCTCCATCTCTCCCCTCCTTTTCGGAACACGGGAACAAGCCTTCACTATTCATGTATGTTGGACGACGACAAGCCATACGAAAACAGGTTCTTTTCCGTTGTCACGGGCCATTCTTAAATGTAATCCTACCAGTGCTGGGGATCCCCCTCGGCCAGTCTCCCCTAGTCACTTCTGTTGATGGTCCACATCCGCCGCTCCCCGTAATTACACCAGGCACAGCAGAACAATAGTACTATGTTCTGTGGCACACAAGAGCATGTATAAATGACATAATGCATCTCTCGTTTGTGGAAAAAAAAACTCGCCGAAGGACACACACTTCGATGTACTTTTTGCGCCATTACGGGCTTAATATTCGCAACCAAGCTGAGTGAATTTGTTGGTGCATTAGGGTCGGATCATTTTTCGCGTCCACGACGGCAGAATATCATTAGTTATCGGTTTCTCAGGTGCTCTCAAGTTGAATTAAATGCGGACAATGAGAAATCCTTTAAAGCGCTAAGAAAGACTCTGGTAACTGCAGTATCTTAAATTCTAAATTTTTAAATCTTTGCTGATTTTGTAGCTAGTCCTGTTATACGTTAATTCTTATGTACGTTATGAGGCAACGCCATAGGCATTAAGCATCTGAAAGTAATTATCTATACCAGAAACATTTTACGGCAGTAATCTCAATGTTGCATTCAGTCAATTGCGTTTTAAAGGAATGTTTTAAATAGCTGTAGTTCCGAACTCAACTAGCCTTTTCTTGTACGATGTCTTAATTTCCTGGGTGCCAAAAATTTACGGTTTTCTATTTTGAACACAGTACCACATATATGCGGGGAATAACACGAAACCTGTATTACGCAACGCTTGCAGATACGAAGTAATAAAGATAACGTATCTACACGCTTTTATCAGTAATTGTGTACACCTGATCACAGCACGCTAACAGACTAGTGAGACCACTTCCCCTTTGTTCCTGTTTCCATTAAGCTTTTTTCTATGCCTTATTCCGTATCGTTACGGACATGCCGTGTTAATCTGGACCTGCCAGCGTTAGTGGTAGACGGTGATCTTATGCTCTTCTTGTCGCCACACCTTGCAGTTCCACAGCCTCTCCTCCCCCCCCCCCTTTCAATCGCTCAACTCTCTCCCGGAACGGAAACTGTGCAAACCCTCCCCCCCCCCCCAATCTGCTTTAATACGAGGGCCGTTCAGAACCTCCGGTTGATTTAAAAAAATACACCAAGTTAAATAAAAATATTTTAATATATACATCTTACAACTACATCTTTGCACTATTTTTCTACATAGTCTCCATAGCGATTGAGGCACTTATCGTACCTCTTCACAAGCTTTGAAATTCCTTCTGCATAAAAATCACCCGCTTGTGCCTGGAGCCAGCCTGTGACCGCATCTTTGAGCTCTTCGTCGTCATCAAACCGCTGTGACCCGAGCCATTTCTTCAAATGCATGAAGAGGTGATAATCACTTGGCGCCAGGTCTGGGCTGTAAGGTGGATGGTTGATAACGTCCCACTTGAAGGACTCAAGAAGGGCAGTTGTTCTGCGAGCAGAGTGAGGACGGGCGTTATCGTGCAAAAAAACGATACCGGAAGTCAGCATAGCACGGCGTTTGTTCTGTATAGCCCGTCGTAACTTTTTTATTGTTTCACAGTACACGTCTTGATTAATGGTCGTACCACGTTCCATGAATTCAATCAAAACACCCCTTTGGCATCCCAAAACACCGTTGCCATCAGTTTTCTGGCAGAAAAATCTTGCGAGGCTTTTCTTGGTTTGGTAGGCGAATTTGAATGTGCCCACATCTTTGATTGTTCTTTTGTCTCAGGGTTCACGTACTTAATCCAGGTTTCGTCACCGGTCACGATTCTGTTTAACAATGGTTCTCCTTCGTCCTCATAACGTGACAGAAAGTCTAATGCAGAGGCCATTCCTTGAGTTTTGTGGTGGTCGGTAAGAATTTTGGGCACCCATCGTGCACAGAACTTACGGTAACCCAATCTTGCTGTCACTATCTCGTACAAGAGAGTCTTAGAAATCTGTGGAAAACCAGTAGACAACTCCGACATTGAGAAACGTCGGTTTTCACGAACTTTTGCATCAACTGTCAGAACGAGTTCGTCAGCCACCAATGATGGTCCACCACTCCTCTCTTCATCATGAACGTTTTCTCGTCCACTTTTAAATAAAAGTACCCATTCACGGACAACTCCTTCACTCATAACTCTTGGTCCGTACACGGCACAAAGCTCACGATGAATAGCTGCTGCAGAATATCCTTTGGCTGTAAAAAACCTTATGACAGCACGGACTTCACATTTGGCGGGGTTTCCTATTGCAGCACACATTTCAAACTGCCACAAAAACTAAACTAGCGCAGGTACGATGTTCACTCGACCACGGCTTGATGCCGACTGACCTGTTGAGTGTGTGAACGCACAGATGGCGTCGATACTCCCCCCACAACCCGCACTGTGACCAATCGGAGGTTACTTTCTGAACCGCCCTCGTATTATCCACATGTGAAAGTGTGTCAAAGTTTTCGAAACGTTTGCGAATCGTGTAACTGAGGCGTGACGTGGGTACCAGCACGGTATCCACCTAGTTGGATATGGGAAACCGCCTAAAAACCACATCGAGGTTGACTCACACCAGCCCTCGTCGTTAATCCGCCGGGCGGATTCGCTCCAGGGCCGGTGAGCGTCTGCCCGGTGGGTCTTCCTGTTTCAACCAATACGCAGGCGTATTAATTTTTCTTCAGTGTACGGGGCGTTTTGAAGGACAGTCGTCACATTAGCCACACGGATGAAAAGTTGATTTCCTGCAACGTCGGAACTTAGTACATAGCAACACAGCGCTCACGATGGACATCTAAACAGGAGAGAAACTGCCGCGTTCAAAGCAAACCTAAACATACACAAACGAGCCACAAAACATTATTAGCACTTGCTTAATAGTGTGCGTGTGGAATGCAATAAAACAGCGGTTCTGCATGGCATGGAATTGAGTCCTAGGTAGATTTCTGGATATGTGGCGCCAGCGTATCTACGAACAGGTCACGAAATTCTGGTAAATTACGGGCCGGTGTTAGCGTCCCAGATGGTTTCCATCGGCTTCAGATCAGCCATATTTCGTGACCCAGACATCAGTGATTTCACTGTCGTCCTCCGCGGATGACTGTAACACGAGTCTGGCATTGCAACAATGACAGTTACCATGCTGCAAGATGCTTCGCTGCCAGGGAAGACGCCAGATATGAAGTCATGCAGGTAGTCCTTAATAATCTAGTAGTCCGCAATTTTCTTTTGTCGTAAATTCTAATTATTACTGTGAATTTTGGACCTCTTACCTAATACCATGTGAAGAATTTGACAGAGCACTTAAAGACCTGAATCGAAACAAGACCCCGGGAGTAGACAACATTCCATTAGAACTACTGACAGCCTTGGGAGAGCCAGGCCTACCAAAACTCTACAATCTGGTCAGCAAGATGTAT
Organism: Schistocerca serialis cubense; assembly: GCF_023864345.2. Taxonomy (NCBI): domain Eukaryota; kingdom Metazoa; phylum Arthropoda; class Insecta; order Orthoptera; family Acrididae; genus Schistocerca; species Schistocerca serialis. The sequence goes on from NC_064638.1 coordinate 75,170,443, forward strand.
GAGACAGGCGAAATACCCTCAGACTTCAAGAAGAATATAGTAATTCCAATCCCAAAGAAAGCAGATGCTGACAGATGTGAAAATTACCGAACTATCAGTTTAATAAGCCGCAGCTGCAAACTACTAACACGAATTCTTTACAGACGAATAGAAAAACTAGTGAAGCCGACTTAGGGGAAGATCAGTTTGGATTGCGTAGAAATGTTGGAACACGTGAGGCAATACTGACTCTACAACTTATCTTAGAAAGTAGATTAAGAAAGGCAAACGTACGTTTCTAGCATTTGTAGACTTTGTAAAAAGCTTTCTCTATGTTGACTGCAATACTCTTTCAAATTCTGAAGGTGGTAGGGGTAAAATACAGGGAGCGAAGGGCTATTTACAATTTGTACAGAAACCAAATGGCAGTTACAAGAGTCGAGGGACACGAAAGGGAAGCAGTGGTTGGGAAGGGAGTGAGACAGGGTTGTAGCCTATCTCCGATGCTATTCAATCTGTACACTGAGCAAACAGTAAAGGAAACAAAAGAAAACTTCTGAGTAGGTATTAAAATCCATAGAGAAGAAATAAAAACTTTGAGGTTCGCCGATGGCATTGTAATTCTGTCAGAGACAGCAAAGGACTTGGAAGAGCAGTTGAACGGATTGGACAGTGTCTTTAAAGGAGGATATAAGATGAACATCAACAAAAGCAATACGAGGATAATGGAATGTAGTCGAATTAAATCGGGTGATGCTGAGGGAATTACATTAGGAAATGAGAGGCTTAAAGTAGTAAAGGAGTTTTGCTCTTTGGGGAGCAAAATAACTTACGATGGTGGAAGTAGAGAGGATATAAAATGTAGACTGGCAATGGCAAGGAAAGCGTTTCTGAAGAAGAGAAATTTAACATCGAGTATAGATTTAAGTGTCAGGAAGTCATTTCTGAAAGTATTTGTATGGAGTGTAGCCATGTATGGAAGTGAAACATGGACGATAAATAGTTTGGACAGAAAGAGAATAGAAGCTTTCGAAATGTGGTGCTACAGAAGAATGCTGAAGATTAGATGGGTAGATCACATAACTAATGAGGAGGTATTGAGTAGAATTGGAGAGAAGATAAATTTGTGTCGCAACTTGACTAGAAGAACGGATCTGTTGGTAGGGCTTATTCTGAGGCATCAAGGGATCACCAATTTAGTATTGGAGGGCAGCGTGGAGGGTAAAAACCCTAGGGGGAGACCGAGAGAAGAATATACTAAGCAGATTCAGAAGGATGTAGGTTGCAGTAAGTACTGGGAGATGAAGCTTGCACAGGATAGAGTAGCATGGAGAGCTGCATCAAACCAGTCTCTGGACTGGAGACCACAACCACCATCACCACCACCTTGGAACTCTAGTCAAGTCGACCATATTTGGCATTCAAAGTGAAGTACAACGTGAATTATATTAGTAATAACTATTGTTAATGTTATTGTAGCAATAAAACACTGAAACGTAAGATAAACAATATAAAGTAAAAATTTAATTGAAGTTGTTAGTGGAAAAGTCCCAGCAAATATTACTAGATCTGTAACCGGCAGCCTCGAAAGGACAGCAGTGCACAGCTGTCGTGGTGCTTTCGGCTACCACCACAGGCCCCATGGAAGCCCAGGTGATGCCAACCACAGCATAATACTGCATCCACTTGCCTGCGTCCGTGGCTCAGTGCATGTTTCGAGCAGGTTTTGGCTTGCATGCATGCGCATCCGGACCATAAACCTGGCATAGCAAGAAACATGATAAATGCGACCGCGCGATGTTCCATAAATCCAAGGTCTAATTTCGATTAATCCGTGCCCACTGCAATCGTAATTCACAAAGTCGTAGGGTCAACATGGAAACACGCAGAGGTCCTGTGCTGCGGAGCCCCATGTTCAACAACGTGAGAACACGGACCGTGCATTCCGACGTTGAGCGTGCCGAGTTCCTGACGTCATAGCGTGGAAAGAGCACGTTGGGGAGTCTTTCCGAACGTGCAGAGCAAAATCTAAAGCCGTCGGCACACGCACCGTGCCATTCAGCGTGCCAAGTTCAGCGTAGTGCTGAACGTTCAGAACTCTTGTGGGTACGGTACGTGGTATACGCGATATCAGCGCGGTCCAGCGGCAGTTACCGGCTCTGTCTGGCTCGTACACAACTCTGTTCACGAGATGGACGGGCTTAAAATTTCCACGTTAGCTCTATTAAAACGCACGTTTGCTCCCTTGTCCACATGTTAGTTATGTTGTTCCTTCTATAATACACGTAAATAAAAACTTAAATATCCATGGACATCTTAAAAGGCTAAAAGGGAAATACCAAGTTCAGTTGAACAATAACATCGGCTTGTAAAAGTTCCATTTAAATATTGCCGTACAAATTCTTATCGTCATTTATGTCTGTTTTGCGTCTTTTTCTTTAGCTGCTCCAAATTCCTGGGTGTATGCACCGTCTATGCAACTAAATGAAGGCAGTTTGTTTCTTGCCATACGCGTTTCGCTTCTTTTATTTGGGAAACATCAGCGGCCTGAAATACAGGTTTCTTTTATACATACAATAAAAGTATTGTGTGTTAGATGTAATACGAGGCGTGTTTTTTAAGTACCGTTTTGAAATTAAAAAAAGACTTGCTACGATATCTCAATCTTATTTTTACATGAAAGCCTGTACCTTAATCTGCTTTTCTACATAATTTCCGTCAATATTGAGGCACTTGTCATAACGTTGTACCAGTTTTTGAATACCCTCCTCATAGAAGTCGATCGCTTGACTTGTTAACCACTGCATCACCACTGTTTTGACTTCGCCATCGTCTTGAAGACGCTGACCGCCCAGGTGTTTCTCAAAGTGCAGGAACAGATGGTAGCCACCGGGCGCAAAATCGGGGCTGTACGGAGGATGAGCTAGAGTTTCCTATCGAAAAGATGTGATGAGATCTTTGGTCTGATTCGCCACATGCGGACGGGCATTGTCTTGCAGCAAAACGATGCCCTTGCTCGACTTCCATGGACTGTTGCTTTGATTCTGGTGTGACGTAGGCCACCCATGTTTCATCGCCCTTAACAATTTTGCTTAAGAAATCACCGTTGTTGTGGTACCGTTCAAGGGAAGTCAATGCACTGTCTAAACGTTTGGTTTTGTGCACATCCGTAAACATTTTCGGTACCCAACGTGCGAACAATTTTCGGTAATTCAAGTGCGTGGTCGCAATGCCATACAAAACACTAAGAGAAACATTGGGAAAGTCATCCCGCAAGGAGGAAATTGTAAATCGTCACTTTTACCTTATTGTTCACTACCTGCACCAAACTTACATTAACTACCGAAGGACGCCCACTCCGTCGTTCATCATGCACATTTGTGCGGCCATCTTTAAATGCTCTCACCCACTTTATTACGATTCCATCATCCATGTTTTGTCTGTAAACTGCACAGATAACACGATGAATATCGATCGCTTTTAGGCCTTTAGCACTAAGAAATCTGACAACAGCCCGTACTTCAGTCGGTGGGACTCAAGATTATCGGAGGCATCTTAAACACTCAGTACACAACGTAAACAAGGAAGAATCAGACTGTAATGGCGTCAGTGAGTAGATTAAGGTACAGGCTTTCATGTAAAAATAAAATTGAGATCATAGCACATCTTTTTTTAATTTCAAAACGGTAATTATTTAAACACGCCGCTTATGCTGCTATATTACATGTTGTCGCGTTTTTCTCTTGCTTTTTAGGTTAGAAGCAACTTACGTAGCCCAAGTTCTATATTGTGAATGTATCGTTCGGTGTTAAGATTTCCAGCGCTGTTAACACATGTGTGTAGTCTTGGAGATGAATTTGTTAGTCTTCACACTCCAGCTGGCCGATTTCTTGTGTTTCATCCACATAATTTGTCACACCGCATGTTTCACTTCCATTCGATGATCAACATGTGTGTGCTTTCGGTGTGTAGTAGTGTTGCCAACCATTTATCATTTGCAACCATTTACGCTTGGAGTGGGCTAATGAACTAATACAGTCCATTGTACACATCGAGACTAAATATTACATTAAGTCTATATACATTTAATTATTGGTATATTTGTCTGATGATGCCATACCTCAAAACATGTTGCAAAAATGAGTAGTACAAGTAAGATATTTAAGGTTTGTGACTGATAGTGAGTTCTGTAACACGTTTAAAAATTGGAATTGTAACCTTGAGAGACTGCAGCTTACGGTATCCTTTGAACAAGGTGTGTCCTACTGATATCCGTATGTGTGAACAGTGCGGATAGGAGCAGGCGTTGTGTGGTAGAATTTTTTTCAACGGGTGGGGGGTGGGGGGAGGGGGGGATGGGAGGGAGGTTGTCCTGGACAGAGGTTATCCTGGACAGAGCACCCTTGTCGCCGAAATGCGAACCCAGGACAGAACGACGCCTGGTCTGCTTAGCGCTATGGAAGAGTGGGGGGTACCCACGAGTATAAACAGGCCTTCAAGCACGAGTCCATCAGCACTTTTGGTCATAACTGGCTCTGACGAAATACTGCACATGTCTGTCAAGACGACTCGCCCGTTCTCCCGAGAACTCTTGTTGCAGGTATGTAGTATTATCGGTTGTACGTTATACATAAAATATTGTGATGTGCGCCCACAATTTGATAAAATATTTTGGAGTAAACACCTTCTGTTTCAACAGAAGACACCATTTAGCACTTAGGCTATATTGATTTACATCTCTTCTTCGTTAGGCAGTGAGTTTAGACTTCTTAACGTCATTATCGGGTGTATAGCTCGATCAAGGTATCACGCACGTGGGAGTTGCCTCGTATTTACGGTACAGGTTGTACTGTTTTTGTGGTTTGATAGACATCCGATGCGCCGAGTAGAATTTGAAAGACCAACGCGAACGGTAGCACATCGTGTGAATACAATGCTACTTTCACGCGTATGGCACCTTATTCGAGCTAAACACACGGTAATGGATTTAAGAAGTCCAAACTCGTTATGTAACGGAGAGGTTTAAGTACTGCAAAACCGCCTCCTAAATTTCACCAATTTATGCCTCTACTGTACACTTTAAATAAAATTATGGAAATCGGAGAATACTGTGACTGTTGTTCAATTAAAGCGGTTACCCTCGAGACTTAAGAACTCGATCTTATCCATGATCGTCAGTGTTTCTTCTGTGACTGTACTACTTCCGTAGAATAAAGAATAACAATCTTCAGTCACAATCGTAATTTGATTTTAATTCACGATGCATTTCGAGCTCTGGGGGCTGATCCTCAGGTTTTCTCTTCTTTCAGGTTTAGGAATTCAGCATCTTTTTATTTGAAATTCTTTCACTTGTTTTGATTTTCTTTTGCAAATGCGCGGTCGAGTGGAAAGTATATACATGAAGATAAGTGTCCACTCGTACTGCTTCAAAACCATGTCCCCACTGCTGGAAACAGTTATTTTTCGATTTGTCGTAGTTTTGTCAAATTATGTTCACAATTTGCCACATTTTAATATAGCATTGTATTCTTACAAGGACCAGAAAAACCTAATTCTAACAAAAGAAAAAAGAATTTAGGTTGTTAAAGCACCCTCAAGGCTCGAAATGCAGCGGCCATTGAAATGAAATCACAATTGTGACTGAAGGCGGTTGTTGATTTTATGAAAGAACTTGTGCACTGGAGGAGACGTAAGTGAGTATTTCGGGTCTAGTTTCTATGTCTTCCAATAATTATCAACGCATATATAGCACATACATTACCGTTTTATTGTACTTGTCGTTTACATATCGTAAAAAGTGGTGCTGACGTAATAAGCAGTGCCCGAACAGTTCAGCAGAAGACTGTCTGTTCCTGTGCCACAAATATAAATGGAGGTATCTCAAGATGACCATAGCTGCCAGAAGCCGGCAATGGTAGTACTGTAATAACTTTTCAAGAACTCTTGTAGCCAGCTGAGGTCTCCCTCAACAGGATTTAGTAGTATTAGTTCATTTATTCTTTCCTTGTATGGTGCATGTCTGAATAAGTACAACGCCGTGTGTGAACGATAGATCTGTAACGTCTGTATGTTGATGATACGTTTGTGAAATGACTCCAAAGATATAAAAACTATTGAGGCAACTTCCAAGAGTACATCATATAGGGCCGTAAAAGAACGCAACGTAACATTTACTGGGCTGGGGTCAAAAAACTCGTAGCATGTACTGAATTGTAACGGACGTGCGTGGAAAATTTCCCCGTATATCTCTCTTCTATGTGTGCATCTACTTCAAAAGGCACCTAACGGTGTATGGCGGAAGGTACTTCTTACACCACTAACTGTTCTCCCCCCCCCCCCCCCCCCCAATCCTTCTCCACTTACGAATGGTGCTTCGGAAGAATGATTGTACACGAAACAGTGATGAAACGCGCCGCTCTTCATTGGATCATATCTAAGCCACTTCTTTCGTGGATTGGTTACATAGCTCTCGTACCACTTCAGTTTCCATAACTACTGTATCGCTTACTAAGACGATTGGCACTTGTTTACCCATATTCACAAATTACACTCAAAATAGTCTAGCTAGAGATAGTAGCAGAGCGTACATACCGCGCTGGTGACTGCCGGCTACAGTATCGGTGCGGACTGCGGCGCAGAACGCACTGCCGGAGATGGGACGGCCGTAGGTGTGGGCTATTGGCCATCGCTAACTGCGTTATCGGACGCGCGGCGGTGCCCTTATCTGATTAGCGACGTGGTGGAGAAGCCGTAGGAGCCAGCAGGCCAGTCGCTCAGCCGTGGTCGTCCTTCCGTAGAGTCTGTGCCACGCTCCGCCGATTCATCCGTCACCACCATGCCGCTGATGACGGACAAGCAATACCACCAATATGTGAGTACACTGTACACTTCGTTTCTGCTCGAACCGTACCTTCGCTTTTGCCCCGAGCGAAATCCATGCGCGCTGCTGCTTCTCCCACCAAGCTTCAGTGCGCCCCTCTGTCACTCAGAGTACTGTACTCAGCAGAACGGCTACGAAACTGAGAGCGTTGACAATGTAAAACACGACCTGATGGTAGCATTTCAAGATATTCACAAGTTTCGAAGATTCGGCTCACCCGTTTCCCGTACTAAATTACTTCCACTTCGACTACCATTCACGTCCTCAGTCGATCCACCACAGAATATCAAGGAAACAATTCATTCGTTTCCTCATATTCGGATCCCAGCATTTTTTCTGGAGCTCAGAATCATTTTACTCGCCATTGACACCTTAATTTGTTCTAACATTCATTCTTGCCTGTTTCAGCCTGTGACCATTTTCATTCTCAGCTATGATATCCAATGTCAACAAATTTGTAATGATTAGAGTTGCATCGTTAACGTTATAAATAATGTGGCTACCTACTTCTACATCGATGATGTGTGTGTCATCACATTTACCAGTCCGAACACACAATAGTAAAACTACCTTTTACGTGATAGTTACGTGCAAGGAAATTTAGTGTGGGAGGAACAAATTCCTGTTCCCACGTAACAAGACTCCATTTTGCGTATGACGACACACCCGTTATCGATATTACACCTACTTCTAAGTAATTACAACATTTGTTATGTAATAATGTTCCAACTTTTTGAACTTTTATTAGTTTCTTGTTGTTGGATAGCTTCGTCTGAAAACGATCGTGTGTCGAAAGTGTTTAGTATTGCAAAATAAATGTAAAACTTAAATTTGTTCCAAGTAATTAAACACCTTGTGGCGGACTTTTGTGGTGGGTGGTGGAAACTGAGTCTTGTCGTTGGAAGATTGTGGATTCTCACGCTATTGAGCACTATCAGAGTTAATCAAAGGACTCCAGTGATGTATTCAGTCTATTCCTTCAGCTATAATCACTGCTTCTAAATATTTCAAAAATTTAGTGACCCAGCGTTTTAGTAGTTAACTACAATTTTTCGTCCTGGTGTATTTATTTGCCATTTTATAGCTTAATGAATGTACTCTGTAACTCTAATAACAGCAAATAACGTTCTTGTATCTATTCTTATATTTTGTAAATGTTCGTCTCCTTAATAAAAGAAAAAAAGACACCGGTGACAGACGACGTGAAATTATTACGAAAACGTCTAGTAGATAATTTGTGTAAACAACAAATGCCCTCCCGCACATTCCGCAGTTGAATTTCGTGATATGTGCGCTTAGGATTTTAGAAAATGCTCGAATTCCAATCAGTCTGTTGCATAACGTACTTCTCACAGCACAGTTCGTTCGTAATGTTTCACGTGCTTATTTGAAACGAAGCATGCACAATTAAAAAAAAAAAACTGTCTGTGGCTCGCATGTTGACTTAACTGGATCTCCATGCTCATATTTTAGGTGAAAGACACTTTTAGAAGATTTGATTAGATACATTTTATGAGCATTTGTTTCAGAGGACTTAAATTGGAGCACTTTCCAATGCACTTAGAGCAGTAGTGCGTGTTTTATTGATTTCAGACCGACATGTCCATCCAAACCAACGAAGACACTTGATGGTTTACGAACTTCCAGCATGCTGAAGTAGCTTGGGTCAGCAACTTCTGTTAATCAATAGAACGAAAAAGCAGTCCAATTTGCAAGTATTTTATTTTCCATTCGATGAGTAGTTTCGACCCGAGACCGTTTCAAATCAACATAACAAAGTTGAAAATGGCATTCCCGAAGATGTCAAAAAATGTGTAATGTACATTTACAGTGTACACAGGTAAATGTACTCTGAGCAACCCTTATCTCTGCGTTACTATAGCAACCTATTACCACTCGAACTTACATACTAAAGTACAATTTTCCAGTATGCCTTACTAGAACACTGAAAGAGGAATAAATGAGTTCACATTCACGTTATACCGCTCAGTACAGTAAAGTAAGCCATTACCGACAATGACTTGCAGTGGACCAAACGAATAGTAATGGGAAGATTACACTAGTCAATAGTGCGTGTCCACGTACTGTATTGTTCGTGGTGACCTTATTTGCCGCATTATACGCTTGTACTTTGTGAAAAGCACAATGAGCCGTGAGGCATCGTTTGAAATATATATTTTCCCCTTAGATATGTATTTATGTTCGTCTGTATTTCATTACATTAAAGCTTGTCACATCAGACGGACAGCGATAATGAGATCGTACATCTTCTCAAATCGTAGTTTTTCAAATCATAGTTTTTCGTACGTTGCTGTAGCTGCTAAATATTTTGGAATTCAATGGTACGGCTGTTAGCATAGCGAATCCGGGAATGTGATGAACCGTGAATTAAAAAGATCAGTGAAGTATATGCCTTGGTTGAAGACATTTTCCTCTTCGCTAGATCCAAAGTACGCCTTGCGAGTGATGAAACACACGACTTTAAAGTCTGATTACCCAGTTTCGGCTCGGAGGCTGTACCGTGAACCTGGCACAGTGCCACAGGCTACATGGGTAGTGACTGTTGATAAGTTATCTCTTACAGCTGTCGGTTTATTTTGTCAGGAAGCAAGAGGTCGTCATTGACCAGTCAACGCGGACTGGTTTTCTTCGCGACCTGAGACGCAAGACGAAATACAGAGAAGGATGTTAGCGCTGCGTGGGCTCCGGTGATGGATCAGCGAGGCAGGTACTGCGCGAAGAAACGAAAATAAAAATCCAGGGAATAACTCCTCAATCCGACCAACACACAGCCACAAGACTGTAATCCCAAAGGCGGATTCCCTTTCAGGCTTGTGTCGGAGGTGGAATGGTGTCCTCGAGTGCTTGTCGCTGTGCCCAGTCGAAACAAGTTGTTGTTCTGCATTCTGTGATACTTTTAAATTGGCTGTGGGGGGGGGGGGGCTTAAGTGCCGCCGACTGTCGACTCAGACATTTTATTCAACTTCTAAATGACCGAAAATTGAAACTTGCCGAAATTTACAGTCTGCTAAAGGAAGTGTGCTCGTGGTCTTGGGGAAGCGTTCTCGCTTCCCGCGCAGTAGGTCCCGGGTTCGATTCCCGGCGGGGTTAGGGATTTTTCCTGCCTCGAGATGACTGGGTGTTGTGTCGTCTTTATCATCATCATTCATCCCCATTACGGTCGGAGGAAGGCAATGGCAAACCACATCCACTAAGACCTTGCCTAGTACAACGGTGTCTGTTCTCCCGCATCGTCCCCTATGCTCCTCGGAGTGTAGGACATCTCCTCCTCATCATCATCATCATCATCATCATCATCATCATCATCATCATCATCATCATCATCATCAAAGGAAGTGTACAATGATACAGTAACGAATAAAATAAATGCACGAAAGTGATGTGAAATGTTTAATCTTCTTGCGCTAGACCCTTCGACTTGCCCCGAATTTAAAGGTTATCATTCCATTTTCTCTTCAGTCTGTCCACGACCATGGAACCAAGGAAACGACCAACAGCAGTAGTAGTTCGTTTGTACATGGGATTAGTTGTTCTTCTGACGTGCTTCTGCGAAAAAGTCGATTGTGGTCTGTTTATGTATTTTACTTTGACTAGTGCATACTAACTTACGGTAAGGTTTTGAGTAAATTTTAGTGCACTTTCGTAGTGTGAACTGACTTGGAAGTGCCGTAAAAATGAGACGTAGCGGAGCAGCAGCACTTAGATTCCATCCAGAGACGGCTTGGGTTAGTGTTAAATTCCTGGTAGTAGAGATGAACATTGATTAAAGATGGATAGGATCTACACCTGTTGTGCGGGAAATCCACTGTCTGTAAACTGCTGGAAGCTGTGTTGGCTACGTCGACGGGCCTCAGGCTGCTCTCCAGGGCTGGGGTGGAATCCCTGAGACGAATTCTCAGCAGCTCTGGCACGTGTAGAGTAGCCTGTATGGTCCCTGATATTAGCTTGACGGTTAACAGAGAACAGTAGTGGCGACGCGAATCTGGGCGGAAGGCGTAAGTGGATGTCCGCACGGCTCTCCCTTTACGACTTAAAGGGCTTGAGGTATCGCCCGCTGCTTAAAGTACATATGAGCCAGTACGCAGTGCCTCGTTAGTTGGGAGCCAATGTTCATTAAAGGTCCGAACAAGAGCGGAGGGTGAGTTTGTTCATTACTGGGAGCTCCAGCGTTATGTCAGTAACGGAAGCCATTGGGGGAACGAAGGCCAATGTCCACCTCGTTCTTACCTGGGGCTTTCGTTACAGATGAGTACGGGGTCCCGGGTTCGATTCCCGTCGGGGTCAGGGATTTTCACCTGCCTCGAGATGACTGGGTGTTTTTGTTGTCCTCATTGTTTCATCATCATTCATGAAAGTGGCGAGATTGGACTGAGCAGTGGTTGGGAACTTGTACGGGCGCTGATAACCACGCAGTTGAGCGTTCCACAAACCAAACATCCACATCATCGAGATACAGATGTAGATGCGGCTACGGCGGCAGCGATTCATCGCACTGGGTGCACCCGGTTGCAAATCATGGCTCATGTAGGCACGCATGACGCCTGCCGCCTGACTCCAGAAGCCATCGTCGGTTCCTATAGGCAGCTTGCTGTCTTAATATAGAAATCTAGCCTTGCGTGCGTATTCGAAGTGGAGCTAGCTAGAATTTTGTAGCATTGTCACCAGATCCGATAACGGTCCTCTGGTTTGGAACCGAGTGGAAGCCTTAAGGGGCTCCGGAAAGGCTCAAAATCATGAAAAGTTCAATTTTTACTTTTTTGCGTTTTCTGAATCTGCAGACTATTACCTTTTAATAGATATATAATTTATTCAATTCCGAAGACAACTATTTTTAAATTTTTTTTGAAATGTGTTCTACATGGGCGTGACCCACTGTGGCGCTGTTAAACTGCTGTCAAATGGTGTTATTATTAACGTCCGTGTTCATCAGGTACATTTTAGTGATTTGAGATAAAGTATGTGTTGTGACTAACCTGTGATGGTTCAATATATATCGCTGGTGTGATTGTCGATTGTTTCATGCTTATTTACTCTGTCGTTATCTCGAAAATATTCGTAATTAATTCTGTTTCTTGAAGTATAATAATGAGTAAAAGTAAAGTTATTAGAAATCCTCTGAAGGCTTTTAAGAAAAGGCGAAATGTTGGAAAGCCAAAGGTATGTGTTATTACTGTAAACAATAAAGACGATAACCAAGTGAGTGAACCTAACCTCTCAAGTACACCTGCCAATAGCAGTCAAAGTGGGAAAGAAAATACTTCACAGAAGAAGCTTGGTTCAATGAGTGAAAACTATGAATGTTTTATGGGCGAATCGGATGTGAAGAAATATTTGATATGTCGGTTCTCAAAGGAATTTTTTCAAACTGTGTAAGATGTATTCATTGTAGTGAAGTTGGTCTGGAACTCTCCATAATAAAGCACGTAGGACTTGCTAGTGAAATACAACTGAAATGTGATAAGTGTTCATACATGACCACCTTTTGGAACAGTGTTGCAGTAACTGCAACTGAAGAAAATGGTAGAAAAATCTACGAACACAACAACGAGCGATGCTTGCTTTAGACAAGGAACGCCTTCGGGCTGCAGACAGGGCTGTAAAGAGTCTAGAAATACAAGCAAGAGTAAACAGGAGGAGGAACAAGAGGAAGCTGGAGGAGGAGTTTGCAGAGGATGAAGATAATCCATCCTATGGACCTGGAATGCACTAAAAAGTTAATCCAATCTTTGTCGCTCGATTCCCAAAACTTTTATTTTCTCATACTAATTACATGTTTTCTAAGGTCTTCCAAACATATTTGTTTCAAACTTTCAGTAAATGTTACACAGTACCTTCTGCATAATTTAACACAGCCTTTTTCCAAAAAACTGTATTTTTGAATATATAAATAAAAAATTGCAAAAAAATGTTGTGAATTTTCATTACAATTGAAAAAAATCATCTTTAATAACTGAACGAAAATTTTGTAAAATCCCTGTGTTAAGTTGTAGCCCATATTCCAATAAATAATCTGTAAAAAGTTCAACTTCCTACCTCAAATACTTTGTGAGGAAAGATGTAATTTATAAGCGTTATTTTAACATTGCAAGTATAGGGCGTTCCGGAGCCCCTTAAATCAACGGCGGAGACGGTTCTGTGACGGTTTTGGATGCGGATCTTTCGAAATCTGCTTCGGGTGAAGAATTGTAACATCCCCTTCAAAGGTCGTACCTTACGCACAGGAAGCGAATACTGGGGTGACTTGCAAGTGTGAAGGTGTTCTTCTTTATACACAAGTGTACAACTTTGCTTCCGCCGTTTGCCGATAGGTGGCGACAACGGTAAGTAGCGGTCGAAAGAAACAGCTCGCAGACGTCAGGCAGTTAGCTCGGACCTTGCTCAACATAACCTCACTCAAACATTAGTCGATTTGTGTCTGCATCATAAAGTTGTTATTGATTGAAAATGTCAGTTCACGAGCCTAATTCTCATTTGCGGGAGGTGTTACTGTCTGAATAAAACAGCGGCTGAGTCTTACCGAATGCTCTCAAGTATGTATGGTACGGACGCTATTGGTGAAAGATCGTTCCTGAGTAGTTTCAACGCTGCAAGAATGGTGATTTTTTTAACGTCGTAGGCCGGCCTAGTGGTGGAACAAAGAATGTTTTCGAAGATGCAGAATTGGAGACATTGCTGAGTGAAGACTCGCGTCAAACTCAAGAAGAATTGGCACGATTAGTGGGAGTGACACAGCAAGCCATTTCAAAACGTCTCCAGAAAAAAGGAACTTGGGTCTCGTGTGATCTGAAACCAAGAGACGTTGAACGGCGTTTGTGAACAGTTGGTTCAGAGGCAAAAATGGGATTTCTGCATCGCATTGTGACCGGGACGAAAAATGGGTTCATTACGATAACCCTAAACGCAGAAACGCCGACGGCCAAACCGAATATTCACAGCTCCAAGATCATGCTCTGCATTTGGTGGGACCAGCTCGGACCCCGGGACAGGTGGGTGGGGTAGAGGCATCCAAACGACTATTCACGTTATTCTGTAGACTCTGTGAGGCTGGAGATATAACATCAGACTTTTTGAAAAATATCATTTACACAATCCCCAATATAGCAACGGCAGATGAGTGCGAGAATTATCGCAAAATCACCTCAACGTCTCATCGTCAAAGTTCACGCCTAGAATAGTATACAACTTCGGAAAAGTAAAAGCACCAGTGGCAGTTTTGGCATTATGCGGGATAGTGGAAGCAGTACTTAAATAAAATGAAGATACCTTGATAGTTTTGTCTCTCTAGAAAAAGTATTCGACAGTGTAAAATTCTGAAAGATTTCCAAAATTCTGAGAAAATTAGGAATAAGCTTCAGCGAAAGACGTGTAATATGGGATGTGTGCAAGAACCAACGGGGGACAACAAGAATGAAAGAGCAGGAGCCAAGTACTCGGAGTAAAAAGCGTATTCGACAGGGGCGTAGTACTTCGCTGCCTACTGTTCACTCTGTATATCAAAGAAGCAATGACGGAAATAAAGGGTCATTCGAGAGTGGAATTAAAATTTTGGGTGAAATGGTACCAGTTCCCTGGTTATGTCGCTATCCTTAGTGAAAGTGCAGCAGAATTACAGGACCTGTTCAAAGGAATTAAGTCTAATCAGTACACATTATGGATCAAAAGTAAACCGAAGAAAGACGAAAGTAATGAGGTGTAGCAGAAACGAGATTAGCGATAAATTTAGCATCAAAATTGGTTACCAAGAAGCAGACGAAGTTTGGAGCTCTGCTACCTTGGACGTACGAGGGTGAGTCAAATGAAAACCTTGAATATTTTTTAAATATTATTTATTGTGCAGAAGTGGTACAAAGCTGTATCGCTGTATCACTTTTCAACATAATCTATCACATGCTCAATGCAAGTCCTCCAGCGCTTTACAAAGTGCATAAAGTCCTTCAGAAAAAAATCTTTTAGGAGTCCACGCAACCACTCATGCACCGCGTGGCGTACCTTTTCATCAGAACGGAACGTCTTTCCTCCCATTGCGTCTTTGAGTGGTCCAAACAAATGGGAATCACTTGGGGGCAAGGTCTGGTGAGTATGATGGATGAGGAAAACACTCAAAATGCAGATCTGTGATTGTTGCAACTGTTGTACGGGCAGTGTGGGGCCTTGCATTGTCACGTTGCAAAAGGACACCTGCTGACGGCAATCTATGTCGCTTTGATTTGATTGCAGGCCGCAGATGATTTTTTAGGAGATCTGTGTATGATGCACTGGTGACATTGGTCCCTCTAGGCAAGTAATGTTCCAAAATGACGCCTTTTTCGTCCCAAAAGAGAGTCAGCATAACCTTCCCTGCTGATGGTTCTGTTCGAAACTCCTTTGGTTTTGGTGATGAGGAATGGCGCCATTCCTTGCTCGCTCTCTTCGTTTCCGTTTGGTGGAAGTGAACCTAGGTTTCGTCCCCAGTAACGATTCTTGCAAGGAAGCCATCACCTTCTCATTCAAAGCGCTGTAGAAGTTCTTCACAAGCATCAACATGTCGTTCTCTCATTTCAGGAGTTAGCTGCCGTGGCACCCATCTTGCAGACACTTTGTGAAACTGGAGCACATCATGCAGAATGTTGTGTGCTGACCCATGACTAATCCGTAAACATGCTGCAATGTCATTCAGTGTCACTCGGCGGTTTTCCTTCACTATTGCTTCAACTGCGGCAATGTTCTGTGGAGTCGCAACTCGTTGTACCTGACCTGGACGAGGAGCATCTTCCACTGAAGTCACACCATTTGCGAACTTCCTACTCCATTTGTAGACTTGCTGCTGTGACAAACATGCATCACCGTACTGAACCTTCATTCGTCGATGAATTTCAATAGGTTTCACACCTTCACTACGCAAAAACCGAATAACAGAATGCTGTTCTTCCCTGGTGCAAGTCGCAAGTGGGGCGGCCATCTTTATTCTGATACTGCGACGGTATGTGTGCATCTGCACTATGCTGCCACCTACAGGCGATTCTGCACGCTGTTTGTAGCACGCTTACCAACTTACAGGATAACGGCTCGAAATTTCGATTTGTTATTACAAATTTAAGGTTTTCTTTTGACTCATCGTCGTAAAAGATGGACGAATCGGACTGGCATCGGCAAGGCGGGCATTTCTGGGCAGAAGCGGTCGACTAGCATTAACATATGCCTTAATGTGAGGAACGTATTTCTGAGAATGTACTCGTGGAGTGCAGAATGATATGGTAATGAATCTGTGACTGTGGAAAAAGCGGCAATGAAAGGAATCGGAGATTGAGATGTGCTCCTGTAGAAATTAGTTGGACTGACAGGGAATACGAATTGCAAAAGATTCAAACTAAATGTCAATAAGGAAACCAATAGCAACAGTTTTCTTGCACCCGTAAGGCTATTCTATTGGTGTCCACTGAAGGCGGTGATGTGCTTGGTTTCTATTGTGACGAAAGAATGACAGCTGACAGCTGATAGTGCTGTCGGCGTACGTAAAACGTCAGGCTTGAACCACGTACACACGAGTGGTTAATCAAACGTCTGTGCTAAGCACAGAATGTTAATAGAGAGTAAGATTTCCCGTGGACGAGTGTCAGACTACCACGGAAGTTGGCAAAAAGTAACTCCCAAGTCAGGTCCAGTGGCCAAACCCCTCACTGCCAGCAGATTTGTCCCACATAAGCGCAGTACTGAGAGTCATTTGTTTGAAACACCGATCTTTCGTCCGTCATTTGGGCTTTCGGAATCAGAGCCGTTCTTCTACGTCGATGTCTTTGAGGGCGAGCGGACCCCATTCCAGTCTATTCCAAGGAAGATTCATGGAAAGGGTCGGGGATCGAACATAGCTTATCGGTCCTGCGGTCGGTTTTGCTAACTAACGGTGTACAATAAATAAACCAGATTATTTACCAACTACATGTAGTAGCCAAGACTGGCCATTTGGTACTGACCGGCCGCCGCGTCATCCTTCTTTTTTGCTCATGGAGTCATTCGGCTGGATTATGAATTCATAAACTGATTCTATCCGGATCACACTTTTTATGTTAGTGCTACACGGATATTCGAAATTGGGCAGTTGTTGACTGGTAAAAAGATAATTGGCTCTCCGTGCCGTTGTCAGCCCAGACCTTGTAGCCGCATCGTCTCGCTCAAGTAGTCTTTTAGTTGTCATCTTGAGGCCGAGTCTTCGCACCAATGAAAATTCCCTGGCAGTACCGGGATTTGATCCTGGTCCTCCGCATAGCAGATTGTCTTAGGATTTATTAATTTCGATGTAGCAGAGTAAAGATAAGAAAATCGGCTTTCTAATTTAGGGGCGAAAGAACTTCCTGCTGATTGTCCCATAACTTCGACGATCAGCGAATACAAAGTGCCCGCTCGTATTTTATGTATTCATACTGACGTCAGGTAAAGGTGCATGTAGCCTGAGATAGCTAGGAGAGATAATGTAGGTAGATAAACAGCGGGAAAATGTGAGGTGATTGCAATTTCCGATAACATTAAAAAGACAAACTAAGTCCGTTGGATTTATGGCTGGCGCAGAAGCGGCAGCATAATCTTATCTCTGGAGGTAAAGTGTGTGTGTGTGTGTGTGTGTGTGTGTGTGTGTGTGTGTGTGTGTTTAAAATGTTAAAATGCGATACAGATAATCGTGGGATGTTAGTAGTCTGTCTTTTCTTTGACATTGTTCAAACAACTGCTTTGCAAATTAGGTAAAAATACGGCGCTCAACAAGCCACCGTACAAGATGGTAGTGGCTAGCCAGTGAGACGTTTAAGTGGTCGTAGCATTTAAACCTGGATTGAATACTCAGACGAGGTAGAGGTTTAACAAGAAAATTTTAAATAATTTTGACGTCCTTCGCCGTCTGATTCGTCGTTTTACTCGCCGAACATACAGTGCGGATATGCATCTTTAAAGTGTCTGAAAAGAGCCACAGAGAATTTATGAAAACTAATGCGTGTGAAGCTTGGAGCCTACTGAAGGGCAGAGAGACCATTCTACATTCGAGTAACAAGAAAGTACCCACTTTGTTGGCGTATGTAGCTATCATCTTAATATAGCTTGCCGATCAAAATAGTACAGTGGTAGCGTGAGTTGGCACTCGGCGGTACTGATCTCAACGACTCGTTCATTTTCTGCTGAAAAGAATGTAGCGGGTTATAATATCTAGGATCCACTAAACGGAATTGAGAACTCTTTGATTAGTAGTAATTCTTGTGCTAAATTTCCAGCTGCTATTTGTGTGCACAGTGTCGCCATGCATTCACGCTAACCCTTGCTCCTTGTTCGTCACAGCTACTCCACATATGCCGGTAAATCACCACCTTTCCCCCTCGTCTTTCATAAACTAATTCTATCCGTATCTGATACTTTTTATGTTAGTGCTGCACGGATATTCGAAATAGGGCGGTTGTTGGCTGGTAAAAAGATAGAAGATAGGGAACAGACGTGAATAGAAAAGTTTGTTTTTACATCTCGGTTGCATGATAATTGGCTGAAGACAAATTTTGATCATGCACCGCTAAAAAAAAAAAAGACGTTCTAATGACACCTCAGTGTTCACAACTGATGAGCGATGAAAATATTGTAGGTAAAAGTAAACAGCCTTGAGTTATATAGTAAAGTAATTCTGCTATATCAGAGGTATACGAGTGAGAGATGACCGATAGAGGGGTAGATGATGGGGAGTAAGATACATTGGGTCTGTAGTCTCTGATATGAAGTGATCAAAAAAGTAAACCTTTGTTCAAACTAAATCATTAAAATTAACTTCAGATGCAGAAAACCACTGCTATTTTATGTTTTCTGACATTCCTTTGTTGCGTCTATTTTGTCATTTCCTTGGAGATGTGGTTCGCCTACGCGCTATGTTTGGCCCGTTAGGAATTCACACACATTTGAACATTTTGTTCCATTTGACTTACCACACCCCTAAGATTAAGGTGCTGGTGCTCGTGATGGTAAAAGTATCTTAAGTTTGACAAAGGCTGACATTCGTACATGTCTTGTGAATAAATTAATAAACTGTTTTTGAACTGTTAAGTTCGCGTTCCTTCAGATTTTCTCTTGTGTAACTCCAGACTGCTCACTTCTATCTACAATATTTCACCGATCATCAGTTGTCAACATTCAGGTATTACTAGAATGTCAGAGTTCTGTAAATGATTTTGTTGTGTCTAGACAAGACAGCCTAGACACAATGAGAGGAAGCCGAAAGGCACGCGCTAAGCTAAAGCAGGATGGCGTGAGGTCTGAAACAGGATACGTAATGAATGCTATAAAGAAAAGTACGTAGCTTCTGGAATACTTAACTTTAATCCATCCTTTTGGTACATCTGGAGATTGTGGCGATAAAAGTGAGACTCTTTAGATACATGCAATGTTACTAATGGCGCCTTGCTAGGTCGTAGCCATTGACTTAGCTGAAGGCTATTCTAACTATCGGCTCGGCAAAGGAGCGAGGCTTCGTCAGTGTAGTCGCTAGCTACGTCGTCCGTACAACTGGGGCGAGTGCTAGTCCGTCTCTCGAGACCTGCCTTGTGGTGGCGCTCGGTCTGCGATCACACAGTGGCGACACGCGGGTCCGACATGTACTAATGGACCGCGGCCGATTTAAAACTACCACCTAGCAAGTGTGGTGTCTGGCGGTGACACCACAGATTTATCCTTTTTTATTATTTAAAGAGGTGCTTTTTAGAATTGAAAATGGCCCGTATATTCAATGGAAACTAATCATCAATCATTTTTGTAGTGCAGTTGAGACTCTAAAATAAACTTTTGTTATACGATTATACAGTTTCGGCATCTCTCGCGACCACATGGTTACATTTAGAATTTGTTTAGAGTTTCCGTATTTTGCAGGGGCTCTTTAGAACGCCTCGGCGCGAAGGAAACTGCCGTTTATTAAGAGTGTGTAGTGTCGACAAGGGCCGCTTGTGTTGGCAACACAGAGGGGGTCATTCTCCTACCAGGCTACAGATAACAGCGCAAAATACTCTTGAGGACGAGCAGGGTGATCCGCTCAACCTAAACATCCGCCACTGCAATCAACACTTCCTTTCTTAAGGACCACAATAAAAGCAGTTGGCAATAAAATTTTAAATTACTAAATAATGGGAGAGCTTGTTAACTACGTGCCTATCAGAGCTTTATTTTAAGCGTACAATTTTACAGACGCTTACAACAAGATGACCGCCCTTACCTGCAGTGTGCAGAGACTAAGATGTCGAGCAGAGATGAGACATAGAGGAAATTACGCTTGATCTGGCAGAAATGTAGTTAACGACACGTATCTGAATAACAATAATAAATTATCTTCTGGTAAAGGTCGTGAAAGCCTTCATACAATAATAAATTACTAGGAAACTTGTCAGCGCACCATATAATTTTGCGGTAAATTGAAAACGTCTCGAGTGACTCTTCTAAAAACAATGCTAGAGAGCTGTTTGGCTAATGGATAAAATTCCGTCAGCTGTCTGGTTTTCATTACGAATGTCTGTGTGTGTTTTAAGATCTAAAACTCCATCTTCAGAGTTTACAACTGATGTTGTAAACCCTGAAGAGCAATCTGTCGCTTTGAAATACTTAACGGCAGATAAAAAGTGCAACACAGGCGGTGTAAAACCATTGCGGTTTTATGAAAAAAAGCGGAGGTTCCGTAATAATTAGTAAAGAACTAAAGTAATAATGGTAGTGTCTTTCCGTATTTTTAGCTGTATGTAATTACCAAAACTTAGATTTTCACTAGAATAGCATATTGTTGCTTTTATTGACGCCCATTTGTTTCTGTCAATAAAATGTTGTTCATGAGTTGCGCATCTGCTCAGATACAAAAATGTTCATTTTTCTTTAGCGTAAGTTCGTTTCTTCTACGTGGAGGAAACTAACAATCATTTTGAACTGTCAGTTTAAGTAATTAGTAAAAACTTGAGACGTTTTCTTTCATATATTAATGTGGACGGTGTTTTGTTTCCAATTTTGCCAAAACTCCTTGGTCGATTAATTGCTATCTCCAAAAATTACCAATAGCAAAGTGTATATATTATATTATTTCTGAAGAAGACTATGCGAGATGTTAGCCCATTAAAAAACATTGATATAATGGCAAAGGTAGCTCCTGTGCAGCATTTTTATTATTAACTTTGACTGAAGATCCAGAATGTGTTCACACACGTTGAAACTTCCTGATAGATAAAAAGTGTGTGCCTGAGCGGGACTCTTCCTGGGACCTTTGCCTTTCGGGAGCAAGTGCTGTGCCGTCTGAGCTATGCTAGCGCGAATCACGACCTGCCCTCGAAACTTGACATCCGCTAGTACCTCATATTCTTTGCAAATAAAGTGATAAGCTTTGAAGATACAAAGCTCGCTGAAGCTACTTTTTGCCTGTAGTGTCACTATGCTGTTGGCATAATTATCATACATTGAACACCAAAGACGCAAACATGCTTTGTTTTAGAGCAGTGGTAATAAATCGGATCGCTACTAGGCGTTTCAGCGTTCGTGGTGGGCGTTAGGCTGTAGAGGTTCTAAAATAATTTTCATTAGGTTTTTCTAAATTTTGACCAAGTACTTGGTAAATAATTATTATTATATGCTTTAGCTTGACGTTACTGTCCTTTATAAATTTTATAAAGTAAAGTTACTCCCTACTTTATAGATCACCATTACTGTGGAACCGATGGGCGGCTAGAAAATTTTGCTACTCATAGAGATACAAAAGTGGGCGGTTGGCAAAAAAGGTTGACTATTCCTGTTTCAGAGCCTGTCTTTACGAAACTTCGAGACTAGCATTTCCTCACTGGAACCTACGTCAGACGATTACATCGATAATCACTCCTTTCTTTGTCAACGTGTATGCGCTGTCAGCCACTGTTCCGAATTATTCGTGAAAATGTCAGTTGTTAGTTATGTAGCGACTAATAGGAACGATTTAACTGATGACTTTGTAGACTTCGGCAGAACCTCTACAAGCTTGGTCAGATAGTGATGTGTTTCGTATGACTAGATTTTTAGCTAGCACAGGAAATCAGAGATATCTCCTTTGATGACAGATACGAGGTACTGTACCGTATCGAGAAAATACTAGTGGGTTATGCCGTGCTGAAAATCTGCCTGGAACTGGGGTCAGCGGCGCAATTCGCGGTGGCGCAGATTGTTCTGCTCTCTCCGCTGCGGGCTGATGAATTGAGCTGCGCTGGAGAGGACGCACTTTTTGTCACTGTAAGGGCGCTGCCTTCCAGGGCTTTCATTTGTGCTGAGCAGGCGGAACAAAAACCGGAAAGTGGTGTCATGTTCGTCGGACGTAATTTGGAGTCTCGTCTCTTCTTGCTTATTGCTGAAATCCAGGATTCGTACTTCTGAAAGGAGGGTCGAAATTGCATTCCAGCTGTTCACATTTCAATTTTTTCTGCATCTGACATACACTGAGGTGACGAAAGTCATGGCGTAGTGATATGCGCATTTACAGATGGTGGTAGTTTAGCGTACACAAGGTACAAAAGGGCATTGGAGTAGTAGTTGTTGTTGTTGTTGTTGTGGTGGTGGTGGTGGTGGTGGTGGTGGTGGTCTTCAGTCCTGAAACGGATTTGATGCATTTCTCCATGCTACTCTACCCTGTCCAAGCTTAATCTCCCAGTACCTACAGCAACAGACATCCTTCTTAATCTGCTTAGCGTATTCATATCTTGGTCTCCATCTACGATTTTTACCCTCCACGCTGCCCTCCAATACTAAATTGGTGATCCCTTGATGCCTCAGAACATGTCCAACCAATCGATCCCTTCTTCTAGTCAAGTTGTGCCACAAACTCCTCTTCTCCCCAATTCTATTCAATACCTCCTCATTAGTTATGCGATCTACCCATCTAATCTTCTGTAGCACCACATTTCAAAAGCTTCTATTCTCTTCTTCTCCAAACTATTTATCGTCCACGTTTCACTTCCATACACGGCTACACTCCATACAAATACTTTCAGAAATGTCTTCCTGACACTTAAAGCTATGCTCGATGTTAACAAAATTTCTCTTCTTCAGGAACGCTTTCCTTGCCATTGCCAGTCCACGTTTTATATCCTCTCTACTTCGACCATCATTAGTTATTTTGCTCCCCAAATAGCAAAACTCCTTTACCACTTTAAGCGTCTCATTTCCTAATCTAATTGCCTCAGCATCACCCGATTTAATTCGACTACATTCCATTATCCTCGTTTTGCTTTTGTTGATGTTCATCTTATATCCTACTTTCAAGACACTGTCCATTCCATTCAACTGCTCTTCCAAGTCCTTTGCTGCCTCTGACAGAGTTACAGTGTCATCGGCGAACCTCAGTTTTTCTTTTCCATCGATTTTAATCCCTACTCCGAATTTTTCTTTTGTTTCTTTTACTGCTTGCTCAGTATACAGATTGAGTAACATCGGGGATAGGCTTCAACCCTGTCTCACTCCCTTCCCAACCACTGCTTCCCTTTCCTGTCTCTCGAACCCTATAACTGCCATCTGGTTTCTGTACAAATTGTAAATAGCCTTTTGCTCCCTGTATTTTATCTCTGCCACCTTTAGAATTTGAAAGAGAGTATTCCAGTCAACACTGTCAAAAGCTTTCTCTAAGTCTACAAATGCTAGAAACGTAGGTTTGCCTTTCCTTAATCTATCTTCTAAAATAAGTCGTAGGGTCAGTATTGCCTCACGTGTTCCAACATTTATACTGAATCCAAACTGATCTTCCTCGAGGTCGGCTTCTACCAGTTTTTCCATTCGTCTGTAAAGAATTCGCGTTACTATTTTGCAGCCGTGGCTTATTAAACTGATAGTTCGGTATTTTTCACATCTGTCAACACATACATTCTTTGGGATTGCTGTTATGGAGCTGTCATTTGTTCTCAGGTAATTCATGTGAAAAGATTTGCGACTTGATTGTGGCCGCACGCCGATAATTAAGACTTCTAACTCGGAATGGGAGTTGGAGCTGGACGCATGGGACCTTGCAGTTCGTAATTCGTTAGGGAGTTCAATATTCCGAGATCCACAGTATCAAGAGTGTGCGGAGAATACAAAATTTCAAGTATTACTTCTCACCATGGACAACGCAGTGGCCGACGACCTTCATTTAACGACCGAGAGCTGCGGCAGTTGCGCAGAGTTGTCATTCCTAACAGACCAGCAACGCTACCTGATATAACCGCAGAAATCAATGTGGGACGTAAGACGGACGTATCCGTCAGGACAGTGAGTCGAGATTTGGCGTTAATGGGATATGGCAGCTGACGACTGACGATAGTGCCTTTGCTAACACCACGACGTCGCCTGGAGCGCCTCTTGGGCCCGGGACCATCTCTCTTCGAGCCTAGGCGACTGGAAAAGTGTCCTGGGCAAATAAGTAGTGTGCGACGCGGACCCCACGAACCCATGGACCCAAGTTGTCAACAAGGCACTGGGCAAGATGGTGGTGGCCACATAATGGTGTGGGATGCGTTTACGTGGAATGGACTGGGTCCTCTGGTCCAACTGAATAGACTATTGTCTGAAAATGGGTATGTTCAGGTACTTGGAGACCATTTTGCAGCGTTGGATGCACTTCATGTTCACCAGCGATGGAATTTTCATGTATGATAGTGCGTCACGTAATCGGACAACAGTTGTTTGCGGTGGGTTTGATGAACATTCTCGACAATTGGAGCGAATGATTTGTCCATCCAGGTCGCTCGAGATGAATCCCACCAAACGTTTATGGAACATGAGAGGTCAATTCGTGGACAAAACCCTGCACCGGCAACACTTCCCCAATTACGGACGTCTATAGAAGCAGTATGGCTCAATAATTCTGCAAGAGACTTCCAATGACTTGTTGAGACCACGCCAGGTAGAGTTGCTGAACTACGCCGGGCAAAAAGAGGACCGACACGGTATTAGGACGTACCCCATTACTCTTGTCACCAAAGTCGGTCGCTTTGGGCAGCGGCTACAATTGTTCGATGCGAGCCGCGGTGTTAAGAGCGGATTCGCATTCACTGCAGCGGTTCGAATCTGGAAGAGCAGGAAGCGGGAACAGGAGGAAACGTTTTCTGCAACGTGAACACACACTCCCAGGGCTGCGGAGGTTTTGATGGATGCTTTCTGTATATTCCGGTACAAGGGGCCCGTGGGCATCGGTAATTTCTTACGCCATTTACCTTTTTATGTGTAGTGCGCTGAGCTGCAGACCAATGCAAATGTCGGCAGTAAGCACTGTCTGCCGAGTAAGGTTTTCTTAGTTTTCCTATTACCTTATGCCTAAGATCCAAGAGTACACGTGGCTATGCTAGCAAACTTTTTGTATCAGGATTTCTATGTACGTCTTAAATGTAGTCCGAAATGACGGAAGTACGTTGAAGCTTTTAACAAGTGTGGTGTTCCTTACTGACATGTGCGGCAAACACGAAATCGGTTTCGTGAGTTTTTGTCCCATTCACCACATACCGGAAAAAGTCAAGAGTACAGGATTTATCTGACCGTCTTAAGATTTTTTCTCGTAACATGGAGTGTGTGTGACGAAGATTGATACGAGCCGTAGACGTGCCCGTCATTTTTATTCTATTTAATGTTTGACTAGCTGTCTTCAGCACGCGCGCAATTTTTAGCGTATTTTAACCCAGATATGTCGTGGTTGTTCTGTGAAGCATGAATGTATTTTTGTCAGTGGGATAACGAATTTTGATGTATACCGGGTGATTTTGTGATGTTATAAACTTTCAGGGATAATAAAGGAAAATGTATCGATTTGAGGTAAAAGTCCCTTGTCCGGAAACAACTGACTCAATAGTTGACAGTGATATACATGTACCGGTACTGTTGCTTCTAAGATCGTAGGGTAGGCAACTTTCTGACGTGGTAGTATGGACCAAACCATGAAAAATGTGTCCAGTAAATGTGGGTTCTAAAATGCATACCTTCACAGCTATGAGTACTTCTTCAGCAGAAGAGGTGTTTGAAAGTAAAGAATATCAAGAAATGCTCATAGCTATTAATTGTATACATGTTAGACTCATGTTTAAGGGACATTATTTTCTTATTTCAGGCCATACTACCGCCTCTGGAAAGTACTCTACTCTCTTAGCAACAACAGTACCATTGCAAGTATTCCACTGTCTGACGTGACGTGCCGGAACTTTATAACCTTCAACTCGGTAGTTTCTGGCCCGGGAACCCTTACCACACATTGTTACAGTTACTTTCTCCATCATTCCTGAAAGTCTGTAACATTATCACGGAATCACCCATTATATTGATTTCAGTCGAAACTAGTTGAACAGAAATTGCAATGGTGGATATTGTAGTAAATAGTACAGGCGATGGCAAATACACTGAAGAGCTAAAGAAACTGGTACACCTACGAATACA
Organism: Schistocerca serialis cubense; assembly: GCF_023864345.2. NCBI lineage: Eukaryota > Metazoa > Arthropoda > Insecta > Orthoptera > Acrididae > Schistocerca > Schistocerca serialis. The sequence goes on from NC_064638.1 coordinate 75,196,700, forward strand.
GTGTAGGGCCCTCGCGAGCACGCAGAAGCGCCGCAACACGACGTGACATGGACTCTGCTAATGTCTGAAGTAGTACTGGAGGGAATGGAGACAATGAATCCTTCAGGGCTGACGGTAAATCCGTAAGACTACGAGGGAGTGGAGATCTCTTCTGAACAGCACATTGCAAGGCATATCAGATATGCTCAATAATGTTCACGGCTGGGGAGTTTGCTGGCCAGCGGAAGTGTTTAAATTCAGAAGAGTATACCTGGAGCCACTCTGTAGCAATTCTGGACGTGTGATGTGTAGCATTGTCCTGCTGGAATTGCCCAAGCTCGTCGGAATGCACAATGGGCACGAATAGATGCAGGTGATAAGACAGGATGCTTACGTACGTGTCACCTGTCAGTCGTATCTAGACATTTCAGGGGTCCTATATCACTCCAACTGCTCACTCCCCCACCTTTACAGGCCCTCCACCAGCTTGAACATTCCTCTGCTGACATTCAGGGTCCATGGATTCATGATTTTGTCTCCATACCCGTACATGTACATCCGCTTGATACAGTTTGAACAGACTCGTCCGACGAGGCAGCTTTTTTCTAGTCATCAGCCATCTAGTGTCTGTGTTGACGGGCGGAGGCGAGGCGTAAAGCTTCGCGTCGTGCAGTCATCAAGGGTGCACGAGTGGGTTTTCGGTTCCAGAAGCCCATATCGATTATGTTTCGTTGAACGATTCGCACGCTGATACATGATTATGGCACAGCATTGCAACCTGCAGTAGTTTGTGGAAGGGTTGCACTTTTGCCACGTTGAACGATTCTCTTCTCTTGAAGGATATTTCTCCGGCCGCGGCGATGTCGGAGATTTTATGTTTTACCGGATTCCCTATATTCATGATACACTCCTGAAATAGTCATACGAGAAAATCCCCCACTTCATCGCTACCTCGGAGATGGTGTGTCCCATAGCTCGTGCGCAGACTATAAATACCACGTTCAAACTCACTTAGACTTACTGAGTGGATTGCAAGCACTCGACCAGTGTTTTTCTCGGGACCCTTTGGTGCGCGATATTGAAGATGCTGGTTTTGCTCTCGCGGCGTGTGGTCATTCAGCGACGTTTGTGTGGACCCCGGGCCACATCGGCATTCCAGGAAACGAACGTGTCGATCGGTTGGCTAAGCAGGCCACCACTTCGCCATCCCTGGAGCTTGGTGTCGTGGAAAGAGACTTCCGGTCAACCCTACATCGCAAGGTTCGCTATGTCTGGAGCTCTGAATGGTCTTTCTTGAACTCGCCAAGTAAGTTCCGCTTGGTCAAGTCGTCCACGGCCGTATGGAACTCATCCTTTAGGAGCACGCGTAGGAATTCAGTTCTCTGCCGTCTCCGAATTGGACATACGCGGTTGACCTACAGCTATCTCCTTCGCCGTGAGAACCCGCCCAAGTTTCGCTGTGATGCAAGGCTGACAGTGGTCCATCTTCTGATGGACTGCCCCCTTTTAGCCCCCTTGCGGCAGTCCTTTAATTTACCAACTGCACTTCCTTTAATTCTAGGTGACGATGCCTCTATAGCTGACTCAGTTTTACGTTTTATCCGTGCAGCTGGGTTTTATCCCTCACTCTAGTGTGGGCGCTCTCGCATGATTTCTCAGGTTACACTCACTCCAGCGACTTTCAGTTGTGACGTGGATACCAAAATAGTGTCTTTTATGGTAACAAGTTGTGTTGGTACCTCTGTCAACGCTTTCCAGCTGGAGGTTCTTCGTTTGTAGTTGAGCGGTTGACCTTTTACGTGATCCATCGACGACTGTAGTCTGTTTTACTCTAGTCAACTATTTGCTATGCTCCTTTTACGTGTCCTCTATTTTGTGTTATTGCTGTGTTCATTTTAGCTCTGTACCCCTTGGTGTTCCCTCCCTCTGGGTGCAGAGGTTACGCTTTTACTGTATAGGCATTTTACAAGTATGTCTTTTGGGAACAGGGGACTGATGACCTCGATGTTTAGCCCCCATCAAACCCCAAAACAAACCAACCAACCAAACTCACTTAAATGTTGATAACGTCCCATTGTAACAACTGCGCCATACACTTGTCTTACATAGTCGTTGCCGACCGCAACGCGCATTCTGCCTGTTTACGTATCTCTGTGTTTGAATTCGCATGCCTATACCATTTTCTTTGGCACTTCAGTGTATGAAGTAAATAAAAGCGTTGTATAAAATAAACCTGAATCGAAACAAGGCCCCTGGAGTAGACAACATTCCGTTAGAACTACTGACAGCCTTGGGAGAGCCAGTCCTGACAAAAGTCTACCATCTGGTGAGCAAGATGTATGAGACAAGCGAAATACCCTCAGACTTCAAGAAGAACATAATAATTCCAATCCCAAAGAAAGCAGGTGTTGACAGAAGTGAAAATTACCGAACTATCAGTTTAATAAGTCACAGCTGCAAAATACTAACACGAATTCTTTACAGACGAATAGAAAAACTGGTAGAAGCCAACCTCGGGGAAGATCAGTTTGGATTCCGTAGAAATATTGGAACACGTGAGGCAATACTGACCTTACGACTTATCTTAGAAGAAAGATTAAGGAAAGGCAAACCTACGTTTCTAGCATTTGTAGACTTAGAGAAAGTTTTTGACAGTGTTGACTGGAATACTGTCTTTCAATTTCTAAAGGTGGCAGGGGTAAAATACAGGGAGCGGCAGGCTATTTACAATTTGTACAGAAACCAGATAGTAATCATGAGTCGAGGGACATGAAAGGGAAGGAGTGGTTGGGAAGGGAGTGAGACAGGGTTGTAGCCTATCCCCGATGTTATTCAATCTGTATATTGAGCAAGCAGTAAAAGAAACAAACGATAAATTCGGAGTAGGAATTAAAATCCATGGAGAAGAAATAAAAACTTTGAGCTTCGCCGATGACATTGTAATTCTGTCAGAGACAGCAAAGGACTTGGAAGAACAGTTGAACGGAATGGACAGTGTCTTGAAAGGAGGGTATAAGATGACCATGAACAAAAGCAAAACGAGGATATGGAATGTAGTCGAATTAAGTTGGGTGATGCTAAGGGAATTAGATTAGGAAATCAGACGGTTAAAGTAGTAAATGAGTTTTGCTATTTGGGGAGCAAAATAACTGATGATGGTCGAAGTAGAGAGAATATAAAATGTAGACTGGCAAGGAAAGCGTTTCTGAAGAAGAGGAATTTGTTAATGTCGAGTATCGATTTGTCAGGAAGTCGTTTCTGAAAGTATTTGTATGGAGTGTAGCCATGTGTGAAAGTGTGGAAGTGAAACATGGACGATGAATAGTTTGGACAAGAAGAGAATAGAAGCTTTTGAAATGAGGTGCTACAGAAGAATGCTGAAGATTGGACGGGTAGATCACGTAACTAATGAGGTGGTACTGAATAGAATTGGGGAGAAGTGGAACTCGTCGCACAACCTGACTAGAATAAGGGGTCGGTTGGTAGGACATGTTCTGAGCCATCGATGGATCACCAATTTAGTATTGGAGGGCAGCGTGGAGGGTAAAAATCGTAGTGGGAGACCAGGAGATGAATACACTAAACAGATTCAGAGGGATGTAGGCTGCAGTAGGTACTGGGAGATGAAGAAGTTTGCACAGGATAGAGTAGCATGGAGAGCTGCATCAAACCAGTCTCAGGACTGAAGACCACAACAACAACATAAAAGAATCGTTTAAGGGCACTGTAGAATCATAAGGGAGTGGCTCAGCATCCCAGTGAAGACGCGTCGCCTGGCGCGCTGCGTTAGCTGGACGGCTCGGCGCGAGCTGCCCGCGGCGCGGCAGGAAGAGGGAAACCGGGCATCCTGTGTGCCCGCACCGCCCCGCCCCTCCCCTTCGCTCTCACGCCCCCTCCCCCACCATCCCCCCCCCCCCCCCCCTCCAAACGCACCGTCTGCTCCCGCGCTGTAGCCGCGGCGGTCCACGCGTTGCCAGGGACGGCTCTCCAGACATTCTGACTCACGTCGCGCGTGCAGCCATCGCTGTTCCCGCGTACCACATCTCAAAGTTCTTCGTACCGTATTATTGTTGTGGTCTTCAGTCCGAGCACAGCTTTGATGCAGCTCTTCATGCTAGTCTGTCTTGTGCAGGCCTTTTCACCTTTGCATAGCTACTGTTCTTCTTCCGTATCGGGATGCACCAATTATATCTTCCCTTCCCAGTAATTAGCAACGTAGCTTGCTTTGTCATTGACTTTCAAAATATCGTCTTTAGTGCATGTTATAGATAGGGTGACCAGATGCAATTGTTTAAAAAGGACAAACAGCTTCAAAAAGGAGGACAAAGGAAGAAAAAGAGGACACATCAAACGGGTTAACTGCAGATGAGGATACCATCCGTCAGCTTTGGACAAGTCACGTGACTGCCGGGAATTCCCGGTAAAACTGGTAGTTAATTGTCACTGATGGTCAGGTAATGGTTAACTGAGCAATATAAAAAAAATTAAAAACATTGATTGTGGTGACAGTGTGGCGTCAATTGTTTAGTTATGTCAACAACACGGAATTGTTTACAAAGCGAAAAACGTAAGACCATTCACCTCCCTTCATTCGACGCACTGCTACCAACATCTACAATTCAAGAAGCAGCTGACGACATGTAAACTGTACTTTAACCTTTCGAATACAAATAAATTGAATGACTATGAAACAATGAAATAAAACCATGATAGTTGTTTCTTACCTTTATTGGCCACTGAGACGTACGTTCCAGCTCCACATATCTTGCATTCCGCTTCAAATTCATTTCTCCCTTTCTTGAAACGCGGGTATTTGCAGGAAAGGACATTAGAAAATGTACGCTTTCGTTTATGCATAGCCAAATATTTTACGTAACTCACTCTGTTAAAAATTACACTCACAAATCACACGTGCACTACTGGAAGCCAAGCCAATACAAAACGAAGATACGAAACGAAAATTTTAAATAATCGATATTTGCATTCGCTTATAGGTCGATCATCGATAACATCGATGATCCTGGTGCCACATACTAACACCGCCTTTGTGCGTGTTTATCAAGAAGGCTGTGCCAATAGTTAAAGTATTCAAGAAAGAGCAATGGAACGAGACGAATTGTAAATTTAACTGTATTACGCTCAACTTTGCGAAAAAGCCGAACACTAAAAATTCGCCCAGACCCCGGACAAAGAGCTAAAAAGGACATACCCGGATTAATCCGGACGTCTGGTGACCCTAGTTATAGACATATCTACATCCATACTCGGTCAGCTATCTGACGAGGTGTGGCGAAGGCTACCTTGAGTACCTCTATCGGTTCTCCCTTCTATTCCAGTCTCGTATTGTTCGTGGAAAGGAGGATTGTCGGTATACCTCTGTGTGGGCTCTAATCTCTCTGATTTTATCCTCATGGTCTCTTCGCGAGATATACGTAGGAGGGAGCAATATACTGCTTGACTCCTCGGTGAAGGTATGTTCTCGAAACTTTAGCAAAAGCCCGTACCGAGCTGCTGAGCGTCTCTCCTGCAGTCTTCCACTGGAGTTTATCTATTATCTCCGTAACGCTTTCGAGATAACTAAATGATCCTGTAACGAAGCGCGCTGCTCTCCGTTGGATCTTCTCTATCTCTTCTATCAACCCTATCTGGTACGGATCCCACACTGCTGAGTAGTATTGAAGCAGTGGGCGAACAAGCGTACTGTAACCTACTTCCTTTGTATTCGGATTGCATTTCCTTAGGAGTCTTCTAATGAGTCTGTCTGGCTTCTGCTTTACCGACGATCAGCTTTATATGATCATTCCATTTTAAATCACTCCTAATGCGTACTCCCAGATAATTTATGGGATTAACTGCTTCCAGTTGCTGACTTGCTATATTGTAGCTAAATGATAAGGGATCTTTCTTTCTATGTATTCGCAGCACATTACACTTTTCTACATTGAGATTCAATTGCCATTCCCTGCACCATGCGTCAATTCGCTGCAGATCCTTCTGCATTTCAGTACAATTTTCCATTGTTACAACCTCTCGATATACCACAGCTTCATCCGCAAAAAGCCTCGGTGAACTTCCGATGTCATCCACAAGATCATTTATGTATATTGTGAATAGCAACCGTCCTACGATCTGGGCAGATCAATAGGTGGTCCAAGTCCTGTATTGCTCCGCACTCACACCTATCGCTATCACTGTAGCCTCATTTAAATAGGTTTGATTTGCACGCAGCTACTCTAGTGCGCAGCCGGTTTAATGACCTCCAAGTTGTAAAAGGTATTTGAAATCCTGCAGATCCCTCCTCAAGTAGTTTCATTGTGGAGTGTGGCACCATTTCTTCCCAAAGAGATACCCGCCTTGCGACGGGCTTGGTGGCGAGCTCTTCAGTAGTTTCAATGAAACTCCTGCGGGATTTCAGCCGGACACGTTGTTTTCCGTGCATATGCATCGGGTGTCGAGAATCATTCTTTTGTTTTGATTTTTCGATATCGGCGGCTACTTGTCTGCAGATAGTGGGTGGTGCAATGCCTATGATGGAATAAATTTTGTGCCGACCAGTATGGCCGTGCGGTTCTAGGCGCTTCAGTCTGGAACGGCGCGACCGCTACGGTCGCAGGTCCGAATCCTGCCTCGGGCATGGATGTGTGTGATGTCCGTAGGTTAGTTAGGTTTAAGTAGTTCTAAGTTCTATGGGACTGATGACCTCAGATGTTAAGTCCCATAATGCTCAGAGCCATTTGAACTTTTTTTTTTATAAATTTTGTCTGTGGGAGTTGGTTTGAGGCATCCTGTGGCAATACGTACAGTTTCGTTTACGGCGACGTCAACTTGCTTTGTGTGAGCAGAGTTCCTCCAAACTGGCGCCGCATATTCCGCTACTGAGATACTCAGCCCCAGACCTGTGGTGCGCAGAACGTGTGGTTGAGCTCCCCACGATGAACCTGTTAGCTTCCGCAGTATGTTGTTCCTGGCACAGACTTTTTTTTTTAGTGTTGTGACAGTGCTGCTTAAAAGTAAGCGCTCTGTCCAATGTTACTCCCAGGTATTTTGGGCTGTCTGTATGCTTCAGCTCTTCCCCTTGCCACATGACTCGGAGTTTCCGTTTGGCTTGTTTGTTACTAAGATGGAAGGCGGATACTTGAGATTTACTAGGGTTTGGTTTGAGGTTATTGCCTTCGTAATAGGTAGCAAGTTCTGTTAAGGCTCCTGTGAGATTCTCCTCCACTTGTTCAAAGGTTTTACCCTGTGTGGCCACTGCTGCATCATCGGCATAAATGAACATTCTTTTCTGGTGGCTGATTGGAAGGTCATTCGTATAGACGTTAAATAATAATGGAGCCAAGACACTACCCTGTGCAAGTCCATTTTTCTGTGTCCTCCATCGGCTGTTTTTAGATTGTAAGGTTACATAGTAGAGTCTGTTCTGTAACATGCATTGCACGAACATAGAAAGGGTGTAGTCCTTAGTGACATTATACACTTTCTGGGTAAGCAACGCATGGTGAACTGTGTCATATGCGGCGCTGAGATCCAGGAATGCGACTCCAGTTACTTCTCTCTGGTAGCCGTCTTCCATGTACTGTGTGAGATTAAGGATTTGGCCACAGCATGATTTTCCTGGTCGAAAACCAGCTTGTTCGTTAATGAGGGCTTTGCCCACATAATCAGTTATGCGTTTGAGGATCATTCGCTCCAGTACTTTAAATAGATGACAAAGCAATGAGACAGGCCGGAAAGAAGATCGCGTCCACCACACGAACAACAAGCAATCGGGCGTCCCCTGGAAACGGCCTAGTCGGCCAATCCTGCAAACACCGGAGCACCAAAACCAAAGATAGCTAGTGTAAGCCTTATGCATTCGAACCGTTGTTGTACATTCAGGCCATCGTCTCTCACGACGATTTTTTTTTCCTTTCTGCACGTTTTGATCCCTTTCTTAACCAAGTTCTGCTACAATTTTCTTCTCTCCCCAGTTGATTTTAGTAGGGCTACCTCGTCATTGGTTATTCGATTTACAAATACAGTCTCAAGTACTCATACGTAGCACACACTGAAGAAGCTTTTCTTCTTGTCTGAACTGTTTGTTGTCCACGTGTCACTTTCGTACAAGGCTACACCCCAGACAAGTACAAAAAACTTTTAACATTTAAATTCAGGATCAATGTCCTCAAAAATTTCTTTATGGGGAATGCATTCCGTCCTATTGCCAGTCGGCGTTTTGTATCCTCTTTAGTTTGTAAATGTGCTTAAATATTTTTATATGCAGTGCCAATCTTCAGTGTATCTCAACAGTATGCAGACGCTTTGTTCATCTCGCAAGCATGCGTGAATATGGATAATGTGTACCGCTTGTAGCACTTTAACAAAATAACGTATTGATGCTTATGACCCAGCTATTTCCGATATTACTGCCATGTATGACGATCAGTAATTTTCATGTCACTTAATCGCAAGACCCGTCAGTTGTTCATTAGTGGTACATTTTCGGTACTTCAGCACATAACTTTATTCTTCCGTTCAATAAAAAACACACACTCTTGGCTCCAAAGCCAATAATTCTTTTTCTGCAACTCCTCGTCGTATTTACTAATGTGGTAGGTGCGTTGGGGTAGTGCGTCAGTGTTGTATTTAAGAACGGAAGTACGAATGTTTGTGACGACTGGGACTAAGCAATTAGGTTAGCACAAATTCTGTTCTCGTTGGATTGGCTGATATCGCAGGCGCTAGAATTTTTTGAAGAGGGAACGTTTTAACTCGTTCAAAGATATGAAAAATAGTTAATTATTGATTGATATTGTATAGAGGAGTCATACGAAGGTGTACTCTTAAGATTTCCCTAGTAAAGTTGGTGTCGTTATTTCAGTATTGTGTGCAGCCTAGTTTACTTTCCAGGTAGCTCTTGTAATTTATGCGGGATGTGCAAGTACCACCTGTACGGAAGAAGGTAGGTAAACTGTTCATTATTTCAAAATTAATTGCCTTGATTTATATTTATCCCACTGAGAGATAAGACGGTCAATATCTTCATGGGAAAGTGTTTGCGGTTGTCTACGGAATCATGATTGTACCCAGGCGTCCACCTCTTCGTCCGAAGAAAATAGACCACCACGAATATCTTCCTTCAGAGCTCCAGAAATATGAAAATCATATGAGGAGAGATCGGGGCTGTATGGAGGGTGTGTAAGGGGTTCCCAGCGAAACTTCCGTAGCGCAGTCCAAACAACCTTGGCAGTACGTGGGCGGGCATTATCCTGTTACAGAATGTTGCCGTCCGTAAACATCCCTGGGCGTTTGGATTCGATGGCGAGCTTCAATTTTTGCAAAATATCTACGTACCCCTATATTTAAATTATGGCGCCGAGTTCCAGAAAGACAATGAGCAACGGGGTGATGGACGGCGTCATTTTGTAGCAAGATGCCGCCCACTTGTTGTTCAGGTTATTCGGAGTACACTGCAGCAGTTTCCCTGGAAAGCCCTTACGTATCCTCCGTACAGTCCAGTTTCCTCCCCATGTGATTTCCAGATTTTTGGAGCCCTGAGGAGATACATTCGTGGTCGTAAATTTGCTTTGGACGAAGAGCTGCACGCCTGCGTACACATGGGTATTCCTATGTTGACACTACGTTGTAAATATAATTGAGCAGGCACGAGATCGTGGATATTGAATCTTGGATCAATGCAAACGTATCGCCTGGTCGACTAGACCATGTTTCTTGTTGCACAAGATCGATCGTAGTGTCCAGGTACGCCGTCATCCGCTTGAACGGCTGCTTGGTATATGCAGCGCCACGAACGCAGCCCTGATGGGTGCCGTATTACATGCTAGGGGTGGAAGGGGGTGGGGGTGAGGGCATTCACCAGGGCTTCCATTGGACCAGGAACCTGCGGCTCAGTGTAAGGTATAATCGAACTATATTATATTAACAAAAACGCTTCTGTTGCAACACTGGAAAACACGTTTTTGTTTTCACGATTACAAACCAACCTGTAGGGTTACACGTGGACAAGATCGTGCCATTTTTCATTACAGTACTTAAATTTTTCTCGACTGGATGCTAGATGCGGTTACCTGGAAAACGTCAGAGTTGCTAAACCATCATTTTACTGAGAACTTCGTTTCAGTGCTTTACAGTAGCCGTTTATAGGTTTTACTCTGGTACGTTATGTTTTCAGGACTATACGATAGAAGATTTAACCCGATACATCTACATCTATATCTACATGCATTTAAGTGCCTGGCAGAGGGTTCATCTAACCACCTTCACAATTCTCTATTATTCCAATCTCATGCAGCGCGCGAAAAGAACGAACACCTATATCTTTCCGTACGGGCTCTGATTTCCCTTGTTTTATCGTGGTGATCGTTTCTCCCTATGTAGGTCGATGTCAACAAAATATTTTCGCATTCGAAGTTGGTGATTAGAATTTCGTGAGAAGTTTCCGTCGCAACGAAAAACGCCTTTCTTTTAATGATGTCCAGCCCAAATCCTATATCATTCCAGTGACACTCTCTCCCATATTTCGCGATAATACAAAATGTGCTGCCCTTCTTTGAACTTTTTCAATGTAATCCGTCAGTCCTATCTGCTAAGGGTCCCACACCGCGCAGCAGTATTCTAAAATAGGATGGACAAGCACAGTGTAGGCAATCTCCTTAGGTCTGTTACATTTTCTAAGTGTCCTGCCAATAAAACGCAGTCTTTGGTTAGCCTTCCCCACAACATTTTCTGTGTGTTCCAATTTAATTTGTTCGTAATTGTAATTCCTAGGTATTTAGTTGAATTTACGGCCTTTAGATTTGACTGATTTATCGTGTAACCGAAGTTTGAGTTCCTTTTAGCACTCATGTGGATGACCTCACACTTTCCGTTATTTAGAGTCAACTGCCAATTTTTGCACCAGTCAGATATCTTTTCTAAATCGTTTTGCAATGTCGTTCTTTTTAAATAGCTCTAAGAGTATCTTAATTCACCCAAAGTTTCTACGTTAGTTCATGTAGGAGATACATTCTTATGAAATGAGTTCGTCACTCTATGCAGAAGAATTCTGCGCAGAAAATCCGGAACAGTTGAAGAACGTTCCACTTTACGCTGTCTGGCAAAAGCCTGCATTCTGATCTTAGCAGAAGTTCCAGCATCAGGAGGCGTCGAGTTGCTTATCCATACATACATATATACATACATACATACATACATACATACAGATTGTTGTTAGAGTTTGTGTTTCTCAGGCTCTCTCGTTTCCTGTGCCCTGAGAACCTTGCGTTGTTCGCGCTGCTGAGGAATTGAGTGAAATGTTTTTATCGTCTCTTTATCGTCCTTTTATTTGGATTAATAATAGAAACAACGAAAAGCTATGAACGGAAGTGGAACGTGCAGAGATATGTCGTACGAAGATACGAGACGATAAATTGCTGAGAAATCATGACACGTAAGTCACGCTGGAGTGTGACTGCGTCTCTGAGAATGCAGGAAAACAGAAGTTGTGCAACATCAGATGTGAATTACGTCACAGGTCGTAACTGAGCCGATAAACCTACTGCCCCATCGGGCTGTCCTGTCGTAAAGCTGCTATAATTTGCCATTCGAGTTGCATACGTACAGTGTAATTTGTGGGCGTTGGCTGACTTACATCGTAGTCTTAGATATATCCAGCCATTGGTGATTTTCCTCCTAGCGTAGGAGGTGACGGTCTATCAGAACGGCACGCGAAATGTATTGGGGAGGGAAATCTATCCTGTAATTTGATATAACTGTGCTTTTTTCGTGAAGAGCATGCGTAAATAACCTAATAAGATCTCTAGCAGTTCATCTCTCGTTCCCCTGCAGTCAGGTAATTTTCCTTATCAACTTAGCAAACGTAGGCGTCGCCAGCCAGGTACACACCAACTGTAGTAATCAATCCACATCTCTTCCTGAACCACTGGATCGATTTCAAGCAAATTTGGTACATCTGTTAGTGTCTGAAACGAAATGCTGTGGAGGTTAAGAACCAACTGCCTCCCATTAAGGTGAAGTCAAGCGCGTTGATATAGGAGATGAACAGAGATAGGGGAAGAGGAGATAGGCAGAGAGGACGGATGGGAGGAAATGGGCGGATACAAGAGGAGGGGGAGGTGAGAGATAGGGAGGAGGAAGGGGGTAGGTAGGTGGAAGATGGAGAGGGTTAGCGGGTAGGTGGAAACGGAGGTGTGTGTGAGGAGACAGGTGAAAGAGGGACAGGATGAGATGAAACAGTTGCAAGAGGACAGGGGGAAATAGGAAATTTTTTTCACTGCTTTGATGCAACCATAGCTAACATCTTCGATCATGGATTTAGTTGAAACCGTGATTACAATTCGTTCCATACTTGTGCCTGTCAATGTGTCAATCAGGTCGCGAAAATGAGCACTGCAGAAAGCCAATAATTTTCGAACGTGTTTCGGGATCAAAAATAAAGCGCACGGCTGAATATCACATATATTTAGCATTCTCTCTAAAGGAGTATGGTGTGAGACTTTAGACATACCAGGTGTAGAAGTATGAAACCCGAATTTCCCTACAGATAGTGCTAGCTGGCGATGTACGTCCCGTGAGGCCGCGTCTGCAGCGCCATCTGCTTTCTGTAACGGCTGACGAACATGGTATCTGTTTCAAACCCATAAACAAGTAGAGTTTTGTGCCCACGAACTACGATTTGCGGACAACACTGGTTGTCTGTTATCATTTGAAGAAAACTGCTGCATAATGGCATCGAATGCTTGCTTCGGCGAACATGCTCTTGGGAAAACTGTTTCGAGTATTCAGAAAACTCAAAAGTGGTGATTTCGACATGAGATACGACGAGCGTTGGAAACCACCGAAAAAGTTAGAAGACAACGAATTGCAGGCTTTATTGGATGACGATGATGTCCCACTCAACAGCAACTCGCGGAACAATTGAAGATGACGCAGAAAGCCGTTTCTCTTCGGTTGAAAGCCGTGGGAAAGGTGCAGAAAGTGGGAAAATGGGTTCCGCATGAACTGAAAGAAAGGCAGCAAGCAAATCGAAGGACCATTTGCGTAACGCTGCTCGACAGATACAAAAGGAAGTCTTTCTACATTGAATAGTGACAAGTGGTGAAAAATGGAGCCTAAGCGTCATAAATCTTAGGTGAATTCAGGCAAACCATCCACTGCAAGACCAAATCGCCCTGGAAAGCAGACAATGCTCTGTGTTTGTTTGGGATCAGAAGGGTGTCATCTATTATGAGCTGCTAAAACTTGGTTAACATTGATAGCTACCAGCAACAAATGATTGATTTAAATCGAGCATTACGTTAAAAACCGGAATATGGAAAAACACAAGTCACAATGCTCTATGATAACGCCCCATCACACACAGCAAAACGCGTCAGGGAAACGATCGAGGCATTCAGTTGGGAAATACTAGGGCATGCTGCTTATTCCCCAGGCTTGGCTCCGTCCGATTATCATCTGTTTACATCACTGGGACACGCTCTCGGTGAAAAACGCTTCAATTCGTATGAAAATGTACGAAAATTACTCGCCTACTGGTTTGCTTCAAAAGAACTACTTCTTGGCGTGGAATGCATAGCCTCCCGGAGAGGTGGGAGAGATATATAAATAGCAGTGAAGATTACTTTCAATAAAATATTGTTTATCAGTTTCAAACAACAGGCGTAATTATTGCAACCAAATTCCGGTTTCATACTTGCACACCTGGTATATCTGTACAATAAATGTACGCGACATACGGGTACGTGTGCGAAGCTAAAAGTAAAAACCTAGTATACAGGTAAAACAGCCACAAGTCTTACATAATTTGATTTACTATTACCGAATACCGTTCAGGCGCGAGCGTAAAGAGATAATCATAGCTCTGCCGGCGTCACAAGGTTAAAGCTTCTCTCCGTATCGCAGTCAGGAGGAGGATTAACTTTTAATGCTGGCGTCTGGCTGGCGAAATCGGCAATTTGAGATTAAATCGTATGCTGTCTTTGACTGTATTATCTGAATACTCGGTACAAACATTTTCATCTTTCACGTTGTTTGTGTAATTGCTTTGCACTAAGCGGATTGCAGTCAGGGTTCAGTTCCCCGTCCCAACATGCAGATTTTGGTTTTCAGAGGATTTGGTGACATATTTAAGCAAATGCTGAGATCGTTCCTTCGAAAACGACACTGCCCATTTATTTCCAAAACTGATTGTGTACTAGTTCTGTAACGATCTCGTCGTTTATGAGAGGATGAATCCTAATTTTGTTTGCTTGTTATTTCTTAATGGAAACGGAGGAAGTTGAATACTTGCGACAGTTTTTCACCAATCTGACGAATCTTTTCCCATTAATTTTTCTTCCTCACTGATCGGCGAGCAGTTCAGGTGTCCACAGACTCGTCTATCACTTCTGTAAATGTTCACTTATTGTTAGTAGATATGGGGATATGATGAAATTGCTAATGGCACTTCAGGGTAAAGGAGACGGCAATGTTGGGTAGTGTCGACCCCATAGGAGTATGGAGAGTAAGTGGAGATTTGGCAAGGTGACCGTTCAGACTTTCTGACTGATCGTGCAGGTTTTACGTTCAGCGGGCAGACAGGACACCGAGATGGTGCTTGGCGACGCTACGATATTAGGACTGCGGCTACGGCAATAGAGTACAGAGTGGCAGAGCGCAGAACGTCCTCTCTGGACAGGCTGCTCGGCGGCAATTGGTAACTGAGTCTCTGCTGCCACCGAGCGAGACACGCGGTGAGTAGCAGACTGCACTCACATCCGGGAGGACGGTGATTCAAATCCGTGTCCGTCCATCCAGATTAGGTTTTCCGTGATTCCTTAAGTCACTCCAGGCAAATGCTAGGATGATTCCTTTGGAAGGGCCCGGTCGATTTCCTCCCCCATCCTTGAATCACTTAGAGCTTCTGCTCCGTCTCTAATGATATCTTTTTTTTCAGTGCTGGCGACGCAGCCGTTCTACATGGCGCATGGCAGGTGTGTTGTGCCAAAACAACCTGCAGTGAAAGTGCAGTGAGCGAACTCCGGCCGTCAACGTGTGGCTGGCGGTGTCCACAGCAGTAGTCGCGAAGCAGGGGGTGGTTAGTAAGGTCCTAATTGGACTTGGTCTATCCTTACTAATTGCAGGACCGTATGGCAAACGTCCCCATTCAATGCTACTGACTGACGCCGATGTCTGCACCGACTGACCGTGATGGACTGACAGTGCTCCTGTGAACCACACGGTCATAACTCGCTCTATAGCGGTCGCCGACTCGATGGTCTTTGCTGAACTTGCAGACTTTATTTGTATGCTCCGGACATGACTAGGCATTTTGTCATGTAGACGCCCCAGGCGTCACGTAGTCACCCTTTCGTAATGCTGGAGTGGCGTCTTAGGTTTCTGTGACAGCGCTTGTTGGCGAACAGTGTTTGCACCAACGTACTTGGAACCTGATGGCGGCATAATGCAGAAACGACTGCTTGCAGCATTCTGCGGCGGTTTCGCGGTGACCTACAAGAACTGACTACGGTGTTACATCAGTTACGCTGACTGACCCTACGTAATTTCTAGTCTGCTGTCGGTTGTTTGTAGGGTGATAGGAAGAGAAATCGACTGCGAAATGGAATGTTGCAGCCTGTCCTAAGCACGTTCAGCTGGACAGTGTTCCGTGAGAAACCCCAGTGTGTAAGGTTATTGCATGTGTGAGATATGGTAAATCGCTGGGTTGCGGTGACTCAAGAACTAAATCCAGAATTTTTGGACGAGGATGTTTGAAACGTAATCTGATTGTGTGTCTGCCTGCAGATAGGTGAGCCGGTGTCCGTAATTTCTAATGCACTTAGCTGTATATTATTCGCTAGGCCTCTGTTGGTGGTGCTCACAAATGTTTCGATTGACGACACTCGTAGTCCTGCTGTGTGATGTGTAATTTCGTAAACATACTTAAAGCAGATTTCGGAATGATTCCTTGGAGAGACTTCGTTCGTCAATCCGTCCCCAAAGCAGCAAATGCTCCATTTACAATAATCTTGACTTCTCGTATGATAAAACCTTGCCTCTTTTTTCCGTGCAGTAGGCCATTTACTAGAAAAATGTATTGTTTAAACCTGAATCATCACGCCGTAATCCCAATTGGCCCTCTTGTCACATTGCATTTGTAACTATTGGACTGCGTTTACGATGTTGAAGTCAAAAAGTAAAGAATTTTTTTCATTTCCTCCGTAACACTCCCAAAGTAACATGTAACAGCATTTGAAAATCGCGTCACCACAGACGCTGGTAATAACTATGCAAATAACGCCGAATTTGCGAAATAACTTAAGATTCTCGAGTAAATAATAGTACATACCATACATCTTTTGCATCTGAATGTCTGTCTGTTTTCAACATACATCTTTCATCCATTCTTAGTAGGCATTACTGGCTTTTGTGCCACCTCCTCGTATGTTCATTGGCTGATGTGTAAGCACAAAATGACACAAAGTAAGTTTCCCTTAACTGTATTTCACAATTAGACAGTTACAGTAAGTAACGTCATATCCACCGAATGGCCTGATTGTCAAATACAGTAAGGTGGTGAACTTACGTTGTGTTAATTTCGTGCCTGCACGTTAGCCAGTGGGTATACGTAAAGGAGACATAAAACCCACCAATGCGTAATAAGATTAGATGAAGCATGTATGTTGATAACAATAAATATTCAGTTGTAAGAGATACAGTTTAACGTAATTGTACTGGGGCAAAATGTACGAGCTGAAATGTGAAAATTACCACGTTCTGAGGTTGTTAATACCGCATATACCGAAGCCCCTCAACTTCCCTACACTGACCTCCCACACCAGGCCTCACAGTATTTTTGTCTCACGTGCGTTCTCAATGTGGCCGTCTCCGCCAGTGAGCGATCGCGTGGTTTTCTGCAGCCGGAATTGAAGAGAGAAAAAACTGAAGGCTACGGAAAATGCCGATCATACATAAGCTATGCAACTAACATATCCGTTTTTATCTTAAATTCTCAGGTCTGATGTAATACATGCCACAGAACTCTATAACAACTATGTTGGAACTGTGTAGCGATAAATTCGATAATTATTACTTTTAAAACACACACTACCGTTCGTAAGTTTCCACTCGTCTGTCATAACACTGGATTTGTGGTCAAAACAGGGATTTCATTTTGAATATTCTATCGGCCTCCGTTATGACAATAGTCGTAAAACAAGTATAAACATGTAAAGACTAGACGCCTCTGTTCTGTACTTGACCCGGTGTTAGCATAAAGGGACGACATGAGCAACTACATTATCACTGACGTGCCTTTTGGCAAGAGAGGTTCCATTCGAAAATATTTGTCCTTCAGCTGTGTGTGTGGCAATCAGTTCGCATTAGATTACAATACTTTGTGTGCACTGTGTATACCTGATCAGTTTCATATCATATTACAAGCTAATGGGACCAAATCGGAAGACTGGAATTAAAAAACGTGCTGTAATTAAAACTGTGCATCGGGCTATTCTAGTAGGGCAATAGCAACAAAAGTTGGCGAAGCCCAATCTACAGTGGTGTATACATTGCAGCGGTTCAAGCAAACTGGTGCCATTGCAAGTGTTCCGCGATCCCGAGTTACATCATACAGGGAAGATCAGTTCACGTGTGTACGGAGTAAACGTCAGAGGACTCGTGCTGTGCCTGAAATTCGCGAGGAAGTAAATAGGGTGCGGGCGGCTCCAATCTGTCTCAACGGTGCAACACCGTTTTCGTGAGTAGGTTTGAAAGGGGTGCACAGCGACTAAAAAAAAGACAGTATTTCTCAAAGAAAACTAGTAGATAACGTCGATATGTGCTTGAAAAGATGGGGCTGTCCGCGATACGACGTTTATGTTGATGTAGTCGGAAGTAAATGACAATATGAACATTTTCATGAGCTTCTGACTAAAGGAATTCGTAAAGTGTCCTTTCAGTAATAAATACTGGCAACTTGCATTAAATTTTCAAAAATGTAAGATACTACACTTACCAAGATGTCGAAAGGCAGTATCGTTTACTCCACTGTAAATGAGTCACCATTGGAGTCAATCAAATCATACAAGTAGATGGGTGTATCTGTTTCACCCATGCCAAATACAGAACGTGTATAAGGGGCCAGAAGTGGTCGCAGATTTGTCTGACTCACTGGAGAGCGTCAGAGAAACGTCGAAAACCCAGAACTGGCAGATGCTTAAAGATCTACACACACTGTATCACACGACAGCCTACTTGTAAAATTTCAAGAGCAAATATTAAGTTCAGGTGTCTAGGAATAGACTACAGGCTGCGACATATCGTTCCTGTAGGGACCGCGAACCCAAGATTAGGCTCACAGAGCGCACAAGACTGAAGAGACTTTTATTCGTATTACTTTGGCGATCTTTCTAGGCGGAAACCGTAATTAACTGGAACACTCAATTTCACTGAAGGATCTTAATACTTGAATCGAGGAAAAATTGTTTTCAGGTGACTCAGGTAATGTTCGAATTATTTCTTAATAGCAATTTCTGCCTGCTGATTTCAGTCGATAAACTGTAGAGGATATATATAGTAGAACAAACATGCCGTATAAAATATACCTTCACGTGTTTTTATCAACCTAGTAATAGTGCTATGATAAGGACTTTACACTGTTCCATTGGTTTTCGTAAATTACGTCAAAGACATGTTAACGGTTCGAGAAAAGGAGAAAATGTAGTTGTCGAGGCATTAGCATGGAAAGGACATGATACGTTAGAGCATAAATTGAGCTGTGTATGCACTCTGTCCCTGGGTTTTATACAGTGGAAAATGTTAGCTTTTGTCCGATCTGTGATGTTGGTATGCCTCTCATCATTGGTTGTGGGTGATGTATATGAAGAGCTAAGTGTAAGTCTGAACAGTTTAAGTGCACCTATTACTTTTAGAACCAGACTAGCTGGACAGTTAACAGTTCGGAGTTTCCATCTGGCTCGTGTTTCTGCTCGTTAGTGAGATAACACACGCCGCAGTTATTGGGGTTGGGTTGCAGAGCGATTCATAATCATAAGGCGAGAATCATAGAGCTTCGTTTGAGACCGGACGAGGAAGTCCTTCGTTCATTTGCACAGACATCTCTCCATAAATCTACGTGCGTACTCCGCAAACTACCGTGCGTCACATCACGGAGACTACTTTGTAGCACTGTTAGTCATTTGCTTTCCGGTTAAGTTCGCGAATTGAGCGAGAAAGACTTTCTTTGCTCCCGTTAGTCCTGATTTCTCTCGTTCTTGCCGTCCTGAAGCGAGAGCTGTGTTGGTGGCTGTAGGATTGTGCTGTAGTCTGTCGCAAATGTCTGTATTCTGAACTTCCCCTAAGTGTGTTTCTTCCCCTCAGTTATTCTTCTTGCAGCAATGTCTGATAAAATTTTTCTCCCAGTGCCATCTCGGATGGCGCCGATGTTGATCATACTTTATAATGCAATTGTAGTTAATTCTGTAAACTGGTGTTCGGGTCATATAACTTCTACAGATTTTAAACTGATCTCATTAACAACCGCCGGTTAGTGGCCATGCGGTTCTAGGCGCTACAGTCTGGAACCGCGCGACCGCTATGGTCGCAGGTTCGAATCCTGCCTCGGGCGTGGATGTGTGTGATGTCCTTAGGTTAGTTAGGTTTAAGTAGTTCTAAGTTCTAGGGGACTGATGACCTCAGATGTTAAGTCCCATAGTGCTCAGAGCCATTTGAACCAATCATTAACAACCAGAAAATTCAACGAAAAGGTAAATGAACGACATACAGGGTGTTTCAAAAATGACCGGTATATTTGAAACGGCAATAAAAACTAAACGAGCAGCGATAGAAATACACCGTTTGTTGCAATATGCTTGGGACAACAGTACATTTTCAGGCAGACAAACTTTCGAAATTCAGTAGTTACAATTTTCAACAACAGATGGCGCTGCATGTAATGTGAAAGATATAGAAGACAACGCAGTCTGTGGGTGCGCCATTCTGTACGTCGTCTTTCTGCTGTAAGCGTGTGCTGTTCACAACGTGCAAGTGTGCTGTAGACAACATGGTTTATTCCTTACAACAGAGGATTTTTCTGGTGTTGGAATTCCACCGCCTAGAACACAGTGTTGTTGCAACAAGACGAAGTTTTCAACGGAGGTTTAATGTAACCAAAGGACCGAAAAGCGATACAATAAAGGATCTGTTTGAAAAATTTCAACGGACTGGGAACGTGACGGATGAACGTGCTGGCGACCGCGTACGGCAACCACAGAGGGCAACGCTCAGCTAGTGCAGCAGGTGATCCAACAGCGGCCTCGGGTTTCCGTTCGCCGTGTTGCAGCTGCGGTCCAAATGACGCCAACGTCCACGTATCGTCTCATGCGCCAGAGTTTACACCTCTATCCATACAAAATTCAAACGCGGCAACCCCTCAGCGCCGCTACCATTGCTGCACGAGAGCCGATCGCTAACGATATAGTGCACAGGATTGATGACGGCGATATGCATGTGGGCAGCATTTGGTTTACTGACGAAGCTTATTTTTACCTGGACGGCTTCGTCAATAAACAGAACTGGCGCATATGGGGAACCGAAAAGCCCCATGTTCCAGTCCCATCGTCCCTGCATCCTCAAAAAGTACTGGTCTGGGCCGCCATTTCTTCCAAAGGAATCATTGGCCCATTTTTCAGATCCGAGACGATTACTGCATCACGCTATCTGGACATTCTTCGTGAATTTGTGGCGGTACAAACTGCCTTAGACGATACTGCGAACACCTCGTGGTTTATGCAAGATGGTGCCCGGCCACATCGCACGGCCGACGTCTTTAATTTCCTGAATGAATATTTCGATGATCGTGTGATTGCTTTGGGCTATCCGAAACATACAGGAGGCGGCGTGGATTGGCCTCCCTAATCGCCAGACATGAATCCCTGTGACTTCTTTCTGCGTGGACACTTGAAAGACCAGGTGTACCGCCAGAATCCAGAAACAATTGAACAGTTGAAGCAGTACATCTCATCTGCATGTGAAGCCATTCCGCCAGACACGTTGTCAAAGGTTTCGGGTAATTTCATTCAGAGACTACGCCATATTATTGCTACGCATGGTGGATATGTGGAAAATATCGTACTATAGTTTCCCAGACCGCAGCGCCATCTGTTGTTGAAAATTGTAACTACTGTAATTTCGAAAGTTTGTCTGCCTGAAAATGTACTGTTGTCCCAAGCATATTGCAACAAACGGTGTATTTCTATCGCTGCTCGTTTAGTTTTTATTGCCGTTTCAAATATACCGGTCATTTTTGAAACATCCTGTACCTTCAAATAACATAAACAGAAATCGATAGTGTTTAAATCATTGTCGTATTTCCGTTCTAGTATTCTAATTTTCTCTTGGCGAATACTGCAGGATTTCAATAACGCCACAAAACAGCCTTTGTCCGAACTGATCGAATAGTTTGTCGTGATCTCGGTTTCAGGACTTTAAATCTGATGAGAAAAAATAAGTGACCTTCTAAGGATCCTAAATGGAAGATTGTTTTATTCGGTGTGGTAGTCTGTAACCTTTATCACTGTAAGGGGTGGGGGAGGAGGTTTCTCCTCACATTATCATCAGTAATAATATCACCAACATTATAGACAACGTGCTGAAAATGCCTTATCATTGAAGCTCTACGATTACAGCACATAGTTTCGGTAATCTGCAGATTAATGCAAATGAACGTTATCGTTGCAATTTGCCAGTCGAACAACACGGAGGGGTCCCATTTGAAATAGCAGTAAGATATCGCGTCAGTTTGCTTCAGAATTACAACGTCAATAGCTTCACTCTTATGTTGAATCCCTGTGGAAACACGTAGTGAAAATAACTGTCAAGAGGTTCTTTCACGTCGAGTGCCCCAGCCACAAATTCAATAAGAGAATGTCATTTTTTACGTCAGCATGTATTTGAGAGACGTGTATGTTAAGAGTGAGTACTTGAAACTTGCACATCCCCGAACTCTGCTGATCGCGTGATGGAAATGGCTATGATCGTAATAAAGCAAAGGCAGAAAATGGAACTGTCTTTTTAGTAATCAACTTTGGTCTCTCGTAAAGCTTTGTGTGTTCATAAAAATGGGTCACAATATTGTTATAATTTGGTGCTTACTTGAAGATCCCAAGAACCGACCGTCAGATGGTTTTCACGTCGGTGAAAGGTAAAGGCGTATCATTTCCATTCGGATCATTCGTAGTACAGCCGTGTGGAGACAGCTTTTTCTGTTTACATGTAACAGTGAAGTGTGCGTTAGACTAAAACTCCAAACGTCGAGATCTCGATCCTTAGTATCTTTTTTTGCTTCCTACTCCTGTTGCAATGAATTATTAATGTGAAAAAATGTCAAGCTGCACAGAGATTTGGAGACCATGTTGAACTATAGATGGCCTGGTAAGTCAGTTAAAACTTTGCAGAAGACAAAGGCGCGCCACCTCTAATACGACCTCGCCTACTAAGGAACGGCGGAGTTCAATCTACGGATGTAGAGGAACTTCGACTCCTCACACTCAGTGTGACGGTTCAGTGTTAGACGTTCAAATATTAAAACGTGTAATTGCGTTCCGTACGACGTTGTCTGTTAGTGTGTCCATTAGTCAAACCTGAGGTTCTGACAACCCTACCACAAACGACGACGACATATAATGTAGCAGACACAGATGTACTCCGTAGCAGCTCTGATACTGTGGCAATAATGGGTGAAATGAACGTCTTTATTCTCAAATATTTTGTCGATTAATTTTAAGGTGAAGTTTACTGATTGAGTGCAACAGGCTAAACTGTATTCCCATGTCTGAGGATCCTCTGTCGTGAGGAAAGTAATCACAGCGTTCCTGTTATTCAGTGCCATATTATGATTGTATTAATCTTCTCTACCGGTTTCAGTGGAGAGAGATCAGCTTTTCTAATGGAGCAGGGTTAATTTAATAGCCCGTAAAAGACGTTAAACAGATAAAAGCCCACAAAGCTACCTTATATTTAATATAACTTAATAATTCGGGAAACTCATGGCTCAATTTAACTCATATAGTAGTTTTCCTGTTAATTTCTTCCTTCAAAACACATGTTTCCATTATATGCTGCAATAAGTGATGTAATTATATATATAATCTCCCCCCCCCTCTTCAGTTTCCTCGGGAGAGAGTAACATTTCTTAGCTGCGTATCATGTTTACCTTCCAGATTACAAACTTTGCTCATTATGACCACCACCTGCATTCACGACAGCCTGTAACCGCAATAGTTATTTCACATTTGTTCGCAATACTTTCCGAAAGGTGGGCCATGGAATTTTCACCTATTGCGACACAGCTAGTGCACTTTTGAAGAACGCACATTGCGTCCAGCATTTTCAGCCACGGCGACAGTAAATTCCTCTAATTGGTGGCCCAGTTCGTTGTCGGGCTCTCTGAGCAGTAATTCCCAAATCGCCAGTTAATCCTAACTTCCGAACCACATTCTTAAACGACGGTGCAGAAAGAGGGCCTGTCCGTATTCCTTTAATGGCTAACTGCAACTGCTCGTTTTTCAACCCTACCTCGCAATGTCAGTACCAGTGTCCGGCGGAAGTTAAGACACCAACACTACTAACAACGCAAGCCCTATAGAGCACAGTTTGCACATCAGTCCTATAAATTTGGGTACCCATACGGTAAAAAGTTTCCCTTCTATACTGGCTCAAGTAGACACCGTTTAATAATGTTCATTATTATAAAAATGTATGTATGTACTGTGTATTCGACATCTTGTCCTAAACCAATGGGTCGAGTTCAACCAAACGTGATACACGTCACTTACTATCTGTACAGAAACACTGTCGTAATAAATGGTCCAAATGGCTCTGAGCACTATGGGACTTAACTGCTGAAGTTATCAGTCCCCTAGAACTTAGAACTACTTAAACCTAACTAACCTAAGGGCATCACACACATCCATGCCCGAGGCAGGATTCGAACCTGCGACCGTAGCGGTCGCGCGGTTCCAGACTGTAGCGCCTAGAACCGCTCGGCCACTCCGGCCGGCTTGGTGGTAATAATCACCTGCGTCCCATTAAGTTGTGGATGGGGCCGAATAGGAGGTATCATAGTATCTCAACTTCGGAATGTCTGGAACCGTTTCATACAAATTTTATATGTACCCTACCTATTATCTGTATTATTTGTGTTCCTATGACGGTAATATACCTCTACCAACCGTACGGGTGAGGGTGAGAAGCCGTGACATGAAATAATATTCGATACCAACACAAAGTGTCGAGTCCATAGTTATTAGTTATCGTCGTCGCGAGCGTCATTGGTAACAGTCCAGATGTTCCACACCGTATGGGTTGGAGGCGGCGGCGGGATGGGGGGCGTGGGAGAGATGCGGCGATAAAGACGGTGGCATATCAGTATATCTCTGTAACGACTGAAGGAATTTCTACCAAACGTGGAACACGTATCACTTGCTGTCTGAAAAAAAAGAAAAAAATTGATACATATGACACTATTTGTACAGAAATACTCTTGGTGTAAGACTCCCTACTACAGCTTGAGATGAGAGTGACGATGAGAAGTAGAAACGTTCGAAAAACACATGTTGACATTTCTTTCTTATTAGTAGCTGACGTGTAATACTTTCAAAGTACTGAACGAAGTCTCTCTCTTCATCTGTTGTTCAGTGCGATAGCCAGGTCGTACGAATGACAACTGCAGCAAATGAATAATTCTGTCACCGTGTTTCGGGCCGTATATCATGTCATGCGGCTGAATACGTCAGATAAGTTTAACGCTCTCTCCATAGTGCATGGCGTAAAACAGCGGAGAACCAGACAGTGGCAAAAGCAAACGCGACATTAGCGTACACGGGCGTAGCCGCATTCAAGCAGGTAACCGTAATATAAAATTAATTCTACATCGGTAAATAAACTGACCATTTTGCACAGTTCAGTTAGTATCAACAAATTATTAAGTAAAACCTTGTCCGCAGACGCAATTGCGAAGACACCAACCACGACTTCGACCATGCCTAGTCGGGCCCAGATTTCGGTATGAGGACACCAGCACTGGATTTACGTAGTAATGAGTGGTGTTTTTGGTCGAGTAAATTTAAAAAACTAGGCAGAGCTGCAAAGTGGCGATAAAGCAGCGAGCTGGGCGTGCGGCGCTGTGCTCGCTATCTTGGCGTGGTCAGTGTGACGTGCCAGCTGGCTGCGGCGATAAGCCACACACAACATGCACCCCGGGCGCAGTGGAGCCGCCGCTGCGTATGTGGCCAGCGCAGCGCTCTGACGTGTTCGATTTTCTTGCTGCTGTGGGGATTTACACGAGTCACTAATTGCTGGCGTTTTTGTCTTTCCTGTTATATTGCA
Source organism: Schistocerca serialis cubense (assembly GCF_023864345.2). Taxonomy (NCBI): domain Eukaryota; kingdom Metazoa; phylum Arthropoda; class Insecta; order Orthoptera; family Acrididae; genus Schistocerca; species Schistocerca serialis. The sequence continues at coordinate 75,222,038 of NC_064638.1, forward strand.
AATTCAATTTGCAAGTCGATGCGTGACATGAAATAATGTTGCTGACGTCAGATAAACAGATTATAACGTGAACAACGCTAATTTTTCCTCTGTGTAATTAGTTGTGTAGCCGTCACCTGGGATTGCGTTCTCGGAGCCTCCGTTCCAGAACAGGTAGAAAAAAATACTATTCAATTTTGAAATCCTACAGAATTCAGGATTTAACAAACGTTGGTAGACTTCGAAAGCAGACTGTCCTCTGAATCTCCGCGAGGTGTGGACGGAATAGTTAGTTTCCTTCGGCGATTACTTAAGTCTTCACACAGTCTAGCGTCATGTAAAGTGTAGGTGCCCCTTTTGTATGCATCGATGAGCCCACTAAAATCTGCCGATCGTTTGAATCTTCTGGCTGGTTTCCAAATAGTGATAATATTGTGCAGATGGAGGAGAAACTGAAACTCAGTGCCAGATTAAAACTGTTTGCTGTACTCGGGCTCATAGCTGGGACGTTTGTGTTACACGGGCAAGTGCTCTATCGACTGAACCGTCAAAGCGCAACACACGAACCGTCTTCACAGCTTCATTTTTGCCACCACTTCTGGAAACAAGGCCGTAGGCTCTCACCAAGCATTTATCCACAGCATCCCTTCTTTTTCGAGTGCTAGTCCCTCAAGGTATGCAGGAGAACTGCTGCGGAGTGTGGCAGGTGATAGAAGAGGTACTGACTGAAGTGAAGCGCTTGGAGTTCCAGTCCGGCACACAGTTTTTATCTGCCACTAAGTTTCAAATCAGCTCACACTCAGCTGCAGAGTGAAAGGTTTTTCTAGATAGACGCAGCCGTTGTAACCATTCGCCGGCCGTTGGTGGCCGAGCGGTTCTAGGCGCTTAAATCTGGAACCGCGAGACCGCTACGGTCGCAGGTTCGAATCCTGCCTCGGGCATGGATGTATGTGGTGTCCTTAGGTTAGTTAGGTTTGTTCTAAGTTCTAGGGGACTGATGACTTCAGATGTTTAGTCCCATAGTGCTCAGAGCCATTTTGTAACCATTCTGATATTTCCGTTCTTTATACTGTTGGATCCTAGCCAGAAAAGGTCCTCGATTGTTCCGCTGTTTTCCCTGCTAGAGTTTTCAAAGTGCTTCTTCCGGAAAAAATTGCAAATTGTGATGCTGAATTATATGGCTTTACGATGGCGTTGGAGAGGGTTCATAGACATCACTGTACAAGGTTTTTTTGTCTTTTCCGACTCAGTGCACTGCAAGCACTTGATGAAATATACCCAGTAGACCAGTTGATTCAGCTCATCCTTGATTCCTTACAGCGAGTCCAACACCGTGGACCGAGCGAGGTGTTGCGGTGGTTAGCACACTGGACTCGCATACTTGAGGACGACGGTTCAATCCCGCGTCCGGCCACTCTGATTTCGGTTTTCCTGATTTTCCTAAATCGCTCTATGCAAATGCCGGGATGGTTCCTTTGAAAGGGCACGGCCGACTTCCTTTCCCGTCCTTCCCTAATCCGATGAGACCAATGTCCTCGCTGTCTGGTCTCCCCCCCCCCCCCCCCCCAAGAACAACAACCCAACCCCTCCAACACCGTGGCAAGGTGGTGATCCTTCTCTGGGTACCTGGTGACATTGGGATAGAGAGAACCTCGTGGTCGACAAAACACCAAGGAAGCATGTCGGGATGGTGCTGGATGCTACCATCTCATTTTTTTACATACACATCATGCACCAGTGGGAGAGTGAATGGTTACAGGTGACAAAAACAACCTGCGGTCCCTCAAATCGACGACACCGGCATGGCGTACTTCGTCAGCCCCACCGCTGGAAGGAGGTTCTGCTTACCAGGCTGCGCATCGGACGTAGCCCATAGACACATTGCTTGCTCCTCCAGCGGGAGGATCCACCACTCTGTGAAGTTCGTGGTATGCTACTTTCAGTTCAGCATATTTTGGCAACCTGTGTCTTGTATACTGATAGGACAACCCTCTGTCTCGATGGAGATCTGCCCACCATCCTCGCCGATACTGATTCCAGTGTTGAGTGGTGAAAATTTGTGAACAGACAAGGGGGAAGGGAGGCAGATTTTAATGTACTATAAACTGCTCCACATGTGGAGACACCCATGAGATTGGCATGTTGATTTTTCGTCAGGGCGCTGGCGACCATGATGTTGAGCTCCCCTCACCTCCAATAATAATAATAATAATAATAATAATAATAATAATAATAAATTTTTGTAACCATACAGTGAGACGGAAGGATTCATGATTGCAATACAGGATCAAACAATAAACACCAGATATTACAGCAAGCATATTATTAAAGATCCCAATACCACAACAGATAAATGCAGACTTTGCAAACAACAAATAGAAACAGTAGATCACATCACAAGTGGATGTACAATACTAGCAAATACAGAATACCCCAGAAGACATGACAATGTAGCAAAAATAATAGATCAACAGCTTGCCTTACAACATAAACTTATAAAACATGTTCCCACATACAAGTATGCACCACACAATGTACTGAAGAATGATGAATACAAATTATACTGGAACAGAACCATTATAACAGATAAAACAACACCACATAACAAACCTGACATCATACTCACCAATAAAAAGAAGAAATTAACACAACTAATCGAAATATCCATACCCAATACAACAAATATACAAAAGAAAACAGGAGACAAAATTGAAAAATACATCCAACTGGCTGAGGAAGTCAAGGACATGTGGCATCAGGATAAAGTTGACATTATACCAATTATACTATCAACTACAGGAGTCATACCACACAATATCCACCAGTACATCAATGCAATACAGCTACATCCAAACTTATATATACAACTACAGAAATCTGTAATTATTGACACTTGTTCAATTACCCGGAAGTTCTTAAATGCAATGTAACATATACCGTACAGTTAAAAGGAAGTTACGCTTGATCAAGGTCCGCGTCACCTTCCATTTTTAACCACACATAACGTCTGAGACAAGAAAGAAATAATAATTACTCAAATGAAACCTGGTCAGTGGGTTTACTTTTGCCTTACACGTAAGGTGGCACCACGTAACTGCGCGTATGGTGACACCATCTTTTGGTAGAGAGACTGACGCGTGCGCGCTATTTGATGTTGCATAGCGCCGGTGTGGTTTCACGCCGAAGAGAAGGTGGTCACACAAGTTATCGTCCACTAACGCACATGCAGGCGAGTAAGCAGGAACAACGAGGAGTGATTAGATTTTTGGCGGCAGAGGGAGGGGCTATGAAATGCATCGACGGATGACGGCTGTGTACGGTGAGTACAGTCTGAGTCGTTCAAGTGTTGTGGAATGGAGCAAACGATTCCTTTAGAGGTGCAAGTCATTGGAAGACGATGCTCGTCCTGGGCAGGCTCATGATGTCATCACACCGGAAATGGTTGCGGAAGTGAATGCTTTAGTCTTGGACAACCGCAGAATCACCGTGGACGAGGTCCATCGATTCCTGGGTATTAGCGTGGGCACCGCCCACACTTAATGCACCAACACTTAAACTTTCGAAAAATCTGTGCGCATTGGGTTCCCCACCAACTGACCGCCGAACAGCGCAATGCTCGAATGGCACGTCTTCGAGTCGTCTGCAACGTTGTCATGAATAGGATAGGGCTTTCTGTCACGTATTGTCACAGGTGACGAAATTGGTGTCACCAATTTGAACCGGAAAACAAGCGTCAGAGCAAGCAGTGGAAACATGCGACTTCACCTCCAAAGAAAACAAAGGCCGTGCACACCAATTCTGGTAAGGTCATGATGTCGTTTTTTGACACCAAGGGCCCACTGCTTGTCGAGTTCCTCGAACGGGGAACCAACATCAGTGCCCAGCGTGATCAAGCCACCGAGTCGAAACGACGAGGCATGTTGTCTAAAGGCGTTATCCTCGTGCATGATGATGCCCGCCCAGACACGGCCAATGCGGTCAAGGCGACATTGCACCTTTCACCTTGTGACTTTCATGTATCTGGACCTCTAAAACAAGCTATTCGTGGACACCGATTCGCAACGAACGACGAAGTGTACGACTGGGTCCGGGCCTGGATCCGACAGCAACCTAGTAGCTTCTTCAAGGATGGAATCGACCAGCTAGTGTCGCAATGGGATAAATGTGCCAACAGGTTTGGCGGCTATTCTTGAGTATGTGTACTGTGTATAACCAAATTTTTGAGTCAATAAAATCGTTACCGTTACTTCACAAGAGTGAACGGATTTCATTTGAATGTCCCTTGTAATTTATTTCTTATGTAATGTTACGAATTGCAGAACAAATGAGGGAAACCTTATTGAAAACTGCGGCACAACAACGTTGGTTTAAGAAAGTTTCCTCATTACATTCCTAAAAGTTATTTTCGTTAAGAGCATTGCACTCTTGTACACCAGATTCAAGTTTCCGCGACATTGCTAATTCCGTACGTATTTTACACTTTCTCCCATCTCCCTTTCCCTTCATTTTGTTTCCGTTAATGCGCTACACTTCTTTTCTCCTGATGCTTCAAATGAAAGTGCTGCGCTGTTAACGAAACTGGTTTATCCACAGCATCACATCAGTCGATCACTCATTTGTGCTATCTGTGTCGGTTGGGCCCATTACAATTTCTGTTATCTTTATTTTACCGCGCCTTGACAGTACTAATTGAGGTACTGTATCAAGTGATGTTTCGCTGCAGGTTCCTGTTGCACTATTATCCAACAGTCTTACCTGAACCCACATTCTGACCCCATATTTTGCCTGCATAGTGTGTAGTATACTTCAGTAACGACTACGTTCAATATTTCCAGTGTAAGAGGTGGTCTACTGTTGCGATGTCTTGACATTACACGGCCAGTATGAAACGTAGTTTCGGCCTGATACTACTTCCATGTCGAGCGTAGTAGTTTCCATATTCACTTTTTTCCGATTGATGTTACTTTTTAAGAAACATACTGCCGCAAAGGAACACAATCGGTGTTCACATACTACTAAATGTTCATTTAATCTTGATCGCAACCACACTGTTAAATAACCGTTTTCGGTTGCTGGATCTCTGATAAGGCGTACTGGTGTGTGTGTGTGTGTGTGTGTGTGTGTGTGTGTGTGTGTGTGTGTGTGTGTAAAAGGCAGAATAAAACATTCGTAACTTAGATTGTAGCACATCAGTGAACTTTGATATGGAGCCCTTCATTTCTTAATTTTTTCTCAGAAAAGTATCATAGCCGAAGAAGCTAATAATACCTCATGTAATCCGTCAATGTTCCGCTCAGACACAGTTCATGACAAAATGGAACTCTCAGGATGTGTTACAGATCTGGGGCACGCACAACCCCAGTAATTTCATTTTGACAATGCGCGTCTACGCTTGAAACCTTGACGTATTTTGGGTGTAATTAATTCGTTTACCTGTGATTCATAAAAAGGATTTTCGATATCCTCATTCATTGTCGTTCACCAAACCGAGCTACTTACTTTCATGCAATAATATGAAGATACAGCAATGGAAAGCGATAATGAACTGTGCTAGTGTAAAAGACTGTTCAAAATATTTTGATTAGGATGTCGCCCACGGTGGGCTTGCCATTTATATATTAAGTTACTAATTACCAATATTAAGGGATTCTGTCCAGCTTAGAGGAAAGCGCGTTGTTTGCTCCACGATAGGGTAATAATTATCTAAGATTTCCGAAAAGTTTTTTTGTGTTTGATGCCGACATAGACAAGATCGAAAGTGACAGGTTGTAGCTGATAAGACACGCCCAGTACTAAACTGATCTGTTAATACCAAGCTGATAACAGATTGTCAAGATTGCACTATAAGAAAAATGTTGACATCTGAACTTACCACTTGTTAGAAGAAACGTCAGTGCACAAGGCACTGCCTAACTATACGTCGAGGAGTGTTCGGTTTGTGTAATGCTATTACGTCACGCAGTGCGTCGTCGTTCAGCGATACTGGATTCAACAAAATTTTCAGTTTAATTATCAAGTTCATTATGGAAGTGTGTAACAATGCAGATCTGGGTTTCGTAGTGTGCACATTGACAGAATTGTTGAGATCCCTAGTAATGTATAGAGCTCAGGATATTGTCTAATTCACCCAGCAATACTCTGCTCAACGGTCTGCCAGCGGTAAGCCCTGTCCGACACCATTTTCGATACGGCTACAGTCTTTTATTTTGGACCAGTTTGATCTAGATAATGAGCTTTTTTGTGCGTCGTATACTGACTTAGTAAAGAATCGCTTATATAAAAAATATTCCGTTCGATCTGTTGACAATTACCTAAAGCGCCGATCCTTGTGGCCGCGTCGTTCTAGGCGCTTCAGTCCGGAACCACGCGGCTGCTACGGTTGCAGGTTCGAATCCTGCCCCGGGCATAGATGTGTGTGATGATGTCCTTAGGTTAGTTAGGTTTAAGTAGTTCTAAGTCTACGGGACTGAAGACCTCAGACGTAAGTCCCGTAGTGCTTACAGCCATTTGAATGATCTAAAGCCATATAGGAACCACTGCGTAATCGTTGGAGCTCCCTTTTCATTGAGCCATTGTATTCCTTCGATTAAAAACAAAATTTGAAATTATATACTTAAAACTTTTACTGATTCATACCCTAAAATCTTGAGAAGTGAAGTTTGTTTTGATTTTGTTTGCGATAGATGTTATTTCTCAAACTGAAGCCAATGTAAATCTACACTCCTGGAAATTGAAATAAGAACACCGTGAATTCATTGTCCCAGGAAGGGGAAACTTTATTGACACATTCCTGGGGTCAGATACATCACATGATCACACTGACAGAACCACAGGCACATAGATACAGGCAACAGAGCATGCACAATGTCGGCACTAGTACAGTGTATATCCACCTTTCGCAGCAATGCAGGCTGCTTTCTCCCATGGAGACGATCGTAGAGATGCTGGATGTAGTCCTGTGGAACGGCTTGCCATGCCATTTCCACCTGGCGCCTCAGTTGGACCAGCGTTCGTGCTGGACGTGCAGACCGCGTGAGACGACGCTTCATCCAGTCCCAAACATGCTCAATGGGGGACAGATCCGGAGATCTTGCTGGCCAGGGTAGTTGACTTACACCTTCTAGAGCACGTTGGGTGGCACGGGATACATGCGGACGTGCATTGTCCTGTTGGAACAGCAAGTTCCCTTGCCGGTCTAGGAATGGTAGAACGATGGGTTCGATGACGGTTTGGATGTACCGTGCACTATTCAGTGTCCCCTCGACGATCACCAGTGGTGTACGGCCAGTGTAGGAGATGGCTCCCCACACCATGATGCCGGGTGTTGGCCCTGTGTGCCTCGGTCGTGTGCAGTCCTGATTGTGGCGCTCACCTGCACGGCGCCAAACACGCATACGACCATCATTGGCACCAAGGCAGAAGCGACTCTCATCGCTGAAGACGACACGTCTTCATTCGTCCCTCCATTCACGCCTGTCGCGACACCACTGGAGGCGGGCTGCACGATGTTGGGGCGTGAGCGGAAGACGGCCTAACGGTGTGCGGGACCGTAGCCCAGCTTCATGGAGATGGTTGCGAATGGTCCTCGCCGATACCCCAGGAGCAACAGTGTCCCTAATTTGCTGGGAAGTGGCGGTGCGGTCCCCTACGGCACTGCGTAGGATCCTACGGTCTTGGCGTGCATCCGTGCGTCGCTGCGGTCCGGTCCCAGGTCGATGGGCACGTGCACCTTCCGCCGACCACTGGCGACAACATCGATGTACTGTGGAGACCTCACGCCCCACGTGTTGAGCAATTCGGCGGTACGTCCACCCGGCCTCCCGCATGCCCACTATACGCCCTCGCTCAAAGTCCGTCAACTGCACATACGGTTCACGTCCACGCTGTCGCGGCATGCTACCAGTGTTAAAAACTGCGATGGAGCTCCGTATGCCACGGCAAACTGGCCGACACTGACGGCGGCGGTGCACAAATGCTGCGCAGCTAGCGCCATTCGACGGCCAACACCGCGGTTCCTGGTGTGTCCGCTGTGCCGTGCGTGTGATCATTGCTTGTACAGCCCTCTCGCAGTGTCCGGAGCAAGTATGGTGGGTCTGACACACCGGTGTCAATGTGTTCTTTTTTCCATTTCCAGGAGTATTTACGTGCAACGGCATAAGTCTGTCAGAATATCTCCGGCTAGCTGTTGAAATAGTCTATTCACGTAACACTATTAAGATGGTAAGTAAATATTTTCTTTAATATGAGTTTCAATTTAACCGTTCTGTAGCTATGGCACATAGTGACAATACTGTATTAATCGACGAACTCCTTTCAACTCCAGAGGTAACTATCTCGCAAAGACTGAGTCAGAGATACTGCGAAAGTTAACTAATCTGTCAGTATGTACTGAGGTAACCTAAACGTATTAACACTTCGTTTTAAAAAAAAAGTTATTTAGCAAAATATGAATTATCACTAGTTTTTTCCTCTCAAAGCAATATCAGTATTTTTGAGGTCTGTTCATTCTGTATCAAATCGGTAACAGGAACTGACTCTTTAAAATACGACTGATAACTCCAAACTTGACAAATGACATAACTGTTACAGGACGATATAAAACAGTAAAATTAAAAAAAAAATACTATTTTGGCAAATTACTGTTGCGCAAAATTTGTTACTTTTAGTAGTTAGAGGCCATAGTGGAACTTTTTGCAGGAATGATAACTAGAAGACTACCTGCTGCGATTGGTCAAATTGTTTTTAACTATGCTGTAATTCCACGAAGTTAAATGTTGGCAGCTGTCATGCATTACACTTAGAGCTTGATATGTTTATAATTCGTCTCTATTAAAGAATATTCTTTGGTTACTTAATGTAAGCGTTTTCAGTTCGCGTGGGCAGTTGTCTGTGACTACGTTACAGGTTTACAATATTTATGTTCGCAATATGCAGTCTCCAGTCATATTTTATTTTTGGTTTTTCAACAGTGTGTTCCCGAGCTGCAACTTTTTTCAGAGACTACATTGACGGTTTTTGGGCGTTAAATCTGTTTCACGTTATCGCCTAGCAGTATAACAACACAGTTCTTACTTTTATGCGAAAAATATCCCAAACGAAACGAATAAAGCATTATTAGTAGTTAAATTGTTCAGGCAGTATGTTAGTGGATTGGTAGATCTGTTGCCTAAGTATTTCTGGTACTTCTAGTACATTTAATACTGTGCCTTAGAATTTTTTAATAGGCTGTGATCACTATCGTGAAGGTTAATTGCGATTGGAGGTTCGTGATGTTCGTGCAGACTGTGTTGGTATGTTTTTAGTGGGTCAGTGAACACACCACCTACCAGATATAAGTACGTATCTCAAAAGAATTCCCCCGATACAAAATCTTATATATTAAAGACAAATGTTCAAATGTGTGTGAATTCCTAAGGGACCAAACTGCTGAGGTCATCTGTCCCTAGACGTACACACTACTTAAATTAACATACGGCAAGAAAACGCACGCGCGCACACGCGAGTGAAGACTCGAACCTCCGCTGGGATGGGGCGCGCAGTCCGTGACATGGCGCCTCAAACCGCGCCGCTATTAAAGACACTAGAAATATGTAGGCATTGGGTGGAGAGAGCATCTGCAACGGTTTTGTTGCCTCAGTGGAGACACAGTGCAGTGTCTTCAACGGTAAACAGTAGGTCCTGCTGCCAACTCTACCGGGGAGGTTGCACTGACACTTTCTCCGGGTTTTCAAGCAGAAGGTTGGGGAGAATCCCTGGCTCTTACGTTGGCCATTCGACAGTGGCGTTACTGTAATATCCTTGGAAAAAGTTCTCCGCGACAGTTTGGCAGTGAAGCCAAATTATCCGAAACAGCTCATTTCTTAAACGATGTACGCCATCTTAGGACCGACTTAAACGATACGCTTGGCCAGTATTAAAATACCTTCTCAGCATACGGTGGTCCTGTACCTAAACAACACATCGGCGGGTCCAGAGTACGGTGAAAATTTGATGTTATAGTGAAAATTCACGCAATCGGCACGTGAATGCTGCCATCAGATTTGTAATTTTCCCTGGCTATATTAAGCTGTAATTGAATTTATTATTAATTGAATAATTAGGTACGCTTTCCTTGTAAGATCTAGTATCACCCCGTGTGTGGAAAACATTGAGAAAAAGTCTGTTTTTACAATCAGATACTGAGTTGTACAAATTAAATATATGTCAGTAGAAGTACAAATGTTATGACGAGTAACGTGTAAGTCGCACAGTACATTAATGAAGATAGGTAATGTGTGCAGTACATCCAAAAATAATATTTAGCTGGTGGTACTTGAATTATTTTATTTCATCTATTATGTAGAAGATACTGACGTACGATTCTTTACTACACCCTCTAATCACAATCCGTTATGACTGTTTCATTATTTGAAGTGTAAGTGCAAATGTGGAACATTAACGAATCAGAAGAGTAATATTTTGTACCCAAGTATAGGTAATAATTACTAACACTTTAGTCATTACATCTGTGTCGACTGCCCATTTTTTCACCTGCAAGTAACAGTTGTGGTGTTCATTTACTTCTAGGAGATAAAGTGACGCAGATTTAATCCTCAAAAGAAGTCGCTGTAGTCCTTGAAGCTCCTAAACTCATTAGACTAAAACGGGAAAATAAACGTTTTGACTGATGACGGCGTGCTACTACCAGAGATATTGCTGACCAGATCTGGAGATTGCTGGTGTGTTGGTGAGAGCGTATCTGTCGCCATGGCGAATGGAATAACTAAGCGAGTCATCTGACCCTCATGTCATAAACCTAAACGGCCATCTGCGTTGGCACTCTATCGCAGTATGAGCAAGACGTGCGATGCCAGAGCATTTGAGTCACGGTGGTCGACGCGTGACACATCGTATCACATAGCCACAGCAGACGCCATTTCGAGAGTGTACCGCGAGCTCTTGGCTGGAAACCATTGCCATCGCCTATTGCAACAGCTGATCAACAAGCCCCAGTAGAGCAAGTCACTCGCCTGTTTATTGTCGGACAAACACAATTGAGCAGCTAGAGTATTCCGATTCGCCATTTCCGTGTGTTTGTCGCACGCCACAGGACAGAGGTTAGCATGAGAGTAGGATTACCACCATTGACGCTCGCAAAATGGAAAAACTCCGCGAGGACTTCAGTCACTATACACGTTGGTACGCGTCGATAACAAGAAACGAGTATATTGAAATGAATACGTGACGATGCATCCTTCTGGACAGGACGCCGTTCACGCGGATAGTGAAAATAGTTTGTTCTGGGGAGAACGGAGTGTTCACGTGGGATGAAACTGAGCCATCGCCTGTCACCAGCGAACTGAAAAGGCGGCTACTGCACCATCTTGTGCGTCCGTTTGTTGGCCCACAGGAATACTGTAACTTTAGCTGACAATACAAACTGGTTTCCCTTCGAACTGTATCAGGATGTTTTGAGATACTTTGCACTATATGAAGAGGACTGTGTGCAGCCCTTCCTAAGCTCACATGACCTCAGTCCAACTGAATACACCTGGCAGACCTCCGAAGATGATGTGCACGCCTTTGAAATGCCTTCATGTGCACCTCGTCGGGTTGGCTGTAGTTGTGGTCGGAAGGCCTAAGACACTACTACCTACGCTACTCCATCGTGTTCAAGCGTTTTCGCTCTCTGCAGAATTACTGCACCCTGTATCCTACATCCACTTGGAACTGCTCAATGTAGTGGGACATTGCGATTCTTATCCCCCCTTCTCTCTCTCTCTCTCTCTCTCTCTCTCTCTCTCTCTCTCTCTCTCTCTCTCTCCCTCCCCTGCATTAACAAATTGACTGTCGAGAGACTCAAGCACAACAGGTATTTCGTACAGTATGGGGCTAATCATATCCTTTGTTGTTTCCTGAGCAGAAGCGTCGCACTTCCTCCAAGATTCTCTCGTTAAGTCAGTATCAATTTGACTCTCGTGTTGAACCGTGTACATTCCAAACAGCAATCTGCATAAAACTATTCTTAAAAAACGTGTCATGCGATAACATTTACGCGCAAATATTACTCAGTTAATCACTTTTTTCTTTTTCTCTTTTTTCAGTTTTCGTTACATTGTAGAAGCTGGAAATACCACCCAAGTAAATCCAAAATATGACATTCCTTCCCCATGCTTAAATGCCATTGTTGAAGAATCCTTAAAATGGGAGTGCTCTTGAACTACAAGAGTAACAGGAGCTGTAAGATGGTGCCGCACATCCTTCCGGCCACGCAGACGTCATATAACAAGACAGCCTACTGATGCACCGCTTTGAGCATCTGCTCGAAGAACAACATATTCTTTTGTAAACTTCATACAGTCATTAATATGGAAATTATTATTGTCACTGATCGCTGATGTTGCAGCTGAGCGAACGTACTGTATGTAGTATAAATGACTTATCAGATGTTGACTTATTTAACTATACACTCATCTCTAGCATCTCGAAATTGACTTCAATGGCAAATAAAAACAGCAGATACACCTCGACCCAGAATCGAACCGTCGACCTCCTGCACGCTAACCCAAAACGCTATCCACTGTATATACTGCACAGCACTACACGTACAAGCTGCCAGGGTAAGTTACCGTGCATGTGATAAGTGTTGCCAGATTGCCGATCTTTAATCCCCATTTACTACCGGAAATATGAGCCGGATGAAATTTTGTGACTGACGTTTTTTGTGTTGTGTTGCTTTGTGAGGAATCGCGATGCGAAGTCCGAGCGCCCGATTTTTTTTTTTTTTTTTTTCCACCCTGTGTTTGTGTCGGAAAAGATCCCGAGACAGAAGCGAACAGGAAGTTAGTAGATTGTGATGAATTACTCGGTTTTGTGCAGTAGACAGTGACCGTACGTGCTAAAGTGAGAGATTGGGAGAGATTAATTCGACGTATCTGTATTTTATATGTAGGTTTTAATCGCATTCCTCTCATAAAGTGTTTGTAAAGGCGCCGGTAACTACGATCTAAAGCGCCCTAAACAAACAAACTCAAGGGATTCCCTCTTAAAAGAGGTGATAAATATTCAGTGCAGCAACTTCGTGCCCGCGCGGCAACAAACCATGTTGAAAGAACCCGTGCCGTTAATATCGAGCGACCTCTGTCGAGGCGGTGTAGCGTAGGCGGTGTAGGCGGCGATAGGACGGTGTGTGTACGTGGCTGCGCCGCTGTCGACAGGCAGGCTAGTGCGTTGTTGCACTCGACCTATCTAGTAGCAGCTGCAGAAGCTCCCCACAAGGGGCTTTCAGCACAACAAACCGGCGGACAGGCTGGCAAAGGACGCAATCATTACGGGCACCCATGTGGCAAGGTCCTCACATAACTCTGTTGCGATTTTGAAGGCATCCCTAACGAACCAGTGAGACAACGAAAGGAGAAACACTAGCGCCGGCTGACACCAACTCCGCAGCTTTTACCTACCAAGCACTTGAATTCCGGAATTTGGCCAAAACCCGCACTCGGGACTCTTTAACATAGCAACAGACATGTGATTTTCTCTTGGCTACTCCCGTAATACGTCAGTAAGCCATACGAATTGTTTTTTCTTGTGACATTCAATCAGAACACTGGTTTGATGCAGCTCTTTATGCTGCTCAATCCCGTGCAAGCGTCATCATCTCCGTATAACTACTACTACAACTTACATCCTTCTGAATCTGCTTACTGTATTCATTTCTTGGTCTCCCTCAACAATTTTAACCCCCCTCCACCACCACTACCACCACCACCACCACCACCACCACCACCACCACCTTTCTCTCCACTATTAAATTGGTGATCCCTTGACGTCTCGCAATGAGTCCTGTCAACCTATCCGTTCTTCCAGTCAGGTTGTGCCACAAATTTCTTTTCTCCCCAATTCAGTAGCTCATACAATAGTCACGTTATCTACCCACCTAATCTTAAGCACTCTTCTTTAGCACCACATTCCATAAGCTTCTATTCTCTTGTCTATTCCATAAGCTTCTATTCTCTTCTTGTGTAAAACGTTTATCGTCCATGTTTCACTTCCATACATGGCTACACTCCATACAAATACTTTCAGAAAAGACTTCGTAACGTTTAAATCTACAAAGGGCCTTCGAAAAGTTTCGCTCAGTCGTCTCTATTTTTTTATTTTTTTGCAGGAGGAGAATGAAATGTTTTGTGAACATATTTGGAACATTTCGCTATACATTGAGCCTACTCAGCTGTGACGCATCTGGCCCAACGTTCTTTCCACGATGTAAATGCACTTTGGTAAAATTCTGGGGATTGACTTTTACACCATGGCTTGACACAGGAAATAAGGTCTTTCTCACTATCAAATGTTTTACCGCGCGGGTGAGCCTTCAGATGACCAAAGAGGTAAAAATCAGACGTAGCCAAGTCCGGATTGTAGAGAGGATAAGGAACAATTTTCCAACCCATTTTCCTGATTTTCCCCCTGCGTCATAAGGGCTGAATGGGGTGTGGCATTGTCACGGTGTAATCTCATGAGCTGACCCTGAATCTGTGGTCTGTGGGTCTTGATGGCACGTCGCAGCTTTTCCAATGAGCCAGGTTCCAAAACGTCAATGAAAATGACACCACACTGAACCCAGAAGGAGGAGGCCATCACCTTTCGGTCTGCTCTTCGTGAAAGTCTTGGTTTCTTTTTCCGAGGGGAACCCGGATGACCCAACTCCATGGATTGGGTTTTGCTCTCAGGTTCGGACAAAAACAACCACGTTTGATCCTGGGTAATGACGCTGTCAAAACACTGTTTCCACTCTTCAGTAAAGATATCCATGAGACCCTCGCACACATTCTTCCTCGTCGTTTTCGTGTCGCGTGAGGCGTAACACAGGAGGACCGTTGTCAGTATCCCTCAGTCGCTACTAGCCGTGATTGTGTAAGACCTGGTGGCTGCCCACAACCATGGCGTCACACTGCTGTGTGTCTCCAAAGCATTGGGGCCTTTCCCCAGGTCGTCACAAACATGATGACGATGATCAACCAGTATAGCACTCAACCGCTGCTGCAGCAGCTCCTAATAATTGGTTTGCGGAGACTAAACTCCTAAGGTTATCCAGTCTGCTGCCCGCTCCCCCCCCCCCCCCCCTCTCCCCCAATCGCCCTCTCCCCCAGGATGGAATAAATGCGCACCATCTGTCTGCGTCTGGTGTTATCAAAGTTCAAGTACGCTCTCTAAATGCTTGCGGAGCGTGTATCTGAGGTGGGACGTGGGTTGTATTGGTAGACGAAGTGACAATAAATACAATTTACAAGTAACTTGCCAGTATGAGCCCACTTATCGGTATGCGTTGCACCCACTTTGATCTGTGTGGATGCATTGGAAGGATGGCATAAAGCTATCGGTATGCGTTGCACCCACTTTGATCTGTGTGGATGCATTGGAAGGATGGCATAAAGCTATTGTAGCCTCTCGTGGGGCATTCTGGCTCACCACTGTTCGAGCTGGCTGTCTGTATCCTGGGCAGGACTGGGACAGAGTTGACGTCCAAACCGGTCCCACCCACGTTTTGTTGGGGAGAGATTTGGCCACGGGAGTACCTCAGCACCATGCAGACAGTTTATAGAGGCACATGTTATGTGTTGAAGAGCGTTGTGCTACTGGAAAACGGCATCACGATACTGTCGCATGAGAGGGAACACACACAGGACACAAGATGTATAGAAGGCACCGTTGGGTCGTCAGACTTCCTTCAATCCCTACCAACCGTGACCTGATGCCATACTCGATAGGTTCCCCCATGACGACGCCAGGAGTAAGATTCCTGTGCCTCTCCAGAACATTCTAAGTACGGGACCTCTCCCCAGGTCGCCGCCATATTCGCTGACGATTGTCATCCAGGATAGTGCAGAACCACGATTCATTGCTGGGCAGGTTTCATAATTTGTGCAGGGGTTAGTCATCTTGGTAAGTTTTTTTTCAACATTAAAACAGTTTCAGCAGCTTTTTTACCGAGTAGAAAACAAAATTTCACAGCTGCACGTTGTTCGCTTATACTTGCCGCCATAAAAAGCGAAACAAGAACAAAAGAGCGCCGGCACAATCGCTGAAGATGAAGGAGCCAGGACGACAACACATGCGGCACCGAACTGGCAATGAGTTGCGCTATACGCCCCTAGCGGCACAAATGCGTAATACACAAGCTCCGCCCGCGGTAATGTTGTTCCGGTTTTATCCGTGTACCCCCTCGTAGATGCACTTAATGTCCTCTTGACAGCGTTAGTTACAGGAATTTCAACTGTAGATACTGTTTCAACAAGATGGCGCACCGCCGCACTCGGGGTTCCTTGTTAGACAGTTCTTCCATGAAACCTATCTCAACAGAGGAATCAATAGAGACCCTACAACATAATGGCCACCACCTTTACAAAAGAAAACATTTCTTGGCTTTTGTTCGAATGTGTGGAAATCGTATGGGACTGAACTGCTAAGGTCATCAGTCCCTAAGCTTACACACTACTTAACCTAAATTATCCTAAGAACAAACACACACACACACACACACACACACACACACACACACACACACACACACACACACACGCCCGAGGGAGGACTCGAACCTCCGCCGGGACCAGCCGCACAGTCCATGACTGCAGCGCCCGAGACCGCTCGGCTAATCCCGCGCGGCATCTCTTGTCTTATTTATGAGGGTTAGGTTAAGGGTAAAGTGGTCAGTTTACCAGTTCTTCATACACAAACTATTACACCACGAATACGAGGTTCTATAGAGGCGGTGACGGAAAGCTGTATCTAGCACAATTCCCTAGAAATGGTTTTTTGTAATCGCGGAAATACTTAATGCTCACTCTGTATAACTTGATTTGCTCTCGCTGTCTGGATGATCGAGCTGCGCACATTCTGCAGCAGTCGACAGTTGACCACCATCGAAATCCTGCCTAAACACACTCGCCACCGGCCTGAATTGGTGGCGGCCTGTTGTGGACGAGCTCTGATACTTCGCAGTCTGGAAACCGGGGTGACGTTCGCAGCGCAGCCAGTTGCGAGTTCGGAGAACACGCCTCGCTCCTCCTTCAGCAGCACTTCTGCTGCGGCCCAGTGCCGTTTGCTGTGCGCCTCGCCGACTGTTTATTTTCGCTGCCGCTGCTAACGAAATATGGCGTGCACAGCCACCAGAAATAACATCTCTCTCTTTTGGTGCGTCATACTCGTTCAATGTTTGCTGTAAGTTTTCCGTGTTACGCTGCTCTGCGTACTGGGTCCTTCATTTTTGTCTTTCGTGTACCCGTAGCCGCGTGCTGCCCTTCGACGTCGTGGCGCCCTCTTACGGATATGCTGTACTTTCTAGCTGGCAACGTTAGAGGTGCTCCATAAAAGTTTCTTTTTTATATTGTTATGGGTAACGCTTTTCAGTCTTTCCATAATTCTGCAGTTTAGTGTGAACTCAACTTTCACGCATATTTTAGAGTATATTTTTCTGATAGGTTCCACGAGGACATTAAATTTGTTATACGAACTCATTTTCCTCGCTTTACGCTGCAACACACACACACACACACACACACACACACACACACACACACACACACACACACACACCATTTATCAGACACGTGTGTGCCGTTTAACAACATTCCACATTCACATCAAACGGCGTTACATCGTGCATTCACAAATACCAGAAACGCAGAGTGCAGCCCTTATTCGGGTCTAGTCACGATACCAGCGCATACAGTAAATACGTGAAAAGGTGTCGGCAAATTCTCGTAGAAAAACTTTCTTGTCATCGCGTACAGTACTCTCATCACTGTGGAAAAATAAATATTATAATAATCCTTGGGCATGTATTAACACAGTGCGGACAGATCCCGAGTTTACTCGCGTTCCTGCGCCATTCATTGCTGGCTGATTTCGAGATAACTCATCTTGTCTACACGCTATCTGTAGATGCCATCAAGAATGATGTATTTTGACTACTTCGTCCACTTAAGTGTTTACGCCAGTAGTCAATCTATCGTACGCGATTACCTTCATATACGTTTTGTTATTTAGCATTTTAATTGTATATTGATATTTCAAATATTTATGTTTTCCTCGGGTAGATCTTTCTGCTTTTGGAGGTGGTCCTATTCAGAAAACTGAAGAAAATGAACGAATCTGAAATACTTTCTGATGTTTTCGGCGATGATTATTCAGATGTCCCTTGTGAGAATGAAAATTCGGATGACTGCGTGAATGGACGTTTTTATGATTCTGGGGACGGTTCCAGTGGCAGTGACATGTTTCGCTTGTAAAGATGCGTAAGATGGCACTGCTTTCAAGTGATTCCGACAGCAACGATGAAGGTGTGAGTTCTTGTGAATAATTAGTTTTGTCGTAATGTTACTGCCTTTTTTTCCTCATCAATAAATTTGTAATAATTTACATTTAAACGTTAATGGAATATTCCGTCGGTACTTGTAGGAACATAAATATATTAAAAACTTAGTTTTTAGTAACTTTTTACGTACATTGATGGTTGTAATACTTCAGGCGGTTTACATAGTCTCTCCCCGCTTGAATAGAACGTACAGAGTATTCATTAAACCATGTAAAACTTAGAAAAGTCCTTAACCAGAATGTTGTTCAACTCGCGCGTCACATTCGTACCTTCCTCGGTCTTGGCGAACCGTGAGAGACCCGTTGTGCAGTCTTGTCGTTTGGTGGCAGGTTTGTATTGACAACAAGAAGTCTCTTCACCCGTGATGATTTTTTTACAGAGAAGAATTGTTCGCTTTCTGATTTTCCATCTGTCGTTTTTGCACGGGAACCGATGTGTACGGGGCAAAGTTAGGAGACACTTCTCTCTCCTTCAAAACTTGCTGGAGAATGTCCTGAGCACTTGATGTAGAGATGTTGTTTCACTACAGATTGTCACACAACAACGTCGACACACTGAAACTGCGGTTCACAGCTTGACATTGCTTGCTCAGAAGTTATCGGATGCGTATCTGTTGTTTACAGTTGTCAGCTCGGTCGGACTGTGTAATGAGTTTGTTAAAATGTGACTTACATACTTGTATTGCTCTTTACGTCAAGAACAAAATTCCAGGAGAAGATGGAATCCAGGCAGAAGTCATTCTAGCTGGAGAGAAAGATCCCATAAGAAACTAATCAAGAGCCTCTGGATTTTGGAGGAGATTCCAGAAGTTTGGAAGACAGCGGTCATCTGCTCTATACACAAGAAAGGTGGCAAAATCGACTGCACCAACTATAGAAGTAGTTTGCTTAAGCTCTTGCCGAACTTCATTGTGGATAGAATCCAGCAATTTGCGGAAGAAGTGATTTGTATTAAAGGGATTTCAGAAAGGGTCGTTACACTAAAACACCGTGGGAATATAGCGCAGACCTACATGTGCTCTTCATAGATTTTAAGACGGTATGTGACCGCATCTACTGGTAGAGGCTGATTAATTACCTAACAGAGTTTGGAATACCCAAGAAACTCGTCAGCCTATTTTGAGCTCGCCCCACTGATTCCAAAAGCAAAGTGAAGCAGACGGCAGCGAGCAGAATCAGTCTCCTTGTGAATCAATCGCAGACAGTATCTGGTGACGAGCGGGACCCGTGCCTGTTCAAGAAACCCACTCCAGTCTCTGGTGGTTGGAACACGGTCATACAAAAGGGTTCATAATTTTGAATATTTAGGGGTAATGTTCACAGAAGATGCCTCGTGTGAGGCAGAAATCGAAGCGAGGATCCAAGCAGCAAACCGATCATACTTCAGCCTGATGAACCTTTTTTAGTCGTGTAGCCTCCAAAGGAATTAGAAACTCTAGGTGTATATAACAGTGATGCAACTCGTAAGGCATGGCGCGCACTACTGCAATATTAGGTGAAATGACCGAAGAAATCAATGCAAGTGCCTTTGTTAGCAGCACGATAAGGCCTGAAGCTCTCCAGGGCTCGTGACCATATCAGTTGGACCCTAGACGACTGGAAAAGCGTTGCGTGGTCAGCTGAGTTCCGATTTCAGTTGATATGAGCTGATTGTAGGGTTGGAGTGTGACCCTACTCAGCCATTGACCAAGTTGTCAACAAGGCACTGTGCACGCTGATGGTGGCTCCATAATGACGTGGGCTGTGTTTACTTGGAATGGACTGGGTCCTCTGGTCCAACTGAACCGATCATTGACCCGATCATTGACTGGAATTGGTTATGTCCACCTACTTGGAAACTTCATGTTCCCGAACTATTATAGAATTTTTATGGATGACAATGCGCCATGCCACCAGGCCACAACTGTTTACGATTGGTTTGAAGAACATTCCGGATAATTATAGCGAACAGTTGGGCCACCTAGATCACCGACATAAATTCCACCGGACATTTATGGGACAAAATCGAGATGTCAGTTCGTGCACAAAATTCTGCACTGGGAACACTTCCGCTATTATGAACGGCTATAGAGGCAGCATGGCCCAGTATTTCTGCAGAAGACTTCGAACTGCTTGAGTCCATGACACGTCGTGTTGCTACACTACGGTGGGCAAAAGGATGTCCGATACGATATCAGGAGGTATCCCATGGCTTTTGTCACCTCATTTTAGAAGTGCTGCTTTGGTGCCTTTTAAGTCATATGTCTGCATTTCACCTTGCGACGCTCCTTAGTTATACATCGCGCTCACCGCGTATGCTTAAGCAGTCGCATGGTCGGCAACTTGGGCTGGTACAAGGAGTCAGGGGGACTCGCAGCTAAGAGACGCGATGCTGTCGGTCTGTAGGCAGTCGTATCCGGGCGGGTCCTGCTTCCAGCTTAACGCCACGCCACGGCGGGCACCACCCATATCGAGCGGAAACGGCCGGCCTTCCTGTTTATGGCGCGGCGCTCCCCTGCCGCTGCCGCCCACGCGTCGCCACGCCTCCGGCGCCGCCTCACGTCTCGTTGCAGCCCCCAGCTGCAAGCAACGGCGCCACTGTAGGACCGACCAACTTTTTCTCGCTTCTGAAGGTCGCAACAATATTGTTTACTGTTTTGGTCGTCGCTCTTCTGGTTGGTTCGATGCAGTGCTCCTCCATGTCCTCTCCAACGCCAACGTCATCACGTTACAATACCACTTACACTCTGCAGGAGACGTACGTGTAAGATTGCTACTATGGCGTCTTGTTACGAAGATGTAACATGTCGTTTCATTCCGTGTCTGTAGGCATTCTTATTTTGTATGAGGGATTTTTTTTTTGGGGGGGGGGCGAGGGGGGGGAGGAGATTTCTCACGTCAGACCTATTGTTTTATAAATTGTCCATAGGTACAGGACTGCACTACACTTGCTATCTCGTTACACATTGCTTTTGCTATCCGTTTAATGACGTATTAATTCCTATGGACTAAGTACTCATAACCCAGATCTGCTCCTGATTCCATATGCTTTTACGGTATGTGAACCCGTAGATGTAGATGGAAGCTATTATACGGGGTCTCTCAAATCTTTTGGGTCAAATTAAAACAGATCATAGTAGGTCCACAACCCATTATATAGAGACAGGGAACCAATGGCCAGAAATGCATATTTGTTTCATAGACATAGAACGTAGCTCATTGTAATTGGTCAAAGCGACGACCTCCAATCGCAGTATTGCGACGGCACACGCAGTTCTGCCGCACTCCTGCAAATATCCCGGCTGTATATTGTATACTGGAACTGGCAGCGGGTGATAAACAGCGGACACCCCTGCCCACCAATCGCAAACTGTACACAGCTTAGCTCACAGCACTGGACCATTAACCTTTGCCGCACGCACACCATATCTATGTAAGTATATAGTTCTGGCAATACCGGCCATGACCTTCTTCTTCTTCTTCTTCTTCTTCTGTGCGGATGCACACATATTCCCCGAACTCTTACGAGAGCTGGTAAGAATGTCTTCCACGAGTAATGAGAGTGTTGGGGTGGGACACGACGAATGTAGTGTATGGACATTCAAGGTCCTGCAGTCGTGCTATCCTCTGTGCCCTCGGTGGCAGCAGATCCTGGGTTCGAGTTCCGGTCGGGACACTCATTTTCACTTGTCCCCGTTGATGTATATCAACGCTCGTTAACAGCTGAGGGTATTAATATAATTCTAACTATCCCTAGTGTCAGTTGTCCATAGCGTCAGACAGCTTGTAATGTGTCCATCGTGACGTGTGTTCAGTGCATGACGCGTTGTCAAAGATGGAACTTTACTCGTCATGAAGGTTGGCAGACTTGACGTGCGTTTAATGCACAGTGCGGCAAAATGTAGTGCCTGTAAAGCAGCACGAGTGTACAGAGAACACTGTCATTCTAACTGGAAGAAGTTTATCTCTGTAGACATCAACCTACGAGAGACGGGGTCCTTTACGCCACAGAGAGCCGCCAAGGTTGCCGCCAAAGACATACCCGAACAGTAGACGTTGATAAGATGGTTTTGGATCATGTGGCCGACCATGCAGTAATAAGCATCCATAAACTTTCCAGTGAAACGGACACTTCCAAATATATAGGATGGAGAGTACTGGTGGTATAGCTCTTACACTCCTTTTATACAAGACCGTGTCAAGCTCTGGGACCAAAGACAGATTTTGAGGCTGCTGTGGTTCCGAACATTGTAGAGTTTGTATTGTTCATGGACGACGCCTCATTCACCCGTGATCCTGTTCTCAACAGCTATATCTGGAGTGAGGACTATCCCTACGCCACCCACATCGGTGGCCACCACTTGAACTCTGCTGGGGGCACTTTCCGTGAGGTGTCTAAATCTCCGCGTTGGAACGACAGACCATTCTTCATAAAGAGCAGAAACGAGAGGAGGTAGTGATGTTGGACGCTGGCGTATTGAGCGAAGTCTATGTTATAATCATTCCCAAATTGTTCGACTGGGATCCCCTAAATCTAAAGGCTGCCAATTAAACTAAATAGCTGGGGATTACAATTACGAATAAATTGAAACGATCACGCAGAAAATGTCATGGAGACGGCGAAGTAAAGACTGTGATTTATTGATAGAACAATAGGAACATAAAACAATACTACTAAATAGACTGCCTGCTGTACACATTTCCATACGCTTCTGGAGTACAGCTGCGCGGTATGGGATCCTTACCAGATAGGATGATCGAGCATGTCGGTAAAGTTGAAGGGCATCTCATTTTGTATCATCGCGAAATCGGGGAAAGAATGTCACAGATATGAGTTGGGATTTGCAGTCACTAGAACAAAGATGTTTTTCGTTGCGCCGCGACCTTTTCACAGAGTTTCAACTACCAACTTTCTCCTGCGAATGCGAAAATATTTGTTGGCGGTCACCCACATAGGGAGAAATGATCATCGTAATAAAAAAAAGGGCAATCACAGTTCGCACGGTAAGATTTAATGTTTTTCCCCTCGCGCTTTAAAGATTAGAACGGAGGAGTAGAAGTCTGAAGACAGTCCGATGAACCCTCTGCCTGGCACTTCAGTGTGAATTGCACAGTAATTACGTAGATTTAGGGAGGTTGGGGTTCTGGGCAGGGCAGGCCAGTCCATTTCAGGAAAGTTATTGTCCATAAACGACTGCCTCACAGATGTTGCTTTGTAGCAGTCTGCATCCTCATTGTAACACACATTTATCATCTCCGAACTGTTTACACAGTGCTATAAAATTTGTTCATGTACTTAAGCATTTAGCGCTTTTTTAAGTTTAATAAGGGGATCACATCCTAACCATGGAAAACTCACACTGTTGCGCCACTTACTCCATACTTTCAGATACAGATAATCGCTACGTCGAACTTTACGCAAGTCAGATTGTCTGGAGAGGAGTTCGCAACAGGAATTTTAGGGAGGACTCTGCCGACCACAAAAACCGAGTTGGGTAGCACAGTCAGAAGACACTGGACACGCATTAGGCACGACCTGGTTTCAAATCTCCGGTTCAGGTTCCCTGTTTGTGTTTTCGCTGGGATACTGGTTTCCAGTGGAAGACTGTAATGCGGTTCCTCCTTTGTCTTAGAATGAACGCTGAGCGGGGAGATGATGTGATTCCAAAATAGATCAACAAAAATCGCGCGCTAATGAAAATGCACCTCCTACTTCGTTAAATATCTGTAAAATTCCATACAGATCATGCGAAATAAGTTTTTCCCCTCTGCTTAAAATATATTGTTGGCCACTGCAGTAATGGAAAGCACCAGGCATTTGGAGAAAGGCGCACGTCATGTCAGTTTCCAGGAGGTTTCACATGGCAGATACGCTTAATTACAGGTCAGTATCAGAAATCTATTGAATTATGGAACACTTTTTGTCATGTATTTTCGAAGGCACGAATCAAAATGCATTCCGGAAACAAAGATCTTCGTGAAACATAATTTGCAGTATTCGTCCATTACATCTAGAGCGCCATAGACAACACAGCGAAGATAGAAGCTGTGTTTCTGGACTATCGGCAGGCATTCTATATAGATCCGTAGTGTCACTTAGCAAACAAAATACGAACCGACGAACTGTCTGACGCGGTTAGTGGCTAGATTCAGCAATACACTGACAGAACTCAGAGGATTCTTGTTCCCGGTTGCCTTCTATGTGATATAGTGAATAATTTCGGAAGCTTCTT
Organism: Schistocerca serialis cubense; assembly: GCF_023864345.2. Taxonomy (NCBI): domain Eukaryota; kingdom Metazoa; phylum Arthropoda; class Insecta; order Orthoptera; family Acrididae; genus Schistocerca; species Schistocerca serialis. The sequence goes on from NC_064638.1 coordinate 75,246,583, forward strand.
CAGGCTTTCGCGGTCGGTGCTGCTGTTAATAGTAAGGTTCCAACGCGAAAAAACTGAAGCGAAATGCAGACAGGCCTGCAGAGAATTGACGATTGGGGCAAGGAAAACATATAGGCTCTCCTACATACATTATTTATGAACAAATGAATGTACGTAATTGAAATAGGGACCTAGAAACGACGGACAGGCTTCGTCCCCTCCGTAGCCCTCAGTGGTACACAACCCAACAACAGGCTACAGCAGTCCCGTCACTCCACCGCCGCCCCACACCGAACCCAGGGTTATTGTGCGGTTCGGCCCACTCTTTGCGTGGTAGAGTAAGTATAGTGTACGTGTACGTGGAGACAGTCTGTGCAGCAATCGCCGACATAGGGTAACTGAGGCGGAATAAGGGCAGCCAGCCCAAATTCGTCGAGGCAGGTGGAAAACCGCCGTAAAAACCATCCACAGGCTGGCCCGATTCGTGCCGGAGACTGGCACGCCTTCCCTCTCGGGAAGTAGTGCGGTAGACCGCACGGCTAGCCGGGCGGGCCATCAAAAGAAGAATGGAATTACAATTAATGACACATCCAGTCACTCGCAGCGTCCATAATTGGCATCTCAGAGGCAGGCTCGAAACGAAGTTGTCCGCGTATTCACGTGGAAGAGACCTCCATACGCGTCGAATTTGCTATTTCATAATGAAGATGTTTTTTCTAGGCAACTTCTTTTTCATGTAAGACCATACATTTCAAATAGGTTTAGTGTCAGGTGACTGTGAATGCCAATCCCGTACCTGGACACGTTTCTCATTTCTCCAGTCGCTGCATAGCCTGCTGCGGTACCTCCGATCACGATGAACCAACGTTTTGCTGTCGACATCAAATCTATTTGATAAATTTGTAACATTACCTCTGCAGTTAAGTTGTCAGTAAACGCCTGCAAATTTGTCTCAAGAATTCAAACTAAGTTGTCTTGTGACAGCCAGAGCGAGAGCACCAGCAGCAGCGAGTACTGTTTGTATAAAGCGTTTATTTTGCATTTTGTTTACGACCTTCCACTAAGGAAGGGATTCTATTTGTATTTATCTGCTCTGCATAGTAACTAACAGTTCTTGATAAAACTTTACGTAGTTTTCGTGTTAGATTTCTTAGTGTTTTCTTGATCGTTTAGAACAGAAAGCGCCCTAAAACCGTCTTTTGTTTGTTTCGCGGCCGTTAGCCACTAGTCACTTGAATCAGCAGTTGTCTTGTGACAGCCAGAGCGAGAGCACCAGCAGCAGCGAGTACTGTTTGTATAAAGCGTTTATTTTGCATTTTGTTTACCACCTTCCACTAAGGAAGGGATTCTATTTGTGTTTATCTGCTCTGCATAGTAACTAACAGTTCTTGATAAAACTTTACGTAGTTTTCGTGTTAGATTTCTTAGTGTTTTCTTGATCGTTTAGAACAGAAAGCGCCCTAAAACCGTCTTTTGTTTGTTTCGCGGCCGTTAGCCACTAGTCACTTGAATCAGCAGTTGTCTTGTGACAGCCAGAGTGAGAGCACCAGCAGCAGCGAGTACTGTTTGTATAAAGCGTTTTTGTACTTATTTGCTGCGCTTAGCTTTTAAATAGTTTTTCTGGGAAAACCTAGCGTAGTTTTCGCGTCTCGTATTTCAGTGAGTGTTTCTTGATTATCAGAGTAGCTCATCAGAAGATTATCTTGGGAATTTGTCACCGTATAGAGTAGGGTAAACATAGTCATGTGTAGGGACTGTGGTTGTTGTGAGCGGACGCAAGGAGAATTGGCCACTCTTCGGGGGCAGGTGGAGGCTTTGTCTGTTAGGCTCATCGAGCTCGAGGCGCAGGCGTCGGCTCGTAGTGGCGTTGGGGAAACTGTGGTGACACCTATGCCTACTTCGGTGGCCTTGGAATCACATGGAACCCCTGATGTCGCTGCGTCTTCCGGCAGTGAGCATCTTACCGGTCAGCCATCACTCCAGGGTGAATGGCGGACAGTGGTGGGCTCGCGGGTGCCGGGCCGAAAGGCGAAGGTGGGATCTGGACGCGTGGCAGCTGCCTTACCCCTTTCCAACAGGTACGGGGTGCTTCCTAGTGGTGATGACATCGTTTCCGAGCCACCACAGGATGCCTCGCCTGTTGGGCCAGTGGCCGATTCTCCGGCAAGGTCCCGACAGTCACAGAGGGCGGGCCTATTAGTTATAGGGAGCTCCAACGTTAGGCGGGTTATGGAGCCCCTCAGGAAAATAGCGGGTAGGTCGGGGAAGAATGCCAGTGTGCACTCGGTGTGCTTGCCGGGGGGTCTCGTCCGTAATGTGGAGGAGGCCCTTCCGGCAGCTATTGAACGCACTGGGTGTGACCGGCTGCAGATAGTAGCACATGTCGGAACGAATGACGCCTGCCGCTTGGGTTCTGAGGCCATCCTTGGTTCCTTCCGGCGGCTGGCTGATTTGGTGAAGACAACCAGCATCGCACGCGGAGTGCAAGCTGAGCTTAATATCTGCAGCATAGTGCCCAGAGTCGATCGCGGTCCTCTGGTTTGGAGCCGTGTGGAGGGTCTAAACCAGAGGCTCAGACGACTCTGCGACTATAATGGTTGCAAATTCATCGACCTCCGTTATTGGGTGGAGAACTGTAGGGCCCCCCTAGACAGGTCAGGCGTGCACTACACACCGGAAGCAGCTACTAGGGTAGCAGAGTACGCGTGGCGTGCACACGGGGGTTTTTTAGGTTAGAGGGACCCCCCCTTGGCCGAAACGATAAAATACCTGACGGCTTACCAGAGAGGACATTATCATCGTTGATAAAGAACGTCCGTCCTCAGAGACCAATAACAGGAAAAGTTAACGTAATATTGGTAAACTGCAGGAGTATCCAGGGCAAGGTTCCTGAATTAGTATCTCTTATTGAAGGAAATAGTGCGCATATAGTATTAGGAACGGAAAGTTGGTTAAAACCGGAAGTGAACAGTAACGAAATCCTAGACACAGAATGGAATATATACCGCAAGGATAGGATAAACGCCAATGGTGGAGGAGTATTTATAGCAGTAAAGAATTCAATAATATCCAGTGAAGTTATTAGCGAATGCGAATGTGAAATAATCTGGGTTAAGTTAAGTATCAAAGGTGGGTCAGATATGATAGTCGGATGCTTCTATAGACCACCTGCATCAGCAACCGTAGTAGTTGAGCGCCTCAGAGAGAACCTGCAGAACGTCGTGAAGAAGTTTCGTGATCATACTATTGTAATAGGGGGAGACTTCAATCTACCAGGTATAGAATGGGATAGTCACACAATCAGAACTGGAGCCAGGGACAGAGACTCTTGTGACATTATCCTGACTGCCTTGTCCGAGAATTACTTCGAGCAGATAGTTAGAGAACCAACTCGTGAAGCTAACGTTTTAGACCTCATAGCAACAAATAGACCGGAACTTTTCGACTCCGTGAATGTAGAAGAGGGTATCAGTGATCATAAGTCAGTGGTTGCATCAATGACTACAAGTGTAATAAGAAATGCCAAGAAAGGAAGGAAAATATATTTGCTTAACAAGAGTGATAGGGCACAAATCGCAGAATATCTGAGTGACCACCATCAAACGTTCATTTCTGAGGAAGAGGATGTGGAACAAAAATGGAAAAAATTCAGAAACATCGTCCAGTACGCCATAGATAAGTTCGTACCGACTAAGGTCCAAAGCGAGGGGAAAGATCCACCGTGGTATAACAATCATGTACGAAAGGTACTACGGAAACAAAGAAAGCTTCATCATAGGTTTAAGAGTAGTCGAATCATAGCTGATAAGGAAAAGCTGAACGAAGCGTAAAGAGAGCAATGAGAGAAGCATTCAACGAATTCGAACATAAAACATTGGCAAACAATCTAAACAAGAACCCTAAAAAGTTTTGGTCATATGTAAAATCGGTAAGCGGATCTAAATCCCCTATTCAGTCACTCGTTGACCACGATGGCACCGAAACAGAGGACGACCGAAGAAAGGCAGAAATACTGAATTCAGTGTTCCGAAACTGTTTCACTGCGGAAAATCGTAACACGGTCCCTGACTTCAGCCGTCGCACGGACGCCAAAATGGAAAATATTGAAATAAACGATATCGGAATTGAAAAACAATTGCTATCACTTAGTAGCGGAAAAGCATCCGGACCAGACGAGATACCCTTAAGATTCTACAGTGATTATGCTAAAGAACTTGCCCCCTTTCTATCAGCAATTTATCGTAGATCGCTGGAAGAACGTAAAGTACCTAGCGACTGGAAGAAAGCGCAGGTCGTTCCCATTTTCAAGAAGGGTCATAAATCAGATGCGAATAATTATAGGCCTATTTCGCTTACGTCAATCTGTTGTAGAATAATGGAACATGTTTTGTGTTCTCGTATTATGACGTTCTTAGATAATACAAATCTCCTTCATCATAACCAACATGGATTCCGCAAACAGAGATCATGTGAAACTCAGCTCGCCCTATTTGCCCAAGAAATTCACAGTGCCGTAGACACTGGCGAGCAGATTGATGCCGTATTCCTGGACTTCAGGAAGGCATTTGATACGGTTCCGCACTTACGTTTAGTGAAAAAAATACGAGCTTACGGAATATCGGACCAGGTTTGTGATTGGATTCAGGATTTCCTAGAAGAAAGAACACAACATGTCATTCTTAACGGTTCAAAATCTGCAGATGTAGAGGTAATTTCGGGAGTACCGCAGGGAAGCGTGATAGGACCTTTATTGTTTACAATATACATAAATGACTTAGTTGACAACATCGGTAGCTCCGTGAGGCTATTTGCAGATGACACGGTTGTCTACAAGAAAGTAGCAACATCAGAAGACTCGTACGTACTCCAGGAGGACCTGCAGAGGATTAATGCATGGTGCGACAGCTGGCAGCTTTCCCTAAACGTAGATAAATGTAATATAATGCGCATACATAGGGGCAGAAATCCATTCCAGTACGATTATGCCATAGGTGGTAAATCATTGGAAGCGGTAACGACCGTAAAATACTTAGGAGTTACTATCCGGAGCGATCTGAAGTGGAATGATCACATAAAACAAATAGTGGGAAAAGCAGGCGCCAGGTTGAGATTCATAGGAAGAATTCTAAGAAAATGTGACTCATCGACGAAAGAAGTAGCTTACAAAACGCTTGTTCGTCCGATTCTTGAGTATTGCTCATCAGTATGGGACCCTTACCAGGTTGGATTAATAGAAGAGATAGACATGATCCAGCGAAAAGCAGCGCGATTCGTCATGGGGACATTTAGTCAGCGCGAGAGCGTTACGGAGATGCTGAACAAGCTCCAGTGGCGGACACTTCAAGAAAGGCGTTACGCAATACGGAGAGGTTTATTATCGAAATTACGAGAGAGCACATTCCGGGAAGAGATGGGCAACATATTACTACCGCCCACATATATCTCGCGTAATGATCACAACGAAAAGATCCGAGAAATTAGAGCAAATACGGAGACTTACAAGCAGTCGTTCTTCCCACGCACAATTCGTGAATGGAACAGGGAAGGGGGGATCAGATAGTGGTACAATAAGTACCCTCCGCCACACACCGTAAGGTGGCTCGCGGAGTATAGATGTAGATGTAGATGTAGAAGCTAATGCCTTATGGGTATTGCATGAAGGATAAAGGTTCTCTCTAGTGGGCTGTGAAACAACTAAGGCGATATATTCTACAATCTGTGTGTAATGCTGACAACGATGTTATTTGCGCAAGATAGGCGGAGTGATTGATTACTTACCGATTATAGTATTGTACTGTGGCATAAACGTGCCAAGGTAGTATTCGAAAAAGCAGATGCTAGGCTGAGATTCGTCGCTTCTCAAGAAACTGTAACTCATCCAGGAGAGAAGTGGGTTATAAATACTTGTTCGCCCGCTGTACCGCTGGCCTGGGACCTCTGCCTGGTGGTTTAATAGAACGGTGTGTAGCGTGACAGGTTCATTTAGTATGCGTGAGAGCGTTGCAGAGATCCTGATCAAACTCATCTGGCAGACGCAACAACAGGGACATTGTGCATCGCGAAGTAGCATAGTGTTAAAATTCCAACAGCGTACGCTCAAAGTACAGACACGCAACATACTACTTTCTCTCGCGTGTAAATCACGAAATTACCGCGTTCCATAAACACCCATTACGGAGGTGCTTCGGGAACTCAAGTGGGAATCCTTGGAGGGACGGCGATGTCCTTTACGCGAAGCACTATTGAGAAAATTTGGAGAACTGGGATGTGGGGCTGCCTGCAGAAATGATTCTACACTACTGGCCATTAAAATTGCTACACCACGAAGATGACGTGCTACAGACGCGAAATTTAACCATGCAAATGATTAGCTTTTCAGAGCATTCACACAAGCTTGGCGCCGGTGGCGGCACCTACAACGTGCTGACATGAGGACAGTTTCCAACCGATTTCTCATACACAAACAGCAGTTGACCGGCGTTGCCTGGTGGAACGTTGTTGTGATACCTCGTGTAAGGAGGAGAAATGCGTACCATCACGTTTCTGACTTTGATAAAGGTCGAATTGTAGCCTATCGCGATTACGGTTCATCGTATCGCGACATTGCTGCTCGCGTTGGTCGAGATCCAATGACTGTTAGCAGAATATGGAATCGGTGGATTCAGGAGGGTAACACGGAACGCCGTGCTGGATCCCTACGGCCTCGTATCACTAGCAGTCGAGATGACAGGCATCTTATCCGCATGGCTGTAGCGTGTCGCGCAGCCACATCTCGTCCCTGAGTCAACAGATGGGGACGTATGCAAGACAACAACCATCTGCACGAACAGTTCGACGACGTTTGCAGCAGCACGGACTATCAGCTCGGAGACCATGGCTGCTGTTACCCTTGACGCTGCATCATAGACAGGAGCGCCTGCGATGGTGTACTCAACGACGAACCTGGGTGCACGAATGGCAAAACGTCATTTTTTCGGATGAATCCAGGTTCTGTTTACAGCATCATGATGGTCGCATCGCGGTGAACGCACATTGGAAGCGTGTATTCGTCATCACCATACTGGTGTATCACCCGGCGTGATGGTATGGGGTGCCGTTGGTTACACGTGTCTGTCACCTCTTGTTCGCATTGACGACACTTTGAACAGTAGACGTTACTTTACATATTCATTCGATCCCTGCGAAACCCTACATTTCAGCAGGATAATGCACGACTGCATGTTGCAGGTCCTGTAGGGGCCTCTCTGGATACAGAAAATGTTCGACTGCTGCCCTAGCCAGCACATTCCCCAGATTTCTCACCAATTGAAAACGTCTGGTCAATGGTGGCCAAGCAACTGGCTCGTCACAATACGCCAGTCACTACTCTTGATGAACTGTGGTATCATGTTGAAGCTGCATTGGCAGCTGTACCTGTACACGCCATCCAAGCTCTGTTTGACTCAATGCCCAGGCGCATCAAGGCCGTTATTACGGCCAGATGTGGTTGTTCTGGGTACTGATTTCTCAGGATCTATGCACCCAAAGTGGGTGAAAATGTAATGACATGTCAGTTCTAGTGTAATATATTTGTCCAATGAATACCGGTTTATCATCTGCATTTCTTCTTGGTGTAGCAATTTTAATGGCCAGTAGCGTATTACTTTATTTCACGTGTAACTCTCGAAATTACCCCGTTCCATCAACACCCATTACGGAGGTGTTTCGGGAACTCAAGTGGGAATCCTTGGAGGGACGACGACGTCCTTTACGCGAAGTACTATTGAGAAAATTTAGAGAACTGGCCTGTGGGGCTGACTGCAGGAATGATTCTAATACCGCCAACGCATATTTCAGCTAATGACCACAAAGACAAATTAAGAGAAATTACGGTTCGTACAGAGGAATACACACTGTCCTTTTTCCCTCACTCAGTTTCCGTACGGAACACGAGATGGAATGACCTGTAGCGGTACGAGATACCCTCTGCCATGCACCGTATGGTGATTTCCAGTGTGCAAATGTGGATGGTTCTACTTATAAGTACACGGACGTCTTCCATCTCCATTCGCAGCTTATTCTGCCTCTGCCTCGTCATTGGCGGGACGTTATACTTGCACATACCCGTCGTCCTCATTGTACCGAGCTTCGTTGGGATAAGATTCTACCTGTGATGTTTGACACTGGATTAGAAACCAGTTGCGTAGTTTTTAGCGTTTGCTTACGTGGAATGAGTCTGTTTCCTGCCAAGCGATGTCATCACTGCGCATGATGTGAACGGAGTGAGTGCAGGAAGACGGGAGTATGTGCGCGCCAGCTGTCCGACCTTCGTGCATTGCCGGTGATGCAGGCCGGCTGGTCGACGTCTGTTGACTCACTTGCTTACACGTGGCGCTGGGTTTTCAACTGACGTCATGGGAGAAAGGAAACAGACTTTCCCCGGAATTCACCGTTTACTCTTCCCCGTACCGTTACTGCGTGTCGAGCGACTGTTTTATCGATCAGGTTGTGTGTGTGTGTGTGTGTGTGTGTGTGTGTGTGTGTGTAACTCGCACACGCTGCGTTTGCTTAAGGGTTGAATCCTCTTTTTCTGGAGATACAGTGCATCATGTGCGGAATTTCTCTTCTTATTCTTTAGTAAATGAAAAGCAGTAGTTTACTTTCTTTCTACAGTATTACTTTTATTGTGTTGACCGGTTTGCCGGCCGGTGCGGTTCTAGGCGCTTCAGTCTGGAACCGCCTGACCGCTACGGTCGCAGGTTCGAATCCTGCCTCGGTCATGATTGTGTGTGATGTCCTTAGGTTAGTTAGGTTTAAGTAGTTCTAAGTTCTAGGGGACTGATGACCACAGATGTTACGTCCCATAGTGCTCAGAGCCATTTGAACCATTTTTTTGTTAACTGGTTTTTCGGCTTACAAGCCTGTCTTCAGATATTTACTGACTATTGACGCCAAAGAAGTGCCAATGTTTGTAAAAGACATTGGAAAGGAGTTACCTATCTAGATTGAAGCAGAAACATACGGTAAATATTACCTTAGACAGTGTGGTGTTAATGCAATGTAAAAAGTTGAATAGTGAAAAAACACAAAGAGAGTAAACAGGAGAAAACTTTAACACAAAACTGCAACACGAAGTCTAAATAATTTATATTAACAAACAAAACCGATAAAATAAAATTGGTGCTTGTCAAGACTACTTCAGGAAGTATAAAACGTGGGGAGTGATTCACAAACCAATTAGAGGAAAGAATTATAAATGTAACTACAGTATATATGAGTAACTGGAGCACTATCCATAAAATAAACAGAAATGAATAAAGGTAGGAAAATGTAGTGTGAAGTAACATACAGTAAACGCCATCTTTGAGAGTGTGCTCGTACTTCATCGTAAAAAGTGTCCGCGGCTCATGGTCTTGCGGTAGCGTTCTCGCTTCCCGCGCACTGGGTCCCGGGTTCGATTCCCGGCGGACCCAGGGATTTTCTCTACCTCGAGATGACGGGGTGTTGTGTGTCTTTCATCATCATTTCATCCTCTTCACTCGCAAGTCGCCGTAGTGGCGTTAAAGAAGTTGTGGAGCGGCGGCCGAACCGCCCCGCGAGCGGTCTCCCGGCCACCAATGCCATACGCTCATTAATTAATAGTAAAAAGTAAAAAGTTCAATAATATACAAATATAAAAGGAACAAACAGGACAAACACTAAACTCAAAACTGTGTTTGTGTAATTGTTTGCATTAAGTAAATGAACCAATTAAAACGAAAACAAATTTGATGAGACAAATTCAAGAAGTATTTAACATGGAAAGTAATAAAAGTACCAGTTAAGAAAACCTTAACAGTTGTAACTACAGTTTATATGGATTACATAGACAATTTTAATAAAAAAAGACCTCAGTGAATACAGGGAAATGGGGGGAATATTTAGGAACACAGTATGGGAAATAATGAAAAACAGAGGATTATATAAAGGTTAGGAGAGGGAAGTATGAGGCTGTGTCTGCTCCTTAAAATTAGATCTGAACTGTGAGCTAGATGATCGTTAATTTCTAGAGCTTCCAGCAGGTTGAGTTTTACACCTTTGTTTGCTAAGTGAAGGGCATTGGACCCTGGCTGCTAGTTGTGCTGGCTTTCGCTCGGCATTTGCTCAGCAAATCTGGAGTCTGAGTTCTGCAACCTCCAGCTGCGTTCGTGTTCAGCCAGCTTAGTTGCTATATTTCTGCCTGATTGTCACAATCAGAACAGGTAATACTGTATAACCCATCACTGGCTACTAACTGGATCTTATTGAAAATACACTGGTCAGTGGTGTTCTTAACGTAGTACGAAAGCCTATACTCGCACGATTTCAATGTTCTTGCTACAACCTATGATGCGTCTCCTAGATATGGTAATGTACACCACTTCTTTAATTTTTTTCGCTCCTCTGCCTGTTACGATACTTCATGCTTGATGCTATACGGTTTTGGAGCAGGATACTTTTTTACGTAATTCTGCCACATACTATAATCTTTTCTCTTTCTCCATAAAGCCACAGAGCCTGCACCCGTGGTCTAGGAGCCGGCACGGTAACTCAGCGTGTTCGGTCAGAGGATTAGCTGCCCTCTGTAGTAAAAAAACTGAGTTAATGGATCAACGACAAACTGATGCGGGTGTCTTACGACGTCCGACCCGAGCAGATGCAAAACGAAAGAAAACGAACAAAATGAGATTACAAAAAAAGGGTAGCGTCTTTGATTAGTGATCAAAATATCATCGGTCCCAGGTTCGAATCCCGCCACTGCTTAAATTTTGATTACTAATCAGCATTGGCGGTTGAAGACTTCCAGCATAAGAAGTGACCATCGTTATACCAACGGCCTTGCCAAAAAGGGCGAGGAGCGGACGCAGGTTCAGGGCACTCTCTTGTCGTAGAAGTGGGAAACTGCCCCTAAAGGCGGAAGAATCAGCAGTGGTCTACGGCATGTGGATGCAGAAGGCAATGGAAACTACTGCATTACAGACAGACCTCCGAATACACAGCCAAGGATGGAACGCGTTGCCGCCTTGGTGTCTTCAGAGGCCCAAAGTGATATTAAGCTTGACGCGGTACAAGATAATTTGTTCTCCAGATTGTTTTTTTACAACTTCCTTGCCTTTTTCAAACGTAGCACAGTTTTATCGTTGTTTGTACAGGTGGATCTCAGCAAGAGAATGTCCTCGGTTCTTCCGCTTTTTTCCCGTATAGGGTTTTCAAAGTACGTCTTTTGGAACAATTTACAAATTACAATGCTGAGGTATATGGCATTATGATAGCACTGGAGAGGGTTCACAGACTCTAAGTACGAGACTTGTCTCTTCCGACTCGCTTAGTGCACTATAAGCACCAAATGTTACCTGTGGGCCCATCTATTCAGCTCATCCATGACTCCTTACAGCGGCTCCAGCACCATGGCAAGGGGGTGATCCTTCACTGGGTACCGGGCCATGTCAGGGTACAAGTAAACGACGTGGCTGACAAAGCGGCCAAGGAAGCATGTCGGGACGGTGTTGCATGCCACCATCACATTTTCTGATACACACATCGTGCATCTGTGGGAGACAGAATGGTTGCAAGTGACAGAGAACAAACTGCGGTCGTTAACTCGATCACATCTACATCTACATTGATACTCCGCAAGCCACCCAACGGTGTGTGGCGAGGGCACTTTACGTGCCACTATCATTAGCTCCCTTTCCTGTTAACAGTCGCGTATGGTTCGCGGGAAGAACGACTGCCGGAAAGCCTCCGTGCGCGCTGGAATCTCTCTAATTTTAAATTCGTGATCCCCTTGGGAGGTATAAGTAGGGGGAAGCAATATATTCGATACCTTATCCAGAAACGCACCCTCTCGAAACCTGGACAGCAAGCTACACCTCGATGCAGATCGCCTCTTGCAGAGTCTGCCACTTGAGTTTGCTAAACATCTCCGTAACGCTATCACGCTCACCAAATAACCCTGTGACGAAACGCGCCGCTCTTCTTTGATCTTCTCTATCTCCTCTGTCAATCCGACCTGGTACGGATCCCACACTGGTGAGCAATACTCTAGGTCGAACGAGTGTTTTGTAAGCCAACTCCTTTGTTGATGGACTACATTTTCTAAGGACTCTCCCAATGAATCCGCCTTACCAACAGTCACACAGGCTTGGCGGACTTCATGTCAGTCTCACTCATGGAAGGAAGTTCTGCTTAAAGTATGCGCATTTGACACCCTTAACATATGGTTTCCTCCTCTAGCGGGAGGATCCACCACTCTTTGAAGTTTGTGGTGTGCCACTTTCAGTTCAGCACATTTTAGCAACGTATGTCTTGTATAGTCCTCCACTTCGCTGGAGTTTTGCCTACCACCCTCGCCGATACTGATTCCAGAGTTACAAGAGCGGAGAAAAATAGTTCACTATCAGTTCTCATCCGTAAATTGATGGGGAAGGGAGGCAGACTTCAATGCATTATGAACTGCTCCACATGTGGGGACAGGCTTCGCCCGCATCCATGCGATTGGCATGCTGAAGTTTCGTCAGGGCGCTCATGACAATGATATTGAACGCCCCTCAGCTAAAATAACCACCACCAGCACCATCATCCATTTTAAAAAAGGTGTGCTCCGAAACACTGTTGCCTGAAATAGCTTTGTGCTCTATAGTGAGATCTACCACATGTCGCAGCATATCCTAATTTACAGAGCAGCCAAGACTCCGACGTTCACGTTCTGTGATGAGGCATGGACGTCCAACACCGGGCGCCTATTCCTGGTATCGTGTCGTCTCGATAGGAAGAAAGGACGACACACAATAATTGACAAGGGCTTCACTCGATCGTCGCGTGGATAGCTGGCAGGACTCCACTCTTCAAACCACGTACAAGCTAGAAGGGTGTTCATGAACGGAGAACTCGGTGAATTTTCAAGGAAGCTCAGGGGCAATGAAACTCAGAATTTCGGTGGAAGTATATTTCTGGCACTACTGAGTGGAGTTACTGTCAGTGAACGCTGTCACTGTCATAGCCTTAGACAGCACTTCTAGTCAGCTGCCTTCAACCTCGTGAAACAGAGTCTTATCAGTAATGATACTCTGCCGATGTTCTCCCGCAATTCTAACTACGCATCCTGGCGGCGACCGACACAGGAATAGCGTCACTGACCTCTGCCGTAATGTGTCCTCTCTTAACACGGAGCGTGTCCTCCCTTCATAGCACGTAACGCGTGATGGAAGACCACCATTTTGTACATAGGGGTCACTTGCGTGAACCGTACCATATCTGGGGCAGATCACGAGGCGCATCCTCTGCTGTCACGCGAATCGTTAGAGAACCAGTCACGCGGTCGGTGGACACTGCCCTTCTCGCGTGTGTACCCTGTGGTCGATTCGGCGCGAGGCTGACGCTGTTTGCCGGCCTGTGTGGCCAAGCTGTTCTAGGCGCTTCAGTCTGGAACCGCACGACCGCTACGGTCGCAGGTTCGAATCCTGCCTCGGGCATGGATGTGTGTGATATCCGTAGGTTAGTCAAGTTTAAGTAGTTCTAAGTTCTAGGGGACTGATGACCTCAGATGTTTAGTCCCATAGTGCTCAGAGCCATTTGAACCATTTGACGCTGTTTGAGTAAACCCTTATGCAAATGCATCCGCTGCCTTCAGAAGCAGCTTGTGGCTACAACATGAATTAAATGCCGATTTCATCTCTCAGTATCGGATTCCTCGATAGTGGTGCGCCGTCCTTCGACCACTTTCCGTAGACGCTCACAACAGCATGGGAACAGCCAACCAACTTCGCAGTTTTCGAGATGTTCGTTACCAGGAGTTGGGCCGATGTGTCAGAGTCGCTTGTGTTAATAAATTTCCGCATTTGCAGTCCGTAGCGTCGGGTAATTTACAATATTTACAAGAACCAGGAGGGAGTAATAAGAAGGGACGACCAAGAACGAAGTGCTTGTATTAAAAAGGGTGTAAGACAGGGATGTAGTCCTTCGCCCCTACTGTTCAGTCTGGACATCGAAGAAGCAATGATGGAAATAAGATAGGTGCGGGAGTGGTATTAAAATTCATGGTGGAAGGATATCAGTGATAATATTCGCTGATGACATTGCTATCCTGAGTGAAAGTAACAAAAATCACATGAGCTGCTGAATGGAATGAATAGTCTAACGAATACAGAATATGGACTGAGAGTAAACAGATGAAGTAATGAAACGTAGCAGTAGTGAGAACAGGAGAAACTTACCATCAGGATTGATGGTCACGAAGTAGAGGAAGTTACGGAATTCTGCTACCTATGCGGTAAAATAACAAATTACGGACGGAGCAAGGAGGACATCAAAAGCGGACTAGCACTGGCAAAAATTGTGTTCCTGGCCAAGGGAAGTCCATTAGTATCTACCACACTCCTTAATCTGAGGAAGAAATTTCTGAGAATGTATGTTTGGAGCATAGCTTTGTATGGTAGTGAAACATAAACCGTTGGAAAACCGAAACAGGAGAGAATGGAAGCGTTTGAGATGTGGTGGTACAGACGAATGTTAAAAATTAGGTGGATTGAGAAGGTAAGAAATGGGGAGGTCCCGCGCAGAATCGGAGATGAAAGCAATATGTGGAAAAAACTGACAAGGAGAAGGGACAGGATGATAGGACATCTGTTAAGAAATCAGGAAATGTCTTCATTGTACTAGAGGGAACTGTAGAGGGCAAAAACTGTAGAGGAAGACAGGGATTGAAATACATCCAGCTAATAATTGAGGACATAGGTTGCAAGTGCTACTCTGAGATGAAGAGGTGGGCACAGGAGAGGAATTCGTGCTGTTCGAATGAAACCAGTCAGTAGAGGGAGGGAGAGAGAGAGGGAGAGAGAGAGAGAGAGAGAGAGAGAGAGAGAGAGAGAGAGAGAGAGAGAGAGACAGGACGGAATGATTGCCCGCAATGCCACGAGGCGGTATTCAGCCAGGTGGTAGGTAATGGTCACTTTGTCTTCGCTCATCAGTGTATATCTTTTGCAAAGACGTGAATGCATATGCCAAAGGAGAGGACCGCGGATTCCATATACCGCTCGAGGTTTGTCGAACTTCTTTCGAGGCTCGCTAATAACGTCTTTATTTATACAGATGGCTCCAAGACTCCTGCTGGCGTCGGATGTGCCTTTGTCGTTGGGGATGATACCTTTCAATACCGGCTCCTTGACAAGTGTTCAAGCTTTACGGCTGAGCTTTTTGCTCTCTATCAGGCTGTTCAGTATATCTGCCGCCATCGTCATTCTCCCTATGCCATCTGCTCTGATTCTTTGAGAGCCATTCAGAGTCTCCGTGACCCATATTCGGACCACCCTCTCGTGCAACGAATTCAACGGTCCTTTCAGTCGCTAGCTGATACCGGCGCTCGTGTCTTTTTTTTTTTTTTGTGAATTCCTGGCCACGTTGGTGTGCCTGGGATCGAAGCTGCTGATGCTGCGGCCAAGGCTGCTGTCCTCCTGCCTCGGACAACTTCCATTTGTGTCCCATCAACTGATGTTACTGGGGTTCTTTGTCGGCGCTTTCATCATTGTGGCATGGGGCTTGGTCCTCTCCATGAAAATAAGCTTAGGGCCATCAAACTGATCCCGACGGCTTGAACGACCTCCTCACGCCCTTCCCGACGAGAGGAGGTCATTTTGGTCAGGTTGCGGATTGGGCATTGCCGATTTAGCCACCGCTGCCTGTTGTCCGGTGACCCCGCAACGCAGTGCCCCTGTGGTCATCCATTGACGGTGCGCCAAGTTTTATTGTGCTGTCCCCGTTTTATTCACTCTCGTGTTGTCCTGTGTCTGCAGTCTACCTTACAGGAACTTTTAGCTGATGACGCTCGAGCAGCTGCTCGTGTCCTTAGTTTTATTACATTGATGGACTTGTCCAAAAAGATCTAACTCTTTTATTTTGTTTATCTGTGTCGTTGTAAGTACAAACTGGTGTTGCGTTTTTCTATGCTATTAGTGCACTAACGTTTGTTACTGGACGCTAATGACTTTAGTAGTTGCGCGCCCTAAAAAAAAATTCGTTGTGATCTGTTAGGTAGTCTGAAATCTGCCATCTGCCTCCTATTACTCTTGCTGAACAGATAAACCTTCCTCCCTTTTTTATATTCCTATTTACTTCCATATTCAGGGATGCTGCAACGGCCTGTTCTGCGTTTACAGAGTCGAAAAGTTCGGGTCTGTTTGTTATCAGTAGGTCCAAGATGTTATCTCCACGAGACGTTTCTCTGTTTAATTGATCGAGGTAATTTTCGGATAGTGCACTCAGTATAATGTTACTCGATGCTCTGTCCCTACCACCCGTCCTAAACATCTGATTGTCCCAGTCTATATCTGCTAAATCGAAATTTCCGCCTAAGAGTATAACATGCTGAGGAAATTTATGTGAAATGTATTCCAGATTTTCTCTCAGTTGTTCTGCCACTAATGCTGCTGAGTAGGGAGATCGGTAAAAGGAGCCAATTATTAACCTAGCTCGGTTGTTGTAGTTCACAGGAACTATCCACTTCTACTTCACTACAGGATAAACTACTACTAACAGCGACAAACACGCCACCACCGCTTGCATGCCATCTATCCTTTCTAAACACCGTCTGTGCCTTTAAAATTTCTCTGGCTTCAGCCAGCTTCCGTACCTATAACGATTTCAGCTTCGGTGCTTTTCTATCAGCGCTTGAAGTTCCGGTACTTTACCAACGCAGCTTCAACAGTTTACTATTCAAATACCGATTGCTGCTTCGTCCCCACATGTCCTGACTTTGCCCCGCACCCTTTGAGGCTGTTGCCCTTTCTGTACTTGCCCGAGGCCATCGAACCTAAAAAAGTGCCCAGTCTACGCCACACGACCCCTGCTACCCGTGTAGCCGCCTGCTGTGTGTAGTGACTCCCGACCCATCCAGCGGAACCCGAAACCCCACCACCCTATGGCGCAAATCGAGACCTTCAGAGGTGCAGGTCCAAATTGCTGTACACAAAGGTAACGCTAATACCCAGTAGCACGTCCTCTTGCATTGATGCATCCCTGTAGTCGTTGTGGCATACTATCCACAGGTTCATCAAGGCACTATTGGTCCAGATTGCCTCACTCAATGGCGATTCGGCGTGGATCCCTCAGAGTAGTTGGTTGGTCATGTCGTCCATAAACAGCCCGTTTCAATATATCCTAGACATGTTCGATAGGGTTCATGTTTGGAGAACCTGCTGGCCACTCTAGTCGAGCGGTGTTGTTATCCTGAATGAAGTCATTCACAAGATGTGCAAGATTGGGGCGCGAATCGTCATCCATGAAGATGAATGCCTCGCCAGTATGCTGCTCGTGTCCTTAGTTTTATTGCTGTGACGGACTTGTCCAAAAAGATCTAGCTCTTTTATTTTGTTTCTCTGCGTCTTTATAAGTACTTTCTGGTGTTGCCCACTTGCGTTTTTTCTACGCTATTAGTGCCTAACGTTTGTGACTGGGCGCTAATGACATTAGTAGTTGAGCGTCCAAAAAAAAAAGTGAATGTAAAATAATATAGATTCGAGCTTATTTACCGACACTTGTTTTTCCCATGTACACTTCGCGCCTATAACTGGAAGGGATGGGGGGGGGGGGGCGGGGTCTAATGTGACAGTGATGTACGAAGTAAATTCCGTCACCTACCCTTACTTGGCTTGCCTAGTATAGATGTAGCTGTCTGTAGACGTAGACCAGAAAAGCGTTCGTATCGACCACAGAGGGCGTGGTCGACAATACTTGCGGAATCCCCTGGTGACGGCGGAGGCGCGCCGCTGTGCAGCGAGCCGCGCCCTCCCCGTTCAATACTTCTCTTCTATCCCGATGTTGGGAGGCGGCCTCCCACCCGCAGGCGAACGGGTCCTCACAGAGCTGCGGCATAACAATGAGACCGGCCGCGCACGCTGCGCATCGATCCCTTTTGTTCTCCAACTTGCCATCCTCCGACTTCTGCTCTCCCCTACCCGCATATCAAAAAGCGCCACCGGGCACCAGCTCGCAAATTACTGAGCGCTAGTGCGCACCGTCTTCGGAAATTCTGTACGCTGTCAAGAAGCGTACCGGCCAGTCTTTTTTTCTGCTGCCGATCACTGATGCTCCTGACTGTAATATTTGAAGCAAAACACTGTTTCATTGTCTTTCCACTTTCTCCACTTACTACAGTACTGGCCATTAAAATTGCTACACCACGATGATGACATGCCACAGACGCGAAATTTAACCGACAGGAAGAGGATGCTACGGTATGCAAATGACACGCTTTTCAGAGCATTCACACAAGGTTGGCGCTGGTGGCGACACCTACAACGTGCTGACACGAGGAAAGTTTCCAACTGATTTCTCATACACAAGCAGTTGTTGACCGGCGTTGCCTGGTGAAACATTGTTGTGATGCCTCGTGTAAGCAGGAGAAATGCGTACCATCACGTTTCTGACTTTGGTAAAGTTCGGATTGTAGCCTGTCGCGATTGCGGTTTATCGTATCGCGACATTGCTGCTCGCGTTGGTCGAGATCCAATGACTGTCAGCAGAATATGGAATCAGTCGGTTCAGGAGGGTAATACGGAACGCCGTGCTGGATCTCAACGGCCTCGTATCACTAGCAGTCGAGATGATAGGCATCATATCCGCATGGCTGTAACGGATCGTACAGCCACGTCTAGAACCCTGAGTCAACATATGGGGACGTTTGCAAGACAACAACCATCTGCACGAACAGTTTGACGGCGTTTGCAGCAGCATGGACTCTCAGCTCTGAGACTATGACTGCGGTTACCCTTGACGCTGCATCACAGACAGGAGCGCCTGCGATGGTGTACTCAACGACGAACCTGGGTGCACGAATCGCAAAATGTCGTTTTTTCGGATGAACCCATGTTCTGCTTACAGCGTCATGATGGTCGCATCCGTGTTTGGCGACATCGCGGTGAACACACATTGGAAGCGTGTATTCGTCATCGCCATACTGGCGTATCACGCGGCGTGATGGTATAGAGTGCCGTTGGTTACACGTCTCGGTCACCTCTTGTTCACATTGACGGCACTTTGAACAGTGGACGTTACATTTCGGATGTGTTACGACCCGTGGCTCTACCCTTTGTTCGATACCTGCGAGAACCTACATTTCAGCAGGATAATGCACGACCGCCTGTTGCAGGTCCTGTACGGGCCTTTCTGGATACAGAAAATGTTCGACTGCTACCCTGGCCAGCACATTCTCCAGATCTCTCACCAATTGAAAACGTCTGGTCAATGGTGGCCGAGCAACTGGCTCGTCACAATACGCCAGTCACAACTCTAGATGAACTGTGGTATCGTGTTGAAGCTGCATGGTCAGCTGTACCTGTACACGCCATCCAAACTCTGCTTGAATCAATGTCCAGGCATATCAAGGCAGTTATTACGGCCAGAGGTGCTTTTTCTGGGTACTGATTTCTCAGGATCTATGCTCCCAAATTGCGTGAAAATGTAATCACATGTCAGTTCTAGTATAATATATTTGTCCAATGAATACCTGTTTATCATCCGCATTTCTTCTTGGTGTAGCAATTTTAGTGGCCGGTAGTGTAGAATCCTGTCAGGTGTGAAAATTAACTGGCTATGAGTTTAATAAGTCATGACTGCGAGATATTAACACGACTTTTCTACAGAATAACGGAAAAACTGATAGAAACCGCCCGCGGGGATGATCTTTGTTTTCCAGAGAAATCTAGGAACACGCAAGGCAATACTGAGCCTTTCTTCTCAAAAAAAAATTAAGGAAAGGCAGATCTAATTTAATAGCATTTTCTGACTTAGAGCAAGCTTTTGACAGTGTTCACTGAATGCTCTCTTCGGAATTCGGAGGGTAGCAGGGATAAAATACAGTAAGTAAAAGGCTATATACAAATTAACAGGAACCAGATGGCAGTCATAAGAGTCGAGGAGCATGAAAGGGAAGCAGTGGTTGAGAACGGAGTGTGACAGGTTTGTAGCCTATCCCCGATGTTATTCAATCTGTACATCGAGCGCGAAGTAAGGGAACCAAAGAACATTTCGGAGAAGGAATTAAAAGTTCAGGGAGAAGAAACAAAAACTGAGGTTTTCCGTTGACATTGTAATTCTGTCAGAGACAGCAAAGGACTTGGAAGAGCAGTTGAATGAAATGGACTGTATCTTGAAAGGTGTCTGTAAGATTACCAAGAACAAAAGCAAAAGAAAGATAATGGAACGTAGTCGAATTAAACCCAGTGGTGCTAAGGGAATTAGATTAGGAAACTAGACACTTATAGTAGATGAGTTTTGCTATTTTGGCAACAGGATAACTGGTGATGGCTGAAGTAGACAGGATATAAAATATAAATTGGTAATGACAAGAAAAGCGTTTCTGAGGAACAGAAATTTAACATCGAATATGGATCTTAGTGTTAGGAAGACTTTTCCGAAGTTATTTGTCTGGAGTGCAGCTGTGTATATGGAAGATAAGTAGTTCGGAGAAGAAGAGAACAGTAGCTTTTGAAATCGGTGCTGTAGAAGAATGGTGAAGATTAGGTGGATGTTGAAGAGTAGATGGGTAGGTCATGTAACAAATCAGAAGGTAATGAATAGAACTGGGTATACAAGAACTCTTTGGCCCAACTTTAGTAAAAGGAGGATCAGTTTATAGGACACATTCTAAGACGTCAAGGGATCGCCAATTTACTATGGAGGGAGCTGTGAGGGGTAAAAATCGTAGAAGAAAACCAAGGTATGAATGCAGTAAGCAGATTGAGGGATGTAGGTTGCAGTAGTTCTTCTGAGATAATGAAGCTTGCACAGAATAGAGTAGCATGGAGAGCTGCATCAAACCAGTCTCCTGACTGAATACCACAACAGCAACATAGCCTCCTACCTTCTATTGGCAGTCCTGCTATTAAAACCTTATCTCTGCTGTTCTGTGTGTATTTATACTGACCGTACGTATAGCAGTATGTGGGCACAATAGTGTTGCCATCTCTACTACTGCAATGTGGCTAAAATAGTCGACAGTACTGCTCAGTGGTCAGGATATAGGGCCGTTACAGGAGGCTGGTATGTTGCCGATGTTACGCAGAATATTTCGTATGGCCAGGCCCTATCTGCCACTGTACTAATCTGTAAATGCTCCCCTCTCAGTGTCCGCTCTTATTTCTCTCTCTCATGACGACAGTATTATTTCGCTTCAGTTCGAAAGTTTACAGACGCAAGAGCACTGAATATCTTGGTTGCGTACGGCAATGTAGAATCAATGACCGTAGCTGTGAAACACACAAAGTAATATAAACAACGATCGTAATCCGAAAAACTGCGTGCTCGCTGCTACCTAGTGTAAAAGATCTACGAAAGTGAGCCATAATTGTTATACGTAGATTCTTAAGACGTCAGTACTTTTTTGGAGCTTCATGTTTTTCCTTGTTCATGAGCAGCAACTTACAAACTATCTTCGTTTTTTTTTTTAGTCAAAATATGCTACAGTGTCGTAATATCTGTAGCATGTTTTGATTACAAAAAGAAACAGTATAAGTGATGGTTTGCGTGTGCGTGATTTCTGTGAAATATAGGAGGCATAAAACTTCATAACCTGAAAAAGATAGCAACAGTGCAAGAGAGGCAAAGAATCGGACCGGGCAAACATCACAAAAATATTTCTGTAAACAAATGTACTTGAATATGAGAATAAATTCTCGAAATTCATTGTGCAGAGCATGAAAAAATAAATGCTGCAGTTTCCCGTTGGTTAAATGATTAGTTACTGTTTCGGACTTTCTGGAAACATTGATGATCTTGAGCGGAACTGTCTCTTTTTTATTAGTCTTTGTATGTCTAAATCACTTACCACGTATCATGACTCTGCTCGCATGGATGAAATTCATAGTTCTCTACATTTGATTTTTTACAGCGTATTGAAAATAGTGTTTCAGTATTCTGAGAAAGGTAAGTTTCGAGAATCAGTTCACGAATTTCGGAAAAAAGAAGGTAACCATTAAGCCCGATTTCTTTGTTCGTTTCTAACTTTTCTTCATGTGAAATGCAAATGTTGGAGGGTCACGCTCACTCCCATTAGCTGACCTTCGTCTGTTTCGCATCCATACTGTGAACCCACGTAAACATTTCTGGCCGTGAAATTGATAGGCAGCAGTGGCCCGCAATGTTTTTCAACATGTGGCTGCAATTCGTGTGGCCTACAGTGTTGCCGGGCAATTTGACTTCTATCTATCGAAAGCATTTTGCGAAAACGGAATGCACCTGTAGGGGAAATCGCATGTAATTAAATGGTGCAACAAATTCTAGAGTGCTTGGAGTCTTTTTCTAGAAGCCATGAAAATAGACATCCAGCGGATTGACAGACCCGCTGCTGAGCTTTTAACAGATTGGTATATGCCTTATGAATGTGTAGTAGAAATAATCGTAGAATTTAAGTGGCAGTCCTGGGAAGGAAGACGACTGATTTCCCGCGAAACGCTTTTGGACAAGTTTAGAGAATCTCTATTTGAGGAAGTGTGAGCGACAGTGCTGGTCCCACCATCGTATATGTCGTTTAGCAATCTTGAGAATAAGGGTGTTCATGTTGCATACAGAGGAACATAGACGGCCATTTCTCCCTCGCTCAATATGCGGAGATAGTAAGACAGAAAATTAGTATGAAGACCCTCCTCCATACGACGTATATAGAGGTATGCAAGAAAACGTAGAATCTGTAATATTTTGTGCTATACTTATACGTGTCATTTATTTCCCGTTCAATTAGTGTCCAATCGGTGAAGTAGCACCTGAAAATTTGCGAGTTCTGCAAGCTGTTCGTTGTCCCCTGTTGGAATACGGTTTTCTGCTCATCCTCTTTTCTCTGTGCCCTCCTGAGACCTAGTCGTGTCATCCCCCTTCCGCAGAGTCCCCTCTTGCAGCATTGAAAAGCAACCGCCATTAAGGAGGCAGAAAAGAAGCACCTAAGCGCCGATGAAGCGCGAGAACAAAGGCTCTCCAGAGATAAAAGGCGCCCACTGCACTTCGTCTTTGTGGTCAGAGGACAGCGGAACATGCGAGTGGCGTGTCTCCTGCTGCAGGGACAAAAGCACGGGATAAACGCATACGCTGGTTCCCCTGCTGCCTTTAGTAGTGGCGCGATGGTTGAGGCGGGAGTAAAACTCAAGGAATGCACTGACATGTTACGCTACACATTATACACTGGATCTTCGTTTTCGCATCAGTTACTACTATGAGTACAGGGTGTACGTAAAGTCCGGGAACACTTTTAATTGTTTGTTGCACAAGAACCAAACACTGTACAGATATCATACATATGTCATTTTGAAGAGAAACCCTGAAAGTTTTTTCATGTATACCGTCACAGCGTAGTTTGGTAATTTGCCGATAGCCAGCTCTAGTCGCAAACATGGCGAGTTCAGGTACGGAGCGAACTTTCTGTGTGTTGGATTTCCACAAAAAAACAAGTGTGCTGCAGCTGTTGAACGGATATTTAGAACCAAGTACGGCAAGAAGCCACCAACAAGGAAGGCCATTTACCACTGGCACAACAAATTAGTTACGACGGGTTGCTTGTGCCCGGCAAAGAGAAGCGGACGTCCAGGTGAGTGTGAAGTGAATGTGGAGCGCGTACGAGACACATTCCTAAGGAGTCCAAAGAAATCGGTGTGTCGTGCATCCCGTGAACTCGAAATGGTTTCAATGACTGTGTGGAAAGTCCTGCGACAGAAGCTGTCTATGAAACCATTCGAATTGGAGCTAGTGCAGAAGCTCAATGACGACAGACAGACAAGCGTTTTGAGTTTTGTTCGCAGTTGCAACAATTGAATGGGATGGCGTTGTTGATCGCTTAATTTTTAGCGACGAAGCCACTTTTCACACTAATTGGAAAGTGAACAGGCAAAATTGTTGAATCTGGGGTACAAAGCATCCACACGAATGCAATGAATTTGAGCGTGATTCCCCAAAGGTAACTGATTTTTGTGCCATGTCACGTCGAAAACTGCACGAGCCATTCTTCTTCGCCGAGAGCACTGTCACTGGATGTTCCTACTTGGACGTATTGCAGCAACTGCTGATGCCTCAATTGCTATCAGACTCTTCGTTCATCTTTCAGCAGAATGGGGCTCCACCCCATTTTCGTCGTGAAGTTCGTGGGTACCGGAACACGGAGCTGCCCTATTGATGGATCGGCCGTGCTACAGAAGGGACAGCTGTTTCATGAAATGGCCTCCCCGGTCACCAGATCTTACTGCGTGGGTCTTTTTTTCTGCGGGGATACTCAAAGATCAGGTGTATGCACCGCCTCTACCACGTGATGTAGCAGAGCTCCGGGAGAGAATACGGGAAGCGACTGCCACAGTCGACGATGCCATGCTGGGACAGGTATGGCAAGAATTCGATTACCTTATTGACGTCTGTCAGGTCACCCATGGTTCGCATAACAAATGATTCAAAGAAAAAGAAA
The DNA here is from genome assembly GCF_023864345.2 of Schistocerca serialis cubense. Lineage (NCBI taxonomy): Eukaryota > Metazoa > Arthropoda > Insecta > Orthoptera > Acrididae > Schistocerca > Schistocerca serialis. The sequence goes on from NC_064638.1 coordinate 75,270,992, forward strand.
AACTTTCAGTGTGTCTCTTCAAAATGCAATATGTGTGACATCTGTACAATGTGTAGTTCTTGTGCAATAAATAATTGAAAGTGTTCCCAGACTTTATGTACATCCTGTATTTTGAAACTCACGCTGAGATAGAAGCCGAGAATAGAGTGCTTATACCGATGTATTGGTTTTACAAGGAACCATGCGGCCATCGGATTTTTGTATTTATGACCAGTGAAGTTCAGTCTGCAGATGTACTTAAATGCGACTCTCAACAACTCTCGACAAAATCCCCTTTGAAATTTTCCGAGCGTCTTTAATTCCCTGAAGCAAGGACAACTTTCCGACTGGTCGTGTGGCTCCGTAGTAGAATGCTTGCCTTCGACGTTGCAATCCAGGTTCGATTCCCAGCTCATTCATATTTGGAAACGAAGGTACATGTTGTAAGACTATTTCTGGCAAGCGTAAAATACATAAAGCTGGAAGAACAATTGTTAGCGCTGTTGACTGGTAGTCGCTGGAACACTGGTTGCCCTTAATGCTGCCATTTGTACTGTTCGAACAGTATCTGAAGTGATAGTTCGACACGAAAAGTAGTCTACTTTGTTTATTTTCATTCGCTTATGACGTATAGTGTTATGTTTTGGAATAGCTCTTCCCATTCTCAAGGGATATTTTTGGCTCAGAAACGGGCGGTTCTGGCAATAAGTGGTGTAAGTTCACGAACCTCTTGCCGACCCCTGTTTATTAGTCTCGGTATTCTGACATTGACCTTCTTTGTAGTTTGTTGTTGACATCAGCTTATTCCCAAGATTCAGCAGCTTTCACCCAGTTCATACTAGGTGGAAATCCAGTTTGCATTTGGATCACGCTTCGTTGACTCTTGTGCAGAAAGGTGTGCAGTATACTGCTACATCCATTTTCAATAAGCTACCACAAGAATTCAAAAACCTTAGCAGCAATCCACGCGCTTTCAAATCGAAAATGAGTTTACTAAGGGGTGACTACTTCTATTTTGTCGAGGAGATCGTCGAAAAATTAAGCTGATTCCTGTGTTATATTGTTTGCGTTTACATAAACTTACGTCTTGTGTTTTTTGGGTTGATAAACATTTTATCTGCTATTACTTGTATGTTTGTAATTTATGTACTAGCGTGTTCCATGACCTTAGACATTTGTTCCTCAGTTTGGTCCTGCGGAAATAGACGTGTAAAACTAAAAAAAAAACAAGGCTTTAAAGATTTTGGTGTGTCACTGAGGATTAGCAGCAACTTGAAGCATGGCGCTGGCCCGTGGCCAGCAGGTGGCGAACACTTGTGGAAGGCGCGGGGCGCGTGGGGGCCGCTCCGACCGACGTTGAGATCGTAGATCGTACCGAATGGCTGACCCCCCCCCCCCCCCCCCCTCCCGGTTGGTCGGCGAGGAATACTACACCAGTCCCGGAGCGTGTGCCTGGCGAACAGTCATCATTGGCTGCTGAGACTTAGGATAACGGGGATGTTACATACAACACTTCACAAGGACCAGTGCAAGTTGTTTGAAAGTCTGCCCTCAATACGGCCGATCCTGTCTCGCCAGGAATAGAACAGGCACTACTGCTAAACAGCGTATAAAGTTGACGACACTGCACTACAGCTAACTAATTCTATATGCCATTCATTTCGTTTCTTGTCCAGCATACGGTGCATTTCGGTGTAGGCTGCGCAACTGTAGTGCAAGAGTTGCACTTGACATTTTCTTCAAAATGGTTAGTATCGCCCGGTCTTGAAATTACTGGGTAATATTGTCTAGTCCCAAATTTTGTGTAGGATTTAATGATGCCGTTGCAGCTGGAAGAAAAAATTATTTTTTGTTGCTGATTTAGCAATGACGATTGTTGTTACGTCTGATGCTCATTCCACTGTCATTTTGTGGGGCTTGCGAATTAATTCTGTTGTTTTTTTTTGGCACTATTCTTACTATCCTTTCGCACTTTCAATGGTATTGTCATTTTCGATTTTAATCATTGAAAGACTGGTTCTTTTTACTCTCCATTATTCGTGTAGCCTTTAGTGTTCTTTCCGAATATCTAACTCGAAATTTGCTGTTCTTGCGAGTTCCTTAAAGACTTCTTTTAAGTTTCTGTATTTATAGCTATCTATATCACTACATAGATTTTGGTGTTTTTAAAAAAATCTATATAGAATAACTTGGGTATTCTGATAAGATATATGCCCCCACAACCCCGAATCGCTTCCTGGCCTCAATGTATGGTTCTGCTAATCGTATTGTATCATATTTTATACATTTTATTTTTATCATCGAAATCTTAGGCATCTGACACTTTACAGGTGGCGGTCACAGGTTGTACAGGGTTTTATGCAACCCGTAACACGTTCATCAATCAAATGGGACATTTTCGTGGTCTCCCGATCGCTACGTGCAAACTATTAGTCGTACTGAAAAAATGAACGGATTCTTTTTGTATTAAATTTAATGTAAAATTTTGTACTGTGATTAGTTTACGCTGGATGCTACGGTTTCTCATTTATTCAAGAGAAACGTATAACAGTCACCTTCAAACGCATTTTTTCTTGAGTAACTCGAAAACTGTGGCCTCCTGTGAAAACGTATTCCTGTACAAAATTTAACTGCAATGAATTTCCTACAAAAAGGTCCTGCTGTTTGTTTTTTTGTTTGGTTTTTTTTTTCTGTAGCACTAATAGCGTGCACGTAGTGTCAGAGAGAATGTAAAAATCTGAAACTCTGTTTTTTAATACTTTGTGAATGGCAGGAGGGTGTGCACAATGAGGAAATCAAAGAAAAACTGGGAATGAACTCCATAGATGTAGCAGTTTGGGCGAGTAGGATTAGATGGTGGGGTCATGTTACATGCATGGGAGAAGCAAGGTTACCCAAGAGACTCATGGGTTCAGCAGTAGAGGGTTAGGAGGAGTCGGGATAGACTAAGGAGAAGGTACCTGGATTCGGTTAAGAATGATTTTGAAGTAATAGGCTTAACATCAGAAGAAGAGGCACCAATGTTAGCACTGGATAGGGGACCATGGAGGAATTTTATAAGGGGGACTATGCTCCAGACTGAACGCTGAAAGGCATAATCAGTCTAAAATGACGATGACGACGATGACGATGACGACGATGACGATGACGACGATGACGATGACGACGATGACGATGACGATGACGACGATGACGATGACGATGACGATGACGACGACGACGACGACGACGACGACGATGACGACGACGACGATGTGGGTTGATAAAATCCATATGTACGGAAAGCTGAATCACGCTTCCCCCTCCTCCGTTCCTCAGCCCCCTACGTCCACGTACTTTATCCTGTGCTTTTTTAATGCTAGATAATTCTGCAGTTAGGACTAGATGGACTGCATCAGGATTAATCTATAGTAAAAATACATTATAATGACTTTAAAAATAATCCGTATGCTGTAATGCGATAGCGCTGATTCTCAAGTATTGGACAGATGGAGAAAGAGAAAAGTGGGCTGCGTGTGGTTTAGGGACGCGGCGGCACGTGGGAGGCGGGCTGCGGTGTGGTGCGGGTGGAGAGGACAAAGGCGGCGCGGCGCGCTGGGCCGCCTCGGGCTGTGCCGGGGGCCCAAGGACGGCCACTCGGCCCACCAGCCAGACACCTGCCACGGGCGCCCTTTCGCTCTCTCGCTCTCGCCTCACGTGCCTCGCAGCGGCAGCTCGCCGCACAGCCGCCGTAAATTAAATGTCCCACACATCTACATCTACATCCATACTCCGCAAGCCACCTGACGGTGTGTGGCGGAGGGTACCCTGAGTACCTCTATCGGTTCTCCCTTCTATTCCAGTCTCGTATTGTTCGTGGAAAGGAGGATTGTCGGTATGCTTCTGCGTGGGCTCTAATCTCCCTGATTTTATCCTAATGGTCTCTTCGCGAGATATACGTAGGAGGGAGCTACTGAGCGTCTCTCCTGCAGAGTCTTCGACTGGAGTTTATCTATCATCTCCGTAACGCTTTCGCGATTACTAAATGATCCTGTAACGAAGCGCGCTGCTCTCCGTTGGATCTTCTCTATCTCCCCTAACTGGTACGGATCCCACACTGCTGAGCAGTATTCAAGCAGCGGGCGAACAAGCGTACTGTAACCTACTTCCTTTGTTTTCGGATTGCATTTCTTTAGGATTCTTCCAATGAATCTGTCTTGCATCTGCTTTACCGACGATCAAATTTATATGATCATTCCATTTTAAATCACTCCTAATGCGTACTTCCAGATAATTTATGGAATTAACTGCTTCCATTTGCTAACCTGCTATATTGTAGCTAAATGATAAGGGATCTATCTTTCTATGTATTCGCAGCACATTACACTTTTCTACATTGAGATTCAATTGCCATTCCCTGCACCATGCGTCAATTCGCTGCAGATCCTTCTGCATTTCAGTACAATTTTCCATTGTTACAGCCTCTCGATTTACCACAGCGTCATCCGCAAAAAGCCTCAGTGAACTTCCGATTTCATCAACGAGGTCATTTATGTATATTGTGAATAGCAACGGTCCTACGACACTCCCCTGCGGCACACCTGAAATCACTCTTACTTTACTCTGCACTGACAAGTTCCTTTCCAGCCGAAATAGCAACAGTACACGACCGTAGCGAAATGCATCCACATGCACAGGGAGACAGCGAAGACTCTTCATCCCCAATACACGGCATTTAAAAGATGTCACATACTCCTACCCGATGTACTATTGGACAAAACTAGAAGAAACATACCTGTAATACGACCGGAAACAATAACTTCTGAAGTATGTGCCATTGAAGGTACGCAGTTCACAGCTGACATTTTATTTAGACTAGGTAGAATCAGAGGTGTACAAATTCATCCAGCCTGCCTGGCCCTATCTCCGCCGCAACTATTAAAGCAACTCAACCTGCCGCAACGGAGACAAAAGAGTGCATGTGTACTGAAAAACAGTTAAAGCAGACCAGCTTGGCTTTCTGCAAGCCTGGCAAGTTTCACGGGGCTCCAGCTTGCTGCCCCTGGCAACAGGTTACGCCCTAAGTCCACCGTGATTGCAGAATAGCCAGATACATGTTTGCGTAGGGAGTTTCACTGCAGCTTAGTTGTCTGAACGGTTGGAGCAGCAAAATAAGTCAGACGTAAACGAGACTGAGGAGAAATTAAGAATTTGGGGGTACATACCAGTCGCCGGCCGGTGTGGCCGAGCGGTTCTAGACGCTTCAGTCTGGAACCGCGCGACCGCTATGGTCGCAGATTCGAATCCTCCGTCGGGCGTGGATGTGTGTGATGTCCTTAGGTTAGTTGTGTTTAAGTAGTTCTAAGTTCTAGGGGACTGATGACCTCAGATGCTAAGTCCCATAGTACTCAGAGCCATTTGAACCATTTTGAACATACCAGTCACGAAACAGAACACAAGTCCTCCATTGAAAAAGTTTTTGTATGTTTATCAGGCAGCTCCAAATAAATAGGTAAGTGTCTCGCAATGCGAATTGTGTAAGTAATTGCTGAAAACTCTTTCGGGAACTTGGAGAATGTTACGACATGTTTGTAAGTTTGACCAGCAGCTGCATCAATTAGTAATGTTTGTTTATAGAGAGAGGACGGAGGGTTAGTAGCTGACGAGTGTGTTGGAAATGTGTGCTAAAGCCTTGAAGCCATTTCACAGTACAGTCTTTCTAAATTTAGGGCAAACATTGATTGAACTCGGAAAAAATATAGGGCGCAGTGGACACTAAATGCCACATTCTGGTAATATGCGTCGTTATACGTAGAAAGCAAAGCTTCTTCTATCCCACACGTACTTTTTAGATTAAAATAATACGAAAAACGAACCTCCTGTTTGCGAAAATGCACTTGGGAAGTTAGAATGGACTGTTTTTGGCCACTTAACAATGAATTCAGCGAACCCGCAACGTACACCCTGGAAATACTAAAATGGATAAAACTAGATCAATATTTGGCTGAAACACATTACGGTTACAGAAACTAGACTTCCAAAACCTTTCTTTAGTTGTCGCTGCAGAACAACGGAGATCCCCACGTTCTTAAGTGCAAAGCATCTGGACTGTCAGAGGGCTCTGCTTACTACAGAAAACATAGAGGCCTATTTGAGGTGACCTGATTATGGTTCGAATTGAGAACAGCCACTATTGTTGGAAAGAGGGTGCAGTTGCAGAGAGAACCATTCATATCGAAATAAGCACGAAATACGCCGGAAAGGAAAAAAGGACAAATAAAATAGTTTTCTGACCTACATGACCCACAATGATTTTTTTTTTCTTTTTGTTCTCATCAGTCTACTGACTGGTTTGATGCGGCCCGCCACGAATTCCTTTCCTGTGCTAACCTCTTCATCTCAGAGTAGCACTTGCAACCTACGTCCTCAATTATTTGCTTGACGTATTCCAATCTCTGTCTCCCTCTACAGTTTTTGCCCTCTACAGCTCCCTCTAGTACCATGGAAGTCATTCCCTCATGTCTCAGCAGATGTCCTATCATCCTGCCCCTTCTCCTTATCAGTGTTTTCCACATATTCCTTTCCTCTCCGATTCTGCGTAGAACCTCCTCATTCCTTACCTTATCAGTCCACCTAATTTTCAACATTCGTCTATAGCACCACATCTCAAATGCTTCGATTCTCTTCTGTTCCGGTTTTCCCACAGTCCACGTTTCACTACCATACAATGCTGTACTCCAGACGTACATCCTCAGAAATTTCTTCCTCAAATTGAGGCCGGTATTTGATATTAGTAGACTTCTCTTGGTCAGAAAGGCCTTTTTTGCCATAACGAGTCTGCTTTCGATGTCCTCCTTGCTCCGTCCGTCATTGGTTATTTTACTGGCTAGGTAGCAGAATTCCTTAACTTCATTGACTTCGTGACCATCAATCCTGATGTTAAGTTTCTCGCTGTTCTGATTTCTACTACTTCTCATTACCTTCGTCTTTCTCCGATTTACTCTCAAACCATACTGTGTACTCATTAGACTGTTCATTCCGTTCAGCAGATCATTTAATTCTTCTTCACTTTCACTCAGGATAGCAATGTCATCAGCGAATCGTATCATTGATATCCGTTCACCTTGTATTTTAATTCCACTCCTGAACCTTTCTTTTATTTCCATCATTGCTTCCTCGATGTACAGATTGAAGAGTAGGGGCGAAAGGCTACAGCCTTGTCTTACACCCTTCTTAATACGAGCACTTCGTTGTTGATCGTCCACTCCTATTATTCCCTCTTGGTTGTTGTACATATTGTATATGACCCGTCTCTCCCTATAGCTTACCCCTACTTTTTTCAGAATCTCGAACAGCTTGCACCATTTTATATTGTTGAACGCTTTTTCCAGGTCGACAAATCCTATGAAAGTGTCTTGATTTTCCTTTAGCCTTGCTTCCATTATTAGCCGTAACGTCAGAATTGCCTCCCTCGTCCCTTTGCTCTTCCTAAAGCCAAACTGATCGTCACCTAGCGCATTCTCAATTTTCTTTTCCATTCTTCTGTATATTATTCTTCTAAGCAGCTTCGATGCATGAGCTGTTAAGCTGATTGTTCGATAATTCTCGCACTTGTCAGCTCTTGCCGTCTTCGGAATTGTGTGGATGATGCTTTTCCGAAAGTCAGATGGTATGTCGCCAGACTCATATATTCTACACACCAACGTGAATAGTCGTTTTGATGCCACTTCCCCCAATGATTTTAGAAATTCTGATGGAATGTTATCTATCCCTTCTGCCTTATTTGACAGTAAGTCCTCCAAAGCTCTTTTAAATTCCGATTCTAATACTGGATCCCCTATCTCTTCTAAATCGATTCCTGTTTCTTCTTCTATCACATCAGACAAATCTTCACCCTCACTGAGGCTTTCAATGTATTCTTTCCACCTATCTGCTCTCTCCTCTGCATTTAACAATGGAATTCTCTTAATGTTACCACCGTTGCTTTTAATGTCATCAAAGGTTGTTTTGACTTTCCTATATGCTGAGTCTGTCCTTCCGACAATCATATCTTTTTCGATGTCTTCACATTTTTCCTGCAGCCATTTCGTCTTAGCTTCCCTGCACTTCCTATTTATTTCATTCCTCAGCGACTTGTATTTCTGTATTCCTGATTTTCCCGGAACATGTTTGTACTTGCTCCTTTCATCAGTCAACTGAAGTATTTCTTCTGTTACCCATGGTTTCTTCGCAGCTACCTTCTTTGTACCTATGTTTTTCTTCCCAACTTCTGTGATGGCCCTTTTTAGAGATGTCCATTCCTCTTCAACTGTACTGCCTACTGCGCTATTCCTTATTGCTGTATCTATAGCGTTAGAGAACTTCAAACGTATCTCGTCATTCCTTAGTTCTTCCGTATCCAACTTCTTTGCGTGTTGATTCTTCCCCACTGTCTTGAACTTCAGCCTACTCTTCATCACTACTACATTGTGATCTGAGTCTATATCTGCTCCTGGGTACGCCTTACAATCCAGTATCTGATTTCGGAGTGTCTCTCTGACCATGATGTAATCTAATTGAAATCTTCCCGTATCTCCCGGCCTTTTCCGAGTATACCTCCTCCTCATGTGATTCTTGAACAGGGTATTCGCTATTACTAGCTGAAACTCGTTACAGAACTCAATTAGTCTTTCTCCTCTTTCATTCCTCGTCCCAAGCCCATATTCTCCTGTAACCTTTTCTTCTTCCCCTCCAACTGCATTCCAGTCGCCCATGACTATTAGATTTTCGTCCCCCTTTACATACTGCATTACCCTTTCGATATCCTCATACACTTTCTCTATCTGTTCATCTTCAGCTTGCGACGTCGGCATGTATACCTGAACTATCGTTGTCGGTGTTGGTCTGCTGTCGATTCTGATTAGAACAACCCGGTCACTGAACTGTTCACAGTAACACACCCTCTGCCCTACCTTCCTATTCATAACGAATCCTACACCTGTTACACCATTTTCTGCTGCTGTTGATATTACCCGGTGCTCATCTGACCACCTTGTCTTCCTTCCACTTTACTTCACTGACCCCTACTATATCTAGATTGAGCCTTTGCATTTCCCTTTTCAGATTTTCTAGTTTCCCTACCACGTTCAAGCTTCTGACATTCCACGCCCCGACTCGTAGAACGTTATCCTCTCGTTGATTATTCAATCTTTTTCTCATGGTAACCTCCCCCTTGGCAGTCCCCTCCCGGAGATCTGAATGGGGGACTATTCCGGAATCTTTTGCCAATGGAGAGATCATCATGACACTTCTTCAATTACAGGCCACATGTCCTGTGGATACACGTTACGTGTCTTTAATGCAGTGGTTTCCATTGCCTTCTGCATCCTCATGTCGTTGATCATTGCTGATTCTTCCGCCTTTAGGGGCAATTTCCCACCCCTAGGACAAGAGAGTGCCCTGAACCTCTATCCGCTCCTCCGCCCTCTTTGACAAGGCCGTTGGCAGAATGAGACTGAAGTCTTCGGCCGCCGATGCTGATTATTTATCAAAATTTAGGCAGTGGCGGGAATCGAACCCGGGACCGAAGACGTTTTGATTATGAGTCAAAGACGCTACCCCTAGACCACGGGTACTTAATCCCAGAATGAATATATATTACATTAGGCCTCGTCTGGCGATACTCGGTTACAAAATTTCCGAACCCTACTCGTAACACTTCAGTGAAAGCATTCAGAATGAACTGCTGCGTAGCGTAGCACAGCGAGGAGACGGGCGGGCAAACAAGATTCCCTTAGCCTGCTAGGATTGGGGGCATAGCTTGGCTTGGATGAGAGTAAAGCAGCCTGCCTGTTTGGTTGGTGACGTGCCGCAGCGGACTTGCCTGGCTAACAGAAAAGCATGGACAGATTTAAAGCGGAATGGGTACAATTCATGACCCTGTTGATTACCACAGTTCGCACTTGGGTGCAGATGCAAATACTTGAGCAGTCATACAAGTGAGGCATCAGCATCGCTTCAGTATCGGTGCATAGGAACGAACTGTCAGTGACAATACAGTTCACCACACACATTAAAGGTGCCCTGCGTTACCGATTTTTCTCGGTAAATTACCAGGGCTCTTGGAAACCATCACCTTCGCATGGGGATGACGACTGTGGTTTATGTGCGACGGGGAACCACCCCATTTTGTACGGAATGTGTGACACAACCTCCCAGAAACATTCCATGGGCGGTGAGTAGGTCGAGGGAGGACCGGTAGCATGGCCTGTAGCATGGCCTCCCCGTTTACCATATCTGAATGCATAGGATTTCTGGCTGTGGGGACATTTAAAAGCATTGGTGTATACCCAACGAATCTACATCGTCCTGACGTTACAAGAGCGTACGACCAATGCCTGTGACTCAGTCTGAATGCATCCAGGTGTATTTGAAAGAGTGCGTGATTCACTTCGAAGAACTGCTGAAGAACGAATCAGGATACATGTTAACATCATGTAACACTGCCTGAAGTATCTACTTCTGCGTAATAGATACATGGAAGTGGAGGATATATTGGCCCAAACGTCAACAGGAGTCATTATAGCAACTTCTCTCCCAGTTTAGACCATTACTACCTCTTGTAGAATGCTATGTTTCAACGGACAGTGTGATAAATTTTTAATGCACATAGGCATTTATAGCTTCCGTGTGATGGCACAGACTTTTATCGTGTATTTTTCGTAAAGGAACTCCTAACTTTCTGGCGCATTAAAAATAGCATCCCTTGAGGAATTCAACGACATAACATGTGTGGAACTTTACCTAATAGTAACAAGATAAAAGCGCCGTAAACCATTGTCTGCTGTCAGAAGAGGTGTCCCAAACGTCTGCCCTATTTTACATTATGTGAGCAAACACACCTCGGATACTAATTTCGTAATTTTCATAATTTTGTCGATTATGACAGTTGTATGAAGTGCTCGAAATGTTGATTTTGAATCCTGATACATGCAATACGGAAATTCTGGACGAACAACACAAAAAATGTTTCAAATGGCTCTGAGCACTATGGGACTTAACATCTGAGGTCATCAGTCCCCTGGAACTTAGAACTACTTAAACCTAACCAACCTAAGGACATCACACACAGCCATGCCCGAGGCAGGATTCTAACCTGCGACCGTAGCGGTCGCGCAGTTCCGACAGTAGCGCCTAGAACCGCTCTGCCGGCCGAACAACACAGCACGCTGAATTTAATCTGGACTAAACGCAGCACAAGCCCATCGTAAACGGCTGTTCGCGCATTCGGGATTCGTCCGTGATTCCTTGTAGACTACTACTTTTGATTTTCCCCAAAGACGAAGGTTCACAGGTGTTAAATCTTGTAAGTGTGCTTGTGTTTCCAGACAACCAGTCGAGGGACCTCTTGTCTGTAATTTTTTTTGTGAAATTCGCTGTACATCCATGATACCGGTGCATGGTTTGCCTTCAGTCCAGTGGGATGTCTTCCAATAACTGTGGCAGCATATATGTTAATAACTGTGTCTACTTGTACAGTCGTCCCCCCCCCCCCCAGAAAACAGATAATAAAACAGATAATAATACCAAGGAACAAATATTGTACCGTGGGATGGACGTTGTCAGCCAGAAATGTCATAATCTTTAGCAATAATGCGATTCATGGAATACCACGATGTGGCTGCCCAAATTATTATCGAACCCCCACGATGTTCCACTCTTCGGAGTAAACTCGATCTGAAGATGGAAAAAGTGAGACAAAACTCATCCGACCAAATGAATATCTCCCATTGCTGAACGTCCAAGTTTTATGACTTCGACGCAAAGTATTCCTGTTACACGCATTTGCAACACTGATTTGTGGTTTTGAAATACCGGCTCGCCCTGTAATTTCCTGCTAACGGAGCTTCGTATTTTGGTGCTAACAGGGTTGGCGAGTGCGAAGCTTAGTTCTGCAGTGGCGCTAGCAGCTCTCTTCCGCTTCTTTTTCATCGGTCCTCTTCAATGACTATCTGTTTTACGATCACTCGACAAACAGTTTTGTCGGTGTTGTTACTTAGTGGATATGTTTTTCCGCTTTCCCTGTACACGGTATAAATATTGAATACGGTGCCGCTTGAAACACCAAACACTACCTTGGTTGCTGAAGCCCACCACACGGGCACCAACAATTTGACCAAGCTGGAATGCACTTACCTTCGACACAGTGCACTCACAACTACATGGAACACTGTTGCGACCACGACACTTGCAAAATACTGAGGAAATGGTACAGGCATGCATATTCAAGAGATATATCTAAACAGGCAGAATACGGCGCTGCGGTCGGCAACGCCTATATAAGACAGTGTGTCTGTTGCAGTTGTTACATCGGTTACTGCTGCTACAGTGGCAGGTTATCAAGATTTTGAGTTTGAACGTGGTATTGTAATCGGTTCACGAGCGATGGGACAGAGCATCACCGAGGTAGCGAAGAAGTGGGGATTTTCCCGTACCACCACTTCGCGAGTCTACCGTGTATATCGGGAATACTGTAAAACATCAAATCTCCGACATCGCAATGGCCGGAAGAAGATCCCCCAAGACTGGGACCAACGACGACTGAAGAGAATCGTTAAAGTGCAACCCTTCCGCAAACTGCTGCAGATTTCAATGCTGGGCTATTATAAAGTGTCAGCGTGCGAACCATTCAGTGAAACATCACTCGTGTAACCTTGATGACTGCACTACACCAAGCTTTACGCCACGCCTAGGCCCGTCAATACCTACATTGGACTGTTGAAGACTGGAAACGTGTGGCCGGCTGAGACAAGTCTCGTTTCAAATTGTATCGAGCGGACGGGCGTGTACGGGTATGGAGACGATCTTATGAATCCATGGATCCTGCACGTCGGCAAGTGGCTTCCAGCTGGTGGAAGCTTTGTAATAGTGTTGTGCGTGTGCTGTTGGAGTGATGCGGAACCCCTGATAAGGCTAGATACGACTGATAGGTGACACGTACGTAAGCATCCTGTCTGCTCGCCTACATCCAGTCATGTTCATTATTCATGCCGATGGACTTTGGCAATTCCAGCAAGACAATGAGACACCCCACACGTCCGGAATTGCTACAGAGTGGCTTCTGGACCACTCTGATGACTTTAAACACTTCCACTGGCCTCAAACTCCCAGACATGGGCACTATTGAGCATATCTGGTATGTCGTGCAGCGTGCTGTTCGGAAGAGATCTCTAGTCTCTCGTACTCTTACGGATTTGTGGAGAGCCCTGCAGGATTCATTGTGTCAGTTCCCTCCAGCAGTACTTCAGACATTAGTCGAATGCATGCCACGTCGAGCTACGTTACTTCTGCGCGCTCGTGGGGCCCTACACGATATTCGGCAGGTGTACCAGTTTCTTTGGCTCTTCAGTGTGTGTTCAAGCGTGCATTTCTCGCAATGTTCCCATATTTTTCTCCAACCGCTGTAACTGTGTCGTCTACGAATATCCTACGTCCTACTCGCATTTGGGGAAGGCTTGTAATACTGAAAACATTGCGGTGCTGCACCTGGCTGCATGTGTGATAGACGGGTTGGGTGGGAGTTGACGATGTACCGTGAGCTCGGTGGCTGGCGGGCACGAGGCGGCTGGCGCATCCGCAGGTCGCGTGGAGTCAGGGTCAGCCGGGCCACGACCGCTGCTGCCGGTGGCTTCGGCTTCGGCTGCGGCCGCCGACCGTCGACCCACGCGCCCACCTCACTGTGACACGACACGCCGTATGCATACTACTCGCAGTTTCTTCTGCTCGGCAAGTGTACCGTGGACCCGGCTGCAGGCGGAACTAACTTGGTCGTCTAACGGGGTACAGCCAACTAAAAGTACACTGCTGTTTGTAAAAAGTGAAACACAAAGTACCGAGAGATGTAATTACAGTGAAATTTATTCCACACATTAGGGACATGACACACAAATAATTAGCATTACCTACCTGTGTGTACATGCACTATGACTGTGGAAATTCAGTACGGAGTAGCGCCAGCACGTGCTGCAATCAATGCTGCTAGATGTCGTGGTATAGAATCGAAAAGCGCCTGAATATGCTGCTGGGGATACTCAGCCAAGTGGTTTGTAGGTGCATCCACACAGCATCAACTGTGGATGCAGGACGACTTGAACGAACAAGTTGCCGACCAACCATATCCCAGACATGTTCAATGGACGACATGTCACACGAACGAGCAAGCCAGGGAACCAGTTGTTCTTTGAAGAATGCTTGCAAATTCCTCGCCACATGTGGCCGTGCGTTTTCCAGCTGAAATATGGCATGTGGAACGACCTGCGGGACGGGGTAATGCCTCGGGCTGTAAAGTTTCCTTGATGTAGCGGTAGCTGTTAAGATTACCTCCAAGACGTAGAAGGCGATTTGGCGTGTTGTAGGGAATAGCGCCCCAAACCATCACATTTAGCGTTTGTCTACTACGCCGTTCAACAACACGGTATGCACGACTGCGTCCACCGCCGCGGCGTATGGAGCCTCACTGTAGGCTAGCCACTCTTTGGCGAGTTCGTTCTTGGCTACCACGGGGCCCCAGCCTTTGTAGCATCTTTCCCGTTCCGTACGGCATGTCTATCCTCTTGCTATTTTTTCCCCTCCCAAGTCTGGGGTGTTAATAGGAATGTTCCGCATTGTCTGTCGCTGACATAAGAAGTCTCACCACTGTTTTCGTTACCTTTTCCTTTGTTTCCGTTCACCTCTCGTTCCTCCACTTCGGCCTTTGAGGTTCCTCTTTTTCTTCTTCCTCCCTGTGCCCTCCTGAAGGCCGGCCCACGCGTCTGACGTGTAACAACTGACTGGGTAACGTGTAATTCCCAGCCCAGGTTTGGCAGGTAGGGTTCGAGCGTAACCGTGGTACAGGCCAGGCCCTGAGCTGCTACCTTCCCAAACTGCCAATTGGTCCCTCTGTCAGGTGTTAGAGGTGTGACGTGTGAACAACCACCTAAGGCGGGTGCGGCCCCTTGTGAAGGTAGCCCCTAGTTGGAAGGAGCGCACCGCCCGAGACACTGGAAGTCATGGGGATTTTGTCGCAGTGTGTCAATCATCTTCCCAATCAACGCTTAAGAGACGTAAACGTAATGAGGCTGATTATTCAAAGATCCTTCCCACTGCATCACAGTTCCTCGTGGTCACACGTACTGAAGACAGTGCTTCACCACGGTAAATCCGTTTATTATTAAGAAAGGTGTTGCTGCAGTTGCCGGCCCTGTGAAATGCTACTCTCGTTTACAGAGTGGCACTTTGCATTTGGAGACCACTTCTGATTCTCAAGCACAACACCTGCTTGCTGCCTCGCTTCTCCACAGTTACTATGTTAGTGTCAAGGGCCATAGAACTATGAATTCTTCCTGTGGTGTAATTTACACCAAGCTGCTCGACGGTCTGACAGAGGCCGAAATTCAATCTTACCCCTCTGATCAGGGTGTCATTGCAGTTCACCGTGTAATGAGAAGGTAGGTTCCTCCTTAGTGCCCACCCGCACTCATTTTCTCACCTTTGATAAAGTGATGCTTCCGTCCAAGATCAAAGCATGCTATGAAATTACCACAGTCCGGCCATACATTCCGAACCCAGTGTGCTGCTACCAGTGTCATCGTTTCAACCACACTAGAACGAATAAACACCAAATGTGTAACCTGTCGTAGGGATGCGCACGAGGGCATTTGTCTGCCTCCTTCTCCCCGCTTTATCAACTGCAATGGCGGCCATGGCGCCTCCTCTCGGGATTGTCCCGTGTATCTGGATGAGCGGACTGTCAAAGAGATCAAGTAAAGGAAAAAGTGCCTTAACCCGTCTCTTGCAAGTTACTGGCTAGTCGCAAACGCTGCGTTCTCTCTTCTGACACCTATAGTTCTCTTCTTTTTACCCCTCGCTCCACCAAGGACATGGGCATGTCCAGTTCGGTTCTGAGGTTTTGAATTCGCCCAGTGTCAAGGTAGCATCGTTATCCCCCCGTCCAGCCGTGCAAAAAGCCATCAAACTCTCCCCTCAAGGAGCGAAGCCACCAGCTACTAAATCGATAGACCGGAAAGGACAGTAGTAGTACTCCCGTAAAAAATTCCTCCAGCCAAACAACACCCGAGTCTTCCTCTAACCGGAAAGGCTCGAAGAAATCCACCAAAGGCAAAACGGTCTTCTCCTTCGCCGACTCGCAGACCCTCTTCGACGGTGCCGCCGCATGATACCTAAGCCCGGCCGGCCTCCGTGTCGCCGGTGCGCACCAACAACCGTGTTTCAGCGTTGGACTCCACAGACCGACCGCACAAGCAAGCCGATAATTCTGTGGACCCCATGGAGTAGGATCCTCCTCCTTCTGTGCCCTTTAGTAGCGACTCTTCGCAGGCTGTCACTCGGCAGCCACCGAGTTGACACCCCTACATCTCTTCATCATCATGACTCCTTAGTGGAACGTTCGCGGCCTTCAATCCCACAAAGAGGATTTACGGCTGCTTTTAGCATTGCACCGTCCCCTTGTAATCTGCCTTCAGTTAACGAAATTGCGCCCTCATGGCCGCTTTGAGCTTTCACATTTCTTGCTGATTCGTTTTGACCTTCCCCTGAGATCGGCATTCCATCTCATGGGGGCGTGATGCTGCTCATGCGGAATGACATTCATGCTCAATACATCTTCCTGACAACCCATCTTCAAGTTGTTGCAGTTCGCCTTTTCCTTCACCACCTCACTTTTTCCCTCTGTACTATATATGTCCCTCCATCATTCGCTGTCACCAGGGCAGATTTCCTTCACCTTATTGGGCAGCTACCTCCCTATTATTTTTTTTTTTTCGACGCCGCTCCGCCGTTGACCACCTTGTGACCTTGTCGACGTTCATCATGAACAACTTATTGCGAAAGCGCCAAACGGTAGCTGTGTTCTTCGAGTTGGAGAAGGCTTACTATACCTCTTGGAGAGGAGGTATCCTCCGCACGTGGTCGCCTGCCCCTTTTTATTGATTCATTTTTAACAGATCGAATGTTTAGGGTACGTGTGGGTCCCGCATTGTCCGACGTCTTCCTCCAGGAGAACGGAGTGCCTGAGGGCTCCGTTTTGAGCGTAGCCCTTTTTGCCATAGCGATCAATCCCATTATGGATTGCATTCCACCTAACGTCTCCGGCTCTCTTTTCGTCGATGACTTCGCGATCTACTGCAGTGCCCAGAGAACATGCCTCCTGGAGCGCTGCCTTCAGCGTTGTCTAGACAGCCTATACTCATGGAGCGTGGCAAATGGCTTCCGGTTCTCTGAAGAGAAGACGGTTTGTATCAACTTTTGGCTATATAAAGCATTCCTTCCACCATCCTTACATCTCGGTCCCGTTGTTCCCCCATTCGTGGAGTCAACAAAGTTTTTAGGGCTCACATTGGACAGGAAACTTTGTTGGTCTCCGCATGTCTCTTATTTGGCTGACCGTTGTACACGTTCTCTTAATGTCCTCCGTGTTCTTAGTGGTTCATCTTGTGGAGCGGATCGCACTGTCCTGCTTCGCTTATATCGGTCCACAGTCCAAAGCTGGATTATGGGAGCCTCGTCTACTCGTCTGCTTGGCCATCCCTCTTACGCTGTTTCAACTCCATCCATCATCGGGAGTTACGTCTTGCAACCGGAGCATTCTATACCAGTCCCGTCGAGAGTCTTTATGCTGAAGCTGCCGAATTGCCATTGATCTACCGGCGCGACGTACTGCTTTGTCGGTATGCCTGCCGGCTGTTGTCAATGGCGCTCCATATCCGGTGCATCCCTTGGTGCAACAGATCCAGCAATCCCTCCATTCTTTTGCTGATGATGGCTCTCCTGTTAGCTTTATGTGGGTTCCAGGCCATGTAGGAGTGCCTGGGAATAAGGCTGCTGATGCTGCGGTCAAGGCTGCAGTCCTCCTGCCTCGGCCAGCCTCCCTTTGTCCCCCATCGTCTGACATTAGTGGGGTTGTTTGTAAGAGGTTTCTGTCATCATGGTGGGATACTTGGTCGTCACTTCATGAAAATAAGCTCCGGGCCATAAAACCGTTCCCAACAGCTTGGACAACCTCCTCCCGACCATCTCGGCGAGAGGAGGTCATTTTGGCCAGGTTGCGGATTGGGCATTGCCGGTTTAGCCACCGGTGACCCCGCCCCGCAGTGCCCTTGTGATAATGCATTGACAGTGCGCCATGTTTTATTGTCGTGTCCCCGTTTTAATCAATCTCGTGTTGTCCTATCTCTGTCCTCTACCCCACAGGAAATTTTAGCTAATGACGCTCGAGCAGTTGCTCGTGTTCTTCTTTTTATTACTTTCACAGACTTATCCAAAGACATCTAACTCTTTTATTTATTTTATCTGCGTCTTTGTAAGAACTTTGTGCCCCCCCCCCCCCTTGAGTTTTACCGGATTATATGTGCACTTAGATTTGTGACTGGGCGCGAATGACCTCAGTAGTTGAGCGCTCTAAAACCCCACAAAAGAACCTCCCAATTTTTGCTACTCGGTGGCTTTAATGCGCATCATCCTTTTTGAGGTTCTCGCTCCGTGTCACATTATGACTTCCAGTACCCTGGCGGCGCTGTTTACGCCCCTCTTCAGAGACACTGGTTACATATCCGCCTAATCCCCTGCAGCAGAGTGCCCTGTACAAGCCGTAGTGTCACGGAACGACACACACGCCTCCCGGAGGCTCATCATTCTGTCACGTTCGAACGCACTCACATGCCGATATTCCACCGTGTGATGTCGGCGAAGCATAGTCGCTCTTGATTACTCGCTGCCACTTCGTATGACGGCTCCGCAGCGACTGAGCGTTGCGTAACACTGACCTGCTCGGTCATACAAAAGAGGGCGCTGTTGGGTCTGCGTGCAGGCCACCTTTCTGCCACTTAAATCCCTTATTAGGTTCCGCAGTTCTACATTTGTTGCAGACCACTGCTTCTGACAAGGCAAATTCCGCATGCCCCCACCCCCCCTCTGATTTAGTGGTACCCTATTGGGAAGCCCGTCAACAACTGAACACATATCAAGCATGAAAACAGGAAGAAGGTGTGCTGACTGCGAAAAAAAGAGCAAAATACAAACACTGAACGCTCGAAACATAAGAAGTGCAATAAGGAGCAATCTGAGAGGGCAACTGCGTCATTGGTAAGTGGTCTTGGTATTGACCTGCCAAACGAACTGCCAGTGTTCAAACCTTCCTCGCGCCCTTTATTTATATTCAGGGTGATCAAAAAGTCAGGATAAATTTGAAAACTGAATAAATCACGGAATAGTGTAGATAGAGAGGTGCAAATTGACACACATGCTTGGAATGACATGGGGTTTTATTATAACCAAAAAAATACAAAAAAATGTCCGGCAGATGGCGCTTCATCTGATCAGAATAGCAATAATTCGCATAACAAAGTAAGACAAAGCAAAGGTGATGTTCTTTACAGGAAATGCTCAATATGTCCACCATCATTCCTCAACAATAGCTGTAGTCGAGGAATAACGTTGTGAACATCACTGTAAAGCATGTCTGGAGTCATGGTGAGGCATTGGCGTCGGATGTTATCTTTCAGCATCCATAGAGATGTCGGTCGATCACGATACACTTGCGACTTCAGGTAACCCCAAAGCCAATAATCTCACGGACTGAGGTCTGGGGACCTGGGAGGCCAAGCATGACGAAAGTGACGGCTGAGCACACGATCATCACCGAACGACGCGCGCAAGAGATGTTTTACGCGTCTAACAATATGGTTTTTTTTGTTCTAATAAAACCCCATGTCATTCCAAGCATGTGTGTCAATTTTTACCCCTCTATCTACATTATTCCGTGGTTTATTAAGGTTTCAACTGTATACTGGCTTTTTGATCATCCAGTATATATGTATATGTATTGAAATGTTTCTTTTTCTGTAATCTTGGCGGTTGTCATACTATACATAGGTTATAGAATGTCAGTCATTTGGTAAGAAGATACCGTCGCAAGTAAAAGTGATGAATAGTGAGAGCAGGCGAGATACCACATAGACCTCACAGAAATGAAAACAACAAATAAATGGGTGTGAACAAGGTCACAACAAAGGGATTCAAGAGTCAAAACATATGCTTTGAGAGAGCTCAGAGAATCTGTCTGATGATGAAACTGTTGGTTTTTTAATTTTTTTTCTTTTTTTTTTTTGCAGCTTATGTGGCAAGCTATTACATTTTCATCATATCCGTGGTAATAATCACATTCATGCGAACATCTATATCGGGCAAGGAGGCACGTATCACTCACTCATCACTCACTAGTCTTACAAATAAGATGCGTCGATAAGAGATTCCTGTCACATAACACACTTACTGTCACAAATTCCTTGTGTGGCACACCAGAGGTGTTTTACGGTGGAGGATTCGTTTGACTAGTCGCCTTGTTACCTTGTCACCGAAGGTTTGAGATTCACATTCCAAAGCCTCTTCACCCCCTGCGGGTTCGGGGGTTAGAATAGGCCCGCGGTATTCCTGCCTGTCGTAAGAGGCGACTAAAAGGAGTCTCAAATGTTTCGGCCTTATGTGATGGTCCCCTCTCGGGTTTGACCTCCATCTTTCTAAATTTATCCGAAGAGCGAGCCAATTGGGGAAGGGCGCCTTACATGGTGCACTGTATCCGTCGTGCAATTAGACCTTTAGCCGGATTTCTCGTCGTTGCAATGGTGTTCCGCTCGTTTTCGATCTCTTGGGCGAGGATACGTCCCTGGGTGCGATTACCACGCTGCCCTCTGCAGTGTTTCTTTTCACTGCGACGACGACCTTGGACATTTTTGCACCTAAGATCCAGCACGGTAGCCAGTCCGTTGTGGTGGGGCCGCCATGTACCCTCTTGGTTGTAGCCCCCTGACAACACAGGGATCGCTCTACTGATGCCTGCGCCGTTCACTCCCCACGTATGCCAAGGAGTAGATGCCCATCTCCCTGGGGCATCGGGACTCCCGGCAATGGCCATCCTGCCAGGTGGCCTTTGCTGTGGCTGGGTGGCGCCCGTGGGGAGGGCCCTTGGTCGGAGTAGGTGGCATCAGGGCGGATGACCCGCAATGAAGCGTGGTACATCATCTCTCGCTGGCGGCCAGCCGCCAGCAGTCTCTAAGCGTTCTCGGGCTCAATTTAATGCTCAGAAGTACGATCCGAAAACGTTCCCCTCCCTGGCCACGCCGTGGGAAGAGCGTAAGTCTCAGGATGGAGGTAACAGTTATTCAACCCGATTCTTAGTTTGTACGAGAGCTGATGGGGAGTCTTTTCTTTCCACAAAGCCTCAGTTCTTCGTCGAGCATTTAGAGGACAAGTTTGGGGAGGTGGAGGGCTTGTCTAAAATGCGCTCTGGGTCAGTACTGATACAAACGGCATCCTCCGCCCAGTCACGCAGGTTGCTTGCTTGTGACAAGTTGGGGGATGTTAACGTTACTATTACACCACATAAGAGTTTAAATATGGTCCAGGGTGTTATTTTCCATAGGGACCTCCTTCTGCAGTCTGATGACGAGCTGCGCGCCAACTTAGAACGTAGAGGTGTTCATTTCGTCCGGCGCGTTCATCGGGGTCCGAGGGACAATCAGGTTGCTACCGGTGCCTTCATCTTGGCCTTCGAGGGTGATACGTTACCGGAAAAGGTCAAGGTGATGGTCTACCGATGTGACGTCAAACCCTATATCCCTCCCCCGATGCGGTGCTTCAAGTGCTGGAAGTTCGGCCATATGTCTTCCCGCTGCACTTCCAGCCACACATGTCAAGATTGCAGACGCCCATCTCATCCCGATACTCCATGTGCCCCGCCTCCCATCTGCGTCAACTGCGGGGAGCACCATTCACCTTGCTCGCCAGACTGCAGAGTCTTTCAGAAAGAGCGCAAAATCATGGAATATAAGACCCTGGACCGGCTGACCTATACTGAGACCAAGAGGAAATATGATAGACTCCATCCTGTGAGAATGACATCTTCTTATGCAGCTGCTACAACACCTGTGCTAGCCCCATCAGTTTCGAGACTTCCAGCCAGCTCGATAAGCAGTAAGACTCCTCCTGCCCCCTTGCCAGTGGGGGGCTCTACCCACCGGGTTGCTCCTGCGCCACCGACCTCAGGGGCAACACTATCCCCCCCACCAGGGACGTCCGTCCCTGCTTCTAAGCCGGAGAAGTGTCCGACTTCTTCGGCTTCTCACGCTCGCAAGGGGTTCCTCGGGTCCCTCCCTTCCCAGGTTTCCACCAGTGGGAAGGCTGACGACCGACAGTGGCGTAAGTGCCCGCAATCAGCTGGTCGACGGGCTTCACGATCCTCCTCAGTCCCGGAGACTGAATCGGTGAATCCCTCCCAGCCAGTTAAACCCAAGGAGCAGCGTGAGAAATCAAAGAAGAGCAGCTCTAAGCCCAAGGAACTCGCGGTGGCAGCCACCCCACCGCCACCTTCCAGATCTGCGTCTGAGGACGAGGTGGAGATCCTGGCGTCCGCTGAGGACCTCGATCTCGCCGGTCCCTCAGACGCCATGGATAGCGCTAGCACGGGTGCTCAATCGGAGGCAGCAGGTCACCCAGCGGCGTAATCTGCCTTCCCCGTCCCGTCACGCCTTTGTCCGCCATGGACACTACCATCCTCCAGTGGAACTGCAGCGGTTTCTTCCACCATTTAGCTGAGCTCCGCCAACTTCTCAGCCTTCGCCCTTTCTTCTGCATTGCTCTCCAGGAAACTTGGTTTCCAGCGATGCGAACCCCCGCCCTCCGTGGCTATCGGGGTTATTATAAGAACCGAGCAGCTTATGAAAGGGTGTCTGGTGGCGTCTGCATATATGTCCTTCACACTCTGCACAGCGAGTCTGTCCCTCTCCAGACGCCTTTAGAGGCTGTCGTGTACGCGTGTGGACGCCACAGGCTGTTACCGTCTGCAGTCTTTACATTCCACCGGATGGTGATGTCTCGCAGCCTGTCCTGCCTGCACTGGTCGCCCAATTGCCGCCACCTTTCTTGCTATTGGGCGACTTCAACGCCCATAACCCTCTGTGGGGTGGGTCAGTGGCCACAGGTCGGGGCGCCATCGTTGAGCATTTATTGTCGCAGCTCGATCTCTCGCTGTTAAATGATGGTGCCTTCACACACTTCAGTGTGGCGCATGGCACCTACTCCGCCATTGACCTTTCCATCTGTAGCCATAGCCTCTTACCATCTGTCCAATGGAGTGTGCATGACGATCTGTGTGGTAGTGACCACTTTCCGCTCTTTTTGTCACTACCACAGCGTCACTCTTCTGGGCGCCCTAGCAGATGGGCTATGAATAAGGCTGACTGGGATTTGTTCTCCTCCATTGCCGCTTTTGAGCCTCTCTGTACTGATGACATTGATGCGGTGGTTCAATCGGTCACCACCGGCATCGTTACTGCCGCCGAATCTACCATTCCCCGTTCTTCTGGGTCTCGTCGGCGGAAGGCTGTGCCTTGGTGGTCGCCTGAGATCGCTGAAGCGATTAAAGATCGGCGGCGGGCGCTCCAGCGTCACAAGCGACATCCATCCTTAGCGCACCTTATCGCCTTCAAACGGCTGCGTGCGCGGGCCCGCCTCCTTATCCGCCAAGGCAAGAAGGAGTGCTGGGAGCGGTATGTGTCCACCATTGGCCTCCATGTCACTCCCTCGCAGGTCTGGGCCAAGATTCGACGCGTCTACGGCTATCGGACCCCTGCCAGCGTCCCTGCGCTCTCACTGAATGGAGCCGTGTGTACTGACTCCGACGTCATTGCAAATCGCTTAGCAGAGCATTTTGCTATGAGTTCCAAATCGCTTAGCAGAGCATTTTGCTATGAGTTCCGCTTCTGCGAATTACCCCCAGGCCTTCCGCTCCATTAAAGAGCGGCTGGAACGTCGGAGCCTTTCATTTCGCACCAACCACCCGGAATCTTACAATGCTCCATTCAGTGAGTGGGAATTTCGCAGTGCCCTAGCTGCTTGCCCTGATACCGCTCCTGGGCCAGACGGCATCCACTGTCAGATGCTGAAACACCTTTCAGTGGACTGCAAGCGACGCCTCCTCGACCTGTACAACCGTCTCTGGGTCGAGGGTGAGTTTCCGTCGCAATGGCGGGAGAGCATTGTCATCCCCGTTTTGAAACCTGGAAAGACCCCTCTGGAGGTGGACAGCTACCGTCCCATTAGCCTCACCGACGTTCTTTGCAAGTTGCTTGAACGGATGGTGAGCCGGCGCTTGCATTGGGTACTGGAGTCTCGGGGCCTTCTGGCTCCGTCTCAGTGTGGGTTCCGTAGAGGCCGCTCCGCCACCGACAATCTGGTGAGCCTGGAGTCGGCCATCCGTACTGCCTTTGCCCGCCGTCAGCACCTGATCGCTGTCTTTTTCGACATGCGGAAGGCGTACGATACGACATGGCGTCATCACATTCTTTCTACGCTTCATGGATGGGGTCTTCGGGGTCCTCTGCCGATTTTTATCCGCAATTTTCTGTCGTGTCGTACCTTCCGCGTGCAAGTCGCGGCCTCGTATAGTTCCTCCCACGTCCAGGAGAACGGTGTGCCACAGGGTTCTGTTTTAAGTGTCTGTCTGTTTTTAATAGCCATTAACGGGCTTGCTGCGGCCGTGGGAAATTCTGTCTCCGCTTCCCTGTATGCTGACGACTTCTGCCTTTACTACAGCTCTACTGACATTGCAGCTGTTGAACGTCAGCTACAGGGCGCTATCCGCAAGGCGCAGTCTTGGGCTGTAGCGCATAGGTTTCAGTTTTCGGCAGCCAAGACCCGCGTTATGCATTTCTGCCGGCGCCGAGCAGTCCATCCTGAGCCGCGGCTTTATCTTGCCGACGAACTCCTTGCTGTGGTGGAGACCCACAGGTTTTTGGGGGTGGTTTTCGATGCCCGGTTGACTTGGCTGCCTCATATCCGGCAGCTTAAACAGACGTGTTGGCGGCATCTAAACGCTCTGAGATGCTTGAGCCACACCCGCTGGGGCGCCGACCGCTCTACCCTGTTGCGGCTCTACCAGGCGTTAATCCAGTCCCGTCTGGATTATGGGAGCCTGGCTTATGGCTCAGCATCCCGATCTGCGTTACGGGTGCTGGACCCAATTCTCCACAGCGGGATACGCCTTGCCACTGGTGCTTTCCGCACCAGCCCTGTGGACAGCGTACTAGTGGAGGCAGGTGTACCTCCACTGCGGGTACGACGCCAACAATTACTGGCTGCTTATGCTGCCCATGTTTTTAGTTTGCCCGGGCATCCAAATTACCGTGTCCTGTTCCCGCAGTCGGTCGTCCATCTGCCGGACCGTCGGCCCCGGTTGGGTTGTCCGATCGCCGTACGCGTCAAGGAGCTTCTCTGCGGGCTTGGGTTTTTCCCTGTTCCGCCTCCTTTCCAGGCGCCTCTGCGTACACCCCCGTGGTGTGTTTCTCGCCCTTGCCTTCGGCTCGACTTGGCACAGGGCTCGAAGGACTCGGTCCCTCCAGAGGCCTTCCGCCGCCGCTTTTATTCCATCCTTGCCACGTATCAGGGCTCTGGAATTGTTTACACCGACGGTTCGATGGTTGCTGGTCGTGTCGGGTATGCGCTAACTCTAGGGGACCATTCCGAACAACGGTCCTTGGCGGCTGGCTGCACCGTTTACACTGCTGAGCTAGTCGCCATCTTTCGAGCCCTAGAGTATATCCGCTCCTGCTGAGGTGAGTCCTTCGTGATCTGTAGCGATTCCCTGAGCGGTTTACGAGCTCTCGACCAGTGTTTTCCTCGTTCTCGTCTGGTGATGGCTATCCATGAGTCCCTGCATACTCTTGCGCGTTGCGGCCGCTCTGTGGTCTTTGTGTGGACCCCCGGTCATGTCGGTATCCCGGGCAATGAACATGTTGACCGCCTGGCGAAAGAGGCCACGTGTAAACCATCTCTGGATGTTGGCCTCCCAGAGACTGATTTGCGGGCAGTCCTCCGCCGAAAAGTTTTTGCGCTTTGGGACGCTGAATGGCGCGATCGTATTACACCCAATAAACTCCGTGCCATTAAGGAGACGACGACTGTGTGGCGGTCATCGCTGCGAGCCAACCGCAGGGACTCCGTCGTCCTTTGTCGGCTCCGCATTGGCCACTCCCGGCTAACACACAGTTATTTACTGTGCCGGGAGGACCCTCCTCTGTGTCGCTGTGGCGCAGCTTTGACAGTGGCCCACATTCTGTTGGCCTGCCCCCTTTTAGCTGTGGTCAGGCAGACATTTGCGCTGCCTGATACGCTCCCTGCCCTTTTAACAGACGACTCCACTATGGCCGACTTAGTTTTACGTTTTATTCGGGCAGGGGGATTTTATCATTTAATCTGAGTGTTTCTGTTTTATTTTATTGTTTTGTGTTGATTCTGGCCTTTGGCCTATGATTTTCAACTGATATTTTTTTTAATGTGTTTCTAAGTGGTTGGCTTTTCCTTTTTTATTTCTATGGTCGGCCAACCACCGTCACACTCTGTGTGGTTTTCGTTCGTTTTGTCTTGTCCTTGTCTCAGTTTCTCTTGTTCTGTATCGTCTGTGATCTCTTCTGTTCCTCGTTTTTATTCTCTGTGGGTGTTCTTTGTCTTTGGAAAAAGGGACCGATGACCATAGCAGTCTGGTCCCTTTACTCCCCCCAAACCAACCAACCAACCAACCAACCAAAGCCACTTCCTTTCGGCTGCTACTAGAGTAGTTCTGCAGAATCAACTATTATTGTAAGTCCCTACTTACACTTCGCTGTTGCAAACGGACACACACACACAAATTTGAATAAAGCGAACAGCGAAGATGGGGGGAAAAAATTGGCGCGAGAGAAGTTTGAACACGGCTCGCATGCTTGGCAGGCCAATATTGGTTACTTTTTTTTTTACTTCTGTTATGTTCGTTTCGTTTAGTCTGGGCGGACGACACACAACATCCGTTCAAGTTGATCGTTGATTCCTTTACTCAGTTTTTTTTTTAATTACAGAGGACAATCGGCTTTCTGAGCGAACACGCTGAGCTATCGTGCCGGCTGACCACAACGTCATTTCTGTTACCGGCTGCTCTATATTGGGCTTCTTGTTGTTGAACCGTTCATTGTTTCTATTTTTCTTCTTTTTTCAGAGACCAGTACACATTCTTCCTGTGTTAACTCTTGATTTTTGTTCAATTTTTGACGGACTGTCCACTGGCCCCTCATACCACTAAATCTGAGGAAAAGTTTCCCTTGTGAATGTTTCACTTTTTACAAATAATACTGTAGCTCGTGCTTTTAGCTCGCACTAAACGCGCACATAAAGTGCTAGAGGAATGTGCCATCGCGGGCAGTCGCGAAAGGCATGCTGCTTACGTCATTAAATTTGCTACGGGAAGGAGAAAGGAGTAACAGTGACAACGGAGAAGGAAACTGAATCGTACGAGAGAATATAGTGTTGTCGAACAATCTAAGTGACAAATCTCACATTTGTTAGGAGAATCAGAAAACAATTTATCTCTCTTTGTAGCATTTTTTTTTATATACGAAAGAAATGAGAAGGTATTCTGGTACCAGTAATTTATTAAGAACGTTCTGTTTAAGTTCAAATAACCAAGTTTCTGATCCAAGCACTATTGATATATAGACACTAAGTTTAATTTATGATTATATAAGTACTTAAGTACAGCAGTAATATTGTATCGAACAGCGACGTAGTAAATAAAAACCAGCTATCATTTGTATTACATTTCTTTAGAATAGAACAACAAAATTAAATTCATGAAAAAAAGGCCTTGGTGTTGACTACTGTTTCTTATACAGTTCCATTCTGGGGGTCAGATGTTAGTGCAAAACTCCCTTTGTCCTTGCGGAGTGAATGACAACATGTTCAAGAGATCTTTCAGATGATGTACGACATGGAATACATGTGCCATGATTTTTATTTTCTAAGTACCTTAGCATTTTCCACACTCCTGTTTCAGAATAACCATTTTAGCAGCTATTTGAGATGGATTAGTATGAGACTTTGATAATGCTGCATTTTGATATGTTATACATCTTCTTTGACAACAATGTTTGAACAGCAGCCTAAAACTGTTGGTTTTTTTCTACTTTCATAGAACATGGAGCCCTTCTCTTATCTGGCTACTCCTGTGATCAATTAATTTCTGTCCTGCCAAAGATCTCCACCCCTGCTCTATCAACAGCAGTAAAGTTTCCCATAGTGTTATGAAATTTAAGTGCTGTTCCTTTCCTGGTTTTTTCAGGGGTGTTCTAATTACGTCGAATGCCTTTGCGTTTTCCTTTCAGGATCATTACCATAAGCACAACAGCTAACAGAACACAGATAACTGAATATATGGACTTCGTCGAATACGTTATCTCCGTTAAGATTTTTAGCTCTGAAATCGTCTTTTCTAGAAAAGATAACTATAATTTTTTGTGGGCATGATTTAGTTACACTGTTTTGTCTTTATATATAAAGACCATACAGCTCGTTGTAGGTACATCTTTCATATCCGCCATCATAATCTGGTTATCTGCAAAAGAAAGGGAGTTAAACAGTGAACACATCGGTGGTACGAATCTTCCCTATGACATTTTATTAAAAAAAAAAACTGCGATTCAGTCTTTGTGTTAATGAGCATTTCTATTCGATAATAAATATAGAATTCAAATGACTGTAAAAAAAAAAGTAACGAGTAAAATTCGAACCTGAGGCTTCGTGTTTAAAAGGCTTGTACGATACGCGTTCCATAACCAGCTGATCTTCTATACATAATGCTTTAAATGTACTGGGAAGTCTTCATAGCTTCAAAGACGATGTTTTTGTTATTTTGACAATTATCGTACTGCTTCAGTAAACTGACAACTGGAGACTAGCATACACGGTCTTTGAATAGGAATACAGCAAGTGACCAGAGACAGCTATTGGCGTCTGGCAACTGTAGATGTGTGTCTGTGCCTCACCACACCAGAGCACGGCAGAACTACTGTGTCTGCCTGCAATGGGCTACCTGAGGCAGTGGCGAGCTGATTCAGCTTGTAGCTTTTTGATACTATCTGAATACCTGGCTTTGCCCAGGTATTTATTTCCACTTCCGCAACCCTTCCCATAACCCGTCCCTTTTTCACAAGTCCCTTCACCAAATACACACTCTCTATCTCTCCTTAAACCGTCGTTTTTCGTGTATCGAATGCCCCGTTCCATCTTCCACATGCTTCCTATATCTCCCTTTCCTCCCCATTCTCCTGCCCACCACCACCACCACCATCTCCTCCTCCTCCTCCTCCTCCTCCTCCTCCCTCCACATTTCCTCCTCTCTGTCCATCTCTTCCTGCTCCATGTCACTATACATCTCCTCCTCTGCCTCCCTCCCCCCCTCTCTTTTTTTCTCAGATGTGCTCATCTGTACGTATACCCTAGTGAACACATTCTGAGACTACCAACCCAACATGCCAGTCCTGCAAGTTAGCCTAGATGTCAGGTGTTAGTGACACGTTTTCACTCCGCTCTAGACCCATAACCCTATGGTAACTAATTGGTCCCTTAACCGTACAGTACTTCTTTCCAGATAATAAGCAGTATTTATATCAAATTTGGTTGAAATAGATCCAGTGGTTTAGGAGGAGATGTGGAAAACACACAATATGTATCGAGCAGTAAAATTCTTGCTTAGTGATTGATGACAGTGCAGCCATTTTGATCGTTCATCATTATGCTGAACAGAGAAAAATGTGTTCAGGGAAGAGAAACCACTCAAATGGTGCATTCGCAACCATGGTTATAGCCCCTACTTGATTGGGTAACAAGAAATATTTGTGTGTGATGGCTACATCAGTAATGACATTCAATACCTAAAGTAATAATTAATAGTACTTTGTAATAGGTATGTATCTTGACAATACTGAAGATGGACAGTAAAAATTTCGTAGTTCCTGAAGCCCTAAATCTGGGAAACCAGGAATAAAAATGTAACAAAATGTGAGGATCTGGTGTTCGTGACACTGCGGGACTGTTTGCAGGTTTCCTGGTGATTGGGAAGAAACCTACCCTTAAGCGTATTGTTGCAGGTGACGGCAGCTCAGGCGATCATAAATTATTCCAGGACTTACTGAAACTTGGCGAACTTATTGCTTGGTCGGTCAGCCAGTGAGGCGCTGAGGGAGCGCCAGAGGTCACCTGAGGGACAGAAGGCACTCTACATTACGAAGCAGCTAGAAACTTCGTAGTGCGGTTGAAGTTTTGCCCCATGTCCATGAGTTCCATACTAGACTTACGGAGACTTTCATAAACACCAAATTTCACGTGACACTAGATTATAGTTTCGACTACTATTGCCTCAAATCAAGTGGACGACCTTGTTTTGTATAGTGTTAAAAAACAAATATTCCATATTCTGAAAGGTAGTATGCACCAGCCCATTAGGTAAATGCGTTTTAGTCCATGTTTACTGGCCGTTCGCTCTTGTTTGTTTTGCGTACTGCCACATCTCAAAATACTGAATACTTCGTTAACATACCGTATAGAGAGGTAGCAAGTTGTGAAGACTAACGTACTTTTTAAGGAACGTAGGAAATACATGTCAGATGGATTTTACCAAAATAGATGCCAGAAGTGATATTGTTTTAAATATGCGTGATAAAAATTAGAAAGTAAATTTCCAGTTTCGAGCAGGGTTATCCATTAATTTTTGTACAATATTTTGATAACAGCACTTGTCATCTTATTCCTGGAATGAGAGCGATGGTTTCATATACAGGGCTATTACAAATGATTGAAGCGATTTCATAAATTCACTGTGGCTCCATTCATTGACATATGGTCACGACACACTACAGATACGTAGAAAAACTCATGAAGTTTTGTTCGGCTGAAGCCGCACTTCTGCTTTCTGCCGCCAGAGCGCTCGAGAGCGCAGTGAGACAAAATGGCGACAGGAGCCGAGAAAGCGTATGTTGTGCTTGAAATGCACTCACATCAGTCAGTCATAACAGTGCAACGACACTTCAGGACGAAGCTCAACAAAGATCCACCAACTGCCAACTCCATTCGGCGATGGTATACGCAGTTTAAAGCTTCTGGATGCCTCTGTAAGGGGAAATCAACGGGTCGGCCTGCAGTGAGCGAAGAAACGGTTGAACGCGTGCGGGCAAGTTTCACGCGTAGCCCGCGGAAGTCGACGAATAAAGCAAGCAGGGAGCTAAACGTACCACAGCTGACGGTTTGGAAAATCTTATGGAAAAGTCTAAAGCAGAAGCCTTACCGTTTGCAATTGCTACAAGCCCTGACACCCGAAGACAAAGTCAAACGCTTTGAATTTTCGGAGCGGTTGCAACAGCTCTTGGAAGAGGATGCGTTCAGTGCGAAATTTGTTTTCAGTGATGAAGCAACATTTTTTCTTAATGGTGAAGTGAACAGACACAATGTGCGAATCTGAGCGGTAGAGAATCTTCACGCATTCGTGCAGCAAATTGGCAATTCACCAAAAGTTAACGTGTTTTGTGCAGTCTCACGGTTTAAAGTTTACGGCCCCTTTTTATTCTGCGAAAAAAACGTTACAGGACACGTGTATCTGGACATGCTGGAAAATTGGCTCATGCCACAACTGGAGGCCGACAGCGCCGACTTCATCTTTCAACAGGATGGTGCTCCACCGCACTTCCATCATGATGTTCGGCATTTATTAAACAGGAGATTGGAAAACCGATGGATCGGTCGTGGTGGAGATCATGATCAGCAATTCATGTCATGGCCTCCACGCTCTCCCGACTTAACCCCATGCGATTTATTTCTGTGGGGTTATGTGAAAGATTCAGTGTTTAAACCTCCTCTGCCAAGAAACGTGCCAGAACTGCGAGCTCGCATCAACGATGCTTTCGAACTCATTGATGGGGACATGCTGCGCCGAGTGTGGGAGGAACTTGATTATCGGCTTGATGTCTGCCGAATCACTGAAGGGGCACATATCGAACATTTGTGAATGCCTAAAAAAACTTTTTGAGTTTTTGTATGTGTGTGCAAAGCATTGTGAAAATATCTCAAATAATAAAGTTATTGTAGAGCTGTGAAATCGCTTCAATCATTTGTAATAACCCTGTATTTGCAGTGTAGAGTCCTGAAATGCTAAGTGTCACAGGCCACGCCCATTTAATCTCCAGCCCTGGCCACTTACTACTATTATTATTATTATTATTATTATTATTATTATTATTATTATATACAGGTTGATATGTTGCTATTTTTATGTACATTCGTGACAGTTATTTTTCTTTTGTTGCAGGTGAGTATCTGAGTAGTACTTGAGCATAGCAGGAGACGCGTTATCCAGACAGTCACGGTAGGGCCTGCACAGTGACCTTTAATGTAGCTGAATCATTCGTAGACACATCATTTCAGACTATTACAGAAGCCAGGCCGCAGTGACGTGGACCTATACGTCTTACGCCTATTCCTCCGCTCGTTAATAGCTGCTAACGAAAATAACTATTGTACCCTTGCTTGTGGCCAGTAATTAGCTATTTTGTAGTTTCACTGAGTCTGACTTGTTGAACGATGAGTATGTCTTTGTAATTGTTATACTCTGTGCTTTTTTTCTAAAAAAAAAAAAAGTTTGAGGGTACTCCAACATTGGATATAATGCAGTGAAAATTACTTAAAACTGAAGCATGGGATACAACCCATCTGCTTTTAGCCATGACGTCATTTTCCATAATTTTCTGTTTGGCACGAAGTATTATTTGGGTAGCAGCTTAATGAGTGGAACTTTCTTTCTATTTAAATATTTTTTTACGCAAAGATAGCATTTCTTATTTTCTGGAACCATCTGAAGATGACACAGATACTGTAGCTCAAGGCTGTGCAATGTTCATGCCTTGTTTATGTCTTTCTACGCCTGAACTTCCTACTTCTTTGCAAATTCCGCAGTCAAGTTTTTTGTTTGAAACTATCAACCAGTCATTTTTCTCACAAAATGCGATTTCTTGTTCCAAAGTCCAACATTCTGGACGATCATTTAATTTTGTATCATGCACATGTTCGTTCACTGCG
Source organism: Schistocerca serialis cubense (assembly GCF_023864345.2). Lineage (NCBI taxonomy): Eukaryota > Metazoa > Arthropoda > Insecta > Orthoptera > Acrididae > Schistocerca > Schistocerca serialis. The sequence goes on from NC_064638.1 coordinate 75,303,908, forward strand.
TTTTCAAATGTAGGTTCAGTGCTCAGGTTTACAGTTTCACTTTCGTCATCCACTGATGTTGAACTTCCTGGCTTTTCACTCGCACACAAATTGACAGTTTTTGGTTTTTTAGATGCAGGAGAACAAGTAAAATAGTTTGTTAGTTTTCTGCTCATCTCTCATCTCCAACTTAACTTAAAAGTTGCAGCGAAAGACAGGACACACTGTAAAACTTCGCACAACAAACAAGACTGGAACAGCGAACGCAAACAAATAAAGAAAACAAAACAAAGATGGCAATGAATCGCGAAGGATTATGGTAGCGGGACCATAGAGACATCTATCGGTAGCTCGGCGTTTGAGCGTACGCATATGCGTTTGGCATTACCATCGCCCACTATTAACGGGCGAGGGCACTACATGTTTGTCGAACTGGCTGCCAGCGATTCGGTTCTCGAGAACGGTTGCCGCAAATTCGAAAGGCTTGAAACAGTCAATGACATCGCTTTTCTCACCAAAAACAGCACTGGTATCGTTCGTATTGCAGTTACCAACACGAAAAAATGAAATAAAACATTTGTCCGTGAAATAAATCTTTGGCACTCTTCCAAGTTCTCAACATAGTAAAAAAAAAAATTACTTTGTCGACAAAAAAGTTCATGGGTACGCATCCCCCAGCGTTCCCCCAGAAAAACAGCACTGGTTATGCAGTGTGATTAAAATTACGTTTACAAGCTGACATGGCACATTGGCCATACAAGGATCAGTAATCGATGATGATGATGATGATGATGATGATGATGATGACGATGATGACGATGATGATGATGACGATGATGATGATGATGATGATGATGATGATGATGATGATTAGTGGTTTAAGGCGCACAACAGCAGGGTTATCAGCGCCCGTTCCCAAGATAAATTTGGACGAGTGCAGCAAAGATCTGTTAAACAAGGATCAATTCAGAGCCGATGTTTGCGAGAATTGTGAATGCTCAAATTTCAAGATTGGACACAGCACATCAAAACAGGTAGATAAAACTAAAAATAAAATACTAGTGCAAAACAAGTAAAAATAATTAACTGTGGCTGAATTCAACGAGGGTGCGCTACGGTCACCGAGAAGGGGTTTCTGTACGAACACGGCCGGAGCGCACGGACGAAGACCATTGCCACTCACGCCGTGGAAGCGTTGGGAATATGATGTCTACCTACACGTATTGCGAAATGGCTGAAATTGATTTCGATTTGTGGCACGGCCGATTACAATGGACGAGAAGCCGTGCGATTGTAGAGTGCGAAATATTCCGATAGAAAGGTGCCGTGCCGCACATTATTCGCCACCCTGCATCGCCGATTGTGCGAAACCGGCTCGTTTCTAGTGGACAAACCGGGTGCCGGTCGCCAACGAACAACACGGACGGTTGGAGCGAAAGAAAGAGTTCTCGAAAGGGTGAAGCGTGCGCCGTCAACAAGAACGCCAGGTGTGTCCCGCGCCACTGAACCCTGATATCCGGACTGCAACAAGCGCATCGGATTTGAGCATTGGGTTCAAATGGCTCTGAGTACTGTGGAACTTAACTTCTGTGGTCATCAGTCCCCTAGAACTTAGAACTACTGAAACCTAACTAACCTAAAGACATCACACACATCCATGCCCGAGGCAGGATTCGAACCTGCGACCGTAGCAGTCCCGCGGTTCCGGACTGCGCGCCTAGAACCACTAGACCACCGCGGCCGGCTGAGCGTTGGGTTCTGCAGGAATTCTTTGCCGACCGAAGATTAACAGCGAGTGTCCTCTTCACTGATGAGGCTGCGTTCTGCGAGGGTGCGATGAATGTTCACAACCTGCGTACGTAGGCTGATGCTACACGTACGCATGCCGCACAACGCAAATTTCTCCTGAAGGTGTGCGATACTGTTTAATTGGGCCGTACTTTCTCCCGAAGGAAATGCAGTCCGAAAACAAAGGAAGTAGGTTACAGTACACTTGTTCGCCCACTGCTTGAATACTGTTCACCGGTGTGGTTGATTGAAGAGATAGAGAAGATCCAACGGAGAACAGCGTGCTTCGTTACAGGATCATTTAGTAACCGCGAAAGCGTTACGGAGATGATAGACTCCAGTGGAAGACTCTGCAAGGGAGACGCTCAGAAGCTCGGTACGGGCTTTTGTTGAAGTTTCGAGAACATACATTCACCGAGGAATCGAGCAGTATATTGCTCCCTCCTAAGTATATCTCGCGAAGAGACCATGAGGATAAAATCAGAGAGATTAGATCCCACACAGAGGGATACCGACAATCTTTCTTTCCACGAACAATACGAGACTGGAATAGAAGGGAGAAGATAGAGGTACTCAAGGTACCCTCCGCCACACACCGTCAGGTGGCCTGCGGAGTATAGATGTAGATGAGTGCACGTATTTCGTATCCCTGCGAGAGATTCTGCCGGACATGCTGAATTATGTTCCCATGTCTATTCTTGGACGCTTTCGATGCCTCGACTACGTAGCTCCCCTCGCATTTCGGCACACAAATGAGGGCACATATGCAGGCAACCTCTCCCGGCCGCTGGATAGGTCGCAGTGAGGTTGTCGCATGGCGGCCATGATCGCCAGATCTGTCCCAATCGATTTTTTCCTATGGTGGTATCTGAAGGGCCTTGTGAGCGAAACACCGATTACATCGCCGGTGGAGTAGTGAATTGGAATGTTGCGGCAGCAGTTCAAGATACACCAGGTGTCTTTAAGCGGGTAGCCGTTCAATGCAGCGTCGTTCTCAGGTGTGCCTAGACGCATCGGGACAAAAATTTTGAGAATCTCCTATAGTGAGCGTTCATTTGTAGCAAATTACTAAATTTAGAAGGCCCGGATAGTCTTCGTGTCCCCCAGTTCCTATGTGATTCTGATATTTGTTGTATGCCCGATGTGCCACGTCAGTTAATAAACTTTTTTTTTTTTTTAATCTCTGTATATTTCAGTGATATCTAGACAAGGACCACGTGCCAAGTTCAGTTGCTTCTTACTTTCTTCCAGTACTGACCGAGCGAGGTGGCGCAGTGGTTAGCACATTGGACTCGCATTCGGGAGGACGACGGTTCAATCCCGTCTCCGGCCATCCTGATTTAGGTTTTCCGTGATTTTCCTAAATCGTTTCAGGCAAATGCCGGGATGGTTCCTTTGAAAGGGCACGGCCGATTTCCTTCCCAATCCTTCCCTAACCCGAGCTTGCGCTCCGTCTCTAATGACCTCGTTGTCGACGGGACGTTAAACACTAACCACCACCACCACCACCACCACCACCACCACCACCTTCCAGTACTCCTCCATTTCATAGACGTCTTTCATTTTTTATTTTCTTTCTTGCTTCAGACTGACCCCCCTCCCCCCGCCGCCGCCCCCCCCCTCACACACACACACACACACACACACACACACACACACACACACACACACACACACACACACACGGCCACAGGATGCCTCAACCTTACTGCTGCTGCTTGTAATTAATCATGGCAGAGCGCCGTAATAAAGAAATTTGAAAAACACGCAACATCTCCAGCTATCTTCAAAACCATTTCTCACGTGTTCTCATGACGCTTCTACGTTGGAATTCTTCTAATTTTACCATTTTCCTTATGAAAGCATTTCTGTGCTGCTGCTCGCTTTATTCGTATTCTGTATTTCTAAATACTTTTCTTGTTTCCGAACGTATATTCTTCCTTTTCCATTGTGCTTATCTTAACAAGCTGTTTTTTTAGCCTATTATCGCTCATTCTTCGTAAATGTACGTGAAATCATTTTTTTCTGTAGTGTTCATTTTTTGTACGTTTTAAAATATTTTGTAATTACTGTTTAATTTCCAGGGTTACGTGCTTCTTATTGGACCTAAAATTGTCCCGCTTCCTTCTTTCGACTATGTTTGCTTTGTGTAAATAATAATTCGGTGCTCCGGATTCGCTTGTGTGGATGCCCTTTGTGTACATCGCTTTGTTGTAATATTTTATATTTATCGATAAGTTCTTATTGTTTCAAATATTAATTATTACTCTATTCGTTTTCCGCACAGCTTCATTGATAAAATTTTTTAGCGTGTTTTGCCCTGCTGACTCTCCTAGGTCTTCTTTTTTCTGGCCCGTATCCCGTATCTTCACGGGGTCGGCGTATTACTTTTCGGATTTGGCAGTCTCATTGGGAGAGGGTGGCCGGATGTTTTTTGTGTCGCCGCCCCTTCCGCCTTCGCCCCCACCTCGCCTCAAAGGCACACGCACAGAAATTTTGTACTCCATCTGTTTGCTTGTAGTGTTATCCACATGAAAGTGTGAGACAATTTTTCTAAAATTGTGTAACTGAGGCGGGACGTGTGTACCAACACGACATCTCAGTATTACTCGGTCGGGAGCATTTGTTCCTGGGTCGGCACACTTTCCCAAGTCTAGAAATCGGCGTCCTAACGCGCACAGGGATTAGAACGGTTCATTGCCTCTCATAGATACTTCAGCTGTCCAAACTTTTTTATTTTACCGATATCTGGTGCTCACATTTTTGGAATATTATTTAAGTTAGAAAAAAATTTTCCTCTGTGGAGGTTCTTAAACTACCTCAATTGGCTATATGTTTCAAAAGACTTACTTCCCCGCCCGGGAGATTTTCAGACAGTTCAGGAAAATCAACCGCTAATGACAGACGGGTTTCTTCAATACATTGTATTGACCATTGTTACTATTATTTTCGCCGCCGCCGCCACCACCACTACCACTCGAAAAACATCAGAAATATAACTCACACTATATCTAAAGTGCATTTGAATAGCTTGCATATTTTACTGTTTTTGTCTAGCGTTTATTCTGCCTAGTACGGAGTCTGTTCTTTCAGGATTTGCCGTTTTATAATTAATATTATTATTTCACTTTGTGACTTACGTGATACCACAGCCAAGGTAACCCAGTCGGAGGAAGTCGTGTGCGCCTCCTGTCTGTGCATCGTGTAAACATTCTGAGAGCCCAGAATTTGCCTAAACAAGCTTGGAGAAACCGCCGAAAACCGAAACTCAGGCTGCCGGTGTACTAGTACACGATAGTGAATCCCCCGCGCTGTTTCCATCTGGTTGTAGCTCACCTCCCTGTCTCGGAAGCTAGCGCAAGCGCTGTACGCTTTACATGCAGGTATTTGAGTATCTTACATAAACCACAATATACTACTGATGATGTGCTGACGCTTGTCCAGGTACCTGATAAGTTACAGTAAAGTAAAAGTACTGTTCTTATCTTTAAGGCGGAAGTTGATAAAGATGTTGCGAAAGCGCAGGAATGATGACGAAGCTTGTATTGAAAGAAACATCTCCTTTCTGAACGTGAGCGTCTAAAGTGTGCCCCTATTCGAAAAAGTAGTAGTATTCTCGAGCTGTCCAAATATCCGTGGTTTTTGGCGAATTATCCAGCGGCATTCTCGCAAATGTTTCCAACATGGGGTGCCGTGTACTAGCAACTAAGTATCAAATACTTGTTGAGATGCAGCTGACGATGAATTGCAGTTGCTCTAAGGTGCTATAAACAAAGTAATACGCATTACTGGGTGCGGTTAGCAACTGGTGGAACACCGTTCTGGCACGTGATACTCGTTACCGTTGTATAGTTTCCGCTGGGAATGTGTTAGTGTCATACTGCTTGCATGCTGCGACGCCAGCCGTAACGAGAACAGCGCGCCGTTTAGCGTTTATAGATCGTGTCGGTGTCGCCATCGCAGTGATTGCTTCAGTTTCCTCTTTGCTGTCGGAGGTCATTTCCGCTCCATAATCGAGACGACATCGCACTGAAACGTGGCGGCCAAACTTTTCTGTTGCCAGCGGACGAAATATTAAAAACTAGCCGCTGTGTGTTGCGGAATGTTGAAGTTCCTTACAGTTTCACCGGCGAGGTTTTAAGGGTTCGGGACCGAGCGGATAAAACGTTATCCGCAACCGCAAGTCAGCGATCGGGATTTGCAAGTCTTCGATTCACATCCGTCGATATTACCTCCAGAACACCGTTCTCCGTCTTTATAGCCCGAGGGACGATGTACCTTTCAGCTGCGCTACGGGACACATGGGAACTGAGATGCGACTGCCAGGGAAGCATCTACCAAAAATACGCGCTTAATCCCTGCTGTTTGTCTGGAGGATCATGCTTCGGTCGGAACAAGAATGGCTGGATGTGACAGGCAATAACCTGCTGTGGCTAAAATCAACTAATCGTCTCCATCTGGCCACTGAGGCGAAGTGTAGTCCTCACTCGACTACAGACAGGGTGACCCTCCAGTCTGTAATGCCTGTAGCATGCAGATTCCAGTACGCCGCTTTTTAATTGAACGTGTTTTCCATTCGGGCATGACGCCAGAAACTAGGAAAAAATACTGTGTTTCTTCAGACTAAAGTTATACTGAATGATGACATGACTTCATACCAGTGTTAAAAATGAAATTTTATTCTAATAGGACATAATTTTCACTTTCCATAGCACTCAGAAACTATAGATGTAAGACGTTACCATCTCCGTTGTGATGTGTAGTTCCTACTGTGTGTCTAATATTTTCGAAAAACTGAGAAAGTTTTGCTAAGTACCCCAGTTGACTGTAACGCATTAAAATATAAGTGCAAGTACTGTCGTTAATCATTCCTTCTCTCACACAGACATAAAAAATTTATTGACGCAGTTAAATGTTACAACTATGAAGTAGCTGAGGGTGGCAGCAGTCTGAAACAGAACAATCGAGACGGAGTGTACGGAGTGGTGTTGACTTTTAACAAAGAATTCTGGCGGGGGAGGGGGAGAGGGAGACCGCCACACACTGTACAGCGGCTCTCAGAGAATATACAGCGTGGAGAAAAATTGTCACGAAATTTTAACCCTGGATAGCTGATGCCTGTGAAACCAAAATTACTAGTGTTGTGTAGCTCGACAATGTACCGTTTTTAAACTACGGAAACATGGCACCACGCGCTGCGATTGGCTCTGACGTGAGGTGGAGACAGCCGGCCGCTGTGGCCGAGCGGTTCTAGGCGCTTCAGTCCGGAACCGCGTGCCTGCAACGGTCGCAGGTTCGAATCCTGCCTCGAGCATGGATGAGTGTGATGTCCTTAGGTTAGTTAGGTTTACGTAATTCTAACTCCAGCTGACTGATGATCTGAGATGTTAAGTCCCATAGTGCTCAGAGCCATTTGAACCATTTTTAAAGGTGGAGACAAACGGCAAGACCTATTCGATACGCGTGCGTATGACGTAGAGGCAGTGACGTGGCGAGGGACGTTTGTACAGGGTGTTTCAAAAATGACCGGTATATTTGAAACGGCAATAAAAACTAAACGAGCAGCGATAGAAATACACCGTTTGTTGCAATATGCTTGGGACAACAGTACATTTTCAGGCAGACAAACTTTCGAAATTACAGTAGTTACAATTTTCAACAACAGATGGCGCTGCAAGTGATGTGAAAGATATAGAAGACAACGCAGTCTGTGGGTGCGCCATTCTGTACGTCGTCTTTCTGCTGTAAGCGTGTGCTGTTCACAACGTGCAAGTGTGCTGTAGACAACATGGTTTATTCCTTGGAACAGAGGATTTTTCTGGTGTCGGAATTCCACCGCCTAGAACACAGTGTTGTTGCAACAAGACGAAGCTTTCAACGGAGGTTTAATGTAACCAAAGGACCGAAAAGCGATACAATAAAGAATCTGTTTGAAAAATTTCAACGGACTTGGGACGTGACGGATGAACGTGCTGGAAAGGTAGGGCGACCGCGTACGGCAACCACAGAGGGCAACGCGCAGCTAGTGCAGCAGGTGATCCAACAGCGGCCTCGGGTTTCCGTTCGCCGTGTTGCAGCTGCGGTCCAAATGACGCCAACGTCCACGTATCGTCTCATGCGCCAGAGTTTACAACTCTATCCATACAAAATTCAAACGCGGCAGCCCCTCAGCGCCGCTACCATTGCTGCACGAGAGACATTCGCTAACGATATAGTGCACAGGATTGATGACGGCGATATGCATGTGGGCAGCATTTGGTTTACTGACGAAGCTTATTTTTACCTGGACGGCTTCGTCAATAAACAGAACTGGCGCATATGGGGAACCGAAAAGCCCCATGTTGCAGTCCCATCGTCCCTGCATCCTCAAAAAGTACTGGTCTGGGCCGCCATTTCTTCCAAAGGAATCATTGGCCCATTTTTCAGATCCGAAACGATTACTGCATCACGCTATCTGGACATTCTTCGTGAATTTGTGGCGGTACAAACTGCCTTAGACGACACTGCGAACACCTCGTGGTTTATTCAAGATGGTGCCCGGCCACATCGCACGGCCGACGTCTTTAATTTCCTGACGGAATATTTCGATGATCGTGTGATTGCTTTGGGCTATCCGAAACATACAGGAGGCGGTGTGGATTGGCCTCCCTATTCGCCAGACAAGAACCCCTGTGACTTCTTTCTGTGGGGACACTTGAAAGACCAGGTGTACCGCCAGAATCCAGAAACAATTGAACAGCTGAAGCAGTACATCTCATCTGCATGTGAAGCCATTCCGCCATACACGTTGTCAAAGGTTTCGGGTAATTTCATTCAGAGACTACGCCATATTATTGCTACGCATGGTGGATATGTGGAAAATATCGTACTATAGAGTTTCCCAGACCGCAGCGCCATCTGTTGTTGAAAATTGTAACTACCGTAATTTCGAAACTTTGTCTGCCTGAAAATGTACTGTTGTCCCAAGCATATTGCAACAAACGGTGTATTTCTATCGCTGCTAGTTTAGTTTTTATTGCCGTTTCAAATATACCGGTCATTTTTGAAACACGCTGTATGTGTGAACGGACGACCATAGCGCTGCCCATCAACCGACGAGTGGCAACAGGTCAATCCCACGGAAAATCGGAGCGCGTGGCGCCAAGTTTCCGTAGTTTAAAAATGGTGCGTTGTCGACCTACACAACATTAGTAATATTGGTTCTTACTAGCATCAGCTATCCAAGGTTAAAATTTCGTGACTCAATTTTTCTCCACGCTGTATATACACGGTGTCTGTCTTAAGAGCTGTCACGCGCATTTTCTCCGCTTTTTCGACTGATATTTTCAATTTCGTTTTTGTAATGTCTAGCTGAAGTGAGCCCAAATAACTAATGCTCATCACGTCTTTCATATGACACTCGACGAAAAGCGTCGGTTTGTTTCTCTTTTCTTTTTAAAATCGGAATTTTACGTGCTTCTTCAATAGAGCAGTCCCAAATTAGTCTAATGCGATATTCTTTTTATCGATATGTATTAACAGGGACAATAAAACACAGATATTAAATACCGAGCGAGGTAGCGCAGATGTTAGCACACTGGACTCGCATTCGGGAGACCGACGGTTCTGTCCCGCGTCCGGCCATTCTGATTTAGGTTTTCCGTGATTTCCCTAAATCGCTCCAGGCAAATACCGGGATGGTTCCTTTGAAAGTGCACGGCCGACTTCCTTCCCGTCTGATGAGACCAATGACTTTGCTGTTTGGTCTCCTCCACCAAACAATCCAACCCAACAAATATTAAACGGGAATCAAGCATCGACAGCACTGCTCGGGCCCGCGCCGACTTGCGCCACGCAGCAACACTGCTATAGGGGTACTCGTTTTTCTTTTCTTTTTCTCTCTCTCGCGGTTAATATATACAGATAACACGAGTATGACATTAGACTAATTTGGGATTGTTGTATTGAGGTGGCCACGTAAAATTCCGCTTTTAAAAACAGTTTGTTCGTAAAGGGAAACAGGCCGACGCTTTTCGTCAACACCAAGTGTCGCATGAAAGAAGTAATGAGTAGTACTTCTTTGGGCTCACTTCAACTACACAATGCAAAAGGAAATTGCAAATATCTGTCAAAACACCAGAGAAACTGCGCCTGACGACTCGTGGGTGAATATATATATATATATATATATATATATATATATATATATATAGTGTGTATCATTGAGGGTGGTCGAACGGGAGTTCCCAGTGCAAATGCAGCACTTTGGCCATCCTGCTACCCTGTGATGTAGATTCAAGACCGAAATAACGTCCATCGAACATATCACAAGTGTAAGTGAAACAATCTACCAAATTATGAGCACTCCCAAGTCGTGACACAGTCATCCGGTTGGTGCGGTTTAGTCGATGGGCAGCATTTTCAGAGGAATTTGCTCTTCGTGGTTGCGACAGTATGTTTGCATGTCAGACGTGCTTAGCAGCACGTGGCCTTGGCTGCACAGTCTCGACACAAGGCAGGAGGAAACCTACTGCTGAAGTTCAACAGCACTTGTATAGGAATTTTAGGCTGTTATATTATTCTTGGCATTAAGTGCATTAATTTGCAGTTCAACAGAGTGGTTTTCTTTATTAGCTTGAACAATTTACACTTCCCTATGGCACAAGCAATAGACTAGCAGAAGTCGTTCTCACTCGCCTTCGAAGGCCTCTGAATAACCAGATTCTTCCAGTAATACTGTCCGCCGCTATTCGCATCGTAATCATGAGTGCACACAAATACGCTCGTCGGTATAACGTTGTTACGTTCCACTTCAGCAGACCCTGCAGATGGTCGTTTGAAAATGAGTTGTTACTTTTGTGTGTCCGTGAGCATACACCAGCTTCAATGTCGGCCCTCCCTGTGAAGTTTACTCATAGTGTGTCATTGTAGAAAAATATTCTATTGCACATTCTCGTATTGTAGATCATGAAACAGTTGTAAAATTTCTCTCGTGCATGTGGTACTTCATCAGTCTGCGTTTACTAAAATCAGTATCGAGAAAAGTGCGTGTTCAAGATTTTTCGTAATCAGTTCGCAAGTACAAAACATTTTCGTGCGATCTTTATTTTATTTTAAAAAGGTTTCAGAATAGCTTATACTTCCTTGAGATTATATATATATATATATATATATATATATATATATATATATATATATATATAGTGGCGGTCAAAATAATAGAGCCACCTGGCAAAGGTTTGGAATAAAGTGCACATTTATTACTTGACATGTTTGAACTATGATGGAAACCATTACAACCGAGTCACATTGTACTATAGTCAGTTATATCGATAACACAACACAAAATAATCAGTAATAATCGATAATATTCAAAAGAATACCAGACCACAGGGTCAAAAAAATAGAGCCAATTGAAACAAATATATTGTACTTGATCTCAGTCTTATGAAACGTACAGGAACAGTCTTTTTTGCATAGGACTGCATTAGTACTTCGTGGGGTAACCCTTATTTTTGAGGTTTGCCCTGCACCTCTTACCCATAGAGTCTACTAAACGCCTGCATTCGTCACTACTGATCGCATACCAGGCTCTCTGGATTTCTTCCCACAGTTTTTCTGACGATGTAGCTTTTGAGCGGTCAATTCTCTTGTCTAAGATCTCCCATAAGTTCTCAATGGGTGATGCGTCAGGGGACTGAGGTGGCCACTCTAATACTTCGATATTGTGCTCTTGAACAAACTGCCTTATGATCGTTGCAGTATGCTTTGGATCGTTATCGTGCTGAAATTTCCATTGCAGCGGCATTTCCTCTTCAGCGTAAGGCAGCATCACATTTGCCAAGATGTCTTTGTACATTTCTGCGTTCATTATGCCGTTGATACGGTGTATTGGACCAATGCCGTACCACGAAAAACATCCCCATACCATAACACTTCCGCCACCGTATTTCACAGTTTTTAAAGTGTACTTGGGATTAAATTCCTGGTTTGATGGGCGGCGCACGTAGACTTTTCCGTCTGAGGCAAACCTATTAAACTTGGATTCATCGGACCAAAGGATGTTCCTCCACCAAGTATTAGGTTTTTGTTCATTTCTCCGGGCAAAGGCTAACCTTTTCCGAACATTAGCTTGTGAAACATGTGGCTTCTTTCTTGCAATGCGCCCATTCAATTTTGCAGATCTCAGTCGTCTTTGAATCGTTGAGGTTGATGGTTGATCATCATGTTCGTCGCTAAACAAAATGGCTTTCAGTCGTGGTGTTGACAAAAATGGGTCTTTCTTCACTTTCCTAGTGATGAGTCTGTCTACGCTTGGAGTAGTTACACGAGGTCGCCCCCTGTTCTCCACCTGCGGCTTTGTTTGTTTTGACCGTCTCATGGCGTTCTGGACTCGTTTTCGCGAAACGTGCAAGACATTGGCTATTTTATTCATGGACATCCCACTTTTGAACATCCGGAACATTACTATACGCTCATCTTCACTGGTATGCTTTGCTCTGCCCATCTAGACGAATGTAAACAAAACCACACGTCAATTTACATACAAAACAACTGCATAAAAATCAATTTAAAGGCACATGTGTAAAGCGGCTCTATTATTTTGACCCATAAGATTCTTACCTTTATGCCTCTTTTCACACGTCTAGCTCAAACGCTTCCTTTCGGACGACTAAAGATAGCAGCAACGTCTTCCCTGATGTTGTCTACAAGGGACTGACAACACGGCACTCGTGGCGATTTCGCGAACTAATAGATATCCTAGTTCTTAATCTCGTCAATAGAGGTGGCTCTATTATTTCGACCGCCACTGTATATATATATATATATATAACGGACTTTTATTTATTTAATGTTATGGCTAGGGCCCCCCTGTCGGGCAGACCGATCGCCGGGTGCCGGTCTCCCAATTTCTCACCACTTCGGCGACCTGCAGTCGATGGGGATGATAGGATGATAATGACAGCACAACACCCAGTCCCTGGACGGAGAAAATTCCCCGACCCAGCCGGGAATCGAACCCGGGCCCAGAGGATTGACAATCCGTCACGCTGACCATTCAGCTACCGGGGGCGGACATGAAATAGACTAAAACCAAACAAATCAATCACTAGGGATTAAATCAGAGCCAAGGCAACAACATGGGAAACTATCAGTAGAAACTGTTCAGGTATTGGTTCCACTTCAGGATTAGTATTTGTAGTATCAGTTCAAATTTATGCCTTACTAGAAGGCTTATCGCGAATGTCGCCTTAAAACCCAGACTATGTGAGGACGCCTTCAGGTCTGACTCCCATTCACTGTGACCGATCCGTTCCCGCAATCGTGCTGTTGCCAGGTACCCATGCGGAAGCCTCTGGTCGTAGTGTTCGAAATCATACGTGTGAACAAACAACAGAAGTTCCTGTGAGACCTGGAAGATTGCGTAGATACCTTAATGGTTAAGGCGATTGCTGACGACAAGCGCGAAATCGGCGTTCGGGTCCCAGTCCGACAAAAAAAAGTTGTCAGTATACATTAATCGAGAATATACCCAAAAAGACTTGGAAGAGATAAACTTAACAGAAGACGACAGCCGGAGCTGAGAAAAATTTAGAATCGAAATAAACAACTTAAGGGTTCTGCGAGGAAAACAGAGGAAACTTGGAAGAATCTTCAACCAGGTATGAAAGTAACAAAGAGTGAAGGAATAATAAAGTAGTGGAGAGATAGGAAGGAGAACCTCATTCGAAAGAACAACTCTTGTGGGTGTTTTACCTGGCCCGCAGTTGGCCGGATTCGACATAAGAGGGAGCTTAATCGAGAATACACATACATCATTTGTGAACAGAAAAGCGTTCAAATTTGGAGGCCACGTAGTCTGTGTTCGCAGCCACAACATGGAGTAAGAGTTACGTTGTTGGGTCCGTCAGTCATTCTGTATCAGTTTCTAAATTCATTCTCCGAAAGCTACTGTGCACAGTGTAGAGCAGGGTACTTGGTACCAAAATCTGCAACATTTTTGTCCAATTACTTCCAAGCATTGACCAAGGAATAAGGGACAGAATGTGTGCCGTCTAGTCGCCTGTGTCTTGTTCACCTACACACGAGATACACGACTGTGGTAGCCGTTCCCAAAAGCGGGTTCTCAAAATTTGTCAAGAAGTTTTACAAGAGCAACGTTGTCTTTCTTTTCCATTTAAGTTCCGTTAATTGGCTACCGCGACCTGTTACGATCATAGTAGCGCGTTTCTGATTCGGTTTGACCTCTTAGTTGATACGAACTTCAAACACTGGAGCAATATTCTAGAACTGATCGCACTACACTGCCCCAGAATCTTTCCAGTAATACGCTTTACCAGGCTTCTGGGATATGAAGAGGGGAGTGAGTTCATAATACTCTGAATAAGAACCCATGTCCAGGAACGTACCGTTGCAGTTCAGACGCTTAACTCATTCACATCTGCTTGAGGAATTGAAATAGGCGTGATTCAGTACAATTATCAGACAACAATTTGAAAGAAAAGATAACGAAACATCCATTTATCACTTAAGCACATTTGTTTCTATTAACACTCAGTGCCTCAGCTTCCAAGAACGGGTCGAGGACATTTGATAGGAAGCTTAAGTATGCGGGACCAGTTAGAGTAGAAGAAGGTATGGCCCAATCACGTTACCGTCCAGAATACCTGCCCGCATGTTAGTACCAAACCGGTGCTGAAATCCCTGAAAATGTGTGGTACGAGTGTTTCCGTCTGCCCAGACATGACTTTCACGAATTCAGAACATGTTCCCTAGTGAACTTACATTCATATGTGAACAGAACTCGATTTGGAAATAAGGATGTGTCGATGAAGCTGTGCAAGAACCACGTGTAGTAGGCAACGCGCTGTGGTAAATCGGCTGGACCCATAGCGTGAAACCCTTGTGATATCGACTTTATTATTGTTCACGCAGAACGCCCAAGACGATACTGTGGCTAAGACGCATTCCACACTCAAATGTTAGAATACTAACCAGGTTCTCTTCAACGTGATGCATTATATTTTCAAATCCGGGCGAGCAGCGTTGCCGTGGAGAACCACAGTCCTGCCTCCTCATAGTGAAGGTACCTGTTTCTCAGAGCCGCTGCGTAACTTAGGCAAAAAGTTTCTGCGTTGACATGCTACGTTGTGGGAAACGTTCGTGATACAGCCGACTTGCAGCTCTTCTGTTACCTCGAACTTCGCCACACACAAGGAGCATGTCTGTGTATTCTGAAAACCTATACCAAATCATGTTTACTGTCTCGGAGACGCACAGGCACTGGATAGGTCTCGCAGCAAGGTAGACGTTAAGTGACATCAGGTGTCTGTCTCACGTAATGCACATAATCCTGTCCACCCTATTGCATTCCAGAGCAAGCAACTCCGAGGCTTTTCTCTTTCCCTCAGCAGACGTGAACGTGTAACACATTTAAATTGAAACCGTCGTAGAACGGAAACGGCACGTTTCCGGACATGGATTCCTGTGCAACATACACTACTGGCCATTAAAATTGCTACACCAAGAAGAAATACAGATGATAAACGGGTATTCATTGGACAAATACTAGAACTGACAAGTGATTACATTTTCACGCAATTTGGGTGCATAGATCCTGAGAAATCAGTACCCAGAACAACCACCTCTGGCCGTAATAACGGCTTTGATACGCCTGGGCATTGAGTCAAAGAGAGCTTGGATAGCGTGGTGCCGATACCACAGTTCATCAAGAGTAGTGACTGGCGTACTGCGACGAGCCAGTTGCTCGGCCATCATTGACCAAACGTTTTCAATTGGTGAGAGATCTGGAGAATGTGCTGGCCAGGGCAGCGGTCGAACATTCTGTGTATCCAGAAAGGCCCGCACAGGACCTGCAACATGCGGTCGTGCATTATCCTGCTGAAATGTAGGGTTTCGTAGGGATCGAATGAAGGGTAGAGCCACGGGTCGTAACACATCTGAAATGTAACGTCCACTGTTCAAAGTGCCGTCAATGCGAACAAGAGATGACCGACACGTGTAACCAGTGGCACCCCATACCATCACGCCGGGTGATACGCCGGATGATACGCCTGTATGGCGATGACGAATACACGCCTCCAATGTGCGTTCACCGCGATGTCGCCAAACACGGATGCGACCATCATGATGCTGTAAACAGAACCTGGATTCATCCGAAAAAATGACGTTTTGCCATTAGTGCACCCAGTTTCGTCGTTGGGTACACCATCGCAGGCGCTCCTGTCTGTGATGCAGCGTCAAGGGTAACCGCAGCCATGGTCTCCTAGCTGCTGCAAACGTCGTCGAACTGTTCGTGCAGATGGTTGTCTTCTTGCAAACGTCCCCATCTTTTGACTCAGGGATCGAGATGTGGCTGCACGATCCGTTACAGCCATGCGGGTAAGGTGCCTGTCGTCTCGACTGCTAGTAATACTAGGTCGTGGGGATCCAGCACGGCGTTCCGTATTACCTTCCTGAACCCAGCGTTCCGTATTCTGCTAACAGTCATTGGATCTCGACCAACGCAACCAGGAATGTCGCGATACGGAAAACCGCAATCGCGATAGGCTACAATGCGAACTTTATCGACGTCGGAAACGTGATGGTACGCACTTCTCCTCGTTACACGAGGCATGACAACAACGTTTCACCAGGCAACGCCGGTCAACTGCTGTTTGTGTATTAGAAATCGGTTGGAAACATTCCCCACGTCAGCACGTTGTGTCACCACCGGCGCGAACCTTGTTGAATGCTCTGAAAAGCTAATCATTTGCATATCACAGCATCTTCTTCCCGTCGGATAAATTTCACGTCTGTAGCATGTCATCTTCGTGGTGTAGCAATTTTAATGGCCAGTAGTGTATTATGTACTCACTTCCCTATACAAGTCTTAGAAGTTCGTAACGGAAATTACCGAGCCCTCTGTAGTAGTCTTCCCCACGTGCTTGAGATTATGAACAGACGCAACGAAGGAAATGAAAGGTAACGTTAGTTGGTTTTCCTTGCGCGTCTAAGACGCGTTGAAAGAAGCGCCTTTTTTTTTTTCTTTCTCCGATCATCTTCGGTGTAGGCCGTTGGCAGCAACACAGCGAGCAGTCAAAATTTCCGTTCATGCGTGACGTGGCGCCCGGCCAGGCGGCTCTGCGTGCAAGAACGCGCCTTTCCAAAGCGCCCAACACAACCGTGTTCACAGCAGTGATGCAGCGATCTGCGAAGGACGCCTGTACTATGTCCTTGTCCCTTACTTACCTTATGTGAACCTCCGTAGAGACGTTGTCCGTTTCATGACGACACTTCCGTCTTACATTGACGAAACACAGACTGACGTGAATGTGGATGCGTCGTTAAACAAATAATGTACGTGTACTGAAGACTGGCTGGCAATAGCAAGAAAAGCGTTTTTGAAGAAGAAAAATTAACATCGAATATAAATTTAAGTGTTGAAAATATTTTTATGTGAAACATGGACGATAAACGGGTTAGAGAAAAAGAGGTTAGAGCCTTTCGAAATGTGATCCTGCAGAAGAACGCTAGGGTTAGATGGGTATATCGCGTAACTAATGAGGTGTACCCGATAGAACTGGGGGAAAAAATAAATTTGTAAGTAATAGAATGACACAGAATTAATATGGGGTGTTCTCCAAGGAAGTGCAATAGGCCATCTGATGCCTCTGCTCAATGCAAACTATGTAGGTGCTGTCATGTACCATGCTGTTCAGTCTTCAGACGATGATTTAAGCAGGATATCTTTATGTTGTGTGTTACGACCAGACGAAACTACTTTCGTCTGGCCATAACTGTGGGTTCTTTGATTGCCCTATGCGAAGGCTCATCAAACAAGAAGACATGAAATATTAATTCTCTTTATTACATAACTGAACAAAAGATGCATTTAACTTTGACACATTTCTCTTCCACAGGAGCACTAGATAATTTGCAACTGTCGTTGACTAGCAAAACATCAGTTGATGCACTTACAAACTAACTTCTCTTAAGGTACAATGTTCAAAATTTACTAAAGTAAAAGCTCATCGGAGAGTTTAACTCGTTGGCCGTACACTGTGATGTTGACTTCTTCAGATGAGGTCACGAATGCTCGACACTATATTGAGCTCAGCGTGAGGGCGCTGCTATATTGAGAGGGAGGCCTGGTCTGCAGGAGTGACTGCCTCCCATTGGTTGTTACGGATTGGAGCGAACTCTCCCTAATATCAGTGTTATCAATTCGCGTTGCTGACTTTGGTGTGGCACCGCGATCTCTGGACGATACCACAGTGCGAAAAGTGGCAACTGACTTCAAGTAATAAAAAATATGAAGTCGTCCACATGAGTAATAAAGGAATCCTGTAAATCTCGGTTACGCTATAAATCACACAGATCTAGACACTGTAAATCAATTAAATACTTAGGGATTACAATTACGAATTACTTTAATTGGAAAGATCACGCATATAATGTTCTGGGGAAAGCAAACCAAAGCGATTTACTGGCACAACCCTTAGAAAATGCAACAGGTCTATTAAAGAGGCGTTCCCGTCAGATCACCGATGTTAAGCGCTGTCCGGCTGGGTAGCACTTGGATGGGTGACCCTCCGGTCTGCGAAGCGCTGTTGGCAAGTAGGGTGCACTCAGCCCTTGTGAGGCAAACTGAGGAGCTACTTCATTGAGAAGTAGCGGCTCCGGTCTCGGAAACTGGCATACGGTCGGGAGAACGGTGTCATGACCACATGCCCCTCCATATCCGCATCCAGTGACGCTTGTGGGCTGAGGATGACACGGCGGCCGGTCGGTACCGTTGGGCCTTCATGGCCTGTTCGGGAGTTTATTATAGAGGCTGCTTATAATACGCTTGTTCGCCATCTTACGGAGTATTGCTGCGCGGCGTGGGATCTGCATCAGATAGGACTGACGGACGACATTGAAAAAATTTAAAGAAGCGCAACTCGATTTGTATTATTGCAAAATAGGGGAGATAGTGGTGCGGATATGATAGACGAATTGGTGTAGCAGTCATTAAAACAAAGGCGTTCTTTATTGCGGCAGGATCTCCTCATTAGGGAGAAATGATGATCATAATCAAATAAACCAGAGGTCGCACGGAAAGATTTAAGTGTTCGTCTTTCCCGCGCACTGTTCGAGTGTAGAAGGGTAGGGAAACAGCTTGAACGTGGTTCCATGAACCCTCCGCCAGGCACTTAAATATGAACTGTAGTATAATCATGTAGATGGAGACATGTGTTAAGCCATCAGAAAATATCTTCCGTGGTAATAGAGTTATAGAGGAAGAGAGAGATTGGAATACGTACAAGAAATAAATCATAACGTAGGGTGTGATGATTACTCTGAGATGAAAGACATTAGCGCATGAGAGGAATTCGTGGCGGGCCACATTAAACCGGTCACAAGACCGATGACTCCAACGTTATCACTACGCTCCGCCATTCTGTTATGATTCCATTAGCGGCGCCCTAAAATAGTGTCGCAGTAATTTTAGCGCATACCAGAACCGCAGACATGTACCTACAAAAATAAATAAATAAATCAATAAATAAATAAAATGAAATCACTGATTTTGGAGGTGACAATTAAAACTTCGACAATCGCCACGTATTTATTAAATTTGTGACACAATCTTGGGATTTTATTGTAATACCTTTTTGTCTTCTTATTCTAGGATACGTTTGCTTCAAAGATCAGTAATTATACGAAGAGTGGAAATCGCAGAAATTCATTGAGAAGCTCTGTGACATGCTTGTTCCAGTTCAAATTTTCATCAATATGTACACCCAAAAATTTGGAGCATCCTAGCCTATTTACTGACTCCTGCTCTTGTACTACATCAGTTGTTGGTATGACTCTATTTTTTTGTACAGAACTGAATTTCGTGTGTTTTTTTCAAATTTAGAGAACGTTTCCAGAGACACACTTAATAATTCTTTGGAAAATACCATGTTGCTTTCTCTATAGTGGCATTTGTTACCACACAATTATCGTCTGCAAAAAGTACCAGTTTTACTTGTTGAATGTGAATGTGTGTGAGAACCGTAGCGAACCCAAAATTGAACCCTCTGTGACACTCTGTGATATTTTTTTGTCAGTCTACTGACTGGTTTGATGCGGCCCGCCACGAATTCCTTTCCTGTGCTAACCTCTTCATCTCAGAGTAGCACTTGCAACCTACGTCCTCAATTATTTGCTTGACGTATTCCAATCTCTGTCTTCCTCTACAATTTTCGCCCTCTACAGCTCCCTCTAGTACCATGGAAGTCATTCCCTCATGTCTTAGCAGATGTCCTATCATCCTGTCCCTTCTCCTTATCAGTGTTTTCCACATATTCCTTTCCTTTCCGATTCTGCGTAGAACCTCCTCATTCCTTACCTTATCAGTCCACCTAGTTTTCAACATTCGTCTATAGCACCACATCTCAAATGCTTCGATTCTCTCCTTTTCCGGTTTTCCCACAGTCCATGTTTCACTACCATACAATGCTGTACTCCAGACGTACATCCTCAGAAATTTCTTCCTCAAATTAAGGCCGGTATTTGATATTAGTAGACTTCTCTTGGCCAGAAAGGCCTTTTTTGCCATAACGAGTCTGCTTTTGATGTCCTCCTTGCTCCGTCCGTCATTGGTTATTTTACTGGCTAGGTAGCAGAATTCCTTAACTTCATTGACTTCGTGACCATCAATCCCGATGTTAAGTTTCTCGCTGTTCTCATTTCTACTACTTCTCATTTCCTTCGTCTTTCTCCGATTTACTCTCAAACCATACTGTGTACTCATTAGACTGTTCATTCCGTTCAGCAGATCATTTAAATCTTCTTCACTTTCACTCAGGATAGCAATGTCATCAGCGAATCGTATCATTGATATCCTTTCACCTTGTATTTTAATTCCACTCCTGAACCTTTCTTTTATTTCCATCATTGCTTCCTCGATGTACAGATTGAAGAGTAGGGGCGAAAGGCTACAGCCTTGTCTTACACCCTTCTTAATACGAGCACTTCGTTCTTGATCGTCCACTCTTATTATTCCCTCTTGGTTGTTGTACATATTGTATATGACCCGTCTCTCCCTATAGCTTACCCCTACTTTTTTCAGAATCTCGAACAGCTTGCACCATTTTATATTGTCGAACGCTTTTTCCAGGTCGACAAATCCTATGAAAGTGTCTTGATTTTGCTTTAGCCTTGCTTCCATTATTAGCCGTAACGTCAGAATTGCCTCTCTCGTCCCTTTACTTTTCCTAAAGCCAAACTGATCGTCACCTAGCGCATTCTCAATTTTCTTTTCCATTCTTCTGTGTATTATTCTTGTAAGCAGCTTCGATGCATCAGCTGTTAAGCTGACTGTGCGATAATTCTCGCACTTGTCAGCTCTTGCCGTCTTCGAAATTGTGTGGATGATGCTTTTCCGAAAGTCAGATGGAATGTCGCCAGACTCATATATTCTACACACCAACGTGAATAGTCGTTTTGTTGCCACTTCCCCCAATGATCTTAGAAATTCTGATGGAATGTTATCTATCCCTTCTGCCTTATTTGACCGTAAGTCCTCCAAAGCTCTTGTAAATTCCGATTCTAATACTGGATCCCCTATCTCTTCTAAATCGACTCCTGTTTCTTCTTCTATCACATCAGACAAATCTTCACCCTCATAGAGGCTTTCAATGTATTCTTTCCACCTATCTGCTCTCTCCTCTGCATTTAACAGTGGAATTCCCGTTGCACTCTTAATATTACCACCGTTGCTTTTAATGTCACCAAAGGTTGTTTTCACTTTCCTGTATGCTGAGTCTGTCCTTCCGACAATCATATCTTTTTCGATGTCTTCACATTTTTCCTGCAGCCATTTCGTCTTAGCTTCCCTGCACTTCCTATTTATTTAATTCCTCAGCGACTTGTATTTCTGTATTCCTGATTTTCCCGGAACATGTTTGTACTCGCTCCTTTCATCAATCAACTGAAGTATTTCTTCTGTTACCCATGGTTTCTTCGCAGCTACCTTCTTTGTACCTACGCTTTCCTTCCCAACTTCTGTGATGGCCCTTTTTAGAGATGTCCATTCCTCTTCAACTGTACTGCCTATTGCGCTATTCCTTATTGCTGTATCTATAGCGTTAGAGAACTTCAAACGTATCTCGTCATTCCTTAGTACTTCCGTATCCCACTTCTTTGCGTATTGATTCTTCCTGACTAATGTATTAAACTTTATCTCAGTCGCTGAAATTTGTTTTCTGCTTTTCTGACATTGTCTGACTTATGTAAAACAACCTTTTGCACCGGCCGGGGTGGCCGAGCGGCTCTAGGCGCTTCAGTCTGGACCGCGCGACCGCTACGGTCGCAGGTTCGAATCCTGCCTCGGGCATGGATGTGTGTGATGTCCTTAGGTTGGTTAGGTTTAAGTAGTTCTAAGTTCTAGGGGACTGATGACCTCAGATGTTAAGTCCCATAGTGCTCAGAGCCATTTGAGCCAACCTTTTGCGTTCTGTTCGTCAAGTAAGATTCAAGCTAGATGTGTGAAAAGCCATCAGTTCCATAAAACTTGAGATTTTCCTAAGAGAGTATCATAATCTACAGAATTAAACTCCCTGGAAGAATCATACAAATACCAACTAGCGGTATGTTGTTACTTAAGGCTTGTACTATTTGATGAGTGAATGTATACTCAGCAATCTCAGTCGAGCAATCTTTCTGGAATCTAAACTGTGATACGCTAAGTAAATTATTTCAACTTAAGTATTCAACTAATCTGTAGTACATTCCTTTTTAGAACATTTTCGAAAATCTCAGTAAACATTGGTCGATGATTAAGTCTGTCTTGACCCCTTTCTTATGAAGTGGTTTAATAACTGCATATTTTTACCTGTCTTGAAAAATTCCACGTGGTAGTGATGCAGTTCATGTATCTCAAAGAACATTAATTCATTCGGTAGAGAACAAAGAAGACTAATTTTCGACCTGCCATCACTTCCGATATTCTCTATTTTCGTAGATCGTCTCGTTACTTCTCATTTCCTAGCGATCTGTAGTTCATATTTAATCCATTATTTTTCTGATAATACTTTTTATTTTTTCGCTTGATTTATTATTTTTGCATCACGCTGAGAATCATAATTTTTTAAATACACGAAGATATTTTTATGTGAGAGATTTCTACAACATATGGGAGACAACTAGCGAACAGGTCATGTAAATCGATAGCCTCAATAAATGTTAAAAAGATTCCTTTGCAGTGGCGATGAACTACTGGTAAATTCCGTCTTTGACTGTCGAATTTTTGTCTCTGAGTGACAGCACAATATTCATTTTGCGGTAGCCCATTGTCTGCATGTCACGCCACAAAGGCCTGAATATAAACTTTTGTTTGAGAAAACATACTGGCGCCTGCTGTACTGGAGCTACTGAATTGCGACGTCAGTTCTAGCGCTATGTTTTATGTCAGTATTCGTTGGTAACATATGGGAAGTTAGGATTTTTCTTTTCATCCCTCATATTCACTGAAAAATGTGGAACTGTTTCTAATTTCTCGCACTTTAAATACCGTCCAAAACAGTTGTGTCTACATGCAATAGAACAAAGCAGCAGTTATCCCGCAGACTCGTATGATTAAAGCCAACCGCTCCTACTTGCTCGGTACAGTGTTTGCAGGGGAAAAGGAGGAAAAACCTACTTCTAGGACAGTAACAATTCTTGATAGCCCATGCGAAGCTATAAGAGAGATCAACGGATAACGCAAATGGTGATCTCAGGAAGAAGGGCGACGTTCTCTCGAAACCCTGTTGATGAAATTTACAGACCCGGTGTTTATGGGAGCCTGTGTGACCATAACGCTTCCACCATTGCGCATCTAAAATTACAGTGCTTAGGGCGTGCGCGTAAAGAGGCATACATACAGACTTTCTCCGTTCCTCAGTACCGGGTTACAAGAAAACAGACAACAGACTATATTGGTACGAAGTACCCTCCGCCTCGCCCTACTGTGGCTTGCGGGGTATATCTGTAGATACAAAAGGTATTTCGAGAGGATCATTTATATACCTGTGCTTTGTGCGTGAAACAATTTAATTAGAAATAGCTTATAG
Source organism: Schistocerca serialis cubense (assembly GCF_023864345.2). Lineage (NCBI taxonomy): Eukaryota > Metazoa > Arthropoda > Insecta > Orthoptera > Acrididae > Schistocerca > Schistocerca serialis. The sequence continues at coordinate 75,327,742 of NC_064638.1, forward strand.
GTAGCGCCCACGTGTTAACTTTAGAACGTATTAGCAAGGAAAGCACTCTTACATTGTCCAGTTTATCATGTAATGACAAACCAAAATGTACATATGTGCCTGTAATCTCACTCGTTACACTCAGTTTCGAAGAAAAAATATGCAGGTTATCTGCAGAACTTGTCACTTTCCGCAACTGTATGTGTTTTTATTATGTTAGTCATTCTCAAGTACTTATCGATCTTTCCTTGAAATTGCTGTGGAGAGTCGTGCCATACATTCTAATGAATCCTTTAATTTCGTTCTTACAACCGATCCTCTTCGTCTCAGCGTATTCCGAAGTGTCATCTACCGCCGCTCAGCGATAACAATGCACGTAGGCCGCCGCGAATTTGATGACGGAGAGTGTGAGAAACTGCGGGGAAGCTGACGTGATGATGACAAATGGTGAGGCAGTTTGCGCCAATCAGCCACGGTTATTATGTAAGCTGCGTAGTCTGTTACTCTCTTAATGCTGTAACGCAAATGTCTCTCTGGAACATGGCGCGTTGTTACACACTTTCTCAGCATGAGAGTCTCCCGACGAAGTCCAAGGGCTCCTCTCTGCAAGTTTCATCCATAAAGAAAGTTTATACTATGTTCGCGTGTAATAAAACACTTCAATCCAAGTAATGAAGACTACGATGTGGGCTGTCCATCACACACCTCCACCCCCCCCCCCCCCCCCCTCCCCCAGGGGCTCGTAAGTCTTTTGTGAGTACGTTCTTGGCTACCACGGGACTCAAGTCTTCACAGCATTACTTCCTTTGCGTGCTGCAAGTTTGTACTTACACAATCCCTTACGCCCTCTACATCTCCGTCGGATGATTTTCTTGGTGCATAAACTAGGTCCAAGCTTGGATTTGTTTATGGTACTTGACTTTCCACTTCCTGGATTTTCTACAACTTCTCATTAAATAAACACATGGTCCCCATTGTTGGGTTTGACCTGCCACCAATTTTCAAAATTCTCTAAGTGCGGGTTGTGCAGGGAAGGTCGCCCAGTGCAGTGTGTGCTCCAGCTTTGTGCCTTTCCATCTTTACACCTTTTCCCTTAATAAGGTAATACACCCAAAACCAGCACAGTTGCCATCCTGTTATTGGAGAAGTTCCTCAAGTACCTGGACTGTGGTAGCCCCCTGACCATACAGGGATCACATTGTTGCTGCCTGAGCTGAAAACTCCCCATGTATGCCAAGGAGTATGTGCCTATCTGACTGGGACATGGGGACTCTGAACGATGGATTAATGGCCAGGGAGACATTGCTAAGGCTGGTTGGCGCACATGGAGAGCCCTCGTTTGGACTGGGTGGCACCACGGTAGATGAGCTGCAAGTGAAGCGAATGAAGTTTGCAGTCATACAGCCCCAGCAATCTATGTGGAAGGAAAGTCCTTGTTTAATGCAGAGGGACACAACCCTAAAATATTCCCTTCCCTGGCTGTGCCATGGGATGAATGTAGGGCTAAGTGGCAAGCAGAGAAATGCTCCCCCACCCCCACCCATACTTAGTTTGCACAAGGACTGATGGGGTTCCTTCTTGGCCACAAAGCTCTTATTCTTCGTGGAGAATATAGAAGACAAGAACAGGGAAGTGGCGGCCATCTAGAAAATGAAAAGTGGATCAATTTAGATCAATACAGAATCCCCTGCCAGTCATGCGTGCTGCTCACTTCTAACAAGCTGGGTGACATCCCAGTGACTATCACTCCCCATGGTAGTCTAAAGATGGTTCAGGGCATGATTTGTCACTGAGACATGCTCTTACAATCTGATGATGAGCTACATATCGGCTTGAAATGACGGGCTGGACAATTTGTCCGTCGTGTCCATAAGAGGCCAAAGAACAAAGGGATGGAACTGGTACCTTGATCTTGGCCTTTGGGGGGATTCATTGCCCGAAACGGTCTAGGTGATGGTATACTGATGCAGTGAGAAACCATGTATATCTCTCCTCCCATGTGACACTTCAGGTGTTTGAAATTCTGGCACATGTCTTCACATTGCAATTCTAGCCCCACCTGTAGATATTGTGGATGATTGCTACGTGCAAAGACTCCTTGTGCGCCCCCCCCCCCCCCCCACACACACACACTGTGGCAACTGTGGAAAGCACCATTCTCTCTGCTCGCCACATTGCACCATTTTACAGAAAGAGAAGAAAATATAAGTCTGTGGACAAACTTATTTACCAAACGGCCAAGAACTAGTATCAGCAGTTGCACCCAGCGTGTGTAACAGCGTTCTGTGCCGCAATATATTACCCGCTGTGGCGACAGTACTCCCACCTATTACACCTACTGTGGGCCCTTAGGGCTGCTCCACCAAACCTGCCCCTCAGATGGTTGGGGGCTGTCCTCTTGATGCTCCCCCCTCACCTACTTTGGAATTGTTGACTTCCCACCCACTCAGAACATTGGTCCCCACATCCCTGCCGGAGACAGATCGCCTTCCTCTGGCTTCCCTCGCCTGGAAGGGGTCCTTCAGGACATATCCTTCCAAGGCTACTGCCAGTCTACAACCAGTTAACGGCCATTGGCTGAAGAGACCACACAGCCTGCTGGTAGCAGGGCTTCATGATCATCATCGTTACCTCTCTAAGGAGACGAAAGCCGAGAAAAAGTCCTCAGAGAAGGGATGGTTCCAGTGGCCCCTGCTCACCATATTCCACTTTTTCCACTGCTGTGGCTAAGGCAGAGATCCTGGCAGCTCCTGAGGCTCCGTGTCACACCACACAACAGACCTTACATGTGTTGATGACTTAGCCCCTCAACCAGTGTTAGCATGTGATCCTAGGGCATAACCCACCTGTGTCCCTTCATGGCCTCACTGTGCACTGACAACATTATTCGCCACTGGAACTGTAGCAATTCTTTCTACTACCTGGTTGAGTTACGACGTCTTTTAAGCACTTCACCTGCCTTCTACATTGCCCTTCAGAAGACTTGGTTTCCAGCAACGTGGACCCTGGCACGTTGTGGATACTAGGGATGTATAAGAATCGTGCTACCTATGACAGATGGAGTATGCACATATATTCTGGACACTCTGCATGGCGAACTTGTGCCTCTTAATACACCTTTGGCGGCTATGGCGATTTGGATAAGAGCATTGCAGGATATTACCATCTGCAATGTTTACCTCTCTCTCAATGGTGAAGTGCCTCAGAACATATTGTTTGCAGTGGTTTCTCAGATTCCTCCACGTTTCCTAATCTCTGGTGATTTCAATGGTCGTAACCCTTTTGGGCCAGAACCACAATCTCTTGTCGCAGTCGACACCTCGAAAACTTACTGACACAACTTGACCTTTGCTTGTTGTATACTGGTGCTCCTCACATCTTTCAGTGTGGTGCACACTGCTTTCTCATCTATTGATGTTTCCATATGCAGTCCTTGTCTTCTACCATCCATCCAGTGGAGAGTCGACAGTGAACTGTGTGATAGTGAGCACTTCCCGATCCTTCTGTCTGTCTGTCTGTCTGTCTGTCAGTGTAACTCCCCTGGATGCCTGCCCAGATGGGCCCTCTTCAGTGTTGACTGGGGCACCTCTGCTTGTTGCCTTCAGCTCCCTACTGCGTGGAGATATAGATGAGGCAGTCCAGAAAAACTACAGCCATTGTTTCAGCAGCTGATCTAGTGATCCACTGTTCCTCAGCCATGCCCTGACGGAAGACAGCCTTCCGTCCCACAAAAAGGATTTATGGCTGCTTTTAGCGTTGCAGCATCCCCTTGTACTCTGCCTTCAAGAAACAAAATTGCGCCCTCACGACGGCTTTGAGCTTTCACATTTCTTACCGATTTGTTTTGACCTTCCCCCTGAGGTCTACATTCCGTCTCATGGGGGCGTCATACTACTTACATGGGATGACATTCATAGTCAATCCATCTCCCTGACTACAAATCTTCAAGCTGTGGCAGTTCGTCTTTTCCTTCCCCACCTGACTTTTTCCCTCTGTACTAGATACGTCCCTCCATCATTCACTGTCAGCAGAGCATGCAACAGTAAAAGTTGGAGGTGATGGAGTTATGGTGTGGTCCTGTTTTTCATGGAGGGGGCTTCCACCCCTTGTTGTTTAGCGTGGCACTATCGCAGCACAGGCCTACACTGATATTTTAAGCACCTTCTTGCGTCACACTGTTGGATGAGCAATTCGGGGATTGCAATTGCATCTTTCAACACAATTTATAATGGAGAGCCTGCTGTGGAATGGTTACACTACAACAACATCCTTGTAATGGAGTGGTCTACGCAGAGTCCTGACCTGAATCCTACAGAACACCTTTGGGATGTTTTGGAATGCTGACTTCTTGCCAAGCCTCACAGATCGACATAGATACCTCTCCTCAGTGTAGCACTCCGTGATGAATGGAATGCCTGTCCCCAAGAAACCTTCCAGCACGGGATTGAATGTATTTATTTTCAGCCAGGTGTACTGATACTTTTGATCACATAGCGTAACTCAAAGAAATGGAATGAGATGAACACAGATGACACTGTTGTTAGAAGACAATAATTACACTGAAGCGAGTGCGATTCATGTCGGCATCCTGGATGATAGAGAAGGTGGTACAAGTGGTTCTTAGTGGGGTCTGTGATCATCAAGGACGGCAGTACATGATTTGCAAAGTGCTCCTATGCTAGCTACAAGGTTTTTGTGACATGGCGTTACATTCCTCCAGAAACGCGATTGACAGTTTCTGGATGGCCGACGGTGCTTATGGACGTGCTGCAGTACGTCTACTGAACTAGCCCTACACGTGCTCGATGGCATGATTAGGTCAGACCATTCGCCAAGTACACCTCGTTCCCAGAGCTTCTACACTTGCACTGTTTGATGCGCTCCTTAAAGATGAAGTGAGGGGTGTATGCACCCCTTGAGAAGATGAGTCTGGGGAAGGGGAATATTGTCACAATGAGTGTGTTGAAAGCTTTGGAGGTCAGTTTGGGAATGCAGCATTGTGTCTGCACACACCGTATCACCTGGACACCAAAACGATCATGTTCGACAATTTTCTTGGCTGTGTTACGTGTTACCACCTGTGGCTATACGAGGGTACGTCCAAAATCACTGCTCAGACTGAATTTGCTCTCATCCGAGAAGAGCACGCGACCCAACTCCTCGTTAGTCCAGTCCCTTTGCTCTTGACATCACTGCAAACGCTGCTGCCAAAGTGCAGGTGTGCAAAGAACACGATGTACTTGTCGTCGGGCATGGAGACCACCCCCGTGCGGTTGCCATGCCACTATGGAGCGTGAGAATGCGTACCTTGTTCCTGTTACATATGGTTCCAATTGGTCCCTCTTTTTGACATATGTCTTCCTTTGCGTGTTGTACTATGTAGCAGTCTTCTGCAGCTGTAGTTGACGGTGGCCGACCCGTCCTGTCGTTTGGGGAGCAGTTCCTTTTGGTTCGGAATACCCTCCATTCACACAAAATAATGCTGTGCGCAGTTCCAAAGTCTGGGCTACACACACAATACTTCATTCGTATAGTGCCCACTGATCCTTCTCTGTGCAAAGTCATCCAGATATTGTCTGTGAACCATGTTGTAATGATGAACACGATCATTGTGCACCGTGATGGTTGGCTGGCTGACTGACTGACTTTGTTTTCCTGTTCGTTCAGCTGCCTCGTGTAGTGGGGCCAGTCCAGTGTGGCATTACACTCACGTTGACCTTACGTCATGTGACATCCGACTTCCTGTGCACGACTGGGAGACCTCTGGCAACATGCTCGTGCACTTCATACATTTTCGCTGTGTAGTTAATATATTATGGTACTTTATCCTGCTCCTCATTAAGTTTTGCGGAGGAGTGTGTGTAGATTGTGCTGGCGTAAGCTGTCGCCAGCACACCAGGCGGCAAAGAGGTTGCGAGAAGATCGATAGTGGGCACTGGAGCAAGCGAGGCCAAAGACAGACTCGCAAGAAACTTGCCGACAACGCCCTCTCAGCCGGCAATATTTAGATCACCGCCACAGACCGGAGGGCCCAGTCAGTCATCCATTGAGTCACCGAGTCAAGTCTTTAGTCACAGCACAGTCACTTGCAGTTGCAGGGAATCTGTCTCAGACAGCGCATAGCGACGAAGTAATGTCCATAGCAGACTTGTACTTCACCATCAGTGAGGCTAAGAGGGCTATTACGGAAGAGCTTGTACCATAAAAACTTGCTTTATAATATCAGGTTTTGTTTGTTAATAAAGAACCCTGTTAATACATGCGTGCAGTTGTTATAGAAAAGGGATACCGGCCACCAAACATCATCCTCAACTTGCTTTCCATGGTACAAGCCTGCAGTGACAACGAGACGAAGCAGAATAGATGAAAAGAGAAACCGTATTACGAACTCGGCTCGCAAACAATTTCGGAAGACGTAATTCAGTACTGCGGCATCTCCCCCTATCTGCGATACAAAAGGAGTTCAAAAGGTGTCTGGTAATGCCGTGTTGACACACAAGGTAAGCGACACCACCAGCAAAGCTAAGATTGTCGGTGTCCGTGGCTAGCTGGGCGTGCCGCGGCCACCGACTGCCGGCCTACGTGAGCCGCCGGCCCCAGCCACGCCTAACAAGGCCGCGGCCGTCCCCAGCTTTACGGCCGCTTGCCCGCGGACGTGTCGCGCCAGCAAAGCAGGCACGGCGCTGCGGAAGGATGCGTCTCATCGCCGAAACACCGCCCTCCTGTGCCCATCCGCGGTAAAAGTGACTGAGCCCTGTGTTGGACCATGCACTAGCCTCTGTCGCGTCTCTCTAAACAAAAGAACGGAGCCAGCACTTCCCTTAGAATTGTGTGTGGCGTATACAGGGTGGTCTATTGATCGTGACCGGGCCAAATATCTCACGAAATAAGCGTGAAACGAAAAAACTGCAAAGAACGATACTTGTCTAGCTTGAAGGGGGAAACCAGATGGCGCTATGGTTGGCCCGCTAGATGGCGCTGCCATAGGTCAAAAGGATATCAACTGCGTTTTTTAAAAATAGGAACCCCGATTTTTTATTACATATTCGATATTCGTGTAGTACGTAAAGAAAGATGAATGCTTTAGTTGGACCACCTATTTCGCTTTTTGATAGATAGCGCTGTAATAGTCAAACACATGGCTCACAATTTTAGACGAACATTTGGTAACAGGTAGGTTTTTTAAATTAAAATACAGAACGTAGGTACGTTTGGACATTTTATTTCGGTTGTTCTAATGTGAACTTATCATTTGTGAGAACGCATGCTGTTACAGCGTGATTAGCTGTAAATATCACATGCTCCAAATGATGTCCGTCAACCTCAATGCATTTGGCAATACGTGTAACGCGACATTCCTCTCAACAGCGAGTAGTTCGCCTTCCGTTATGTTCACACATGCATTGACAATGCGCTGACGCATGTTGTCAGGCGTTGTCGGTGGGTCACGATAGCAACTATCCTTCATTTTTCCCCACATAAAAAGAGTCTGGGGACGTCAGATCCGGTGGACGTGCGGGCTTCGACGACCAACACAGCTGTCATGAAATATGCTATTCAATATCGCTTGAACAGCACGCGAGCTATGTGCCGGCCATTCTGTCAGGCAGTTAAACATCTTGTAGTAACATCGGTAGAACATTACGTAGGAAATCAGCATACATTGCACCATTTAGATTGCCATCGATAAAATGGGGGCCAATTATCCTTCCTCCCATAATGCTGCGCCATACATTAACCCTCAAAGGTCGCTGACGTTCCAGTTGTCGCAGCCTTCGTGGATTTTCTCTTGCCCAATAGTGAATATTATGCCGGTTTACGTTACCGCTGTTATCAATAGAACGCGTACAAAAAATCTGTCATCGTCCCGTAATTTCTCTTGTGCCCAGTGCAGAACGGTACACGACGTTCAAAGTTGTCGCCATGCAATTCCTAGTGCATAGAAAGATGGTACGGGTGCAATCGATGTTGATGTAGCATTCTGAACACCGACGTTTTTGAGATTCCCGATTCTCGCGCAATTTGTCTGCTACTGGTGTGCGGATTTGCCGCAACAGCAGCTAAAACACATACATGGGCATCATCATTTGTTGAAGGTCGTGGTTGAAGTTTCACATTTGGCTGAACACTTCCTGTTTCCTTTAATAACGTAACTACCCGGCGAACGGTCCGCACACTTGCATGGTGTCGTCCAGGATACCGAGCAGCACACGCCTGTTGGGCATTTTGATCACTATAGCCATACATCAACACGACATCGACCTTTTCCGCAATTGGTAAACGGTCCATTTTAACACGGGTAATATATCACGAAGCAAATACCGTCCGCACTGGCGGTGTGTTACGTGATACCACGTACTTACACGTTTGTGACTATTACAGCGCCATCTAACACAAAGTGAAAAAAGTCGTCCAACTAAAACATTCATATTTCTTTACGTACTACACGAATATGTAATAAAAATGAGGGTGTCTATTTAAAAAAAAAAACGCAGTTGATATCCTTTTGACCTATGGCAGCGCCATCTAGCGGGCCAACTATAGCGCCATCCGGTTTCCCCCTTCAAGCTAGACGTGTTTCGTTCTTTGTAGTTTTTTCATTTGATGCTTATCTCGTGAGATATTTGGCCCGGTCACTATCAATGGACTACCCTGTAGACACTGCTGCTCTTCAAAGAGGCAACACAAATCTGTTTCCGTGCTTCCACAACACAACAATCTGCATGGCAACGTAATGATCAGTTAAATACTTTGTGTTGAAACCGAGATCGCTGCTTGATTGGCATGTCAAATAACCGCCTAATCACTCATTTTCGAAAGTCGCGATCAAAATATTGCAACAATACTGACGACAATGACGGCAAAGCCCAGTGTCCCACCAAATGGTTTTCAACTTATGATGGTGTATATTTTAATTTTCTTCACTTGTGTAATGTCTAGAAAACTGAGCAGTAGGCCTAAAACAATTATGTACTTTGGGTAATTATGAGGGTAATCCCAAAAGTAAGGTCTCCTATTTTTTAATGAGTACATAGAACTGTTTATTTCAAATGGTTCAAATGGCTCTGAGCACTATGGGACCTAACATCCATGGTCATCAGTACCCTAGAACTTAGAACTACTTAAACCTAACTAACCTAAAGACATCACACAACACCCATTCATCACGAGGCAGAGAAAATCGCAACTGTTTATTTCTACAATGGTTTACATCAGTTTACAGCTTGAACATTTTGTTATTTTTCGACATAATCACCATTTCTGTCGATGCATTTTTGTAGACGCTGTGGCAGTTTTTGTATACCCGTGTCATACCAGCTCGCCGCCATGCTGTTCAGAAAGTTATGAACCTCTTCGTCGTCGGAGGTGAATCGCTTTCCGGCCAAATGTTTCATCACCCGTGACAATTGAGTCCACAAAGTTGTCCTGTTTGGCTGCAAGGCGGTGAAGAAATGCACGGGAAGCATCAACTCGTTGCCGCATGTGGTCCTCAGAAGCATACGTGGCATCCATCTTGCGCACAACTTTCGGTAGTTCAATGTTCCTCTTAGAATTCTGTGAGCGGTGCTTTGGGAAACCTCAGGAACCAACGTCCAGAGATCATCCAGGGTGATCCGCCGATCTTTACGCATGCTTTGTGCTCAACCTTCAACACTCTTCGGAAATTGACGGTCTCCCGCTCCTTTGTTCGTCGTGAATTTCGGTCCGACCAGCTGCAAACCCTCTACACCACTTACGAACATTTTTGACATCCATGCACAACTGACCATACACTTCCGTCAATTGGCGATGGATTTCAATCGGCACAGTGCCCTTTCCGTTCAAAACCCGAATAACTACGCGCAATTCGCACTAGGCGGTAACATCCAACTGGGGCTCCATTCTCAACGGCTGCCAAGCCAAGATTGAGCGCCTCAGCGTGGCGTGCGCATGTTTACACACAGGGCGTGAAACACTCTTCATAACAGTGTGACCAACTGCCACACGAACAGAGTTCTGTACTTATAAGAAAATAGGAGACCTTATTTTTGGAATTGCCCTCGTAACATGGTTAATTTTGGCTAAATGTTGTTTTCAAATTAAACCTTCATGAATTTTATGTCGGTGGATCTCCAAATGAACTTAACTGCATGTAGTGGATATGAAGCCTGAAAAGGTTGAGCACCCTTGTCTTAGACGCTTATTTACGGTGAATTCCTGGGAAATGTTGTTAGCTACTTTAACTATACTGTTGCAGCCGTCATGTATGATCATCATCGCGTTGTCGTATTACGGCTACCAAAATTTTGTATTGCTTCCCACCTAAAGCTGTATTGAAATACACGGTACAGCCACACTGACTTCACCACCTTTCAGAAGACTGAATAACCTCCTTTTGCAGCGCGGACCGATGTGAAACGTGCAGGAATAGTGTCAGTGAGGTTCTCGAAGGTAATGACAGAGATGTGGAGCCATGCCGACTCCATTGTAGTGGCCAGCTGCGCTAAATTCCTGTATTGAGGATCCATGGCGTAAAGAACCCGATCGAGGTGGTCGCACAGATTCTCGATTGGGTTTAAATCCGAGTAGTTGATTGCCAGAGGAGGTCGGCAAACTCACCCTGGTGCTCTTGGACCACGCAGGTACACTACAAGCTGTGCGACACGTTGCATTGTCCTGCTGGCAGGTGACTTCATACCGATGAAAAGACAACTGCATGTAGAGGTGGACATGGTCACCAAGGACGATTGTTGCACGGCCGTACACGCCAACCGCCATCTATCTGGTGGAACATTAAACGTCATTCATCTGAAAAACCCAATTGTCACCATTTAGTTAACGTCCAGTTGCGGTATTGGCGTGCAAAATCCGTCCTTCATCGCCGATGAACAGCTATGGACATGGGTGCATAAACTAGGTGCCTGATGTCAAGGCTCATACGCAGCAAAGTTCGCTGAACGGTCGTTGAGGAGACACTGTTAGTAATCTCTTGCTTCAGTTGCTCAACAATTGCACGTCTGTGCATTTTCAACTTCTCGCGGCGTACTGAATAATCCATTAAATTTCGGGCATGCAGCCGCACAAATAAAATTTCCTCCACTGATATTTCGGCCGCGTATCGTCCGGCCATCCTCAGAGTGAGTCACAAGACTGGCGACAAAATGCCAACACGGCCTTATATACTCCACAGCTGCGGTACTGCGCATGCGGGTCACAATTGCTGGTCGGCGGCAGAGACATACGCTTACACATGCGCCGCCTGTGGCGAAGGTGTACAGACATTCGATTCGCTTATCGATGTATGGCCGGCGGCGGTGACACGATGACGACTTCTCTGCTGTTTAATTACTCCAAGAGCCGGATTCCATGCTTTGTCCAAATTAAAACCATATTTCCATTTATTAAATTATTAGCTAATCTAATCTCTATAGCTTCCTTGAAGACAGATTCCCAAAAAGAAGAGATCGATGTTAAAATCTTCACATCACTGTAATTCACTGAATGACCTGTATCAATACAATGTTCAGCCACAGCTGACTTGTCTGGCTGTAATAAGCGTGTGTATCTTTTGTGATCCACACACCTCTCATGAACGGTGCGTGTTGTTTGACCTATGTATGACTGCTCACAGTATCCACAAGGAATCTGATACACACCCGCTTTACGAAGCTGTAAATCGTCCTTCACAGAGCCGAGTAAAGGTGCAATCTTCGTGGGGGGGCCGGAAGATCACCTTAACACAGTGTTTCTCAAGAATACGGCCTATCTTCAAGGAAAGAGCACCCACATATGGCAAAAACGCACTAGATCCGAAGGAATTACTATCTTCTTCCCCATCACACACCTGCTTTTTAGGTTTTGCATCGAATGCTCTACAAATTTGTTGCGGAGAATATCCATTCGCTTTAAAAATGTTCTTCAGGTATGTGAGCTCTTCTTGCAAATTATCTTTATCGGACATACAGTGCGCCCGATGCACTAAGGTATTAAGGACACCTATGGTCTGTGAAGGGTGATGGCAGTTACTGGCATGAATATATAGATTTGTGTGCGTTGGTTTCCGATATACGGCATGTCCTAATGTGCCATCACTTTTACGGCGAACGACAACTTCCAAAAAGGGGAGGCAGCCGTCTTCCTCTATTTCCATAGTCAATTTAATGCTAGCATGGATGGAATTCAAATGCTCAAGAAATCGATGTAATTCATCCATTCCATGGGGCCATACCGCGAATGTGTCGTCCACGTACCTCCAGTAGACCTAGGTTTAAAACATGCTGAGTCCAGTGCCTTGTCCTTGAAGTCTGCCATGAATAAATTAGCTACCAGAGGGAAGAGGGGGCTTCCCATGGCAACACCATCAATTTGCTCATAAAATTCACCATTAAACTGAAAATAAGATGATAAAAGCACATGTTCAAATAAGGCCGTAATGTTCTTGTCAAAATGTTGGCCGATAAGAGATAGTGTCCTTTAAAGGTACCTTGGTGTATAATGATACCACGTCAAAACTAACAAGCACATCCGTACTATTTAGGCTGACATTGCTAAGTCTCTGAACAAAATCCATAGAATTACGAATGTGGTGACGACATTTTCCTACCAATGGTTTTAATAAGGAAGCTAAATATTTGGCAGAATAACATGTTGGTGAACCAATAGTGCTAGTTATAGGTCTCATAGACAAGTCCTCTAGACGCTCATCCTTAATCATATTGTGAACTTTAGGAGGAGCATAAAATCTCGGTGGTACGGCACCTCGTACTTTCAAACTTCTTATGACTTCCTTCGGTCGTGATGAAGCGTTCAGCAGGGCAGCAGTCCTTATTGTCACCTTGTTAGTAGGATCTTTGTTAATCTTCCGGTATGCACCACAACTAAGTAGACCACATATCTTTTCCTTGTAGACTTCCTGAGGCAAAAGGACGGTCGCATTACCTTTCAGCACGCAGGACGACTGTATCTGTATCCTCACGCAGCTTTCGTATTGCACATCTTTCTTTCTTCCTTCGAAAGATTGCTTCTTTGTGGACGATGCTTCGTGATTGCTTGACAGGTTAGATTAGATAACAATTTAATAAATAGAGATAATGGTTTTAATTTTGACAAAGCATGGAATCCGGCTCTTGGAGTAATTAAACAGCAGAGAAGTTGTCATCGTGTCACCGCCGCTGATCATACATCGATAAGCGAATCGAATGTCTGTACGCCTTCGCCACAGGCTGCGCATGTGTAAGCGTATGTCTCTGCCGCCGACCAGCATCTGTAACCCGCATGCGCAATACCGCCGCGGTGGAGCATATAAGGCCGAGCTTGGCATTTTGTCGTCAGTCTTATGACTCACTCTGAGGATGGCCGGACGATACGCGGCCGAAATATCAGTGGAGGAAATTTTATTTGCGCGGCTGCATGCCCGAAATCTAATGGATTAACTGCACGTCTGTTTTCCAGTAGGTATCTTGACATTCATCGTTCACCCGTGCAATATATAACGCGTGGTACAGCACAGTTGCCGCGGCACTGGCTTTCGATGACACAATTTGCCAACCACGGTGTACTTAGCCACGCGAACAGTTTATAAACTCAGCCGTTTCGGAAATGGTTCCACGAGTGGCCTGAAAGCCAGTGATGATGCCGTTTTGGACGTCAGATAAATCGCCCGTTCCCGCATTACGACGACTGCGCTGATGTGTCTCCGCGACACGCTTCATATGCCCTCGGCTGGTAGTGCCGTCACCTGTCGTCTGTCAGCGGCTATTGGACGTTGACGTCGCATATGGGCGGTGGTGACATTAATGTGACTGGACCGAGAATTACCGCCCGCAGTGTGGTACGAGCTCCGCAGTACGACAGGCTACGGCCTTTCGGCGTGCCTGAACGCAGCGCATACCGCCTACTCAGCATGGGCGCGGGCACGTGTACAGGTGTGTGTGGGGGAGGGGGGGGGCACGCTCGTTGCGACACAGCTGCCCGCGGTCACTTTCCTTTCCTCTTCGCGCCGCTTGCCGGCTGTGCTGCCCAGTACACTGCCCGCTGCCTCCGCCTAACGCTTCTGCTCCTCCCAGGATTCAGCTTAGGGGTGCGCTCTCCGTTGCGGTTTTTCCTCCTGCTAACGACAACAGTCGCTCATAGAAGGTCCTTAATGAAACGGGGAAGTCATGGCAAGCTCCAAACTATCTTGGCGCTGGTTTTGCGGCTCATCCGTACATATACAGGGTGGCCCATTGATCGTGACCGGGCCAAATATCTCGACAAATAAGCGTCAAACGAAAAAACTACAAAAAGCGAAACTCCTCTACCTCTAAGTGGGAAACCATATGGCGCTATGGTTGGCCAGCTAGATGGCGCTGCCATAGGTCAAACGGATATCAACTGCGTTTTTTAAAATAGGAACCCCCATTTTTTATTACATATTCGTGTAGTACGTAAAGAAATATGAATGTTTTATTTGGACCACTTTTTTCGCTTTGTGATTGATGCCGCTGTAATAGTGACAAACGTATGGCTAACAATTTTAGACGAACAGTTGGTAACAGGTAGGTTTTTTTAAATTAAAATGCTGAACGTAGGTACGTTTGAACATTTTATTTCGGTTGTTCCACTGTGATACATGCACCTTTGTGAACTTATCATTTCTAGGAAGGCATTATGTTCAGCGTGATTACCTGTAAATACCACATTAATGCAATAAATGCTCAAAATGATATCCATCAACCTCAATGCATTTGGCAATATGTGTAACGACATTCCTCTCAACAGCGAGTAGTTCGCCTTCCGTAATGTTCGCACATGCATTGACAATGCACTGACGCATGTTGTCAGACGTTGTCGGTGGATCACGATAGCAAATACCCTTCAACTTTCCCCACAGAAAGAAATCCGGGGACGTCAGATCCGGTGAAAGTGCCGGCCGTTGTATGGTGCTTCGACGACCAATCCACATGTCATGAAATGTGCTATTCAATACCGCTTCAACCGCACGGCCGGCCGGGGTGACCGAGCGGTTCTAGGCGCTACAGTCTCGAACCGCGCGACCACTACGGTCGCAGGTTCGAATCCTGCCTCGGGCATGGATGTGTGTGATGTCCTTAGGTTAGTTAGGTTTAATTAGTGCT
Organism: Schistocerca serialis cubense; assembly: GCF_023864345.2. NCBI lineage: Eukaryota > Metazoa > Arthropoda > Insecta > Orthoptera > Acrididae > Schistocerca > Schistocerca serialis. The sequence goes on from NC_064638.1 coordinate 75,342,816, forward strand.
AAGTTCTAGGGGACTGATGACCTAAGAAGTTAAGTCCCATAGTACTCAGAGCCATTTGAACCATTTTTTTTTTTTTTTTTTTTTTTTTTTTTTTCAACCGCACGCGAGCTATGTGCCGGACATCCATCATGTTGGAAGTACATCACCATTCTGTCATGCAGTGAAACATCTTGTAGTAACGTCGGTAGTACATTACGTAGGAAATCAGAATACATTGCACCATTTAGATTGCCATCGATAAAATGGGGGCCAGTTATCCTTCCTCCCATACTGCCTCAATATACATTAATCCGCCAAGGTCGTTGATGTCCCACTTGTCGCAGCCATCGTGAATTTTCCGTTGGTCAGTAGTGCATATTATGCCGGTTTACGTTACCGCTGTTGGTGAATGACGCTTCGTCGCTAAATAGAACGCGTGCAAAAAATTTGTCATCGTCCCGTAATTTCTCTTGTGCCCAGTGGCAGAACTGTACACGACGTTCAAAGTCGTCGCCATGCAATTCCTGGTGCATAGAAATATGGTACGGGTGCAATCGATGTTGATGTAGCATTCTCAACACTGACGTTTTTGAGATTCCCGATTCTCGCGCATTTTGTCTGTTACCGATGTGCGGATTAGCTGCGACAGCAGCTAAAACACCTATTTGCGCATCATCATTTGTTGCAGGTCGTGGTTGATGTTTCACATGTGGCTGAACACTTCCTGTTTCCTTAAATAACGTAACTATTCGGCGAACGGTCCGGACACTTGGATGATGTCGTCCAGGATACCGTATGAATAAATTATGAAAGCATATTTAAATTTGGTGATCAAGCATATCGAAGATTGAAAACTAAAGTTTTGTTGCCCACGGAAGCCATTTTTGGTAGGCAACCTGCAACTGGAATTGGGTGGCAGTTGTAGCCATGTAGTAATATAGACATCTGCTTGTACTAGTTTAGATCACTGTAACGTCCGTGGGTGGTTAAATAGGATTGTCTTTTAACGTGGATTCGAGTAGCTAATCGGCGCAGTTACATCAAATAAAGTGTGATTGGTAGAGGATGATATAGAACACTCCTAAATATTTTTGGACACCCCTCAACTTGGTACTACCACTACGTACAGCCAGCACACTCTGGTAGTAGAGTGTATGCTGCTAACTGAGGATAGTTGCCGTTCTTAAATCTTCAAAACGTAGAGATACGCCTTGTATAATTTTTACAGGCAGGAAGTGGCAGGCTACACATTCCTCGCTCCCAGTAACGGTTGGGAGGTGTTGCAAACGCTCTTTTCTCTGGCGGGCACCCAAGAGCGCGTCCAGCCGGCCACTCTCACTCTGCGTGCTAAAGGTCAAGCAGCGGCGACCACTTGGCACCGGCGCTGCACACAGGGATGTAAATGCGTGCGGGCGCCGTAATTGCAGCAACGGTGCCTGCAGTCCCATTGTATGCTGCGCGCGCAGCCTCCCGTGTCGCCCCCCCCCCCCCCCGCCTAATGAGTGTAATTAACAAGTAGCGCGGCGCTCGACAGGTCAGCGAACTCGCCATAGAGGCCCGCTGGGCTCATTCACGTCCGTTGTGCATCACTACTGCTATGATGGCGGTAGGTTCAGGGAATCGGGGGAAGGGGGAGGGGAGCGCTTCAGAGAAATCCGGGAGAGGGGGGGGCGGGGTGTTCGATAGTTTCAAGGAATCTTGAGGAGGGAGGGGGCGGCGGGGTTCGAGAGCTTCAGGGAATCGGGGCCCACAAGAGCTTCAAGGAATAGTTGGCAAAGGGCCGGGGGGGGGGGGGGGGGGGTGTTAAAGTATCGAATACACATCTGAGAACTGAAAACTTCTAATACTAGTAGAGGATACGTGCTGGCACATTACTGTTCATCCATCTAGATTTCTGTTCTCGGTTGTGTGTAAATCGTGCCTGCGTCCGTAATGTGGGATTTTCTGTCAAACGCTACGTCTCTAAAAATTTCTTTACGATGCAGTGTCTTGTGCAATTTTAAGGGAACTATACGGCAAATAATACATTATGTAGACCCTATGCACACGTTTAGAGATTTGCGTGTCCCCACAAGGCAAGGTCTCTCACAGACTTAGGTGAGTCTGTGATTTTTTTTTTTTTTTTCAGTTAGGTAAATGGGCGCGATTGCGATTCTTAATCGATACATGGTGCATTAAAGACTGATATTTATATGATATTGTGACGTTACGTTTTAAACTAACATTTAACCACTCCCTCTTGGCCACATCATGTTAATGACTACTATCTCCCACTTTTTTCTGCGACTGACACTATGATGTAATTTGTCATCCCTGTTAGCTTTCATTTGCGGTTAATGTAAGTTTCTTACTTAGTTTTTATCAACATTTACTTGTAGAAAAAAATATCCAAATAACGGTCTTCTTTCTTTCGCAGGAGAGCTTAAAATTTTTGTTGTATTATTGCAAATATACGTATGAGAGAAATAACTCTGGTAATAGTATGCTTACAGTTCTGTTAGGTAATTATACACTCCGTCTCTCAATGACTGATAACGGAACATTACTATTAGTCCGACGCTGATCAGCAATCAACAGACTAGCTCTGTATTCTCGATGGTTACGGGATTATAAATAATTAATTGCCTCTATCTTGAATTATCACAGATATTCCTCAATATATACCAAAAGTATAGTTAAACTCCTGTGCTTACAGCACCAGATAATATTTCGTAGATCAGTTCAATGAGAAGTAATAAAACCCATAGCTCCAGATCGTGGTTTCGTCTCGAATACCAATATAAGATAGCAGGCATAGTCTTTTGCAGATGATATACTAGAACTAGAATCCTGTGACTACGCCTGTCTGGCTGGTATGTTATCTCGCAACCTTGAGAAAATCTGAAAGTGGAAATATATTGATTTGTTCGTAGCCGCCGCGTAGCTCGTGGAATCTGAAAGTAAGTTTAGCGTCCTAACCGGCGGAACGTCTCAAAGATGAGCTGAAAGAAAATTACTAATTGTTTTCTAGTATGGCGCCTAACAACGGTCAATGTTCCGTTAAGGCCACGACTACTCAGGACAAGCAAGGTTTAGGTTTACAATTAATTATGTACCGTACACAAGTTTGAAGTCATGAACAACTATATTTTTGGTTTCGTTTACAACTGACATATACTGTTACAGCAAGATGAGCCTCAGACAATCGTTCTTTCGTCTTAAGAGTCCAAGAACAGAAGAAGTCAACCAGAATAGAAAGTTCAGACACATAATCTCGAATGTCCATGGAATATTCATCAAGGCATACATTACAGCATAATGCATTTATTTACTCTTTGGCATACATCGCCAGCTATTCGTACAATAATTATCAGTACATTGTATTTACAACCACAGGAGATACTACATCACGGAAAGTACGAGAATAATCTCAGGGTAGTGCGCCTTGCTGTAAATACCCCCGTCAATTTTGTCTGCGTTGTAAATTCATCGGAAGACATCCTGCTGGAATAGATGTAGGCATACGACTGAATCTACTGTGGGGAATCGATAAGTTACAGATACGCCGATGGCAGTCATCACAGGAAACATTAAACTGCCGCCAGTGACGTTCATCCTTTAGAAATTGCGCGCTTTGGAGCACCCCACAAGATTACTTCGTGGTTTACGTGTCAACATCTATGAAAAATGAATGTTCGTCGTTTGTGCTTGGATTTGCCAAAGTTCATTTCGCATCTGTTTGTCTTGCAGTCGATGCACGCTGTCTTGTAGCAGGCCGAGGTCATCCGTCAAAATTCGCCATGCTGTTTTTGAAATGCCTGCTTGAAAACTGCACCTCCTGTTAGGCCTTGACAGCTTCAGCAAGACTCCGCAACATTTTTTTTGCATCACTCCCGTCTGTTACTGGTTGTGTTGGCGCCTCCTCAGTAGGTCTGGTTATCCACTATCAAATTAGTCTGGAGTAGGAACTTCTATAACGTGCGATAGCTTGTTTCGGTGCTTGGTGGATCGCGTGCAAATCGATCTGTAAAATTTTCGACGGACTACATTTCATGAACTGTAACCTTACATCACACTTGTACTGACGAAAAGACAATTGTCATTACGACGGTGGGTTCTTTACTTGCTACGAGTGGAGAACGAGTGGAAACTAGGTGTAAAATATTAGTTCACTTTATTAGGAGATGCATATGAAAGTTTATTTAATTTTGTATGACCCATTTCCACAAATGTTCTGAATATTTACTACTCTCTAAATATTACAGTAGCACTGCATACAGACAAATTTACAAAACACTTCACATGAAGTGCGTAGTCTTGATGTTCACTGTTAAAATTCTGCATAAGACATAGTGTACACAGATTCCCTATCTGTCATCTTAATCGTCGGTCACGATCTAGGTCAGGATGTTCCTTTGTTCGGCTGTATATCGGCTTCTCGATGCGGTGGCAGCGCGAAGCTGAGAGAGGGCGTGTCACCGCCGGTGCCTCGCATTCGTCATCGCAGTGACCAGCGAGACGTCGTTATCTTCTGTGGTATCGGCGCGAGGCACGGACTTTGTCACGGTATCGCAATCTTTGGATGAAGCCACAACGCTAACAACCATTACTCCTCTGCGTTCTAGATTCAGGCTGTTGTTTGTTTATATATATATATATATATATATATATATATATATATATATATATATATATATATACACGATGTGTGTGTGTGTGTGTGTGTGTGTGTGTTACTGATGTCAACCATATTTCGCACACGTACAGTGAGGCAACAATCGCTGTGGGGCAAGAACCACCTAACAAAATTCGGAAGATACATCATAAACAATGAGATGCCTGAAAAATGCCGCATCATGCATGACTTTTAAATTTATTACTTCTGTGCTACTGACTACTCGCAGCATATTTCGCAGACAAGATCCAGATGTGCCACTGAATGTTGAAACGGTCCTATAGCCACCTTTCATTAGTCCGGTAGTCCATTTTCATTACCATTTCTCTTTCTTTTCCTCGTTTCTCTATTCTCTTTACTCTCATAGTAGTGTGATTGAATGAATGTGGTTGTGTGTCACTCTGATAGACGGTGGCGTAGTCTGCTGCAGAAAGTCTGCGATAGTCGTACAGATTCAGCAGCAGTTGCACAGAATAGCCAACTCTCGTAGCGGTCAAGTCGGCAAAGAGGTTTCCGCTACTTGTGAGAAATCCACCTGCGTTAGGTTGGTGGCGGAAATGGCATCTTGGGGTTTTCCGGTCCACGCGGAGCGTGGAAGAGGCTGGAGAAGCGGGAGGCAGTCTGCCGCCGGTACGGGAAGCGTCCACAGCTGTGCTCCAGTCGAAGAAGGGTGCGTTAGACTGACCGCGTGGCGCGTTGTTACTTGGCGTGGGGAGAGCTGTTAGCCTTTGGTCTCGCTTTTCAAATCTGGAAGATTGGTTTGCCTTGTCGCAGCAAGGAATGCAAAACTTTGGCAGATTTTTCTTTTAGCAAATTTCTGTAGCAGACTTGGATCCGCCGGAAGAGCGCCACACAAAGGTGTCGATAAGAAGTGAGCACTCGCTTCTGTATGAATGTCTGTTTGCCTTCAGCTGTGCCTGTATAAGCTTTCACCTTTCTAAATATTTAGAGCCTTGCCTTCTCGTAAATTTTCCGTACTTTCCGTGTCTTTCGTCCGTGGGGAGCCAACCACGTGGTAGAACATTATAGTTGTTGGGCTACCGGCATCACTAACTGTCCGATCGCATGTTTGTTTTAGAAAATGTTAACATGATTGTATGATGTGATATTGTTGGAATTTGGCACTATACCTAGAAATTGTGCCTCCACAAACCACGTGTTATCAGGAATCGTGTACATGCCTCACATCCTTAGTTTAGGAATAAATGATTTTATCTACAATTTTCTCTTGTGTTCCGAGATTACGTTTTTGCGCCTAAGCCACTCACCTCGTAACTTTCCCATTAGCACATCCAATGCGTTTCCTTATGCACAGGTCCAGTGATTAGTCTCCTCTTGTATTTTATAACAATTTGCTTTAAGTCATATTTTCAGGTGTGTTGCTGGGAGCTGATCTTATGCAGTGTTCATGCATTTTCTATTTTATTTTAAATGTTTGATTGTCGTGAACAGCGCACGGGCAATACTATTAATTATATCGTATGCGCTGTGAGCGACCTCACAACGTATGCATTTTTGTGAGTTTTTGGTCTGTGATCAAATTAATTTATTTTCCGACTCGACCAAATCTTTGATTAGTTGTATGGTTTGAGTCGGTGGCGACCCTATTCTTCTCACGTTGATTTCATAAGCAATAAGTATTTCCACTCCCAATAATAAGGAATAACCCGTAGTAACCGGTTAGTTACAATGTACCTACATAATTTTTATTACATTTATCCTTTGCTACTGAGACACTCCTTCAGTCGAGACAACTTACCGAAATGCGGGACACTTGACAGCGCTTTTGATTCCTTTCAGCTGCAAAGCGAAAACTGCTGCAGGCGAAAACGTAGCAATCTATAGAGAGCGATGTAGAAACTGTGCCAATTGCATTGTATACACGCGAAGCAGCTGCGTTCATCGTACAGAAACTGCGTCATTGTTTTCGGAAACACGTGGAAAGGAAATTTTGTCGATAGTACACTACAAACACAGTTCATTTTTTGTTTTAGTTCCTAATAGAATATTGGCAAAATGAATACCTGCGCAATGGTGCAATGCGAGGTTTATCTGCTACTCAGTTTAATAAGTCGTCTTACCAAATACTGACAGGAACTACTTACAGAAGAATGGGAAAACTGTTAGTAGGCGACCTCGGGGAAGGTATGTGTGGATTCCGCAGAAACGTAGGAAAACGCGAGGCAATATTGACCCTACGTCTTCCATAGAAGATATGTAAAAAAAAAAAAAAAAAAAAAAATCTAGATTTCTAACATTTGTAGATCTAGAGAAAGCTCTTTGCAATGTTGAGTGGAATACAGTTTGAAACTCTGAAGACACCAACGACTAAAATACAGGGAGCAGAAGGTTATCTGCAACTTTCACAGAAATCAGACTGCAACTATTAGACTTCGAGGACATGAAAGGACGGTAACTTATCCCTGAAGCTGTTAAATCTGTACTCTGATCAAACACTAAAAGAAACTAAGGAGAAATTTGGAAAGGGAATAAACGTTCAGGGAGAAGAAATAAAAGCTTTGAGATTTGTTGATGACTTTGTAATTCTGCCAGACAGCAAAGGAATAGTTTGAGTATCTGTACGGAATGGATTGTGTCCTGAAAAGAGGTTATAAAATGGACATCAGAAAAAGTAAAACAAAGGAAAGGAACGTAGTAAAATTAAATCGGGCTATTCTGAAGGGAATCAGAGTAGGAAATAAGAAAAAAAGTAGATGAGTTTTGCTGCTTGGGCAGCAACATAAGTGAAGGAGGTCGCAGTAGAGAAGATATAAAATAGCGAGAACAGCATTTCTGAAAAACAAAAATTTACTTAATTCGAACATAAATCTAAGTTTTAGGAAGTCTGGTTTGAGTATATTTATATGGAGTGAAACATGGACAATAAAGTAGTTCAGGTAAGGAGAATAGCTTTGAAATGTGGTGCTTTAGAAGAGTGCTGAAGGTCAGATGGGTAATTAAAGAGCTAATGAGGAGATAAATTGATGACACTATCTGATTTAAAGAAGCGCTCGGTTGACTGGATACATCCTGAGGCGTCAAGGAATATTGTGAATTTGGTAATGGAAAGAAATGCGGGAGATAAAAACTGTAGAGGGAGACCAAGACTCAAACCCGTATAAAAGTTCAAGTGGATGTTAGTAGTTGAACAGTGAGCTGTTGGTTTAGATGCGTGAAAGAAATGAGCATTTAGGTTTTTTTTTCAGCATGACACGTCTTGGGCTAGACAGTACGTCAGCTTATTAAAGCAACATAGGCCATCTTAATCATAGAACAAAGACAGATAAAGGAAGCTGTAAGACAGTCCAGTAGCCGTCGGTCTGCTAAAAGTGGCACGTTGTTTTACAGTTTGACTCTTTGTGGAACAATTCCGAGGCGGTTATTGTCTATTATTATTATTTGCATTGTATGTTACTGGGGACCTAGAAACGACGGAGAGGCTCCGTCCCCGCCGCAGTCGCAGTGGTCCACAACCCCACTACGACTACCGCAGTCCACTTCACCCCTCCGCCGCCCCACACCGAACCCAGGGTTATTGTGCGGTTCGGTCCCCGGTGGACCCCCCAGGGAACGTCTCACACGAGACGAGTGTAACCCCTATGTTCGCGTGGTAGAGTAATGGTGGTGTACGCGTATGTGGAGAACGTGTTTGCGCAGCAACCGCCGACATAGTGTAACTGAGGCGGAATAAGGGGAACCAGCTCGCTTTCGCCGAGGCAGATGGAAAACCGCCTAAAAACCATCCACAGACTGGCCGGTTCACCGGACATCGACACACATCCGCTGGGTGGATTCGTGCTGGGGACCAGGCGCTCCTTCCCGTCCGGAAAGCCCTGCATTAGACCGCACGGCCAACCGGGCGGGCCCGATTGTTACTTGTTTATCGTATGGCGACAACAGCAAATATTAAGAAATGCTTGTAGTCTACAGTTATAAATTTAAGGATTGAGGTGCAAAGCTAATATGTTTAAATTCTGGAAATTAGTAGTTCAATAATGCTAAAAAGAAAACATTTAAACTATAAGATTAGAACTGTTAATTAAGACATACATTTATTCAGTTAAACATCTAAAGAATGACGCCATTTGATAGCAGAGAGAGCAGTATTAAGTCACTGAATGCTCGTGGATACGTTCTCGGAGGGCAGTCTCTGACAATATGCCGAAAGTTTGGTTCTTGGACCCCAAAATAACAGGCTGTAGAGTTTCGGAGCCCCCATTTATGCATCATTTGCACCTGGCGTGAGTGGTTCTTACCGTGTTCGGTCTTGGCCTCTCATCTCTCTTCAGATCAAATCCTGGTGTTCTGACAGGTGGATTTTGAACACCTTGACGTTTTATTGTTATAGCTTACCTCTTCCACCACTCTTAGTTAATGTAGAACATCTTGCAGTTTCTTCCATTATGCCAAGGTGGAGTGCTTGATATCAAGCGCTCTGGAGGAGGGTCATTTAAGACTGTATGAATTGGAACGTCCTGGGATAGTTGGAGTGAAGCAGCTTCCTCCATTTTCGATTGTTTGTTTCTTGGCGTCTCAAGTCAGATGATGGAAAATTACTAATGGTGTGAAGCCAAGGGATCGATGTGGATTTTAATGTAACCGTAATAATTATCATTGATTCTTTCAGATGACTGATTTCCTTGTACGGGCATTGTGTTGCCATTCTGGATCACAATATTCAGCAACTAGGTATTCCGTAAACTATAGTCCCTAGAGTAAGTACTTCAGCACCCCAGGTTGTGCCATCCGGTTTCTTTATACTTCTGGTCTTCAGCTTTTTGCTAATATTTTCCTGGTATCTTTTATATGTTAAAGACCGATCGAGTGTGATCCAAAGGTATTTAGGCTCGAAACTGTGTTCAATCATCTGTTCACAGTAGTTCACATTGAGCTGTTGGTTTGCAATTGTGCTGTCTAAGTGGAATGCGGTTGGTTAGCATATTTCCCACAAGGGTCATCAGTTTCTTACCTTGGACATGATTCTTTTGTTTCAGCCATACTTAGTTTTTCATTCGTCCCCAATAATTGCGATAGGCTCTCTACTCATAACGTGTGCGCGGTAAGTTATATGTTCATTAATAAAGTTTCATAAAATTCATGAATGTATTTAATATTCGGCTCCAGAATAATTCATGCGATATAACCACGAGCTCTACAGTAGCCGTAGCACAGAAAAGGAAGAAAGATTGAATTCAGCATCTAGTCGACACACATGGTCATGTGCGACATCTGGTGTCGAAGCTAATCTTTTATTAGTGCTAATGGCTTCATCACAAACGAAAGTTTCAGAAGTAGGACAGGTAACAGTATTCCTGGCTCAAGCTGTGTGCAGGCATTTCTCGTTAAGTTCAATTTCAGTGACTTGCGTTTACGACAAGCACGGTGTCGGTAAAGCAAGTATGTTCGAGTGTACTGTGGCTGTTGTTGTTGCTTGGTGATGAGACGGTAATAAAGCTGGCGCCGTTCAGCAGCACACTCACGTGAAACAGCACCCAGTAATCCGCCAAGCTTAATGTCGTCATCCGATGGACGAGCCACCTGCCCCAGTCAGACGACCTTAGTCCGTAAGACGCAGCAAAATTTTGCTGATTCGTAATCGTAAAGCCTGGGTGTGTGGAACTTGGCGCCACCGTTTATACTGGGTGGGTCAAATAAAAGTGGCCCGGGGAGCAGAGTTCCAGGGTACAAAGAAACACGGCACAGGAAAGGAAATACAGTGCTAGCCTCACTGTAGGTGATTTGGAAAGTGACCACCATTCGTCTCTTGGCACTTCTGGGCGCTGGCGGATCGAAGATGGGATGCTGGAATTGCTAGAGTCTCATCCGAAATCTTCTGCTGCAGTTCTTGAAGAGTATGACAGTTGTAATAAAAAAGGCTCCCCTCACAGAATAATTGAACACTGACAGATCGAGTGACCTGGGTGGCCAGCTGGGTCCACGATCAGACTAACCTCCGCTAACAGCTCTGTCAGGTCTGAATGTGCTTCAAGGTTTGACCTGCTGTATGGGCATTTGCTCCATACTGGAAGGGGAAGAATGCCAATATGCATTCCGTGTGCTTACCGGGTGGAGTCATTCCAGACGTGGAAAGGGTTCTTCCAAACGCCATGAAGAGCACAGGATGTAGCCAACTACAGGTGGTGGATCACGTCAGTACCAGTGATGTGTGTCGCTTTGGATCGGAAGAGTTTCTCTCTCGCTTCAAGCGGTTAATAGAAGTGGTTAAGACTGCCAGTTTTGCTTCCGAGGTGAAAGCAGATTTCACTATTTGCAGAATAGTCCACAGGACCGGTTGTAGACCTTTGGTAAAGAGCCGAATGGAGGGCTGAAACAGAGGTTCAGACGGTTCTGCGACCGTGTAGGCTGCAGCTTCGTCGACTTGTGCCACTGGGTGGTTGGGTTTCGGGCTCCGCTGAATAGGTCAGTAGTCCACTACACACAGGAGGCGGCTACATGGGTAGCAGGGGCTGTGGGCTGTTGGCTGGGCGGTTTTTTCGGTAAGGGGGTCCCGGGGACAGAAAAAGGGCTTGTCTCAAAGGGTGCAGGTCGAACATAGGAAGAACATAGATACATGAACCATTGGTATAACAGTTGTAAATTGTCGTAGCTATATTCGGAAAGTACAAGAGTTCCAAGAGCTAATAGAAAGCACATGTGCTCAAGTAGTTATAGGCACTGAAAGCGTGCTGAAGCCGGAGATTAGCACAGCCGAACTTTTTGCGAAGAGCCTAACGGTGTTCCGAAAGGATAGGCTCGACACAGTTGGCGGTGGCGTGTTTGTTTATGTTAGAAATAGTATCTTCTAGCGAAATTGAAGCAGATAGTTTCTGTGAGTATGGGCAGGGGTCACCTTGGCAACCGGAATAAAATAAAAATTGAATCTTTTTACCGACCTCCCAACTCAGATGACACAATTGTCTTTTAGATTCAAAGGAAACTTGTGTAAAATTTCAAACATGTACCCGACTCAAACAATTATAGTTCGTGGTGACTTATTTATCCTCGATACGTTAGCGAAAATACATATTTAAATCCGGAGGAACGCGTAAAACATCATCCGAAATTGTGCTAAACGCATTTTTGAAAATTATTTCGAGCAGTTAGTTCATGAGCCCACGCGAAAAGTAAACGGTTGTGAAAATGCACTTGACCCCTTACCAACAAATAATCCTCAGCTAATAACAAACATCAAAACGGATACAGGGATTAGTGAAGACACGGTTGTCATAGCGAGATTGAATTTTGTAATTCTAAAATCGTCCAAATAAACTAAAAATATACCTGCTAAAAAGCAGATAAAAATTCACTTGACGTCTTGCTGAGACAAAATCTACACTCCCTCCACGTTAACAATGTATAGTATGTGTAGACCAGTGAAGGCAAAGCAATAGTATCGACAGCATTTATACCAAACAAATTAATAAACGACGGAGCTGATCCCCTTTGGTACACACAACGGGTCAGAACACTGTTGCAGAAACAACGAAGAAAACAAGCCAAATTTAAACGAAGGCAAAATCCCCAAAATTGGCGATCTTTCACAGAAGCTCGCAATTTAGCGCGGACATCAATGCGAGATGCTTGTAATAGTTTCTTCAACGAAACTGTATCTCGAAACCTGGCAGAAAATCCAAAGAGATTCTGGTCGTCTGTAAAGTATGCTGGCGGCAAGACACAGTCAACGCCTTCTCTGCGCGATAGCAATGGAAACACTATCGGCAATATTGCTGCGAAAGCAGAGTTACTAAACACAGCTTTGCGGCATTCCTTCACCAAAGACGACGAAATAAATATTCCAGAATTCGAATCAAGAAAAACTGCCAACATTGTTGACGTAGAAGTACATAGATATCCTCGGAGTAGTGAAGCAACTTAAATCACTTCATAAAAGCAGGTCTTCTGGTTCAGACTTTATACCAATTTGATTCCTTTCAGAGTATGCTGACACAGTAGCTCCATACTTAACAATCACACACAACCGCTCGCTCGAAGAAAGATCCGTACCCAAAGAAAGGAAAGTTGCACAGCTCACACCAATATTCAAGAAATGTAGTAGGAGTAATCCACTAAAATACAGCCCCAGATCATTAAGGTCCATATACAGCAGGATTTTGGAACATATATGGTTTTGAACGTTATGAATTACCTAGAAGAGAACGGTCTATTGACACACAGCCAACACGGATATAGAAAAAATCGTTCTTCTGAAACGCAACTAGCTCTTTACATACACGAAGTGTTGAGTGCTATTGACAAGGTATTTCAAATTGATTCCGTACGCCTAGATTTCCAAAAGGCTTCTGACGCTGTACTACACAAGAGGCTTGTAATGAAATTGCATGCTTATGGAATATCGTCTCAGTTACGTAACTGGATTCGTGATTTCCTGTCAGAGACTTCACAGTTCGTAGTAATTGACGGAAGGTTATCGAGAAAAAAGGAATTGATTTCTGGCGTGCCCCAAGGTAGTGTCATAGGCTTTTTGCTATTTCTCAATTATACAAACGATTTAGGAGACGATCTGGGCAGCCCGCTTAGGTTGTTTGCAGATAATCTGTCGTTTATCGACTAGTAAAGTTATCAGAAGATGAAAACAAATTGCAAAAAGATTTAGAAAAGATACCTGAATGGTGCAAAAATTGGCAACTGACGCTAAAGAAGGCGAAAAGTGTGACCTCATCAACATGAGTGCTAAAAGGAATCCCTTAAACTTCGGTTACACGATGAATGAGTTTAATCTAAAGGCATAAATTCAACTAATACGTAGGAATTACAGTTACGGATGATTTAAATTGGAAAGAAGACACAGAAAAAGTTGTGGGGGTGGCAAACCAAAGAAGTGCATTTTATTGGAAGAACTGTGAGAAAATGTAAGAGATCTACTAAAGAAGATACCTACACTACGCTTGTCCGTTCTCTTCTGGGCTACTGCTGCTTGGTCTGGGACCCTTGCGAGATAGGATCGACGGAGTACATCGAGAAAGTTGAACGAAGAGCAGCACGGTTTGTATTATCGTGAGATACGGGAGACAGTGTCGCGGACATGTTACAGGATTTGAGATGGACACCATTAAAACAAGTTTTTCGTTGCGGCGGAATCTTCTCACGAAATTCCAATCACCAACCATCTCCTCCGAATGCGAAAATGTTTTGTTGAAGCCGACCTACACAGAGAAAACCCATTATTATAATAAAATAACGGAAATCAGAGCACGCACGGAAAGATACAGGTGTCAGTTTTTTGCGCGCGTTGTTAGAGTGGAATAGTAGAGAATTATTGTGATGGTGGTTAGATGAACCTGTACCAGGCACTTAAGTGTGATTTGCAAAGTATCCATGTCGATGTAGACGTAGACTGAAGTAACTGTAGGTTTTTTCCTCCTCCGTTAATGCTGCCGCAAATGGTTTCGAAATTGGCAATGTAACGCGATGAAGTCACCGTATGATGAAAGAAGATGGGACCAATATTGCGGCTTGCAGACACTGCATACCAAACCTCAATCTTTTCACGATGCAATGGTGTTTCGTGGAAGTTACGCGGACTGTCCGCTGTCCAGAACCTGTGATTCCGTGAGTTGATATAACCGCTCAGGTGAAACCAGGCTTCAGCAGACGTAAAGAAACAGATCCATGTCCAAGCCATACATTGTTATCTCATTGAACAGCCACTCAAAAACTGGAGACGCTGAGGAACATCTGCTGGTTTTAATGCATGAACCACAGACACTCAGTAGGCATGCATGTGCAAGTTCAGGTGGAGTTTCCGTCCGCATTATCGACGTGATAACCCGCTCTCTTGCGATAAGTGTCGGGTTGATTTGGTAGGAATCTGAAGCATTTTCTGGTGAACTGCAGTCACATTTTCTGATGTACGGGCACGTTTCGAAATGTGTTTCGACTTGTTCAAAACATATCCTATCTGACGCCATTTTCGGACTAACTGTTGTATGGCACTCTTTGCTAGCACTCTGATGACGTTAAACTTCGCGGCAAACAACTGACCACACCGTTTCCGCGCGGTTCTAGGCGCTTAAGTCTGGCACCGCGTGACCCCTACGGTCGCAGGTTCGAATCCTGCCTCGGGCATGGATGTGTGTGATGTCCTTATGTTTAATTAGTTCCAAGTTCTAGGGGACTGATGACCTCAGAAGCTAAGTCGCATAGTGCTCAGAGCCATTTTGAACACCGTTTCCGCGATTTTATCGTCACGTAATTGTCTACGACGACACCCGCCGCCCAAATGAGAGCACCATTGCCTCCTTTGCGCTGCTCTACTCGCGCTGACGCAGCCCGCACTACGTTCTGAACCGGCGGGTAACACGTAACAGGCGTACACGTGGTGCGCTTGTCACGGGTTGTGGTTATATGCATACATTCACGTCCAATCGAATTCACTCGTCCGGGCCACTTCTATTGGCCCCACGCGGTACTTTCATAGGGGATGAAAACTTTTCGCATCTCCAGGACTAAAAACGGCCACTTCAGGAGCTGAGCGCCACCTCACAAACGCGTGTTTGGGTCCTTGATTGTGGAAGCGAGCTGGAATAGGAAATTAGGAGATGAGCTCTAAATTATTATGAGAAAAGTTAAAGGGTACTATGATATCGTTGATCAGACTGATGTTAACCAACTGCCGACGCATTTTATAACACTGCGAGATAGCTCGAAAAAGATGTGCTACACCAAAATTTGATTGTCGTCAAACACACAAAGGAATACAGGAAATGGTGCTTAGGAAAGAAGCATCCCAGCTTGTACCGCTAAGAGAAATTCGGTTCTACTCCACGGCAAGGTCATTTATCTGTAAAAACTGTACTTTTGTGTTCAGAAGTGGTACAATGGACAATTATGACCAGCTGGTCATATATACATAAACGCATGCGGTACTTAGTCACATTTCCCAGTATTGCACTTACTTGTTTGTACATTCTTCGGTAATTCGTCAACGAATGTCCAGTTTCATTGCAGTAATTAAAACCCAGCAGAATGGAAGAAAATCCACATTTAACCAGCGCAACATGTCGCCGTTTTGAATCTCCGGTATACCCACATTGCGGTAGTCTATAGTATCAAAAGCAAAAGTCGTCGCTTGGTTCAAATGGCTCTAAGCACTGTGGGTGAGGTCATCAATCCCCTAGACTTAGAACTACTTAAACCTAACTAACCGAAGGACATCACACACATCCATGCCCGAGGCAGGATTCGAACCTGCGACCGTAGCAGCCGCGCGGTTCCGGACTGAAGCGCCTAGAACCGCTCGACCACAACGTCCGGCTTGTCGATTGGTCCACGAGCTGTTCCGTATCTCTGTGCACCGAAACTCCTTATTTGCACTTCGTTGACGATTGACAGACAAACTTGCAACAGAGCGACTTCTATTTTGGGAAAAATTTATATTTATTTGAGCGTTAATCGGATCTCATAACGGCCATGATACCCTTTCTCACTACGGACGAAGATTTTGTTACCTTTTTTTTCATCATAGTTACTTAATAAATAACAATTTTAATAAGATACAGTAATAAAATGATTAGTGTCTATCTCGTCAGGGTGAATAAGTAATACTGTGAACTAATAAAGTTAATAGTGACAGTACTTCTACTGCTGCCGATGAAAAATACTTTATGGGTGTACAAAATACCCATCTGACGGAGCGAGTTCTGGGAAATAGAAGTTTAAGGAGACTGCACCAATTACGGATACTGGTAAATATAGTAGACATGCCATTAACTGTCTTCTGAAGCAGGAGATAGTGTTTGTTTCTCTAATATGATGCGAGAGATTAATCCAGAGTCGGGTTCCTGCTACTGGGAAGGATTTCGAGAAACTGACTGAACGATGGATTGAGACAGAGGGCAGTTTACTCCGATAGGAACTAGTATTTCTCATGTTGTTCAGACGAAAACTTTAAAGTTGAGGAAGAACGTGAGGGATAGCGAAAGTTATAAGACAGTAGAGAAGGCAGAGTGTATGGAAATATCTGCGCTTTTCTGCACCCAGCCAGGACAGCTGTGAAATACACTCCTGGAAATTGAAATAAGAACACCGTGAATTCATTGTCCCAGGAAGGGGAAACTTTATTGACACATTCCTGGGGTCAGATACATCACATGATCACACTGACAGAACCACAGGCACATAGACACAGGCAACAGAGCATGCACAATGTCGGCACTAGTACAGTGTATATCCACCTTTGCAGCAATGCAGGCTGCTATTCTCCCATGGAGACGATCGTAGAGATGCTGGATGTAGTCCTGTGGAACGGCTTGCCATGCCATTTCCACCTGGCGCCTCAGTTGGACCAGCGTTCGTGCTGGACGTGCAGACCGCGTGAGACGACGCTTCATCCAGTCCCAAACATGCTCAATGGGGGACAGATCCGGAGATCTTGCTGGCCAGGGTAGTTGACTTACACCTTCTAGAGCACGTTGGGTGGCACGGGATACATGCGGACGTGCATTGTCCTGTTGGAACAGCAAGTTCCCTTGCCGGTCTAGGAATGGTAGAACGATGGGTTCGATGACGGTTTGGATGTACCGTGCACTATTCAGTGTCCCCTCGACGATCACCAGTGGTGTACGGCCAGTGTAGGAGATCGCTCCCCACACCATGATGCCGGGTGTTGGCCCTGTGTGCCTCGGTCGTATGCAGTCCTGATTGTGGCGCTCACCTGCACGGCGCCAAACACGCATACGACCATCATTGGCACCAAGGCAGAAGCGACTCTCATCGCTGAAGACGACACGTCTCCATTCGTCCCTCCATTCACGCCTGTCGCGACACCACTTGAGGCGGGCTGCACGATGTTGGGGCGTGAGCGGAAGATGGCCTAACGGTGTGCGGGACCGTAGCCCAGCTTCATGGAGACGGTTGCGAATGGTCCTCTCCGATACCCCAGGAGCAACAGTGTCCCTAATTTGCTGGGAAGTGGCGATGCGGACCCCTACGGCACTGCGTAGGATCCTACGGTCTTGGCGTGCATCCGTGCGTCGCTGCGGTCCGGTCCCAGGTCGACGGGCACGTGCACCTTCCGCCGACCACTGGCGACAACATCGATGTACTGTGGAGACCTCACGCCCCACGTGTTGAGCAATTCGGCGGTACGTCTACCCGGCCTTCCGCATGCCCACTATACGCCCTCGCTCAAAGTCCGTCAACTGCACATACGGTTCACGTCCACGCTGTCGCGGCATGCTACCAGTGTTAAAGACTGCGATGGAGCTCCGTATGCCACGGCAAACTGGCTGACACTGACGGCGGCGGTGCACAAATGCTGCGCAGCTAGCGCCATTCGACGGCCAACACCGCGGTTCCTGGTGTGTCCGCTGTGCCGTGCGTGTGATCATTGCTTGTACAGCCCTCTCGCAGTGTCCGGATCAAGTATGGTGGGTCTGACACACCGGTGTCAATGTGTTTTTTTTTCCATTTCCAGGAGTGTATTATCGGTGTCGAACATCACAGATACGTCGAACGTAGGCAATCATAACCTGTCCCAGGTGCCTGAGCTTTCCTAAGAAAACGTGCAGGATAACATTGCTGTAATCAATAATTGGATATATATGTTTCTTTTTCAGGTCAATAGGGAAGAGCTTTTTATATTTTTGTAGGGCGTGGAGAGATGATGATGCCTTATTGAAGATCGCAGTTATATGCTCAGTCTAGTTTGTATATACGTCTATTATTACTCTTAGCCTCTTTGCTTATGCAGAGAAGTTTATATTCGTCCCATTTAGCGAAAGATTGTACGGATTCTCGATATTCCGGGCTAATGAGCCTAGAATGACCAACCAGTACCGCATGAGTTTTGAGTGGGTTGAGTATTCAGTATATATAGTATACAGATTTTGATAGGTCGGTATTGAGAATCTGTCTTCAGGTTTTCGGGTTTTGCGCTTAGATACAACTGAAGGTCATCAGTGTACATGTGGTATTAGTAATAGGACGAAACGATGACACATTGACATACAGTGGAAAGTGTATAGGACCTAATACCGATTACTTGCGTTCATTGTCATTTAATGGTGCCGGACATGATGCATTGTCGCGAGACGTCAGGTATCCTTGCGAGAAATTTAGGTTGTCTAAGTCGACAGGGTCAAGGGCTTTGTTTGTTTTGTATCCGTCTAGTAGGCTGTATGTAGTTACATAGTTCGTTAGCTGGTCGTCACCTATATTGTGTTTCAAGAAAATGCTGAATTGTTTGTAATCTTTTGCCTCGTAATACCTGTTTTAAAGTCATCTTTATCGGTTTTAGCCGTTCGAGATGCGATAATTCGCTTTTTGCTTTCCATTCCCAAAATCACGGAATAATGAGGTGCAAAAGTACATAATGATCTCGTTGGTAGATTTCACACGCTGTGAGAAATAAAACCCCTTTTACAATTATTTCCAATAGTTTAAAAATTCCGTTTCAAATTTACAGTTTCCCATTTCGATAATACGTATTAAACAGGTAATGCAACGAAACATCTCCGGGTATCTTTAGGTTATGCAAAATAACATTAAGTTTGAATGTTAAACAAATAGTCAAACATTGAGTCGTTTCATTCAAAATCATTGCACGTTTGTTGCCTTTCTATGGAATTTTAACACACTCTGATGTAAACTTTTTATTTCTGTGCTCATGCAGCGACGTTCATTTTTCGCAGAATCATACACGACGCGTCAGTGCGTAAAGTTGTAAAGGTCCCTGTTAAACTGAAAACTGTATTTTCCACGCACGCCATCTCCCCTTGGCATCAGTCGTTGCAGTAATATGATAGTGATCTAACAACTTTCTGCTGCTGCTCCAGAGGTATAGTGACAGGCTGAGAAATACCTACTCTGGCAGTGAATAACGGATTTTTTTGTCAGAAATTCACTGTTTTAGTAGAAAGCTTTGTTAAGTAATTATTGTTATAATCATTTCTGACAAACAGGGTCCGCCAGAGTTGTGGACTAGTTGGTGGGTGTTTATTCGCCTTGTCTTTAGATTGCATTTCGTTTTTCTGGGACTGTCTAATCATTTCAGGAACGGACCAGTAGTTATTAAAGACGTAGTTGTTGTTGTGGTGGGCATTTTATAAACCTTGAGGGATTGGTACTTCAGGCTTGTCGATTAGAGTTGCTGCATTTTTGCAGCCTGAGGGTGTTTCCCTTGTGGGCGTTCGCAGTTTTCGGAGAGAGAGAGAGAGAGAGAGAGAGAGAGAGAGAGAGAGAGAGAGAGAGAGAGAGAGAGATAGAGAGAGAGATAGAGAGAGAGAGAGAGAGAGAGAGAGAGAAAGAAAGGGGGGGGGGGGGCAGCGGGCAGCGCAAGGGAGAGGAGTAAATAAGTGCCTGCTTCCGTTGCTACAACCGTGGTCATACGTGTAGACAAACACAAATACATAAACGTATTTTGTTAGAAGCTGGAACCTGCAAACATGTTTTGTGCATGCACAGTTAAAGAGCTTAAAAATCTAGTATGAGAATTGTTGTACATACACAATTTTAAGGTGGTGTTTTATGACTTACTTAACAGATGTTTCCTTTTTCTTCTGTTGCAGGTGAGTAGCGGGAGGGTCAACCACGGTAGGACTCACACAGAGCACAGTGACCTAAATGCAGCTGATCGTTCTCGTACGCAGATCTTCTCGAGCTGTAACACGGTTTGGCCTTCGGGAGCGTGGAGCGTTCCCTCTCTAGTCCAATCCTTCGCTTGTAAATAGCTGCTACGGGGAAAATTGTGTATTGTTATATGTATCCAGCAATCTGTGATTTAACAGTTACACGGGGTCTTAGTCACCAAGCAGAAGTGTTGCGTGTTTGTTTATTTTTCAAATTCCACATTCCGAACTGTCCTGCTTCCTTACCTTCGCCGCTGTTGTGTCCTATCAACACCAGATTTCCTATACTGTCAGAGATATTAAAACTGCCAATCACCATCTGACAGTGGCCGTCTGCGTCTGATAGAGTATAATTCAGGACAGATCCCCTGCGTATTGGACTTCATTTGAATTCATCTCAGTATCAGATAGTCCGGTATGTTTGAAAGTATTACTGCGTTATTTTCTTTTCAGTCGCATCTAAATTTTAACATAGTTGTTTGTTCGTGATATGTACGTCCAAGGACAGCTTTTCTTGGTTGACCCGAAGTTTTCATGCAAATAATTCAGTCTTAGTAGCAGAGATATCGTCTCGGGGTGCACAACAGGACTTCCCTCGAAGTCTTCCATAAACAAATTTGCCATCACAGGAGACAACCTGCTAGGCCGTAGTCTCACTATCGATATCTCTTGACTTTGGTCATCTTTGGTGGCACTAGCGTTCAGTGTGTGTGTGTGTTTCCTGCGTTAGTCAAGGAACCGAGGTTTTAAATTTGCCTGTACGTCGCCTGTCCGTTGCAGTTTGCCTTGAAAAGGGCGGGGTGTGCTCCCGCCGAAATATCGGCGGCCGCTGTTAATATTACCTGGCTGAATTCCCGTAAGTTGTTTGAAAAAAGAAGGTGCTGTTTAAGGCTTTCCCCGACGTAATGGACATTGTCGGAGCTCTCTGGCCTTGGTTAATATGACGTCGCTGAGACTTTGTAATATTTTGGACGATGGCTTGGTCGTCTTCTTCGATGCTGTTTGGTCGACACTAAACATTATGGCCTCAGAGTGGCGAACTGGTTGTTGATCGAAATATACAGGTGGACATTAATAAAACCGACAAACTGCAGAACGGTATCCTGACAGGAAAAATTGTCCTATGAACATGAACATGTGTCCGGAAATGCATCGTTGCCACGGTAGATGGTGCTGACGATTGAAAGTTCCTCTGACCACGTGTCTTGCGTTATTTGTGCGTTTCAGACTGTGTGATTGACGCAGCGTACTTTAAGCAGGATAATGGTCCGGTATTCACGTCGGGAACAACCCGAGGTGGTGTTCGTGTACGACCAAGTAGATGGAAACGGCTGAGAGGCAGCACAGTTATACCGAAACAAGTGCCCTCACAGACACCAAACACATCGCACAACATTTCACGCCCATTTTGGGTGTTTGTGTGATCGTGCGTCCTTTCAGATAGAAGAACGTACAAGGAGGCAGCGAACTATGTTTGCACTAGATTTGGAGGGCTGGGTTCTACAGGATATTAAGACGAACCCTAGTACAAGATCCAGGCAAGTGGTCCACCAACATGATGTAAGTCACAGTATGATTATGTGTATCCTGCATGACAACCGCCACTATCCTTATCACCTGCAACGAGTGCAAGAATTATCAGCAGCGGATTTCCTCCTACGGGAAGGATTTTGTCGACGGGTTTTGTACCAAACTTACGGGATTTCTATCATCAGATCTCCTTACCGACGAAGCAGCCTGTACCAGAATTGGTATCATCAATCTGCATAATCGTCATCTGGCCTAAAAACAATCGTCGGGGAATGGTCTCATCAGCATCGGCTCAGCATCAATTTGTGTGCAGAGGTTGTTGACGATCACATACGTGGTTCGGTTATTATTCCACAACGCGACAGCGGAGAAAGGTACCTGGACTTCCTGTGGAACACCCTGCCTTCGCTTCTTGAGACTGTGCCGTTGGCAATACGAATGCTATGTGGTTTCTGCATGACTGAGCTCCATCCTACTTCAGCATCACAGTTCGCCGACACCTCAACATGATCTTCCCCGGACTTTGGGTTGGACGCGGAGGCCCTGCAGCATGATCTGCTAGGTCACCAGACTTAAACCTCTGGGGTCATCTAAAGAGAGTTGTGATGTTGAACCAGTTCCTGATTTGTAGATCCTTCAACAGCGAGCTCACTACGCTTGTGACGCTACTCGGAGAGAGGCCGGAACGTGCGAAAGTGCGACAATCCATGATGCAACATGTGAAAGCGGCACTTCATCCAATGGAGGCCACTTTGAACCTCTGTTGTGACGTGGATCGATGCAGCTCGGTGTGCTCCGCGACGATTTGTTGCCGTTTACGCACAACGTCCATTTCCGGACACGTAGTCATAGGACTTTTTCCCTCCGTTTCGTATCAGGAATCCGTCCCTGCAGTTTGACGGTTTTGTTAATGTTCACCCTATACTGCACACCGTTTCACTGCCGCTACTATGGGCATTTATCGTCTGTGAAGACGTCACAGCACAGAAGCGCTGGCGTAGCGCGGAGAGAACGGACAGGCAGGCAGGCGCGTGCGCTGGCATGGCGCCAGTCAGCTGGAGAAGGCATTTACCTCTCATTGTTACCGTCCGCCCGCCGCAGCCTAACTTCCTGGCCCCACGAGCCGACTAAATTTGGATCCCAGTCGTTATTTCAGCTGTCGTCGCTACACGCGTGTTGGGGCCTCAGCTGCTAGAGACAAAGCCCCGATGCATTCCCCCCCCCCCCCCCGCCCCCCCCGGACAGGAGAACTCAGTTCCTTCGTCTCAGTTTCAGGGATCGGTTAGGGATATTTTCTCGGTTATTTTGGTGCAAGGGAGCCGTGGTTCCCGGTAGCTTGTTGCTGAGTGTAACGGTCCTGGTACACAATTTTTTCCCGGCTAAAATAGTGCGGTAGTAGAAAGACTGATGCGAAAGCAATGCGCAGAGGCCTCAGAGGCACGGAGTCCACAACCCGCAGATGTCTCGCAGAGACAAGACAATTAAGACACTGTATTAGCCAGTCACACTTTTGTGTACGCTCTTGACTGAACGGTATTCTTTTGCACCAGACCTATTCCAGTTCTATTTGTTTGTTTTTACAACCTGTTATGTAGTTATTACAAAGCACATTTCTTGTAATCTGCAAAGTGTACCAGGAGGAAAGGTGATTATTCAGGGATGTGACAGGAACGATTATTCGAAGCTAAGAACTCCAGTAAACATAGGCTCTAAAATGCATATCTTCAGACCTACAAACAAGCACTTGTTCATCTTCGCCAGTGTGAAACACATCTCTTTTACTAAACAAATGCCCATAGCTCGTAAGATAGGAATTTTAGAGCTCATGTTTACTTGAGTTTCTGCTTCGAACGATCGTTCCTATCACATCCCCGAATACTCGCCATTCCTCGTGAGACACGGTTGTATATCCCGTTTTGTTCTTAGCAATCCGTCACGTCATTTACAAAATGACTGACGTGAAAGGGGGATGATAGATATTCAGTTTAGCGCAGTGTGCAACTATTTTTTTTATTGCAGCATGAGGACATGACAGTTATTTCCTTTTCGACTAATCATTTGGTATTCTTTCGTTGTGTTGGCCTCTCCCGGAGAGGCATAACACTACTGAAAACGGTCAGATGAGTATTCTAGGCTCCCAATTAAGATTCTTAGACTGACAACTTAAAATTTCCTGGGGATTTTTATTGGTTGCCCTAACAGCAGTGGTTTACAGATCCAAATTATAACGAAATTACAATGAAATGAATACCCCTAGCTGCAAACATGCGTTGATACAAGTCAACGGGGACAGTTGAAAATGTGTGCCCCGACCGGGACTCGAACGCGGGATCTCCTGCTTACATGGCAGACGCTCTATCCATCTGAGTCGCCGAGGACACACAGGATAGTGCGACTGCAGGGACTTATCTCTGGCCCGCCTCCCGTGAGACCTACATACCCAACTTATTGTCCTGCACTATATTCGTAGTACCCCTGCCCATTATACTCTTACAGGAATCGGCATAAAGCCGCGAGTAATGAGTCCGGGCACTGTTTGTGCATCCGCACAGAAGAAGATGGTCAAATGGCCGGTGAGTCAGAACGTACGGTGAGCTCCTCTTTGAATAGTGTAGTCAGTAAGAATTTTTCTCGTGAAAGACGGCGTTTCAGCTTAGAACGCCGGTACTGCAGACGCTTTTAAAACTGTCGCCAAGTTTCAAAACAGTCCATCTTTACCGTAGAGTGAAAGATCCCTCTCGGAGTTACTTTGCTTCGCACACAGTAAACTATTTTCACCGTATCATTTTCAAATAACCGAGCGAGGTGGCGCAGTGGTTAGCACACTGGACTCGCATTCGGGAGGACGACGGTTTGAAACCGCTTCCGGCCATCCTGATATAGGTTTTCCGTGATTTCCCTACATCGGTTCAGGCAAATGCCGAAATTGTTTGAAAGGGCACCGCCGATTTCCTTCTCCTTCATTCCCTAATTGGAACTTGTGCTCCGTCTCTAAAACCTCGTTGTCGACTACTACTACTACTACTACTACTACTACTACTACTACTCCTCCTTCTCATATCCAAATAAAATTCCCTCCTTACGTACTTCAAATCGGTCGTTTCCCTCTATGCGATTAAAATGGAGATGTGATTAAAACGTTTCCTTGTTTGACGACAGTGAGAGAAGGTGACAAGCGTTTCTTGTGTGGAACGCGTGTTGGCAGCAAGTCGCTGGTGGTTGCAGTAACGCTGTAGTGCTCGGGCAGCGCGCCAGGCGAGCGCGTATGTTGCCGGGAGCGCCTTAAAGGGCCGCCGCTTAGCCGGCACACATTCTCGTATTAGCATGTGGTGTGCCGCAACAGCGACGACACACCTACGTAGTCGGCTTGCTGGAATGCCGTCCGGCGAGAGGCGGTGCTAGTCATCTGTGACTCACCGAGCTAAACTCTACCTTCGTTGCTGCTCTTCAACCAAAGTGCATCGCGTGCAGCCACGGTTCCCACTAATGTCCACAGCCGTCGGAGACTGTTCACCAGTAGGGTAGTGATTCATCTTGGTCGTAGCTTCTACACGTGAAGCGATAGCAAGTGTTCAAGCTACATACATGTGTTGAGAAATGTAGTTATTCTAAGAAGGTTCACATTCTTCAAGACGTAACCGGTTTCAGGCATACATGCCTACCTTCAAACAAAGTAGGAGTAATCCACTAAATTACAGACCCATATCGATAACGTCGATATGCAGCAGGATTTTGGAACATATATTGTGTTCGAACATTATGAATTACCTCGAAGAAAACGGTCTATTGATACACAGTCAACATGGGTTTAGAAAACATCGTTCCTGTGAAACACAACTAGCTCTTTATTCGCATGAAGTGTGTTGAGTACTATTTACAAGTTTCCGTACTTCTTGATTTCCGGAAAACTTTTGACACTGTACCACACAAGCGGCTCGTAGTGAAATTGCGTCCTTATGGAATATCGTTTCAGTTATGTGACTGGATTTGTGATTTCCTGTCAGAGAGGTCATAGTTCGTAGTAATTGACAGAAAGTCATCGAGTAAAACAGAAGTGATTTCTGGCGTTCACCAAGGTAGTGTTATAGGTCCTTTGCTACCCCTTACCTATTTAGGAGAAAATCTCAGCAGCCGTCTTCGGTTGTTTGCAAATGACGCTGTCGATTATCGACTAATAAAGTCATCAGAAGATTAAAAGAAACTTCCAAACGGTTTAGAAGAAATATCGGAATGGTGCGAAAAGTGGCAGTTCACCCTGAATAACGAAAAGTGTGAGGTCATCCACATGAGTTCTAAAAGAAACTCAAACTTCGGTTACACGATAAATCAGTCTAATCTAAAAGCCGTAAATTCAACTAAATACCTAGGTATTACGATTACGAACAACTTAAATTGGAAAGAACACATGGAAAATGTTGTGGGGAAGGCGAACCAAAGACTGCGTTTTATTGGCAGGACACTTAGAAAATGTAACAGATCTACTAAGGAGACTGCCTACACTACGCTTGTCCGTCCTCTTTTTGAATACTGCTGCGCGGTGTGGGATCCTTACCAGATAGGACTGACGGAGTACATCGAAAAAGTTCAGAGAATGGCAGCACGTTTTGTATTATCGCGTTACAGAAATGGTACAGGATTTGGGCTGGACATCATTAAAAGAAAGGCATTTTTCGTTGCGACGGAATCTTCTCACGAAATTCCAGTCACCAACGTTCTCATCCGAATGCGAAAACATTTAGTTGACACCGACCTACATAGGGAGGTACAACGATCACCACGATAAAATAAGGGAAATCAGAGCTCGTACGGAAAGATATAGGTGTTCATTCTTTCCGCGCGCTATACGAGATTGGATTAATAGAGAATTGTGAAGGTGGTTCGATGAACCCTGTGCCAGGCACTTAAATGTGATATGCAGAGTATCCATGTAGATGTAGATGATGTAGATGCTGCACTAGATATTTAATACTGTATGAGAAATAATTAAGTCGTCATGAAAGCCAAGTTCGTTCAGTTGGAAACAATTTATTTAGTTCCAAACACCAAATATACTCTCCACTTGAAAGAATTAGTGATGGTAGACAGAAGTTAACGCTGAATGATAACTTACAAACATGAGTAAGCATTTTCCCGAATATTGTATTGTAAATCTGTTATACGGTTTCCTCTAATACCTACTGTCTACAACAATACGGATAACGCCGTAACATTTTTGTTACTGTCCTCTGTAGTAAATATTTGATTGATGTAGGAACATTACTTTTACAGCGCTTGTAAAGCTAATGTTCGACGATTACGCCCCTTAAAACTGGGAGGGAGTAATTAAGAAGTGATTTCTTCTGACAGAAGTCAACATTGTTCATAAAATGAATATTATATCCTATATCACGTTAAAGGACTTTTTTCGTATTAAATGTGATGCAATGAAACGAGGACGTCAAAATCAAAAACCGTAGTACACGTAAGTAGACATCAAGCGTTAGTCTTTCCAACTAAAGTGATTCCCACATGCAGACACCTGCATTCAACTACAGTTGTCCACAACCAGTCTGCAGTCGTCAAAATGCATACATATTTTGAAAATGGATTGTTTATGTATGTACAATGAAGGTGTGTACGTATTCTCCCCATGTTCTCTTAAACCACTTGACCAATTTCAACCAAACATGGTACGTCTATCCCTTATTACTTAAGAATATATGATATAGAGCTATGAAGAGGCGTTGCCGTAGGGACGTGTACAAAATCGCGTTGTAGACATGCGAAGCAGCTGCGCCCGGCGTACAGAAACCGCCCGTCATCAGGTGTCTAAATTTGGATACTGTATTTCTGCACTTGTACATTATGCATATTTACTTGTACGCCTATATCATAATTTCAAAGGTGTTGTCACGAATACATGGAAATGAAATTTTGTTCGATATTAAACTGCAAACACAATTCATTTTTTTGTTTTCGTTTCTAATACACGGGCAATGCCGGGTTTGTCAGCTAGTAGTAAATAGTGAGCCAATGCACAACAGGAAACGACTTGATCCCTTTTTCAGTGCATTCGGCCACTACCTGGAGCATAAAGTGAGAGGCTGTAACACATGGAAAAGTGGGAGAAAAACTATGCCTTTGAAGATTGAAGGACAGGAACGAGATGCATTCACTCTTGTAAGGCGAATTGAGGAGCTGCTTGAATAAGAAGTATCCCCCCCCCAAGATTCGGAAAACTTAAGTGTCCTGGAGAACGGTGTGCTGGTCTCGCGGCCTTTATGACGCATCCAAATGATACTATCTATCACGACGACCGGTCAGCATTGCGTTTCTTGGGAGCATGATCGCAGAGTTTAATTTTTTGTAGTTCTTATCTAAAGTGCGCTTCCTGATTTGTAATACATTGCCGGTTATGTTGGATAAATCTAGCGCCGACAATGGTTTGTAAATTAAATGCGTAAGCAGTGGCATTGACCTGTTGTGGATGTGGATAACAACTGACGTTATCTAGATATTGTCGTGTTAGTGAGCGTATGTTCTCTTATCTGGAGCGTAAAATACTGTTGGAGACACAGTATTTGATAGTGAAATGTCACTTAGGGCGTACTTAACGACACCGTTTAGGATCGATATGTATAGGCCAGACTTGTAGTTTCGAAGCGTACTTACATCCTTGTTTCTGAAGTTCGTCTTATTTACTGCTTTTTCATAGGCTCTTGGTGAACTAGCTGGGAGATTTTTCGTCTTTTTGTGTTAGGTACACTCAAAGCTGCTCACGGGTGTCAAATACCTACTACCTCAAAAGTACGTTAAACTGATAACCCTGATATTTTCTGTATTCCTCGCAGTATCCGACTGGTACACAAACTTTAATCTATATGAAGCTGGACGTGTTACCTGTTGACTACATTACCCACTTAGAATCTTTAGTTATGTTTTTTGTAGTCTTGCAGATGACAGTTGAGCTGGTCCCAAATACAATTGATGGGCGATTCACCTAAAGGAGCAAAAAGGGACTGAAGAGGCCTTTTGTCTCAAAGTAGGAGTACTTGTCAGGGAACGCAGCCCTAACCGGTGCACAAACCAGAATCTTGTGGTCATTAACGGGCTTAATTTATATTCGGGAGGAGCTTGAATCCAGTATTGCCTGGTCGCCGTACGTTACCGAAGATACGTACGTGGATGTTCCCTTCACAGATCCACGATGCTATTCGCTCTGAGTTGTGACTGTCTCAGCCCCCACCGCACTGAAAACTGTAAACATTCTTCCATTTCACGAGTGGAGTTCAAAATGTGCGACACAAAAGATGCGGTGAATATTGGAGGTAAACATTTCCTGTTGAGCAATAAATTTCAACACGTGCAGGTCAAATTGAAAGGTTCCACAGTTTCATCATAAGAAACTTTAGAGATATATTGCGCAGTATGAGGAATATTGTGTCGACTTTGAGCATTATTACGCAGTATTCTACCCGCTGCCTGAGAGGCTGGATAAATTACCGTGACTGAACTCTGCTGTATAGCATTGCTTTCGTTATTGACCAGTGTTGTGCAGTGGTAACGCTTAAGGAAAATGCCAGGATGGTTCCTTTTGACAGGGGCACACCGATCTCTTTCCTCATTCTTGTCCAATACCAGCTTGTGCTCCGTCTCTGATGGCCTTAATCTTCCTTTCCTTAGATTTCGCTCTTTGTTTCAGAAGTTAATTTTTCATTTTTGCTATTTTTAATGCGTTGACTGGAAGATGGCTGAGAAAAATCGATGTGGACCCATTACGGAATACACTGAACTGTATACTTGTGAAATATCAAAGTGAAAGAGTATAAAAGCAGACGGAAGGAACATGAGGAAAGTAAAGTTGGAAAAGAATGAAGGACTCTTAAGAAATGGCAGTGATGAAATTCCCAGTAGTACATTGAAAGTTAATAACGTGGGCGAAGTTGTGGAACTAATTTTCTTTTTTCAACGTCAGTCCCCCTCATAAATCTTTCGCTCTCGCATTTTTTGCCGCTCCTATGACTTGTCATTCACGTTTTCTCCTCTTGTTAAACAAAAGTAGAACAAATAAGGATGAGTGCAGTATTTAGAGTGCCCAACTTTTCGATCAAGGCTAAGTAACTCTCCCGTGATATTGCTTTGTTTACGAATAACTTCAATGGCGCTGTTGACCAATGATATTCACCGGTTCAGTAACGTTGACAGTTTACTGGCCGCTCAAGGCCTGTGCTTTGACCTCTAGAATAGGAATTATTGCAACTGCTCGCTCAACGAAAGATCCAAACCTAAGACTAGTCCAACTTTCAAGTCAGACCAATAAACAGGGGAAATAGAAGTAATACTCTGGACTATAGACTATATCATTGACATAGATTTACAGTAGGATTCTGGAATATACACTGTGTACTAACATAATGAAATACCTCGAAGAAAGCGATGTTAGCACATAGCCAGCGCGGATTCATTAAACGTAGTCCTTGTGAAATATGACTGGCTCGTTGGTAACACGAAGTAACGAGCGTTGTCGGTAGGGCCTCACAGATTCGGTATTCATAGATTTCCGGAAGGCTTTTGACAGCATTTCTCTCAAGCGGATTCTAATAAAATTGCTTGTCTATGAGGGACTGTCTCAGTTGTGCGACTGGATTCGTGATTTGCTGTCTGTCAGATCACAGTTCGTAGTAAGTGATCGGAAGTCATAGGTTGAAACAGAAGTGATAGCTTGCGTCCTCAAGGAAATGATGCTGGTCCTTTAGTGCTTTTAATCCGTGTATAGAGTCTGAGCAGCCCTCTTTCATAGTTTGCAGATAATGTTGTCGCTTGCCCCATAGTAAAATCATTAGAAGATGTAAATGAATTGCAAAATAATTTAAACGTGACTTCTGTATAGTGTGAAAACTGGCAATTAACCTTAAATAATGGAAAAAATGTGAAGTTCTCCACATAAGTAGCAAAGGCGCGGTTAAATTTCGTTTACAGTATGAATGTCATAAATATTTAAGGTTGTCGATTGAATTAAATACCTGCGGATAACAGGCACATAGAACTGCCTTGGGAATGACCAACCAAAGACTGCGTTTTTTGGCAGAAAACTTTGACGATGGAACAGATGTATTAAAGACATTGTCCACACTAAACTTGTCCATCCTCTTCTGAATGAACACTGTGTTTTTTATATACTTACCATATGGCTTATTGAATCATATTTTAAAAGTACCTACAATTAAGTTGATATAAGATGAAACGTTACGAATCGCTACAAACAATACACCTGTAGATCAGTATATATGTTTGTTTGTACGTAGGCCTGTCTAGATAGTAAAGATAGTAGAGAAAGGTAGTTGATAGACCCATTTTTCATTATAGTTGGATATCCAAAGACTCCAACCAGTTACTTGCTGCAGATGTTACTCCTGCAAAGTCTTTCCACGTGCCCATGAATTTTCTTTTTGGGCAGTCGTGCAAAACGTGCGCCAGCGTTTGTTCCGCAGTCGCACTGACCATCATCGGTAATTCTCACTTCTGTCGCGTTGCTTTGTTTACGGCGTGGCAGTTGAGGGAGCCCGTTTTTTTCTTTGTGGGTAGCACCAGTGCTTTTGATGGTCGGATCTATGGTGACTAAGTTCTTGTGACCATGGGAGAATGGTCAGAGTTCTCCATTCATCTCTTAGATTATAGCTTTCTGGGGACGAGCTAGCCAGTTTTTACACAGAATGGTTTGTTTACCCAGACTGGTATTCTAGATTTTAATCGAATGCTTGGTAAGTTGTTCTGTGTTTCATGAATTGGTAAGTCTGTGGATCTTTAGAGTTTCTTCCATTAATGTATTACTGCTTGTTGTCGTCGGAGATTTGGAGGGACAATATTGACGAGTATTGGCAGTCGTGGTGCTGGTGTGGATCTAAAAGTTCCTGACACGATCCTCATTTTGTCATTTAAATGGATGTTTATTTTGTTGACATAGGTACTTCCACGCAAACAGTAGAACAGTACTCAGCGACAGGGTACACAAGTACTTGTGCTGTAGTTGCTGAGGTTTTTGCATTAGATGCCCGGCTAGCACCAGCAAGTTTCCTTAATATATTACTTGCCGATTTTAGCTTCAGTCCTATTAGTTCTGGACCGAGCGAGGTGGCGCAGTGGCTAGCACGCTGGACTCGCATTGGGGAGGACGACGGTTCAATCCCGCGTCCGGCCATCCTGATGTAGGTTTTCCGTAATTTTCCTAAATCTCTCCAGGCAAGATGGTTCCTTTGAAAGGGCACGGCCTACCTCCTTCCACGTCCTTCCCTATTCCGACCTCTACGCTGTCTGGTCTCCCCCAGAACACCCCACCTCCCCTATTAGTTCTGGGTCTTTCCTAAATGTCAGAGATATGTCGAGAGTCAAACTCAAATATTTGAGGTATCGACATTGTAATTTTTTGTTACGGAAGACTATATTCAATTCTCTGTGCGGTATGGGAACTTTACGAGACGGAATTGGAGGAGGGCATTGAAGGAGTTGAAAGTCAGCTCGAAACAGGGGAGTGTGTGTCCTGGATATAATAAGGGAGTTCGTGCGATAATCATTAGAACAAAGGCGTTTTTCGTTGCGGCGAGATCGTCTCGCCAAATTCCAACAGCAACTTTATCGTCCGCATGCAGAAGTATTTTGTTGACGCCCCGCGTAGGCGAGATGACAATTGTAGTCAAATAAGAGAAATCGGAGCAGGCACGGAAAGATTTGGGTGTTCATTTTCCGACGTGCTATTCGAGATTGGAACGGTAGAGAAAAAGTCTGATGGTGGTAAGGTTTTAAGGGCGCATAACAGCAGAGTCTTTAGCGCCCGGAATAAACCGTAATGATACTAGTGTGGAGGAATATCATGAAACTAGCGACATGAGAACTGCGAATAAATAGGTAAAGGAAGTCCTGAAAAACTTAATATCTCTCTCTCTCTCTCTCTCTCTCTCTCTCTCTCTCTCTCTCTCTCTCTCTCAAGCAAGGAAAATGACAGTCTCAAATCCAAGGTAAAAGGGGAAAAGCGGATACCTGCGGCTGGGTCATCACTGGAAGAAACGAATCTGACCCAGCCCGTCTGCAACACAGTGAACTTTGCAGCATAAAAGCTTAGGCCACAGTCCAGACATATGACAAAGTGTTAAAACCTTCACCACACACGTATCGTGATCAGATAAAATTGATGGGAGTTCTCCACGTGAATTTGCTTCTGCTCGTTTGCCAGGAAATAAAATACACTCAGTTCAAATGTGGCGTGTCAATGACTGAGCAGATAGGAGGATTCTTTCGCTGGAATAAAAACCCACTTGTGAGGGGAAAATGCCCAGTGCTGAGGTGAGTCAGGGCCGGAGCGACAAGCTCCAGGATCTCCCAGGCTGGACAGTTGGCTTCCCCAACAGCATCTTATTGCCCGTCGCCATCTGCCACTCCTCCTCCCATAACTGCAGACATCTGTGTGCCACCATCAATATGACAGTTTGCGCGGGAATGATGCTTTCTGTAACTGTATGTTTCCTGCAGCCGTCTTCGCCGCTTTGTCAACCTAAGTAGACTACTGGCCATTAAAATTGCTACACCAAGAAGAAATGCAGATTATAAATGGGTATTCATTGGACAAATATATTATACTGGAACTGACATGTGATTACATTTTCACGCAATTTGGGTGCATAGATCCTGAGAAATCAGTACCCAGAACAACCACCTCTGGCCGTAATGACGGCCTTGATACGCCAGAGCATTGAGTCAAACAGAGCTTGGATGGCGTGTACAGGTACAGCTGCCCATGCAGCTTCAACACGATACCACAGATCATAAAGAGTAGTGAGTGGTGTATTGTGACGAACCAGTTGCTCGGCCACCATTGACCAGGCGTTTTCAATTGGTGAGAGATCTGGAGAACGTGTGCTGGCCATGGCAGCAGTCGAACATTTTCTGTATCCAGAAGGGCCCGTACAGGACCTGCAACATGCGGTCGTGCATTATCCTGCTGAAATGTGGGGTTTCGCAGGGATCGAATGAAGGGTAGAGCCACGGGTCGTAACACATCTGAAATGTAACGTCCACTGTTCAAAGTGCCGTCAATGCGAAAAAGACGTGGCCGAGACGTGCAACCAATGGCACCTCACACCATCACACCGGGTGATAAGCCAGTATCGCGATGACGAATACACGCTTCCAGTGTGCGTTCACCGCGATGTCGCTAAACACGGATGCGACCATCATGATCTGCTCAGATTCCCTGAGCGCCATCCAGAGCCTCAGTGATCCGTACCCGGTTCACCCTTTCGTACACCGGATCCAACGCTCTCTTCAGCAGCTGGTGGACGTCGGTTCTCCAGTTAGCTTTATGTGGGTTCCTGGCCATGTCGGTATCCCTGGGAACGAAGCTGCAGATGCCGCGGCCAAGGCTGCGGTCCTCCAGCCTCGGACAGCTTTTTGTTGCGTCCCTTCGTCCGATTTTAGCAGGGTGATTTGTCGGCGCATCTTATCTCTGTGGCATGCCGATTGGGCTGCACTTACCGACAACACGCTTCGGGCCTTAAAACCTCTTCCCGTGGCTTGGACGTCCTCCTCACGCCCTTCTCGGCGGGAGGAGGTCGTTTTAGCCCGGTTAAGAATTGGACACTGCCGGTTCAGCCATCGCCATCTGCTGACGGCTGCGCCGGCGCCGTTCTGCCCATGTGGACACTTGCTGACGGTTAGACACATTTTAATGTCCTGTCCAGATCTTAACACACTGCGCCTCGATCTTAACCTGCCAAATACTTCCGATGCCATTTTAGCGGATGACCCACGAGCAGCTGCTCGTGTTCTTCGTTTTATCAATTTGACAAACCTCGCTAAGGACATTTGATGATGCTGTTTTTTAATCCTATGCCTGTCAGTCTGTCTTTTATCGTGTTTTCCCTTTTAGTTGTTGTGGTCAACTTGTGCCTCGCGGTGTATTCTTAGAGTAGTCAGGGCGCTAATGACCATTGAAGTTGTGCGCCCTAAAACCACAAAAAAAAAAGACCATCATGATGCTGTGAACAGAATCTGGATTGATCCGAAAAACTTTTTGCCATTCGTGCACCCAGGTTCGTTGTTGAGTACATCATCGCTGGCGCTCCTGTCCGTGATGCATCGTCAAGGGTAACCGCAGCCACGGTCTCCGAGCTGATAGTCCATGCAGCTGCAAACGTCGTCGAACTGTTCGTGCACATGGTTGTTGTCTTGCAAACGTCCCCATCTGTTAACTCAGGGATCGGTTGCACGATCCAAGCCATACGGATAAGATGCCTGTCGTCTCGACTGCTAGTGATACGAGGCCGTTGGGATCAAGCACGGCGTTCCGTATTACTCTCCTGAACCCACCGATTCCATATTCTGCTAACAGTCATTGGATCTCGACCAACGCGAGCAGCAATAACGCGATACGATAAACCGCAATCGCGATAGGCTACAATCCGACCTTTATCGAAGTCGGAAACGTGATGGTACGCATTTCTTCTCCTTACACGAGGCATTACAACAACGTTTCACCAGGCAACGCCGGTCAGCTGCTGTTTCTGTATGAGAAATCGGTTGGAAACTTTCCTCATGTCAGCACGTTGTAGGTGTCGCCACCGGCGCCAACGTTGTGTGAATGCTCTGAAAAGCTAATCATTTGCATATCACAGCATCTTCTTCCTGTCGGTTAAATTTCGCGCCTGTAGCACGTCATCTGCGTGGTGCAGCAATTTTAATGGCCTGTAGCGTAGTTCTCTTGGACTCTGTACCGAACATTTATGTCTGAGTTGCAGAGTGGATGTAGACTCGGCTACTCGTGACTTGCACATGGCGGCCTGCAGCTGATGGTGTCTCGATCTCCCGGTTGTGGCTCGTCGGCAGGCGATGTCCAGGAAGAGATGAGGTGGTGTGGGAACCTGCGGCGCGGGGCGCGCAGCTGGCGGAGGCCAGCGAGGTCAGTGCAGCAGAGCCGGTCTCGGCTTCCCACGGCTTGCTGGTCGTGACGCAGGCTGGAGGCCGGAGGCTGCGGGCGTGCCCGCTGATTCACCAGCCGGCGCCTCCTGAGGAGCTGGCCTGGCCGAGCCGAGCCCGGCGCGCTTGCGCAACGCCGGCTTTTTCCTGCGTCTTCTCGCTGGCCTCTGCGTGTCGATGCAGGCTCCCACCCTGCGTGCCGACTTCTCGCGTCGTATTCACGCATTACCCTCACTACGTAGCATACCAATTCGTGGCCGCTCATGTGTACTAACCCTGTTAGCTTTCTGTAGTCGTCAGCAGTTTTCCGGCTGCATAGGGAAGGGGTTTTCCTTCTGAGCCTCCTAAATGCGTGATGGTCGAAGCCATCTACATGGATTTTAAGGGCTAATATTTCCCCAGTACGACCATTGTCTCAAAGATTCCTTGCTGAGTAACTTATAAAGGATATTCCAGAAAGCAGAAAATGACCAGTGAAGGCCTAGTTTTTGCACCTGATTTTGATTTCCTGGAATGCCTGTCGGTTAAATAACGTCGCAGCTCAAGAGCCGGCAGGAACTCACTTGCGGTTGAGGTAAAAGTCGTGTGCTCTCCGTGACCGACGTTGACGTCTACATCTACATTTATACTCCGCAAGCCACCCAACGGTGTGTGGCGGAGGGCACGTGTCACTGTCATTACCTCCCTTTCGTGTTCCAGTCGCGTATGGCTCGCGGGAGGAACAACTGCCGGAAAGCATCCGTGCGTGCTCGAATCTCTCTAATTTTACATTCGTGATCTCCTCGGGAGGTATAAGTAGGGGGAAGCAATATTTTCTATACCTCATCCAGAAACGCACCCTCTCGAAACCTGGACAGCAAGCTACACTGCGATGCAGGGCGCCTGTCTTGCAGAGTCTGCCACTTGAGTTTGCTAAATATCTCCGTAACGCTATCACGCTTACCAAATAACCCTGTGTCGAAACGGCCCGCTCTTGTTTGGATCTTCTCTACCTCCTCCGTCAACCCGATCTGGTACGGATCCCACACTGATGAGCAATACTCAAGTGTAGGTCGAACGAGTGTTTTGTAAGCCACCTCCTTTGTTGATGGACTACATTTTCTAAGGACTCTCCCAATGAATCTCAACCTGGCACCCGCCTTACCAACAATTAATATTACATCATCATTCCACTTCAAATCTTTCCGTACGCATACTCCCATATATATTACAGAAGTAACTGCTGACATTGTTTGTTCCGCTATCATATAATCATACAATAAAGGATCCTTCTTTCTATGTATTCGCAATGCATAACATTTGTCTATGTTAAGGGTCCATTGCTACTCCCTGCACCAAGTGCCTATCCGCTGAACATCTTCCTGCATTTCGCTGCAGTTTTCTAATGCTGCAACTTCTCTGTATACTACAGCATCATCCGCGGAAAGCCGCATGGAACTTCAGACACTTGAGTTTTTCAGTACGTATTTTTGAAGTTGCGAGTAGGAGATAGTTTGTGGGGAACCATGTGACGGTGCGAATACGTAGTA
Organism: Schistocerca serialis cubense; assembly: GCF_023864345.2. Classification (NCBI taxonomy): domain Eukaryota; kingdom Metazoa; phylum Arthropoda; class Insecta; order Orthoptera; family Acrididae; genus Schistocerca; species Schistocerca serialis. The sequence goes on from NC_064638.1 coordinate 75,380,039, forward strand.
CCTATCCGGCCGCGATATTTTGTTTAGTCGTCTTGTTGTCCCTCACGGCAGATGTTGTTGTTTAGTAGCGTGGACTTCTTCTGAAGAAAAAAAACACAAAAAAAGATACCTCGGACAGTACTGCGGAGCCATTTGCTACCTGAAGGTTCTGCTGGATAAACATGACTTGTTTGGCTACGGGCTAGGGTTGACACACTGATTTGACAACAGTCATGCGATGCCTCTTAATATCGCGCCGCACCTCCTTTTGCACGGCTTAGTGCAGCAACCAGACGTGCTATGGAAGTCTCCTGCAGAAACATTGAGCCATACTGCCTCTAGAACCGTTCATAATCGCGAATTTGTTGCCGGTGCACCAACTGACCTCTCGATTGTATCCCATAAGTGATGGGATCCAGATCGGCCGATCTGGGTGGCCAAATCATTCGCTCGAATCGTCCAGAATGTTATTCGAAACAATCGTGAATAATTGTGATCTGGTGACGTAGAGCACTGGCATCCATAAAAATGGATGGGAACATGTACTCCATGAATGGCTTCAAATGGACTACAAGTAGCCGAACATAATAATTTCCAATCGGCCATCGGTTCAGTTAGAGGAGAGGGCCTAGTCCATTACATGCAAACGCATCACATACCATCACGGAGCCACCGCCAGGTTGCACAGTGCCTTGTTGACATTTTGGGTCACCCGCGCGGAGTGGCCGCGTGGTTTAGGGCACCATGGCACGGATTGCGCGGCCGCTTCCGCCGGAGGTTAGAGTCGTCTCTCGGGCTTCGGGCTTGGGTGTGTGTGTTGTTCTTAGCATAAGTTAGTTTAAGTCGTGCGTAAGTCTAGGGACCGATGACCTCAGCAGTTTGGGCCCACAGGAGTTCACAGACAGTTAAACATTTGAACACTTTGGGTCCGTATCTTCGTGGGATCTACGCCACAGTCGAACTCTACCATCAGCTCTTACCAACTGAAATCTAGACGTATCTGATCAGGCCACGGTATTCCAGTCGTGTTGGACCCAATCGATACGGTCACGAGCCCAAGAGAGGCGCTGCAGGCGATGTCGTGCTGCTAGCAAAGGCACTCGTGTCGGTCGTCTGCTGCCACACCCCACTGACGCCACGTTCGTAGTTTGCCCCACAATGATTTCTGCTGTTATTGTACGTAGCGTTGCTACTACAGCTGACAATTCTGCACAAACGCCGCTGCTCTCGGTCGTTTAGTGAAGGCCGTGGTGAGATGTAAATCCTGAAATTTGGCTTTCTCGTCACACTCTTGACACTATGGATCTAAGAATACTGAATTCCCAAACTATTTCCGAAACTGAATATCCCATGAGTCTAGCTCTAGCTCTAACTACGATTTGGCGTTCAAAACCTGTTGATTCCCGTCGCGCGACTGTAATCATGTCGGAAATCTTTTCACCGGCACGTGTATATGAACATATCGCTATCCCAAGACTTTTGGTACCTCAGTGTAGATACCAACAAGTTTCGTGTGTTTCTATGCAAATTTTAACGTGATGTGCTTGAGTGACCTTCCCACCAGCGACTTTGAACTCTGTTCTTGTTTTGTTGTTTTGGTGATTATCGGCCATTAACCAGTTCGAGTAGATGCTATGAACCTACAAATGTTCCCGATGAAGTCCGTGTAGCAGTACCTCGCGGGATTTGTCTCGCGCGACGCTGCGGAAGCTTAAAGGACTGACGAAAGGAGCGTTTCATCTTGTACCCATGGATGACTGCGGCAGTGTTCACATGTCACATTGTTCACTTCTTATAATCGTATCAGACAGTAGCGGCTCTTCAGTAACATTCTGGGTGTTCACAAAGTTTTAGATTCAGATAAACTTGAGAGAGTGAAATTAATAGCAGCTGCTTTATAACTTACGCTTATAACAGATTTATACAACTACAGCTTCTACCAGGAATAAATATAATAATAATAATAATAACCCCGCGGAGGCCCGGGAAAAGAATAGGCCTCCGGTATGTTGTGCCAGTCGTAAAAGGCGACGAAAAGAACAAACCTCTAATAGGGCTATCCCACCTTTTAATGTGATTAGTTGGTTCAGGACAGAACTAAAAAAGCCTCGGACAAGCGCCGTCATGGTCGGGGACGACGTTTGAACCCTATGGCCGCCGACAATGGTAACAACACTGCTAGCCAACTGGAAAATGATTCAAATCCAAATAGAGGTGTTTTGCAGGATATGCTTCCTGCAACCACCCTAGAAGGAAAACAAAGACAGAGGATGAGATGGTCAGATGAAGTTAAGACACCTCATGTTCTGTTATTACCAAGCAACAAACCTAGGAACCAACACAACTGGATACAGATCACAGGTATACACAACATTTATTATCAGATACCCAGAATTAAAATTTTTAACAGAACAACGACTAGCTGACCAGATCCGTGTAATAATCAAAAATAACAGGATACCCCAGTCAGAATTAGAAAACATCAAACAACAAGTACAACAAATACTGGAACAAAATAATGTGCAATCAGAAGAAGAAGAAGAAGAAGAAGAAGAAGAAGAAGAAGAACAAAATACAGTAATGGACTCAAACATCCCAGAGCAAACAAACGAAGAACAACACGCATCAATTAAACAATCAGAGGAAAACGAAATCTTAAGACAGCCACCAGAACAAGCACAAATAGAACTCGAAGCAACACACATGTTCGACATAGAAGAAAAATTTCAGCTGACATATATAGAATACAAAGACACAAATACAGCCATTAGACCATTCTTGCATAGACCGCCAAATAACCCACAAGTCGAAACAACAATAAAAACTATCAACACAATCATACACAACAAAAAAATGAACACACAACTATGGAAGAGTTAAAACTACTGGTTTATATAGGAGCACTCACTACACTAAATATACACACTAGGCAGAGATCAGAACCAACCAAAACACAGAAGAAACCCACAAAACCAGCATGGCAACACAGGCTACAGATCAGAATAGAAAAACTGAGAAAAGACATCGGACAGCTAACACAATTTATAAGAAATGAAATGTCAGAAAAAACGAAAAAGATTAGGTAAAATCTCACAACAAGAAGCGATAGAGCAATTAGATGAAAAGAAGCAGAAATTACAAGCATTGGCCAAACGACTTAGAAGATACAAAAAAAGTGAAAATAGAAGGAAACAAAACCAAACATTCAACACAAACCAAAAGAAATTTTATCAGACAACAGATAACACACACATTAAAATAGACAATCCACCAAATATAACAGACATGGAACACTTCTGGAGCAACATGTGGTCAAACCCAGTACAACATAACAGGCATGCATGGTGGATACAAACAGAAACAGAAACAGACACATACAAGATGATACCACAAATGCCTGAAGTGATAATTTTGCAACATGAAGTCACCCGAGCAATTGATTCTACGCACAATTGGAAAGCCCCTGGAAAAGATAAAATAGCAAATTTCTGGCTAAAGAAGTTCACCTCAACACATTCACATGTAACTAAATTATTTAACAGTTACAGTGCAGACCCATACAAATTCCCTGATACACTCACACGTGGAATAACTTATCTGAAACCTAAAGATGAAGCAGACACAGCAAACCCAGCAAAATATCGCCCCATAACATGCCTACCAACAATATACCAAATATTAACTTCAGTCATTACACAGAAATTAAGGACACATACAACACAGAACAAAATTATAAATGAAGAACAAAAAGGCTGTTGCAAAGGAGCACGAGGATGTACAGAGCAACTGATAATAGATGCAGAGGTGACATATCAAGCTAAAACTAAACAAAGGTCGCTACACTATGCATAGATTGATTACCAAAAAGCTTTTGATAGTGTACCCCACTCATGGTTACTACAAATATTGGAAATATACAAAGTAGATCCTAAATTGATACAGTTCCTAAACATAGTAATGAAAAATTGGAAAACCACACTTAATATCCAAACAAATTCAGATAATATCACATCACAGCCATAACAGATTAAGCATGGAATATACCAAGGAGATTCATTAAGTCCTTTCTGGTTCTGCCTTGCTCTGAACCCACTATCCAACATGCTAAATAATACAAATTATGGATACAATATTACTGGAACATAGCCACACAAAATCACACATTTGCTATACATGGATGATCTAAAACTACTGGCAGCAACAAATCAACAACAACTCAATCAATTACTAAAGATAACAGAAGTATTCAGCAATGATATAAATATGGCTTTTGGAACAGACAAGTGTAAGAAAAATAGCATAGTCAAGGGAAAACACACTGAACAAGAAGATTACATATTGGATAACCACAGCGACTGCATAGAAGCAATGGAAAAAACAGATGCCTATAATTATCTAGGATACAGACAAAAATAGGAATAGAAAATACAAATATTAAAGAAGAAATAAAAGAAAAATATAGACAAAGACTAACAAAAATACTGAAAACAGAATTGACAGCAAGAAACAAGACAAAAGCTATAAATACCTATGCTATACCAAAATTGACGTACTCATTTGGAGCAGTGAAATGGAGTAACACAGATATAGAAGCACTCAATACACTTACACGATCACAATGCCACAAATATAGAATACATCACATACATTCAGCAACAGAAAGATTCACATTAGGCAGAAAGGAAGGAGGAAGGGAATTTATCGACATAAAAAACCTACATTATGGACAGGTAGACAATTTAAGAAAATTCTTTATAGAACGAGCAGAAACTAGCAAAATACACAAAGCAATCACTCATATAAATATATCAGCTACACCACTGCAATTTCATAACCACTTCTACAACCCTTTAGATCACATAACATCAACAGATACGAAGAAAGTAAATTGGAAAAAGAAAACACTACATGGCAAGCACCCATATCATCTAACACAGCCACACATCGATCAAGACGCATCCAACACATGGCTAAGAAAAGGCAAGGAAGGATTCATGATTGCAATACAGGATCAAACAATAAACACCAGATATTACAGCAAGCATATTATTAAAGATCCCAGTACCACAACAGATAAATGCAGACTTTGCAAACAACAAATAGAAACAGTAGATCACATCACAAGCGGATGTACAATACTAGCAAATACAGAATACCCCAGAAGACATGACAATGTAGCAAAAATAATACATCAAAAACTTGCCATACAACATAAACTAATAAAACAACACGTTCCCACATAAAAGTTTGCACCACAAAATGTACTGGAGAATGATGAATACAAATTATACTGGAACAGAACCATTATAACAGATAAAACAACACCACATAAAAAACCTGACATCATACTCGCCAATAAAAAGAAGAAATTAACACAACTAATCGAAAAATCCATACCCAATACAACAAATATACAGAAGAAAACAGGAGAAAAAAATTGAAAAATACATCCAACTGGCTGAGGAAGTCAAGGACATGTGGCATCAGGATAAAGTTGACATTATACCAATTATACTATCAACTACAGGAGTCATACCACACAATATCCACCAGTACATCAATGCAATACAGCTACATCCAAACTTGTATATACAACTACAGAAATCTGTAATTATTGATACATGTTCAATTACCCGAAAGTTTCTAAATGCCATGTACATATACCGTACCGTTAAAGGGAAGTGACGCTTGATCAAGGTCCGCGTCGCTTTCCATTTTTAACCAGAGATAACGTCTGAGACAAGAAAGAGAAATAATAGTAATAATAATAATAATAATAATAATAATAATAATAATAATAATAATATGCATAACTTACCTGACAAAAGAAATAACTTTTGTGGAATTTTGTTGTGTCTGCATAAGTTTACTGCAATAACGAAATAATGTGTAAGCTTTCACAACTCTCCATTTCGTATTTTTTGTAAGTGGGAGGTTCGTGCTTTTCCAGTATTTGATTTCCTCACTTTCTTAATCAAAGAATCTGTTCTGAGGCCCTAGTTCCTTTGCGGGTATCTTTTGCTGGTAATTTCTGTTCCCAGAATGAGACTTTCGCTCTGCAGGAGTGTATGCACTGATATGAAACATCCTGGTAGATTAAAACTGTGTGCGGACCGAGACTCTAACTCGGGATCTTTGCCTTTCGCAGGCAATTACTCTACCGACTGAGCTATGCTAGTACGTCTCAAATGGCTCTGAGCACTAAGCGACTTAACTTCTGAGGTCATTAGTCGCCTAGAACTTAGAACTAATTAAACCTAACTAATCTAAGGACATTATACACATCCATGCCCGAGGCAGGATTCGAACCTGCGACCGTAGCGGTCACGCGGATCCATACTGAAGCGCCTTTAACCGCACGGCTACACCGACCGGCAGTACGTCTCACAATACGTTCTTACACCTTTACTTTTCTGTTACCGTTTAAAATGGATTCAACATAGTTGATGTTTACACCGCACACGAAGGCCGATTTCCTGCACAGTAAACAACCAACTCAAAACACGAAGTGCCGTATGTGGAAATGATTAATCTAAAGTAGTTATGTCTACCAAAATGGTCACTTGACTCCATACAAATGAGGCGCTGAGATCCATGATGGCGTAAGCACACCGGCGTCCATCGCATATTCAAGTGATTATCAGAGAAACCAGTGATAGAGCTTTTCGTGAATTTTCGTGTATACAGTGTGGGCCTACAGCACAGACAATCCTGATACAGCATAAGATTACCAGATTTCAGAAGCACGAATAAATGCTACAGTCTCACAATCGACGGTGATGTGCTTTAGGCCCTTATGATTTTCAGCACCTCAAACGGATTACTGTATGATAAAATTCACAACTTAATATACTATAACTCATTCAGAAACTCACAAAATAGGCTCACTGCTAGAACGGCTTTAACATATACTGACACCCGATCTAATTTTACTACAGTATATAGTGAGTGAATTAGCATATCTGGGAAGTGTGCTATCATGGAGCAGGATTTATGCCGAGCGAACAAGGATAAAAAACTGCCACAGTGTGCTACCACCTCGTGGCACTGACGTAAACTTGTAGTTCAGTGTCAAGGACTAGCTGTGCACATTGTTTATCAAATCCGTAGGTATTTGCCCCTTAAGGCAGTTACGTCACTCGAGTTGTGGATGCGCAAAAGCTCCTTAAAACGTGCACAACTGAAGGTGTGCTTGCGACCTTGATTTTCACGGAGTCTAGAGCAGCAGTAGCACGGTAGATTTAAGTGCGGAATCTTTCAGATTGCAGCGTCTATGTTACGTTTAACAGCATTCAGAGAAAAGTAGCCGATAAATCTCCTAGATGTCGAAAGTTACGGTGTTCACGTGCTCTTAAGCTCTTACGCAACAGCTGCCACTGGTATTAGAGACCGTTGTCCCTTTCTGCACTGTGTGACAGAGCAGGTGTTTTACCTGTCACGTACGTGACAGTAATGAGTGCTTCAGTGTTCTTCTAGCGAAATTTCGGGTCGATAGCGCTCCGCAACCATTGTATTACCAGACAAAGCGAACACCTGCTTAGAGTGGCAGCACTGTCGTGCTGATGTCAGGGAAATGGAAAGGACGATAGTTGTAGCATACACTAGTGTTCCTGAAAGTTCTGTACCGCAACACGATTGACGTCTCTGCACAACTGCCCTTGACCGCCAGTTTTGTTTCGCAATAGGCCTACGCTTCACACGCTACAACTACCACAATACATAGTTTTTATAAATTAGTTGTATGCAAATAACCTGTGAAAAGGTAAATAATGTACGGAAATGTTTGTTACAGCACTGAATGCAGTAGATCTCAAAGATACATAAATTCGTTACCAGTTTCCTGCCAAATCCTATGAAGCAAATTTTGAAATATGGTGGCAACCGCTTGTATTAAGAGTTTTCGCAGCTCGTCGACTTTTCCTGCAAGCGGAGGAATAAATACTGTCTTTAATATAACCCCCATACACGGAAGTCCATGGGGGTTGAATCAGATGATCGTGGTGGCCAGGAGAACGTTTCAACCCATCCAGTCCAAGTCGGCACATTCCTACGGAGAAACGAGACAGCTTCACGATGATACTGTGATGGCCCACCGTATTGCTGGAAAGTAAATTCTGTGCCCCATATCCAGTTCTAATTGAGGCATTAGATAATGTTCAAGCATGTCTAGGTACGACATGCCAGCTAAAGTTGACTCTGCAAAAAAAAAAATACCATCTTTTTGTTACACCTTACAGTGCAAGAAACCTTTACGTTCGGCGAATTCCGAACATGATCGATTACCTGACATGATTTCTGCTCACACCGCAATACCGTAGGTATGGAAGGTGGCTTCGTCACTGAACACAATTTTATTACGAAAATCATCTTCAGTCTGCATGTAGTTAAACATTGCTACACAAAATTCAGCTTGTTTTTCTTTGCCCCTTTGTTTTAAGGCTTACAACAGTTGCAGTTTGTAGGGTTTTAATGACAGAAGTTTCCATAATATCTTCCACACATTAACACTAGGCATATTCAGTCCTAAATTGGCACGTCTCTTTGATTTACCCGAACTCCGAATATAAGACTTCCGAACCTGTTCAATCGCCGAATCAGACTCTTCTGGCCGACCAGAGGCGGCGTCCTGTGTAATACACGGCCAGTTGTACCAATTAACAACAGTTTGTCTATGAGGCTGATTTGGATTTCTGAAACCATAAACAACTCTGCCCACGATCTTTAAGATTATTGTATAACTGATATACACTCCTGGAAATTGAAATAAGAACACCGTGAATTCATTGTCCCAGGAAGGGGAAACTTTATTGACACATTCCTGGGGTCAGATACATCACATGATCACACTGACACAACCACAGGCACATAGACACAGGCAACAGAGCATGCACAATGTCGGCACTAGTACAGTGTATATCCACCTTTCGCAGCAATGCAGGCTGCTATTCTCCCATGGAGACGATCGTAGAGATGCTGGATGTAGTCCTGTGGAACGGCTTGCCATGCCATTTCCACCTGGCGCCTCAGTTGGACCAGCGTTCGTGCTGGACGTGCAGACCGCGTGAGACGACGCTTCATCCAGTCCCAAACATGCTCAATGGGGGACAGATCCGGAGATCTTGCTGGCCAGGGTAGTTGACTTACACCTTCTAGAGCACGTTGGGTGGCACGGGATACATGCGGACGTGCATTGTCCTGTTGGAACATCACGTTCCCTTGCCGGTCTAGGAATGGTAGAACGATGGGTTCGATGACGGTTTGGATGTACCGTGCACTATTCAGTGTCCCCTCGACGATCACCAGTGGTGTACGACCAGTGTAGGAGATCGCTCCCCACACCATGATGCCGGGTGTTGGCCCTGTGTGCCTCGGTCGTATGCATCCTGATTGTGGCGCTCACCTGCACGGCGCCAAACACGCATACGACCATCATTGGCACCAAGGCAGAAGCGACTCTCATCGCTGAAGACGACACGTCTCCATTCGTCCCTCCATTCACGCCTGTCGCGACACCACTGGAGGCGGGCTGCACGATGTTGGGGCGTGAGCGGAAGACGGCCTAACGGTGTGCGGGACAGTAGCCCAGCTTCATGGAGACGGTTGCGAATGGTCCTCGCCGATACCCCAGGAGCAACAGTGTCCCTAATTTGCTGGGAAGTGGTGGTGCGGTCCCCTACGGCACTGCGTAGGATCCTACGGTCTTGGCGTGCATCCGTGCGTCGCTGCGGTCCGGTCCCAGGTCGACGGGCACGTGCACCTTCCGCCGACCACTGGCGATAACATCGATGTACTGTGGAGTCCTCACGCCCCACGTGTTGAGCAATTCGGCGGTACGTCCACCCGGCCTCCCGCATGCCCACTATACGCCCTCGCTCAAAGTCCGTCAACTGCACATACGGTTCACGTCCACGCTGTCGCGGCATGCTACCAGTGTTAAAGACTGCGATGGAGCTCCGTATGCCACGGCAAACTGGCTGACACTGACGGCGGCGGTGCACAAATGCTGCGCAGCTAGCGCCATTCGACGGCCAACACCGCGGTTCCTGGTGTGTCCGCTGTGCCGTGCGTGTGATCATTGCTTGTACAGCCCTCTCGCAGAGTCCGGAGCAAGTATGGTGGGTCTGACACACCGGTGTCAATGTGTTCTTTTTTCCATTTCCAGGAGTGTATAAACACCCTGTATTTATTGGCAGTACAATGCGTGTGAGGCGATATCTCGCCTGAATAAACAAGTGGTTGCTACAATTCTGTTGCTTCATTTTTTCATAAAAATCTAACTTTTTTGAAAAGATCGTGTGGCGTCAATCGCATATGACGACCTGTTTCTTATGGCACACTTTTCAATCAAATCACTTAGACAGAATTTTTCTTCGTGTCGTTACTTGCCTTGGAATTAAGTACCATTCGTAAAACCCGTGAAGCTTTTGCACAGTTGACAAATCTTAGTACTGTTCGTAATACCTGAGGAACTTCGTCCATCGTAGATTTATGTCTTCACCGTCTTAAGTTGCATGCCTTCGACCAACAGTCTCCGATCCCGTCAGCGCTGCACTCAGTTCTGCTTCCACCGTCAATAAAATTGATTACGTTAACACCAAGCAGTCGCGGCTGCCCGAAAGACACTTTTCGTCAGCACTTTGTGTGCGTGCAATGCGGCTTAACAAAGCTCTCTAATTCGAATTGGAACTTGGCTCTATCTACTCGTATGACCAAGTTAATTTTTTGCTACTGCTGTGTGTAAGTTCGGCTATGTCGAGTAATGCTCGATTAAGCAAATAAAGAAAAGCCGTTAAGCTGCGTGCCAATTGCTTACTATTGGGCCGCTGTTCGGGTCTCGCTCGTCTTCAGGAATGCGATAAAGGATGTAATACAAAAATTAAATTATATCTGGTGTCCTGTCCGATAAACAAAGAGATAATAAAAGCACACACCACTTAGACTGCCCACATCCAGGCCTCACGTGAACTGCCTTCAAATAAAGTAGTTAAGCATCTTACGTGGGTCAACAAGAAATAAAATTCCCTTGAAAAATATAAGCATTTAATTACATTGCGACTTGTTAAACTCAAGAGGTAAAACCAACAGCTCATGCTAGCTTCAGTAGATACCACTTGCAACAGGTGTTCATAATTAAAGTGCAGCTACTCACAACGGCTGTAATTATCATATGGCAGCGAACTTAGTAGATATAGTAATACGTTAATGCGGAAACGATTTAAGTCGAAAAAAATAGTTCCAGTTGTGGCCACGAGGTGCAAATTCGAGCTGGAACATACCGATAGCTGACTGGGGACTTTACTCCTCCCTGGCGACCTTTCCGGACCACGATTTTCTCAGTTGTGATAGTCAGGTCGAATACCTCACGGCTGTTATCATCAATGCTGCCGAACGTTCCATTCCTCGTACTACCTCTTCTTCACGTCGCGTTTCCGTCCCCTGGTGGAACGAGGCTTGTAGAGTCGCTATCCGTGCTCGACGACGTGCTTTACGCACTTTTCGCCGCCATCCTACGTTGGCGAATTGTATTGGATACAAACGACTCCGAGCGCAATGCTGTAGAGTCATCAAAGACAGCAAAAAAGCTTGTTGGGCCTCTTTCACCAGCTCCTTTAACAGTTTTACTCCCTCTTCTGTCGTATGTGGTGGCCTGCGCCGGCTGTCGGGCATTAAGGCCCACTCCTCGGTACCTGGCCTGACCTCGGGTAATGAGGTCCTCGTTGATCCTGTGGCTGTCTCCAACGCCTTCGGCCGGTTTTTCGCGGCGGTTTCAAGCTCCGCCCATTACCACCCTGCCTTCCCAGGAAAGAGGCAGAAGAGGCTCGGCGACCTTCCTTCCACTCGCTGAATCTGGAAACTTATAATGCCCCCTTTACTATGCGGGAACTCGAACGTGCGCTTGCACTGTCCCGGTCCTCTGCTCCGGGGCCAGATGCCATTCACGTTCAGATGCTGGCACACCTTTCTCCGGCGGGCAAAAGCTTCCGTCTTCGTACCTACAATCGCGTCTGGACCGAAGGTCAGGTCCCCATGCGTTGGCGTGACGCCGTCGTTGTTCCTATACCCAAACCCGGGAAGGATAGACACCTTCCTTCTAGTTACCGCCCCATTTCTCTTACAAGCTGTGTCTGTAAGGTGATGGAGCGCATGGTTCATGCTCGGTTAGTTTGGATTCTTGAATCTCGACGGCTACTTACCAATGTCCAATGCGGCTTTCGTCGCCGCCGCTCCGCTGTTGACCACCTTGTGACCTTGTCGACATTCATCATGAACAACTTTTTGCGAAGGCGCCAAACGGTAGCCGTGTTCTTCGATTTGGAGAAGGCTTATGATACCTGTTGGAGAGGAGGTATCCTCCGCACTATGCACAGGTGGGGCCTACGCGGTCGCCTGCCCATTTTTATTGATTCCTTTTTAACGGATCGGAAGTTTAGGGTACGTGTGGGTTACGTATTGTCCGACGTCTTCCTCCAGGAGAACGGAGTGCCTCAGGGCTCCGTCTTGAGCGTAGCCCTTTTTGCCATCGCGATCAATCCAATTATGGATTGCATTCCACCTAATGTCTCAGGCTCTCTCTTTGTCGATGACTTCGCGATCTACTGCAGTGCCCAGAGAACATGCCTCCTGGAGCGCTGCCTTCAGCGTTGTCTAGACAGCCTATACTCATGGAGCGTGGCAAATGGCTTCCGGTTCTCTGAAGGGAAGACGGTTTGTATCAACTTTTGGCGATATAAAGCGTTCCTTCCGCCATGCTTACATCTCGGTCCCGTTGTTCTCCCATTCGTGGAAACAACTAAGTTTCTAGGGCTCACGTTGGACAGGACACTGTGTTGGTCTCCGCATGTCTCTTATTTGGCGGCCCGTTGTACACGTTCCCTTAATGTCCTCAGAGTTCTTAGTGGTTCATCTTGGGGAGCGGATCGCACTGTCCTGCTTCGCTTGTATCGGTCCATAGTCCGATCGAAGCTGGATTATGGGAGCTTCGTCTACTCGTCCGCTCGGCCATCCTTCTTACGCCGTCTCAACTCCATCCACCATCGGGGGTTACGTCTTGCGACCGGAGCCTTCTACACTAGTCCTGTCGAGAGTCTTTATGCTGAAGCTGCCGAATTACCATTGACCTACCGGCGCGATGCACTGCTGTGTCGGTATGCCTGCCGGCTGTTGTCTATGCCCGACCACCCCTCTTACCAGTCCTTCTTCGCCGATTCTCTCGACAGTCAGTACGGGTTGTATGTGTCTGCCTTGCTGCCCCCCGGAGTCCGCTTCCGTCGCCTGCTTCGACAATTGGATTTTGCCCTCCCTACCACCTTCAGAGAGGGTGAGAGCCCGACACCACCTTGGCTCCAGGCTCCGGTTCGTATTTATCTCGACCTCAGCTCACTCCCGAAGGAGGGTACTCCGGCTGCAGTGTATTGCTCACGGTTTGTCGAACTTCGTGCTCGACTTGCTGGTCACACCTTTATTTACACCGATGGCTCCAAAACTGACGATGGTGTCGGCTGTGCCTTTGTCGTCGGGGCCGCCACCTTTAAATACCGGCTCCTCGACCAATGTTCCAGCTTTACGGCCGAGCTTTTTGCTCTCCATCAGGCCGTTCAATATGCCCGCCGCCACCGCCATTCATCGTATGTACTCTGCTCTGACTCACTCAGTGCTCTTCAGAGCCTTGGAGCTCCCTATCCGGTCCATCCCTTGATTCAACGGATACAGCAGTCCCTCCATTCTTTCGCTGATAATGGTGGTTCTGTCAGCTTTCTGTGGGTTCCCGGACATGTAGGAGTGCCTGGGAATGAGGCTGCGGATGCTACAGCCAAGGCTGCAGTCCTCCTGCCTCGGCCAGCCTCCCATTGTGTCCCGTCATCTGACGTTCGTGGGAATGTTTGTTAGAGGCTCGTGTCGTTGTGGTGGGATGCTTGGTCATCCCTCCAAGGAAACAAGCTCCCGGCAGTAAAACCGCTCCCAACTGCTTGGACAACCTCCGCCCGACCATCTCGGCGAGAGGAGGACCTTCTGACCAGGTTGCGGATTGGACATTGCCAGTTTAGCCACCGCTACCTGCTCTCCGGTGACCCAGCCCCGCAGTGCCCTTGTGGTCAGGCATTAACAGTGCGCCATGTTTTATTGTCGTGTCCCCGCTTTAGTCAGTCTCGTGTTGTCCTGTCCCTGCCATCTACTTTACCGGATATTTTAGCTGATGATGCTCGAGCAGCTACTCGTGTTCTGCGTTTTATAACTTTGACTGGCTTGTCCGAAGACATCTAACTTTTTTTACTTATTTTATCTGCATCTTTGTCAAGCCTTTCTGGTGTCCCCCCTCCCCTTGAGTTTTACTAGATTCCATGTGCTCTAATAACTGTGACTGGGCGCTAATGACCTCAGTAGTTGAGCGCCATTAAACTCCACAAAAAAAAAAAGAGGTGCAAATCAGGCGCTGTACACGCTACGACATCCACGCTGTCATTTGACTAGCCCTTAATGTTAATGCACAGTATGGCTATCGAAAAAGAGACGTGCACTGTTAGTGAAACTGTTTTGTGTGAACGGCAGCAATTACAGTGTTGGCATGAGAGTGTATCTCCGACTGAAAGTTTGAGAAGCTGCCAGATGTCATTTAATGGTTAACAGAAAATTATAATGAAATTCGAAAACAAGGGTGAACTTGATGTGCCGCCTGGAAGAGGAAGACGTGCTCTCCCGGTGGAAGTTTGTTTCTTTAACTGACACTGCAGCATGTGTATCGGGCAGTGCTAGTATTCGTGCAGCGTCACGAAAAGCATTCATCCCACCGTCAACCAACGGAAAGTTTCGCGGTCTGTTTTACACAGGTACCCGTTCAAAGTCCAGACGGCGCAGGAACTGAAACCTCATGACTCGCAGCAATGTTTTGGTTATGCCCTTCGGCTTCTGACATGGATCGAAGTTGATGACATTTGACCGGACGGTAATCTGCGGAATGACGAGGCTCATTTTACAGTAAGGGCGCAGTGAATACACAGAACTGCCGAATTCGAGGTACTCTTAAACTGCGTCTTGTGCACGAAGCACCGTTGCCCTCGCCGTATGTGACTGTGTGGTGTGGATTCATAAGCACCTTTATTCTCGGTCCTTTCTTCTGTGAAGAGAGCACATCTAGAGGGCCTGTAAGGTATACCGTGACGCCTGCGCTTCATCGAGACCACCTTATGCGGCGTGTGATTCCTGCTTTGGAAGAAACAGCTGTAATCTTGCAAGATGGGGCAACACTTCACGTCGCTCGCCCAGTGGAAGATACGCTTCCACGAACGTGTTATTTCAAGAGGTTTTCCAGATGCGTGGCCCGCAAGATCATCTGAATCCATGTGACTGCTGGCTCTGGGGATATCTAAAAGAGCGCGTTTGCCAGGGACACGTTCGGTCTCTACCTGATCTGAAGGTCAGTATACAGGAACATGTTGCTCACATTCCTCCTGGACTACGAAGTTTTGCTTCCATACGACAGCTACAGCCCATACTTAACCTCTGTGAGTAGCTGCACTTATAACCACCCGTTCGGTACATAATCCATGCGTTCTAGTGCTCAGCTGTGTAAATTGGCAGAGCTGGCACGGCCACTGATAAACAGGCTTCTCGGCCACACCGTCGGCATAGGACACTGGAAACCATGGACGGCTGACTAACTTCTTAGTGCAGATGCTGTCTGAAAATGTTTTCTCCACGAGTTGTTTCAATCTTTCATCATAGGGTGATCTGCACACTCGAACACGACTAGAAAGCATATACACTGGGCGAGGTGGCTCGTTGGTTATTCGGGAGGACGAGGGTTCAGTCAAAAAAATGGTTCAAATGGCTTTAAGTATTATGGGACTTAACATCTGAGGTCATCAGTCCCCTAGACCTAGAACTACTTAAATGTAACTAACCTAAGGACATCCATGCGCGGGGCAGGATTCGAATCTGCGGCCGCAGCAGCAGCGCGGTTCCGGTCTGAAGCGCCTAGAACCGCTCGGCCAACGTTTCAGCCCCGCTTCCGGCCGACCATAGTTGTATTTTTGTGATTTCCCTAAATCGCTCCAGCGAAATGCCGGGATAGTTACTGTGAAAGGGCACGGCTTTTTTCCTTCCCCGTCGTTAACACAATCCGAGTTTGTGCTCCTTCTGTAACGAGCTCGATGTCGATGAGACTTTAAACCTCGTCTTCCTTCTCCAGGAAAGCATACAAGTACGCGTAATAAAGTAAGACTGAGGGATCAATCCACATGGAGTCAGAGTTTATAGTACTTTAAACGCTTTCAATTCTGCAAGTTCATCAGAGCTGCGTGAAGCACAGTGGAAACCATCTAAGGAACTACTGTACTCAAGTCACATGCCACGTAAGTTTAGTGTTCATAATACTCTACACAATTAGAAGTGTCTGCCATTTAAACTGAACATTTCGTAAGGACAACCGAAAGAGAGCACGCGAGGGCAAAAATATAGCGTGCTGTGCGCAAGTCAAGGATACTAGTTTTTAAACATAGGTTTAACAATCTTTTTCTGATGGCTTACAATCATATAAACATATTGGAACTAGCATCGAATAATTAATGTTAATTGCCTACTTTTTACGGCTTTCGACGGCTGGTCGATAGATAAAGATAATTTTTGAAAATGGTGTAACATCCTTAATTTCTATACTGAACACTACAGTTTTGCGCTACTGTAACTGTCGCTAATGCTATTGCATAAACACGATATGTTCACTGTAAATTGTCCTTCTTTTACGAAATACTCAATTTAAAGTGCCCGACATTATTTTTTGTACAGAGCATTTAAATACTTAGCTTATGAAGTTGTGTTGAAGTAGCCTTCAGTCCGAAGGCTGAAAAGTGTCGCTCAACATGCTGGTCTATCCTGTACAAGCCACTCCATCTCTGTATAGACTAATTACTGCATCCTTATTCATTCGAACCTGTTTACTGTGTTCAAGCCTTAGTGTTCAAAAATGCTTCAAATGGCTCTGAGCACTATGCGGCTTAACTTCTGAGGTCATCAGTCGCCTAGAACTTAGAACTAATTAAACGTAACTAACCTAAGGACATCACACACATCCATGCCCGAGGCAGGATTCGAACCTGCGACCGTAGCGGTCGCTCGGTCCCAGACTGAAGCGCCTAGAATCGCTCGGCCACACCGGCCGGCCCAGTTTTCTGCTTCTCCTACCAATTGTGTAATAATACTCGTCGAGGTTATAACATAGTAATAAAAACACGTTGCTTTACTTACGCATCAAAATGTAATGAACCTACCTGCAAAGTGACCGTTAGTAGGATATTAGACTCTTAGGGATCTTTGTTTTGTACAGTATTTAATCACTTGTCATGTTACTGGATTTCGAAGTAACATTTACGTGTAGCGCAATGGCTTACATGATGGACAGAATGTTTTAAAGCTGTGCGTTTATTTTTATTTTCCTTCCTTTGCCACAAGTTTCTTAATCTCTCGGTGACTCCGAACACACTTCTTTTTGTAAGGCGATGGTTGCAATGTCAGTTCTGGCGTGCCTGTCGTACATTTCTTAGCGGTACTTGTAATTCTCGCAAAACAAGTTTTTTGAAAAATGAAGGTTGTCCCGCGCTTACCATGGGTCGAATTACATGTAAAACTGCCTTGCTCTGCGGAGAGAGAAAGTATTGGGTTAACCTGCACGCACGAAGGTAATTCTATAGTCCCTGGATTAGGATCCCCACTAAGAAATGCAAAGTGATGCGCCTCCGACCGCACTGGTGCGCGAAGGAAACAGCCGTCTTTAAAGATACAGGGGTCTTGTTTTAAGTGTGACCTCGTGTCGCCTTGTCTACACGCGCCTCTGCTGCGGAAAGGCGCTTACCGAGAATAATGGGGCCTTGTAGCGCGAGTTGTTTCGAAAGGCCCTCTTGGCTGTCGTGAAATTCGCTACAAGCAAGTGTTACACCCGCTCTTTACATGCAGTTGTTTCAGCTGCTCTCTCCAGCAGAAATCGAAGATTTTCGTCCCGGGCTATAACGACGCCCAGCTACATTTCAAGAGCTTGAGAAATGATAAATCTGACTGACGAGAGAATTTGGGAGGTGAGACTATGTGACAGTAACGAGAATTAACTGAAACCTATTGTAGCTATACATTCTGATTCTGTGATAATGATATAAATTTTCAAGGATGACTGAGAAGGGTGAATATATCAATTTGTGGTAGCAGACCCCTGTTCCGTTTTGGGAGGATGTGTATGGACAAAACCAAGAAAAACAAGCCCATTAAACTTCGGCTTTGATGTGCATGCCTTAAGAACTGTGAGCATTCGTTGTTCTTCGCTCTGCGAAACAAATCTCTTGCAGCATGCATTTCAAAGCCCATGTTTATTAGACAATTTTTTCCATACTACCATAGATGATGTCAGCATCAGAAAGTCTTCCGATTATAACTTTTGACACAGGTATTTTCAGGTCAGGTTCATCATCTCAAATTGATACTTTTACCCTTCTTCCATCGTCACTGAAAGTTTGTATCATCATCATGAAATGATCCTGTATACAGGGTGATTGTTACACTACTGGCCATTAAAATTGCTACACCAAGAAGAAATGCAGATCATAAACGGGTATTCATTGGACAAATATGTTATACTAGAACTGACATGTGATTACATTTTCACACACTCTGGGTGCATAGATCCTGAAAAATCAGTACCCAGAACAACCACCTCGGACCGTAATAACGGCCTTGATACGCCTGGGCATTGAGTCAAACAGAGTTTGGACGGCGTGTGCAGGTACAGCTGCCCATGCAGCTTCAACACGATACTACAGTTCATCAAGAGTAGTGACTGGGGTATTGTGACGAGCCAGTTGATCGGCCACCATTGACCAGACGTTTTCAATTGGTGAGAGATGTGGAGAATGTGCTGGCCAGGGCAGCAGTCGAACATTTCCTGTATCCAGAAAGGCCCGTACAGGACCTGCACCATGCGGTCGTGCATTATCCTGCTGAAATGTAGGGTTTCACAGGAATCGAATGAAGGGTAGAGCCACGGGTCGTAACACATCTGAAATGTAACGTCCACTGTTCAAAGTGCCGTCAATGCGAACAAGAGGTGACCGAGAAGTGTTACCAATGGCACCCCATACCATCACGCCGGGTGATACGCCAGTATGTCGATGACGAATACACGCTTCCAATGTGCGTTCACCGCGATGTCGCCAAACACGGATGCGACCATCAGGATGCTGTAAACAGAACCTGGATTCATGCGAAAAAATAACATTTTGCCATTCGTGCACATAGGTTCTGAGTACAGCAACACAGGCGCTCCTGTCTGTGATGCAGCGTCAAGGGTAACCGCCGCCATGGTCTCAGATCTGATAGTCCATGATGCTGCGAACGTCGTCGAACTGTTCGTGCAGATGGTTGTTGTCTTGCAAACGTCCCCATCTGTTGACTCAGGGATCGAGACGGATCCGTTACAGCCATGCGGATAAGATGCCTGTCATCTCGACTGTCAGTGATACGAGGCCGTTGGGATCCAGCACGGCGTTCCGTATTACCCTCCTGAACCCACCGATTCCTATCTTCTGCTAACAGTCATTGGATCTCGACCTGCGCGAGCAGCAATGTGGCAATACGATAAACCGCAATCGCGATAGGCTACAATCCGACCTTTATCAAAGTCGGAAACGTGATGGTACGCATTTCTCCTCCTTACACGAGGCATTACAACAACGTTTCACCAGGCAACGCCGGTCAACTGCTGTTTGTGTATGAGAAATCGGCTGTAAACTTTCCTCCTGTCAGCACGTAGTAGGTGTCGCCACCGGCGCCAACCTTTGTGAATGCTTTGAAAAGCTGATCATTTGCATATCACAGCATCTTCTTCCTGTCGGTTAAATTTCGCGACTGTAGCACGTCATCTTCGTGGCATAGCAATTTTAATGGCCAGTAGTGTATTAACGTTTTAAAAATCCCGAAGCAATTCGATTACTCTGAGAATAAGGCACATGGGGTAGCAAATGTCGCGAAATACCCGAAAAGTGGAAGACAGATGTTGAAAGTATGACGACACCAAATGACGTACCTCGCCGTACGTGTAGTGGTTGAGCTTACTCGTCTGTAGCATCTGATCATCCGAACAGTGGCCTAGTATTCCTGTCGATCTGGGTCTAGGTCCGCATATGCGACTGTAGCACGTGTGACTCAGGGCTTGAGTTTTGCGTGTGGCAAGTAGTATTTTTCTCACTGCATTAGACAATTACGTGCTTCCTTTGATGTAAGATTTGTTGTTTTATTCTCCTGTTCCATGGTCTACGCTGGTTTCACTGCGAACCACAGTACAATAAAAACCTACCGAATTGCGTCACACGTAAATTAGTATGAGATTCCAAATTGCATCGGTACCAGTAAATGACCTACGTTTTCTTTACTAAATATTGCTTGTAAACAGAAAAAAGGAACAAAAGGAAAGAAACGCAAACCAAGACCAGATTTTACATGGTTACAGCGACGACACTAATTTTGTGACTTCTACGTTTACAACAGATCACATTTACAGGAGGTGTTCGAAATTTGCACCGTTTGTTCGAAAACAACATCGCTCACTCATCCCTTCACTCCTAAGCCCAACCGCTACACGTACGTCTAGGTATGTCCTTTGGTGACGTCACATGTTGAACAATTGTTATAAGTTTTTGGGGGTAGTATTTCTCGACATTTGCAACCTCGTGTGACTTAGATCAAATTCCTTGACTCATCATCATCATCTAAGTCACTTCGGGGTTTTAATCATTACTACGAATCACCTTGTCTAAATGTTCTGCGAGTCAGTCTCTGAATAAAAGTGTTTTGTAAGTTCGTGTGAGATGAGTTACATGAATAACCTACAACCTTGATTGGAAATACTGTCCGTTAAATTGTTTTTACCTGGGAAATAGACGTTTCGCATACCTACGTAAATGCGATTTTGTTGCTGTCTTCTCAGTTTTCTTTCCAGTGCGTTAAGGAATTATGTTTTGGATTTCACCGTCGCTCCACCATTTACTGTCCTTAGTTTCCCATCTAATCTCATGGATCACTTATTTTTGAAACAGAATGCACAAATTCAAAATTACATTTTTCAGGTTCGGTTCCAGTGTCTTTCGAAATTTATCGAAAGAAGAGACACATTGAGACTGTGTACTTGCTTGACAGTTGGCGATGAAAGAACGGTCGGCCCGATAGGTGACCCGTTGCCGAACTGTGATCAAGGAGCGGGTGCGGATTTTCGATTACTAAGTTGTTTGGAGCGTTTCAAGCGAGATCTGAAGCACCTTCTTCGTAGAATTGTCACCCTTGATGGGACCTGGATTCACTACTCCCCGAAAACACAGCAACAATCAAAACTACTGGCTCCTAGTGAATGTGTCCCGACAGAGCGAATACTGACATATCGGTCGGAAAACTTACTGCGACGATTTTTTGGGAAATGAAATCTCGTGCGCATGAGGTTCATAGAAAAATGGAATTACGTAGAGCCATTATAGTGAGGTGCTCGATCGATTCCAGAAGAAATTGAAGAGAACGGAGACCCAGTTAACCAAAGAAAGTGGTGTTCACCACTACAACTTGCCAGATTATTCCTCTGGAGTTTCCGCCGCAAAACCGTGATGATTGTGTTTGTGTCATGAGTTACTGCCGCACCCTCAGTATTTGCCCTACCTGGTTCCCTGCGATTTGTTCTTATTCACATACGTGAACAAAGTGCCTGAAAAAAAAAAAAGTTCAAATGAGGTTATTCGAAAGGGTTTTGGAGTGCTTGGCACTTCATATTTTCACATATTTCATATATGACTCGGACCCTTGGAAAAAGTACGAAGTTGGAAAATATTTTAAACAAAAATGCCCTAATTTCTAACATACTTACTGAACTATCGTTTGAAGAAGAGCACAACGCAAAAAAGTAGTTCTTTGTTTTACGAGTCGGTGATTGTATAACTGTACGGAAATTCCAAGTTCAGCTGTATTCAGATGACATTTTTTTTTTCCGTGTGCGATGGGTGTAATACGTACTGAAGCTGGTTGATGTATCAGTGCCAGTCTACAGCTGCTACGAATTTAGTAAGTTAGGACTCGCCTTAGCTCCCAATACATCGCCGGGCTCTTGGGAGTAGATGGCGGTCTTGAAGAGGAAATGACTCCCGTTTTACTCGCTGCCCGGCGCTGAATGCCGCCAGCGGGCTGCAAAGGGTTAGCTCCGCAGTTGGCTTGCCGGCGGCGAGGCGTCCGCCTCATTTCCGAGCGCATTCTCGCGCTCCACTTGCATCGGAAACCATTTCCGGCCTCACCCCCCCCCCCCCCCCCCAGCTTCCAGCTCCTGCTGAGAAAGGTTCTTTGTTTCGGTGGGATCGCCTCCCCAGCCCCCGTTGCCTGGCAACCGTAATCAGCGACGGGGAGCCGCTGGCCTCTCGCAGCTGTCAGGCCCAGCGCAGATGGTCCTTCCACTTCTCGAGACGATTGTCTTCTTCTACGCTCCGCCTAGAGTCAGTGTTCTAACCAAATTCTCTGTTCCCAGTGTTGACGAGCAAATAAATTTCGTCTTCAACAGAATTTCTTAATCATCCTTCTAACAAGGGAACCTCCCCATCGCACCCCCCTCAGATTTAGTTATAAGTTGGCACAGTGGATAGGCCTTGAAAAACTGAACACAGATCAATCGAGAAAACAGGAAGAAGGTGTGTGAAACTATGAAAAAAATAAGCAGAATATACAAACTGAGTAGTCCATGCTCAACATATGTAATATTAAGGATAGTACTACCGTAGTAGCGCCGTGGTCTTGTGGTTAGCGTGAGCAGCTGTGGAACCACAGGTCCTTGGTTCGAATCTTCCCCCGAGTGAAAATTTTAATTTTTTATTTTCAGACAATTATCAAAGTTCAGGCACACACACACACAATCAACTTCGCTCTCCAAAATTCCAGGATATGTTCAGATTTGCTTGGACACATGCAGGATTTGACGGTCTACACACGCAAAAATTTGAAAACGTTAAAAACATATTTTTTCACAGAGCACAAGGAAAACTGTGCGACTGTTGCAGTCATTTGTTGCAGTTTATGTGACAAACTCTTATGCTTTCATCACCTTTTTGGGAGTGATTATCACATCCACAAGAAACCCTAAATCGGGCAAGGTAGAACAATCTTTTTACCCATTCGCCAAGTGTACAAGTTAGGTAGGTCGACAACATATTCCTGTCATGTGACGCACATGCCGTCACCAGTGTCGTATAGAATATATCAGACGTGTTTTCCTGTGGAGGAATCGGTTGACCTATGACCTTGCGAACAAATGTTTTCGGTTCCCTTTGGAGAGGCACGTCCTTTCGTCTACTAATCGCACGGTTTTGCGGTGCGCTCGCAAAACACAGACACTAAACTTATCACAGTGAACAAAGACGTCAATGAACGAACGGACAGATAATAACTGCGAAAATAAAGAAATTAAAATTTTCACTCGAGGGAGGACTTGAACCAAGGATCTCGCGTCCCACTGCTGCTCACGCTGACCACGGGACCACGGCGCTCCTGATCTCACACTGTCCTCGATGTTGCATATGTTGCACATAGACTACTCAGTTTGTATATTTTGCTTATTTTTTTCATAGTTCCACACAACTTCTTCCTGTTTTCTTGAATGATCTGTGTTCAGTTTTTCAAGGCCTATCCACTGTGCCAACTTATAACTAAATCTGAGGGGGGGGGTGCGATGGGGAGGTTCCCTTGTAAGTAGAACCCTAGTTAATAACCACTTATGTTGTCGAATCCCTGGTTTGTTTCTATAGTATGTTGTTAATATGACCTTCACCAAAAGAGTTCATTTGTAACGAAATGACGATGTTTGTCAATATTAAAATTTATAGATACACGATGTCCCTCGATCGACTCATCTAGACGCATTTTATCTGGTGTTCCGGCACGTATTTACAATTTCACTTTTTCAATGTGTAGCTGGAGTCAGCCCAAATAAATAAAGCTCATTTCGTCTTTCATGTGACGCTCAGTGTCGACGGAAAGCGTCAGTTTTTCCCGTTTAAACAAAATTATCTGTATATTGAGCAAGCAATAAAGGAAGCAAAAGAAAAGTTCGGAGTAGGTATTAAAATCCATGGAGAGGTAATAAAAACTTTGAGGTTCGCCGACGACATTGTAATTCTGTCAGAGACAGCAAAGGGTTTGGAAGAGCAGTTGAACGGAATGGACAGTGTCTTGAAAGGAGGGTATAAGATGAACATCAACAAAAGCAAAACGAGGATAATGGAATGTAGTCAAAATTAAATCGGGTGATGCTGAGGGAATTAGATTAGGAAATGAGACACTTAAAGTAGTAAGAGTTTTGCTATTTGGGGAGCAAAATATCTGATGATGGTTGAAGTAGAGATGATATAAAATGTAGACTAGCAATGGCAAGAAAAGCGTTTCTGAAGAAGAAAAATTTGTTAACATCGAGTATAGCTTTAAATGTCAGGAAGTCGTTTCTGAAAGTATTTGTATGGAGTGTAGCCATGTATGGAAGTGAAATGTGGACGATAAATAGTTTAGACAAGAAGAGAATAGAGGCTTTTGAAATGTGGTGCTACAGAAGAATGCTGAAGATTAGATGGGTAGATCGCATAACTAATGAGGAGGTATTGAATAGAATTGGGGAGAAGAGGAGTTTGTGGCACAACTTGACTAGAAGAAGGGACCGGTTGGTAGGACATGTTCTGAGGCATCAAGGGATCACCAGTTTAGTACTGGAGGGCAGCGTGGAGGGTAAAAATCGTAGAGGGAGACCAAGAGATGAATACACTAAGCAGATTCAGAAGGGACAGTAAAACATGCAAAATAACCAGTACTCGAGCAGCGACCGAGCAGCGCTGCTGTGTGCGGTAGCAGTAAGCTCAAGCCAGAACGGTACCGTCGCTGTTGGAACGCTGGCTGTTCTTCGTGTTTTAGTGTTCCTGTTAATTCGTATCGATAAAAAAATATTACACTAGACTATTTGGGGCTGCTCTCGAATGGGCAGGTACAAATTTCCCCCCCCCCCCCCAAATCTTTATTGTAACGGGAAAAACCGACGGTTTCCGACGACACTGTGCGTTGCAGGGAAGACGTGATGAGCAGTATTTGTGTTGCATCCAGCTACACACTGAACAAACTAAATTGCGAATGTCTGTCGGAACAGCATAGAAAATGTGCCTGTCGACTCTTGGGAGTGATACCCTCTATGCAGGGTGTTTTAAAAGTTTTTGGATCAAACATCTAGGGGCGGTAGATAATGGCCCCAGGAACAACTTTTGCTAGAGACAAAATGTTTACTGACACTTTCCGGCGAAACTGGGTGTCCTTTTGTCCTGATTATGCCCCTTAGAGGCCACAGGGTCTAGGCACTTAGCCTGAGACTTAGTACTGCCTGGCAGTGACAACACAGACAAAAGTTGTTTGTATCAGTAAAAATTGATACGAAACAAACGCGTCAGTATTCTCATGTGTTAACAGAAGTGTGTGTTTACCCTGTAGTTTCGAATTATGCACGTTTTCGTTACTCAAACCTAATGAACTGTTGAAAGAACATAAATCTAAATGGTTCAAATGGCTCTGAGCACTGTGAGACTTAACGTCTGAGGTCATCAGTCCCCTAGAACTTAGAACTACTTAAACCTAACTAACCTAAGGACATCACACACATCCATGCCCGAGGCAAGAATCGAACGTGCGACCGTAGCGGTGGCGCGGTTCCATTCTATGGCGCCTAGAACCGCTCGGCTACCCCGGCCGGCACATTCGTCTAGACCAGGGTTTCCTAAACTCTGTTCCTTGCACCATTAGTGTTCTGCGGGAAGTAAGTGCTCCGAGAAAAACTATTAACAACACTGGGTTTTATCCCGACATTTGACCGATACTGTTTTCAAAAAATTTATTATTATTTCTGGTCTATTGTTATATACGTTTCTATATTGAAGTAATCACTGAATAAAATATTTTTATGATTTTTAAAATTTCTATTAACCTTCAATATAGACAAGGTGTTCCATGGAAGTACAAGAATTCTTAGAATATTTCGTCAGAGGAAAAGTTTGGGAACTCCTGGTCTAGACATTTTTGCTGCTTAAGTCATATTAGCGATGCTTAAAATGTATTCGTGCAGTTTATAATGCAAATTGAGTAAAGCGCTATTTTCGTTTCTAGATTTTAAACATGGCTGAAACAGCAACTGTTGAAATTCTTCACGGTAAATGATGACGTCCAAAACAGTTGCAGGATAAAGATTTATTAAAGTTCTTGACCACGGTTTCGGTATATTTAAATATACATTCATCAGAAGTAAAATACCTAAAATCACATCCTGCAATGGAGATTCATAAAACGAATGTGCCAAAGGCGTCGTCAGTAGTTAAAACATCATCTCCATTTATACAACATAATTATGGACAGATGGTCGATGCTAACACAGCTTAGCATCAGTACTTCGCCTATTAATGGCACAATTGTTTTATGGATCTCCATTGCAGGATGTGATTTTAGGTATTTTACTACTGATGAAGGTATATTTAGATATACCGAAACAGTGGTCAAGAATTTTAATAAATCTTTATCTTGCAACTGTTTTGGCTGTCATCATTCACCGTGATGCTATTTTCGTTATTAATATCCCATATGGTGCTATGGAAGGAAGCTGAAAATTAGGTGTCCTGGTAAGATATGGGAAGGTATTCTGCAGAATCGATGAGAATTTTGACCTTGTGGTACAGAGTGATAAGAAGTGTTCCGATACATCAGAAGTAACATAAGGGGGACAAAGGTGCCAGAAACTGTGTAGAAAGGCAGAGGCTGAGATACATACAACAACTAATTAAGAGTTTGGCACAGGAGAGGAATAAGTGGCTAGCCGCATCAAGTAATCAGAAGACTGGTGGAAAAAAAATAGAACTAGATTTGAGTTTCCGAGGTAGGAAGAGTTAAACAGACAGCGACAATCCATTGCCATGAGCAAGTTCGTAAAGCACTGCTGTTTTACTCTTGGTAACGACACAGCGGGTGGTGGCGAGGCGAGAGCAGGTGTAGAGCAGAGGGCCGGCCCCTCTGCTTTCAGCAGGATCGCCGTCTCGAGTGGGCGTTAAGAGCACTCGCAGCACGGGCTGCCCACGGCCGCTCAATAGCAATCCCCTTTCCCTCGCCTCTGGTCTTAATTCTGGCGCTCCCCTACTTCCGGTCCCGTCCTGCGTGCCTGAGGGGACGCATTTGTGGTTCCTCTTCCGCCCTCAGGCTGCGTTCTATATTTAACGCCTCGTGGACGCGTACATATCCTCCCCAAACATCGTCACTCAGTCGGATGCTGGGCTTAACGCAACAGGCGTCACGAAATACGATAACTCACACCCTGCAATGTTCCTTTTCCCGAAAAGTATGAAAAACCGCTGCAGCTCATGACCTTCTGGGAGTAATAATCTTCAGGGATATCAAACAGAATGTTCACATAGGCCCACTCGTTCGTTGGAAGATCGGATGGCGCCCATCGGTTTATTGGCAGAATACTAGAAAAATATGTTTACAAAAAGGATTGCTTAAAAACCTCGCGCGACCCATGCTGAATTATAACTGAAGTGTGTGTGAGACCCGTACTAACTGGGACTGACTAGGAATTTTGAACTTAAAGAAGGGCAGCATGAAAGGTCACAGGCTTGTAAGAGAGACGCGCAGATACTGGGAAGCTGAATTAGCGAATGGTCGAAATAGACGAAAACTATCCCCATGGAAAGTTGACTCCAGAAGTTTCAAGGACCAGCTGTAAGCGAAGAACCAGGCACATTCTACAACCCCACGTATCACTCCCGTAGGGATGGCTAAGACAAGACTAGTGTAACCTTCCAACAGAAAATTCTGTAACCTACCAATAATACAATGTGACTAAGATCGCAATAAAATTGTGGTTCACTAATAACCTTTCAATATAGATTGTGAATTTAAACTGGTAAATTTTGGACATCAGCAGTGCTGCGTCATGGCCCTGAAAGATCATTCCAAATAAATTGAAAATTTTTACCTCAATTAAGTCTCCGGATAACGCGTATATATCTGCTCTCATAAGAAATTTTTCTGGCACAGCCCAGTGCAATGCTGGCCGATACATTTGTCATGTATAAAAGAGACAACTGATTTTTCTTTACAATGATCGGGTTGACCATGGATTGGAGAAATTAGTAAATTCTTTAAACTGAGATGAATAATTGTCAAAAGTTAATTTTTTTATGAGAAACATTATTATTAAGAGATTTTTAAAACATTTTACATGGGTCTTGATATAACAGTAGTACATATGCGCGAGGCTGCTTTTACCTTACAACACTCAGGCACCGCCATCGCTCCCCACGACCGGTCTCGCGAACTCCATTCACCAGGCTGCTAGCTACTACTTTGCATTGCATTGTTGGGGGGGAAGAGACCAAACAGCGAGGTCATCGGTCTCATCGGATTAGGGAAGGACGGGCAAGGAAGTCGGCCGAGCCCTTTCAAAGGAACCATCCCAGCATTTGCCTGGAGCGATTTAGGGAAATCACGGAAAACCTAAATCCGGATGGCCGGACGCGGGATTGAACTGTCGTCCTCCCGAATGCGAGTCCAGTATGCCAACCACTGCGCCACCTCGCTCGGTGCTAGCTACTACTTACTCCTACTGCCACTCAGTTCCTGCTGCTGACAACACTGCTCTCTGGTCTGAGATTCTCTTATAGCTTACATATCGCTGGCAGCGCGTGAGCAATCCATCGAAATTACATCTGCTAGAGTGCGCTAGCAACAAATTCTTTAATCATGGATCTCTCACACTAGTTTCAGTGCGCGTAGACCAGCAGGAAGAAGCCCTAATAATTCGTACAATGGTAAGTACCCTCTGCAATGCACTTCAGTGGTTTTCAGAGTATAGCTGTGGCTGCAGATATGGTCAGGGCGAAGTGCAAAGCTTGCAATCCAATTGGATGATTTAATGGTACCACACGCGAAGTGATCTCTTTACCAACGCACCCTCATAAAGCTTCGACACTGCTGTTGTTGATGGTTGTTAAGCTCGAAGATCTCTCCGCACTAGTTGTCTTATTCAACTCTCGTCACTGCTGCATTCGTGCTGCATCGTAAACACATTTCTACATCTACATCGATGCTCCGCAAGCCACCGCACTGTGCATAGCGGAGACTACCCTATACTACTACTACTACTACTACTACTACTACTACTACTACTACTAATTTCCTTTCCTATTGCACTCGCAAACACAGCAGGGGAAAAACGACTATCTATATGCCTCCGTGTGAGCCCTAACGTCTCGTATCTTATCACCGTGATCCTTACGCGCATTGTATGATGATGGCGGCAGTAGAACCGTTCGGCAGTCAGCTTCAAATGCCGGTTCTCTAAATTTTCTCAACAATGTTTCTCGAAAAGAACGTCGCCTTCCGTCCGAGGATTCCCTTTTGAGTTTCCGAAGCATCTCCGTAATACTTCCATGTTGTCTGAACCTACCGCTAACAACTCTAGCTGTCCGACTTTGAATTGCTTCGACACTTTCCTTCAGTCCGACGTGATACGGATCCCAATCACTCGAGCGTACTCAAGAATAGGTCGCAACAGCGTCCTATAAGCGGTGTCCTTAATGGGAGAACCACTCTTTCCTAAAATTTCTCCCAAAAAAACCGAAGGCGACCATTCGGCTTACCTGTCGATGTTCTCACACGCTCGTTCCATCTCACGTCACTTTGCGACGTTACGCCCAGATATTTAATCAAGCAGGACACTAGTAACGCTGTAACCGAACGTTACAGGTTTGTTCTTCCGATTAATCCGCTTTAATGTAAATTTTTCCTCTTTTTAGGGCTAGCTGCCATATATCACACCAAAGTGGAAATTTTGTGTACGTCGTCTTGTACCTTCCTAGTCACTCAACTTATCTTACACCACTGCATAAACAGCAAACAACCGCAAATTACTGCCCAAAGTATCCGCCAAATCATTTGTCATTTACGTATATAGAGAACAGCACCAGTCCTATCACACTTCCATGGGGCACTTCTGGCGATACCCTTTCCTTTCATGAACGCTCGCTGCCGAGTACAACATACTGGGTTCTATTATTTAAGAAGTCTTCGAACCACTCGTAAATAATATTTGTGAACTTATTCCATACGCTCGTACCTTACTTAACAGCCTGGAGTGGGGCCGGAAATTTAGAAAAATGGAACCTGCATGTTGCCCTTCATCCGTAGTTCGCAATATATCATATCCTATTGTAACACGCATTCGACACGTGTTCTCTCTCTTATTCCCCGATGCCTCAGATTTCCCCTACCAACGTGTCTTTTTTAGTCAGTTGTGCGACAAAGCTCATTCCTCCCAGCTTCGCATAAGTACCTTTTTATTAGTACACTCAACCGAGTGAGGTGGCGTTATCGTTGGCACACAGGATTCGCTTTCAGGAGGACCATGATTCGGATCCACGTATGGCCATGGAGATTTAAATTTTCCATGAGGCCGTGGGCCGCACGGACCTATTATCTTCTGAAAGACATATTTTCTGAAACAGACCCGGCTGTGATCTTTAGGGCAGGCCAGGCGCTGATATCACAATGTTTCCATCAATCAGGATTGTCACTCGAGAGCCGCTTCCGTGACGTCGCTGCCTTTCACGTCTAACACCGCTGCCCAGGAGCAGCCAGCTGTAGACGTTAGTGGTCATGACTTTGTATATTTATTCCTGTTGACTTCCAAACGGCTAAACGCTGGACTTAAGACGGTTTTGCTCCCTTCGAAATTTAAGCTTTGTGCCTTCAGTTTGTATCTCAGTGCTGAAGGTCCTTCGGGACTTTTTATAAAAAGTCAGTGATTTTTTAATGGACTTAACTCAGTGACAGTCGCCTGAAGTACTGATGCTCTATTTCAAGATGTCTTATATTGAGTGTTGTTTCAATCCACGTCTGAGTGGATGTGCTACTAATCTTTGATAGACAAACTTGTCCAGTCAATGTTACCGGATATTTCTTGCGCCGCCGTCGTCGGACATATCATTTATATTCGATGTGTTGTTAGTTCTATATTTCAGGAAAGAATTTCTTGCTATTACGAACCTACATTTTGTATTCTCTTTCCTTCGACGCAATCAGTTATTCTTCTGGAATAATAGAAAATCTCTAAGATTTATAGCATCAGATTTGCAAATCTTATTCCCACATCATCGAGTGATTTGACTACATTCAATTACTCTCGTTTTACTTTAACTGATGTTCATCAGTTAACGTTTTTATCAAGACACTATCTTTTCCGTTCAACTGGCCTTCCAAGCCCGTTGCCATCTGTGACAGTTTCTTTTACTACTTGAGTTTACAGGTTGAACAACTATAAGAGTCACGTACTGATAAAGTCGCCAGTCGCACTGTGATTTGAAAGACAAGGTTACCGGCAAAACTTTCGTGATCACTGGTTTGAATTACGTCATTTTGTGACTGCTTAGAACACTGGACGGTAATGGATGAGGGTTGGAAGGAGGATTATGGTTAAAGGCCCCGTCGACAAGGGAGTTCTTACAGACGAATCAAATGCCATGATTGTTGATCATAGACGTGAAACATGCAGAGATCGGATGCCGGACGTGATTAGCACCCCATAGCTCCAGAATTCGAGTCCACTGCCTTAACGGTCGCTAGACGGAGAAATTAAGCAGTTGTCTCGTACTTTAACAGCCTGTTGATTGCTATCGTCCTATTTCACAAGACGTATCGAAACGGAATGTTTACCACACCACCAGTTATAAGTTGCGGTTGCGGCCACTGTTCATTACCCAGTGTGCGAGCCGATATGACATCCACAGTTCAAAGACACTGGTCTAACGAAGGCACAGGGGCAAACAGTTGAAGATAAACAATATTCGAGCCCCACAGGAAGCCTACGAGCCCTGCACTCTCTGCTTCGCTAGGGTCCGCATCCGATCCTTTCGACGTAGCAGCCAGTCAGCAATTTAGTTCATAATTGACTGGATTTTGCCGCAGTAACGAGGATTCTCATTCGTTCTGTCAGGTGATCTGCTAATTGCACACATCTGCTCAATTTTGTCCACTTGGATTGTATCTCTTATTACCAACATTTACAAGTCGAAATTGAGGAAAGTTTCTACTGACACCGTGGAAAATGGCGTAAAAGTCAGACAGGTCCAGAAAGCTCTTGCAAGGTAATTCAGTGAAATCCTCCTCAAGAGCCAGACAACACACAGTTTACAGAAATCTACCCATTTGCTATTGATAAGTCAAGAAACGAGTTGTCCATTGCCAGTGACCGAAGCGGAATATAGGGTCTATATCCAACAAATCCGAAGCGGGAAGTGCACTACTACGACAGCGACCACCTACAGGCTAGAAACCATTTATGCCGATCAGTTAACAACGCCAACCTGGCCAGGCTTCAGTATTACAGCTTCAGAGTACAGCAGCTCGACGTAATGAAGTTAATGGCAAAACAGTGTAGCGGTAGTAAAGTTGGCTGATAGAGCGACATTAGCATTGCGCGCACGAAATGACCCAGACGTTAATGCTGTATTTGGAGGGTAACTTCAGTTTTCCTAATTCATCGTGATTTTATGGACAGCATGGACGGCATCGTGATATCCATGAAATTTATAGTATACCAAAATAATAATTGGCTCCTTCTGCCGACCTCTCGACTCAGACGATATAATAGCTGAAAATACATGTTCAAAGCCGGTGGTCGACAGAAAACATCTTCCGAAATAGTACTAAATGCTTTCCCTGAGAATTACTTTGAACAATTACTTTATGAGCCCACACGAATTGTAGATGGTTGCGGAAACACACTTGACCTCTTAGCCACAAATAATTCTGATTTAATAGAGAGCGTCATGACGGAGACAGCGATTAGTGAACACAAGGTCATTCTAGCGAGGCTCAAAACCACTCAAAATGAACGCAAAATATATTTATTTAAAACAGCAGATAAAAATTCGCTTGATGCCTTCCTAAGAGTCTCCATTCCTTCCGAGCTAACTATGTAAGTGTAGAGCAATTCACCTGCCATACTCAGCCATGCAGTAGTCCTACATTACTGTGTTGCATTAGGTGCTAGTTGGTCGAAGCTAATTGTGTATCTGTACCTCAAGAATAATAGTGCTGCAGTGAATATTGAAGAATAGGGACAGATAATCAAACCCAGTATCGACAACTGCCCTACGCCTGTGGAATTATTATACCAAGGGGCCGTCTGGCCTGACATTTCGATCTGATGCGGATAACCATCAAGCAACAGAATAACACCGCTTGAAGATACGATGATACTGCGGGAACATTTGGATTCAAGTACAAGGCCGAGCGAGGTGGCCCTTTTGTAAGACACTGAACTCACATTCAGTGAGACAGACTTCAAATACCGTTCGGCTATCCAGATTCAGGTTTTCTGTGGTCGCTCCAAATCACTAAAGGGCAATGTAGGAAATCCTCATTTGAAAAGTACACAGTCAGTTTCTTTCCGCAATCAGAGCTCTGATTTGCTTAGAATGACCTCGCTTTCGCTAGAACGTTGTCCCTAATCTTCTTCAAAAAATGGATCAAATGGCTCTGAGCACTATGGGACTTACAGTCTGAGGTCATCAGTCCCCTAGGACTTAGAACTACTACTAAAACCTAACTAACCTAAGGACATCACACACATCCATGCCAGAGGCAGGATTCGAACCTGCGACCGTAGCGGTCGCGCGGTTCCGGACTGTAGCGTCTAGAACCGCTCGGCCACGCCGGCCGGCTAATCTTCTTCCTCCTTCATTTACTGCAATGATGGGCTAAGGGTACGTGTTTGGACAAACAATTTAATGAAACATTTAAATGTATTCTTTCAATTTTCTAATATTCTTTGTTCGGAAAGAATGATCTTTTTGCTACTTATTTTGTTTTCCTAGCGTCTACTTCTCTCGAAACGTCCTGAGTTTAGTACCTGATTCGAAGGAAGTCATTTTGACAGTGAAATATTACACCAGCGCAAGTTCTGATGGGCGAAACAACCAGTTCTTGGATAGATGAACATTTGGCACTTCATTTACATAGTTGTCAGCAGCTGCTAGTGAAATACTTTAATTTTTCCTCAAATCGCGAAGTTTTTCTTAATTACCCTGATTGCTTTCAACCATTTTTTTTAAACTAGATCTCACGCTAGTCACTTTGATACCCCACTTTTTCACTGCGTTCTGCTATGAAAATTCGGACGAAAACCCATTGCGTATTTATGGGAGACTTGTTTTTTTCGCGCCACTCAGTTTTGATCAAAAATATCATC
Organism: Schistocerca serialis cubense; assembly: GCF_023864345.2. Taxonomy (NCBI): domain Eukaryota; kingdom Metazoa; phylum Arthropoda; class Insecta; order Orthoptera; family Acrididae; genus Schistocerca; species Schistocerca serialis. The sequence goes on from NC_064638.1 coordinate 75,414,336, forward strand.
GGCAAACCTCGTTGTTTATACCACGTTTTTATTACGCCACAATCATGTCGATCTCTCTCTCTGTTCGTCACAAATTGTTCAGATAATTTTAAATTATCCTACCGATGAACTCCAGTTCTGTAGAATTATTTCTGAATATACTATGTATACATCAGTCTCCCCCTCCTCCCCCCCCCCCCTCGCAAATGAAAAGCAATATGGTAACTTGTTCCCGCCTGAAATAAGAAAAAAAAGGCGTTGAAAATGTTGGGCGGGGGTGGGGGGGGGGGGAATCGAATTATTCAGACGATTGCTTCTCTGCTCCCATATAATGAATACTTTCTTCAGTCACGTTGCTTAACACAGGTTTTCTATAAGTTTTGCACCTTCGTTTGTGGTTGCTCACCTTCCGATTGACCTTAATACTTTGCATGCGAGGTATTCTAATGTCGTTTTAAATTGAATTTTTGCATTATGTTTAAGTTTTGAGCACACTCAGCATATCGAGACACCGGTAAAACCGTAAACGCACAGTCGTCCTCGACTGAAGTGGTGTGTCTGATCTAAGCTTTGCAGTCACTAACCTGGCTATTGTGGTAGGTTTCATCGATTTAAAAAGGCCTGCTGCCACTTGTCCACCTTCAGCATTTGTGCCTTAAGTACGTACGCTCGCGTTTCAGGCACATACACACCGGGCCATCAAAGGGCGGCGAACGACAGCCAGTCGTTTCGTTGACCGAGATTTGCTTAGTGTGTGCGGGCGGCAAATCTGAGCCATGGCAGAGGTCGGTCTTGATTGCGGTTCGATTTGCTGGAGGTAATATCAAAGCGGTAGCAGTCGGTTGGCGTTGGAGCCCTTCTGGTGTGGACGCCGCGTTCAATGTATGTCGGTTCAGTAGCAATTTGTTGTCCTTCTAGACCGTGTATGTATTTAAGCTTTCCAGGACAGCCACAAGTCTCACTATGTTTTATTGACCGGTTGTGCTCTTTAATTTAATAAGAGCATTGTCAAAAGTCTGGCTTCTACAGTTTAACACCCCATTACCACTTTAAAGAGCGAAAGCAGTCAGTGAAACATACCGAATGCTGCTTGTGGGTGTCCTGAAAAACTTAAGCCGCCCTTTACCCTGCAGGCAGTGCTTGCTCTAGTGAAGGGCGGTATTGATTGTGTTAATTTACTGGAGTATAGAGTGACATATGTAGAGAGCGTTAAAGCAGATAGTTTTATCGCGAACGGAAATGTTTATGAACCCTGAGGACTGCGATCATAAAACAGACTGAAATGACTAGACGCTTCGAGGGAAATAAGTCAGTTACTAGAGAGTGATATACAGGTTGTGGGTGTGAAGCTTGTTTTTATTGACATCTTTACGCCTTGAACGATAAATAGAAACAAATAAAACTGGGACTGACTACTAACTTTCTACTGCTGGTGCAGCTGTCCTGAAAGAGGTGTTATCTTAGGAAATTTTAGGGCCTACACAGTTCAATAGCAATTCTAAATCTGTTTCTTACATTCGAAAGAAATTACGAATGGACATTAATTTTGTCCAGTAACTCAGTCGCTACTTTTTAAAAGAGGGGTCGGCCACCAGCGTCGTTCCTTCTTATTTTTCTGATTATCACCTTGTTGCATATAAATAAATGCTGCACATGCGACAGCTGAACAGCGCGTTACATACCAAATATGCTCAATAATTTTCATGTCTGGGGAGTTAGCTGGCCAGCGGAAGTGCTTAAACTCAGAAGAGTGTTCCTGAAGCCACTCTGTAGCAATTATGGACGTGTGGGGTGTCGCATTGTCCTGATAGGTTGCCCAAGTCCGTCTGAATGGACAACGCACAATGGACATCAATGGATGCCGGTGATCGTACAGGGTGCTTATATACGTTTCACCTATCAGAGACTTACCTAGACGTATCAGGAGTCCCATATCACTCCAACTGCGTACGTCCCACCATTACAGAGCATCCACCAGCTTTGAGAGTCCCCTGCTGACATGCAGGGCCCATGGATTGAGGTGGTCTCCATAGCAGTACACGTCCATCAGCTCGATACAATTCGAAACGAAGCTCATCCGACAAGTCTTCATCAGTACAGTGTCGGTGTTGATGTACCCAGGCTAGGCCTAAAAGTTCATGTCGTGCAGTCATCGATGGTACACGAGTGGGCCTTCGGCTCCGAGAGCCCATATAGATGATGTGTCGTTGAATGGTTCGCAAGCTGACACCTGTTCATGGCCCAGCATTGAAATTGCATCAGTTTGCGGAAGGGTTGCGCTTCTGTCACGCTCAACAATTCGGTCGTCGTTGGTCTCGTTCTTGGAGGATCTTTTTCCGGCCGCAGCGATATCATCTGAGATCTGATGTTTGCTGGATTCCTGATATTTACGGCACACTTGTGAAATGGTTGTACGGAAAAAAACCCACTTTCTCGCTACCTCGGAGATGGTGTGTCCCATAGCTCGTGCGCCGACTAACACCACGTTCAAACTCACGTAAATCTTGATAACCTGAAATTGTAGCAGCAGTAACCGACCAGACAACTGCACCTGACACTTGTCGTCTCATATAGGCTTTGCCGACCTCAGCGCCGTATTCTGCCTGTTCACATATCTTTGTATTTGAATACGCATGCCTATACGAGTTTCTTTGGCGCTTCACTGTAAGTGCACCGGTAAACCTGGTGTCGCAATATTATCGCTCAGACTATGTGCGGGTAACGCACAGCATAAAACGTATCCCTATTGTCGTAGTTGACTGTACTAGAGACAGATTGGTTTCTGCTCCTCGTGAAACGAAATTCATTGAAATTCCAGCAAACGGCGGATGAATACATGGTTAATGTTTACATCAGGTTTATTCTTGCGATGAACATAGTGTAGAGGTAGTAGTAGCAATCAGCACAGCAATAGCAAAGCTTGGGGTCTCCGATTTGTATTAGACTCTTCCGCATTCACCAGTCCTTCAGCAAAAGGATACCGTATTTACTCGAATCTAAGCCGCACCTGAAAAATGAGACGCAAAATCAAGGGAAAGAAGTTTCCCGAATCTGAGCCGCACCTGAAATTTGAGACTCGAAATTCAAGGGGAGAGAAAAGGTTTAGGCCGCATCTCCAAATCGAAATAAAGTTGGCCCATTGTAATATGAGACACAATTTAGGTCGAATGAATGACGATACAGCTACAGTAGTTTGGTTCGAGTCGTAAGCTTAGCAGTTAAGCTTTACCAGGTAGCCATTGCTATGCGTCAGGCGCTCCGTCCGTATTTATACGGGGACCCTTCGTTTTTCACGTGCTTCGTCTGGTTTGAATTGATTTCTTTGATCTGATAAGTGCCGTTCTCTTAGTTATAGGTGTTTACGTCACTCTAAGCTGAAACTGCATTATTGTACTGTGTCATGCGTTGTTTGCCGCATTCTGCTAATCAGTGTTTACGACCTGTCGCCGATCGCGGCATGGCTTGTTTTTGTGTGCGGTGCCGCCGCTTGCAATAAAAAAAAAGAGGAATTGTCTCATTAACGAAACAATGGCAAGAGACTGCTATTTGTTGTTACTTACACTGCTGATTTCTTTGATGTTCTGAACGAGAGTTTAGCGAAAATTTTTCTCCGTTTGAAAATCTTTGCAGACGCCTCTTTAGTGCATTATGTTCTGCACAGAAATTAGTCATCTTAGATTTAAAAATCTAGTCAATTGCCGTGCTTCATTTCTGACTGTATCACTATTAGGCATAAGAATAATACGAATATAAACATGACATGATATGTATATTCTACCGCGTTTGCTGTCGTCTCACCCTAGTGAGGACAGGATTTCAATGAGATAGCAGCAAACACGAAAGTATAAAATGGCAAAATGTTTATATTCGTATTATTCTTATGGTGAAGAGAATACTGCAAGTGATTAACAATGCATAAAAGTTCCTATTAGCAACCATCTCTTCTCACAGGTAGGAAAAAATTCAGAACGTAGAGTTGGCCATATTGACAAACATCCCAGTCTTGCTGCTACATTCGAAGATGAACAATATGGAATTTGTATTTACTTCGTTCGATAATGTATGAAAATGCAGTGGTCGAAACTCGGGGCGGAGAAAAAAGCTCATCTTCCACCTTTTCTTTTTAATTTATTTACTGACGCAGAGGTTTTGGCGCCAGTATTTATCTTTGTGCCTGCAAAGCATGCCTGTGTAGCGCTACATATATTCGACGGCAGAACTTAGTTGTGGCGGCACCTACCAACATTTTCCAGAACTTCCGCATACTTCGCACTCGATTCTAAGCCGCAGGCGGTTTTTTTGGATTAGAAAAACCGGAAAAAAGTGCGGCTTAGAGTCGAGTGTAAATACGGATTTTAGGAACTAGTGTTTGCATTCCATTGAGGAAGCCTTTATCTCTACTCCCGTAGGTCTGTTTATAAATGTTACTGGAGGATTAGCGCCGTTCGCGTGTGCGCAAGAGCCCTGGAAAAGTTCCGTGGGCTGTTGGCTTACAACATTAGCGGTGGCGCCCGCTCGTTAGCGAGTCTGAATGGAGAGCAGCAGCGTCTGTATGACAATGGTTGCCGACGGCGGTTCGCACGCGAGCAGTGTGGCCCGAAGTCGAGTAATTTGGTGGGCGGCCACCTGGCTGCACAGCTGGCGCGTGAATGGGGGCCGAGGGCGACAGGTGTCGGCCATTCATCACGGCCGCGCCCGAGGCCGGCAGAGCCCGCCCGACGCGATCGATAGCAGACGGCCGCCGCCCACCGCTGCCGCCGCCGCCACGCACCCGGCAGCCGCTCTGCTCTGGGGAAGGTCATCTCAAGGCCGTCTGCCAGAGTGGCGCTTCGGCACACGCAGGCTGCGGGCTGACAGATGTCTCTGCGGTCAGGGTATCGTGATCCTTCACGATGGTGCGCCAGCCATTCTAGCCGATCGAGTAAAGCAGCATCTCGCTTATATTCAGGTTGTTGTTGTTGAGGTCTTCAGTCCTTATACTGGTTTGAAGCAGCTCTCCATGCTACTTTATACTGTGCAAGCTTCTTCATCTCCCAGTACTTACTGCAACCTACATCCTTCTGAATCTGCTTAGTGTATTCATCTACGATTTTTACCCACCACGTTGCCCTCCAATGCTAAATTTGTGATCCCTTGTTGCCTCAACATGTCCTACCAACCGGTCCCTTCTTCTTGTCAAGTTGTGCCACAAACTCCTCTTCTCCCCAATTCTATTCAATACCTCCTCATTAGTTACGTGATCTACCCATTTAATTTTCAGCATTCTTCTGTAGCACCACATTTCGAAAGCTTCTATTCTCTTCATGTCCAGACTATTTATCGTCCATATTTCACTTCCATACATGGCTACACTCCACACAAATACTTTCAGAAACGACTTGCTGACACTTAACTCTATACTCGATGTTAACAAATTTCCCTTCTTCAGAAATGCTTTCCTTGCCATTACCAGTCCACATTTTATATGCTCTCTACTTTGCTCCCCAAATAGCAAAATCCCTTTACTTGTTTAAGTGTCTCATTTCCTAATCTAATTCCCTCAGCATCACCCGACTTAATTCGACTACGTTCCATTATTCTTGTTTTGCTTTTGTTGATGTTCATCTTATACCCTCCTTTCAAGACACTGTCCATTCCGTTCAACTGCTCTTCCAAGTCCTGTGCTGTCTCTGACCGAATTACAATGTCATCGGCGAACCTTAAAGTTTTTATTTCTTCTCCATGGATTTAATACCTACTCCGAAATTTTCTTTTGTTTCCTTTACTGCTTGCTCACTATACAGATTGAATAACATCGGGGATAGGCTACAACCCTGTCTCACTCCCTTCCCAACCACTGCTTCCCATTCATGCCCCTCGACTCTTATAACTGCCATCTGGTTTCTGTGCAAATTGTAAATAGCCTTTCGCTCCCTGTATTTTATCCCTGCCAGCTTTACAATTTGAAAGAGAGTATTCCAGTCAACATCGTCAAAAGCTTTCTCCAAGTCTACAGATGCTAGAAACGTAGGTTTGCCTTTCCTTAATCTTTCTTCTAAGACAAGTCGTAGGGTCAGTATTGCCTCACGTGTTACATCCAACATTTCTACAGAATCCAAACTGATCTTCCCCGAGGTCGGCTTCTACCAGTTTTTCCATTCGTCTGTGAAGAATTCGCGTTAGTATTTTGCAGCCGTAACTTATTGAACTGATAGTTCGGTAATTTTCACATCTGTCAACACCTGCTTTCTTTGGGATTGGAATTATTATATTCTTCTTGAAGCCTGTGTCATAAATCTTGCTCACCTGATGGTAGAGTTTTGTCTGGCTCTCCCAAGGCCGTCAGTAGTTCTAATGGAATGTTGTCTACTCCCGGAGCCTTGTTTCGACTCAGGTCTTCCAGTGCTCTGTCAAACTCTTCACGCAGTATCATATCTCCCATTTCATCTTTATCTACTTCATGTGGTACTTTCATTGAAATCAAGCAAGCTACCCCCCCCCCCCCCCCCCCCCCACAACGATACCCAATACCGCCTGGTGGCGTTTTAGAGACGTGACGCAGCGAGGAAAGCGAATGAGCGAATGGGGAATCATTCTAGCGGCGACACTGGCCGCAAAAAGGGAAAGCCATTGCATTAACGAATTTGACAAAGGTCACAGTTGTGGCCCTCCGCCTGGGTACGAATTTCGCGGGAACTGCGAAACTAATGTGCTCGTCGCGTGTTGTTTACGTCGGCATCTCTGGAAAGTTGTTCAAACACGGTAAAATTACAAGCAGGCGATAGTACTGGACGTTCATGCCCTTCGCGGAACGTGGAAGTCAGAGGCTTTCACGCCCTGTAAAGCATATGGGCGGCGATCTGTCGCGGGTCTGACGACCAGGCAATAAGCGTTTCGGAGCACAGCGTTCAACGCGCCTTGTGGAACGTGTGATTTCCGTAATACACTCCTGGAAATGGAAAAAAGAACACATTGACACCGGTGTGTCAGACCCACCATACTTGCTCCGGACACTGCGAGGGGGCTGTACAAGCAATGATCACACGCACGGCACAGCGGACACACCAGGAACCGCGGTGTTGGCCGTCGAATGGCGCTAGCTGCGCAGCATTTGTGCACCGCCGCCGTCAGTGTCAGCCAGTTTCCCGTGGCATACGGAGCTCCATCGCAGTCTTTAACACTGGTAGCATGCCGCGACAGCGTGGACGTGAACCGTATGTGCAGTTGACGGACTTTGAGCGAGGGCGTATAGTGGGCATGTGGGAGGCCGGGTGGACGTACCGCCGAATTGTTCAACACGTGGGGCGTGAGGTCTCCACAGTACATCGATGTTGTCGCCAGTGGTCGGCGGAAGGTGCACGTGCCCGTCGACCTGGGACCGGACCGCAGCGACGCACGGATGCACGCCAAGACCGTAGGATCCTACGCAGTGCCGTAGGGGACCGCACCGCCACTTCCCAGCAAATTAGGGACACTGTTGCTCCTGGGGTATCGGCGAGGACCATTCGCAACCGTCTCCATGAAGCTGGGCTACGGTCCCGCACACCGTTAGGCCGTCTTCCGCTCACGCCCCAACATCGTGCAGCCCGCCTCCAGTGGTGTCGCGACAGGCGTGAATGGAGGGACGAATGGAGACGTGTCGTCTTCAGCGATGAGAGTCGCTTCTGCCTTGGTGCCAATGATGGTCGTATGCGTGTTTGGCGCCCTGCAGGTGAGCGCCACAATCAGGACTGCATACGACCGAGGCACACAGGGCCAACACCCGGCATCATGGTGTGGGGAGCGATCTCCTACACTGGCCGTACACCACTGGTGATCGTCGAGGGGACACTGAATAGTGCACGGTACATCCAAACCGTCATCGAACCCATCGTTCTACCATTCCTAGACCGGCAAGGGAACTTGCTGTTCCAACAGGACAATGCACGTCCGCATGTATCCCGTGCCACCCAACGTGCTCTAGAAGGTGTAAGTCAACTACCCTGGCCAGCAAGATCTCCGGATCTGTCCCCCATTGAGCATGTTTGGGACTGGATGAAGCGTCGTCTCACGCGGTCTGCACGTCCAGCACGAACGCTGGTCCAACTGAGGCGCCAGGTGGAAATGGCATGGCAAGCCGTTCCACAGGACTACATCCAGCATCTCTACGATCGTCTCCATGGGAGAATAGCAGCCTGCATTGCTGCGAAAGGTGGATATACACTGTACTAGTGCCGACATTGTGCATGCTCTGTTGCCTGTGTCTATGTGCCTGTGGTTCTGTCAGTGTGATCATGTGATGTATCTGACCCCAGGAATGTGTCAATAAAGTTTCCCCTTCCTGGGACAATGAACTCACGGTGTTCTTATTTCAATTTCCAGGAGTGTATTTCTGGCCTAGTCAGCCATCATATTAGGTGTGGTATGGATAGCAACGCATAGCTTCAAAGGTTGGCACTACCATGAGAGACAGACGACAGCGCCCACTAGCCGGTGCTGTCGAGTTCTACGAGCTCCGTGGCTGCTTCGCCCCTTTTCATCAGGTGCAGCCAGCCAGGAAACTTAGCTTCAGTTTGCTCTCCATACGACGGGTCGAAGACTTCCCATCTGTACTAAGTTACGTATTCTTTCTTGCACCAGTAAACCATTTTTACTCACTGCAGTACCGACGTATTTTTCCTGCCCCTTCTCCTATCCACGCGCCGCCTTGCAGGTGGGATACAAAATTAGGCTCCAAGAAGCTGTTCCCAGGGCAGTGGAGATGCAAGACGTATATAGATGACGAAATGTGGTGTGAGGTACCTGTGACAGATGTTAGATTCGGTACCATTCCCGTGAGAAAGACTGCCTGCATAATGCTACTGCTCTGTGATTGGCTGCTGTGTTTGGAGCAAGGGCGCCAAAACGGTAAAGTATAGTTACTATTATTTGTTAAACTACTCATTGGAATGACTTCACTTTTTGATATAAATATCTCTCAACAGCTGACTATCAGTCAGTCATTTGTGAATTATTAAAAACAATTTAAATCAAAAACAAGAGACTGACGAAATTGCAGACGAAACACTTCGGAAGCGTTCGGGTCACGCCTTTTCTGGTATGGCGCGCGAAGTGTTTCGGGCTGTTCGTCGCTCTGTATTAGGCAGTCGAGAAGAACAGACGTTGTCTGTCGTAGGATTTGTTTCCAATTTTTATTTGAGTTCCTGTTCGTCACTCTAGATTAGGCAGTCGAGATGCACAGTCCTGTTGTCTGTCATAGGATTTGTTTCCAATGTTTATTTAAGTTCCTTTTCGTCATTCTAGATTAGGCAGTAGCGATGTACAGTCATGTTGTCTGTGGCACGATGTGTTTGCCAGTATTCAGTATTAAAAGATTCATTGCGGTAGTCATGAGGCACAGACACTTGCCACAAATAGTGTAAAGATACATTTTCGTAAACATTGTGTTTGATCATGCACTTTGCTGTATCAGAAGGTGTTGTATTAAGATCATGTAGTCTTCTCGTGTCGCTATATTAAAATATGCGAGTGGCATCCCAAAGAAGTGATACATTATTTCAGAACAGAACCTCGCTAAAAATCAGTTTCCTCCTCAAGATACAGAACATACGACCTGCTGTTTTCTGCACTGGGGACATGAACTTGAAGACAGGTTTGTGAACTATAACAGAACCTTCGTATTCCACACAGTGCAGTGGAAACAACTAGGCGCACAGAACAAATGTGCTCAGTGACACGTCATCTGCAGTAATGCAGAGGAGGTAAAGGAGGATGATCGTTATTAACACCAACAATCGATTCATTCTTCCTTTCTTGCCGTACTTCGCTGCCCCTGTTCCTATGCTGACCGAGCAGCATCGTCAGTTAACATTGTACTGAGCCCGGGATTACAGACATTGGACCGTGAATCAGTGGAAAAGTGTCGCCTGGTCGGATGAATCATGTTTCTTCTTGCGCCACGTTGATGGTAGTCTCCAGATATCTACATGTTCATTCTACCCCGCAAGACACCTAACAGTGTGTGGCAGAGGGTACTTCTGGTATTGCTAACAGATTCCATCTTGCCTGTTCCACTTACAACGGCGCGTGGGAAGAATGATTGTCGGTAAACCTCTGTATTAGCTCCAGTATCTTGAATTTTCTCGACGTAATCATTTCGAGACATATGTAGGAGGAAGTATTGTGTTGTCAGACTCCTCCCGGAAAGTGCTCTCTCGAAATTTCAGTAGTACACCTCTCCCTGGTGCACAACGCCTCTCTTGTAACATTTGCCACTGGAGTTTGTTGAGGATGTCTGTAACGCCCTCACGCGAACTAAACGATCTTGTGACAAAAATCGCCGCTCTTCACTTGCTCTTTCTCTCTTCTGGCGCTCCTCCTGGTAAGAACTCCCTATGGTGCTGCCTCGAGGCGAACGGCTGCACGAAACCTCGCCACAGGGACAGGCCGAAGGGGAAGTATTATGCTTTGGGGGATATTCCCCTGGGTGTCCATGGGACGTGTTGTACTAATCGAACGAGAAGATACAGTTATGATTTATGTGAACATTACTGCGGATCACCTTCATCCCATCAACCTTGAGGCCTTACAGTTGGCAATGGCATCTTCCAGCAGGATAACTATCCACGCTGCAAGGCCGAATCTTGTTCAGTGGTTGAGGAGCATGGTCGTGAGCTCACGTTGATGTTCTAGCCACCAAATCAGCATGATTTGAACCTCGTGGAAGAAATTTGGTTCACACACATTTGAACATTTTTTGATTTAGGTATTGTTCTTAAACCCCCTGAAGATCCAGGAACCCTCTCGGAGAAATTATACCCCGTTTATCGGGCGCTAGCTCCGCTCACATTATCCACCTGCCCACAGTTTATGGTAATTGCTTGTACTGTAGATAGACATCGGGTGCAATGTAAGTAAGGGCTTTTAAAGTGAGTTACTCGCGTTGTCGCACGCTAAGATGTCTCTAAGCACCATGGGACTTAACATCTGAGGTTATCAGTCCCCTAGACTTAGAACTACTTAAACCTAACTAATCTAAGGACCTTTAAAGTCAGTACCGCCATTAGACTGTTGTTGATTTGCAGTGCTACGTTTACACTTACACGATCATGATTTCGGCTTCAAAATGCCATTATCAAATGTTTTAAATGTTATACAGTACATAAGATGGCATACTCTCGTATTTAAAATACACTATTAGACACATTCTCTAATAGTGTGTGAGGATGGGTCGTGAGTCGTGCTTGGGTAGCTCAGATGGTAGAGCACGTGCCCGCGAAAGGCAAAGATTCCGAGGTTGAGTCTTGGTCCGGCACACAGTTTTAAACTGTCAGGAAGTTTCATAGAACTTGTTTCCTTTTCACTTTGCGTTATATTTTTTTTTCTGAAGTTGCATTGTTTAGTATTAAAGTCTCCTCCATAATATGACGTAACTGGCAATGTTATGGAGTGTGTTTCCTATCTTATTTGCATTCGTAAACTTGCTACATAAACCCTTTCACAGGCGTTGTTTTTTTTGTTTTTGTTTTTTTCTCTCCATGCACCGAAAAACAAGATGCTTCAAATCAAATGCCTCACGAAAAGTATTACTACAAACTATGCTGTGGTGGCAAAAGAAGTGTCGTAGGTCCATTTAGTATGCGACGGACGTGATCGAAAACTTGCGAAACTGCTTCAAAGCTTCCCTACGGGATCTGTTTTCAGTTATACGGCAATGGACGGTCACAGCGCCATGAGCAGACTGCAGAGACATTCATCAGTTCGCGCTTAACGGCAAAGCTGTCTTTATTGCGAAGTCATGAACGCTAGCCAACCGGCACTACATGGACAAGAAACAGCACGTGTGTTCCTAAGAGGAGGTGTGTACCTGACTCACACGAAGCTTCACTAAAAGTGCATTTGTGGACGCCATCTCACCGATTGTGGATAACTCACGGACTAAGGTATCCACGAAACCTGAATCAGTTCATCGCGGGAGGCCGATCTTGGCGATCTCGATACAGGTTGCCGGGATGTTCTACAGGTCCCTCACTTTTGGGGGTCCCACATCGCCCTGCTTGTATTTTGTTTATTTATTTTTTTTTTTTTGAGGAAAAATTAACCGTTAGCACTGTTGAATTGAAAATCATAGCATCCTTCATGATTATGTATGCATAATTGTGCAATATATTTAAGAATGTAAATAACAGATGACGTGATATCGTATTTTCGAAGATTTGAAGTGTACATTCGATCTAATTCTATAATACTAAATCACATTTTAAATGGATTTTGTCTACTAGGTCTACTGTGCGTTATTATAAACCTGCACCACTGATATGTCGACAATTTATTTACTTTACATTGCTGATAAAGTTCGCCAGACTAGGGTTTTTGATATTTTCTCCATTCAAACAACACTGGTAGCTCAGCAAAACAGTCGCAAGCATTCTTTTGATTTAAGGTTAGTGATGATTTATCTCACTCCTGTTACTGCGGTCACATTTTACATACTTACTACTAATTTTGAATTGAAGTAAGGTTGGATAGTGTACTTACATTACTTCCGTGTACCACGTTTCAAAGCATATCTGTTAAGTTTTCACGCATGCTTTAATGTTTAACCCACTCAAATACCCATTCTCTCTCTCTCTCTCTCTCTCTCTCTCTCTCTCTCTCTCTCTCTCTCTCTCTCTCTCTCTCTCTCCCCCCCCCCCCCCCAATTTCGAATGTCGCAGTCTTAGGTTACCGACCTTGACGAGTAAATACAACGTAGATCAGAATCTTGCATAGAACGAGGGAATGTTACAGAATGTCGTTCGCTCCAGAGGTTCAAACTAAATGGATTTTACTTCGTAATGCCGGTACTAATAATTTCTAACCAATTTTGAAACAGTCTGCTAAGTCAACGCCTGCAACGGTGTGCGACTATTGTTTCTGTTTACTCGATAATTCGAACGGTGGTAAAAATCTGGAACAATCGTTAGCCTACTCTTTTTACTTCGTGAAGACGAGAGTAAGATCGTCCTGATCGTTTGGTCAGGTTCAGCGTATACGTAGTCTCAATATGCAGTTTTCCAAATATTTTATTTTAGTCATGTGATTAAAAAACCTATTATTCGTAATAAGGGTAAGTTGTGACGATTAGTTTTACTGTTGTTGAATAATGTTGATTAAATTGTTCAGTTAATGGTTCAAAAATCAGGGTGCTTTGCATCTATTAGTGTTTAACTAAAAAATTTTTGGACAACACCTCGGAATATTACATGGGGGTGAAATAAAACGTTTAAAATAATCCATGCATACATAAGGCTGTAGCTGAACAGAGCCACTGCAGTTCAAATATGGCAGTGCTGTAGGTCCCAGGCGGCTGTGAATCTATCCAGTTTCCACATGAAGCACTAATGTAGTGAGCGTTTTGCTGTTTGCGCGCGGAAGAAAAACTGAAAAAAAGTCGGTGGTGTGTCAAGAAGTGAATTCGTGATTGTGTGTCAGATCCATATACATCGGTTGACATGGAACTCTCGGCAGTAAGTACCCTGATGATTTAGAGGACATGCTAAGTGTATATGAAGACCACTTGGATTGCCAAGTGTACATGAAGACCACTTGGATTGCCGTGTGGAATGTGTTTCACTTCTAACTTCCATATGATATGTCTTCAGTGAACCTCACAGTCAGTTACAGGGGACCTACTGTTTAATGTAGACTCTGAATCCTGTTGCGACTCGCCATTTTTCACGTTAACAAACAATACAAAAGGTGAAAGAAGCAGTGAATCGTAAAAATCGTACATCTGACCGCCATACGTACCGAATGGAAAAAAAAGTAGGTCATTCCCATTTTTCAAGAAGGATTGTAGGACAGATACACGCAATTGTAGGCCTGTATCGTTGACGTCAATCTCTTGAAGAATTATGTTTTTAGACAACCAAAATCTCTCTAAAAAAAAAAGAGTCCAGAAAAAGAGATGTTGCGAAAGTCAGTTCCTTCTGTTCTTCTATCAGATCCATGGCTCTGTAGACTACGGAGCTGAGATTCATTCCATATTCTTTGTCTTCAGTATGGCATTTGACACCGTCCCTCACTGCCATTTACCGAAAGAAAATATGAGCTTACTGAGTATTGGATTAGGTTTGCGACTGTATTAAAGAGTTGCTTACAGATAGAGCTCAACACGTCGCTCTTGGCTCTTAACGGAACAAAATTCTCGGATGTAAAGGTATGTTTCGGAGTACCCAAGGAAGTGTGACAGGACTTCCGCTGTGTACAAATTATATAAATGATCTAATAGAAAATTTCGGAAGCTGTTTCAAATGGTTCAAATGGCTCTGAGCACTATGGGACTTAACATACGAGGTCATCAGTCCCCTAGAACTTAGAATTACTTAAACCAAACTAACCTAAGGACATCACACACATGCCTTCTTACAGACAACCGCATTATATACGAAATGCCTTAAACAGCTTGCGGGGGTCGGCCGGAGTGGCAGAGCTGTTCTAGGCGCTACAGTGTGGAACCGCGCGACCGATTCGGTCGCAGGTTCGAATCCTGCCTCGGGCATGGGTGTGTATGTTTGTCCTTAGGACAATTTAGGTTAAGTAGTGTGTAAGCTTAAGGACTGATGACCTTAGCAGTTAAGTTCCATAAGAGTTCACACACATTTGAACATTTTTTGATTTATGTATTGTTCTTAAACCCCCTGAAGATCCAGGAACCCTCTCGGAGAAATTATACCCCGTTTATTTCCCGAACAACAACAACAACTACTACTACTACTACTACTACTACTACTACTACTACAGCGATAATCGAAAAACGATTTTTTTTACCGTAATTGACTTTCAGAACATTCTGTGTTAACGAAATAGTTTACACACACATGCCCTGGAATTTATCTTAATCCATTCTGTGTATCGTTTCTCCCCACAAAATCGTGACTGTTCTTTTATTATGTCATTTATCCAACAATATTTCGTTTATAGGCAGGGCAAGGCAGCCGTAGAAACTACATTTCAATGTAGGCTCCGAACCACATTCCGATTCCAAGGCTTTCTGTTGTCTATTTTTCCCTCGACCTATGTGGAGTATTTCGCGATACCAGATAACTAGGCCCGTCATTTCTACTCTGCCAACTTGACATTGTTACGCGCCAGGTGCATTGCCCCTATCATTTTAGTGAACACTCGAAAATCGCTATTGTTGGCAACAGCGAGGAAAGGGCGGTAGTAAGCGTTTTCCGGTGCTGAGAGAATAGCGTGTGACGTTGTCTCAAGATTTGTCCGCGGGAGGAAGTGACGCTTACGGCTGGTTCTCGGAACAGCGAAACGACGCGACGCGCCCTCCGTGCCGGCAGCACACTTGGCGGAGATAAACATTCCCCGGAGGGAGGAGCAGTGGCGAGTGCGTGACGGCGGCGCGGCGGGCTGAGTCAGCGGCCGTGAAGGGGACGGCCCGGCAAGCAGACGGGAGCGCAGAGAGCGTGCCGGGCAGAGCTGCGCGCCGCGCGCCGCGGCAGGAAACCCCCACTTGGCACACTTTAACTGGCGCGCTTCGGTTTTCGGCAGCGGAAACCCAGCCTCTGCCCTCCATTTCCACGCCTACAGGCTCCTCGTCCTCCACGTAGTCTACAGCCGTTTCTGTGCGTCCACACGATACCTAAAGTTCCCAACATCGGAGCTACGAATGCGCGTTTGTGCATGCGTTATTTCCTGGAAATGGATGCTGTGCGTAAAGCGCATTGCTTCCCGCCTTCGGTGGGAATATTTCCGCTCTTTAGCAGACGGTAGGCAGCTGGAGCCGTAATGTGTTCAGGCTAGCTGTGGAACGTTTTATGTGCAGTAATGACTGTCGACTTCCGAAGGAAGCACGTTTAAATTTATAGACGGTTACAGAGAAAGATTATTTGAACAAAAATTTGAGATGTGAGGCCTATAGCTTCAGGTATTAATCACCTGTCATATTGCTGTAAAGATACCGTAAACTTCGAAGCAGGAGAATAGAGAAGAATAAGCCTTGAATAGAAACTACAAGTTTACTGTTACTAGTCACTCTTTATCTTTCTCCACGATGCGTTTCAAAGTTTTAAATCTCCTTCAGGTGAATTCGAAATGGTTCAAATGGCTCTGAGCACTATGGGACTTAACATCTGAGGTCGTCAGGCCCCTAGAACCTAAGGACATCACACACATCCATGCCCGAGGCAGAAGTGGAACCTGCGACCGTAGCGGTCGCGCGGTTCCATACTTAAGCGCCTAGGACCGCTCGGTCACCACTGCCGGCTTTCAGGAGAATTCACATTTGTTAATATGACATGTGTGTTTATGTTGTTACAATTTTTGGAGGAGCTTGTGGCACTGTCTAGTGGGAGAAACAAAAGACTATTTCACAACATGGTTTTGGTTTTCTTTTGACAAAAAACTAAACGCATATTTAACGGTAAGAATATCTCCAGTGGTCACAAGTTCCATCTGTGACTACTGGAGGTACTCTGTCTTACTTATTTTACTTTTCCCGTTAAATATACTTATGGTTTTTTGTCAAAAGAAACCCAAAACCATGTTCTGAAATAGTCCTTTGTTTCTCCCAAAAAAAGACAGTGCCTCAAGTTCCAACAAAAAAAAGAGATCGTAACACAACACACACACACGTCATACTAACAAATGTAAATCCACCTCATGATGGAGGTTTAAATCTTAGAAACGCGTCGTGGAGATAAACAAACCGTGACTGGTAACAGTAAACTTGTCTCATTCAGTGTCAGTAACAGTCACGGTAAAGTCTAACCTAAAATGTTAGAATAAGCCAGTAATTTATAAAAGAAGTGTATGAAAATTGTGGACGAATATTTATGCTGTGGTGGCTTAATAACACGACTACTACGTCTGAAAAAAAGAAATGATGGTGTATGTGTAGCTCCTCGACAAACTACACGTCTGGCTCCCCGACAACTATACAAATCGAAGGGAAGGACATTGATGATGCGACAAAATCCAATATCGCAAAAGACGATATCCGTTCTAGTGTATTATGGTAGCTATGAAATTCCCAATTTTATCAAGACCTAGCTTCTTAATCTACATATTATCTTTTATGATTAAAGTCGCATAAACAAATAAAATACATATGGTGCGTTGCAAGTTAATTAACCCTCACATAACTATTGTGAACCTCCTTCACGAATTCTCTGTTTCAGGAAAGATCACTGAAATTATTTGTTTCGAAATGCCTAATAAATAGCTCAGATTGATATTGAAGCCTCGCTTAGTAGCTAACGAAATGTTATTGCCATCCCTATCGCTGCAGTTTCCGGAGCAGAAATCCAAAATCTCGCTGTGTTCTCCTACAGAAATTTTCAGACAAAACGTGTCGTCACTTTTTATTTTTCGTACCCCGGTTATTTAAATACTTTTTTACATACATTCACGTTTGTATTTACTTTTGCTGTCGCCTTTTCGTCACAATGGTTTGAATGGCTGTAAGCACTGTGGGACTTAACATCTGAGGTCATCAGTCCCCTAGACTTGGAACTACGTAAACCTAACTAACCTAAGGACATCGCACATACCCATGCCCGAGGCAGGATTCGAACCTGCGACCGTAGCAGCCGTGCAGTCCGATAGATGGCGAAGAAGTTTTGAACATTGCGTGCCACGTGTGGTCGCTCATTATCCACATTGCAATGTGGCCGTCGACACGCTTCGAAGACGTAGGACAACAGACTCCAACACTTAGAGATGTTAACTTTGGCTGGTTAGTCTACCGGCAGTGCGTACTTCGGGGCTGCGGAAGCGGAATCGAATACCACCCCAAAACATAATACCGGGTGCAGAACCAGTATGCCGATGCATAAGACAACGGTTCAACAGTCTCTCATTACGGTGTCTCCAGACTCGAATCTGACCATCGTGGTGGTGCAGACCACGTCGGTAAAAACAATGTCGTTCTATTCGGTTGTCCCTGTCCGTCATTCATTGCGACATTGCCGGCGCAGAAGCTTTGGCTTCGACTCAGTTGTAAACGCAGCAATGGACACCTTGAGGACAGTCCACTCCGCTGCAAAGGACGTCGAATGGTACGCGTGGGCACTGCAGGTTGCGCAACAGATCGAATTTGTTGTGATACAGCTTTTCACACGGCAGAGCGATCCATCACTGCCAGGCGCAAGATATGCGTGTCACCACGTGTAGTGGTGCAACTAGGTGGGTGAAATCGGTCCCTTCGTTCCTTCTTGCTTCCAGCGATTACATATCCGCGTCACAGTTGCTTCTTTCCGACCCACACGATCACCGATTTCTCAGAAGTAAATTCCACAAACCCTGTAGGCAACTATTCTTCCGCGGTGAACTCCGAAACATGCCTGGAAGACGCCCGCTGTCCTCTACGATGCATACTTAAGCTGCTTACGCAAAACAACCACACGAAATAACAATTCCAGTACGTCCATACGGCCCTCTGTTTCCCCTTTACACAGCGATTGCAGGTGGCCCTACTGGCGCCCATGATGTGCGCATGCGCTGAAATGCTAATCATGTGCATCTGTCGTCGCTACAAACGCTTGCTGCAAATTTCACCTCATTTGGATGCTTCATTCAAGGTGATGCATGTTGGATGGCCGTCAGTGTACGTCAATGAAAATATCTTTACAATATTGTTGTGCAGTATTACGAACCTCAGCAAGCCTGGAATAGGTTTTGACCTCAAACAATGCTGTGTTATTGTATTACAAACCGTGTAACCAACGGTAAGGAATTGATGAAGGCTAGAGTCAGATTCTTATCACATAAGTTAAGGGAACTCTGCCACTCGACAAGGTATGAATTTACTTAGTTGAAACCAAAGCCCATTTTTTTGTCATTACGCTAATTATTCATGTACAGAAAGTAAACAGTAAAGATCTGTGCTCTCGAATGAACGGAAACAGAATGAGAACAGATCCGTCCAACACTTACATTCTGAATGTTCGAAATTCCGCCATATAAGACAAAAAAATTCCCTAAAATGATATCATTTCAGCAACTTTTCCCCGAATATCTTAAACTTAGCATATTCTTTTAACTATCATTTGTTATGAGTGTTGGGAACTTGAAGATGAACAATTATATTTTTCAGGACCGTAAAATTACCGTACATATCAAAAAATTCGGCGGGGTCAGGGATTTTTCCTGCCTCGAGATGACTGGATGTTGTATCAATCATCATAATCATCATCATCATCATTCATCCCCATTACGGTCGGAGGAAGGCAATGGCAAACGACCTCCACTAGGACCTTGCCTAGTACAGTGGTGTGGGTCTCTCGCATCGTCCCCTACGCTCCTAGGAGTCTGAGACATCATTAAAAAATTATAGTTCATTCACTAAAATTTTTAATTTGTAAACAAAAAACAGCGTGGCTGGTAAAATGAAAAGAAACTGCTGTAGGGGCGCCACGCTTTCTTTCTTCACGCATTTTGGTTGTTCTGTTGATTTACCATTATCGCACCACCTATACCTCATTTGGCAACTCGACAGCTGCTACTGTGAACTCTCCTAGTTACACCTCCTGAATGCATTTGAATGCCTATATGTCGTTACCTTACCTTCAGTTAGAAGTTATCGTAGCAATACGGGCAAGGTTTCGAGAGAACCTCAGTATTTGAAACATCACATGTTAATAGGACATGCGTTATAATATAAAACCCGGGCATTAATAAATCATAGTGACGTCACGGAGAGGCTTCTTCACAGATAACCTTACGTCTCCCACAGAATAAAAGGTGATAGATTTAAAGAGATGGTGACCTCTAGTGGATATCTAGAAAACTAAGTGTGAATTGTTTGAACTAAAATATCAGAGGTGGCATTAGCAGTGAGGCTAGGAAGATAAAAATACTTCTCCAGTATCTCTGGTGGCGAAAGTTTCTTCCACAAAAGTTACCCAAAAAGATACTTTCCTCAAAAACGCGAAAGAAAACCCGAATCTGGAGTCGCAGGATTAGTGTAGCGGCAGCTGCTGAAGCTCTTAGACGGTGATGGGGTAAGTAAGTGCACATGGCCACTGACTGTCCGGTCAGCTGGTATTAGTCAGCGAGTCGGGTGTTTGACAGGCCAATTGACTGTCCGGCGCAGGTTTTTAATTTTTTTAGGGGGGAGGGGGAGATGCATTTGCAACGTTGCGTTGGTTGCCTGACAAAACTGGACCTAAGTGGATCCAATCACGGGAAATCTTTGTTAACGAGAAACACGCCAAACGTGTATGAATGCAGTGTCTCGCGGCGATAACATTGAATAAAATGTTTTCAGAACACCTGGAGTCTACGAAATACCTTGTGAGTGTGAAGTACATTGGACAAACAGTGCGGACTGTGGAACAAAGCAGGAAACAACATGAGAGGTATTATCGCCTACGCTATCCAGAGAAATCTGCGTTAGCTGAGCATGCGTTAGAAAACGGGCACCACATAAAAGTTGAAGATACATCCGTCGTGCCTCGCACTAACGGCTTCTGGGACAGTTTGATAGAGGAAGCTGTTCAAATAAAAATTACCGCAAACACCCTGAATAGAGACAGTGGCTTGCAGCTCAGCGCTGCATGGGATCCAGCGATCGCGCGGTTGAAGAGGGCACATCGAACGCAGACTCAAAACATGCCCATATATGGCAATGTCACGGGTACGAGTGACGTCACAGCCGGCAGCTAGCGTATATAAGGGCGCACCAACAGCCCACTGGCAGTCACGCCACTTGACAATGGCCAAGGAGTGCTTGGCCGAAAGCTCGTGTAGTTTTAAGCAATTGACGCGGTTGGAAACCCGAGAACATTTTATTCAACGCCAAACGTGATTTTTCAGCCTAGTTTGTTCACGTTAGGACCCTGCCGTACTGGGGCTGCACGGCAGGTCTGCTGGCAGAGACGCCAGAGAGAAGCACGGGACGCTGTGGAGCCACCTGCAGCTGGCATCTACCCGCGAGCTTCTGCCAGTGGGGGGCACGGCGGCTTACGGCCGTTTCCGCACCAGACGCCGGCAGACCCGCAAAGCGCTGTACCTGACGCTCACTTCTACCCACGAATTTTCCCCCGAGCTCTGTGGGTAGTTTTCACTCTGAATCTTTTGTCTGCGAGATTCAGATGAGATCAGCAACAACGGACGCTCCATCTCAGGTCTACTCGAAACGTGAACTGGAAAAAAAGTGTCGGGAATTACGAGCGTCCTAAATGAAGCAAAGTTCATACAATAAACCTATTCACCTTATAATCACGTTCAAACTACTTACAATAATCATTTCCACTCTTGCTGGCTAAAACCGTGGAAATTACAGATTTCCTCACAGCCCGTTCCAGATGCTCCAAACACAAGAACTTTACACACAGATGTAGCACATTTTACTATCCGGGCTATGGAAGTTTTTCTCAAAACCTTCTTCCATAGCGACATAGCACAGCTACATCCCCTGCTGCAGAAAGTGATGCTAATGCGTCGGATACGTCAGACACGCTAGAATTATTTTAAAAAACAAGATACGTAACTAAATGAGGCAGATTTCCTTCTTTCTGTCCTAAGCATTTGTAAAGTGAATTTTAGTCTATAATAACGTACTTTTCAAATAAAAACTGAAAAATCACTTTTATGAATACAGTTACAACTAAAGCGGTAAATATCAGTGCAGACAGCAAATAATTACCTACCGTTTAGACAGGTCACGAAAATCTTTTCCTTTGGTGAGATTACTTTCGTTAAAACAGTGTCCTTTTTCATCAGTTGATTTCGGAAGATCTTCACTAATCCGTCAAACGAACGTGCGGATAATCTCACGAAACTGGAGAATTTAGCACTGTACTTTCTTAAATCATACGTATTACATATACGGGTTATTGTATACAGCGTGTCAAATAACCGTTATGTCATTACCAACAATGTGGGGATGTACTCATAACGTATTTTCCTGCACTCCATTTTTATTTCGAACTTGCACACGGAGCTATTAGCTCTTCTACTGAGCGCAGACTGAAAGAATTCTTCAGCGCCTCGTACTATCAGACCTGAGCGCTGCCGGCAGACCTTCGGCGTCGTCGCAGTGCGGTAGTGCCCTAAGTAACGAGTTGGATCTCCCGCTCTTGACTGGAGCGCTGTGGCACGACGTTGCGTAAAACAGAAGAGAGCCTTCATCACTTCTACAATCTGCCCATGGAAACTGCACATTGGGTATGGATCTGAATTGAAGAAGACATCACTGAGACTAGAATTACTAGTCCGAGTCCTGACCCCTACTCAGGGGAGCATCTCGAAGACAAGTTGCAGCTACTTCTAAATGGAAATAGGGTGTTCCAAAACACATACCAGATTGATGACCATTTTGCTCAAGGAACGCAATTAATCGTGTAGCAAAACCTCCGTGGTACAGCGGAGACCTCGAGTACTTCGAAGGGTGAACCTACGTCATACTAGCGCCGTAACAGCTTCATATACCAGTTTATTATGGTTATCCAGCTATTAAGAGCAGCACAATGATGATCTTACTTGCCAGACACTTCTAACATTCCCAGCGAGATGTGACATTAACCATCATTTCTTTTGCTACCCCAACCCCATTTTTGTACTCCCCTACGCAGTGGGCCGTCAGTATCAGTTTTGCTCGATTTGGTTCATGTTAACGTCAATAGCACTTTGTTCCGTTAGTTCCCCGAACACCGATAGCCGTAAAAACATAAGGTCTTAAAAATGCCTAAATGCCACAACTTCTACGAACATTTTTCACAATGGAACTGCATCTGTCAATAATCCTGACTCGAATAATTAATCCAAGATCGAACATAGCTGTAACAATAATATATGCATATTATCAACCCTCCCGTCCCTCGCAAATGTAACCAACTGACACTAATCTTAAGCCCGCGAACAAAAACGATAAACCGTGAAACAGTGAGCAGGTGAAAAATTTTTTACCATCGGGGACAACGTAAGCAGCTGTTCCTGCATGTCTGTCGATACATGACGATACATACCGCTACAGATGAGAATTAACATTATAAAAGTAACAAATATAATAAAAATCTATGACGTGTGGGGAATCTAATTTCCTCGCTGACTCTTAAAGAAATATCACCGTCGGATCGAGACTTCAGCCTCTGCGTTAACTATCGCGACGGGCACCTGACTGCTTATCTATGAGTGAGCTTCAAATGAAGCGGTGTCTTGTGCCGAATTACCCTTGTGTCGAAAGCGTTGCGGTCTGCGAGGTCAGCACGTGTAATTACACTTCATTGTCTCCTGTCGCCAACGTGCCGTGCCTGGCTGGCGTGCGGAAAGCGTGTTGCACTTTTTTGGAAGGGGGCATTCAATAAATAAGGCAACCAGGTTTTCTTCTCCGACAGTTTCGTTTGAAAAAATGCAGAATCTGTTGTGGGATATCGTGGAATATTCTCGCTTCAGCCCCCATAGTTCTACGAAGTTCCGATAGATGACGGTGCTATACGTTGCCTTCAAAATGTCGTCTTAATCAGAGGTGAGTTACAAGCAGAGAACCGTCATTGAGTTTCTTTTGGCGGAAAACCAGAGCTTCGCAGATATTCATAGCCACTTGCAGAATGCATTCAGAGACCTGGCAGTCACAACGCAACGCCTTTCACAAGTTCGCGCACCAGAAAGGAGCTCACAAAACTTCGTTGAACTGTTCTTCCTCATCCACCCTACAGCCCAGATCTCTCACTTTCCGACTTCCATCCCTGTGCCCCAGTGAAGGATGCACTCCGCAGGATGCAGTATATGGATGACGGGGAGGTTAGTGATGCAACAGGACGTTGGCCCCGACATCGACCATAGAGTGGTGCCGTCCGGACATACAGCCCCTCGCTGCAAGGTGGCGTAAGGCAGTCGCATTGAACGGAGGTTATGTTGAAAATAGGGTTTTGTAGCGAGAAGAGCGGGGAATAATATGGTGTATTGGAATCCTGAATAAAACCTGCCTAACCGATCGTGGTGGCGCAGTGGTTAGCATACTGGACTCGCATTCGGGAGGACAGTGGTTCAATCCCGCGTCCGGCCATCCTGATTTAGGTTTCCCGTGATTTCCCTAAACCGCTCCAGGCAAATGCCGGGACGGTTCCTTTGAAAGGGTACGGCAGACTTCCTTCCCCGTCCTTCCATAATCCGATGAGACCGATGACCTCGCTGTTTGCTCTCTTTCCCCAAACAACCCCCCCCCCCTCTTCCCAAAACCTGTCTACTTTGAGAAATATGTGTTGCATTACTTATTGAACGTCCCTCGTACATTGGGTTTCGGCAAGCCACTCTGAGATATACACTTTCGGATTTTTATCTCGTTACAAAATTTGCAATTTTCCGAATAAAAGTCGTTTCTGAAAGTATTTGTATGGACTGTAGCCATGTATGGAAGTGAAACGTGGACGATAAATAGATTAGACAAGAAGAGAATAGAAGCTTTCGAAATGTGGTGCTACAGAAGAATGCTGAGGATTAGATGGGTAGACCACATAACTAATGAGGAGGTATTGAATAGAGTTGGAGAGAAGAGAAATTTGTGGCACAACTTGACTAGAAGAAGGGATCGGTTGGGAGGGCATATTCTGAGACATCAAGGTATCACCAATTTAGTATTGGAGGGCAGTGTGGAGGGTAAAAATCGTAGAGGGAGACCAGGAGACGAATACACTAAGCAGATTCAGAAGGATGTAGGTTGCATTAGGTACTGGGAGATGAAGAAGCTTGCACAGTATAGAGTAGCATGGAGAGCTGCATCAAACCAATCTGTGGACTGAAGACCACCACTACCACCAACAACAACATATCACTTATAAACTCACATGAGAAGTATTTTATTTTATTTTTTAAGTATAATCTGCACCAGTTGAAAATGTTAAAAATTTTGCGTGTCTTACTTAAAGATCTAATGAATGGGTAATTTTTTATATAGAAGGCTGTGGATGTTAAGAAGATCATGTCCAGAAGAGGATGGGCACCAGGTTGAGGGGAATTAAAGAAAGTTTGAGAGGCAAGAAACTTTCTGAAACTTCCTGGCAGATTAGAACTGTGTGCCGGACCGAGACTCGAACTCGAGTCTCGGTCCGGCACACAGTTTTAATCTGCCAGGAGGTTTCGCATCAGCGCACACTCCGCTGCAGAGTGAAAATCTCATTCTGGAAGAAACTTTCTGATGGTAAAACCATAAGAGGCAGGCTCACAGACAAAATGATCGATTGAATTACAGCAGTATTATGGGGTGGTCATTAGAAATAATACCGAGGATTTGTTGAAAATGAAGCAGGCAGTATGGGCTACATTCTTCCACAGACTGTCAACTGATAAAAAACCAGTACACCACCTTTGCCCTCCTGGACCTGATCCATGGTGCAGTAACCACAATGCCCATTACTCAAACAGTTCATACAGCCATAAACATTACATCCCAGCAGCAGTCATGGATATCATAAAAGCTATTCACAGAGAGCTGGCAAATCCTGAATTACTGAAGAAGTGTCTGCATGGTCAGACTCAAAATCCCAATGAGTCGTTCAGTAACCTTATATGGACTCGCTTACCAAAAAATGTTTTTGTTGGAATGAAGACACTGAAGTGGGGGTCAGTGATGCTGTTATTGCTTTCTGCCTGCTTTCAGAAATACAGTGTGTTGCATTACTTATTGAACGTCCCTCATACATTAGTTTTCGACAAGCCACTGTGAGATGTGCGGTGTCAACATTAGTAGGGTGAAAGTGCTACAGCATATGGGAATTAATCCTGGAGCAAACTGCATCGGAGAACTTGAACGGATGATGGACAACATTCGCATTCATAAAGCAGATTATGCAGCACAGTTGTCCACTAAGGAGTCCAGAAAGAAGAAAAAACTTGAGAAAATGTCAAGAGGATGATATACAGGATGTTGCAGGGTGCTTGTGAGTGACTAAAAATAAAAAAAAATTAGCACATATTGAGTTAGTCTTTTGAAACGTTAGAAGCCGTTCTGAAAATGTGCCTTTTCTGTTGCATTTTCTCTAAATCACAGAAACCACTTCCAGTAGAGTATTCAAATTTTGAGGGAGTAATAACATACATATCCTGAGTCTACTGAACTAAAAGAACATAATAAAGTGGTTCAAATGGCTCTGAGCACTATGAGATTTAACTTCTGAGGCCATCAGTCGCCTAGAACTTAGAACTAATTAAACCCAACTAACCTAAGGACATCACACACATCCATGCCCGAGGCAGGATTCGAACCTGCGACCGTAGCGGTCGCTCGGCTCCAGACTTTAGCGCCTAGAACCGCACGGCCACTCCTGCCTCCAGAACTAAAATTATTTAGGACAACGTACAAAAAGTACATTAAAATTTTAACCGTGTAATTAAAAAATTATATTTCCGAAAGCAGTGGCTGAAATGCAATTATTGTAATTCAGTAGACTCAGAACATACAATTTAACGCCCTGTAAAATTTTGGTACAGTGGCTCCTGAAATACAGGGAAGCCAAGTCACTAAATTTAAACATTGTCGGGATAGGACGTTCCAACTCCCCTTAAGCCCTAATTTCTGTTTCGCCGCCACGATCAGTACGTGAAATGCCTGTGTAAGTAATACTAGATGACTCACCTTCACATCACGCGCTGTATCTTTCCTTTGTTTTGTTCCACCTGTATGTTTTGTGCAGTGACGCGTACGTGTTGACCAAGTAAAATCATGCAGCTATACCTTGCAAAGCATAGAGTACATTCTGCGTGGAGAATGTGAGTCCCATTTTCTGGGAAGATGTTAATCAATATATGTATGCTTTCTCCGTAAGTCTTGGATGATGTCTTGCATAGTCAATTAGCGACTGCCTTTGTGGTTTCACTTTGGAGACGGGACGCTACCGTGACCTTGAGGCCACCTGCACGGTCGAGGCCGCGGCGTGATCCGGACGTAGCCGTTTCGAACCCTGTAGCTGGAACAAATTTGTTGGCGACTGGAGACAATGTGGCAACTCCTGATCACCATTTTGCTAGATTATTTAACTCTCTCCTAGGTCTTAGCAATTTAAGGTGTGTGTACTGTTGGTGAAACGTCCGTCGGATGGAGACGTTAAGCGTGGTGTTTCATTTGTGGCAACTCTGTATTGTAATCTCACCATTTTCCCGTCAGCCGTTCATTATTAACAACATACAGGCGCAAGCGAGTCTTCAATGAGGTGTTAATTTTCAGAAATAACACTTGTCATTTGCGTGTGAATAACTCTTTCCAGTTAGAAGGCTGAACCACTGTTCTAGGCTCCCCAGTCATCAATAACATGCGACCTTTCCTTTCGCTGACGTTATTCGTTGTTATTGACAGCCAAAAACGTTTCGAACTGAAGGCGTTAATTTATTTTTATTGTCAAGTTAAACAGTACAGATACAATTTATATCAGAACAAAACAGAACGGAGCGTAATAGAGAGGAAAACTGCGCAACAGCGTTTACACGAAGATTTTTTTTGACCACTCTGGCTTTTCGTGGAAGAGCTACAAGAGAATCTTAATCGAACAGAACGAGCCGGCCGTGATGTGCGTGGTAGTGAGTGACGTAGCTGTAGGAGAGATAGGGGAGGGAGTGGGGTGGGAAGCTGCACCGACGTCATAAACTAGACTTACAGCGGTCAAGCCTAAACTTGGATCGCGTGGACTACACGAAAAGCAAATTGGTCTAATCTGTGTCGATCACAATGCATCTTAAAGCCTGCTGTAGAACTTGGATAATAAATTTCGTTTGTCAATGGTTTACATCATATCATATTGGATAGTGTTACTGTGGTGTCACCGCCAGACACCACACTTGCTAGGTGGTAGCCTTTAAATCGGCCGCGGTCCGTTAGTATACGCCGGACCCGCGTGTCGCCACTGTCAGTGATTGCAGACCGAGCGCCATCACCCGGCAGGTCTAGAGAGACGTACTAGCACTCGCCCCAGTTGTACAGCCGACTTTGCTAGCGAAGCTACACTGACCAATACGCTCTCATTTGCCGAGACGATAGATAGCGTAGCCTTCAGCTACGTCATTTGCTACGACCTAGCAAGGCGCCATAGCATTTGATAATTAATATTGTGAAGCTTGTACAGTAACGAGAGATGTTCACCAATTGTGGATTAAAGTTATATATTCCAACAGCTACGTACTTTATTTGCTGGACTCAAATCCTTTAACTGTTGCAGACCTCACGCCAATCTGCGTGAGCTTAAAAGCGTGCATTTCGGCCTCCTCTAGCAACACGGTGTTGGCTCTTCTGCCAACACTACAGTTACTGCATGGACGAACACATTCTTCAAATTGTTTTGTAAGTGCTCGTGAGTCGATGTACACACTCTCGATGTAAATATTTTAGAAGAGGTGTAGAAAATAATAATCCGTTTTTTGAGATATGACATAATGGAGCAAATCAAACAAAAAGTCCACTGAGCATGGCCTCTAAAACGTATACCTTAAGAGCTATGAGCCCTTGTTCATCTTTGCTTCAGTGAAACACGCTTCTTAAAGCATATTTTTAGAGGCCATGTTTACTAGACATTTTTCTTGTTCGTACTACCACCTCCAAAAATATGGGGTACTTTTTTTAACACTATGTATATAATTACACTTAGGCAGAATTTTTAACTTACCTTGTGGTTGCGCACTAGAGTAGGTGAGCTCCGTACCATTATTAGTGATGCCTGAATGTATTGCAAGAATAATAAAAGCTTTATTTCAAAGACAAAGGTGCAGTGGACAACACTTACAAAATGAAGATAGACAAATGTTTTTGTGAAATAATTTATCTGTGAGTAAACGCTGTTGAAATGGAATTATATCCAACAATTATAGTAGTTCTGGTATCGTGGAAATGGGCTTAGGTAGTAGAAGTGGTTTAACGGCGTAAGTATATTTTTGTTTTTTTTTTCCCCACTACTACGCATCTAGTTGTGGTTTCTTCTCGTGCAAAGTACAGGGTGCACAGAAAGTCAGGGAACACTTTCAATTATTAATTGCACAAGAACCAAACATTGTAAGGTGTCATACATATTGTATTTTGAAGAGAAACTCTGAAAGTTTTTTTTTTCTCTGTTTACCGCTACAGCGTAGTTTGGTGATTTGCCGATAGTCACCGCCAGTCGCAAACGTGGCGAGTTCAGGTGCGGAGCGAGCTTTCTCTGTGTTGGAGTTCAACAAAAACAAGTGTGCTACAGCTGTTCAATGGATGTTTAGAACCAAGAACGGTAAGAAGCCATCAAAAAGGAAGGCTATTTACGACTGGCACAACAAATTCGTTTCGACGGGTTGCTTGTGCCCGAATTTGAGCGTGAGTCCCCAAAGGTAAATGTTTTTTGTGCCTTTTCATGTCGAAAACTGTACGGGCCATTCTTCTTCGCCTAGAGCACTGTCACTGGACATTCCTACTTTGACATTTTGCAGCATTGGCTGATCGCTCAAATGCAATCGGTCTCTCCATTCATGTTTCAGCGGGATAGGGCTCCACCCCATTTTCATCGTGAAGTTCGTGGGTACCTGAACACGGAGCAGCCCCTTCGATGGATCGGCCGTGCTGCAGAAGGGACAGCTGTTTCATGATATGGCCTCCCCGATCGCCAGATCTCACTCCGTGTGACTTTTTTCTGTGGGGACACATTGAAGATCTGGTGTATGCACCGCCTCTACCACGTCATGTAGCAGAGCACCGGGGGAGAATATGGGAAGGGACTGCCACAGTCGACGATGCCATGATGGGACGGTTATGGCAAGAAATCGATTATGGTACTGACGTCTGCCGGGCCACTGATGGTTCGCATATCGAATGTTGGTAAAAAAACCTTTCAGAGTTTCTCTTCAAAATGCAATATGTATGACTTCTGTACAATGGTTAGTTCTTGTGCAATAAAAAATGAAAGTGTTCCCGGACGTTAAGTACACCATGTACTTTGAAACTGAAACAAATGCTCGCCCTGTAGCCAAGTGTGTGTTAAAGAAACTCTCTTCGTTTACATGGTACTCCAGTATTTTTTTCCTTTTTTAGTTGCAGAGAATGAGGTCATATTTTTGTATGAATACTAAGAAAATTGGAAGCACATTGTGCTTTTATTCAGTACTTAATTGCTTTGTTTATATTTGATCTGAGCAACGCTAGTTCCTCCTTCGGTTTCACAGCGTGTGAGTCCATATCCATTTTTATTCAGTCATCCAGCTCTCTACAAGTTGTTTATCTCACTGCTTTTCCATTCACTAAATGATATGATGAGCATTAATTGGAGTATTGGAGTATAGGATTACTTAGGTTTGCGTATAAATTAAATGTCTGTAAAATTAAACGCTTTCTTAATTCAGAGTGATTAAAGTCCGTTCCTGTGCAGTGACGCATTCCTTCACGGTGGTATTATATTGTCTCTTGGCAGGAAATATTGTGTGTGTGTGTGTGTGTGTGTGTGTGTGTGTGTGTGTGTGTGTGTGTGTGTGTGTGAGAGAGAGAGAGAGAGAGAGAGAGAGAGACACAGAGAGAGAGAGAGAGAGAGAGAGAGAGAGAGAGAGAGAGAGAGAGAGAGACAGAGAGAGAGAGAAGGGGGGGGGGTAGGTCTGCTTTACTCTATGCATACATTCGTACATTTCCGCAAAAGATACTTCGAAATTTGCACGCAGTGTTGTAATAGCTTGAAAACAAGCTTCGGTTTTCTTGTACAGTCGAGAGAGCGAAGCGAGAATTAACTGTGCGACGCCTTTCAGCTCTGCGATGTGCTAATGGAATGTGGAGAGCCAGCGCTTCATCTGCGCTTGGCAAACCGGCCGCTACTGCTGCTGCCCTTGTGCTAAATTGTTGCGGTTTTGTGTTTCCCTCAAGGTGAGTGCAGCTATTTTCAGCTGCGAAAGCTGCAGTTTGAGTTAGTATGCTAGCGTGACAATTTCATGCACGTCAGATCTAGGGTTGTCCTATCGCCAGAGCTAACGGACGTCTTCCGCTTTGAAAATGCATGGCACGCCATTCTGCGTGCTCAAATGATTATTTACGGAGCTATTATATATATTCATCGCCTTATTCATGAGCATTAGCGTAAGAGCGAGACTAACTGCAGGGGCAACATAGCCCAGTAGCATAGCTTACGTCACATGTAACAAGGTACTTCTCTTGTTATGGCAGTGGGGAAAAGTCGGTTGTCTTAGCAGCAAAGTGAAGCACAAAAATACTATAACAACTACGGCGTCTGTGAAGACAGCTTTGATAAAAGATTCTTATTAATGTGGTTTATAAACAACTCCATACACACATTTTTAATCTGATACGTTTGAAATTGCTTGTAGTAAAATATTCGGCTAAAGTGACCTGTATGCTTGTATTGACACGGTATGTCCGATTGCAAGTGTGTTACTAATCTAAATGCATATCAGTGCCATTTCAGTCGTACAATGCTGAACTCTATGTGACAAATAGGATTTTTTCGCACCGTTCGGTTGTTAATTGCACTTAATTCCACACAAAAATCGTAAGCGTCCATTAAATACATACTAAAGTTCAGTAACCATAGATATAAACCTCTTATAGTCTTCTTGATGTAACCAGTCGTCGGTAATTAAACTGAAAAATTGCGGTACCTCACTGTATTCAAAACTTACATTATAAATTTTCTCTCTCATGGCAAGACATTCCTTAGCCGTAATCCAAAACCTTTACCTGTTGCTCGTCACTGTCGCCAGTGGGGTTATTTTTCCTAATTTTTTTCAGGTAAACTATATTCAATCCTATTCCGTCAGTAGTACATAACATATCAAGTGAAGAGCCGCTGCAGTTCGGTAGTTAAAACCGTTTTCAGCCCGGCGGCTGCTTTTACGACAGCAGTGCAAGATCAGGATTCGTCCGTTTGGGACTGGCTGCTCTTATGTTCCACAGAACCAGTCTAACCTGACAGTATCACCTATACACGGTTCAGCGTGCAAGCCAGATCCGGAACGACGCTTCAGTTTTTGAAGTGTACAAAGAACTGCCAGGCATGGAAATAGCATGAACCTTATAGGAAGAGGCACTCAAAAACGAGAACGATGGAAGAAAAGTAAGTAAACAGTTCATTATCCCCAAAGTAATCACCATATCTGTTAATACATTTATCCCACTGTGAAAGAAGACGGTCAGTGCCTCCAGGAAAAAATACACTACTGGCCATTAAAATAGCTACACCAAGAAGAAATGCAGATGATAAACGAGTATTCATTGGACAAATATATTATACTGGGACTTACATTTGATTAAATTTTCACGCATTTTGGGTGCATAGATCCTGAGAAATCAGTACCCAGAACAACCACCTCTGGCCGTAATAACGGTCTTGATACGCCTGGGCATTGAGTCAAACAGAGCTTGGATGACGTGTACAGGTACAGCTGCCGATCCAGCTTCAACACGATACCACAGTTCATCAAGAGTAGTGACTGGCGTATTGTGATGAGCCAGTTGCTCGGCCACCATTGACCAGACGTTTTCACTTTGTGAGAGGTCTGGAGAATGTGCTGGCCATGGCAGCAGTCATTTTCTGTATCCAGAAAGGCCCCTACAGGACCAGCAACATGCGGTCGTGCATTATCCTGCTGAAATGTAGGGTTTCGCAGGGATCGAATGAAGGGTCGTAACACATCTGAAATGTAACGTCTACTGTTCAAAGTGCCGTCAATGCGAACAAGAGGTGACCGAGACGTGTAACCAATGGCACCCCATACCATCACGCCGGGTGATACGCCAGTATGGCGATGACGAATACACGCTTCCAATGTGCGTTCACCGCGATGTCGCCAAACACGGATGCGACCATCAGGATGCTGTAAACAGAACCTGGATTCATCCGAAAAAATGACGTTTTGCCATTCGTGCACCCAGGTTCGTCTGTGATGCAATGTCAAGGGTAACCGCAGCCATGGTCTCCGAGCTGATAGTCCACGCTGCTGCAAACGTCGTCGAACTGTTCGTGCAAATGGTTGTTCTCTTGCAAACGTCCCCATCTGCTGACTCGGGGATCGAGACGTGGCTGCACGATCCGTTACAGCCATGCTGATAAGGTGCCTGTCATCTCGACTGTTAGTGATAACGTCCTTTATCAAAGTCGGAAACGTGATGGTACGCATTTCTCCTCCTTACACGAGGGATCACAACAACGTTTCACCAGGCAACGCCGGTCAACTGCTGTTCGTGTATGAGAAATCGGTTGGAAACTTTCCACATGTCAGCACGTTGTAGGTGTCGCCACCGGCGCCAATCTTGTGTGAAGGCTCTGAAAAGCTAATCAATTGCATATCACAGCATCTTCTTCCTGTCGGTTAATTTCCGCGTGTGTAGCACGTCATCTTCGTTGTGTAGCAATTTTAATGGCCAGTAGTGTATTTATGCTTGCCTAAAGAACCATGACTGTTCCCAGGCATGTCCCTCTTGGAAGCAACGGTCACGAATGTCTGTGTTCAGTGGTCCAAAAGTATGGGAACCGCTTGGGGAGAGATCGGGACTGTATGGAGGATGTATGAGGGTTTCCCAGCGAAGCTTCTGTAGCGTAGGCGAAACTACAGGCACGCCAGCTCCTGGAAAGTCATGATATTTTCATTGATTGAAAGATCCCGCTGCTATTCTTGTCTTTCTGGAACCCGGCCCAACAATTAACGCACAATGGTACGTGTCACTTTGCAAGAATTCAAGCGTGCTATCAAATGCAAACGCTCAGGAATGCTGACGGTCGGCAACGCTGTTGCAGGGTAATTGCCGCCGACGCGTAGCAGCGGGGTAAATGGATTAATATTTATGGCAATTACTTTTGAAATGATGAACAGTTTACTTTGAGTCAAATGGAAACGAGATACATGGAAACAACCTTAGATATCCAACCTGCAATGGATCATCAGACTTTCATATTGCTAATTTAACACGTGATTTACTCAGTCACTGCTACCAAAAGTAATTTGTCATAACTGAAGACAAAAGCAGACTTGGCAGACAGTGACGAGCTTTTTTCTCGCGGCCACTGATACCACAGCTGCAGAATGCGCTTTTTAATGTTTTTGTGCCGGCCACCATTCCTAACATTTTCCTGGAAACTTCCTGATTTTTTTTCCCCCGCGTCCGTAAAGTTTCTCCTATCCTGGTCTCATCATGTCAGGTACGTAATTATTGTAGGACAGAATAAATCTACACGTGTCATCCCGTTTGCCTGTCTAAAAAATATACTTCGCTGAATTATTTTTTGCCTTAGCCGAAAGTGAGCTGCGTCCGCTAATTTAACCTAATTCTGCCGTGCGGTAAGCTCTTATTATTCGCCTCTTAGGTCTATAATTAGCTGGCGGTAATTCATTCATCACTGTATATACACTCCTGGAAATGGAAAAAAGAACACATTGACACTGGTGTGTCAGACCCACCATACTTACTCCGGACACTGCGAGAGGGCTGTACAAGCAATGATCACACGCACGGCACAGCGGACACACCAGGAACCGCGGTATTGGCCGTCGAATGGCGCTAGCTGCGCAGCATTTGTGCACCGCCGCCGTCAGTGTCAGCCAGTTTGCCGTGGCATCCGGAGCTCCATCGCAGTCTTTAACACTGGTAGCATGCCGCGACAGCGTGGACGTGAACCGTATGTGCAGTTGACGGACTTTGAGCGAGGGCGTATAGTGGGCATGTGGGAGGCCGGGTGGACGTACCGCCGAATTGCTCAACACGTGGGGCGTGAGGTCTCCACAGTACATCGATGTTGTCGCCAGTGGTCGGCGGAAGGTGCACGTGCCCGTCGACCTGGGACCGGACCGCAGCGATGCACGGATGCACGCCAAGACCGTAGGATCCTACGCAGTGCCGTAGGGGATCGCACCGCCACTTCCCAGCAAATTATGGACACTGTTGCTCCTGGGGTATCGGCGAGGACCATTCGCAACCGTCTCCATGAAGCTGGGCTACGGTCCCGCACACCGTTCGGCCGTCTTCCGCTCACGCCCCAACATCGTGCAGCCCACCTCCAGTGGTGTAGCGACAGGCGTGAATGGAGGGACGAATGGAGACGTGTCGTCTTCAGCGATGAGAGTCGCTTCTGCCTTGGTGCCAATGATGGTCGTATGCGTGTTTGGCGCCGTGCAGGTGAGCGCCACAATCAGGACTGCATACGACCGAGGCACACAGGGCCAACACCCGGCATCATGGTGTGGGGAGCGATCTCCTACACTGGCCGTACACCACTGGTGATCGTCGAGGGGACACTGAATAGTGCACGGTACATCCAAACCGTCATCGAACCCATCGTTCTACCATTCCTAGACCGGCAAGGGAACTTGCTGTTCCAACAGGACAATGCACGTCCGCATGTATCCCGTGCCACCCAACGTGCTCTAGAAGGTGTAAGTCAACTACCCTGGCCAGCAAGGTCTCCGGATCTGTCCCCCATTGAGCATGTTTGGGACTGGATGAAGCGTCGTCTCACGCGGTCTGCACGTCCAGCACGAACGCTGGTCCAACTGAGGCGCCAGGTGGAAATGGCATGGCAAGCCGTTCCACAGGACTACATCCAGCATCTCTACGATCGTCTCCATGGGAGAATAGCAGCCTGCATTGCTGCGAAAGGTGGATATACACTGTACTAGTGCCGACATTGTGCATGCTCTGTTGCCTGTGTCTATGTGCCTGTGGGTCTGTCAGTGTGATCATGTGATGTATCTGACCCCAGGAATGTGTCAATAAAGTTTCCCCTTCCTGGGACAATGAATTCACGGTGTTCTTATTTCAATTTCCAGGAGTGTAGAATGCGAGCGCCCTTAAATTACCGACATTATACGCTACTTTGAGTCGCCAAAAATGTAGAAGACCCTAAAAGCTATTCAAAGTGTTGGATCTCGGGGCGTTAGAGAGTTAGCTAAAGGATTAATTTGATGAAGGTTAATATGAAAGGTCGAGAATGTGAAGCACTGGGATTATACGTTCGTAATGTCATTTATGTGCTAGCGTCATCGTCTTGGAAAGGACTGTTGTTCATAAAGCAATTATTTTATCGTACATACGTGGTGTTCGTCTCACAGCGACGTCACTGAAACTAAAGTAAGGAAGTTAATGGAGAGAGGCGACCGCGGTGGTGAATGTACACTTGCACACAGCTAGCAATGACGACGTGCATGTTTGTAGGGCCGTTGCTGAAACTGGGGATTGTCTTGTGCTTCCCGCCACTTTCAGTTCAGGAAGCAACGTGAGAAGAAAGTGTTGCCTGTGCACTTTCATGCGGGCTACATTCTCTCAACATTAACGTCCCTGCACGAAGGTACAGAAACAGCGACGAAGTTAATGTATAGCTATACGAGACTGCTAGTACATTATGTTCCCCGTAGTGGTCTCTCACGATGTATCTTAATGACGTGGAAGCACTGAATTTGCCGGCATTTAATTTAATTTGTATTTAAATACGATACGTGTTACTCACAGATGAGTTCACTTTTTAAAAAATCACAGAAATACGTACGCAAAACTTTGATATCAAATAGGTTAAAAGTTCCTAAATAATTTTTTGTGCGTTATGTAACGTCATACAGTAGGAACTTTCTTAAGTTACTATCAAATTTATATTTGCTTTTTTCTTGGGAGAATGAGCGAAGATTTTGGTACCACTGCTTTTCTCCCGTTTCTGAGCCTGTTTTAAGGAAGAGTGAAGGTAATTTTTTATTTAATATTGTAATTATGGAAATCGTAATTCCATTTGAACTTCACGGATTATCTGCAAATATGTGCTGCCATGCTATAAAAACTCCTAAGCCTTGTAAGACTGTTTAGGATGAGCACCATGTTACTCCTGTAGCACGGTTTTGTGCAATTAAAACTTTTCCGAAAGTTGAGCCATCTTGAATATAATACCGTGTATTGGATGACAATGAGCAAAGTCTTTCTCACAGTGACTGTCAAGAGACAACGTACGTAACGGCTGAAATGAGTTGTTCAGAAACCTCTAAAATTTGTGGTTTCCTTCTCAGATTAATTTCTATGAAAGCCAAAAATTTAGAAGTATCTGCATTGATAACGCGTGTCCGTGGTTTGTCATGGCTGTTTGACCCGTAGATTTCTTAAACCGTGTGTGCTGAGATTTTTTTTAATTGAAGAGAAAACATGTGTAGGAAACGAATCAGTAATATTGTTTACTGCAGTCATATGAAGGGAAAGCAAAGTAAATAAGCAAGCAAGTAAGTAAGTAGATTGGAGCAGCACGGCCGGCCGCGGCGCTCAATCCGGTCGCAGGTTCGAATCCTGCCTCGGGCATGGATGTGTGCGATGCCCTTAGGTTAGTTAGGTTTAAGTGGTTCTAAGTTCTAGGGGACTGATGGCCTCAGATGTTAAGTCCCGTACTTATCAGTCATTTTTTGGAGCAGCAGGATTCCAATAAGAACAAATAGTACTGTTACTGTTTCGCCTGTGGTACGCACTCCATCGAAATCCAGTGAGAGTTTTTACTACTGGCTTGCGTGGAGAACAGTTTGAGAAACAGAGCGCTCATAGTCGTATTGCCGTTTCACTCTTTCGGTCGACTTCATTTCTTTTCGACTTCCATTTACTCATTTTTTCCCCTCTCGTTACGTGTTATTTTTTTGACTTCACACAGTGTTACATTGTTTTCGAGGCGCTGGATGTATGAGCCACACCGTGCCGAGCAGCAGTGGAATTCGGAACCGCTAATTTATAATTAATTATGACAAATATGTTCTAATGTTGCGTGTGTTTCAGGTGTTGACGTACTCGGTTCTAAAGAATGTGTAAACCTAGACACTGTGAACTTGTGGTTGTGCCAATGAAAGGTGGTGGTGGTGGTGGTGGTGGTGGTGGTGGTCCTATTGCGAAGTTTCGCGCTGTTGGTGTGTTGACTTTCTCTTAGGTTGCTTCCCACATGTTCTACAGAGAAGTGCTCGCTGGAAAGTGGTGTCTAACGACGTGTGACGAACAAGTGCTGAGCGGGGAGGTCTCATGTTGCAGCCGTTTGCTTCCGCACGCTAAAGACGAACTCCAGCTTCGTTCGCCGCTTTCTTGCGCTGGTATTCGTTTCGCGAACCTGCGTTCCTGATTAACATTCTACCGGGTTTTCACGATTTATTACTTCCCCCTTTTTGTCGAACCGATGAATGGGCTAGATTTCCGTATCTCCACTGTCATCTAAAATTTGATCACTACATAGTCATTAATAATAAAATCATAAACGAGGTATGTACGCTGTCTGACTATAAGTATGTGGACACTGTCTTAGTGGTCATTAATACGGGCTGTGTATATCCTTAACCTCCAGGACGGCTTGGGTGATGTCTGAATGTCTTTGGCGGAATGGCAGTCCATTCTTCTCCACGATCTGAAAACAGTGAAGAATGCTGGGGTCTGGAGCGAAGTCAACGTTCTGGCTTGTCCTAAAGGTGTTCCAAGTGGTTTCTGGTCGGGACTCTGCGCAGGCCAGTTCATTTCAGGGCTGTTACTGCCACAGCTACCGTCTTATGACTGGGTGCTGATACAACCATTCGTCGTCGCCGAAATTTTCTGAACTCTGCACGTAATGTGTTAATATCCTTTCACATTTAGCGCTTTTCTAAGATCAATAATGAGACAATACAATAACCACGAAAAACAGTCCCATACCATAACAGTACTACCTCCTCTATCACTGGTGGCACCACACATGGGAGCAGGTAACGTTCTCCAGGGCACTGCCCAAACTCTCCCCTTCCACCAGATTGCGACAGCGTATAGTGTGACTCGTCACTCCGAATCATTCGTTTCCAATCACGTAGCGTCGCTCTTTACACGATCTCAAGCGTAATCTAGTATTGATTGGTACTGATTGCGGGAATGTGTGGCACATACGACGCTGCTTAAGAATTGTACGCCATTATTTTTAACTCCTTACACACACTCATTGTGCTAGCTGGACTGCTGGCAACACATTAGAAATCATGAGTGATTCCTTCCACTCATTTCATGCGGTTTTTTATAGCCACCGCCCCCCCCCCCCCACCCCACACACAATGCTCGACGGTCCCTGTATATTAATCATGTCTGCCTCAGAAGGGCTGATATTTTGCTTGATGGATTTGCTACTCATGTGACATTCAATTACTACTCCACATGCGAAGTCACCGTACTCTCCTGTCCAACCCATTCTGGTGTCACTGCTTCTCTGCTGATAACAGAATCCTCGTAATATACTGGCGGGTCCTTTGCTCGTGACGCCTAGTGGCGAGTTTAGCATTATAAAGGACTAAGGAGCTTCCAGATACCTGTGATTAGATAGTGTATTTGACAGTACTTAGCATTAGCTTGTGTATCTTAAAATACGAACTTCACTAAAGTCAAGTGATACAGTTTATAACTTAAACCATGCGGCAAGCTTAAAGTTAATCACCAAAAAGAAGCTGGATAAAAAAATTGCTGCTGTTCCGTTAAAAAATTGGAAAACTGTTAGAAAGCTGCCAATTATAGTTGCCGTAAGTAAATAAGAACGCTTTCATTTGTTCAAAAGTGGCTATGAGCTTTGTGCAATTGAACGCTATTATTATTATTATTATTATTATTATTATTATTATTATTATTAAATTTCTGGCAATTATAATTACAACACAAGGAAGGATAGCAGGATACGACGGAATTTTGCTTCTGCTTATATGGTATGGTATGGACGTAGGAGGGCAACGAGGCCCCTGTAGTACTAAACATTTCCTCAGAATTACAGAGATTCTTGGTAGAGCCACCCATGACAGAGTTATTCCATCTGCAGAATATATATGAAAGGCGAAATACGCTCAGCCTGCAAGAAGAATTCCACTTGCAAAGAAATCAGGTCCTGAACGTGTGAATATTACCGAACTGTCGGTATAATAA
This sequence comes from Schistocerca serialis cubense, assembly GCF_023864345.2. Lineage (NCBI taxonomy): Eukaryota > Metazoa > Arthropoda > Insecta > Orthoptera > Acrididae > Schistocerca > Schistocerca serialis. The sequence continues at coordinate 75,454,072 of NC_064638.1, forward strand.
GACAGACTTGCAAAATATTGACACGAATTCTGCTGCCTTCACTACCTCACCTCTTACATCTCCTTAATTTCCTATATTTTTTGCAGTTTCATCAGTTTTGATCTACAATTCATAACCAATAGATTATGGCCTGAGCCCACATCTGGCCCCTGGAAATGTCTTACAATTTAAAATCTGGTTCCGAAATCTCGGCCTTACCATTACGCAATCAATCTGAAATCTTCCGGTTTCTTCAGGTCTCTTCCATTGACTACTTACGACACAAAATTCTTTCTGCGGTAAATCTTTAGTTGTGGAATTTATGGCTTCTCCAAAAACTAAATATTTTCTTTTAATTTCTCGTAGTAACCAAGTCAATAAAAATACTGCGCCACGTGTAATAGAATTTCACGCTTTTATTCATGCTGTCTCAAAATACAAAAAAAGGACAAACTGTTTGAATAACACAATTTCAACGCGAATTCTCAAAAGAAGTGTTAAAGGAACTGCGCTTCGTATTTGGTGTTTAGGTTTTAAATAATTGAGGTAATGGCGCAACCAATATCAGTCTCAAACGGCACAAAACAATCACTGACTCAAATCATCTTTAAAACAGCAATGGACGCTCTTTCCTGGTTGTGCGATTGTTGGGCCTTCTTCACTGACCAGGTACTGCATTCCTCGGGGAGTTTTAACTAGTGCGTTGCGACTCGTTTCTCAAACAGATTAGTACAAGGATGAACACTCACTTGTAGCTTCAGTTCTATAGCTCAGCAAATGTTCTTCCATATCGTCCTAACCTTACTACTTTGCACGAGGAAATGAAGGAAATCATATGTACCGGTGACGTAGGAGAATAACTGACGATGGACGAAGTACAAAGGAATAAAATATATTTTTGTACTTTCAACATTGCAGCCCAGTCAGCAATCGTGATAATCTAATATATAAGAAACTAGCAGCCTCTATTGTGGTAATGAAACCGACCTTTACCTAGGTTTCAGCCCAAATAATTGAGCCTTCTTCAGAAGATATACCTGAATCTATAATTTGTCTAAGAGAGCATGATCTTGAAATAAAACTAAAGCAGCCTGAATAGGCGTAATCGCATTTTAAAAATGTGACTACGCCTATTCAGGCTGTTTTAGTTTTATTTCTAGACCATGCCCTCTTAGACAAATAATAGATTCAGGTATATCTTCTGAAGAAGGCTCAATTATTTGGGCTGAAATCTAGATAAAGGTTGGTTTCACTACCGCAATGGAAGCTGATAGTTTCTTATATATTTGAATAAAATATAGACCAGCAATACCAAGAGATGCATATCTGAAAGAGGAGGAATTTAATATTAATAAGTCGGGTCTGAAGGTAGTCTCGAATGAGTGTAGCATTGTATAGAAGTGAAATCTGCATTTATAACGTCGTCATACGCCGCAAGCCATCTAAAAGTGTGTGGCGGAGGGTACTTCTGGTATCACTAGCTGTTCCCCCACCCCACCCCTCCATCACCCCCACCCTTCCCTGTCCCACTTGCGAATGACTCGTAAGAAGAATGATGGTCGCTAAGCATCTGTATTGGCTCGAATTTTCTCGTCGCGGTCATTTCGCGAGATGTATTTGGGATGAAGTACCATGTTGTACGTCTCTTCCCGGAAAGTGCTTTCCCGAAGTTTCAATAGTAAGCTTCTCCGTGGTGCACAACGTCTCTATTCTAACGTCTGCCAGAGGAGGTTGTAGAGCATCTCTGTAACGCTCTGGCGCCGACTAAACAATTCCGTGATGAAAAGCGCCGCTCTTAATTGAATATATATATATATATATATATATATATATATATATATATATATATATATATATATATATCTCTCTCTCTCTCTCTCCCCCTCTCCCTCCCCTGTTAGTCCTACCTGTTAGGGGTCCCAGGTTGTTCAACAGTACTCGAGAATCGCTCGAAACTTAAGGTCGCTCTGGATAGTTAACTTCTAAATATTTTTATGGTACGTATTGTTTCCAGCAGTCTCTCTTTCAATAGTGTGCTTGTGCACTACTGGATGTCTTTTGCTGCGTAATATGTTACATTTATTTATGTTCAGTGTCAACTGCTAGAACCACCATTCATCAATCTTCTGCAGTTCACTTTGTAAATCAATACTCTCTTCTGGCGCTGCTACTTCCTTATGGATAACCGCATCACTTGGGAGCAGTTTTAAAGAGCTTCAGACGCTTTCTGCTTTGTCATTTACATACATTGTAAACAATAACACTCTTAACACACTTCCATGGGGTAGTGGGAAATTACCTTTACATCTGCCGATTTTGTTCCTTTGAGAACGACGTGTTGAGTTCATTCTGCAAGGAAGTCTTGAATCAAGTTGCAAATCTGGTCCGATACTCGGTCAGCACTTCGCATCTCGTGGAAGAACAGAGCCAGCTGAGTTTCGTAAGGCTTACGTTTGCGGAATCGATGCCGATTTTTATAGAGATGACTGTCGTTCTTCAAAAACGTCATAATTCTTGAGCATAAAATATGTTCCATAATGCGGATTGACGTCAATGGTGTAGGCCTATAATTATTAGCATCTGTCCTAGGACCTTTCTTGAAAGCGTGAATGCCGGCCGGAGTGGCCGAGCGGTTAAAGGCGCTACAGTCTGGAACCGCACGACCGCTACGGTCGCAGGTTCGAATCCTGCCTCGGGCATGGATGTGTGTGATGCCCTTAGGTTAGTTAGGTTTAAGTAGTTCTAAGTTCTAGGGGACTTATGACCACAGCAGTTGAGTCCCATAGTGCTCAGAGCCATTTGAACCATTTTTGAAAGCGTGAATGAGCAGTGCTTATTTCCAGTCGCTAGATACTCTTTTTTTGCTTCAGTAAAATGTAGACAAGAAGCAGTTAAGACAAGAAGGAAACCGCTTTTGAAATGTTCTGCTGTATAAAAATGGTGAATATTAGGTGGGCAGATCGATCAACCGATAGAGGTACTGCAAGAAATTCGAGAAAAAAATTCTTAACTTAAAGGTATGTTGATAGGACATGTCCGGAGTCATCGATAAATCGTTGGTTTGGTGCAAGAAGGAAGTGTTGGGCTCCTGGTTGTTAAGGGAGACCAAGGCTTGTATACAAAACGCAGTTTCAAATGGATGAAGGTTACAACACCTAATCCAAGATGAAGAGGTTCGCACAAGTAGCACAGGACGTCGAAATGCACCGAACAAGTCTTCGGACTGAAACAACAACAACAACAACAACAGTAGCAGAAAGAATACTAGTTAAATTTGCAGATGACTTGCAGCTAGGCGGGATGCGAGCTGCAATATTGTGGAAGCGTAAACCGCAGTCTCTTTAGCCCATGATCCTGCCACTGTTGAATTCAAAAACGTGCTGATAGGCGTTTGGTTGGTTTACGCTTAGGCCAGGTTAGATCTTCTTGCTTTATGTTCAGAGGAGTGGTCAGGTGCATTGATATCTGGGGTAAGTAAGTGTCCGTTGTGCGTTACGTCCTTTGGAAGGAGGCCCACATATTCATTCAGTTAATGGCCTTCCAAAGAAAATTATCCAACGTTCCACACCGCTGTGACGTCATCTTCTTCAATCCTATTCATTATAAGATGAACGTTGCTGGCCTTCCCTGCCGAGTGGCTGCTTATACGTAACTGGGTCAGATGTGATCATAATTTCGATCCGTCCAAGCGGCATGGCGAAATGGACCTCTTGCTTAAAGGTCACCGTCTATGGTAAATACTGGCGTATTCAGAGGTGTGAAAGAAATTCATTCCGCAAATGCACACGTTAACTCGAACGGTTCATCTCTTCAGTGACGTCGGCGGAAGGGGCCGGCAGGTGACATGCAGAAGTGAGACCTCTTTTTAATATAAGTTATTCTTAGTGCAGGTTTATTTAAGGCGAAGAAATGTGAAAAACGCAGCACTATAAGTAAACAGCTACTGATTTTGATGTTCCAAGACAAATGAGGAGCCAGTTCATTGCAGAAAATTGCCTGTTACATCTGCAGCATTGTCTAATTTTTCTGGCATCGCACAGTTGGTAAGTTATTTTTGAAATATTTTAGTGTGGGAGTACGACAACCACAGTGATCGCCTTTTGCTATATCTTTCAGATGCTAAAAATCAGGTACGACGATAAAAGCAACAAGATCCCACTCTACTGCTGGGATGAAAAATGTGACGGCAGAATTACAGCACAGTGGGCCTGGGAGTGGAATCGCACTCTAAATTGGAAGAGTTCATCTGCTTGTGAAATATAGTGATTTTTTTTTTTTTTTCGACGAGGCGTAGCCGATACCTTGCTCATCCCGTAGCTTTGAGCTAATGCTCGGTCTCTAATGATGTAAATGTTGGTCTGAATTTTCGACCAGTATTTTTATATACATTGCGCAACTTCGTATGCGAGGCATAAATTACGTAATCTTGGAGAGGAAGGTAAACAGTTTCCTCAGCTATCGACTTTGTGTATTCAATAATATCAGTTTAGTCCTTACTTAAATGTGTTATCGAAGATGAACGTTTCTACTCATACTTGCACTGCCGATATGATTACTGACAAGGGAAACTCCCCATTGCACCTCACTCAGATTTAGTCTTAAGATAGACCAGTGTATAGCCCGTCAAGAACTCAACACAGATCAAGCATGGAAACAGGAAGATACACGGAACTGTGAAAAAAGAAGCAAAGTAGAGAGTGAACGGTCCAAGCCCAAGTTATGCAGCATCCATCATAATAGCGTAGCTATGGCGTCGTGCTTATGTGTTGGACTGCGAAGGAGATGGTAATGAAGTCCCATACGCCTTGACAGCCCGTAGGGGAACGATGCGGGAGACCCGCAACGCCGTACTGGGCAAGGTCCTAGTGGATCCATGTCAAAATCTCGCTCGTGCCAGTTTTTTTTTCCCACGAGATTATGAACTGTCTGTCCGGTTACTGACGTGTTTGTTCGCCGTATTCAGATTTGTGTCTGTGTCATTGTGTAACGTCCGTTTGCAACTGCGAGGTGTAAGACAGGGGCCTCCAGACGTACGTCCCTCCTATTTCCTCTACACAAGTTATAACTCCTGCATTTTGTTTTGGAAGTTTCGACTTTCGAATTCCATTGTTGTAACGTTGTTCGCACGCGCTTATTTGTTGTCTGCATTTCTGTGAAAGGTCGAGGTGGCATCTCGCGTGCTGTCGCTATACATCACGTTTATTTGCGACCGTAGTATATTCTTACCACATGACTCATATTCTGTACCAATGTATGGTATGGCAATTGCCAACACTACAGAAGGAGAACAACACGTGAATGGCCGGACGGAAACTTCATAATTGGGTAAAAAAAAATGGGGCACAAGGGAGATTTGAATACGGATCTATCGCTGTGCTGCCCTATACCGTGACCACACAACCACGGCGCCGTGATTCAAGCATTTCGCTCGATATTGCAGATCTTGAGCTGGGACCGTTCACTGTTTTATTTTTGCTTTCTTTTGCACTGTTCGGTACACTTCCTTCCTGTTTTCATGCTTGATCTGTGTTGACTTTTTTAAGAGCTATGCACTGGACCATCTTACAACTAAATCTGAGGGGGTTGCGATGGGTAGTTTTCCCCGTGAGGACACTCCGTTACGGACGATCATTGTTTTATGTACTCGTTATTAAACATTTCAGCTGTTGTGTCTGTAAAGCGTATTTTTGTCTGTTTGATTTATTTGACATTATTTTTTTCTTTCTTTGCAGGTGAGTACCTGAATGATGATGCTGCAGCATAAAAGGGAAGACGCTGTCCGTGGCAGTCACGGTAGGGGTTTCCGCAGAGTGCACTAGCATAAACATTCTGTATCAGTTTGCTGCTCCGTCGTCTCCAACCGCATATTTTCACTTGTAACGTTAATGTTGAACGGGTTCTGTAGGCGAACGTGAAGCAGTATGGCTTTCTCGCTACCACAGCTCGACGCTGACCGACCTACTGACAAGGGAACCACCCCATCGCACTCCCCTCAGATTTAGTTGTAAGTTGGCACAGTGGATAGGTCTTGATCAACTTCGCTCTCCAAAATTCCAGGACATGTTCAGATTTGCTTGGACATATGCAGGATTTGACGGTCTGCACACGGAAAAATTTAAAAACGTTAAAAACATATTTTTTCACAGAGCCCAGGGAAAACTATGCGACTGTGAAACTGTTGCATTCATTTGTTGCAGTTTATGTGACAAACTCTTATGTTTTCATCACTTTTTTGGGAGTGATTATCACATCCACAAGGAAACCTAAATCGGTCAAGGTAGAAGAATCTTTTTACCCATTCGCCAAGTGTACAAGTTAGGTGGGTCGACAATATGTTCCTGTCATGTGACGCACATGCCGTCACCAGTGTCGTATAGAATATATCAGACGTGTTTTCCTGTGGAGGAATCGGTTGACCTATGACCTTGCGATCAAATGTTTTCGGTTATCATTGGAGAGGCACGTCCTTTCGTCCACTAATCGCGTGGTTTTGCGGTGCGGTCGCAAAACACAGACACTAAACTTATTACAGTGAACAGAGACGTCAATGAACGAACGGACAGATCATAACTTTGCGAAAATAAAGAAAGTAAACTTTTCACTCGAGGGAAGACTTGAACCAAGGACCTCTCGTTCCGCAGCTGCTCACGCTAACCACGGGACCACAGCGCTCCTGAGCTCACACTACCCTCGATGTTGTCTACCTTGCGCATGGACTACACAGTTAGTATATTTTGCTTATTTTTTTCATAGTTCCACACAACTTCTTCCTGTTTTCTCGATTGATCTGTGTTCAGTTTTTAAAGGCCTATCCACTGTGCCAACTTACAACTAAATCTGAGGGGGGGGGGGGTGCGATGGGGAGGTTCCTTTGTAACTCACTCCGTTTAAATGGGGCGCCCAAAACCATGTTACGTAAACCGATTTCCCAATACCGCCACTAGGTTGTCATGTAAACACTTCAAAATAAGAGTCTGGAAATATGCTTCTATTTGCCCGTTTTCCAAATCGGCAATCGACTTCCGCTCCCATGTAAACGCAACCGGTTTTGAAATGTTCTTGGATTGTCAAGTCAAATATCGTTTTCAGAATATTTGGTTAATACGAACTTATTGTGCAGTGAAGGGAAAATAGAGATATTAGGTTGAGAATGAAGCTGTCTAAGTGTAATATTTAAATGAAGAGAAATAACGATTGTTTTAACTGACTCAGAAACTGCATCAGCTATTTTCCAGACGCCGTATCTAACTGGGTTAGTCAATCAGCTTCAGACTTTAACATGTAATTACGACATCTAAAAAACGGTTTCCAAAATTCGGTTTTGCGTCTTTCGGAAGATGTATGTAAATGTAGTGACAGTAGCAACTGTTCCTTTCTTCCCGCTATTCCCTACGCTACCTCAAAACGGAAGTTTCTTTCCAGATAGCCCTCTTACGCCTGTAGTGCAGCCTTCTATTGCTCGTATCTGTCTTCAAATAACCCTACCAAAACTTTCATTAGGCAGTGCCCCAACGTTGCAGTTACGGAATATGGTTGTGCCACTGTCAGCTACTATGAAGATATTTGCTGTTGGTTTCGATTATTACTAACTACCATCAGTCACAACGAGTTGTACAATGACAGTATCTGTGTTGATACATACCTAACTTTCGGCCGAATCTAATTAACTTCAAAAATACCAACTGCACAACGAAACTGAAATTTAGAAAGGTCCTCATCACGTAGTTCCTTATTAAGGTTTATACGTTGCAAAAATTCACAATCAGACAGAAGCTGTCGAATAAAATGTACGAGGAAATTAACGATGCCAAATATGTACATAATAACGTAAGTATCTATCTCACTAATCCGTATAAAGAAATTTCAATTAATATCGTACCTACATTTAAATCAAACTTTAGCAAAAAGCTCGCGAACGTGAGCGCATAGACTGACTATAAGACAGATATCGTCTCATATAGGCATATTGACAGTGTCGTCTCTATTCGAAGAGAACCACTGCCAAACTGAATGTGGCGATAAGAAGTAATCGAAGGCCGCTATGCGACGCTAGCAGTAATCATAGAAATGAATCCAAAGAGTAAGAGCTTGTTTTTGTTAGATATACACACATCAGTAAAAGTTTTGCAACACCTCGGTTCCGAGAGCTCCTGAACCTGTACAGAAAATTGGAAGAGAGATCAACATAAACATCATTTCCGCCCTTTTTGTGCTCATGAAAACAACACATTTGCATGTTGTGCAGCCATACAGCGAGACCTTCAGAGGTGGTGGTCCAGATTTCTGTACAAACCGGTACCTCTAATACCCAGTAGCACGTCCTCTTGCATTGATGCATGCCTTTATTCACCTAGGCACTGTGCGGTTCTAGGCGCTGCAGTCTGGAATCGCGAGACCGCTACGGTCGCAGTTCGAATCCTGCCTCGGGCATGGATGTGTGTGATGTCCTTAGGTTGGTTAGGTTTAACTAGTTCTAAGTTCTAGGGGACTAATGACCTCAGAATATGAGTCCCATACTGCTCAGAGCCATTTGAACCATTTTGAACCAAGGCACTGTTGGTCCAGATTGTTCCACTCGTCAACGGCGATTCGGCGTAGATCTCTGAATGGTTGGTGGGTCACATCATCCATAAACAGTCCTTTTCAATCTATCCCAGGCATGTTCGATAGGGTTCATGTCTGGAGAACATGCTGGACACTCTAGTTGAGCGATATTGTTATTCTGAAGGAAGTCATTCACAAGATCTGCACGATGGGGCGCGAATTGTCCTCCATGAAGACGAATGCTTCGCCAGTATGTTGGCGATATGATTGCACTATCTGTCGGAGGATGGCATTTACGTATCGCACAGCCGTTACGACGTCTTCTGTGACCACCAGTGACGTACGTTGGCCCCACGTAACACTATCCCAAAACAATAGGGAACCTCCACCTTCCTGCACTCGCTGGACAGTGTCTAAGGCGTTCAGCCTGACCGGGTTGCCTCCAAACACGTCTCCGACGATTGTATGGTTGAAGGCATATGTGAGACTCATCGGTGAAGAGAACGTGATGCCAGTCCTGAGCGGTCCATTCGGCATGTTGTTGGGCCCATCTGTACCGCGCTTGCATGGTGTCGTGGTTGGAAAGATGGACCTCGGCATGGTCGTCGGGAGTGAAGTTGCGGACGCGGACGCGATCGAACCGCGGTATTGACGATCTAGGCATGGTTTAACTACAGACAACACGAGCCGTGTACCTCCTTCCTGGTGGAATGACTGGAACTGACCGGTTGTCGGACCCCTCCGTCTAATAGGCGCTGCTCATGCATGGTTGTTCACACCTTTGGGCGGGTTTAGTGACATCTGTGAACACTCAAAGGGACTGTGTCTGTGGTACAATATCCACAGTCAACATCTATCTTCAGGAGTTCTGGGAACCAGGATAATGCAAAACTTTTTTTGATGTGTGTAGTTCTACATTTCCATACTATTATAGACGTTGGCATTACATTCAGAATAACTCCATGTCCAAACGGAATCCATTATTTCCGAAATAGTATGATCACTATTCAGCATTACGATTGTGTAGGCATCTATTTTTGTTAACTTATGATCTTAACTCCACATCCCCAACCACAATATGCGAAGATAGTTTTTGGTTATTCTCACACATCTACTTCAAGCTGAGCTGTTATACATTCTAATATTATACCTTTAAGCTTTTTAAAATAAAATAAAGATTTATTTCAAAATGTTGCCATTTATCTAAGATTACCTAAATAGTTCTATTTTGTATCATCCATTATATGTTCGACTATTGTAATGTGACTACAGTTGGTCGTTTTCTTGTAACATTTCGTTTTGTGATGGCTGCAAACTGATGACAGCTGGGTTGTTATGACCTTACAGTATATCCTTAAGTTTTTAAAAAAATTGAAAAGTCCTTTTTATTACGATAATTAGCTTCGTTTCCATTTCAAGTTGTCACTAATCTAGGCTCACCTAAATGATCCCCTTGTGTGTCATTTATTATATCTTCGACTATTGTAATATGACTGCATTTGGTAATGTTATGTAACGTTTTATTTAGTGATGGTTGTAAACTTATCCTTTCACAACTTATACTTTCGATTTATGTAAGTTTTACGTTTATAGTGTACCGCGCCAGATAATGGTTGAAAGTATGTTTTCTGTCTTGAGTATAGAATAACGACTGATCCCGTAACACTTTTTACTAAGGTTTTATTTAAATGTAAATAGGATATTAATTGTAATTTCTGTACATGGATTACTAAGATGCATACTTACGTCTTTATTTACGTTTTTTGCTATGGTTAATTTCTTCCGTGTGATGAAATTTTGAAACGCGTAACGCATAATAAAGAATTGTGCGATCAAGACCTTTATATATTTCAAAGTTGTGCCAAATCTGAATGGTCGCGTGCCTCTACCGTGGGCGTATTTCTTCATCAAGTATTGAGATAAAAGAACTCAATACATACCGTACAATGAACAGTGTTTAAATCTTATCTATTCAGTCGTAGTGGGATGAACGCCTTGTACCTACCCACACACTGGCTGTATCTTCCCTATTCTTATTAGTGATTAGCCTAACAAATGTACCACGGAATAATGTTTAGCGCCTTTGCCTCCTAGTTTCCGGGTTATTTAGTATTTTATGTCATGACTATATTTTTTGAACCGTAAGAAAGTCATCAATAAGCAGATGGACACACACACGTCCCCGTGTGATTTTATGCTATCCATTCTAATGTAGTGATCAGCGTTCAGGGGTCTGTTATCCATACAGGACGCTCTTTAAATTATCTCATTGCGTGTGCAGGGAGCATTGTCGCAAGAGGTTATAGTTAATATTCTGCAAGGGTGCTGGTGACGGAAGTCGTTGAGCGCTGTAGTACTAAACGACCAACCTGGAGCACGGACCCAATCTAACATGTTCCAGGGGCCAACAAATATTTTATCTTCAAAATTTTTGCAGCTGCTGTCGGAATTTAAAAACTTGAAGTGCTGTCATCTTCTATTCAAATGTTTTAACACAAATCAGTTTCCACAGTTAGAAACTGTGTGTTTCTTGTGGCAGCTTAATTCGTGGTGCGCGAATTCATGCAGTAATTGAGAATGAGAGATCTTAGTGGCTTGCAACGAACTTCGCACGCAATTTCAGGAAACATGTTGATCGCTTTGTACATTTTCGCTGTTAATGTAATAAAGCTGCAGCATCAGGCAATCAGGCATGACGTTCCAGTTTATTGTTGGGTTAGTGCACAAGTTCGTAGCGTTTTTCCATACGTTGAATAAACAAAACGCACATAAGAGACTTTAGTCATATCCTCCTTCACCATTTACAACAGTCTGCCAACGCTGGGGTAATTTTTCGATCCCGCGACTGTAGAAATTAGGTGGTTCTGACCCATGTTTGGAGCGCACTTTCATCCGGAAAGGAAGTTCCTTCAAGGTGCATCGATAGAGAGCGGAAAAGGTGAAAATCTGAGGGTGCAAGATCAGGTGAATAAGGTGGGTGCTTAATGACTTCTCAACCCCGACTTCTTTTCAGTGTTTTTCGTCAGTCTATCAGAATGCAGGCAGGCGTTGTCGTGGGGTAGCATCACATCACGCGGTCTTCCCGGTTGTTGTTCTTGGATTACATCTGCAGGACGTTTCACTTGTTGACAGTAAAAGTCAGCAGTGATCGTTACACATCAGGAAAGCAATTTATAGTATATCACACCGACGCAGTCCCACCCGATGGATGACATTATCTTATTTGGATGCGTGAAGGTTTTTGTACTGGGAGTTGTTGCTTTGTTTGGGCTCAACAGTTCCTTTCTTTTCCTTATTTTACCATAAAGAGACAATTCCTGTCACCAGTAAGGGCACAGGATAGGAATGGTCGGTGTTTTTAAAGAGTCAGTTGACGACGAACAAGCAGACAGGCACGTATGGCCACCCGCAGATTTTTTGTGATTTTGGCGTAGTGCACGCGGTGCACATACACCCCATTCTTGAACCTTCCCCATTACACGCGGATGTCTCACTGCGGTGGAATGATCACAGTTCGTCGCATTGGCAGTTCTCGCATATACTGCCGTGGACCATTGTGGATTAATTGGTTTAAACGATCTTCTCCATACCCCGAAGGTCTTCTTGATCGTGGAAAGTAATAAAAAAAAAAAAAAAGGTTCAAATGGCTCTGAGCACTATGGGACTCAACTGCTGAGGTCATAAGACCCATAGAACTTAGAACTAATTAAGCCTAACTAACCTAAGGACATCATGCACAACCATGCCCGAGGCAGGGTTCGAACCGCTCGGCCACTCCGGCCGGCCGCGGAAAGTCATTAACGTCAAAACAGTCCTCGTTAAAACGAGAAAGCAATTTTGTTGCCGTGCTCCACCCAATGGCATTACCCCCATACATTGCGGAAATCTTTCTGGCTGTCTCCTCTGCTGTCACAGCCCTATTAAACTCAAAACTATTTATCGACAGCACCACTCACTATCGCCAATTGACAAAATGACTACATGTAAACTCAAACACAACCGTGAACTACAGATAAAAAATGACAATCATTATATAAACCTAAGCAACCGGAACAGCAACATGCAAAACGAAAACACTACGAACTTCCGCACAAACCTAATACTTCTTCACCATTGCGTCTATCAGAAACACATTTGCCGCGCGGGATTAGCCGCGCTATCTGAGGCACTGAAGTCATGGACTGTGCGGCTGGTCCCGGCGGAGGTTCGGGTCCTTCCTCGGGCATGTGTGTGTGTGTGTGTGTGTGTGTGTGTGTGTGTGTGTGTGTGTGTGTGTGTCCTTAGGAAAATTTAGATTAAGTAGTGTAAGCTTAGGGACTGATGACCTTAGCAGTTAAGTCCCATAAGATTTCACACACATTTTTTTGAGAAACACATTTCGTAAGCAGTCTGCACGAGCGGCACTGAATACGCCTGATTTATACCATTGTACAAGACATGGTTGGTGGATATGATGTATTATACATGACTGTTTGATTCTTTAACGAAACTCTGGGGTGGGTGTTACTCTTTATCACTATGTATCTACAGACACTGAAGAGCCAAAGAAACTGGTATACCGGCCTAATATTGTGAACGGCCGCCGCGAGCACGTAGGAGTGACGCAACACGACGTGGTACGGACTCGACCAGTGCCTGAAGTAGTGCTGGAGGGGACTGACACCATGAATCCTGCATGGCTCTCCATAAATCAGTAAGAGTACGAGGGGGTGGAGATCTCTTCTGAACAGCATGTTGCCAGGCATCCCAGATACGCTCAATAATGCTCATGTCTGGGGAGTTTGGTGGCCACCGGAAGTCTTTAAGCTCAGAAAAAAGTCTCTGGAGACACTCTGTTGCAATTCTGGACGTGTGAGGTGTCACATTGTCCTGCTGGAATTGCCCAAGTCCGTCGGAATGAACAATGGACATGAACGGATGCAGGTGATCAGACAGGATGCTTCTTACGTACGTGTCACCAGTCAGAGTTGTATTGAGTCGTATCAGGGGTTCCATATCACTCCATCTGCACACGCCCCACACCATTACAGAGCCTCTACCAGCTTTAACAGTCCACTGCTCACATGCAGGGTCCATGGATTCGTGAGTTTGTCTCTATATCCGTACACGTCCATCCGCTCGAAACAATTTGAAACGAGACTCGTCCGACCAGGCAACTTTTTTCCTGTCATCAACAGTCCAATGTCGGTATTGACGGGCACAGGCGAGGAGTAAGGCCCGTTGCACACTTACGCGGATGGTCCGCGCTCCGCGTTCCGCACGCGGTTGGCGGACCCGCGTGATGGTTCACACAGTCGGGCGGATGCGCGCGGTTCTGTGCAGTCGAGTGAGCGCCGTCTTCCCTGCACTGTGCTGGATCTCATCTGTGGTGTAACACATCGTTCTGTTTGATCGGATGTATACAGATGAGCTCGCTGCAAGTAAAAGTCATTTCAGCCTATATGATATACAAAAAGAGAGATTCCACACGCGAGAGACGGTTTTGGGTGCATCCTATGGTGGAGCAAAGATGTAGAAAGGACCGTTCGTCACATTGTACACTCCTGGAAATTGAAATAAGAACACCGTGAATTCATTGTCCCAGGAAGGGGAAACTTTATTGACACATTCCTGGGGTCAGATACATCACATGATCACAGTGACAGAACCACAGGCACATAGACACAGGCAACAGAGCATGCACAATGTCGGCACTAGTACAGTGTATATCCACCTTTCGCAGCAATGCAGGCTGCTATTCTCCCATGGAGACGATCGTAGAGATGCTGGATGTAGTCCTGTGGAACGGCTTGCCATGCCATTTCCACCTGGCGCCTCAGTTGGACCAGCGTTCGTGCTGGACGTGCAGACCGCGTGAAACGACGCTTCATCCAGTCCCAAACATGCTCAATGGGGGACAGATCCGGAGATCTTGCTGGCCAGGGTAGTTGACTTACACCTTCTAGAGCACGTTGGGTGGCACGGGATACATGCGGACGTGCATTGTCCTGTTGGAACAGCAAGTTCCCTTGCCGGTCTAGGAATGGTAGAACGATGGGTTCGATGACGGTTTGGATGTACCGTGCACTATTCAGTGTTTCCTCGACGATCACCAGTGGTGTACGGCCAGTGTAGGAGATCGCTCCCCACACCATGATGCCGGGTGTTGGCCCTGTGTGCCTCGGTCGTATGCAGTCCTGATTGTGGCGCTCACCTGCACGGCGCCAAACACGCATACGACCATCATTGGCACCAAGGCAGAAGCGACTCTCATCGCTGAAGACGACACGTCTCCATTCGTCCCTCCATTCACGCCTGTCGCGACACCACTGGAGGCGGGCTGCACGATGTTGGGGCGTGAGCGGAAGACGGCCTAACGGTGTGCGGGACCGTAGCCCAGCTTCATGGAGACGGTTGCGAATGGTCCTCGCCGATACCCCAGGAGCAACAGTGTCCCTAATTTGCTGGGAAGTGGCGGTGCGGTCCCCTACGGCACTGCGTAGGATCCTACGGTCTTGGCGTGCATCCGTGCGTCGCTGCGGTCCGGTCCCAGGTCGACGGGCACGTGCACCTTCCGCCGACCACTGGCGACAACATCGATGTACTGTGGAGACCTCACGCCCCACGTGTTGAGCAATTCGGCGGTACGTCCACCCGGCCTCCCGCATGCCCACTATACGCCCTCGCTCAAAGTCCGTCAACTGCACATACGGTTCACGTCCACGCTGTCGCGGCATGCTACCAGTGTTAAAGACTGCGATGGAGCTCCGTATGCCACGGCAAACTGGCTGACACTGACGGCAGCGGTGCACAAATGCTGCGCAGCTAGCGCCATTCGACGGCCAACACCGCGGTTCCTGGTGTGTCCGCTGTGCCGTGCGTGTGATCACTGCTTGTACAGCCCTCTCGCAGTGTCCGGAGCAAGTATGGTGGGTCTGACACACCGGTGTCAATGTGTTCTTTTTTCCATTTCCAGGAGTGTATTTTGTATAGAACTACAATAAAAACACAAGGAAAATATGCGTCTTCTTACCACACTTTTTCTGATATGCCTCGTTTAGACCTTCAAAGCAGATTATTATATTTACACAGACGTCTAGCCACGCATTTCACGGTTTTTGTAGTCCCCATGCGATGGATCCCATATGTGAGGCCTTCTTTCTACTTCGGCAATTAACATGTCTGTATCGATTTCACAAGATATTCCGGAAACTTCTTAATTCACACCCACATTTACCACATTGGTCGAATGCTACGGCTGGAATGAGGTACTCTGCTTCTACTGCGCGCGGTAATCGCAGGACTGTGCACGCGCCAACTTGTTTCTGCGTATTCAACTGACGCGCACGGTCCGTGGCGCGCGAGGGCTGCGCGGACGGCTCCGCCGCTTGCGGACCGTCCGCCTAACTGTGTGGTGCTCTATTCGAATACGTGACTACCAACGGCGCGCAGAACGCGGAGCGCGGACCATCCGCGTAACTGTGCAACGGGCCTAAAAAAGCTTTGTGTCGTGCAGTCATCCAGGATACACGACAGGGCTTTCGGCTCCAAAACTCATATCGATGTTCTTTCGATGAATGGTTCGCACGCTGACACTTGTTGATTGCCCAGCACTGAAATCTGCAGCAATTTGCGGAAGGGCTGCACTTGTGTCACGTTGAACGACACTCTTCAGTCGTCCTTACAGGATCTTTTTCCGACCGCAGCAACGACTGACATTTTATGTTTCACCGGTTTCCTAATACAGGGTGATTCAAAAAGAATACCACAACTTTAGGAATTTAAAACTCTGCAACGACAAAAGGCAGAGCTAAGCACTATCTGTCGGCGAAATAAGGGAGCTATAAAGTTTCATTTAGTTGTACATTTGTTCGCTTGAGGCGCTGTTGACTAGGCGTCAGCGTCAGTTGATGCTACGATGGCGACCGCTCAACAGAAAGCTTTTTGTGTTGTTGAGTACGGCAGAAGTGAATCGACGACAGTTGTTCGGCGTGCATTTCGAACGAAGTATGGTGTTAAACCTCATGATAGATGGTGTATTAAACGTTGGTATAAACAGTTTACAGAGAATAGGTGTTTGTGCAAAGGGAAAAGTTCTGGACGGCCGAGAACGAGTGATGAAAATGTAGCACACATCCAGCAAGCATTTGTTCGCAGCCCAGGAAAATCGACTCGCAGAGCTAGCAGAGAGCTGCAAATTCCACAATCAACTGTATGGACAGTCCTACGAAAAAGGTTAGTTATGAAACCTTATCGTCTGAAATTGGTTCAAGCACTGTCTGCAGCTGATAAGATTACAAGAATCGATTTCTGTGATTTTATCCTTGCTCAAATGGAAACAGATGAATCTTTCGTTTCAAAGATTGTGTTTAGTGATGAAGCAACTTTCCACACTAACGGGAAAGTCAACCGTCACAATGTCTGTATATAGGGCACTGAGAATCCGCGGGAAACAACTCAGTATGAACGTGACTCGCCTAAGGTGAACGTTTTCTGTGCCATTTCAGCCAATAAAGTTTTTGGTCCCTTTTTCTTCGAAGGTGCTACTGTAACTGGACTACAGTATCTGGAGGTGTTAGAGAATTGGCTGTTCCCTCAGCTCGACCAAGAAGCACAACAATTCATATTTCAGCAGGATGGAGCGCCACCACATTGGCACTTATCTGTCCGTAACTACCTGAACGTCAACTACCCGAGGCGATGGATCGGCCGCCAGGCAGCCCGTGACAGAGCACTTCATCACTGGCCTCCAAGAAGCCCTGATCTTACCCCTGCGATTTTTTCTTATGGGGGTATGTTAAGGATATGGTGTTTCGGCCACCTCTCCCAGCCACCATTGATGATTTGAAACGAGAAATAACAGCAGCTATCCAAACTGTTACGCGTGATATGCTACAGAGAGTGTGGAACGAGTTGGAGTATCGGGTTGATATTGCTCGTGTGTCTGGAGGGGGCCATATTGAACATCTCTGAACTTGTTTTTGAGTGAAAAAAACCTTTTTAAATACTCTTTGTAATGATGTATAACAGAAGGTTATATTATGTTTCTTTCATTAAATACACATTTTTAAAGTTGTGGTATTCTTTTTGAATCACCCTGTATTCTAGGTACACTTGGGAAATGGTCGTGCGGGGAAATTCCACACTTCATTGCTATCTCGGAGATGCTGTGTCCCACCGCTCGTGCGCCGGCTGTAACACCACGTTGAAACTCATTTAATTCTTGATGAGCTGCTATTATAGCAGCATTAACCTATCTAACAAATGCGCCAGACAGTTGTCTTATATAGGCGTTGCTGACCGCAGCGCCGTATTCTGCCTGTTTACATCTCTCTGTACTTGAATACGCATACCTACAGCAGTTTCTTCAGCGCTTCAGTGCAGATACTGTAAATGAAAATCCTCTTACGTCTGATATTTGCAGCAATCAAAACTGGTAGAAATTAATAATGTTTTTAAAGCAGTGGACGGTGGTACGACTTAGTATGGATGTTAACAAATATTCAGTGTGTGAATTTAGTTGATGAATATGCATATGAAAAATATGAAGTAAACTATTTACGAGAACTCGTCGTAGACGGTGGCACAATTTTTTAGTGCCGCTGATGGATTGTGACGAGCACAAATTTTCGCGAAATTGGGGAAACTTCCAGCCTTGTCCACTGCGGCCACGCTTGCTTTCCTAATTAATAGAGCGCCATTAGCTGATTAACCTGAGCTGCGGGATGGGACTGTTGTCGCGGAAATAAACGCTGTCAACAGATGTCAGGCACGGGAAACATGCACGACAGCCTGTGTGTGTGTGTGTGTGTGTGTGTGTGTGTGTGTGTGTGTGTGTGTGTGTGCGCGCGCTCACTGCAGAAGCTCATCCGCGAAAGTGCCGCGTAGTCCGACGTCGCGGAAACAGAATATCTTCCGCTTGGTCGAATGCCCAACGAAATACCAAGGGATTTAGTCTGCCCGCCGGCATCGCAGCATTTTGAAAAATTAGTAAGCCATAGTCGACACAGACAAATTCCTGCGATACATTTTGAAATGGTATCAGAGTGCTACGTACATATTAAGGAAGAAAGGTAGGAAAGATTATTTTACCGCCTGTTGCTGCACGCCCCGTCAGTTTTGTTGTTGTACATGGTTCCTCTTCGCTGACTTAACGCGTACAAACATTTGCCGGTGATTACACAGGATTTACCTGCGCAGTTCCATACATTTTTTTTTAAAAGTGTGAAAAATCTACATCTACCTCTACATGGATACTCTGCAAATCACATTTAAGTGCCTGGCAGAGAGTTCATCCAAGCACCTTCACAATTCTATGTTATTCCAATCTTGTATAGCGCGCGGAAAGAATGAACACCTGTATCTTACCGTACGAGCTCTGACTTCCCTTATTTTATCGTGGTGATCGTTCCTCCCTATGTAGGTCGCTGTCAATAAAATATTTTCGCATTCGGAGGAGAAAGTTGGTGATTGGAATATCGTGAGGAGATTCCCTCGCAACGAAAAACGCCTTTCTTTTAACGATTTCCACCCCAAATCCTGTATCATTTCTGTGACACTCTCTCCCATATTTCGCGATAATACAAAAGGTGCTGCCTTTCTTTGATTTTTTTCGATGTACTCCGTCAGTCCTATCTGGTAAGGATCCCACACCGCGCAGCAGTATTCTAAAAGAGGACGGACAAGCGTAGTGTAGGCAGTCTCCTTAGTAGATCTCTTGCATTTGCTAAGTGTCTTGCCAATAAAACGCAGTCTTTGGTTCGCCTTCCCCACAACATTTTCTATGTGTTCTTTCCAATTTAAGTTGTTCGTAGTTGTAATACCTAGGTATTTAGTTGAAGTAGGGCTTTTAGATTAGACTGATTCATTGTGTAACAGAAGTTTAACGAATTGCTTTTAGCACTCATGTGGATGACCTCACACTTGTCGTTATTCAGGGTCAACTGACAATTTTCGCATCATTCAGATATTTTTTCTAAAGCGTTTTGCACTTTTTGATCTTCTGATGACTTTATTAGTCGATAAACGACAGCTTCCTCTGCAAACAACTGAAGACGGCTGCTCAGATTGTCTCCCACATCGTTTATATAGATAAGGAACAGCAAAGGACCTATAACACTGCCTTGGGGAACGCGTGAAATCACTTGTTTTACTTGATGACTTTCCGTCAATTGCTACGAACTGTGACCTCTCTGACAGGAAATCACAAATCTGGACACACAACTGAGACAATATTCCATAAGCACGCAATTTCACTACGAGCCGCTTGTGTGGTACAGTGTCAAAAGCCTTCCGGAAATCCAGGAATACGGAATCTATCTGAAATCCCTTGTCAATAGCACTCAGCACTTCATGTGAATAAAGAGCCAGTTGTGTTTCACACGAACGATGTTTTCTAAAGCCATGTTGACTGTGTGCCAATAGACAGTTTTCTTCGAGGTAATTCATAATGTTAGAACACAATATGAGTTCGGATTTTAGTTCTTTAACTTCATTGTGACTTATAAATTGAGCCAGGTGTCGAAATGCTTTTGTTTTAAAAACTTATTTAATAACATGCTGTAATTGATGCCCCAAAAATCTTAAAATTTATACAACACAATATCCAAAACTGTTTTAAATACCTAGAAGAATGGATAACGAGCAATGCAAAAAGGAAACATATTAATAGAGAGTAGAGTGCATAAATTGAAAAAGGGCATTCGGTATGTCAAAAACATGTAACAAAGAAATTCTTGGCATGGAGCACAAAACAAAGACACAAGTCCCGAAACACGGTACGCAATAGGAACATTAAACTAACAAGGACAATACTGCAGTGCTTGTGTTCCTTCGGGCATTCATCCATGTCCGGAGGCATTGTACTTCGTAACAACACAGGCACGGCAATATCGTATGTATCCGGCAACCCTGGGAAAGCTACTTTCAGTTGAAATGTCTCCCCTGTGTGGGTATAATTACGGGTAATGTGCCAGTTCCGTTCTGGCCGTGAACCGTGCTCGGATAGTGACCGCTCGCGATAAGCGGAAAATTTGGGTTCGAGTCCCGTCCAGCACAGATTTACATTGTCGTCATTCCATTATACAGCTTATGGTTGTCTATATTCGCAACTTACATTTCATGTAAACTAACATGATTTGGAGGTCCTGAAATACTGGAAAAAGTTGAAAGAATTATTTTAAGGAAAATATTGGGACCTAAATTAATAGTGATACTGAATACAAATAAAGTTCAAAGACAGAGCTCTATTTGAAAACGATAAAGTTGACTTAGGCAACGAGGAAAAGACTAAAATTATATGGATATATATACTGAATGGATAATAAGAGCAACGAAGCACATCTTCGACTTACTAAACAGCTACAAATCCAAATGGTTCATTAAAATTATCAGATATATATATATGAAAAGCACTGGCTTCAGTATCTAGACAATAAATAACAAAATACTTTATATAGAAGCAGGATTTCAAGAAAGAGGTCTGCAAGACAATACTGAACCCAGGAAGAACACGAACGCCACTTCCGAAGGATGAAGTAACTAAAATTAAACCCAAAGAAGGAAACCCAAAGTTGATTTATTGTACCCTCCAAATGGGTTACTCGAATAAAAAATAAATAAAACTCTTCTTGTACCTCATTAATTGGTTGTCGAGCGTTCTTTGTGTGTTTCTTTTCGTTTCGTAGGGGAGGACGTAAATTACTCTTCAAAGTAGCATAAAGTTTCACAACTAAGACATTTTAAGCTATGTCAAATAACTGCGTCTAAGTTTGCCAATGAATGACAGCAGCCTGTTCCAAAAGTTAAGATGCTATATATGCTGAAAATACTGATCGTTGTATGTTTTCAAGTCTGTTTCTGACCAAACAATACTGTAGAATAACATAGGTATTCTGTAAGACAAAAAAAGGCGCTCCACGAAATAATTATCCGTATGGGACGGAAATTGGTGGATCTGATGTACACATACAAACAAATGATTACAATTCCAGAAAAAGTAGGTGATTTATTCAGGAGAATGAGCCTCACAAATTGAGCTTGTCAGTAACATGTTGTGTAACATGTTGGTTAACCTCTGGACCTTACGCAAACAGTTATTCTGCTTGGCATATATTGATAGAGTTGTTGCGTGTCCTACTGAGATATATCGTGCTAAATTCCGCCCAGTTGGCACGTTAGTCCTTCAAAATCCGAGTTGGTTGGAGGGCCTTGTCCATAATCCTCCAAACGTTCTCAATCGGGGAGACGTCTGGTGACCTAGCTCTCCGTGGTAGGGTTTGGCAAGCAGTAGAAACGTCGCTGTGTGCGGGAGGAAATTATTTTGCTGAAGTGTAAAGCCAGGATGGCTCGCCGTGAGGGCAACAAAACAGAATGTTGAATATCGCCGACTTACAGCTGTGTTGTAATTGCGCCGCCGATGACAGCCGAAAGGGTCTTGCTGTGAAATGAAATGAAATGGCGCCCTACACCATCACTCCTGCTTGTCGGGCCTAATGGCGGGCGACAGTTAGGTTGGTATCCCACCGCTGCCCGGGACTTCTCCAGACAGTCTCATCTGTTTATCGAGGCTCAGTTCGCAGCAGGTCTCATCACTGAAGACAATTCTGCTCAAGTCAATGAGATTCCAGACCGATTGTGCCGACATGGGCTTGCCGGCATACGTAGACCAATGGTAATCGGCGCAAGAGGCGTCGTGAGCTCAACCTCCTTCCTGTGAACCACCTAGTAGTGATCCTTGCGGTCACAGAAGCACCAGTCGCACGTCGGTTCGATGATACTGGTGAATCCGGGGCTCTTGAGTGCGCCTCTGACGATTTTTGGGCCCTCTCGTTATGTCGTTTCTCTCGGCCGACAGCTTCCTTCCTGACCCTGTGTTCGGCCATGGTTCACCCATTTCTGCCAATATTGTCGAATAGCGGCGTCGTTCCTATTCAGATGTCGAACTTTTCCTCAATTGCTCCAGCCGGCTTCTTTGAGCTCAATTAAAAGTCCTCTCTCAAAGCTGCACGCCACTGTCTGCGGGCATACTTACAGTCCAACAGACTACACGGAATGAAATTCGCAAAGAGTTTACGCCCTGGTATCAACATGTCCCCTGCTCTAGCTGCGTGGTGAAATTGTGCTGCAGCGTCACACATTCACTCATCTGCCGCCAAAGTTTACAATTGTGCTTGTGTATACCTGTATGAATATCAATTTATGACCAGTTTGCGTAACTCCTGCTTGGTGAGTCGATTTTTTTTCTTCTCAGCGAGTATAATTGTGAGATGTGTGTATTCAGAATTCTTTGCAAAATGATTCCTTGCAGACATGGAGACGTGACACCTCTTTCAAGTACGCCACTTTACGATCGTGCAGGACCCAACTTTCGACTGCTTGATGGCTTAAAGCTTGCTTTAGACAGAGCTCTTAATAAATGACGAGTGATGTGCTCACAGTTAACAGTAAACATCCTAAGAAAGATTAAAAACTTAAGGGGTTATTCGTAGGTGTGAGTTAATTACCTTTCTAATGAAATGGGAAGTTCTTTGTAATATGGCAAGCAGTATGATAAAATGAACTTCTAGGTATGGGACGCTAGTTCGTTTGTTGAACTGTATCCTATAAGGCAAGGGAAGACCCCAGAGTGTTTATGTAATAGTGGCACGGCTGCTTTTATTTTTTACGGCAGTCGTTTGCACTTCGCGGGTGAAAGCTCACGTAATACAACTAGCTGTCTATATTGTTCTTTCGCCGTACAGAGTATAGAGATACTCCCGAACCCGTAACAGGTACTACAAATAGACTGAGAAGTATTCATTAGTGGACAGCATTCGCCCAGTAAACGACGGTCTGTGCTAGTAACGTTGATCTCATCGTGTCCGTAAAGTGTCTTTCTGTAGACACTCGCAAGAATGACGGATGACGGAGTTCAACGGTAAAAGACAGAACATTGATTCGGTAGTAACTCCCAGCTTTCCCTAAATCTTTTGAGAGTGGTAACAGTGGTTCATTTGAAAATAATACGGATCATTTCCTCTACTAGTCCGAGCTTGTTCTCCGTTTCCAATGATGTAGTCCTTTGCAGGACAATGAACCCCTCATATTTTTGTTCCTTTTGCAACAATATGAGGAATTGTCAATCTCCTGATAGTAAAACATTCGATCACATAAAAATGGGCCCGATGCTAACATTTATGAGATACATCAGCTGAAAAAATGGCGAAAAATCAGTGGAAACTGTAACAACCGGAAAATACCCAGAAGTAATAGTCGAAAACAATTTGAACGGCAATGATAACATAAAACTAATTGTACGAAAAGCAGATTCCAGGCTGAGAGTCATCTGAAGAACCTCAGTGATAGGTAATTCATCCATGAAAGAAGTGGCTTATAAAATACTTGAGTTTGTCATCACAAGCCGACCTCGGGGAAGATCAGTTTGGATTCCGTAGAAATGTTGGAACACGTGAGGCAATACTGACCTCCCGACTTACCTTAGAAGAAAGATTAAGGAAAAGCAGACCTACATTTCTGGCATTTGTAGATTTAGAGAAAGCTTTTGACAATGTTTACTGGAATACTCTCTTTCAAATTCTAAAGGTGGCAGGGGTAAAACACAGGGAGCGAAAGGCTATTTACAATTTGTACCGAAACCAGATGGCAGTTGTAAGAGTCGAGGGCCATGAAAGGGAAGCAGTGGTTGGGAAGGGAGTGAGACAGGGTTGTAGCCTCTCCCCGATGTTATTCAATCTGTGTATTGAGCAAGCAGTAAAGGAAACAAAAGAAAAGTTCGGAGTAGGTATTAAAATCCATGGAGAAGAAATAAAAACTTTGAGGTTAGCCGATGACATTGTAATTCTGTCAGACACAGCAAAGGACTTGGAAGAGCAGCTGAACGGAATGGACAGTGTCTTGAAAGGAGGGTATAAGATGAACATCAACAGAAGCAAAACGAGGATAATGGAATGTAGTCGAATTAAGTCGGGTGATGCTGAGGGAATTAGATTAGGAAATGAGACACTTAAAGTAGTAAAGGAGTTTTGCTATTTGGGGAGCAAAATAACTGACGATGGTCGAAGTAGAGAGGATATAAAATGTAGGCTGGCAATGGCAAGGAAAGCGTTTCGGAAGAAGAACAATTTGTTAACATCGAGTATAGATTTAAATGTCAGGAAGTCGTTTCTGAAAGTATTTGTATGGAGTGTAGCCACGTATGGAAGTGAAATGTGGACGGTAAATAGTTTAGACAAGAAGAGAATAGAAGCTTTCGAAATGTGGTGCTACAGAAGAATGCTGAAGATTAGATGGGTAGATCACATAACTAATGAGGAGGTATTGAATAGAATTGGGGAGAAGAGGAGCTTGTGGCACAACTTGACTAGAAGAAGGGATCGGTTGGTAGGACATGTTCCTCGACATCGAGGGATCACCAATTTAGTTTTGGAGGGCAGCGTGGAGGGTAAAAATCGTAGAGGGAGACCTAGAGATGAATACACTAAGCAGATTCAGAAGGATGTAGGATGCAGTAGGTACTGGGAAATGAAGAAGCTTGCACAGGATACAATAGCATGGAGAGCTGCATCAAACCAGTCTCAGGACTGAAGACCACAACAACAACACTGGGAACCTTAGCAGGCTGGGTTGATAGGAGTAGAGAAGACCAACAAAGAGCCGCACGAATCGTCACGCTGTCGTTTAGTAACACGAATGCGTCATAAGAGGTGACTGAAGAAATTACTGTGGTAGAAGCTACACTGTGGATAAAATAAGTAGGCTGCAAAATGCCATGCACCTTAAGATACGTCCTTTGTCCTTAGTGAGGAAGATGTAAGTTGGGTTGCCTATCTTAAGGTACGCGAAATATTTCCCGGGTCAATTTTATTTTACCCACATTGTACAAGGGAGATGTTGTGTGTCGAAGAGAGCTTAAAATTGAAATAGTGAATATTCGAAGAGATGTCTCCTGAAATGACCACGACGATCGTTCTTCACACGGACCATTTGCGAATGGAGTTGTGTAGGGGGGGAAGAAAAGTCTGACCTGAAGCACCTTCCGCGACATGATGTACGGTGGTGTACAGAGTGTAAACGTTGATGTATTTCATATCACAGGCGTAAACACGACCGTCGCCGGATGGGACTGGTAACATATGAAGGTCTCACATAAAGGCTCATCATAAAGGCATATAATAAATGTCAGCCGGACTCAGTACGAGTGAAAAACTGATGATATAGAAGATTATGGTACTCCCCGCTGTCATAAACCCTTCTGGAGTATGGAGCATTGCGGCTGACACCCACCTTAAGAGAATGCACATCTTGCAAAACCGAGCACTACTTATCGTTTGCGGTGTACCTCTGTTCATATAAAACTAAGTCGTATGTCAACAGTATTAGCTCTCATTAGGCCAAAAGGTTAATAGTTTTGACTACAAACGCCCCCAATCCCAGTATTTCAAGAACAATTATTTTCTAATTGCTCAGCTTCCTCATTCATTGACACTCAACTTCGCCCGACATCATAACCAGCCGTTTATTACCAGAATAACGCAGATAAGAAGACAGAGATATAGTGCACGCGCCATTCAACTGGATTTCACAGAGTACCGTGAAAGCGCTGTAGTGGCGTTCAGCGGAGGTTCGACTGTGTTGGGGTGGACGGTGTCGTCTCGTCCGCGGCGGAAGTGATGGTCAACGGAGCTGCCGAGGCGCACCTGCGTTCCGCTGCTGCTGACGCTGCGGAAGCCCGACGCTGACATCCGCTTGAGCAACCTGAGTTGCTGCCACCGAGCTTCTTCCTTCCGCTCACAGCGGAAGGTCACTCTGAGATGCGACTCTCCTCGGTGTGAATCTATGGCGCAGTTGCGAGGGGTAGTCATAAACGTGTAGTTTTCACCTCTCAAAAATCAAGCTGCGCTAATGACACGTGGTCACGGTGTCTGTCCTTCCCTGCCTGTTCGCCTTCCCAACGACGGATGCCTTCACGGAGACCTTGGTTGTAGAAGTCTTCACTTCGTGTTGTTGAGGAAACATCCCTCTCAAAAAAATCACCTCTCCGTCATTCTGGAAATGCCAGCCAAGCAATTATTTCTTAACTCTAGGAAAGAGGAAGAATACACAGGGCGGCATGCGGTGAGAATACGCGGAGTAGGACAAAATTAGATATAATAATGGACGATAAATAGTTTGGACAAGAAGAGGATAGAAGCTTTCGAAATGTGGTGCTACAGAAGAATGCTGAAGATTAGATGGGTAGATCACATAACTAATGAGGAGGTATTGAATAGGATTGCGGAGAAGTTTGTGGCACAACTTGACTAGAAGAAGGGATCGATTGGTAGGACATGTTCTGAGGCATCAAGGGATCACCAATTTAGCATTGGAGGGCAGCGTGGAGGGTAAAAATCGTAGAGGGAGACCAAGAGGTGAATACACTAGCAGATTCAGAAGGATGTAGGCTGCAGTAGGTACTGGGAGGTGAAGTAGCTTGCACAGGATAGAGTAGCATGGAGAGCTGCATCAAACCAGTCTCAGGATTAAAGACCACAACTACAACAACAACAACAACGCAGCATGTGTGATTGTTGTGTGCTGTGAGAGCTAAAGCTTTGTCGTGGAACGAACCCCCCCTCCTTGGACTGCTTCCCGTGTTGCTTCGTCTTAATATCCGTAATTACTCATAGAGGTTTTGGTTCATGCTCCTGTTATAGCTTGGCCTTTACTACATCTACACCTACACACACACAGTCCGCAAACCACTGTACCGTGCGTACCGATGCGCATCCTGTACCGCCACTAATCATTTCCCTTCCTTTCCCATTGGCATGTAGAGACTGTCTATATGCCTCGGTAAGTCCCCTAATTTCTCTTATGCTCCTGGTCCTTACGCGAAATGTTGATTGGCGATAGGGGAATCGTAATGCAGTGAGCTTCAGACACCGATCGCCTAATTTTCTCAGCAGTGTTCCTCGAGAAGAACGTTGCCTTCCCTCCAGGGATTTCCATTCGAGTACCAGAATCATTGCCGTAATACTTGGGCGTTGTTCGAGTGTACCGGTAATAAATTTACCAGCCCAACCCTGTACTGTCTCTGTCTTCTTGACACCCAATCCAACCTGGTGTGGATCCAAGATATACGAGCAGAGTGTAAGTGTAGATGGGACTAACATTCTCTTTGCGGTCTCCTTTACATACGAACTACACTTTCCTAAATTTTTCCCGATAAAACCTGGGTCGACCATCCGCCTGCCGTCGTAAAATTCTTACAGGCTCGTTCCACTTCATATTGGTTTGCAACGTTACGCCTAGATATTTAATAGACGTGGCTGTCAAGCAGCACATTCCTAATGCTACATTCGAACGTTACGGGATTGTTTTTCCTACTCACCCGCATTAACTTACATTTTTCTACGTTTATAGCTAACTGCCATTCATCACACCAACTACAAATTATGTCTAAGTGATCTCGTATCCTTCTCCAGCAGTCAGTCAGCGACGACACGTTCCCGTACACTAAAGCATCAGCAGCAGACGGCCGCAGATTGCTGTCTCTCCTTTAGGTACTTTATGCATACAAAAACAACTGCGGTCCTATTACACCTCCTGGCCACTCCTGTCAGCGCTACACCATGACAATCCCAGAAACCACTCGCCATCACCTCTTCAAATGGTGGATGGGTTCTGACGATGTTCGGCGGCGGTGATTCCACTGTGTGCTTTGCTCGGGGTCATAGTGATAGTACGCAGCACTCCTTCTTGGTTATTAGGCGTCTAAAGACGTCATCTGGATCGGTCTGACACAGCTGTAACATCTCCGCTGCTAACATGGTTGGACGGGCATTGAGAATGGGTGTGAGCAGTCGCGCAACCCAGCTGAGGGCGACCTTTTGTACTGTTCAGACTGTCGCGAGGGACTTTCAGTACTGATCCGCAGCTGCTTTTCACTACTTCTACTGTCGCTACAATTGTGATTCGCCGGTCTTAGAGTACCAGTCCTCAGCTTCTCTTCAGATTTCCGGTTATTCGAGGAGAGGTGATCTGCCGTTTCGTTCGTCGTTCAGACTTGATTTCAGTGCAAACATCTGTCCCACTTCACCCACGTATTGTATGATAGTACGTCGTTGCCGCACTCTTCCGCCAAACCAGTTGGACTGCTGCCAGCGTTATTCCCATTCAGACGCACAAAAATGTTTTCGTGCCCATACAACCATCTCAACAGTGGAAAGACGATACGACAGTGTTTGCTTTGGCAATGCAGAAAGTACACAACTGATCATTAAAATCACTACACCAAGAAGAAATGCAGATGATAAACGGGTATTCATTGGACAATTGTGTTGTACTAGAACTGCCATGTAATTACATTTTGAGGCAGTTTGGGTGCATAGATCCTGAGAAATCAGTACCCAGAACAACCACGTCTGGCCGTAATAACGGCCTTGATACGCCTGGACATTGAGTCAAACAGAGCTTGGATGGCGTATACAGGTACAGCTGCCCTTGCAGCTTCAACACGATACCACAGTTCATCAAGAGTAGTGACTGGCGTATTGTGACGAGCCAGTTGCTCGGCCACCATTGACCAGACGTTTTCAATTTGTGAGAGATCTGGAGAATGTGCTGGCCAGGGCAGGAGTCCAACATTTTCTGTATCCAGAAAGGCCCGTACAGGACCTGCAACATGCCGTCGTGCATTATTCAGCTGAAATGTAGGGTTTCGCAGGGATCGAATGAAGGGTAGAGCCACGGGTCTTAACACATCTGAAATGTAACGTCCACTGTTCACAGTGCCGTCAATGCGAACAAGAGGTGACAGAGACGTGTAACCAATGGCACCCCATACCATCACGCTGGGTGATACACCAGTATGGCGATGACAAATACACGCTTCCAATGTGCGTTCACAGCGATGTCGCCACACACGGATGCGACCATCATGATGCTGTAAACAGAACCCGGATTCATCCGAAAAAATGACGTTTTGCCATTCGTGCACCCAGGTTCGTCGTTGAGTGCACCATCGCAGGCGCTCCTGTCTGTGATGCAGCGTCAAGGGTAACCGCAGCCATGGTCTCCGAGTTGATAGTCCATGCTACTGCAAACGTCGTCGAACTGTTCGTGCAGATGGTTGTTGTCTTGCAAACGTCCCCATCTGTTGACTCAGGGATCGAGACGTGGCTGCACGATCCATTACAGCCATGCGGATAAGATGCCTGTCATCTCGACTGCTAGTGATACGAGGCCGTTGGGATCCAGCAAGGCGTTCCGTGTTACCCTCCTGAACCCACCGATTCCATATTCTGTTAACAGTCATTGGATCTCGACCAACTCGAGCAGCAATGTCGCGATACGATAAACCGCAATCGCGATACGCTACAATCCGACCTTTATCAAAGTCGGAAACGTGATGTTACGCATTTCTCTTCCTTACATGAGCCATCACAACTACGTTTCACCAGGCAACGCCGGTCAACTGCTGTTTGTGTATGAGAAATCGGTTGGAAACTTTCCTCACGTCAGCACGTTGTAGGTGTCGCCACCGCCGCCAACCTTGCGTGAATGCTCTGAAAAGTTAATCATTTGCATATCACAGCATCTTTTTCCTTTTGGTTAAATTTCGCGTCTGTAGCACGTCATCTTCGTGGTGTAGCAATTTTAATGGCCAGTAGTGTAGTTTGAAGTCGTATCCTGGTACGAAGTCACATACGCTGTAGACATGACATGCGATGCCAGTTAAGCGAATTTTTCGTGTCAGTAAAGACGATACGAAGGTAATAACCGCCGAATACCCAGTTCACGTGAGGAAAAACTCCGACTCGGCCGGGAATTAAAACCGCCCCCTTCGGTTAGCTATCTGCCGCGCTGACCCTGCAGCTACCGAGGCGGACTAGAAAAAGTCAACGCACGATACTCCTCTCTATCAGTCGGCTGCACCGTTTTGTTTTGCCTCATCTAGCGGCGGGCGACGGGATTACGAAACGAGGATTTCAGTGTGTACAAAGTTTGCATGCATGTAGATGGAAAGGAGAAAAATGAATCACGTGACTTCGAAGCAATAATTAAAACTTCAAAACTGCCCGTTATATATATGATGGACAGGGATGAGCATGAATAAATCGCGTCTGATGAAGTCTCTGCCATACCCTGTTATTCACGAAGTCACTATGAGCATCAGGTCCTCAGAGTGCCCCGCCAGGCGTGACTCGAACTCAGTTTCATTGATTCAAAGCATGATTCCCTAGCGCTACAACCACAGGTTATCCAATGGGTAATGTGGAAAGAGCACAGACATATTTATACTGAGGTGACAGGCCATTGGATAGGGATACACACGTATACAGATGGCGGTAGTACAGCGTGCACGGTGTATAACAGGACAGTACATTGGCGGAGCTGTCATCTGTATCAGGTGACTGATGTGGAAAGGTTTCCGACGTGATTATTGCCGCTCGACGAGCGTTAGCAGACTCCGAACACGGAATTGTAGTTGGAGCTAGACGCTGGGACATTGCATTTCGGGAATCGTTAGGGAATTCAGTGTTGTAAGATCCGCAGTGGCAAAAGTATGCTGAGAATACCAAATTAAAGGCAGTATTTCTCCCCATGGACAGCGCAGTGGCCGATGGTCCCCCTTTAATGACAGAGAGCAGCAGCGTTTGCCTAGCGTTGTCACTGCTAACGGAGAAGCAACACTGCGTGAAATTACCGCCGAAATCAATGTGGAACGAACGACGAACGTATCCCTTAGAATTGTTGTTGTGGTCTTCAGTCGTGAGACTGGTTTTAGGCAGCTCTCCATGCTACTCTATTCCGTGCAGGCTTCTTCATCTCCCAGTACCTACTACAACCTACATACTTCTGAATCTGTTTAGTGTATTCATCTCTTGATCTACCTCTAAGATTTTTACCCTCCACGCTGCCCTCCAGTACTAAATTGGTGATCCCTCGATGTCTCAGAACAAGTCCTACCAATCGATCCCGTCTTCTAGTCAAGTTGTGCCACAAACTTCTCTTCTCCCCAATTCTATTCAATACAACCTCATTAGTTATGTGATCAACCCATCCAATCTTCAGCATTCTTCTGTAGCACCACATTTCGAAAGCTTCTATTCTCTTCTTGTCTAAGCTATTTATCGTCCACGTTTCATTTCCATACATGGCTACACTTCATACAAATACTTCCAGGAACGACTTCCTGACACTTAAATCAATACTCGATGTTAACAAATTTCTCTTCTTAAGAAACGCTTTCCTTGCCATTTATATCCTCTCTACTTCGACCATCATCAGTTATTTTGCTCCCCAAATAGCAAAACTCCTTTACTACTTTAAGTGTCTCATTTCCTAATCTAATTCCCTCAGCATCACCCGACTTAATTCGACTACATTCCATTACCTTCGTTTTACTTTTGTTGATGTTCATCTTCTACCCTCCTTTCAAGACACTGTCCATTCCGTTCAACTGCTCTTCTAAATCCTTTGCTGTCTCTGACAGAATTACAATGTCATCGGCGAACCTCACAGTTTTTATTTCTTCTCCATGGATTTTAATACCTACTCCAAATTTTTCTTTTGTTTCCTTTATTGCTTGCTCAATATACAGATCGAATAACATCGGGGATAGGCTACAACCCTGTCTCACTCCCTTCCCAACCACTGCTTCCCTTTCATACCCCTCAACTCTTATAACTGCCATCTGCTTTCTGTACAAATTGTGAAGAGCCTTTCGATCTCTGTATTTTACCCCTGCCACCTTCGGAATTTGAAAGAGAGTATTCCAGTCAACATTGTCAAAAGCTTTCTCTAAGTCTACAAATGCTAGAAACGTAGGTTTGCCTTTCCTTAATCTTTCTTCTAAGATAAGTCGTAGGGTCAGTATTGCCTCACGTGTTCCCATATTTCTACGGAATCGTAACTTATCTTCCCCGAGGTCGGCTTCTACTAGTTTTTCCATTCGTCTGTAAAGAATTCGCGTTAGTATTTTGCAGCTGTGACTTATTAAACTGATAGTTCGGTAATTTTCACATCTGTCAACACCTGCTTTCTGTGGGATTGGAATTATTATATTCTTCTTGAAGTCTGTGGGTATTTTGCCTGTCTCATACATCTTGCTCACCAGATGGTAGAGTTTTGTCATGACTGGCTCTCCCAAGGCCATCAGTAGTTCTAATGGAATGTTGTCTACTCCCGGGGCCTTGTTTCGACTCAGGTCTTTCAGTGCTCTGTCAAACTCTTCACGCAGTATTGTATCTCCCATTCATCTTCATCTACATCCTCTTCCATTTCCATAATATTGTCCTCAAGTACATCGCCCTTGTATAGGCCCTCTATATACTCCTTCCACCTTTCTGCTTTCCCTTCTTTGCTTAGAACTGGGTTTCCATCTGAGCTCTTGATATTCATACAAGTGGCTCTCTTTTCTCCAAAGGTCTCTTTAATTTTCCTGTAGGCTGTATTTATCTTACCCCTAGTGAGATAAGCCTCTACATCCTTACATTTGTCATCTAGACATCCCTGCTTAGCCATTTTGCACTTCCTGTAGATATCATTTTTGAGACGTTTGTATTCCTTTTTGCCTGCTTCATTTACTGCAGTTTTATATTTTCTCCTTTCATTAATTAAATTCAATATTTCTTCTGTTCCCAAGGGTTTCTACTAGCCCTCGTCTTTTTACCTATTTGATCCTCTGATGCCTTCACTATTTCATCCCTCAAAGCCACCCATTCTTCTTCTACTGTATTTCTTTCCCCCCATTCCTGTCAATTGTTCCCTTATGCTCTCCCTGTAACTCTGTACAACCTCTTGTTTAGTCCGTTTATCCAGGTCCCATCTCCTTAAATTCCCACCTTTTTGCAGTTTCTTCAGTTTTAATCTACAGGTCATAACCAATAGATTGTGGTCAGAGTCCACATCTGCCCGTGGAAATGTCTTACAATTTAAAACCTGGTTCCTAAATCTCTGTCTTACCATTATATAATCTATCTGATACCTTCTAGTATCTCCAGGGTTCTTCCATGTATACAACCTTCTTTCATGATTCTTAAACCAAGTGTTAGCTATGATTAAGTTATGCTCTGCGCAAAATTCTACAAGGCGGCTTCCTCTTTCATTTTTTAGCCCCAACCCATATTCACCTACTATGTTTCCTTCTCTCCCTTTTCCTACTGACGAATTCCAGTCACCCATGACTATTAAATTTTCGTCTCCCTTCACTACCTGAATAATTTCTTCTATCTCATCATACATTTCATCAATTTCTTCGTCATCTGCGGAGCTAGTTGGCATATAAACTTGTACTACTGTAGTAGGCGTGGGCTTCGTGTCTATCTTGGCCACAATAATGCGTTCTATGCTGTTTATAGTAGCTTACCCGTACACCAATTTTTTTATTCATTATTAAACCTACTCCTGCATTACCCCTATTTGATTTTGTATTTATAACCCTGTATTCACCTGACCAGAAGTCTTGTTCCTCCTGCCACCGAACTTCACTACTCCCCACTATATCTACGGTAACTTTAACCTATCCATTTCCGTTTTTAAAATTTCTAACCTACCTGCCCGATTAAGGGATCTGACATTCCACGCTCCGATCCGTAGAACACCAGTTTTCTTTCTCCTGATAACGTCCTCTTGAGATGACCCCGCCCGGAGATCCGAATGGGGGACTATTTTACCTCCGGAATATTTTACCCAAGAGGACGCCATCATCATTTAATCATGCAATAAAGCTGCATGCCCTCGGGAAAAATTACGGCTCTAGTTTCCCCTTGCTTTCAGCCGATCCGTTAGAACAGTGCAGCGAAATTTGACATTGATGATGTATGCCAGTAGACGACCGACGCGAGTGCCTAATAGCACGTTGTCGCCTGCAACGCATCTCGTAGACTCTTGACCATATCGGATGTGTTCTAGACGACTGGAAAACCATGACCTAGTCAGTTGTGTCCCGATTTCAGTTGGTAAGAGCTGATGGTAGGTTTAGTGTGTGACGCAGATCCCACGACGCCATGGACCCAGGCTGTCAACAAGGCACTGTGCAAACTGGTGGCGACTCCATAATGATGTGGGCGGTGTTTAGGTGGAACGGTCTGGGTCCTCCGGTCCAACTGACCCGATCATTGCCTGGAAGTGGTTATGTTCGGCTACTTGGAGACAATTTGCAGCCATTCATGGACTTCATGTTCCTAAGCAACGATGGAATTTTTGTGGATGACAGTGCGCAATGAGATTGTTTTGAAGAACGTTATGAGGAATTCGAGTGAATGATATGGCCACCCGGATCGTCCTACATAAATCACAGGAAACATTTATGGGACGTAATCGTGAGTTTAGTTCGTGTACAAAGTCCTCCACCGGAAACGTCTTTGCAATTATGGACCGCTATAGAGGCAATCTGGCTCAATATTTCTACATGAGACTTACAACGATTTGTTTATTCCACACCACGTCGAGTTGCTGCACTACTCCGGGCAGGTGGAGATCCGTCACGATATTAAGTGGTATCCAATGACTTTTGTCACCTCAGTGCATTACATTACGGTTTCGATGTTTCTCATCCCACCGCGAAAGTATCATTTCATGTCGTGCGCTTTCATTGACTTCATTCCCCTCATAAATTCATTTCAGTTAATGTTAATTCAATTGAAAGCTGAGTATGTTTGCTCTGTGTCGAAATCTCTTAGTTATTGTTGAAGTGCCACTAGGGTAGCACACTTGCCAGTAGCTCACTGCGCCATCTGTTGCTAAATGGCTATCCCGGGGCACGGTGCACCGTCCAAGATGCATGTTGCCTATCTAAGGGCTTTCATGGGGCAACAAAAATTTGATATTTAATATTTCATATTATTATTCACCGAATTTACAAATTTTAAACGCTGTCAGTGTACTCATTAAGAGGCATAATCTTATGCTAAAGGTTTAACACAGAAAGAAAAGTATTACGGCTAGAAATTGTATATATGCTTTGAGACACCCTAATTCACAGTGCGCAAATCACCCGAAATTTATTCATCCAGTATTTGAGAATGAGAGCGATTTGCGATTTCCAACAAACTATAGAAAACGGTTGAAAATTATGTTAAATTTTCCTTACATGTTAAACGTCAGATATTTTACATATCAACTCGTTTGTAACGTAATCAGATGTATGAAGCTGTTTTATATATGGGAGGTCTATTCGTTAAGGAATCGAGGGTGGGAGTAGTTGATTGCGTTTTGCGAATACCGGATACAGTACTTCATAGACGCGAGGAAATATGAGTAAATTATTAGCGGAATTGCAGATTAGATGGATAGCCGCGATAAACGTAGCAATTTTCACAGGGCATAACAGCCATGTAGGGGTAATTATTGGAAATGGAGACGTTTACTTGTCATTTTTCCATAAGAGGACGTCGGTATGGCAGGTTACTGAACGTTTGTGGAATGAGATGAAGTCGCATTTTGCATAAATTTCGCAGTTATCTACTTTAAATTAATGTAATGGGGTGCATAATCTCGAACTTATGGCAGAAATAAACAAGCAGTTATTCCTAGAACAGGAAAATAAGAGTTTTTAACCCGCCTTCAGTCAGCATGTACATAATCTTAAATCATCGCACTACTTACGAAGTAGGCGTTGTTGCACCATACCGGGGCGAGGTAGGACAGTGGTTAACTTAATGTGTGTTGAAGCTTTAGCTCTCAGACAGGTTGCACTATAACAGAAAAATACATATATTGTGTATGTAACGAAAGAACACTAAATATGTCCGACTTCACGGTCGTAACATGTTTTAGATGAAAGGAGAGGCAGTTTGTTGCGGGCGGACGGAATAACTTTTGTCTTCTCAAGCACTATAAAATAAAATAAAATGTTCAAATGTGTGTGAATTCCTAAGGGACCAAATTGCTGAGGTCACCTGTTCCTAGACCGACACACTACGTAAACTAACTTACGCTAAGAACAATACACACCGCTGCCCGAGGGGGAACTCGAACCTCTGGCGGGAGGGGCCACGCAATCCCCGATCCCCGGCGGGAGGGGCCACGTAATCCGTGACATGGCACCTCTAACCGCACGGCTATAAAATCCAGACAGATGCCATGTAAAGTGAAATTTATACTAGCCCACAATCTCGGCTTTGCCCTGGTAAACATTTTGCCAGTTTCCTATTAGAAACGAAATCTTAAATGTACTCCTGCAGTAGAGATGGTGTGAGCTGATCCCGGACAGTTTCCCCATTCTGGGCGCAGCTGCTTTGTGTGTCTACAACGCGATTTTGTAAACGTCCCTGTGGTAACACCTCTTCATAGCTCTATAGAAGGCTATTGTTTCCGCCTACGGCCGCTTGCGCTTCGCAGTTGA
This sequence comes from Schistocerca serialis cubense, assembly GCF_023864345.2. Lineage (NCBI taxonomy): Eukaryota > Metazoa > Arthropoda > Insecta > Orthoptera > Acrididae > Schistocerca > Schistocerca serialis. The sequence goes on from NC_064638.1 coordinate 75,490,904, forward strand.
AAGCTGTCGAAAGTGATGGTGTCAGGGATTTCCTTCAGTTGACTCGACTGTAGGAGTGTGTTAGTAGTAGAAAATAAATGCGCATTTGCGGCATTTTTTCGATGCATCTCAGTGCTTATGACGTCGTATCTCTCCATCTATCTGTTGTGCAATGACATAGTCGCGTAAGTGCCTTTAGCGGCATATGTGGATACTGGCTGCGAAATTTATAGCGAATTAAGTTAGTAGCACAGACGTAATGAATGGTTTATGACGTGTCTTATGGGCTGTGACGGGTAGGTCCGTTTTTACCTGCTAGCGATTGTTGCCTGACAGTAAGGAATGTGTGTACAAAGTTTGGCTGAAACGGGTCCAGCGATGTAAATGATGTGGAAAACACACACACACACACACACACACACACACACACACACTTTTTATAATGCAGGGTGAGTCAAAAAGGACTTTACAACTTTGGAACGATATAGAAATTTATTGAGGTGACTTAGAGATCGGTAAATGGGTCATTTTGTAGCAAACAACCTCAAGTTTCACCGGTACTGAATTTCATCCACACTTGCGCAACGGCAGTGCACTTCAATTTTTCAGGTCGGCTAAATTGTTTGATAGGGAAGAAACACACATACGGTCTTTAATTAAACCCCCGAGAAAGAAATCTTATGGTTTAAAGTTTGGGGAGCGAGGTGGCCTTGACACCACGCTCCGCACCAGTGAAAGTAGCCATTCTAATTGCACACTATACTGGCGTTCCTGATGGCTAAATAGGGTACTGTGTCTTCGTGGATCAAACTTGAGATTGTTTGCTACAAAATGACACATCTACCGATTCTATGAGCTACCTGCATAAATTTCTATATCATTCCAAAGTTGTAAAGTCCTTTTTGACTCACTCTGTACGCATGGGTTAGTCACCAACAAACTTCATGTAGACATTGCAAGATCCTCTTAGGACGTTCCTAGTAGACAGAATCTTCATCTTCATGGATACTCTGCAAACACATTTAAGTGCCTGGCAGAGAGTTCATCGAACCACCTTCACAATTCTCTATTAATCCAATCTCGTATAGCGCGCGAAAAGAACGAACACCTATATCTTTCCGCACAAGCTCAGATTTCCCATATTTTGTCTTGGTGATCGTTCCTCCCTGTGTAGGCCGGTGTCAACAAAATATTTTCGCATTCGGGGGAGAAAGTTGGTGATTGGAATTTCGTGAGAAGATTCCGTCGCAACGAAAAACGCCTTTCTTTTAACGATTTCCAGCCCAAATTCTGTATCATTTCTGTCACACTCTCTCTCCCATACTTCACGATAATACAAAACGTGCTGCCATTCTCCGAACTTTTTCGATGTACTCCGTCAGTAAGGATCCCATACCGCGCAGCAGTATTCTAAAAGAGGATGGACAAGCGTAGTGTAGGCAGTCTCCTTAGTAGGCCTGTTATGTTTTCTAAGTGTCCTGCCAATAAAACGCGGTCTTTGGTTAGCCTTCCCCACTGCGTTTTCCGTGTGTTCCTTCCAATTTAAGTTGTTCGTAATTGTAATACCTAGGTATTTAGTTGAATTTACGGCTTTTAGATTAGACTGATTTATCGTGTAACCGAAGTTTGAGTTCCTTTTAGCACTCATGTGGATGACCTCACACTTTCGTTCTTTAGGGTCAACTGCCACTTTTCGCACTATTCCGATATTTCTTCTAAATCGTTTTGCAGTTTGTTTTGATCTTCTGATGACTTTATTAGTCGATTAATGACAGCGTCATCTGCAAACAACCGAAGACGGCTGCTCAGATTGTCTCCCAAATCGCTAATATAGATAAGGAACAGCACTGGGGCCTATAACACTACCTTCGGGAACGCCAGAAATCACTTCTGTTTTACTCGATGACTTTCCTTCAGTTACTACGAACTGTGACCTCTCAGACAGGAAATCACAAATCCAGTCACATAACTGAGACGATATTCCATAAGTACGCGATTTCATTAAGAGCCGCTTGAGTGGTACAGTGTCAAAAGCCTTCCGGAAATCCAGAAATACGGAATCGATCTGAAATCCCTTGTCAATAGCCCTCAACACTTCATGCAAATAAAGAGCTAGTTGTGTTTCACAGGAGCGATGTTTTCTAAACCCATGTTGACTGTGTGTCAATAGACAGTTTTCCTCGAGGTAATTCATAAAGTTCGAACACAATATATGTTCTAAAATCCTGCTGCATATCGACGTTAACGATATGGGCCTGTAATTTAGTGCATTACTCCTACTACCTTTCTTGAATATTTGTGTGACCTGTGCAACTTTCCAGTCTTTGGGTACGGATCTTTCGTCGAACAAACGGTTCCTTCAGAAGTTTCTAATACATTGTCGCTCGTGTATAAAATTCAATACATTTGTCGTTTTAGGCAGGAGTTACTGCTGGGAGTTGCGGAATTGCAGTCGCTGCAGTGATGATGGTTCCCTGTTATGAAAGCGTCAAATAGGTTATAGGGTAGACCGGGCGCAGTGCTGGCTCGTCTTTACTAACAGCAAGTCGGCGCGGAAGGAGGGTCGGCCTGTTGTGGCGCAGATAGCGTTGGGGATGTCTTGTGTCACGCAATATCCTTGGTGTCTGCCGCCTGCCGTCTTCTCGCCCACTCGTCCTCAGACACGAACGACGGGCAACACTACAGCAGCTGTTTCTGCCTTTGCCTGCTAACCACAGGGCGACATGAAGGGAAGCAGTCATTGAGAAGGGGGCGCGGCAGGTTTCTCGGTGACTTAGTTGCGTCAGAGACGACAACCGACTTGGAGAAACAATTGAACGGAAGGGCTTGTATCCGTAATTGTATTATTTATATGAGCATTAGGCTGTAGTATTTCGCTTGTTTTGTGCCAAAGTTCCGTCTCCTAATACGGGAGATCTCATCTGAGGCTATAAAGCCTCAGTAGTTCCAAACCTAAATCAGCTCAGGTTGCATATAGCATTAGCAGACAAAACGATAGGCACGGACACATTAACGGAACAGGGCGTGAGGTTCATATAACAAAAAAACATTAATGATGCAAATTCCGGCTGTGAAAGCTTACATCGGAAATGATCATGTCTCGAAATGATTTTTTAACATAAATAAATGTTAAATAAGGGTAATGGAGTGTAGTCGAATAAACCACGTGTTGCGAAGGAATCATGATGAAAGGTAAAAATAGTACACAATTTTTGTTGTTTCTGGAACAAAAAGCCGACGATCACGGAATTAGTGATCTAAAACGTAAATTGGCAACAGCAAAAAAGGATTTTCTGAAAAAGAGATACAAATATACAGCTAGCATATGTTTGTGATTGCAAAACTCGAAAAGTAGTCCGTCGATTAACTTGAATTTTTGAAACAACGTTGCCTTCGAATACGCGCTTGTTTTTATATACCAGTTTTTCAATGTGTATAATATATAAATAAAAATGTAATATATAAAGGCAAAACAGTCACCAAAAATCCGTAAAAACTCCTGACCGATTAACTTCTAATTTTAAGCGACTCCATTAAGCATTTACACTGAGACATATCGTAACCGCGGAGCAAGAAAGAAAATGCGCTGCTGCCCTATGCTGTAAAAATGTGCTGTTTTATTTCGTTTGTCGCAGGTAGTTTTAACTACTATACCGGAGCATCTAAACCATTAGACATACGCATGAAGTGAAGTGTGTGCGCAGTTGCGAATGTGGACAACCATCAGTTGTAGAATGTAATGACGACAATGTAAATTTGTGGCGGACTAGGAGTGCAACCCGGATTTCCTGGTTACCCCGAGCGGTTCCCGGACCATTTGCCTATCCGAACACGACTTACGGCCAGATACAACTTCCATGTGCGTCAATAATGTGTCTACAACGTACATTCGCACGTCCATTACATGTATTCCCGTTCAGTGGACACATCTTAATACAAAGACGCTCTGCCAGTGTCGGGTGATAAATATGATGTTGTAGAGCCTGTGTTGTTCAGAAGTACGATTCATCTTCGAAGGAACATTGCAGCGCAAGTGGAAACAACACAGGTACAAAATGTTCAAATGTGTGTGAATTCCTTAGGGACCAAACTGCCGAGGTCATCGGTCCCTAGACTTGCACGCTACTGTAACTTATGCTAAGAACAAAACACACACACACACACACACACACACACACACACACACACACACACACACACACACACACACACACACACACACAGAGAGAGAGAGAGAGAGAGAGAGAGAGAGAGAGAGAGAGAGAGAGAGAGAGAGAGAGAGAGAGAGGGGGGGGGGGAAGAAGATGATGATGAAGAAGAAGAAGAAGAAGAAGAGAAAGAGACGGACAGGGACAAGGGAGGGATGGAGATCGGGACATAAATCCAGTTCCCACACACATTAGAAACGTGACTTTTCGTTACTTTTCCGTTTAACCAGAGTGAGCTGCAGCAGCGCATGGCTTGGTAAAGCTGGTCTACACATATTGTAAATTAAAGCACCCAGTACGTTTTTCTGTTTGTACTGAAGGCTAATGTCAGAAGCTACTTTAAGGATTTTGATAAGCTTTTCGATAACAAACTGGGTGACTAGGAAGGTGTGTGTATTTAATTACGTATTATGAAGTCGTACGGTCGTAGATACGTAGTTTTGCCCGTGGAAAGCCTTTACGAAGTCTCTTTCTGAAAGTACTTGTTTGAAGTGTAGCCTTAAACGAAAGTGAAACGTCACAGTAATGGTAACAGACAAGAAGAGAGTATCTGTTATTGAAATGAGCTCCTGAAGATTATTTGGGTAGGTTGGAGAACTAATTGAGAGTTGCTGAATCGAAATGGGCCGAAAAGGAGATTATGCGAAGTCTGGACTGCAAAGGGTTCGTTGATACTAGACATGCTGAGTCATCATGGGAGAATTAATTTGGAAATGCAGGGAAGTGTGAGCTGTAAAAATGGTAAAGAGAGGTCGCGTGTCGACTGTAGTAAGCAGGTGAAAATAAATGTAGGATGCAGTCGTTAGGCACAGGTGAACAGACTTGTACAGCATAGACTCCCGTCGAGAGTTGCATCGGAACAGTCTAGTGCTGATGACTACAAAAACAACTATGGCACCCGCTGGTCCAAAACTGTCAAGCGAGAAACGGGGCACTTCGTTAATCTTCAAACATCAGATTTATCCACACTTTACTTCGGCTACGAAAAACGTCAAACATTCATGACTTCATCGTTAACAAAGGAACTGCGCAGTGCAAAACCAGTAAAGCCATGAAAACATGATCACCACCACAAAAAATAAAACGACAGTATTTTATTATGCCAGCTGAACTACAGAAGACAGAAATGTGAGCAGTAGAATGTGTCTTAAGTAGAATGAGGGGAAACCCCCTGATGATAGTTTAACATTGGCGAAATATGTATAGGTTAAGATAGAAAAACAATAAATTGGTTTTGCTCGAGTAGTAGTCCCCAGAATACATGTATTGTTCAAACAAACAAGGACGCAAATGGGAAGCTTTCTTGAAGAAATTCGTACAACTTGAGTAAGTACTCCACAGTTCTCCTAATAACTGCAAGTTCATTCGTGGCAGTGCTTCCACAGAATATCGCATTACCAATGCAAAAGCGCGCGTAACACAGTATCGCTCTTTCCAATTCAGCCTCGAAACGCTGCGTGTCCGCGCTGCTCGCGTGCGCGCCGATAAGTTAAAGTAGGTTATCTGCTGTTTGCCGGACAGAAGTAAGTTTTCGCATGTGAGCGGCGGCGTCCAGCTTTCTTGCCTGCGCCAGACTCCTGTGTTCTCAAGAATCGGAAATAACTGCCAGCTATAGCTGCGGTTACGCAAGCCGCCACCGCTGCCATTGCAGCCTTGACGCAGTGGAGGTATCTTTCGCTGTGCTGTTTATCGTCGCAGTATTCGTAACCCTCCTTTTTTCTTAAATATTCCTCCAAAAAATGGAATCATGGCATTATGAAACGAAAAGTAGGGATTTCGTCAGTGGCGTGACAGAACACATGTCTATGCTTGGTAAACTAATCCTCTTCATGTTTCTCAACATCATTTAGAAATGCCATTGCATATACCTGTGATATCGTGGAAGGTACGAAGACGTGTCGGGACAGATTTGCGATACTTTTTTTCCAAACCTGCATTGAATGAAAATATGGGACAGCGAACTAGAAACTGAATTAGTACATTGAAGCGCCAAAGAAACTGGTATAGGCATGCGTATTCAAATACAGAGAGGGGGGGGGAGAGGGAGAGAATGATCAAAAGTGTCCAGAGAGCCATATTTAATTCGTGATTGACCACTAGTTGCCACGACAGGGGACCCTCCACTCGCCAGTGCGAAGGAGACAGTGACAACAGAAAGTTTTGACCAAGAGAGCTCAGTGATCTTGAACGTCATTGGAAGCTACCTCAGTAACGAATCCATCATGGACATATCGGCCATTCTAAAGCTGCCGAAAAAGACTGCTCGTGATGTAATCGAAATTTGGATACTTGAAGGAACAACCACAACTAATCAAAGACCACACAGACCTCATGTACTGACGATGAGGAACCATTGAGCATTGAGGAGGGTGTCTCTAAAAAATCGCGTCAAATCAGCAGAACGAAACGCTCGTGAGTTCTAAAATGCTGCCAGTAGTCAGGCAGTAAATGATAATGCGTAGGGAGTTGAAATGAACGGAGTGCGATGGTCGAGGAGCTCCTCATAAGCGACACATTACTGTACTCACTGCTAATTGATGCTTTCGGTGGTGTGAAGAGCAACGCTACTGGACTTCGAATGACTGGAAGCAAGTGATTCGGAGTGACGACTGTGGCTATGGGTTGTGGTTTGGCGAAAGCCTGGAGAACATCACCTGCAATCTTGTGTAGTGCCGACTGTGAAGTGTGGAGGACGTGGTATTACGGTATGTTGGTGTTCGCAGTCATTAGGGTGTCGTCCATTTGTTGCGTTTAGGAAAACGGTAAATGCCGAAAGGTATGAACAAATTTTACAGTGCTGTGTATTGGATGCAGTAAAGGAACAGTTCGGAGACGATTGTTGTATCGGAATGACAGTGCTTCCTGTCGTAAAACAGCATCTGTGAGGCTGTGGTTTGTGTACAACAACATTTTAAATACTCCCTGTTCCACGACGAGACTCTAGCGGAAGCACGTCTGCAAGCACTTGCAATAAGATACTGAAATTAGCTGCGACTGGTAGACATAAACTTTTGCAAAGTAAACGCCTCAGCAACGCCTCTCAGAAGTTACTCGTGGAACTTGCGTGGCAGTTGACACACGTTTTTACTTGAAGACGTAACGTTCGCTCGCTACTGTGTTTTCGACTGTCGAAATAGCGTCGATCTCGGTATCCACACGCTAGATGTTTCACGGCAGTGACCTGACGAGTTTGTGTCAAGCTACGACATAAGAATCTAAATTGTTTCCGTAACTAATGAATGTAGCACCAAGTCGAAGACCTGTAGAGCTGTAGAACCCAATCAGGAGACACAAGAGGTTGTCTGTATACCTGCCTACAAATCTAGCATGGCTCCTGTTCTGCTCTGGAAGAGACAACGCCAGGGCAAGACCAGGCTGTTGATTTGCTTGGCGGAGAGCGCGGCGCACGAGGCGCCATGCTTCCATCATTTGTGTTGCTACAGCACATGATGTAGCGTGCTGCTTCGCTGGAGGGAACATAAATGTCCACATTAATTATCCCGGGTTGCCAACGCGGACGCTTTTTCTTCCCCTGTGGAATGTAAGCACTGTCGCTGCGCGTACACACACACACACACACACACACACACACACACACACACACACACAAACTTTTTTTTCGTCACCCCGCAAGGAACACGCGGTCTTCTGTACATGCGATGCAGAGATTAAATGACAAGGGTCTGGAGCGAAACGTCATTAACTTCCTACATCATGGACTTAAAGTGCACAGGAGGATGCACTTGGCGGCGTTGGCGGTGATGATACGACCTATGGCGACAGCGATAATTTTGAAGCATTCCTAAAAAGCAGTGGAGCTCACACAGTAATTCACTCATAAAGCTGGTTAAAACCGGAAATCGACAGCAGTGGTATTTTTTGATTACATCTAAATGTATATCGAAAGGCTGAAGAAGGTACATGCGAGACTGACTGCCTAAGACTGTCGGTTCCGAGTAATGTCGTAACCGTACGATTGGATCCTTGAATCGACACCAGACTCAGGTCAGATGTGACCGAAAGCTTGAGCGAGAATATTAGCTCGGTAGTACATACGTTTCTCAGTCAGACTGTAATCATTAGGTTGCGATAGTTGCAGCTTTTTTATTATTGGTCGTGACAAGATATCATGGAAAACATCATTAAATGGTTTCTTTGGAAATAATTAGAGCAGATAGTTCGGAAGCCCGCTCACCGCGAACGTGTATTAGATCCGAAGGCAGCAAACATATCTGACGCCTCTGAGGGCGTCAGCATTGTAAGCTACCTGTGATCATGAGGTAGTCACAGTCGTAAAGATTTCAATAAACTAAAACGAGTAGTAAAGTAGGTAAAAACGCTCTAGAGGTAATCCAAACCATCAGGTCTCAGCAGGATCACGTAGAGGTTGAAGTTGAGAGCTAAAGTTAAACAAGCACTGAATACACATGTCAACCTAAAATTTTTCCCAAATATGAATGACTTGGCTGCGATCTTCGTTGTAGAAATCTGCTTTTTGACACCTCAGGAAACGTTATACGTAAAAATCACGTTATTCTGACAATGTATGCCCCACGCAATTACTATGACTTCCTCATTCGAGGAAAGAGGTAAAAGCTAATGTGTGCCATCTCAGGAGAAACTGGTGTTTGGGGGGGGGGGGGGGGGGGGCACAAATTGGATGGCCGAAAGTAGCAGCATGTGTAAATGTGTCGTGCGTAGAATGATCAGGGGCGTTTCGTGAAGCAATGCCACCACCCTAGACCGCTGGTCGCTGCTCTTCCCCTCAGCAGATTTCCTTAACTACGCCAGCAGATTTCGGTAATACGCTGCTGTGACGGTCACTTCTCACGAACACAATCTGTTAGTAACAGGAACATGACAGTAAACCTTTTCGGCAGAGTTTTAACCACATGTTTCCATTGCTTGATTTGCTCCTTCTCGGGGTCACAGTGACACACACGGCACTCATCTGTGGCGATTAAACAGCTTTGGAAATCACCTGCATTAGCCTGATACAGCTGCATCTGCCTCGGTTAGCCAGGCTTTTCGAATGGGCGCGATAATTCGCGTAACTCATAGGGCAGAACATGTCATCTTCGAAACGTCGTGCAAGATGTTTACAGCCGATCCATGAATGATTTACAATTGTTCCACTATCGGCTGCTCTTTGAGTACCAGGGCTCCCATTTCGATTCTCATTTCGTCACAGAGAGATTGCCTGTCACCCATTATTCGCCGTTCACATTTTTCAAAATGCCATTCCGTCTGCTCCCGTAAACGCTGGTGCATAGTTGCGGCATGCACATGTCAGGCAGTGTTGCTGCAGCATTGATCGCCATCAGATTAATTGCACTATCAGATTTTCTGTACTATACTCCACTTTTATGAGCGGGCTGGGCCAGGATCGTCTTCAGGCCCAAGGGACATAAAGTGGCCAGTTAGGGCGCAGGCTTACAGGAGCGCCACACACACCCAAGTGCGAAATTTGTATTCAGGGTGTGCCGTCATTAGTAGCGAAGACTGAAACGGGTCAATGTGTTCTATATTATAAGACAAAATGTTCCGCAAAAGAGCCTTCTTGAACTATCCTGACGTACTAGCTTAGCGCCAGCTGCTTCGCTCGTATTTGCGTAGTAATTACATCAAAAATAATTTTATAAACTATTATTATTCTACTGAAAAATTAATGTACCAATGATCCGTTTCTTTTCCTATGCAATTCTGACAAACACAATTTGTCGTGATGCCTGTTAAATAACTTGATTTAGTTCGCCAATTGCAAAACCCTTTAATCTTTTTATGCTAATTAAGGCTTCAAATGCATGGTCTTTTCCGCATGTACTTCTGACCAAAAAAGGATTCTGGTAGCTGGAGTCAAAGGTTCTTGTTAATCATGCCTTTTGCGTTCTTGTGGTGAATATCTAACCGAGAGGTGAAAGATCAATTTTCATGGAGTTAGCCTTTTTTAATATAACGAAATATTTTCTTAATTTTCATCCCCCATTTCACTCCTTGGGGTTAAATTTCCAAAAACAATGGTATACGTATTTTTATTTATAAAAGAGAAGTCAAATATCAGTTTTAATAAACGCAGCTTCAAAAATATTTCATTAGTTCTTTAATCGTGATTTATTTTCAGAAAAACTTTCACCGCCATTGGGGCTAAATTTCCAAAAATGCTGAAACTTGTATTTCTTTATTTCTGACCGAGAAACCAAATACTAATTTTCGTATTTCTAGCTTTAGCGACGGATTTTCAGAAAAACTTTTCATCTCCTGCTTCACTCCCGGATGGGTTTAATTTCAAAAATCCCTTCTTAAACGAAGCCTACAGCATAAGATAAACACCCTGTGCAGACTTCAAGTTTCTGTCCGTAGTGGTTTCTGCTGGGCGATGACGACTCACTGAGTCGGGACAGAGCCTTTTATACATATAAAATTAGATATCAGCCGCAAAGTGTCTCATTGTCCAATTATCATGTACCACTTATCGATCATTGTGTAAAGGGAACATCTGCAAGCAATCCTGGAAGATCCCCCCCCCTCCCCCCCTCAACCCGAAAGTAGCCTCCTTCAGAAAGTTTTCTTGGAAGAGAGAGTGGCCCAATGAGATGTATACGTACTTCCCCTAACCAGGCATCCAATTAAAAACGCTGCTGCTGGTGACTCATAGTGTTCGTGCGATTACATCAAATTTGAGCTCATTTATCTCGCAAATAGCTTGTTTGTGTACTCATGTGTACTGAAACGTTTTTACTTTTGTTACTGTATATTTTAATTTACATACAGTTTTCGCTATTAACTGTGACCCATTCTGTGTAAAGCTCGAAGGAAAAATGCCACTCTTGGCGATCGGCACGCGTTTCCTCATCCCAGTTCACAAGTGTATCTGGCAGAACCTAGCCCAGTCACTTCGTTTAACAGAAATGTGATTTAAAAAACGAGGCTGTAGCAACGCTGTAACCGCGTGCAGCGTGGCCAAGAACAGGTAGCAGGAACTGCCCGCTCTATCGGAGCTGTCCCAATAGCTCAGTGAGACGAGACGGCGCCGTGGGAACGGATATGGAGACTCGCCGATGTCTGAGTCGCGTTCGCGGCAAGCATTTCTTTTCAGTTAAGGCGTCAAATTGTATCCAACTGCCTCCTCCAAAATGCTATATCTTGTATATTTATTTTTGTTGCTGTTACTTTTATGTAAACATTAAGACATAACATGAAGTTCGTACAGACGTAAACAACCACTTTGTTTCGTCCATAACACAAATAAAGCCGACAGAACATAATTAGGATACAGTAACATCGTCTGTATCCATCGAGGCTCAAGGCCATAGATAGGCTACATTACATTGCAAATTATGCTAGGCACAGTAATTCCATTCTATATGTAAGACGTCAAAGTCATAGAGCGACCGCCTCCCATTTGTAAACACTTTCCCACTTGCTGGGTCAGGTTTTATGGGCCCTACGCAACACACCTGCATCCGCCATTGCCGAAGCGGCATGCATGCGAGGTCGTGAATTTACGTGGGTGGAGTACTACAAACTTGTTTCTTTAAGTATCCCAACAAATAGAAATCTAGTGGATTACGATCCAGGGAACGTGGAGGTCAGAACAGTGGGCCTCAACGACTTGCCTAGAAACATTTCATTTAAATAGTTACGCACATTGATTCCAAGTTGAGGCAGTACACCATCATGCTGAAAATGTAGCTCTCGCCGAACACCAAAATACGTTTTCTAATGCATCAGGCAAAGTATTGGCGAAAAACGTACACTACAGAGTCGCATTCAGCTTACCGCGATAGGTAAGGGCTCAGAAGCACTCATCACGCGATTCCAGCCCACAGGTTTGTGCGAAAGCGTGCCTGAAAGCCATGTTCGCGGGTGACATGTGGATTGTGTTACCGCAGAGCCGGCCGTTGTGACCGAGCGGTTCTACGCGCTTCAGTCCGGAACCGCGCTGCTGCTACGGTCGCAGGTTCGAATCCTGCCTCGGGCATGGATGTGTGTGATGTCCTTAGGTTAGTTAGGTTTAAGTAGTTGAGGGTGCCGCGCAGCATACGGACAAGTAGCAGGAACCTGGTTAGGACATGCACCCAGCACCAAAACCATATGGACGTATCTATTATATCGGGAAGCCGCCTTACGTGAACTTGACGGGACAGCTATAGTTGTGCACTGCGCTGTCGATAGACACATGCATGCAGTTTAACGGATCGCACTGTCTTGTGATAGGCAATTGTCATGTGATAGAATGATGTCCTGCGGATTCGAACCATAGTTCCATGGTGGATGTGGGTTTTATTTCCCACCAGTCCACTCGGAGAGCTACCACGTCTGGTACGGTAGTGCGGGCTGATACACGTTCCTCTGCGCGTTTCGACGTGTCGCTTGATGTGACACTGTTGCCAGCTCCTCGTTTTCATACCTGTGTATTCAAATTGGGCCCCGTCTGATTTTGCTAGGTAAACTATTGTCTTGAATCTGGACGAGGAATCACATGCCGAGCTCAAAGTGCGGCATTTTCTTCTTCGTTTTGTGTATGACAACAAAGCTTCGTTAACAAATAAAGAATATATCTCGTAAGGCTCACAGCTAGGTGCAAATATTTTCATGTAACGCCGTTTTAATAATGGTCGTAGCCTTTTAAATTGGTACTGTCACTAATAATTAAATCCATTCGAGCACGTGGAATATGTGAACGGTGCCGTTCAGGTGCAGTGGGGATTGGTATAAAAGACCAAGGAAAGACAACTAATGCCAGAGAGAGAGAGAGAGAGAGAGAGAGAGAGAGAGAGAGAGAGAGAGAGAGGACTAATGAAATACGAGGGATGGAACTTTAATAGTGGTAACTATTTATTTACAGCTCGTACAAAATAGATACGTGTTTCAAAGTTTTTGCTGACCTTCAAAGTAGTCACCGGCATTGTGTATAACCCGCTGCCAGCGATGTGGAAGTCGTAGGATACTCTCAGCAGGGCCAGTTGTGTTTACAGTTCGAGCGGCGCGGTCTATTGCCCGACGAATTTGTAGCAGTTCTGAAGCGAATGCCGTGAAGTGTTTCCTTCAGTTTAGAAATCGAGTCGAACTTACGAGGGCTTAAGTCAGGGGAGTGCAGTAGGTGGTATAGCACTTAGCAGCCCCATCAGTCAAACAAATTAGTAACAGCTTGCACTGTACGTGCTTGAGCATTGTCCTGCAAAATGATGGTTAGGTCCTGTAGAAAGTGTCATCACTTCTGTCTCTAAGCTGGTCGTAGGTTGTGTTCAAAAAATGAACAGCATAAAGCTGTGATGACACTTTGTGCAGGACCTGACCATCATTTTGCATGCCAATGCTCAAGCACGTACAGTGCAAGCTATTACTGATTTGTTTGACTGATGGGGCTGCTAAGTGCTATACCACCTACTGCACTCCCCTGACTTAAGCCTTCGTGAGTTCAACTCGATTTCTAAACTGAAGGAAACACTTCACGACATTCGCTTCAGCACTGCTACAAATTCGTCGGGCAATAGACCGCGCTGCTCGAACTGTAAACACAACTGGCCCTGCTGAGAGTATCCTACGACTTCCACATCGCTGGCAACGGGCTATACACAATGCCGGTGACTACTTTGGAGGTCAGTAAAACTTTGAAACTCGTATCTATTTTGTACGAGCTGTAAATAAATAGTTGCCACTATTAAAGTTTCAGTCCTCGTAATTACGTGGCTCTGTGTATTGGAGCTGATAATTAAAACTTTCTCTGCCCTCGTACAGTCTCGATGAGAAACAGAGACCAGTGCAGCTAGATTGTTGGCAGAAGGCGGTACCAGCTGTTGCGGGGTGGAACACGGGTTGCCTTGTGATGGGATGGGAAAGGATAGCCGGCAGGTGCATCGCGCGGGGTTTGGGGAGTCCGGGAGAGCAGGCAGCCCGCAGCACAACACGAGGGACAATGGCGGGCGCGCAGCCAACACCCGACTTGCGGGAGGTCAGTTCTGGGCGCCGGCTGCCGCTGTTCCGCGTGGCTCCGTCCACTCACCACGGTCAGGTGCCGGCCCAGGGTTACGGTTTGTTGCTGCACTTTCTCACCACCACCACCACCACCACCACCACCACCACCACCATCACATCCTCCTCCCCTCCACACGTCACATCTAAGATTATTTCACATGCACCAACTACTTTAATACACACTGAAGCGCCAAAGAAACTGGTTTAGGCATGCATATTAAAACACAGAGATATGTAAATAGGCAGTATACGGCGCTGCGGTCAGCAACGCCTATATGACAAGTGTCTGCCGCAGTTTTTACATCGGTTACTGCTGCTGCAATGTCAGGTTATCAAAATTTAAGTGAATTTGAACGTCGTGTTATAGTCGGCGCACGAACGATGGGACATAGCATCTCCGAGGTAGCGATGAAGTGAAGATTTTCCCCTACGACCATTTCACGAGTGAACCGTGAATATCAGGAATCCGGTAAAACATCAGCGAGCGAGGTGGCGCAGTGGTTAGCACACTGGACTCTCATTCGGAAGGACGACGGTTCACACCCGCGTCCGGCTATCTTGATTTAGATTTTCCCTAGATCGCTTCAGGCAAATGCCGGGATGGTTCCTGTGTAAGGGCACGGCCGACTTCCTTCACCATTCTTCCCTAAACCGATGAGACCGATGACCTCCCCGCTGGTCCCCTCAACCAACCAACAATGAACCAACCAACCAATCCTCCAGCACTACTTCAGACATTAGTCGAGGTCATGCCACGTCGTGTTACGGCTCTTCTGCGTGCTCGCAGGGCCCTACACGATATTAGGCAGGCGTGCTGGTTTCTTTGACTTTTCAGTGTGTAACAAGTAAAGCTAGATTACTCCTCTAATCTCCTACGTCGACAAATTGTTGATCTTCAACAACTTGTTAACGTGGCCGGAGATTACAGTAATAATATAGGGCTGAATATCAACATCAAAAGATGCATTTTATGATTGTCCCATGACAGCCCGACTCCTTAATATGAAGAGTAGACACGTTAGAATACCTTGGAATGTGCCTTTATGAACATTGCATATGAGACATGCAGATAAAATGGCGCATAGAGAACGCCCGTAATGCTGTCATAAAATTCAAGAACATTCTGGAAAGTACAGCCATAGACCTCTACTGTAAGAGTTCGATTTGTAACATGCTGCATCTGATTAGTAATTCTATAGCGCTCTAAAGGGCAGGCACTAAATAAAACAGCAGCAAAGGAGATGAAGCCCTTTGAATTGCGGATTTACCACAGAATGCTTAGAGTACCGTCTACTACAAGAATAATACCTAGTTGTGACCAACACACAGTCAGCGAGAAGTATTAACGTTTATAAGAAGGAAAAAGTACATACCTGGGACATACCTCATGGCTCACCAAATACTTCTGTTGGTTAGCCCTATCAGATGCCCTTTTTCCGAGCGACAGTTGCTTTACAAGAATGTGTCGATTTTGACATCACGATGAAGCATGATTTTTAAGAAAAGAGTTTACGGTTTCCTAATACATGCAAGTCAAGTCAACTAGTAGAGGGGAAGGGGAGAGAGAGAGATTTTCTACAAGAACAGACATTTGAAGATCTTATCCTCGGGAATGTGTTGGTGCGAAATGTTTAATTACACTCACTCACGCCACGCGCATCGTGGGGAAGTTCAGGACGAACAGAGCGACTTTCCTGTTTCTCCGCACAGAATTGTCGGCTCTGTAGCTGCCAGTCAATGACAGTGTACGAGAATCTTAATCTCTTTGTGTATATGTCAGTTTACATTTCAGTTGGCTGTACAGAAAATATGGTTGTTATCAAGCTGTTAGATTTCGCTACCACAGAAAATATATCCGCATTTATACGGGGTGATTGACAAACTGCAGGAAACGATTCCTGATAAGGAGCAAAAAAAAAAAAAAAAGTCAGACATATGGCAAGAAATGCGTTCCCAAGGGTAGTACAAGAAGCAGAAGGTCTTTGATAGTGACATCTACGTCTATACCCTGTAAACCACCGAGAGGTGCAAGGCAGAGGGCACCTCCCACTGTACTAGTTATTAGGGTTTCTTCCCGTTCCGTTCACGTATAGAGCACGGGAAGAATGATTGACTACCTCTGCGCGTGCAGTAATTATTCTAATCTCATCCTCGTGATCCTCACATGAGTCATAAGTAGGGAGGTCGGGGTGTGTATATTCGTAGGGTTATCATTTAACGCCGATTCTTGAAACCTTGTTAATAGACTTTCTTGGGATAGTTTACGTCTTTGTCAGGCTGCCGTTTCAGTTCCTTCAGTATCTCTGTAACGCTTCTCCGCGGGTGAAACAAATCTGTGACCATTCGTGCTGCCCTTCCCTGTATACGTTCAATATCACCTGTTAGTCCTGTCTGATGGCTCCGGTATTAGTACCAGGCAGGTGGCCCGCCAGCTTCAGGTAAGCCAAACGATCGATTGGAGCATTCTCCGTATCACTTAACACGTAAGCATGTGTTATTACCTGCGAACTTGCCTCCACGGTGACGATTTTGTCGTTGATTCGTTGCACAGGCCACAACGGTGCTCGCATTTTTGTCGCCCATCCTAATCACAGATGAGCCTTCGTTGACGAGGTATCGCCAACCTCAACAACACCTACCCACCCACGGAGAATCCCCATAGTATGGTGGCAACGAACCAGCAGCACCAGTTGAGCCTCAGTGTATGGGTGGGGGTTACTGGCAACCACCTCGTGGGATCAGTCATTTTCCCACAGAGGCTCACAGGCGAGGCATATCTGTTCTTGCGGACGACTGTGCTTCCTCTGCTGGAAGACGTGCTGGAAGACGTGCCTGGTGTGGAAAGGAGGGTTATGTGGCTCCTACATGATGATGATCCAGCTCGTTGGGCTCTTGTATGTGGGCCTAAAACAGCAGCACAGAAGGAACGTCTCTTGCCTGACGTCCTCATGTGTACTTTCAATCACTGAAACATAAAATACTGTCAAAGATCTCCCTCCTCATTCGAGTAAGTGTACCTCTCTTGGAAAGCATTTCCGGCCATATGTCCATACGAAATGTTTTGCAATTTATCCTTTCGGGGATCGTTTCCTAAAATTTATTCGTGTTTACAGCAGGTTAGCTAAATTACCCTGTATACATCTTTCCAACTAATAATTAGAGGTTCTGCTTCCCTTCGTTTCCAGTACTAACTTTCCTTAGCTTCAAGCCAAATCACTTCCTTCACATTGAGTAGTAAACTGAGCGTCCATGCTCGACTCAAATGCTTCGTAGCGTTTACGTGGAGCAACTACCGATTATGAGAGCTGAAATCAAACACCCAAGCCCACATTTCAAAATCGATAGTAGAGTGTTTACTTGGCTGATCGGGAGCGGTATTAAGAAAATGATTTCCGCAAAATTGTATGTCGACGCCCATGTGACGGTAGTTTCTCTACTGCTTCGAAGAGAACGCAAGCAGTCCTTGAGAGAGCCCTCAGCAGCGTGACATGTTTACTTTTTTAATGGCGTATCTCGAAAGTGCCTTGCTTCTGCCCGAGCTAAGGAGCAGGTCGTGAGCTAATAAGCTTAATTGGCGTAACTTGAGGTTGCACAATAACCGGGAGAAACCAGCGCAACTTGCTGCTCTGGCCGGCGAGTCCATGGGCCGTACGGAGAGGCACTCTGCAGACAAAAGTGTCCTTTGTGTGCGGGGTGTGTCAAATGTGGCAAGAAGAGAACCCCCTACCACCAAGAGTTGTTGTTGTCACGAGGCAGCTTGCTAGCGTATTTAACTATACAGATTTGTAACAGGGGCAGGTTGTTAGGCAATAGCTATGGAAACAATAGATGACAACACAGATAAGCTACAATTTATAATGTTTTATTGGGAAAGGTTTTGTATGAGAATGTAAAATATGATGATGCTGCCTGGCAAATGGGTCACTGTTCACTTACAGTGATCTGTCTTTAAACTTGGGCATCGTCCTAGATCCAGTGGCCGATCCACTATAACTCTTTGTGGTGGCGACTGTGCATGAATTCTGATACTCTGCCCTCAGGTATTATCTAGAGGTATGTCCTGCTGTATGTACCAACTGCTGATGGAGCCGGGCGTCTGAGTATTTGCATGTTTGGCGGACCGATGTCTACATAGAAACTGTTTGCTTGATGGTAGGCGGAAGTATAACATGGTTCTTGCCCTGGGCGCCCGCTCTCAGACCTCGGAGTCTCAATGTAACTATGTTGCGTCCGTGTCGTAGGCAGCAAAAATCAATAAATAAATGTGTGTGTGTGTGTGTGGGGGGGGGGGGGGGGGGTAGAGAGAGAGGGAGAGAGAGAGAGAGAGAGAGAATGCCTAAAGGACAAAACTGCTAAGGTTATCAGTCCCTGGACTTGAACCTCCAATGGGAGCGACCGTGCAGTCCGTGACATGGCACCTCAAACAAGGCAGTACGTTGCTCTTCTATGTAGGCTGTGTATGCTGTATGTTCTGGGCTTTAGGAGGACACAGCATACTCTTACCAACACTTATAGCAGGTATCGTATTGGATGACCATAGTAGTTATTGTTCACGTTTTCATTATTTTCCCAAAATTATGCTCACATGACTGGAGTTCAAAGACTTTAAACTGTTGAATCCACGAGCACCAGCAGACCAACAGTAGAACGAGCAACGTGTGTGTCAGGGGCAGAGTGAATGTATGCATAAATCTGTGAGGCTTCGCCAATGTTTGCAACTTTTCACTTTTCGTTCGCAACGTTTCGTTTCGTTCGCAACGTTTCGTTTCGTTCCGTTCGCAGCTGCGGTCCCTTTGTTTTCACGATTCGACCTGTTAATTTTTCTGTTGTGTAAAATTGTTGAAGTGCAAGAAATACTGCTCAGCAGACTGAATGACACCTACCAAAAGTGAAACTTCGCAGTACTTTGGTAAACTAGATAATAAAGAAGTGAAGTACAAAATCAGTTTGAAAAATTTGGAGTCTCTGGTATGTCAGAAGTGGAAAAGCACTTGAAAAAACACACCAGAATAACAGTAAGATAAAATTCTGTAACAAAATAAGAGATCGAATAGAATGTTATATAGTTACTGGTATGAATATATGGCGACATGGCTCGAAGGAGGGCATCAATAAGAAAGTTTTGAGATAATAGTTTCAAAAATTACTGTATTAAGAAGCTGTCATAGGAAATCATACCTTAACGATGCAATCTACCATAATAATCTTGATTAGCTGGAAGAATGCACTTCAAAAACGTTTATGAATATGGGAGCTTTGGGGTTTTTTTGGCTTGAACTAGTCCCTTGTATCATTAACAGAAATTCATTTTAATAAAATCTCAGCTCTGCAATTTCTGTTTCTTAATTTTCAAACATAAGTATTGACACCTCAAAGTATCCTTTCCGGCCGATACCATGTCCTTGGGTGTTAGTTGGCAATCTGGTAAAGTGTATTAGTCAGTGGTTCGATTAATGTTTACATAAAAATAAAGTATAAGATCTGTTACTTTGTTGTGTCCGCTCGAAGAAACTATTTTTTGAAGAACATCTTTCTCTAACACGATTTTTACTTTTGAAAAGTGTTTACCATTCGGAAAATTTTCTCGGATAGACAAATAATACGGCATTAGTTGCATGAACTGTAAGAGTTTTTGCGCGTGAGTGGGAAAGTTTAAATGTGGCTGCAAAAGCGTAAACTACGATCATCGCTTCGCGGGTCATGTAGCAGTGACGACCTCGGCGTTGGAAGCTCGTATTGACTCACTAATTCAAGAAGACCGTCAACTTGTATTCAAGATTGCAATAGCTCTTTCCATCACAAAAAACAAACCGAATTATCATAATGTGTACGGAGGTTGGACTGAGGGAGAGCTTACCAACCATCGCAAAGAACAGTGTGTTCGCACTTATACCGCGGTCAAAAATCGCTTCAACAGCGAAGCTGATGTATTTTTGGACAGGATTTTAAATGTCATAAAATTGGGATACATGCTGTTGAGCTGAAGTCAGTGTCAAGCATGCATTGAAAACACAGTGAATCACCTGTGTGTATGTAAATGGGAACGCAACCATTGGCTGGTAAAGTTATGTCAACTTCCCTTTGGACTGCCCACTGTCCGATTTCCTGTTTGGTTTTTGTTGCTAGAAACTATGGACAAAGTGGATTGGGAGCCCCTTCATCTTCCGCACAGCTGTGGCTTTGCCCCTTCGGATTTTACTTTCTATGATCCAGTGAAAGGATCTTCGCGTGGCATCAAGTTTAATGACAACGAAGATGTAGAGAAAAACGAGATTTTGGTCTTCAGTTTAATTAGTTTAATTATTTTAATTGCAGTTGACCCTGTTTTGCAACCCACATAAAAATCATCGCCGTCCATCAAGAAAACTCAGTAATATATACTCTGTCTGCTTTTATCCAAGCTCTCTTGTAAACCAGTTGCAGCTGGTGACCAGCAGCTCGTCAGAGCTCGCATCTCCATAAACATCACGTATTCTCCCGGTGATCACCAGTTACATGAAAGAGATAGAGAAAACAATTTTTGTGTTGTTGCAAAAGGAACACATGACAACTTTAAAACATAAGAAGTCTTGTCAGAACGCATACTGCATACATTTGGTCGGCTGGTGAGGAAGAAGGCTGTCACAAACAACTTTGTGAAACTAAAAGATCAGTGCAAAGAAAACTCGTGAGGAGTGGGTCAATTTTTGCCGTACGTCTATTAGTTTGTTTACTCGTTCGAGGTCTCTACAAGCAGCCAGTAGATTGCGCTGCTGAGATCTGATATTGCTGGTGTCTTCAAGTTTGTCAGTGTTCCGAAAAAATTGAAGTTTGAAGTGAAATTTCTCGTTCGATGATTGTGACTCAGATCTAACTCCATACTGACGCCTAGAATCACTTCGCACTTCGTTCATCTTTGGTTGTCAGTCATCAACAGAAAAAACTATTTACAATCGGTTCGTAGAATTACGTCGTCGACGAGTTTTCGACAGCGATTTGTTTCATGATGGTGAACCAAAATCGGTTATTCCAAGAAACATTTATGTTGTACATAGTATTTTTGAAGATGACTGGCACGTGACTTAGCGCGAGACAATGACGTGCTTATACGTATCGGAGACTTGTGCATATTGGAAACGCGCTATTTTTGCATCAACGTTTAGCCATGGATAAAAGATGTGTTGCATCGGCTGCCGGCGGATTGAGCACCGTTTTAGCGAGCCTCAAAAACAGTTTCCCGTTAATTTGATAATGGGAAACACCCAAAAAAAAATCCTCGATCGAGGAAATACAAAATCTACTTCTATCATCGTAACAGGAGATGAAACTAGAATATATTCGTACGAGCCGGAAATAAGCAGTAGTCAGCTACTAGCATTTATAAATGACATGAAAACAACAAAAGTGAAACACTTCCAAGAAAAGTATTGCTCATTAGTTTGATTACACTGGATATATTGCGACCGTTGTTTTAGAGCGTAGAACAACAGTTAGTGCAGAATTATACACGATGGCTTGTTCGCTACAAGCCATCAGAGAAAATAGGAAGAACAACTGAAAAAGCTTATCTTAGTAGTGACAATGTCAGCCGTCTCACAGCATGTCAAACAACTGATAATTTGACAGAGGAAAACATTCTCTTATTTCTCGTATTCACATGATTTATCGCCTGACGTCTTGTTATTCTGCCCTTGTGTCAAACAAAATACGGGCGGACAGCTGTATGTCACCTCGTGAAGCAGTTGGATCCTCCCGAAAGAATGTTTTTGAGGTGCCAATATGAGCTGAAAAAAATCACAACTGGATCGAACATATTCAGACGTAAGTTAATTTCAGACGTAAGTTAATTTCAGACACGAATATTGTGAGAAACAGTAAAACACTGTATACCAAACATGTTTTCTCTTTTTTGTAAAAACTTTGACGACCCCCTAGCAACCACTCAGCATCTGTTCTAAATGACAAACCGAGACGACTTAGATGTCTTATGCAATAATCCACTGACAGAGGTGAACGCTGGGTTCAGTTCACCACACACGTTTGCGATAAAAGTGTAATGTTACATAATACCTACAATAAGCTTACGTTTCCATAGCGATTGTCTGAAGCAAGGCACCGGCTTTAAGTACATGGGTAGGAGAATAAAAGGATGGTAGATCATGCCAGGGGATTACATCCAGAACTGCACAAGCTAAAACGGCATTGAAGGAGAGGAAGAAGAAGAAGAAGAAGAAGATTTAGAACATGAAAAACTACAAGCTTTTCAGGCATGATAGTGGAGAAGAGTCCTAAAGGTTTCATGCACAGAGAGAGTGATCAGTGAAAAATTTAATGTTGAGAACAGCTGTCACAGAACGGAGGGACCGATGGATGTGACACCTGTGTATACATTGCTTCTTCATCATGAAATTAATACAAGGAAAAACCGTGGACTGGAGCATAACACATCCAATAGGGTCATGCCTAGTAAAGCACAGTGGTTTTCAAACCAGCGTTCCTGTTGGGGACAACAGTGGAACAGGAAGCAACGTTAATGCGGTACGACGAAGAGCGCCGGCTGCCCTGCATGGTTCTCCTCCTGACTTACCAGCTGTAAATTAGTAAAACGAGAGAAAAAAAACCCAGGAAGGGTCGTTTTCTTAATTTGTTCTATGTCAGGTGGGCTTTATCCCCGAATGACCCTTCCCTCTCGGAATGTAAAGGTATAAAGATGCAGGCAGCGGAAGTGCCGATGGCAGCGAGCGTGTTGAACTCGGAACCGGCCGGGCAAGAGAGGGCGAGGGCAGATGCGCCGGTGGCCGGTGGGAATCTGAGCGCCGCTCGCCTGTAAGGCAGGTGTCTCGTCTCGGCGTGCCGAACAATGGTGGGGGCCGAGCAGCTGCCGAGGACCGACGCGGCGCTCCGGCAAACACACGTCTCCGCTGCGAGGACTTGCTTTCAAAGCGATGAGAACAAAAGACAGCTGCAATAAAAAAGAGACTTCAATCTCCCTGTGCGTAGCGTTCATTCCTCGTGGTCCAGTGTGAAACGCTGGAACGAAATCGCTTAAAAAATATTCGTTATTTATGCTTCAGTGCTCCGTTAGTACACATTAACATTAGTTTGGCGTCCAGATCGACGTATCATTAAATTGAAGTGCTGGATTTTTCGTCAGTGTTCGCATTTCTCGGATTTTCTCATCTCACTCATTTCGTGGCATATACACTACTGGCCATTAAAATTGCTACACCAAGAAGAAATGCAGATGATAAACGGGTATTCATTAGAACAATATTTATACTAGAACTGACATGTGATTACATTTTCACGCAATTTGGGTGCATAGATCCTGAGAAATCAGTACCCAGAACAACCACGTCTTGATACGCCTGGACATTGAGTCAAACAGAGCTTGGATGGCGTATACAGGTACAGCTGCCCATGCAGCTTCAACACGATACCACAGTTCATCAAGAGTAGTGACTGGGGTATTGTGACGAGCCAGTTGCTCGACCACCATTGACCAGACGTTTACAATTGGTGCGAGATCTGGAGAATGTTCTGGCCAGGCAAGCAGTCGAATATTTTCTGTATCCAGAAAGGCCCGTGCAGGACCTGTAACATGCGGTCGTGCATTATCCTGCTGAAATGTAGGGTTTCGCAGGGATTGAATGAAGGGTAGAGCCGCGGGTCGTAACCCATCTGAAATGTAACGTCCACTGTTCAAAGTGCCGTCAATGCGAACAAGAGCTGACAGAGACGTGTAACCAATCGTACGCTATACCATCACGCCAGGTGATAAGCCAGTATGGTGATGACGAATGACGCTTCCGATGTGCGTTCACCGCGATGTCGTCAAACACGGATGCGACCATCATGATGCTGTAAACAGAACCTGGATTCATCGGAAAAAATGTTTTACCATTCGTGCACCCAGATTCGTCGTTGAGTACACCATCGCAGGCGCTCCTGTCTGTGATGCAGCGTGAAGGGTAACCTCAGCCACGGTCTCTGAGCTGATAGTCCATGCTGTTGCAAACGTCGAACTGTTCGTGCAGATGGTCGTCGTCTTGCAAACGTCCCCATCTGCTGACTCAAGGATCGAGACTTGGCTGCACGATCCGTTACAGCCATGCGGGTAAGATGCCTGTCATCGCGACTGCTAGTGATACGTGGCCGTTGGGATCCAGCATGACGTTCTGTATTACCCTCCTGAACCCACCGATTGCACATTCTGCTAACAGTCATTGGATCTCGACCAACGCGAACAGCAATGTCCCGATACTATAAACCGCAATCGCGATAGGCTACAATCCGCCCTTTATCAAAGTCGGAAACGTGATGGTACGCATTTCTCCTCCTTCCACGTGGCATCACAACAACGTTTCACCATGCAACGCCAGTCAACTGCTGTTTGTGTATGAGAAATCGGTTGGAAACTTTCCTCATGTCAGCACGTTGTAATTGTCGCCACCGGCGCCAACCTTGTGTGAATGCTCTGAAAAGCTAATCATTTGCACATCACAGCATCTTCTACCTGTCGATTAAATTTCGAATCTGTAGCGTGTCATATTAGTGGTGTAGCAATTTTAATGGCCAATAGTGTATGTGGAAAGAAAAATGTTTCCCCTCTTTTCTTTCAATGTACTGTAATGGTATTGTAAGAGCAGAAAATTTCCGTAATGCGCAACACCCCTCGTGTAGCGTCTGCCCCTGGTGTTCGGTGGTGAACATCTCCGTAACGCTCCCACGCTTACTAAGTGATCACGTGACGAAACGCGACACTCTGCTTAGGATATTCTCTGTCACCTGCGAATTCTATTCAGTAAGACTCACCGGCTGACCAGTGACAGGAGAGATTCAGTTGAACGTAGCTTTCGTCAATCGTCTCTCTTGTAATCAGCCATCACACATAGCCTCGTGAGCAGATAAGGGCTAAACTGTTGCGATTCTGTTGTACAGCAAAGGGAAGACTCATCGTTATAGGGACTAGGAAGGGATGACAGTTATGTATACACTGACAAGCTGAAACATTACGACCAGTGCCCACCGCGGGCGCGTGATGCCATAACAAAAGTATGTAAGCGGAGCAGACACGGACGGGGATCAGCCTAGCGTAGATATGGACTGCAAATGGTGTAATCCATTGAGATAAGTGGCTTTGACGAAGGGCAAATTATTATTACGTATAGCTGTGAACGAGTATCTCGAAAACGGCGAAGCTGGTCGAATGTTCACGCGCTACTGTTGTGAGACTCTACGGAAAAAGGTAGGCCAGTGAAACTACCACTAGGCGCTAAATGTTTGGACGTCCACGACTCTTCACAGAACGTGGAGTTCGGAGACTTGACTTCTCTTAAAGTAGGATAGACGGTGACCTGTGGTATCTCCGCCAAAAAGCACAGAGCTGGTGTACGCACAAGTGTTTCGAAGCACACTGTTCAAGGTACATTGTTGAACATGGAGCTCTGCACCAGACCACCTGTACGTACTCACATGTTGACCCAACGACATCGTCAGTTACGACTGCTGTGAGCACAGGACCATCGGGATTCGAGGGTTAATCGACGTAAGCATGTCAGATCTTCGGGTGAATCGCATGTTTGCGACACTAGTTTGACGGTTGTTTCCACGAACGCCGTGATAATGGTGAACAGTGGCTCGAAATGTGCAGTCACGGGCGCAGGCTGGTGGGAGCAGTATTACGCTATGGGAGACATTCTCTTGCACCTGCATGGGACCTGTGATGGTAACTGAAGACACGAGAGCTGCGAACCACCTCCACCCCTTCATGCTTGTCGTCTTCCCCGACGGCGATGCCGTCTTCCCCGACGGCGATGCCGTCTTCCCCGACGGCGATGCCGTCTTCCCCGACGGCGATGCCGTCTTCCCCGACGGCGATGCCGTCTTCCCCGACGGCGATGCCGTCTTCCCCGACGGCGATGCCGTCTTCCCCGACGGCGATGCCGTCTTCCCCGACGGCGATGCCGTCTTCCCCGACGGCGATGCCGTCTTTCAGCAGTACACTTGTCCATGTCTCGGAGCCAGTTGATGTCCCGGCCACCAAATTCGCCTGATGTAAATCCTATGGAACCCATGTGGGTCGCTATCGTGCTTCATCACCGCGTACGCAAATCGGCGGCCCGTTATTTACGCAAATTACGTGACCTATGTCGCCACATACCTCCCCAAACCTACCCATAAACTGTCGGATCCCTGATAAGCAGAATTAGTGATGTTTTTCTTTTCAAAGACGGGCAAACACGCTATTAAGCAAGTGGTCATAACGTTTTGGCTCGTCAGTGTATTACTGCCATGTTTATTGTGCTGGGAGTCTGCACTTCAGGAAGTTGGATCAGTCCCTTTCTGTAGCACGGTAAGTACTCTACGGGGAGGCGACAGGAAGAACTGCGGACACTATTTCAGCAGGGTTGTGTAAAGGTTTGCGTCGAATGTGATTTAATGAAATCATCGAAACCGCCGCCACATTACCGAATAGGCGTAAATATCCCGAGCACAGCGTGACTAAGGGAAACAAAACAAGGAAGATTTGTGTACATTCATTGCTGAAGTCAGAGTATTTTCCATAATGTGGGGCCACAGTCATAATATATTTCATAAAAGTCAGTACCGCCATTAGACTGTTGCTTATTGCCAGTGTTAAAAGTACATTTATACAATCATGATTTCGGCTTCAAAGTGCCATTATCAAGTGTTTTAAGTGTTATAAATCGCCTAAGATGGCATACTGTCGTATTAAAATACACTATTAGACACATTGTCTAAGAGTCGATATTTCTGGCATAGCCTACAGCTTTGTTTCATTGCTGAGTACACCATCTTGACTGAATGATTGCACACACATTTGAACATTTGTAGAACTGTAAATAAACAAGTCCAATGGCGGTATTGAATTTAAAGAGAGTATTTTCCGTTCAGCTGGACGGTATCTGGTCTGCAGTTTAGCTGAGTCGCAATTGCTGTAAATACGTGAGAATTTTGTAACGAATAAAAAGCTTGTGGACAAGATTTTAGGGGGGGGGGGGGGGGGAAGAGTATCCTATTAGATCCGCTTCGCTGCCTGCTTTGTGTTGAGCGTTTTGGTGATTGCGTATTACAAAGTTACACACTGTTGTGACCGTATTTTCACGGTAGCAGAGGTAATGGTGGTAACAAACCGAATACATCATAATTATACTACTGGACATCAAAATTGCTACACCAAGAAGAAATGCAGATAATAAATGAGTATTCATTGGACAAATATATTATACTAGAACTGACATGTGATTACATTTTCACGGAATTTGGGTCATAGATCCTGAGTAATCAGTACCCAGAACAACCACCTCTGGCCGTAATAACGGCCTTGATACGCCTGGGCATTGAGTCAAACAGAGCTAGGATGGCGTGTACAGGTACAGCTGCCCATGCTGCTTCAACACGATACCACAGTTCATCAAGAGTAGTTATTGGCGTATTGTGACGAGCCAGTTGCTCGGTCACCAGACTTTTTCAATTGGTGAGAGATCTGGAGAATGTGCTGGCCAGGGCAGCAGTCGAACATTTTCCGTATCCAGAAAGTCCCGTACAGGACCTGCAACATGCGGTCGTGCATTTTCCTGCTGAAATGTGTTTCGCAGGGATCGAATGAAGGGTAGAACCATGGGTCGCAACCCATCTGAAATGTAACGTCCACTGTTCACAGTGCCGTCAATGCGAACAAGAGGTGACCGAGACGTGTAACCAATGGCACCCCATACCATCACGCCGGGTGATAGGCCAGTATGGCGATGACGAATACACGCTTCCAATGTGCGTTCACCGCGATGTCGCCAAACGCTGATGCGACCATCATGATGCTGTAAACAGAACCTGGATTCATCCGAAAAAATGACGTTTTGCCATTCGTGCACCCAGGTTCGTCGTCGAGTACACCATCGCAGGCACTCCTGTCTGTGATGCAGCGTCAAGAGTAACCGCAGCCGTGGTCTCCGAGCTGTGCTAGTCCATGCTGCTGCAAACGTCGTCGAACTGTTCGTGTAGATGGTTGTAGTCTTGCAAACGTCCCCATCTATTCACTCAGGGATCGAGACGTTGCTGCACAATCCGTTACAGCCGTGCGGATAACATTCCTGTCATCTCGACTGCAAGTGATAAGAGGCCATTGGGATCCAGCACGGCGTTCCGTATTACCCTCCTGAACCCTCCATATTCTGCTAACAGTCATTGGATCTCGACCAACGCGAACAGCAATGTCGCGATACGATAAACCGCAATCGCGATAGGCTACAATCCGACCTTTATCAAAGTCGGAAACGTGATGGTACGCATTTCTCCTCCTTCCACGTGGCATCACAACAACGTTTCACCATGCAACGCCAGTCAACTGCTGTTCGTGTATGAGAAATCGGTTGGAAACTTTCCTCATGTCAGCACGTTGTAGGTGTCGCCACCGGCGCCAACCTTGTGTGAATGCTCTGGAAAGCTAATCATTTGCATATCACAGCATTTTCTTCCTGTCGGTTAAATTTCGCGTCTGTAGCACGTCGTCTCCGTGATGTAGCAATTTTAATGGCCAGTAGTGTACGGTATAATTCTGTAACGAGCCACCGAAGACCATGTATCCCTTATCACGAAATACTCAGAAAACGTCCATGAACAACCACTGAAATTAAGTCTGTAGTTTGGATTAACCCTGTAGGGTTTTTTGAATCATTGCAAGGATGCGGCCGCACGCTAGAGCTGTTGTTGCGACAGCTCCAGAACTGCGCCGCGAGGCGGCAGCGATGCCGTTACGGCGTGTAGGCCGCGACACGCCTGCCAGCCGCGTTCCTGCGCTGCAAGGACGCCGCCGCCGGCCGCCGCAACACGGAAGCGACGCCGCTCGCTTGCCGATTGCGGCCGCTGCAGCCCGCTGTCGCCCGTGCGAGCGCTCCATGTTAAGCGTACGCGTACGCTGGAAGTGACGTGTGGCTGCCATAAGGTGCCGCTTTTGCTACCCATCATCATCCTTCAGTAATCGATACCCGCTCGTAAGCCGTCCAGATTGTACGGAGTGAGGTCCAAAGACAGTCTCCAAGTCATCTTAAAAGTGGCTGGTTAAACTGCTCAGCACCGAGGCTCGGGAAATCAACCACCTTAGCATTGTGCAGTGTCTAGCGTAACGTGCAGATATGCAAACTGTTACATAAGACGGCAGTGTGGCTCCGTGAGTTACTGGGTGTCCTATTACCAACCCAAAAGTCCACCTTTCAGTCTTCATTCATTTAAATATTTTTTGTGTCACGTTTCCCGTCCTGTACCTTGGAAATAATTAGGATATGTGAAAATTGCCAGGTTTCTCAAGTTGGTCCATAGCCCGGAAGAAATCAAAGACATACCACCCTGAGTGGGATCATGCCTAGTAAAGCACTGGATTATTCAAACTGTGGGGTTCTAGACTGCTTCACTGTGTAGTCAAAGTCAACATTTTTGCTGGCTTCTTTGACCCCTTCATGGCTAATACGTTTGCCTTTAGATACGGAAAATTTTCCTGCGGTATAACAGCCCACTCAGTCCCCTCTCCCCCTCCGCGGCTCCTATTACACGATCTGATTTTCACTACTGTCAGTCACTCGTGGCCTCGTGGTCGCGTTCTCGCTTTCCGAGCACGGGGTCCCGGGTTCGATTCCCGGCGGGGTCAGGGATTTTCACCTGCCTCGAGATGGCTGGGTGTTTGTGTTGTCCTCATCATTTCATCATCATTCTTGAAAGTGACGAGATTGGTCTGAGAGAAGGTTGGGAATTTATACGGGCGCTGATAACCGCGCAGTTGAGCGCCCCACAAACCAAAACATCTGATTTTCACTACTCGACCGAGAGCATCAAGCTGGGAATTCTTCTTCTACCCTTCTTCTTCTTATTCAGCGCCTTCTCCTGATTGAAGCTGGCGGATCATGTAGCCAGCTCTGGACATAAAGTCGCAGCGCAGAAGGCAACTTCTGACGTGCAGTTGAACCATCTACGAATGCCCTTCAGCCACGAGTTCCTTCGTTTTCACAACAGACCTATTCCGTTGTATTTTACCTTTAATTATGATTTGCACTAACTGGTATCTCTCGCCTCTTATGATGCTTCCTACGTATTGAGTTTTTCTATGTTTTATAGTCAGCAATAGTTATTTTTGCCTTTTCATCCGATGCAGGACTTACTCATGCGCGCCGGGAGCTCCTAACTAATATACACGAATCGAGAATCCTAGCGATTTTTGCGTTATCAATACTGATACTGGCAAGACATCGGGCCCGGGAATTCACTGACCGCATCAAGATTTCTGCATAGCTCCGCAAACTACCCCGGACGTACAAAAAGAAGCGAGCAGAAAACTTCAGTGTATATATATGTACAGGGAGAAGATTTAAAGATCTTTTATTTATTTACTGAGAGATAACTTGCATTTGATGTTTGCGTGCAGTAGTGTTCGTCTATTACGCATTTTACGGATGCTGAATGCAGTTCAAATGAGTAAAAGGTTTTTTGGATATAATTAGAGTTTAACAAGCTACGAATTTTTTAATTTACTTGTATTGTGAAACCTTGGTTCTTGATTGATTTCATGATTCTATGTCAACGGAAAGTACCCAGTAGGTTTTAATGAGTGAGTTTGCTAGTATCAAAATACGTGACATAAATTGCCGAATGTTTTAACTGCATTGACTTAGAAGCTTGAAATTTTTACGTCGCCAAGGGGCCATAGAGCTCAATACGTGACCTAAAAGTTGATAAGTATATCCGTCCCTGAGAAAAAGGATTTTTAACAGACTGACTGACAGAGGATGGATGGACAACAAAGCGATCCTGTAAGGGTTCCTTTTCTACAGATTGAGGCACGGAACCGAAAAAATGGAGAATACGTAACAACTAACATCCGATCTTACATAAACACGTAGGTGTTAACAGACAATTTATCTTCGTGGGTGAATTTTTCTTCGCTTGTTCCGCAGAGTTCAAGGTGTTTAGGTAGTACCAACGTGTGCTTATCTTGTCTTTAAAATATAGCTATACACGAGATGCATATTAATTCTCACCAAAAAAAAAGATTCCACAGAACTGCTGCTGTGTGTGCTTTCAGTGGTTAGATGTGCCTAGTGTATGTTGTAGTACTCCTCTAAGAAAAGGATTTTGATTTCGTCTTCGATAACAGAAACTCTGACAAAATAAAAGTAAGGAGGAGAAGTGTTTTTTGGTGAAAAGTTGTTGAGGCCACTCTTGTCAATTGCAGCATCAATTTTACTCTTGCACAGCGGTTTAATGGCGTTAGTTCCCTTGCCAGCTAGCCGTCGATCACATCTGAACAGAGGCAAAAGGAAGTCAGAAGTAGCGTTAATGGAAGAAGGTATCAGTCACATATGAGTTGTGATCGTCCGAATGTTCTAAAGCTGGAAGTGGAGAAAATGCTGGGCTGGTGACCAAACGTGTAGCGACCGAACCAGATTCCTGAAGATGTTGAGAAACAAACTCGTTCGAATGCAACATACAGGTCCTAGGGAGCAAACGTCAATATTGCTGCGGGGACTCGACCTACAAACGCATGTAGGTCGCCAGGTGCACGTTCTCGTCCTCTCTCTCTCTCGTTTGCAGTAAGATTTACCTTTCAACGACCTTGCTTAGCTAAGCAAGTAGAATAAGTTTCTTACAGTAAGTTGCTACATCTGTAGCTACACTCCGCAAGCAGTATTACGGCGTGTGCCGGAGAGTACTTCTGATATGATGTAGCGGGTGATCAAAAAGTCAGTATAAATTTGAAAACTTAATCAACCACGGAATAATGTAGATACAGAGGTAAAAATTGACACACATGCTTGGAATGACATGGGGTTTTATTAGAACAAAAAAAAAAAGAAAAAAAAAGTATTGCTAGACGCGTGAAAGATCTCTTGCGCGCGTCGTTTGGTGATGATCGTATGCTCAGCCGCCACTTTCGTCATACTTGGCCTCCCAGGTCCCCAGACCTCAGTCTGTGCGATTATTGGCTTTGGGGTTACCTGAAGTCGCAAGTGTATCGTGATCGACCGACATCTCTAGCGATGCTGAAAGACAACATCCGACGCCAATGCCTCACCTGTTCACAACATTATTCCTCGACTACAGCTATTTTTGAGGAATGATGGTGGACATATTGAGCATTTACTGTGAAGAACACCGTCTTTGCTTTGTCTTACTTTGTTATGCTAATTGTTGCTATTCTGGTCAGATAACATTTTTTGAACTTTGTATTTTTTGGTTCTAATAAAACCCCATGTCATTCCAAGCATGTGTGTCTGTTTGCACCTCTTTATTTACATTATTCCGTGATTTATTCAGTTTTCAAATTTATACTGACTTTTTGACCACCCGGTATTATGCCGACACGTTGCTGTGCTCTGGGTTGTGCCTTGTTTCCTTTTCTGATTTTGAAATGAGTGCAAAGACTGATCCTGGGCCGTGTGGCGTGGTTCGTGTCGATCTCTCATACCAACAGAAGGGATGGGCGAGCCATATGACCACGTGTGACAAACACGGAACGCGGGTGTAGTCTGGTTGCCCTGCAAGGACGAGGCACGCCCCGTTCGCCCGTGCCCTTCCCCTTCCCCTCCCCCTCTGGTGGGTCTAAGTTCTCAGCTGTTTACGCTCGCGGCCGACTGCCACGTTAATGTGGTAGCCACTTTTTTCACGAAAGGTGCGCGGAAGGAGAGAATATACGTAAACTACCGTACGAACACGAATTTTACACTTTCTCGTCTTAGTCATTTTGCGGGACGTATACGAGAAAGAGTTAGATTTTGCCTGATTCCTCTTCGAATTAAGGATCGGAAAAACCGACCGGCGAAAACCGATAGCGGTCTTTTAGTTCTGAATAACCAGTATTTTTCGGTATTTGTTTGATCTCAAGTGTTTATTTTTTTACTAATAACAGATTGAAAAAACCGAAATACCAATTAGCCATAGCAGCGGTGATAAAATTCTTAATTTACAAACATACATTTAAAAAAAAAGAGTAACCTTTATTCGTAAAAATTGCGTTGGTGTGAAATATTTCGCTATTGTAGAAAAAGGGAAAAAGATAAGTGTTATTTCTCAACAGTGCCGACAGAGACGAGCAACAAACACTTAGCAAAACAACTGCTGAGACAATAATGCCGTGTGTCGCTGCTTAAGGTTCGCTTAGCCATTCAGCCATCTAGGGTTTACGACAAAGCGAGGTAACCGACTTGAAAGTTTGCCTAAATAGAGTGCAAACCGAGTTAAACAGAACTGGGGCGAAAAAACTAAGACAATATGCAAACGCCGTTCTTTCCTTGGCGTCTGTGCGAATTACGATTCAGGTTAGTTAACCAACCCTTGCTTCGCGGTTTTCCAGTCGGTGACCATATACACCGAAGCGCCAAAGAAACTGATATAGGCATGCGTATTCAAATACGGAGATATGTAAGCAAGCAGAATACGCCTATGTAAGATAAGTGTCTGACGCAGTTGTTAAATCGGTTACTGCTTCTACAATGACAGGTTATCATGATTTAAGTGAGTTTGAACGTAGTGTTATAGTCGGCGCACTAGCGATGGAACACGGCATCTCTGAGATATCGAAGTACGGATTTTCACGCACGACCATTTCACGAGTGTACCGTGAGTATCAGGTATCCGGTAAAACGTCAAATCTTTGACATCGCTGCGGACGGAAAAAGATCCTGCAACAATGTGACCAACGACGACTGAAGAGAGTGCTTCAGCGTGACAGAAGAGCAACCCTTCCGCAAATTGCTGCAGGTTTCAGTGCTGGGCCATCAGCAAGTGTCAGCGTGCGAACCATTCAACGAAACATCGATATGGGCTTTCGGAGCCGAAGGCCCACTCGTGTACACTTGATGACTGTACGACACAAAGCTTTACGCCTCGCCTGGACTCGACATTGAACCGTTCATGACTGGAAACATGTTGACTGGTCGGACGAGTCTCGATTTAAATTGTATTGAGCAGAAGGACGTGTATGGGTATGGAGACACATCATGAATCCATGGACCCTGCATGTCAGCAGGGGGCTGTTCAAGGGGATGGAGGCTCTGTAATGGTGTGGAGCGTGTGCAGTTGGAGTCATATGGAACGCCTGATACCTCTAGATACGACTCTGACAGGTGCCACGTACGTAAGCATCCTGTCTGTTCACCAGCATTCATTCATGTCCATTGTGCATTCCGAGGACTTGGTCAATTCCAGTAGGACAGTGCGATACCCCATACGCCCAGAATTGCTACAGAGTGGTTCCAGGAACACACTTCTGAGTTTAAACACTTCCGCTGGCTACCAAACTCCCCAGACATGAACATTATTGAGCATAATGGAATGCCTTGCAACATGCTGTTCAGAAAAGATCTTCATCCCCTCGTACTCGTACGTATTTATGGACAGCCCTGCAGGATTCATGGTGTCAGTTCCCTCCAGCACTTCTTCTGACATTAGTCGAGTGCATGCCACGTCGTGTTGCGGCACTTGGGCGTGGTCGCGGGTGTCCTACACGACGTACCAGTTTCTTCGACCTGTATATATAATAGCGAGCGTGGTGTATACTACATATGGCGCAGTGTTTGATCTTTCGGTTTGAAATTTTGAAGATAGACTTGTGAAAATCTGAAACATGGTGTATAGTTCTTCAAAAATGGCTCTGAGCACTATGGGACTTAACATCTATGGTCATCAGTCCCCGAAAACTTAGAACTACTTAAACCTAACTAACCTAAGGACATCACACACATCCATGCCCTAGGCAGGATTCGAACCTGCGACCGTAGCAGTCGCGCGGTTCCGGACTGATGTATAGTTCTTGATGGCTCTTGGACGAGCCTAAGGAAGCCAAATGGCTGTTCAGGATTATGGCTGCATACCGCACTACAGACCACTATATTGGGTCTTTCGGTTTGAAACTTTGAAAATAGCCTTGTGGAACATCCGAAATTCACAGTATAAATTGTCTAGCATCCAAATATCTTATGTCAAAGCAGTATGTTCCACTTACTGCTTTTTTCTTTTTTTTAAGCTATATACTCATATCATAAGTTATTACAAGCTATATGCTGAGTATTAGTTTACTTTGGGCAGTTTATAATCGGCGTCATAGTAGAAAATGCCTCGCCACGAGCATGAATGGTTACTGCATTGCAGGCCTCAATTTCGAGTATTTTGACAGAAATTTTGTTGATGCTGGTGATACACTCTGAATTTGGTGAAATGGTTTGTCGACGATCTTCAGGCAGCCAAATGCCTCAGCATGAACATTAGTGGATGCCGGATTACAGGCTAAAGCTTGAAATTACCCTCACAAGAAGCTTTTAATTTGCTGTAAGATTTGGTCGGTGATCGGATTTGCTTGAATGGTCATCGTGCTATGAGCCGCAGTTCTAAAAGACGCTCATGACACACGCGGAATTTGCTAAGGTTGTTAACGATGATCTTATGGTAACAAAAATACATGTATCAGAGCTGTCGTGACGTCAGTGTTTGTATAGACCCACTTATGAAATAACACCACTTCTAGAATTTTGATAGAGCACAGAAAATTTACTGCTGCACTTTTAAACATTACAGTGACTGACGTCCCGTTCTGTAGGCACAGGCTCAGCTCAGTTTAAACCCTGGTTTGGACGTCGCGACGGAGGTAAACTCC
Organism: Schistocerca serialis cubense; assembly: GCF_023864345.2. Taxonomy (NCBI): domain Eukaryota; kingdom Metazoa; phylum Arthropoda; class Insecta; order Orthoptera; family Acrididae; genus Schistocerca; species Schistocerca serialis. Next base: position 75,526,706 of record NC_064638.1, read on the forward strand.
AACCTCGTGCGAAACCGTCACAGATAGATGCCGTAAGACAGTCTAACTAGCGTTGACTTGAAATTTCCTCAACCCGAGTTAACCCGGTTCGGTAACTCGATTGGACTCCTCTCTGGCTTGAGCGTTCTGTGTGCAAGAGTTGTCCCCATTTGGTCTTTACTGTAGTTTCTCACTGTCGCCACCAGACAACTGTTGTATTGCAGAACGGCACCAAACCTAGCCTGAAAATATGTTCACGAAGTAACGTAGCAAGAGAGTACAATGCTTCATTTGCTTTTAAAGATAAAGGATTTGTCTGCCATTTCTATGAAATAATAAAACAGGGAGGAAATTATACTAACAGTAGAGGAAACGGTAAAAATATGAAATACCATTTTACTTTTCATTCATAAATTTCTCAGTTTCTCACATTAAGCAAACAAAATATCTATAGCACGTACTTTCGGATGTATTTTAAAGCTTTCTATATTTTCGAATACATACTACGTTAGGAACATACCTAAATTAAGCTTAACACACAGTTTTACATTTTTGGCTCTTCAGATTATGGGGTACAAATATGGAATAGTCCATTCGTTTTAAGTTTGTTCAAAAAATAGTGGAACGTGTAATATAATTCATATTCAAAGAAAACGGTATAAAATATGAGAACACAACAGAAAAACAAACGGAAATATACCATTTGCATTCGTGATTTCCTGATCATAAAGGTCACAGTTCGTAGTAGTAGACGGAAAGTCATCGAGTAAAACAGAAATAATATACGGCGTTCGCCAAGGATGTGTTATAGGCCCTCTATTGTTCATGATCTATATTAACAACATAGGAGACAATCTGAGTAGCCGTCTTGTAAAGTCATCAGATGATCAAAACGACTTGCAAAATGATTTAGATAAGATATCTGTATGGTGCGAAAAGTGGCAATTGACCCTCAATAAGGAAAAGTGTGAAGTTATTCACATGAGTACTAAACGAAATCAGCTAAATTTCGATTACGCGATAAGTGTCACAAATCTGAAGGCTGTAAATTCAACTAAATACTTAGGGATTAGAATTACAAATAACCTAAATTGGAATGATCACATAGATAATATTGTGGGTAGAGCAAACCAAAGACTGCGATTCATTGGCATTAGAAGGTGCAACAGGTCTACTAAAGAGACTGCTTACACCACGCTTGTCCGCCCTATTCTGGAGTATTACTGGTGCGGTGTGGGATCCACATCAGGTGGGACTGACGGATGACATCGAAATAGTACAAAGAAGGGCAGCTCGCTTTGTATTGTCGCGAAATATGGGAGATAGTGTCACAGATATGATACGTGAATTGGAGTGGCAATCATAAAAACAAAGGCGTTTTTCGTTGCTACAGGATCTTCTCAAGAAATTTCAATCACCGGTTTTCTCCTCCGATTGCGAAAACATTCTGTTGGCACCCTCCTACACAGCGAGAAATGATCATCACGATAAAATAAGAGAAATGAGGGCTCGCACAGAAAAATTTAAGTGCTCGTTTTTTCCCGCGTGACGTTAGAGTGTGGAACGGTAGAGAGACAGCATGAAGGTGGTTCATTGAACCCTCTGCCACGCACTTTGTTGTGAATAGCAGAGTAATCACGTAGATGCAGATGTGTGGGATGGCAGGAGAAGGATGGGTGAGCGGGCGGTCTTTCTCGTTGCATTTGCGTCTTGAAAATTACAGGCTGTGCACCTATCGAAATACTGGCTGTTATCGAAGACGCCACCCAGCTGCATTACTGCAGGTTATTTGAATACTGTGACGTTAGTTCGGTAGCAGAATAACGTGGCGAAAAAATCTAGCCTGTTGAGGTTCATGTTTATGATCGAGGTTTATCTTTATGGTCGTAAAGCAGTGCATGAAAGTTTTGGTAATGTTCGCGTTGCAGTTTCGCTGACTGCAACGTCCATCATCGTCTTTAAAAGCCATCGCAAGCTGACGAACATCACTAGCATATTGCCGCATTTTATCTTTATTCTTCAGCCGTTTTGATGGGTTACGTGGCCCTTTTCTGGCATGTCGTAAAAAGTTGACATTTATTCCCTCATCTTTCTAGCGTAACTGCTAAACTCTGTGCCCTCCGTCAAAACAACTGCTGCCTTCTGTTCTCTTTTTAAGATAATTAGGCTCTGTAAGCACATACAATCATTCGTCCAAACACACCACTAATAAACTCCTGTTAAAATTTAGTCATATGGTGACGTAGGAAGCAAATTTAGGCCTATGCACAAACTGGCAATTAAGACTGTTGTGTGGAGTTATTGGAAGTGAAGAATTCTAATGATATTCAATTTGCTTATAATCTTGCTTCACTAGGACGCATTCAGTATGGCAGTGTCAAGCAACGAAACTATCAGTATTTACTGCCAGGTATCACTACTCCAATACATACCTTCAGAAATTCCAACGAGTAATATACATCTACTGTTAAATCCAATTTCAAAAGTTTCCTGTCGAACAAGGCGGATCGTAACTAAGCGTAAAGACTCTCGTTGAATATATTTGGTCTGCGAGAAGGCTTTCTGTTCTCGCTGTATCAGGCTAAACGTTTGAGTTAGTTGCAATACCTTACACTATTGAATAACTCTTCAAGAGGTTGGTTTATTACACTACTGGTCATTAAAATTGCTACACCAAGAAGAAATACAGATGATAAGCGGGTATTCATTGGACAAATATATTGTACTAGAACTGACATGTGATTACATTTTCACGCAATTTGGGTGCATAGATCCTGAGAAATCAGTACCCGGAACAACCACCTCTGGCCGTAATAACGGCCTTGAGATGCCTGGACATTGAGTCAAACAGAGCTTGGATGGCGTGTACAGGTACAGCTGCCCATGCAGCTTCAACACGATACCACAGTTCATCAAGAGTAGTGAATGGCGTATTGTGACGTGCCGGTTTCTCGGCCACCATTGACCAGATTTTTTCAATTGGTGCGAGATCTGGAGAATTGCTGGCCAGGGCAGCAGTCTAACATTTTCTGTATCCAGAAAGGCCCGTACAGGACCCGCAACATGCGGTCATGTATTATCCTGCTGAAATGGAGGGTTTAGCTGGGATCGAATGAAGGGTGGAGCCACGGGTCGTAACACATCTGAAATGTAACGTCCACTGTTCACAGTGCCGTCAATGCGAACAAGAGGTGACCGAGACGTGTAACCAATGGCACTCCATACCATCACGCCGGGTGATACGCCAGTATGGCGATGACGAACATACGCTTCTAATGTGCGTTCACCGCGATATCGCCAAACGCGGATGCAACCATCATGATGCTGTAAACAGAACCTGGATTCATCCGAGAAAATGACGTTTTGCCATTCGTGCACCCAGGTTCGTCGTTGAGTACACCATCGCAGGCGCTCCTGTCTGTGGTGTAGCGTCAAGAGTAACCGCGGCCATGGTCTCAGAGCTGATAATCCATGCTACTGCAAACGTCGTCGAGCTGTTCGTGCAGATGGTTGTTGTCTTGCAAACGTCCCCATCTGTTGACTCAGGGATCGAGACGTGGCTGCACGATCCGTTACAGCCGTGCGGATAAGATGCCTGTCATCTCGACTGCTAATGATGCGAGGCCGTTGGGATCCAGCAAGGCGTTCCGTATTACCCTCGTGAAGCCACAGAGTCCATATTCTGCTAACAGTCATTGGATCTCGACCAACGCGAGCAGCAATGTCGCGATACGATAAACCGCAATCGCGATACGCTACAATCCGACCTTTATCAAAGTCGGAAACGTGATGGTACACATTTCTCCTCCTCACACGAGGGATCACAACAACGTTCCACCAGGCAACGCCGGTGAACTGCTGCTTGTGTATGAGAAATCGGTTGGAAACTTTCCTCATGTCAGCACGTTGTAGGTGTCGCCACCGGCGCCAACCTTGTGTGAGTGCTCTAAAAAGCTAATCATTTTCATATCACAGCATCTTCTTTCTGTCGGTTAAATTTCGCGTCTGTAGCACGTCATCTTCGTGGTGTAGCAATTTTAATGGCCAGTAGTGTACTTTTAAGTACCTCCCATTGCATATAATTCCTAATTTCTAATAAGAACTCCCTCTAGAATGAATTAACGGCAATGTTTGTGCCAGTATTTAGATAGTTCACTTTTAATACGCAATGGGTTTGTTAATATTGCGGTCGCAGGTGTGTTTATCATTGTCTCCTGGAGGATGGCCTTCTGCCTCTGTGGGATGCTGTGTGATCTCTGATGGTCGCCCGCCGTAGTCGATCTTCATCGTTACTGCAAGTAGCGACCGTCGGAAACCGTTTGAAACCAATTTAATTGAAAATTGTTACTCATATAATCTGGATCCAGCTATTTGTAAGATGCAAAACAAAGGTTTCAAATAATCCACAGCATTGATTTACCAGCGTAAGAAAGAGTACACGCCAGCCTTAATTTGTTTGCCAGCGTACTCCTTTATTTGGACATTTACCACGCCGAAACTTCGTGCTCTGCCCTTACAGTTGGTAATAACTAAAGTTTACTTTCGACCAGAAGCCCTAATGTGCACGTAACGTTTTTATCCTTTTACCTGTACACCTCCTTCACAGTCCAGACAGTACGCACGATGTTCTTTCAGTGACAAAATTATTAGTTCTTGACATCTGCTGTTCCTCTTCACCCCTTTCAGCTGTACGTGTCCATCAGCTACGAAACATCACTAAGCTTCAAAAATATCCTGGTCAGCATTAATATTTCCAATATATCTTCAACTTCTCTTCTTGATCTTGAAGCTTTATTATTAAAATACTTCTGTCCACACTTAAATCTTTCATTCTTGTAGTCTGGCTTCTTTTAGTCATTCAGCGTCATCGTGTCCTTTAAATAAAGTGTAGCTCGTTATAAAGTTTATCGTACGGTTCTAATACACCGCCATAACGCGCCGACACCACGGCAACTTTCAGCCCTCGACAGTAACTCTCGAATCTGAAAACTATTTACTATATTACCAGGCGCTCCATTTTACAAATCTCAGTTCATATTGCTGCTCCGCTATGTTACCTTCGTACCGTCTTCCATAAAACTGTGAGCACTAGCACACTTCCATTCTAATTTACTCTGCACTGTCAATTGCGTCGTTACCGTCTTTCGCTTAAAATGCAGATTAAATACAATCTTTACTGAGCACAGCATGAGAAAATTAACAGTAATTATTACATTATACGAATTACTATAACTTGAAACTTTTCAAAAACAATTTTTTTGCGCCAAAAAAGAGTATCACCTAAAGACGTAATGAAATGTTATTAAAATTTGTCACAATCGACTAGATATTTTCTATATTTCTTCTTCTAATAAAGCCATATTAATCAAATACAAGCACCACAAAACTCAATATGTCAATACTGCTTTGACATTTGTAGGTCTGCTATGGAGTCAACAAACTATGGGCGAAACTCTAATATAATGCACTGATAATGGGAGTAAGAAAAGTTTTTCTGTTGGCTGAGCGAAAATGCGAAAGCTTGGAAGGAAACACGTCGCTTTGGATACGGTTCTGACATTCTGATACCGTTTTCAACAGAACGAACACCGCACCAAAAAGGAAAAAAATTTAGTATGATGGAAAAACGTTCAGACTATACCAACGAACATCCTCTCTGAGTTTCTGTTGTTACCCACTAGGCCTCCTTTGTATATTGTAAATCAGGCTAGGAGAACCACTGCCCGTTCTTCTCGCAAAAACTGTTCATTTGTAGGAAGGGAGAGCGAAGAGGGTGAGTGTTAGGGGGGAGGGGGGAGTCGATGTTTTGAAAGTTGCTAGCGGATCAAATTTTGTGACTCGCGGACCATGGCGTCAGCAGCGCTCGTAGCGAGCCCGGAGTCAACACTATAGCGTCCATGATGTTAATGTTCATACAGTAACGCACCCACTAATGACATTCCTTTCTCGACATGTTTTGGGAGTACTTTCATTTTATTTTCACCTCACCTTCAGATGTGTGTATTTATTTACGCATCACGAACATTGCTACTTTATTCACGTTTTACAGTAATTGTTAAAAGCTAACGTTGCAAAATTCTGCAGCGACTCCCCCCCCCCCCCCCCCTCTCTCTCTCTCTCTCTCTCTCTCTCTCTCTCTCTCTCTCTCTCTCGAATTTTCGAATTTATTCCGCGGGCCGGATACGGCTCACAGGCCGCCGGTTGCTATCTACATCCATACTCCGCAAGCCACCTGACGGTGTGTGGCGGAGGGTACCTTGAGTACCTCTATCGGTTCTCCCTTCTATTCCAGTCTCGTATTGTTCGTGGAAAGGAGGATTGTCGGTATGCCTCTGTGTGAGCTCTAATCTCTCTGATTTTATCCTCATGGTCTCTTCGCGAGATATACGTAGGAGGGAGCAATATACTGCTTGACTCTTCGGTGAAGGTGTGTTCTCGAAACTTTAACAAAAGCCCGTACCGAGCTACTGAGCGTCTCTCCTGCAGAGTCTTCCACTGCAGTTTATCATCTCCGTAACGCTTTCGCGATCACTAAATGATCCTGTAACGAAGTGCGCTGCTCTCCGTTGTATCTTCTCTATCTCTTCTATCAACCCTATCTGGTACGGATCCCACACTGATGAGCAGTATTCAAGCAGTGGGCGAACAAGTGTACTGTAACCTACTTTCTTTGTTTTTGGATTGCATTTCCTTAGGATTCTTCGAATGAATCTGTCTGGCATCTGCTTTACCGACGATTAACTTCATATGATCATTCCATTTTAAATCACTCCTGATGCGTACTCCCAGATAATCTATGGAATTGACTGCTTCCAGTTGCTGACCTGCTACATTGTAGCTAAATGATAAGGGATCTACCTTTCTATGTATTCGCAGCACATTACACTTGTCTACATTGAGATTCAATTGCCATTCCCTGCACCATGCGTCAATTCGCTGCAGATCCTCCTGCATTTCAGTACAATTTTCCATTGTTACAACCTCTCGATATACCACAGCATCATCCGCAAAAAGCCTCAGTGAACTTCCGATGTCATACACAAGGTCATTTATGTATATTGTGAATAGCAACGGTCCTACGACACTCCCCTGCGGCACACCTGACATCACTCTTACTTCGCCCTTCTTAGCAATCGGTTTAGGTTCTCCAGAAGCAAATTTTAAATGTGTCGATTTCGTTCCATTAAGAAGTACGCGTTGAGTTGCGTGTGATAAGCGGTCCCGTTTCCACTCAAAAATCTGGTCCGATGCATTGTAAACTCTTACTTAGTTCAACATACCTCATTCTTAGGACATAGGTGTACGGTAACTTAGCACTCCATTGCGTCAGCCACACCTACGTCTCCTTGCTCATACGCTACGAAAACCATTGTCCGTTCCTTTCGCAATATCTGTTTCATTTTTAGGGAGGGCGGCTGAAGAGGGTGTGATTGGAGGGGGGTGGGGGTGGGTAGGATGTGGAAGGGCCCGGCCCTGGTGCTATCTTGTAACTTGTATCGTGCTGCCGAAATATGAGAACATGTTTATTTCTCGTGTCAAGAATGAATATTTGGCTCTGAAACAAAGCGAGCGCTGGTTTGAACTTACTGGCAGACTAAATTTGTTTATTGGAGTGCGATTGTAACACGGAACACGGATAGTGCTCTCTGCGCTATTCACGACCGGCACTTGTAGATTCAAATCTGTCCGCATCTTTCCTACTCGGCAAACTTCGTGAAACCTCTTCTCCGTACGTTACTGGATTGGCACTCTTGCAAGAAAAGCTAACTTGGAGAAATGACTTCCGCACCTAGACGGTTGTTTATATGATGAGCTTTGTATTTTTACGTAATTTGTGAGTGAGTTAATCAGATAGGTGCGTGTTCGATCTGGACGTCAGTAGAGTACCATCCCACGTCCACATTGACCACACTGCGTTCGTCGCATTGCCCAATAATGAACGGTAAAAGTTAGGCTACAGGGGCTGACCATCCTACTAACAAGTTTGAATATACACTCCTGGAAATGGAAAAAAGAACACATTGACACCGGTGTGTCAGACCCACCATACTTCCTCCGGACACTGCGAGAGGGCTGTACAAGCAATGATCACACGCACGGCACAGCGGACACACCAGGAACCGCGGTGTTGGCCGTCGAATGGCGCTAGCTGCGCAGCATTTGTGCACCGCCGCCGTCAGTGTCAGCCAGTTTGCCGTGGCATACGGAGCTCCATCGCAGTCTTTAACACTGGTAGCATGCCGCGACAGCGTGGACGTGAACCGTATGTGCAGTTGACGGACTTTGAGCGAGGGCGTATAGTGGGCATGCGGGAGGCCGGGTGGACGTACCGCCGAATTGCTCAACACGTGGGGCGTGAGGTCTCCACAGTACATCGATGTTGTCGCCAGTGGTCGGCGGAAGGTGCACGTGCCCGTCGACCAGGGCCGGACCGCAGCGACGCACGGATGCACGCCAAGACCGTAGGATCCTACGCAGTGCCGTAGGGGACCGCACCGCCACTTCCCAGCAAATTAGGGACACTGTTGCTCCTGGGGTATCGGCGAGGACCATTCGCAACCGTCTCCATGAAGCTGGGCTACGGTCCCGCACACCGTTAGGCCGTCTTCCGCTCACGCCCCAACATCGTGCAGCCCGCCTCCAGTGGTGTCGCGACAAGCGAGAATGGAGGGACGAATGGAGACGTGTCGTCTTCAGCGATGAGAGTCGCTTCTGCCTTGGTGCCAATGATGGTCGTATGCGTGTTTGGCGCCGTGCAGGAGAGCGCCACAATCAGGACTGTATACGACCGAGGCACACAGGGCCAACACCCGGCATCATGGTGTGGGGAGCGATCTCCTACACTGGCCGTACACCACTGGTGATCGTCGAGGGGACACTGAATAGTGCACGGTACATCCAAACCGTGATCGAACCCATCGTTCTACCATTCCTAGACCGGCAAGGGAACTTGCTGTTCCAACAGGACAATGCACGTCCACATGTATCCCGTGCCACCCAACGTGCTCTAGAAGGTGTAAGTCAACTACCCTGGCCAGCAAGATCTCCGGATCTGTCCCCCATTGAGCATGTTTGGGACTGGATGAAGCGTCGCCTCACGCGGTCTGCACGTCCAGCACGAACGCTGGTCCAACTGAGGCGCCAGGTGGAAATGGCATGGCAAGCCGTTCCACAGGACTACATCCAGCATCTCTACGATCGTCTCCATGGGAGAATAGCAGCCTGCATTGCTGCGAAAGGTGGATATACACTGTACTAGTGCCGACATTGTGCATGCTCTGTTGCCTGTGTCTATGTGCCTGAGGTTCTGTCAGTGTGATCATGTGATGTATCTGACCCTAGGAATGTGTCAATAAAGTTTCCCCTTCCTGGGACAATGAATTCACGGTGTTCTTATTTCAATTTCCAGGAGTGTAGTATCAACATGACAAGGGCTGTAAAGTGAATTATAGATATTGCTGGGAACTGGAATACTTACTTGTTAGATAATACATATCAACGTAAACAGAATAATACGCACAAGGCACTTCATTATTGCCCCTTTGCTTTATTCTTTGCATTGTTTCTAATTGCTTCAATGAAAATAATTTTCACTGTTGAATCAATTTCATTAAAAACGGTTTACAGGATGTCTATCTTCGTACTTAGGCGTATACAAAGTGTATGCATTTTATTTTTTAATACATTGTAAAACTTAAATAATTTTTCAGTTTGATATTTTCGTGGGAGGGCATTTGTGCAAAAAATATGAAATGTTAGAGCAGTTTTCGCGCTGTGACGATTCTAAAACAATCCATGAATAAGAATTCATGGAATGTACGTTTATGTAGATTGTATGGGGTATTAGTAGAAATCACAGTCGAGCGATGTCTGGTAGTGGTAGTATCATTGTACAGTTTCAATCCGTACTTAAAGCTTAAAAAGGTGAAGAAGAAAACCTTATAATGGTAAACGACAGTTTATTCCTGTTCCTAAGATCTCACGACTTCAAATGATTCACGCTATTTCATCCCTCCATTGACCATCGTTCGGTGTTGCTTGACACATTACTGCATTGGTAACACGTGCGTTGTACGGACAAACGTGTCGTGGTGTTCTCCACCGCATCGTACAACACCAAGCTGCCAGAAACATTTTCTTGTGCGGTGATTTACTCACTAGGTTACAGGCGATTGACAGTAATTTTACTCACTCATCCTTTGGTCTCCACCATTCACTAAGTTTTATGCGACCTCAGTGACACAGGAACCTTTGTGTTAATCCTCTGGACACATTCACGTAGACATCCTGATTCCACTGATACGTTAGCTATGGAAGCCTCAACAATAGACCTGCTCCCAAGACAAATCCCAGAATTTGACTAACAGACACCTATCAGATGCAATATCTTACAGAAAGGGGACAAAATTGCATGACCAATATATGTCCCAACGAACTCCAAACGATAAGCCTCCAACAGGAAGTGGAGAATGTCACTTCGAAACCCTCGGAGAGAAGCTGGGATTCCGCTCGCGCGCGCACGCGCACAAGCGCGCGCGCGCACACACACACACACACACACACACACACACACACACACACACACACACACACACACACACACACGAGAGAGAGAGAGAGAGAGAGAGAGAGAGAGAGAGAGAGAGAGAGAGAGAGAGAGAGAGAGGGGGGGGGGGGGAATAGGCACGACAACTCTTCACAGTGTATTTGCAGGGCGACTCAAGACACTCCGCCACATCGATAAAGCGTCAGCACCGCACTTGAAGTACAGCGCAGATCGCGTCTTGGCGAATCATTGCCACAGATCATAGTTGACGATGTGATGAAAGTAACTCGCATTTTTATGTTCCTTTGGGAAACTGGATATTAACAGGTAATTTAAAGCTCTCATTTTAGTGGACTCGCGGGGTAGAATCGGGTAGATGACACCTCCTGTTCATTTTCCCGCAGTCCTGATAAACTCCCAGATTTTACCTCCCTAACTTGAAATCTGTGATTGTTGTCCTTACTAGCCGGAAGACTTTGGATGATGTCTCCCACTTACGATACCCTCTTCTCGTGTGGATGCAGTAGGGGGAAGACTTGAAAACTACATAGAGTGGAAGGAACATTGAACGGTATTAATTTCATGGAAGGCCAATGGGGGGATTTGATTTATTTGGAGGATTCTAGGAACGTGTGGTTCATCTACAAAGAATACTGCATACAGGACACTTAAATAATCCATTCTTGAGCTCTGCTAGAGTGTTTGGGTTCCCCAGGCCCGATTACAGGTAGACATTGAAGCATTTAAGACGCGTTCTAGTAGATCTGTTAGCAGTAGGTTCAATCAACATGCGAGTATTACTCGAACGGGAATCCGTGGAGGAAAGAAGACGTTCTTTCAGCTCGCCACACTCCCCGTGCCCGTCAAATCGTCTGGTTTTTCCACTTAAGACAGGGTTCCCACAGAAGCGTACAACAAGCGACACAGCACGTCGCGGTGGATGATAATGAATGGCGTTTCTGAGGGACTCAACAGTGTCGGTGTTCGTCTCTTTGTCCTCATTAATCGATGCGCCAATACAAGTGTTTTGCGAGTAATATTGAACGTGACCGCGAAACACAATTGCGAAAGTTAGAGAACTTGCGTTTGCAACAGAATGCTAAACGATCCTACTGCCGCCAACGTACTTTGCGCATAAGGACCGTGAAGACAAAGTCAGAGAATTAGAACTTGTACGAAAGGTTATAGACAGTCGTTCATGACTCGCTCCGTTTACGAGTGGAACAGGAAAGGGAATGACCGATAGTAGCGGTACAAGGTACTCTCCGCCATGCGCCACTTGGTTGCTTGCGGAGTACGTTTGTAGATTTAGAATGGTTCAAATGGTTCTGAGCACCATGGGACTTAACTTCTGAGGTCATCAGTCCCTTAGAACTTAGAACTATTTAAACCTAACTAACCTAAGAATATCACATACATCCATGCCCGAGGCAGGATTCGTACCTGCAACCGTAGCGGTCGCGCGGTTCCAGACTGTAGCGCCTAGAACCGCTCGGCCACTCCGGCCGGCGTAGATGTAGAAAGAAATGTAGTTGCAGGATGCCACTTAAACCTCAGCCCTCATTCTGGAGAACCGTCTGGCCTCACACTTCCTTCCTTTCGCCGCTCTGCCTTCACCTGTGCATAGTCTTCGTTTAACGATACTGTCCGTTCACTGTTATCTGTAAGTCATTTCTTGACCCGACTCTACCCGTTTTACTCGGAAAACCCTTCTGAAGGCTCGTTGAGAATAGGATAAAGGAACGAATACCTACAGTGTTGAGTTCCTCAGTAACACCAATTATCGTCATCCATCGCAGTGTGTCCTATCGGTTGTTGCGTCCCATCATTGGTAACCCCGGCTGACTGGGAAGAACCAGCCGATTTGGCGGGCAGGGAAGTGTGGTGGGCGCAGTGGAAAGAGCAGTAGCCGCTAATGGAAAAGATCCAGTTAACGTTAAGCAGAGTGGCGCAGTTAAGCTTTTACGCTCGTCGCTGACCTAGGAGGCCACGGCGCGGCTCTTGCACTTAATTACGTCTCGCTGCGTCCGTCGCCCTGAGGGGCCTCCAGTAAGCCAGACCGGGGGCCGCGACCGTTGGCTGCCCGCTGCGCAGCCTCACTGTCAAACCGGATAGTCCCCACTCCTCTTTGTTTATAACCAGTAAACACTGTGGTCAGTGTAGCGCAGCTTCTTATAGCCTTCTGCGAAAATATTTCGATCGTCAGCATCCGAAGTTGGCCATCGCAGCGTACACCAGAGCGATGTAATGCGAACTTTGACCCGCTGTTCTGAGGCGCACAACAGTGGCGATCAGGTCACTCGCTTGTAGCAACACCATAGGGTTTTCAGAGTTCGCTTCCTGGGACAATTAATAAAACGGAGCTATACGGAGTTTTCAAAGCACTGGAGCAGGTATGAAAGCAACACAGCAGGAAGTTTTTCACCTGCTCTGACTGAGTTCCCTACAAGCTGTACAAAAGATGTACCAATTAGAAAAAATAATTCAGACTATCCACGATTTCCCACAGAAGATCCAAAAGCGAGACAAGGACGTGGTTTTCTGCTGTGTACATGGACACGTCGGGACGCAGGGAAACGACGCTGCGCAAGAATCATTCTAGTGATGGTGGTGTAATTCGGGGTGGCGTCCCCAGTGCGCCGAACACGTCGTCTCAGTAACTCCAACTAACTGTAATACTATTCATTCTTATTCTAACTATTCTGCGCAATGCAGTTTAAAGGGTCACTTTCGCGAATCACGATCATTGTCTCCCATTGCGGCGCAGGAGTTTGAAATGTGGGTCAAAGGTACCTAGAAACTTTCTCTGTAATAGTCACCTTCGGGCTGGGCGACACTTCGAACATCGTGTCGACACATGCGCAAAAAAAAAAAAAAAAAAAGCCAGAGCTCTGAAGTTGGTGAGAGGTGTACGGTGGGTTAGTGATGGCACATTGACGCCAAATCACACCACAGTTCTGCCAAACGCCACCGTGGACTTCAGCCCGACGCACAGTTCGTCACACCCCCCTCTTACCCACATTTCACCGCAATGCCCAGCATTGAAATCGTGTTGTTTTTTTTTATGGTCGGCCGAGGAAAACATTTCACACACACCGGCGCTCAGTATCAATACAGAAAAGCCTTAGGGGGCGGCATATGGGCATCAATGGAACCACGCTTTCCGTTGGAGCGTTGATTCACACGTACATCTTGCTAACACAACAACCATAAAACAAACAAACACAGACACCACATACTAAGACTGTAGTAATGAGGTAATGTCGCTTGGGAGGAGAAGGCTCGAAGAACTTTTATTCCGAGGCTCCTCCTTCCCAAGAACATACTGCATAGTGTTTAAAGTCTACTGCACACAAGCAGTAATGTATTGCTCGTCTTATTGTGTGCAGACAGAAGTATATTCTCTTCTCTATTCAAAGCTACGATCAATGAATTTTATATATCATAAATGTATTAAGTTATTTAAGGAGGAGGAGGAGGATATTAGTGTTTAACGTCCCGTCGACAACGAGGTCATTAGAGACGGAGCGCAAGCTCGTGTTAGGGAAGAATGGGGAAGGAAATCGGCCGTGCCCTTTCAAAGGAACCATCCCGGCATTTGCCAGAAGCGATTTAGGGAAATCACGGAAAACCTAAATCAGGATGGCCGGAGACGGGATTGAACCGTCGTCCTCCCGAATGCGAGTCCAGTGTGCTAACCACTGCGCCACCTCGCTCGGTGTTATTTAAGGAATAATGCATTCAAGTAGCAATTAACTACATTCTATTTCTACTGACAAGTTACAAACGTAGGTGTATTTCTCATGTAAAGCTAAAATTCATGTATTCCATGTATGAAGTGCTCAATCAACATTTAATCTGTATGATCTGTGTAAACATACATTAGCACAAACCATTTCAGATGAGAGTAGCTTGAGGTTGTACCGAGACCTTCGCATCTGAAATAGAAGTAGGCCATTATTAACCAACATGCTACTTACACTGTATTACACATCGAAATATAGCATATCACTTCCCTCTACATACTGCAAATAATTTTCACCACGCTCATTGTGTTACATTTTTTTCTTTAACATTTCCATTATGTAAATTATATTCTCATACTTAGGTAGTAACAAATTGTATGGAACCATTCTAACAATTGTGAAGCATTCAGTTCACTGTAACCTCAGAGAACTTTTTAATGATATAAAGAACATAATAGATAAAGAATTCTCTGAGGTTACAACGGTATACTAATAAGATTATAACAATGAAAAGTCTTTGCTGTTTGATTCAGAAGCATCCGACCCACCTTATATTTCAAGGCGGTGGGTCACTCTGTACTGTTAATAAAACAGATAATTAAATAAATAAATAAAATACATCAAATACATCTTGCTTTCGAAAACGACTGTTTGCAATACTTTGAGTAACAGGGCGACGTTCTTGACAACCTCTCACACTGCTGAGAACCCCGGCCGATGGATCCGTTCTGACACTGGTAGGTTACAACCGCATTGATCACGATCGCATCCTTTTTGACTGTAGGGAGACCGCAGTTTTTGCTCTGGTATACAGACAGGGTGTAATCACTGTGGAGCGTTCAAACCCATTCGACGGATTTTGAACGTGTATCCAAAGCAACAAAGGCTATTTATTCCGGTTTGTTTCGCACTTTGTTGTGGCGTGATCACGGGAAAATGCTACATTGACGCATGCTTATTCAGCCCGTGAATGAGCGAATAAAACGTCAAAGGGTACCTCGAAGGATCCTACCCGCCCCCACCTTCCCCCTCCGGCCTCCCACCCTTCCCCCTCCACCCCAGTTTCGGCATCACCCTTGGTGCCACCCCACAGTGGGCACTTTAAAAATGTACCTGTACAGAGACATCCAGTAACTGATGTTAGGGCATCTCTTTCGACACAGTGCAACAGCGCGCGCGGTTGTGGTTCGTCAGCGACCGACCCCATTCTACGAAACAGGGATTGATAATCTGATCTGCCAGCGGGATAAATGTCCCAGCGTGTTTGGAGATAACTTTGGAATGGAACCTTTCCATGGTCCCGTTGTGGTGGGTGTTCGGTTTTCATTTGACTGCCTTCATCTAATAATTTTAATCGTCTATGAGTCCCTTTAGGTTTGTGGCGGTGTATCAAAGTGAAAGGTAGAATAACGTCTCTGAGAGTCGGAGGAGGACTGTCAGATTAATTTCTTATATCTCTGCTGTATTTATATTATGTGAATACTGCGGTTCACATTGTAGACATGGGGAACTGTGCTCTACCATTTCACATCTAGTGCTGGCTTAATTTTGATGATGATATTTTTTTTTCATTTACTATTGTTTGAACCTGCCATTTGAAATTTAAGTCTGTCTTGAAAGTAAGAAGAAAACGTTTTTACTTTATCATGTACCCTGGCTGGCATTCCTCTCGGATGTTGGAGTAGTCATGTGGTACCCCGTTCCCCTCCCCATTTCTGTCCATGAATGTTTCGTTGTTGATATTTATTTAAATAAGTAATAAATAAGTACTAAAATGAATAAATATATTTACTTGTAAATAAATAGTTATTGGTGATTTGTTTAATATATAATACGGCTTTTCTGAATTTGTCTGGGACTGTGAGTAAAGAAAAGTGCATTAATAATGGAACAAACCTCGACCTCGAGCTACATTTCAGATAAGTCTGTTACCACCACTTTTGTTTCGTATTTACATTTGTTGGCTTCAGCAACTCACAACCAAGTTTCGTCTCTGGACGTAACCTAGATCATGGGCTACGCAACAAATCAGTCAGTCATTGCAACCAGGATTGTGATAAGAGGTGGTGGACGACACTGTCAGCCTCCAACTCAAATACAACTCCAGAAAACCTAAGTCTGGCTGGCTGGAGGTGTTTGGTGCGGTGCGTTGTGTTGTGAACATAAAATGATTGCATTCTAATATCCAGGTTTTTCAATAGCCTTGGAGTAGTAAAACCGTAAGCGTGGGATGTGACAATATTAAGCCTGCTCTTTCTAACTGATACCGCCCGAAAGACAAGTGCCTCATAGAAGACATTAATGGGATGATTTAGTAGTTATACCTATTCACACCTTACAAAGAAATGTGCCAACTTTCAGCGATACACTCTGTGCTATGGGCCTGCCTCGTCGTCGTCGTCGTCGTCGTCGTCGTCGAGTAGACTTGGCAGCTTGTTCTAAATCTTCACTTAAACCACCTGATTCTCTGCTGTCCCACGACTCAATCCATAATTGGTAATATGTTTAACAAATCTGCCTTTCCGCATCCTATTATGTTGTTTCCATGTAATTTACCTTTGCTCTTATACATCTGTATAAAGCGTATATATTAAGTTCATCTCTTACAATATTGTCTCGAGTTGATCTCTGAGGGTTACCGTTCTTAAGTCAGATTTTGAAATTTTGTCTATTCTTTTATAGTGATTGTTAAATAACAATATTATACTTGTCTCTTGTGATAAATTTCCATAGTCTTACTGGCAGAAGTTTGGTAACTTTTATTGTTCTCCTCATTTATACATCTGAAGACGATCTGTTCTCTTTGTTACAGGCCATCAGCATCAGCAAGGCTATCAACAATATGGAAACTCCAGTGAAGCAGAAACATGTGAGAAGTATCCTTTTTTTACGATAGAACTGTTTATTGGCGTTACCACAGTACCATGGATAGAAAATAGATTTTTCCTGTGTCTTGTTAGAAACGTAACTTCCATGAGTATGCTGAAGTTGTGCGATAAATGTCCGTTAGCGACCAGTTGCTGCCGGCCAGTTCATTTGAAGTGACTGCCGTAGCTTGTAAATCAGTACCACTGCTTATTTTTTATCCATACAATTTACAATATGATAAGAAAAAGATCAGTTGGATTTATAGCACATTCAAATATTTACTAACATTTCAGCCGCATATGCTTTTTCTTCACTACGTGAATGTTTTTAATTAACATTATAGAAAACCGTATTCAAGCAAATATAACTGAATAGACTTAATAATCATACACTGAAATGACAAAAGTCGTGTCGGACTTACTTTGCTTCGGCGTAGTGCAGCAACCCTATGTGACACGGACTGAACAACTCGTTGGAAGTCTCTGCGGAAATACCGAGCCATGCTGCCTTTATAGCCGTCCATAATTTCGAAAGTATTACCTGTGCAGGATTTTTTCACGAACTGACTTCTCGATTATGTCCCATAAATGTACAATGGGATTCATGTAGGGCGATATGAGTGATCAAATCATTCACTCGAAGTGTCGAGAATGTTCTTCAAACCAGTCAGGAACAATTGTGGCCCAATGACATGGCCCATTGTCACCCATAAAAATTCCTTCTATAGCGTCCCCAGTGAAATAATAAGAAAAGACTTAAAAAAACAGTATTTATAAAGAAGAGCCATTTAAAATTTGAATAATAAGTGGACACCAGCTGCTCAGGCGAACATACATTTTTCTCCGTGTTATAATAATTTCTCTGTGTAAGTTTCGAGGGCAAAGAAATATAACAAAATGATCTGAAGAGACGACAAGATACGCTCTTTTGTTAATTTTTTAGTCGTCTCCACTTCTTCTCTTGTCTTGGTTGTATGTAGACGGACACCTCGAGAGTGCTGGAAAATGTAAGCATATTTGCACTAATTAAGTGGATAATATATTGATTTAATATTATTGTTCACTTTTAATTAGTAAGAGGTGATACCGATTTCATGTCAGCCTTCCTTGAATTAACCTGCATTCGAGTAATTTACAGTGCAACAATCGCAGCGGCCGATGCAGCCAACGATGCCATTACGTTGCAATATTAACTTATAAAAATTAGCGGAAGCGGAAAACTCGCCCGCTTTCAACATAATATACATTTGTCTCCATAGCCGCCCGACGTTGCAGAAAATACGTAGCTTTAAGATACTTATTTTCAGTACAACAGCTGAGAGCCAGAGCCAGGACTCCGACTACAATGCAATGGTTAACGGAGGTAAGAAAAAATTCTCTCGCGCGTGTGTGGGCCGCAGTTGTGATTAATAACTAAAGATTTTTTGCTGTAAATTGAACTGAGTGGCCGAGGAAATTAATATGAAAAGTTTATTCCATTGTTCAACTTCTATGCTCATGTTTTAAGATTCAGCAAGTCTAACGTTTATTAACATAACAAATGATTTCCACTGAGGATTAATATTGTTAAAAAAGAGAACTTCCCAAAAGCATGTAATTGTAAATCAAAGCCGGCCGAAGTGGCCGAGCGGTTCTAGGCGCTGAAGTCTGGAACCGCGCGACCACTACAGTCGCAGGTTCGAATCCTGCCTCGGGCATGGATGTGTGTGATGTCCTCAGGTTAGTTAGATTTAAGTAGTTCTAAGTTCTAGGGGACTGATGACCTCGAAGTCCGATTGTGCTCAGAGCCATTTTGTAAACCAAAATTGAAAGAAATATCATTTTTATTAAGGCCCACCACGTAAGTCGGTAACAATCACCATTACCAATCAATTTCATTAGTAAATAATAAATTACGACGGCCGACGGACGCGAGGCATCGCTGTTTGGCTACATGAAGCTTTTGAATGGCTGCAGCTGGTCTCCAAGTAGCCGAACATAACCATTTCCAGTCAATGATCGGTTCAGTTGGACCAGAGGACCCTCATCATTATGGAGCCAACACCTGTTTGCACAGTGCCTTGTAGACAACTTGGGTCCACAGCTTCGTGGGCTCTGTGCCACTCTCGAACGCTACCAACAGCTCTTGCCAATCGAAATACGGATCAGGCCACGGTTTTCCCGTCGCCAAGGATTCAACCGATATGGTCACGAGCCCAGGAGAGGTGCTGCAGGCAGTGTCGTGCAGTGTCGTTTAGTGGCATAGCCCATTGACGCCGAATTTTGCCGCACTGTTCTAACGGACACGTCCGACGCACGTCTGGCATTGATGTCTGCGTTTATTTCAGACAGTGTTGATTGCCTGTTTGCACTGGCAATTCTACGCAAACGCCGCTGCTCTCGGTGGTTAATTGAAGGCCATCGGCCACCGCGTTGTCCTTGGTGAGAGATAATGCCTGAAATTGGTATTCTTAGCACACTCTTGACTCTGTGGATCTCGGAGTACTGAATTGCCTTATGATTTCCGAAATGGCGTGCACCATGCTTCTAGCTCCAACTGCCGTTCCGCGTTCAAAGTTCGGCAGTTCCCGTCGTGCGGCTATAATCACGTTGGAAACCTATTCACATGTGAATAATCTGGGTGCAAATGACAGCTCCGCCAATGCACTGCCCTTTTGTACCTCTTGTACCCGAAACAACCGTCATCTGTACATGTTCATATCGCTATACCATGTCTTTTGTCACCTCAGTGTATATTACCACGATACACTACTAGTACTGTGAAATTGTCACTGCATCTCCAAGTCCTGTTCATTGCACGTACAATAATCGTTACCGTGTCAGAATGGATTTTTTATTTTGTAGCAGGATGAATGAGGTGTAAAGGCCTGAGTAACAGTACAGTGACAGTCGTACTCTGTAAACCACTGTGATGCGCGTGGTAGGTGATAGTTCCCATCAAGAGCACCCATGCAGTAGTTTGTGGGGGAAACGGGCGGGCGGGGGGAGGGGGGGGGCGCAAGACCTGAGAGAATAGGCGCACTTGCTTCCCATTGTAAAAGGACGTAGCCAAAGAGGGGGTCATTAAAGTCCGGACCCTCACCTTCCTTCACCGAATTAAAATTACATACGACCTAGCTGCCGTGTACTGAAACTTTTAAACTAAAAGATATCTTGATTTTCTATCATACGATGAAAAAGGAATACGCAGTATTGATACTCAACAAGGCGAATGATAGTTTAAATCTATCTCTCTGTCGATAGAACTACAGGCTATTGTCCATCCCAGCCAAGACCAACTACTGTACTTTGGTCGCCTTCCTTTAGCTGATTGTTGGGTTTTATTAATCAGTTCAGTTTGCATTTGCAGTTGAATTTAATTAAGTACCATAGTTTCTGTGTTGTGTGCTGTTGTGACAGTTTCTAATTCTGGATAAGTTTGTAGCAGGAGAGAAGCAGTAGACCGATCTAGATTCGTCCGTCCACTAGCGAATGTTGAGTATCGATATTGCGTATTCCTTTTTCGTCGTATGATAACAAATCAAGATATATTTTAGTTTAATAGTTTCAGTACACGGCAGCTAGGTCGAATGTAATTTCATTTCGGTGAAGGAAGGTGTGGGTCCGGACCTTCATGACCCCTCTTTGGCTACGTCCTTGTACTCTAAAACGTATTTACGCTCTTCTAATACTATAATATTGAAGCCAGGAATTTCATAAACAGTTAACTTTTAAAATATGCGTGCATTCAAGCACTGTCAAATGACCAAACATGCGCTTGTTGGTTGACTGAGTCAACCAGAGTTCACTTTTTGGCTCTGAATTCTAATTACTCATTGTTGGACTGCTGGCGGTTCCACCTGTGACCAAATTGTACATCTCTTAGTCATCTGTATTGTTGCTAAAGTTGTAGGGAGAAGGCGTTAGGAATAATTGCAGCTTATTCTTGTTCGCGCTCTGTTGAATGTGCAGAGTCAACCACGCGGCCACTAATGTAATTAATTTTTTTATTAATTATTTATACCATCGTTTTTATGAGTTGAAAATCTTTCATTATCAAATGAGTTTCATTTTTGAGTGTAATTTTAGGGCTTGTTTAAAAAAAAAGGATTACCAAAGGACGAAATTGAAAAGCTAAATGACAATTCCGACGAGAGAGAGTATTCTGAATTTGACTTGTCCGACGGGGAGGAAGAACAAATACGAGACTACGATCACAACAGTGAAGGAGAAATAGAAGCGAATGCTTTAAAGAGAAATGAACATAAATGGAAGTGCAACGTCATGAAAAAGATGAATGAAATTACAATTAAACCCAGACCATTAGCTGCTTACAGGCGTTGATAAATATCAACGGGGACAGTGGAAAGTGTGTGCCCCGACCGAGACTCTAACCCGGGATCTCCTGCTTACTTGGCAGACGCTGTATCTGATTGAGCCATAGAGGGGGAAGAGGATAGTGCGACTTCAGGGACTTAGCTTTGGCACCCGTGAGACACACACTTCCCTCTTACTGTCTACGCACTACCTTTGTAGCGCCCCTGGCCGCTACACTCATTACTCGCGGCAGTCAGTCTTCCGATTCCCGTAAGAGTTTGAGCAATGTGAGTGCATACGCACTGAAGATAATCATTGGCCGGTAAGCCTTATCTGTATGAAGATGGTGATGCTGACGATATTTTGGTTTGTGGGTCTTTCTTTGGTAAATAAGGTAAAATTAAGTGGTCCAAGGAAAGTGTTATAGCCAAAACAGCAAAAATCCACTCAAAAAATGTAATAGAAATCTTTCATGGTCCAAAGAGGTCTACTAAGGTCATTACACAGGAAGTGACAGCGTTCAGCAGTGTTGTTATTGACAACATGATTGATTCACTCGTGGAATACACCAACTTGCGAATTAGAAACCTAATATCACAAAGCAAGCATTCTAGAGAGAGGGATGTAAAGGAGACTTGGAGGAAAGAGATTTGTGCTCTTATTGGAACTTTTGATTGGCTTGAAGGGTGGAAATAAGACAAAAGTTGAACAGCTTTGGAGTAGTAATGGCACACTCTGGTATGATTATTCTGAAAGCTTGTATGTCACGCAGATGGGTCTTATGTCTCCTCAGAAGTGAGAGGTTTGATGACAAAGTGTCAAGAACGCAGAAACGTGAGAAAGATAAATTAGCAGCGATCAGACCACATTTGGAACAATTTGTTACAAATTTTAAGGAAAGCTATAATTTGGGGGAGTTTGCAACCGTAGATGAGATGCTGATACCTTTTAGAGGAAGATGTTCGTTCGTTCAGTACGTACAAACCACCCAAGTATGGTTTGAAATTCTTTGCTATTTGCGATCCCAAAACAGTCTACACCACATCACTTAGGTTATGTTGTGGAACACAACCAAATGGCTCGTACAAGGTATCAAATAAACCATACGATATTGTACATTGACTAATTGAAACTTGAAACGGATCCAATCGGAATACTGTTTTTGATAATTGGTACACTAGTTATCCCTGGCAATGTCACTTATATAGAATCACATCACTTGGTGGTTAGGGGGGGGGGGGGGAGATAGAGAGAGAAAGCTACAATTCCTTCGAAATTGTTACTCCTGAAATCCAGGAACATTGGGTCATCACTCTTTGGATACCATAAAGAAATCGCAATGGTGTCATATGTGCCCAAAAAAAAAAGTGTTGATCTGCTTAGGACCATACACATTGAACGCACAATTTAACGAAATGCCAGAGTTGGTCACTTACTATAGGCCTCAACCACTTCCTTCTGAATTCCTTTCTTCCTGAACATACGTCAATTCCCTTAAGGATGCAGCCTCTCTGCTTAAACGAGAACAGGTACATCGAAGGCAAGCCTAACATCTCCTTGGTTACATCCGGCGCTGGAAGCCATAAGATAAATAAATAATAGTTCCAATTCTCCTCATTTAGATCCATGCGTTTGTCCGCCGCAAAATTCTTTGACGCTGAAAGTGACCTTTCCACATTGAAAGAGATGATGGATGCATACTTAAATCAGAAAATTTGGGGAAGTGTAAGGTTGAATAATTCCAGATCTTGTGCATTTTCGCCAACAAGAATTGTTCTAGTTTCTCTATTCCAGCAGCGCTGTCTGTAATAATCACGGTGTCGAACAAAATTCGCGCTCGTCCGTCCTCGATCACTTCCTCATCTCGAATCCAAATTTTAAGAAAAGTGTAAAATGGCCTTAAGATTGGAGCGTTACTGCTTCTTAGTGGTTTGTCAAAATACAGCAATCCTAAGCAAAGAGGTAATATCTCTGCTTTGTGAAAATTTCGAGATCATTGTCGAATAAAATGTTTTGTCTTTCTTCATGGAAATTTTGGGACTATATGGAAAACATGAGTCGTTTTAAGTTCCTACTTCAGAAATCATGCATTAGGATCTCTTACTCATTGCGTACGGAATGCGGGAAGTAGGATACTTAGAAGCCATTAATATTTTTAGAGATTCATCATTTAATACTGATTCGTAAAATTTTGTTCGTATGATTTGGTGGGCTGTATAGTTGGCAAATCCGTTTGTTACGTAGTAGAGCAACGAACGATGCTGGGTGAGTTTAGGTCATATTAAACTAGCATACTTCTTTGTCAGAGTTATGTGTCAAATATTTATGTCAAAGAAATTTGACAGCGTAATAGGGAATTTTGTCAAATCTCGCCTTTCGTTCAAAGAAATATTGACCAATCTAGGGCCTCACCGTAGATTTGAGTATCAAAGTCGTTCGTCTTGAGTTAACTGAGAAATTTAACCACTAGGAGCGCTGGTACCGCTACATCTATTTGACGTCTCTGTAGTGTGTTCGTAAACATGACTTCACCGTTTCGTTGGTGTGTTGCTTCGACTCTCTTTTAATTACCTTTCTTCGATTGGGATGAGCAAGGGGCACAACACATGCTATCAATCGTGTGCTGATTGGCAGGTAGAACATGGCTGCAGGCGACTTCATATCCACTATTACACCTACATCTGGAAACATTCAATCAGCTTTTCAGGAAGCTGGGATGGAGGAGGTGGTCACACTCTAAAATATTTTTTTTCTTAGCTTTCCATTCTACTGTGTCTATTTTTGAACTCTGGCTGCCACAACTTAAAAAGTGCTTCATTGGTTTCGTACTTTTTATTAATTTTGCAATTGTTGGAACACTATTAATTAAATTATTCAAAAATAGTATACTAAACATTTATTTTCCTTTACATATTTCTCCTGCAATGCTTTATAGATCGCTGCTTAAGTTTCTGGAACTATTTTGGT
Source organism: Schistocerca serialis cubense (assembly GCF_023864345.2). Classification (NCBI taxonomy): domain Eukaryota; kingdom Metazoa; phylum Arthropoda; class Insecta; order Orthoptera; family Acrididae; genus Schistocerca; species Schistocerca serialis. Next base: position 75,551,107 of record NC_064638.1, read on the forward strand.
TGATGTGCACTGTGATATTCGAGTGGTGTATTGTAAACCAGAGTAGCTCTCTTCTGTATCAAGAAATCGTATTTTTATGATGAGCCTGTCATCTATACAGAATTTCTCAAGCGAGTATTCTGTTTCGTAAAATGAGAAGCCACTTTACCCAGCAAACACTGAAATGCACTCTCATCCTTTCGTAAGTAATTTATGTAAGATTTGACGTCCTCTGCTTGTAGCTGTCGTAACAAATTTTGCTGAATGCTTTTATTATCTCGACATAAAACTCGAGACTTCACCCTTGTACGTTGCCCTTTTTGCGCCCTTCTCTTCGAAATGCACACACAATAAAATTGTGGTACAAGCAACTGCAACTCGTAACAAGAAGTTGTTGTTGTACGCAGTCTTGAACTTTGACGATAAATATGATGAGTGTGTCATTCCCCTTATAGCGTAACGTCAAAAGAAATCTTTCAATAAGAGTTGGGGTGGTTACTGAAAGCTTCATGTCTTGCTCCCTTTAACAGCCAAACATGTTACATTTACGTCTCTGTTCAGTGCTTCGTTTTAAGCCTAATGTGCAGTTGTCGCTGTTTCTTTAGACCTGCTTTACAGATGCTGTTTCACCACAAAACGTTGTACTAGGTTCATATCCATTCAGTGTATGCTGAATTATTTTTATTAACTTGAGAAACAGTTCCTTTACATTCTCAAGCCCAGGTCTAAAGTTTTCGATTTCTTTCTTGAAATTTGATACTACTGCCTCTTTACCTATTTAATTGAACATGTAAATCATTCTGCTTGTTATAGTTAATCATTTTCCTTTCGTAATCATTGTTTCTACGACCACCCCACTGTCACTGATAAGTTTTGTCGTGGACATCCTAAAAGGGACCAGGTCCCTTTTTTTTGCCATTAGGTCTAATGTATTTCCTTCATGAGTGGGCTTGCAAACTGCTGTTCTAAGTAGTTTTCAAAAAAGCATTTAATATTGTTTCACAGAATGTCTTGTCACACGCACCACTTACGAACCTGTAATTATCCCAGTTGATTGGGAAATAACTTGAGATTCCTGCAGTGATGACGGCCTGCCTCGCAACAGCGAAAAAAAGTCATCGCGGCAGGGAAGAACTAAGCATTGTGGGTATTATTGGTATTCTCGCATAACACGCCTTAAGAGACTCGCCCAGATAAATATTCACATCAGTATATGTCATGGCCCTGTGTATTAAAATATCAAGATGTTTATCAATAATAGTATGTATTACTTAAACTCAGGAGCAGCAACACCCAGTAGAGAGATTCGTACATAAATAAGTAACAGTACGGTACCTGAAGGATGCAGTTCCACAGGTTACTTCTGTGAGCCATAAAAAAGAAACTTGGTGGATTTGTGTGTTTAACCCTTTTTATAAGACTTCTAGTCTCTTAGATACAACCTTGGCACAGGTTCATCAATGATGTCTTTGTAGTTTGGACACTTAGTGGATGACGACTTTTCCGAATGGCCACCTCCTTTCCCAAATCACCGTATCCACCTCCGCCTGCCTCATTCTGAAATCGTTTGTTGGCCTTCCACCCACACTTGTGCTGAATCAATCTAATAAGAAACAATATATCCACTAAAACTGCTACCAACCCTTCCCTAGTCAGGTGCTTACTTCTCTTCAGCGAAGGTATCCTTGGTAAAAGAATCGGTTCTTTACGTTGATCCTTCAACACATATACAAATAACTTCTCTCAGGCCTTGCTCTTCAACTGCTATTCCAGTGACAATCTAAAAACAAATTTCCCAGGCTGTCTTCTCGTTGCCACTGAAGTATCTACTTCCAAACGATAACAAAGCATATTCTCATGACCTAATACCATCCTTCCTGGGATTCGACATATGATGCTGCAAGCGAATGGAGGTACAAAAAGAAGTGATTTGTCAAGTTACAAACTTGAAGCCTACGTCCGCTGTCCTAAGAAGCCCAAAACATTAGGCTCACCGCATTCATATCTCCGTGGTTCACCGCGATGGTACTTCCCCGCGACGTCACTTTGACATGCCCTTATCCAGTTTCGGCCATGATGAGTGCTTTGATTTTGTGGAAACTTAGTTCTTTCATCGAAAATGCGAGCTTGCCTTGTTTCTGGGTGTACTAATCGGTCCGATCGAAATCTTAAGTTTAAAGGAATCATACTTTATTCATAAGTGGTGGCGTTCAAACAATATTTTCTTTTTTGTACATCAACTATGGCGCGCTGTTTACTTTTATGGTAGTGGTTTTATTTCTGTATTTTGATTTTGGCCTTTCTTTACTCAAGGGTCCATTTTTTCTCTTCTTTCCTGTGTTTCTCATTGACTTTCAAATCGCAAGTACTCGGACATCGGAGCGCACTGTATCAACGATGACGCCTCCGGAAAACAGACGGCTACATAGCGGCTCTGATTGCTGGGAGCAGGATCTCATTCATGCCTTTCATTCCCCCGTCAACAATTATGCGCTGTTCACATTTCCTCTCCCACAAGAAAAGAGTCTTGCTAGAACAGCCGGAGACAGTGGTCATGTATGTTGGGCTTTCGTGGGTATGACTGTATGAATGTTTATCTGTGCTTTGCTTCTTTTTCCGAAGAAGGTTTTGCCGAAGAACTTACGTGAACACACTTTTCGTCCTGCCTGCCTACTGCTCGGTATGTGAGTAACAATCTATCCGTTTCACATTATAGTAATTCCCTTATGAAGTTTGTTGTAAATGACCCATTACACATCTGTATGAACAATGACGTCCATAATTAAAATACTAGAAGAGAAGTGACATTCATTATGCAACATTAAGGTTGTACATGGCACGGACAGAGGTAAATTACATTGAGACTAATGCACTGACAATCTAATGAAACAAGAACTCTGCTCTGCATGGAAGTATACCTGTATGCAGTTCTATTTATTTGACATTTCAGTAATCGTTTACTTTGTTGACATGCAGAAGATACGATTGCAGGCCTCGCTTCTATCCTTATTGCACACGTTTATGGGTTAGCAAAGACCACGTAGGTAAGAGTTATGGTTTTTTCCCCCCCAAACAAGCATTGCTTTCGGAGTTCCAGCTTCATTTGTTATCGTTGCAGATATAGTAAAAGAGGAAAAAAATGCATTACGAAAGCATCCTTTTCACATCACATCTGTTTCTTCGTGGCTCTTCGAAATATATCAACGGAAAAAAGTTACATTAATGAGGTCAAATGTGTCGTATTACAAGAACAAATACGCATTCAACAACAGATAAACGTTCGAAATTGCCTTCCTTACATTCTGTTATTCATGTAAACTCGGTAATTTTTAGCATTTGAAACAGCTGCTGAGTGCACACAACAGGAATAATGAGCAAGAAGCAATCACAAACATTTGTTTGCAAATGTTTTGGGCTATTTAAGACGGCGTCAGGCCCTGCCCACTCTGGCTGCATAGCAACGTACAGTGAAAGTTTATAGCACCACCCCCCTCCACATCTTTTTTTATGTGTAAGAGCGAAAACTTCCCGTACTCAAGCCTGAATTGATGTCATCCGTCCCAAATACCCTTTCCACTCCACCCCTATCGTCATACGTTGTCGTCGTCCCCCCCCTCTCACATTCACAACATTTTTGTCAGTTGAATTGCAATAATTTTTGTTTCGGTTGCAATTAGGCATTGAAATAATTTCAATGGCGACTAGTGAAAATTTGTGCTGGACTGGGACTCGAACCCAGATTTCCTGCTTCTCGCTAATATTCGCCTTGACTGCCTAGGCAATCTGTACACGACGCCTGTCTGATCCAAATTCCCGTTTTGACGCACACTACTGACGTAGTGCCCTCTGTCCGTCATAGCAGTTGCACGCCAGCATTTGCCTTAGTCCGGCAAGAGTTCAGGAGTGTGTGAATTTGCAATCAAGAGGCGTTCTGGCTGCCAGGCGATGCTCGAAAGAACAGGCACCATAGGTATGTATGGCTTGACGGTCATAAGATCTCATGAGTGCGAATACACTCTCTCCCCTGAGCTCTTGTGGGGCTCCAGCCAGCAATGAGTACGATAGATCGGAGGCGCCATGTCTGTAGTGTGCGACAAGAAAGGAATTTGGTTCAGACAGAAGTCGCGTCCAGGTAGCAAAGGCGATCAAAGTGACTTCGGTGAGAAGCGGGAAATCGGGGTTCAAGTAATTGTCCAGCACAAATTTTCGCTTGTCGCCACTGAAATTATTTCTTAGCCCAATTGTAACCAAGTCAGAAATTATTTCATTTATTACATACGGTATACGAGTATACACGGCTGCAGGATGATGAAAGGTGTCTGTTGTTTTGGGCATGTCCAGAAGAACACACACCACACATATATAAATTCTTGCCAGATCTTACTACATTCTTCGACCACCGTTCTTCCTCAAAGATTCGCAGATCTGTGGTTGTCCCTTTTGTAAACTATGCCCCATCCACCCAGCCAGTGGCAAAATGCACACCTCTATAAGACATGAAATATCAGTAGGCATTAGCGATCTTTCTGTTCAACACTTCAGTAATTTAAGCCCTTAAAAACTTTAATCCACGTGGAATATTTACATTATTAGCATTGAAGAAGTATTTAATACTCTGTCCTATTTTTCTTCTCCACTGTTGGCACTACAGTTTAGTGCGGTCGGTTCGGAAGAAATTTGCTTTGTTGGTTTTAGTATTCTTGTGAAAATGGAGGGAGTGGCGTGTACCAGCAGTTACGAGAAGAAGAGGGTGAAACATTCTTAGGAATATCAAGGAAATATTGTGAAGAAAGCCAAAATTCGTGGAGAGCAACACGTGAGTTATAGAGGCAAAGCAGTTCCGAAAAATGTGTGTCCGCAAGTGTCGACATTTTCTGCACATGGAATGCAAGGATGAGCAGTAACTTTCTATGCAAGGACTGGTCATGTCTAGTGGTGTTAAAAAAACACCGCCGAAGAAGTGAGAAGGGGCGCAGGCGTGAAAAATCTTTTAGCTACTGTGTCCTCGTTGGAGACAAACGATTTGAGCCATATAGAAAAGATTTTCTAAGCAGGCCTATTTGTGCAATAACTCACGCTAGAGTTGAAAGAATTCGCAAACTACTGTGTAGTGGACAGACACCGAAAGACAGAGGAAGGAAATGTAAGAGTGTTAATGCTATGCCGTCAGAGGAAATTGTCAAAATTACAGATAACATCAGATCGTTCCCCATTAAGGAAATTCATTAAGGTAGCCGCACTATGCACTACGTTGACTGTGAACTGTTTGTGAAAAAAATGCACCAACTTTTTATTGCCAAACAATCTCGCCATTGAAATACTACTATAATGTTTTTAGTGAAAACTTTTCACTTGGTTGCCGAAGACCGAAAGTTAGACACTTGCTGCACCTGCGAATAGTTGACGTTAAAGATTAAGTCAAAAACACAAAATGAGGTAGCAAAACGAGCAGCAGTAGCCGAGAAGATTGACTACGAGTGAAGATCCAAGGTGGTTTCATGATGCTCTGCAAGATGGGAAAAGACCGTTGGAGACTAATCCTGGACCTACTGCTTGTGGTTTAGACTACACGCAAAATATTCAACTTCCCCGTGTCCTGGTGCAGGAGCTGTTCTACTTGCGCCAGCTGACTGTTGCAGTATTTTGTATACATAATCTGCATACAAGGTCATCTCTTTTTTCATCTCTGTCTCGAAGGGAATGTAAAGAAAAGATTCAATGAAGTATGTATTTTTCTATTAAGCTACATCAAAGACCATATAGCCCAGGACGTGAAAAACTTACTTCTGTTTTCTGATAACTGCTCGGGCCAGAACAAACACAACACAATGATGCGCCTGCATTTGGCTCTTGTGGAGTTAGACCGATTTGGGAAGATTGAACATTTTTACCTTATCTGCAGTCATTCATTCCTGCCATGTGATAGGATATATGGGGTAATAAAGAGAGCTTTCAAGAAAGTAGAGAGAATGTACATAATCCATGAATTAATGGAGCTTATAGTAACTGCAAACTGTAAATTTCATCATTCAATTGGTGGATGGAGGTGAAATAGTAGACTTCAAGAAGTGGTGGACACCAATTTATAAGATGACTTGCATTTCTATTGAAATGTCGAAATGAGATACTCCAAGGGCTGATAAGATACCACTAAATATTTCAAAGTTTCATCATTTCTGTTATAAATCATCAATGCCAGGAGTTATGGAAAGCAATACAATTCATTAATGCGCTTCAGACCAGTAACTTCTCCTTGAAATTTGACCAAAAGGAGCAACCACAGTTGCCAGATAAGTGTTAAAAGGATACGAAAGTGCCTGTTGGTGTGAAGAAAATGGAAGACATTAAACAATGTGTACAATTTGTTCCCGACAGTGAAAGTATGCCATCCTTATGGATGAAATATTAACTTGACCTACAGCAAATGTGCAAGAAACATTGGGTGGACTTCTCTACTGTAAACATTAAATACTATTTTGCTTTGTTTCTTGTTTTTACCTTTTGTAAACAATTTAATCAGCAAAAGCATTCAAATGTGTTGTATTACAGCTCTGCAATAAACCTAAGAACAGTGTATTGTATTCTAGATAAAAATAGTTAATTTGTTTTGGTATTTTTGAAATTTTTTTGATCAAATTCATTGATTGCAAAAACAACCTAAATTCAAGGCATAAAAAGTTTTTTGCATTGCAAATGGGTTAGCATGTACATGTGAGATGTTGACACTAAACCTGTTGAGTGCTATTTAAGGTTAAGTTTCACCTTATTCTAATAATTTATGTAGTAGGCTACTTATATTGTTTTCCTCACTTTCCTTAAAAGGTGCTGAATGTGACTTAGGTTGTTTTGTAATTGGCAAGTCATTTATAAAATATCACAACTACTGGGTCTTCAGTGATACAACACATACATACAGGTTGTGTGTCTGACTTGAAAATCAACAGCTGAGAGTGCTCGCGTGTATAGCATACAGTGATGTTCTTCATTTTCTGTGCATGTGGATCCTGTGTTAGCCATACAGTGATACTGCTGGATGGCCCCCCAGGGGGTCCACAACTCTCTTGTGGATACGTGCGTAGCGAGCGCGGGACCCTGAGCTAATGTGGCCCTCCTTCCTTTCCGGGCTGCATACCTTCCTTTTCCGCATCCTTCCCTATCCCCCATCTTCGCCCCCCCCCCCCACCCCTCACCCCTGGCTCTTTCCTTCCCTTTCTCCCCCTCTGGGAGTATGGTTTGTGCCTACGTCCGGAGACGAACGCCCGTAAATGTAACGAATTCTTCGCCTTCTCTGCTTGTATGTCTTCATCCTTCCTTTGTCCTTCTCTTTTCCTTACCTCTTCTCTTTACCCTTTTCTCCGCTGCGGCGTTTGAGACCTCTCTTCTTTCCTTTCCCTTTCTTTGTTTTTCCCTTTCTCTTTCTTCCTCCCTGTGCGTGTCTGAAGGCCAACCCACGCAGTTTCGCGCGTAGCCGGTGACGGGGTAATGCGTAATTCCCTGCCCCGGGTAGACAGGTAGGACACGTACGTACCTCCTGGTAACGGCCAGGCCCAGGGAGGGGTGATTACCCGAGCTGATACCTTCTGAAAGTGCCGATTGGTCCCTCCGTCCGTTTGTCGGGAGGTGTGACCTGAGGTGTGAACAATCACATAAGGCGGGAGTGCCCTCAGAGAGGGCCCCCACAAGGGAGGAGCGCGCCATCGGAGACGCCGGTAATCATGGGGGATTCTTCCGCAATAGTTTCCTCACCTTCCACTATGTCTGCTCACAAGTGTAAGTTCACTGAGTCTCAGCCACAGTCAGTTCTTCCCTCGTTGCCACAGTTCCTTGTTGTTTCTCGGTCTGATGAAGGTCACGACTTCTCCACGGTCAACCCTTTCATTATTCAGAAAGGTGTCGATGCAACTGCAGGTCCTGTAAAGTCTTGTTCCAGATTACGGAATGGCACCTTGTTGTTAGAAACAGTCAGTGCCCTCCAGGCACAAAAATTGCTGCGTACTTCACTTCTCCACACCTTCCCTGTCTGGGTGGAACCACACCGTACTTTAAATTCCTCGCGTGGAGTCGTTTATACACGCTCCCTCGATGGATTGTCTGACGACGAAATTCAGCACTACCTGTCTGACCAGGATGTAACGGCTGTTCATAGAGTTATGAAAAGGGTTGACACGAACATCATTCCAACCTGCACTGTCTTCTTGACATTTGACAAAGTTCAACTCCCATCCAAAATCAAAGCAGGCTATGAGATAATTTCCGTTCGCCCTTATGTCCCAAACCCTACGCGTTGCTATCGGTGTCAGCGGTTCAATCACACCAGCCAATCCTGTTCCAATCCGGCCAAATGTGTTACGTGTGGCAAGAATGCCCATGAGGGTGCTTGTCCACCTCCATCCCCTCGCTGCATTAACTGTTTTGGTGACGACGCTGCTTCCTCTCGAGGTTGCCCCATTTTTAAAGACGAAAAGCTCATCCAGGAAATCAGAGTGAAGGAAAAGGTGTCGACCTTTGCTGCTCGAAAATTATTCGCCAGTCGACAGCCCACCGCGCCTTAGACAGGAAAATACAGCACTGTCCTTGCCTCTCCTAGGCCAACAAAGGAGGCGGCCACGCAAACTTGCGACCTCATCTTTAGTGCCACGGTCGTCAGATCGGCCAGCGCAGAGATCGCCCGTTCAACCTCACCACTTTCGCCTGCCCACTCTATGGCTCACCCTTCGTCGGATTCTGCTAAATCTCGAGCCCAAAAGTCAGACACCAAGACTTCGAAAAAAGAGCATACTCGTGAAGATTTTTTATGTACCCCAACTTCACAACCATCGGTTCCTCCTCCATCTAAACATTATATTTCCAAGAAGGCTAATAAGAAACCCAGTTCATCTCCTTCTCCGCCAAGGCGTGTCTCATCTACAGCACCACCTGGCGGAAATCACCCTCGGCCGTCTTCTGTGTCGCCGAGGCGCACTGCTGGCGGCCGATCAACCGGCCGATCGCTGGTGGCAGGAGCTGCTCCTGAACAACCTATGGATCAGGATCTTCTGTCTTCGGCTGAATGCCATTCCATGCTGTCGGTCACAAGCTCTGAGCAGTCGTTGAGTTGACGGCAACCTTGGTCACATTCCTCCATTTTCTGTTCACCCTATGTCCATTATCCACTGCAATATCCGCGGCATTCGAGCCAATCGGGATGAATTGTCGATCCTCTTACGATCCTACTCGCCGGTCATCTTCTGTCTTCAGGAAACAAAGCTGCTTCCCCATGACCGCTTTGTTCTCCCTCATTTTCAGTCCGTCCGATTTGATCTCCCCTCTGTTGAAGGCACTCCAGCCCATGGAGGACTCGTGGTTCTTCTCCATGATACTCTCCATTATCACCCAATCCCCTTAAACACTTCCTTCCAAGCTGTCGCCGTCCGTCTTTCCCTTTCTGGATACACGTTCTCTCTTTGTACTATATACATTCCATCGTCCACACCAATGGCACGAGCTGATCTCCTTCATCTTCTTGGTCAGCTTCCACCCTCCTATTTGCTGGTTGGGGACTTCAATGCCCACCACCCGCTTTGGGGATCTCCACATCCTTGTCCACGTGGCTCACTCTTGCTAGACGTCTTGCACCAAGCGGATCTAGTTTGCCTCAACACTGGGGTCCCTACATTTTTGTCTGCCTCCACGACAAATTTCTCTCATTTGGACCTTTCGGTCGGTACTGTTCCGCTAGCTCGGCGCTTCGAATGGTTCGCCCTTGATGATACACACTCGAGTGACCACTTTCCATGTGTCCTTAGAATGCAGCCTCAACTGCCCTATATGCGCCCGCGACGCTGGAAGTTTGCCCAAGCCGATTGGACACTTTTTTCGTCTCTAGCGACATTCGATGACCGTCGCTTTCCTAGCGTCGACGATGAGGTCACACATATTACCGACGTTATTCTTACAGCTGCGGAACGTTCAATACCACGCACCTCCGAATTGCCCCGGCGCCCCCCAGTTCCTTGGTGGAACGAGGCATGCCGTGACGCAATACGTGAGCGGCGACGTGCTCTTCGCGTTTTCCGCCACCATCCTACTTTGGCCAACTGCATCCGCTATAAGCAGTTCCGTGCGCGATGCCGTCGCGTCATCCGCGATAGCAAGAAGGCAAACTCGAAATTCTTTATTAGCTCATTTAACACCTTCACTCCCTCCTCGGAAGTTTGGAGTCGGCTTCGACAGTTATCAGGCGCGCCTAGTTTCTCCCCGGTCTCTGGGCTCACTGTCGCGCGTGATACGTTAGTGGACCCCGTCGCAATTTCTAACTCATTGGGTCAACACTTTGCTAGGATTTCGAGCTCTTCAAATTACCCGCCAGCGTTTCTCCCGAAGAAACGTGCAGCGGAAGTGCAACCTCTTGCTTTCTTCTCTCAAAATCACGAAAGCTGTAATACTGTTTTCTCCATGCGGGAACTCCAACATGCACTCTATTCTTCTCGCTCCTCCGCCCAAGGACCGGATGGTATCCACATCCAAATGTTGCTGCATTTATCAACCCATAGTCTACGTTACCTCCTTCTCATTTATAATCGAATTTGGACCGACAATACTTTTCCCAGACGATGGCGGGAAGCTATCGTCGTCCCTGTTCCGAAACCCGGAAAGGACAAACATCTCCCCTCTAGCTATCGCCCCATTTCTCTCACGAGTAGTGTATGTAAGGTTTTGGAGCGTTTGGTGAATTGCCGTTTAGCTTGGTGGCTGGAGTCCCGCAGTCTTTTAACACCTGCCCACCGCGGTTTCCGAAAGCATCGTTCTGCAGTTGACCATCTTGTTTCTCTCTCCACTTATATCATGAACAATTTTCTCCGGAAACGCCAAACGGTAGCAATATTTTTTGATCTGGAGAGAGCATACGATACCTGTTGGAGGACAGGCATCCTCCGCACACTGTTCTCTTGGGGCTCGAAAACATCGTTAGGTGTAGGGAGTGCCTATATTGATAGCGACACCCAAAATCAATTTCGGCTTCCCGGCCAGTGTTCAGCTTATAATGCGGAGCTTTACGCTGTTCTCCAGTCTGCCCACTACATCCGCCGCCATCAGCGAATACAGTATATTATCTGCTCAGATTCTCTCAGCTCTCTCCTCAGTCTCCAAACTCTTTACCCTGTGCACCCTCTGGTCCACCGGATTCAGGAATGTCTGCGCTTGCTCCACCTGGGGGCGTCTCTGTGGCGTTCCTCTGGCTCCCGGGACATGTTGGTATCTGTGGAAATGAGGCGGCCGATATTGCGGCCAAGGCTGCAGTCTCTCTTCTTCGGCCAGCTATTCAATCAATTCCCTTCGCCGATCTATGGAGCGTTTTATGTCGTCGTGTTGTTCTTTTGTGGCACGCACATTGGTCGACACTTCCCCATAATAAATTGCGGGACGTGAAAGCTCTTCCTTGTGCTTGGACCTCTTCCTCCCGAACGCGTCGTCGGGAGGAGGTAATTTTAACTAGACTCCGGATAGGGCACTGTCTTTTTAGCCATAGACATCTTTGAAGCGGCAATCCTCCCCCACTCTGTCCCCACTGCTCTCAGCCGTGGACGGTAAGACACCTTTTAATTGAGTGCCCCTATTTTAGTCCGTTACGCGCCCGTCTACAGCTGTCGCCTGATATATCGTCAATTTTAGCGGATGACACGCGCTCGGCCGATCGCGTTCTCGAGTTTATTAGTGCCAGTGAAATGACGTCAGTCATTTGAAGCTTTTTTTGGTGACAACCAACCCGTTTCTGTAGTGGATTTTTAAGCCTTCCTTCTGCTTTTAGTTTCTCCATTTTTTTGAGTTTCATTCCCATTGCTATTGGTTTCCATTTTCGTTTTTTACTGTTTCCTAAGTCACGGTTCGGGCGCTAATGACCATAGCAGTTTTGCGCCCTAAAACCAAAACAAAACAAAACAAAAACTGCTGGATGGAGAGAAAAGATGGTTGTTAAGTTCACTAAAGCAAAGTTGAGACTGGTACTATTACTCAAATGTTGCATTTCTGTGTTAACAATTTTTAAGGCTTATGAAATGATTTAGTTGTGTGTGAAAATAATTCACCAGCGTACAAAGATGAGAAAAATTCTTTGTCCTCAGCAGAATTGTCAGTTGCACCACAAGGTGGCAAGCTTTACATGAGGATGGCATCCGCATTTTTCAAGTACTTGTAAGTGGAAGCTTTAGAGTTCCGCAATAGATGGCGTAATTTACAAATTGTCAGAAAGATTTGCATTAGTCCTCACCAACCTACCATATTGTACATAATAAACTACCCTTGGCAAAAGTGTTTCATTTATGTGCCTCATTGACAATGACCAACAAAACACAGTTGTTTCCTTTTGTTTCAGTTCAAACAGTACAAGTGAATATCAATAATGCATCACTTGTAACGTGCTTGTTGTAAGCAGAAGTCACTAACTGCCGTATCTGGCAAGAGTTGGGTGCTGCTAAAGATTTCATGATCGGTGGACTGCATTGCAGATTCAATGAGATAGCTGTTTTGCCCATAATTAAAAGATTTCAGCTTGTGACAAAGGCCGACTTTGTTGTTATACATTTTTTTTTGCTAGTCATAATTAAATTTCCTTCCACTGATTGCATAAAATTATATTTACGTAATCAGTGAAATTGAGAAACATCATGGCTAAATAAATGTCTGTCAGGTAAAGATGATCTGAACTTGAAAACAATAATTTTCTAAAACATGTAGACCTTCACGTATGTCAGGCACAATCATTGGAACTTTTCAAGAAAAAGGTGGAGCAACTTTCTGGGCATGTGTGCTGCGACTGCCTTTGCAGGACAGTCGTATTGTTGCGTGGAAGTTCTGTCATGTTCTGCACAAGGTGCTGAGAGAAGGCCACCCACAGGTGTTACCATATTCACAACGTTACAGAGGGAAGATTGAGGACCTGGGGAAATATTGGGTGAGTAAATATTCTTTAGTAGAATTTTAGCAGCAATGTTTCCACCCATTTGCTTTGCTGTGCTCTTTTCATGAGTATTCCATTTGATTTCTTATGTTGTTCTTGTTCTGTGTAGTATAATATTAATTCTTGGTCTCCATGTATCTTAAAAATAACCTTAATGATAAAAGCCAGAGTTTTGAGATACAGTGTAGGATGCAAACAATGCTATTTAAAGATTAACCATTAGTGTTTTCTGTTGCTCCTGATTACATTTTTTTTTCTGGTCTAGATAGCTCAAGTTATATATTTCAGAAGTTGTGACAGCCACGGCATTATAGTTAGGTGGAGGGTGAACTAAAATATTATGATTTTAAAGGCATTCCCTACATGTGGGTCAAATCATATATTAACGGTAGAAAACAGAGGGTGGTTAACGAATGGTATCACAAGAAATAAACTAAATTCAGCGTATGAAAATATTTGATATTGTGTCCTCCAAGGTATGATGGTTGGGTGACCCCTGTTCATGGCCTAGATAATGATTTGGCAGGGCTATTGAAGGACTCTTGCTGATGACACAAGTTTAGTCCCACTGATAGAGGGCTCGAACACACCCATTCGAGATGGAGCCACGCACCCACCCAAGATGCAGCCAGGAGAACAATAGAACAGCCATACAAATGGTTCACAGCAAATAGCTTTAACTCTTACTCATACAAATCTTCACATTTCCAAACAAATAAAAGTGGCTTACAGGTGCTAGAAGAAGAGATCAATTGGCATGCGCTGGATGAGGCTCAGTTGCTGAAATTCATGGACATCCGGGTGGATAATAACCTGAGGTAGTAGCCTATTAACAAAGTGACAAGTTGACCAAAAATCTCAGTTCTTCTTGCTTTATGCTTAGAAATCTTTCTTGGAACCAAAAAGTATTCATTCACTGAAGTGTGCTGTAAGAAAATTAATAATCGAACACCTTGTAGAAGCCTCTACATTGTCTTCGGGTATCTTAAACTTGGAGTGCCAATACATTTACATTCTGATGGGGTTTGTGATTAAAAATGAGAGTGAATTTAGGATGAACTATGCAGTTCACAACCACAACACTAAAAGTAATAATTGCCATACTAGACTACCATACTAGACCACCTGACTAGGGTTCAGACTGAAGCTTTATATTCTATTGCGAAAGTCTGAAACAGGTGCTGACAGACATTGGACAAGAAATAGATAATAGCAGATATTCAGAAACGTAGTGACTAGGTGACCCTGCCATATTAGCCATTCCTTCTATAATTTGTCAGAGTATTTCAATGTTTGTCTGTGGGTTTCAGTTTATGATAATGTTGAAACTAAAGTGTTTTTTTAACTTTTCAGTAATAGATAGTTAAAGTGTTTCCTGAAATCAGTCATGTCCCCCCCCCCCCACCTCCCCTCCAGCGGATGCTTGAAGAAAACAAACCATGGCCATATTCTGGCTTTTGAGAAAAATAAACATGCAAAATCTTCTTTGTTACAAATAACACATGTAACGTTCATTGAAACATTGTATTTGTTAGAATATAATTACCATTGCAGTTAAGGGACATTTGCCATTCAGTGTTTGCCATTATGGAAAAGAGTTCTGACTGATTGTACAGATGCTGAGATTTTGAGCAAAACTGGGCCAAGTGCACACAATAAATTTTCATTACAAGAAATTTATTTGTAAATACATTCCACTAGCAACCTCCATAATGCTTTACAATTGTTAGATATGTATTGTAATTGGATAAATGTCCTAATCTCTCCCCCCCCCCCCCCTCCTTCTCTCTGCCCATCTCCTCGTGTCCCCTCTTTTTGTCTATTTCCTCGTCCTTCACCCCTCTGTCCATCACATCCTTCCCTTCTCTCTGTCCATTTGCTCTCCGTCCTTTTACCATCTCAGACCTCGAGCTTTGTTTATTGTTATTTGCAAAATAAACCTTAATGGTAATTGAAGGACTGGGTAAATCAGTTAGGATCATTGGTATATGGGATATGACACCCTTCTCCAGCTGCTGGATGTATATGACCCACAATGATTCATTTTTTAGAAGTAGAGAAATCTGTTAACAGATGATCGATAAATAAAAATTCCAGGACTAGTTTCTCTGAAAGATCTCTGTCTCAGCTACAAGAAGCAAATATTGGGAATGGTCGATTTTTTTTGCCCTCAAGTGGTCCATACCAGAACCATACTGACATGATCCTGTGTCCCTGGTAGAACTGTCAAAACTGCAACATCACTTCCTCCTGTATTCAATTCCCTCTGCACAAAATTGGGCAATTTTGTAATTTGTGAGGTAGGTTTAACAAAACTGAAGCATTATGGGATAATACTACATAAATGAGCTGTATAGATGAAAACTGTACAGAACACTTTACTTGTATTACTGCAGCATATACAGTAAATTACAAATTGTACCAGTGTTCTAAAAAAGAGGAGAAAGTAAAATAAAATTTATATTTACTGTACATAGATTTTAGCGTAATGTATAAGACACATATTTTATTTGCTTTTCACAGATTATTAAAAGCACATAAATTATTGATTGGAAATAAAAGAAAATGGTTGTATTTAAATGTTGAGAGCACATTCCTTTCTTGTTTTTGTTATACTTTTCATTGCCTTGCTTTGAGTGAAGCAAAATCATTGATTATTTTATTCAAATCATATTGAGCAGCTGTGTTATTTTCTGTTGATAAGATAGCTGATTTTGACAATCTGCATCACCTATACTAAATCTTAAGTAGCTTTTCTAGTCATCTTTTATCTGCTGAAAGTACATTCACAAGACGCTACAGTCACTTCTTCAGGTGGGGGGGATTAATGAGAAGTTGTGCCAGTACTCCTCATGAGCCCTTCCTGCTGGAATTTAAAAGCTGCTCTTTTGCTACCTCAACTGCATCATTGTTTCTGGTATATTTGACACACAAATCAGCTGCTTTTTTTCTCGAAATGAAACACGGGAATCTCATTTAAGATGGTCCCGACACAAAATTAAAGTGAGATGAAATTGTGTACTTTACATGAGATTTGTTTCCCATTTCTCTTATTTTATTCAATAATTTCAAGCACTCTAGCTCAAATTGCTGCACTCCAGTCATCAGTTGGCAGAAACTGGCAAAAATCAGAAGTCTTCACTCAAATAGTGTATTTGCTCAGCAATCACTCGCCAACCTTAGAGATCTTACTACATCATAGCGGAGTAGCAGCAGAAACTCCAGTGCTGGACATGAGCTAGTTGTGTAAGTGGCAGCTGAATAAATTAAGCATGCTATTGACACACATCCTCTGTGACATCTGTTTGGTAGTAGTCCTTTCTTTATGATGCTGCTTGGGTAGAATTAAACTATGACAACAGTGTGTTTCTTTTAGTCTCATGCCGAAGGAAAAGCTTCCTGTTGCAGGCAGAATATAGGAACACATGAGACCGGAGAGCTTGTGTGCCTTTGCCAGTTAATTGTTAAACTGTCATTCTTGTTTCAGAAACAGATAAATTGTAACTTTGTAATCTTACCCATTCACAGATTAAAACCATGTCACTGATTAGGAAGTAGGAGAGATTTCACTCACACTGTGAATCTCAATGATTCCAACTATTTAGCAATTCATTTTAAGCAACTGCAATTCCCAAACGAGGGTTCATCTGCAACAGCAATAAAGATGGCTCAAGGTTGGGTGGGAGAGGAGACAGAGCAGGAGAAGAAGGGAATGAAGAAGTGAGTGAGTGAGTGAGTGAGTGAGTGAGTGAGTGAGTGTGAGAGAGAGAGAGAGAGAGAGAGAGAGAGAGAGAGAGAGAGAGGGGGAGGGAGAAGGGTAGTAAAGATAAGAGGAGGAGATCAATACTTATGTGCAATTCCCTTACATATTTAGCAATTGTGAAGCATTGCTGGGTTTGTTAGTACATATATAAAATAGATTAGGTACATTCCTAAGAGTATCAGTGCTAGTAATTTCTTGTTAGTACACTTCCCAGAAGCAGCCTGCAGTGGCTACTTCTGGAATTGCTTCGTTATCACTCTTCCCCCCCCCCCCCCCCCCCCCCCCCCCCCTCTCTCTCTCTCTCTCTCTCTCTCTCTCTCTCTCTCTCTCTCTCTCTCTCTCTCTCTCTCTCTCTCTCTCTCTCTCTCTCTATCTCTCTCTGTGTGTGTGTTACCTGTTAATTTATAGCTTAACTTGTTCCACATCCTTAGTGGATTTCCTTTGTGATGGTATTAATGGAATATAATGTGTGTTTTTCTCAATCACATTTACAAAAATCTGTTATTAACTATTTTTATTACAGTGCCACTTGAGGGAGGGATATGGGAAATTAATACAAATTTACTGCTCATTACTGATGACAAAATTGGACTTCCATAGACGTAATCCTCGGTTTCCAGGAAACATGCAAGTTACTCAAGAAGAACTTGAAAGTATTGGAGAAAATGATATAAATAATTAGTAAGCATTGTATTACATATTGTAATAGGGAATCTTGCTCATGTTGTTTGTACATAGTTTAATTTAAAAAACCTGTATTCACTACTTTCAGCTTCCAGATGTCAGTGGAGATGTTTGACTACATGGATGAAATTCTAAGTCTTCAGTCAGCAGGTAAAAAGCAACTCCTTACAAACTCTAGTTATGTATCGGCATATTGCGAAACAAAACATTTCCCCCTATAAACTACGAAGTAGAAGTTTTCAGTGTGCATTATTTTGTGTCGACTGCATGAGGCTACTACGTGTTTAAGTAGCGCATCAGAGTGCTTGTGAAATTTTGTGGACTTAATACATTTGTTTGCCTGGCCATCTTCTGCAGCAGCTGTTGTATACCAATTACAATTATTTTTCCCCAAACTAAATTTTCTGTAGTGTAATAGTGTTTTTCACCAGACTTGTTTCAATCCTGCTTACAAATCATCTTGAGTGGTCATTGGAGCTTTTTCCATGTTGTTAACAAGGGCAGAAGCACTGGATGTGAGAATATGTAAGGGGAAAACACCCATGACCACACTGAAGATGCTTTGTAGATAAACACATCTGCTAAAAACTATTAAATTGTAGTAAGTCTTAAAGCGCGCGCGCGCACACACGCGCGCGCACACACACGCGCGCGCACACACACACACGCGCGCACACACACGCGCGCGCGCGCACACACGCGCGCGCGCGCGCACACACGCGCGCGCGCGCGCACACACGCGCGCGCGCGCGCACACACGCGCGCGCGCGCGCACACACGCGCGCGCGCGCACACACACGCGCGCGCGCGCGCACACACGCGCGCGCACACACACACACACACACACACACACACACACACACACACACACACACACACACACACACACACACACAGTAATACAGTCTTTACAAGCTGTTTTATTGTTTCAGTTTTTGGACAATTAGACATGTCCCGGTCGAATTCAATGACTAGTTGTGGACAGTGTCGCCTGGCTCCACTGATACCATGTATACAAGACTCATCACAACTCTATGACTATTGTGTGAAAATACTTTTTAAATTACATGCAAGTAAGTACAATAAATATATATTCATATTTTTATGATTATTGCTCAAATTAGAGTTTAATATTAATCCTTGTCTGTCTGTTCTCACCAAGTTTCTAGTGATAGTGGTTTACAGTTTTCTTCTGACGTGACAACATTCATAACAATGAACTTTTATCCTGTTCCACTGAATATTTTTGCTTGTACAAGTTTTAAAGGGCTTATTTTCAGTGATTGATTCAAGTGAAATTAATTGACTCCTGTGCCATTACAAAATACTTTGCTGTTGACAGTTTACTGGAAATAGATATTCATTGTAACTTACCATGTATCTCTTCCTTCATTTTCAACAGTAATGCAATGGACTCAACTGGATGTAAAAATGCACAGGAAGAGGTCTAAGTTGCAAAACAGAGAAAGTACCTTCTTTCACAAAATGATGCTCGTGCCCACCAAGATGTTTTGACAATGGTGAACTGAAAGTTTTGGTACCATTTGTTGTATTTGAACTGATTAATGCTATATGCTGTCATTTCACCAGGTCTGGCTGTCTCCAATCTCGTATTCCCACCCACAAATCAAACTTGTGGGTGGGGAACAATTTTAGCCCAACATAGGAATTGCATCAGCTGTAGATTGATAATTTGGAGATCTTGCAAAATTGTGTTTCAGAATTGAATTCTGTTCGTTGGGAAACATTGGACAATGTGTTTAGATCTAAAAAAGGTGACCGTTTGGGGATACCAAACCATATCTGAAGAAAAGTCCCCCTCGTTATTAAGGTGACAAACAGTACCACCATTCAAAATTGGACCAGATTCCACTGGATCAAGTGCAGGTGTAGAGCACCAGGTTAGCTCTCTTCAGGGCACAATGTCATTAAAGATTTAGATACATCTGTGTGTCCCAGATAGTTTACTTTCATTTTTTCGTTTAAGTGAAATGGCACTTACCAGCACTGTTCCTTAGATATGCTAACTGTAATTGTTTAAAGGCTTCTTCCAACTGTTTCTTATGTTCTTCCATATTCTTTGAAAATACAATTTTATCATCAAGATACATCATGCAGTTTGTTTTTGTTTTTTTTTTTTTTCATCCCCAAAGCACTCCATCCAAGAGTCTTTAAAATGTAAAATGTAGCTGGGGATTTTTTCAGTCCAAACAGCATTCTAGAATACTGGTAATGTCCCTATGGTGTGGATAAGCTGTATTCTGGAACTGCTTCACACTGATGCTAGCCACTCTTCAAACATTGGCCCATATTGTTGAGTGTCTCCGTAATGTTTGAGATAGGATACACGTTGGTGACAGTCTGTGTGTTAAAGAAGTGAGAATCGCAACAGAGCTTGTATTTCTTGGTACCGTCTGATTACTTTCTGGGCACAATGGCAATGCTTGCACTCCAGGCGTTATCACTCTACTTAGTGATCCCGTAAGCATAATGTGGGTCAATGAGCTTCTCAGTCCAAGGCTCCAAGTGCTTTGGGACCCTGCATGGTTTCTTATATACTGGAACGTTGCTCCCTCTTGGTATCCTATCCTATGTTATTAGTGTTGCTGGTAGCAGACCTACTGGATTGATCAAATCCACGAGTCTAAGCATTAAAGCTTCCATGGCTTCACAATCCTTTCCTTACAAGTATTTAACTTTATCACGTAGTGCAGAATTGCTAATGGTATGCTTGTGGCTGCTGTCATTACTCAGCCTAGCAATATCATCATCTTCCAAGACAATCAAAATGGCAGATTAACCTTGTCCATGCCAAAATTGTCCAGACTTACAGGAACCATAAATTCTGCATCTTGATGTGTAGCACATACACTCCCTCCATTGCAGACCAATGGTTTTACAATGCACAGTAATTCACTTGTTAACTCTGTACCTACACTAATCCGGATCAGTTTTCCTGTACTTGCTAGTACATAGCCTTTGTATTAACATTTAGTGTATGTGTACATTGCTTAGATGACACTACTTTCACAAGATGTACACCTTGTGACATTGTTTAACTAGCAACTCTCTTCTTCAGTTAGCAGGTAAAAGGCAACTCCTTACAAACTCTAGTTATGTATCTGCGTATTGCGAAACAAAACATTTCCCCCTATAAACTACGAAGTAGAAGTTTTCAATGTGCATTGTTTTGTGTCAACTGCAAGTTCCACAAAGTTTGATCATATGTCGTGAAAGATCAATTACAGCACAATGTTTATTCAGAAAATAAACTTGGAGAATTGTGCAGTACTCTTCATGAATGTGTGGAAATATCAGTGTATTTTCCTTAAATCTTTCAGCCCCAGTGCTAAAAGTGAGCAATGTTATCCCCAATGTTTTCACCTCATTGTTACCCACTCCACATAACCTATATTGTGGAGACTGCATATGCCCCTACCCAGGAGGGCCACACTAACAACTTGCACACATGCACCCTTGTCTACCAACATTCACACTCATTATACCAGACTACATCAATCAAGCAATGATCTGGCTCTGAACTCGTCCTTGCAGTGTACTGTTTTATTGGGAATGATCTCCAACATTCAAGGCACCCCCATTTGCATTTAATACATGCTTCTTTCTGTTGCACTTATCCTGATTTCTACTTTCACAGTCACAGACCTTATGCCTAACCGCACTATGTTTGAAGCACTGTGGTTGGAGACATTGCTCCTTCATGTGGTCAACGTCTGTAGTACTTAACCTTGGAGGAGATGACACCAAGGTCACTCTATTTCAGAATTGCAATATGTACCTCCTCCAGTTGTGTGACAATTCTAATAGCTGAAGACAGATAACCAAGATTTTCCATTCTCATCCATTATGACATACCTGCAGAATTATCCCTTATGAATACATCTAAGGCCCTGTTGTCTGCTTTCCACAAGATGATTCTCTCTGCCTATACATTGTGTGTCAGTTCGTAAGATTGTGAGATTAACTTACGAACTATGTCAGAGATGCCCTCTCCTGACTCATTATGTTTCTGTGTTAATTCTGTGAGCTTTTTCCCTGACGGATCTGACACTATTTTGCCTGCAGTTATGTTGGGTAAGCCTTTTGGCCAGCTGGTCAAATGTCCTGTGTTTTACCAAGGGTTTCATAGTATATGATACACATTTTAGCATTACCCATTATCTGTAATTTAGCAATAGACAGAAATGTCACATTGATCCAATTCCCTAAGTGAGCTGCTTTCCTCACATCTTCCAGAAAGGCTGACAAGTCCTCATTCTGAGATGCTTTCTCAGAAAAAGGTGTAATGAGATTAGCTACGATAGAATCGTTGGGTGGCACAGACACATTTATTATGGTCTTGTATCACCTCCCTGTGATTGCAGCAATCTACTCTCTGCCCATAATGCTTCTAGCTCTCTCTGCATTTCTTCACCAGCCTGGATTTGTTCTGTTTCATCCCGGAGTAACGCAGCTACCTGACATTTCAAAATTTCCCCAATTTCCACAGTTTCACTCGGTTACTGCACAGATTCTGGTCATTGTGTAGCCTCTATTTTAACTTAAGATACAGAACAAGTAGAGACCTAGTATACTGACACACTAGCAATAAACGAAGACAACTAGACAACTACATTAATCTTTCTACTTAACATAGCCCACTGGGACTCACTGCTCTTTTGTGCTTCGTGGCAAAACCTTTTACAAGTTTCACATGTTACTGGTACTGCTTCACAACACAATAATTCATGTCCTGATAAATTACAATACTGCCTCTAGTTGGCCATAAGTACTCTTCCCTATAGTTATCTTGGAACTGTGAAAGGCCTGCAAGATCCTGTGACCTGTACAGTGTCACTTTAAAGTTCATATGCAGATCCTTCCAACTCAAATTGGCCCAAAATAAAAGAAAAGGTCAACAAAAATTGTTCTCTCACCTCATTGCATAACGACAGAAGTCAATCACTGCTGATCTGCAGGCATGGCCCCTGGACAGTAGCAACAGCTGACATCAGCACATCTTGAATCCAGTGTGGAGGACTACAAGTTATTCTGACACTAATGCAACTTACACTAAGATGTAGACTTTCACGGCCAGAAATATCATGCCCATTATAAATATCTGGGCTGTTATGCCGTGGTCGGTTGATGAGTTTTGTGTCAATTCCCAACGTTTCGTCTCCGACTGCGGGAGACATCTTCAAGGGGGTCCGTAGCTCAATGGAAGGTCCAACGCACCCACTGGTAGCAAGCCAGTGGGTGTTTTGGACGTTCCATCAAGCTACGGACCCCCTTGAAGATGTCTCCCGCAGTCGGAGACGAAACGTTGGGAATTGACACAGAATTCATCAACTGACCACGGCATAACAGCCCGGATAATTATAATGGACACTAATGCAACTTGTCAGAACTACTTCTTGCCAACAAATCTGTAGACATTGGGACATCAGAAGACCACTTTGTAGCACCAGATTTGGAGGAGCCCACCAGATGCGGCATTCTGCTTGGGTGTAGGACAGACAAACAGAAGTGTCATGGCGGAGTCCTTTATAGCACCTGGATGCTGATGAGACCTCATTCAATTAACAATCATTTATTAGCAAGAGTCTTACACTCACTCTGTCTTCTTCCCGGCACTGCCTGGCAGTGGCCGTACTGAGCACACATTGCATGAAGATGCAGAGCAGCATGTCAGTGCCCAGTGAGGAATTCGCAGGCTCTGGCATTGTCGAGGATCAGTGCTGCAGCCCCGCTGCGGGAGGGTCAGGTGCCTGGTGCATCGCTACAGACTCACAGGGCAGTGGATGTCTGCAGAGCCTCGGCATTCTCATTGGGTCAAGCTGCACTTGAACTCGGTTCCAGACATCTACCTGTCATTGTCGTCAGTTGCCGACATGGCATGTAGATGGAAGACCCAATAGTGACGTGAAGAACAGCCTGAGAGAGGTTTCCAGCATACAGCTGGTGAGGTATTACTTGTACTGCCCAGGAGTAGCAGCACATGTGACTTGCTCCCAAGTTGCGCAGCTCGAAGATGGACAAATCGGTTCTTCAGTCACAGGAGGTTGGCCTGGTGCCCATTTTCAGTCAGTCAGTGAGTGCAGCTCATAGAATCGAAGTTCCCTCCACAGCCGGATGGTTGTGGACTCGTAGCAATGAACTCCCAAGGTGGCAGCGACTGTAGACACTTCTTTATATTCATCAGCGCATCCTGCAACTAGTAGAGCTGACGTTCCATCAGTATCAATGATGGGAATAGAATGGCCTAACTCTAAGAGTAAGTAGAAGCAAGGCACGGGGTTTATGACAGTTGGTGACATGATTCCCCCCCCCAATAAAAGTGACCAAATGTGCTCCTTTTTTTTAATTTTTGATCTTGTCAGCACTCTTGGCTGGCCTAATGTTTAATTTTAGAGCTTTATATCATTAATTTAAGCAAAGCTTGCAGTCTGAAAGGTGTTCTTGTGTGATCCCTTGTTTCTGAAGAGTGTTGTCTGCTCTGTCCTGTTGTCTAAGTGTTGAATTAGTGTTTCCTGCCAGCCTCTGTTATATCCTATGAGGGGAAAAAGCCCCTCTCTGTCTTTACTTTGGCACTCCCATTGCTGGCATTGGTTGCACTATCGTTGCATCCACGGTATATGTGTTCCAGTTAGTGTCATCCCTGCTGGTTCTAACAAAATTTTATTCCTACACTTAATTATCGTTCTGCTGTGTAACAAGATAGATGATGAGCTGACCAAAATCAGCTCAAAAATTGCAAAATCTTCTAATTATGTGTTTCTGTCAGTTGTAGATTTGGACACTTTTGAATATAGCTTCAGTTTGTAAGAAGAGCAGAATAGGTCTCCCCCTGTGGGTCCGGGGGTTAGAATAGGCCCGAGGTATTCCTGCCTGTCATTTGAGGCGACTAAAAGGAGTTTCATATGTTTCGGCCTTTACGTGATGGTCCCCTGTAGGGTTTGACCTCCATTCTTCAAAATTTTCCCGAAGAGCGAGTCAATTGGGGAAGGGCGCTTTACTAGGTGCATTGTGTCCATCGTGCATTGAGATCTTTAGCCCACTTTCTCGTCGTCACATTGCAGTCCTGCCCATTCTCCATCTCTTGTGGGAGGACACCTTCCTGGGTGCGTTTTCCACCATGCACTATGCAGTGTCGATTTGTGCGTTGACAATGACCATGGACTTCTTTGCACCTGATATCCAGCATGGTAGCCAGTCCATTGTGGTGGGGCCACCATGTACCCTGTTGGTTGTAGCCCCCTGACCACACAGGGATCGCTCTGCTGATGCCTGCGCTGTTAACTCCCCACATATTCCAAGGGGTTGATGCCCATCTCTCTGAGGCATCGGGATTCCCGGCAATGGCCATCCGGCCAAGTGGCCTTTTCTGTGGCTGGGTGGTGCCCATGGCGAGGGCACCTGGTTGGAGTGAGTGGCATCAGGGCAGATGACACGTGATGAAGTGTAGTCCATCATCTCTTGCTGGTGATGAAACACCAGCAGTCTCTAAGCGATCACAAGCTCAGTTCCACGCGCAGAAGTATAATCCTAAATCATTCCCCTCCCTGGCCACACCACGGGAGGAACGCCAGGCTAAATATGACAGCAGATCTTGTTCGCCCCTGTATCTTGTATGTTAGAGAGCTGATGGGGAATCTTTCATGATGATGAAGCCTCAGTTTTTTGTTGAACATTTAGAGGACAAGTTTGGGGAGGTGGAGGGCTTGTCCAAAATGAGATCTGGGTCAGTCTTGATCAAAACAGCATCCTCTGCCCAGTCACGGGAGTTAGTCGCTTTGACAAGCTGGGGGATGATTCTGTAACCATCACGCCCCATAAGAGCTTAAATATGGTCCAGGGTATCGTATTTCACTAAGACCTTCTTTTGCAGTCCGACGATGAGCTGCGCGCCAATTTAGAGTGGGGAGGTGTACATTTCATCCGGCATATACACCGGGGTTCGAAGGATAGTCAGGTTGCCACCAGTGCCTTCATCTTGGCATTTGTGGATGATACATTGCCCGAGAAAGTCAAGGTGGTGGTCTATCTGTGTGATGTAAAGCCCTATATCCCAACCCCAATGCGGTGCTTTAAGTGCTGGAAGTTCGGCCATATATCTTCCCGCTGTACTTCCAGCATCACATGCCGAGATTGTGGACATCCATCACATCCCAATACTCCATGTACCCCGTCTCCCATCTGTGTCAGCTTTGGAGAGCACCATTCGCCTTGCTCGCCTGACAGTAGGATTCTCCAGAAAGAAAGGAAAATCATGGAGTACAAGACCCTGGACAGACTGACGTACACTGAGGCTAAGAGAAAATTTGAACGCCTGCATCCCGTATATGACATCGTCTTAAGCTGCGGCTACAACAGTTCTGGCATTGTGAGCTCTGCCAACCCAGGTCACTTCTCAGAGCTGGAAGACTACACCTCCCCCTTGATGGTGGGGGGCATTTCCCTCCCTGTTGCTCCTGCACCACCTACTGTGGGAGCAACATCCCCCCACCATCGGGGATGTCCGTCCCCACTTCTAAGCTGGAGAAGCACAAGTCTTGTTCGGCTTCTCTCACTAGGAAGGGGTCCCTTGGGTCACTCCCTTCCCAGGTTTCTTGTAGTGGGAAAGATGACACCCGACAGTGGCTGAAGAGTCCAAAAGCAGCTGGTCGTAGGGCTTCACGCTCATCTTCAGTCCCGAAGACTGAGTCAGCGAAGTTCTCCCAGCCAGGGAAAACCAAGGACCAGCGAGAGAAATCCAAAAAGAAAACCTCTAAGACCAAGGAGATTGTGGTGGCACCCACACCAACACTGCCTACAAGCTTTGCGGCTGAGGATGGGGTGGATATTTTGGCATCCACTGAGGACCTAGAGCTCGACAGACCCTCAGACACAATGGATATAGACTGCTCAGGCAATAAATTGGTGGTAGCAGGTGACTCTGAGGCGTAAACTGCCTCATTGAATGTTCCATGCCTTCCCAGTCTCACGATGTCATCCTCCAGTGGAATTGCAGCGGTTTTTTCCACCGCCTGGCTGAGCTACAGCAACTGTTAAGCTTTACACCTGCTATCTGCATTGCCCTACAGGAAACCTGGTTCCCAGCAATGCAGACCCCTCCCTCCGTGGCTATAAGGGATATTACAGGCACCGTACAACTATAATAAAGTGTCAGGTGGAGTTTGCGTTTATGTCCTAAACTCGGTCTGTAGTGAACATGTGCTCCTTCAAACCCCTTCTGAAGCTGTGGCTGTCAGAATAAGGACAACACAGGAAATAACTGTCTGCTGTGTATATCTTCCTCCAGATGGTGCAGTACCCATGAGTGTATTAGCTGCACTGGTTGGTCAACTCCCTAAACCATTCCTACTTCGGGGAGATTTTAATGCCCATAACCCCTTTGTGGGGTGGTACCGTGCTTACTGGCTGAGGCAGAGTTGTCGAAACTTTACTGTCGCGATTCAACCTCTGTCTCTTCAATACTGGGGCCGCCACATATTTCAGTGTGGCTCATGGTAGTTACTCGGCCATTGATTCATCAATTTGCAGCTCAGGACTTCTCCCATCTATCGACTGGAGAGCACGTGACGACCTGTATGATAGTGGCCACTGCCCCATCTTCCTGTCACTGCCCCATCTTCCTGTCACTGCCCCATCTTCCTGTCACTGCCCCAGCATCAGGCACACGGATGCCTGCCCAGATGGGCTTTGAACAAGACAGACTGGGAAACTTTCACCTCTGTTGTCGCCACTGAATCTCCCCCACACGGTAACATTGATGTGATGGTTGAGCAAGTGACTAGCGCAATTGTTTCTGTGGCAGAAAACATGATCTCTCACTCTTTAGAGTTTGTAGAATGCCCGGTTGTGGCTCCAGGTGATTTTTAAATGAAGAAATTAGTTTATTCTGGACGTTACATCCACTAATGAGGTATAGAATTAGTGAGGATATTCAACATAGAAAGTTACTATGTTCAGAATACCGAAGTAGACATACCAACAGTTAAAGGGAACAGCCATGGGTACCAGGATGGCCCCCTCGTACGCCAACCTATTCATGGGTCGCTTAGAGGAAGCCTTCTTGGTTACCCAGGCCTGCCAACGCAAAGTTTGGTACAAATTTATTGATGACATCTTCATGATCTGGACTCACAGTGAAGAACTACTCCAGAATTTTCTCTCCAACCTCAATTCCTTTGGTTCCATCAGATTCACCTGGTCCTACTCCAAATCCCATGTCACTTTCCTTGACGTTGACCTACATCTGTCCAATGGCCAGCTTCACACGTCCGTCCACATCAAACCCACCAACAAGCAACAGTACCTCCATTATGACAGCTGCCACCCATTCCACATCAAACGGTCCCTTCCCTACAGCCTAGGTCTTCGTGGCAAACGAATCTGCTCCAGTCCGGAATCCCCGAACCATTACACTAACAACCTGAAAACAGCTTTTGCATCCCGCAACTACCCTCCCGACCTGGTACAGAAGCAAATAACCAGAGCCACTTCCTCATCCCCTCAAACCCAGAACCTCCCACAGAAGAACCACAAAAGTGCCCCACTTGTGACAGGATACTTTCCGGGACTGGATCAGACTCTGAATGTGGCTCTCCAGCAGGGATACGACTTCCTCAAATCCTGCCCTGAAATGAGATCCATCCTTCATGAAATCCTCCCCACTCCACCAAGAGTGTCTTTCCGCCGTCCACCTAACCTTCGTAACCTCTTAGTTCATCCCTATGAAATCCCCAAACCACCTTCCCTACCCTCTGGCTCCTACCCTTGTAACCGCCCCCGGTGTAAAACCTGTCCCATGCAGCCTCCCACCACCACCTACTCCAGTCCTGTAACCCGGAAGGTGTACACGATCAAAGGCAGAGCCACGTGTGAAAGCATACACGTGATTTACCAACTGACCTGCCTACACTGTGAAGCTTTCTATGTGGGAATGACCAGCAACAAACTGTCCATTTGCATGAATGGACACAGGCAGACAGTGTTTGTTGGTAATGAGGATCACCCTGTGGCTAAACATGCCTTGGTGCACGGCCAGCACATCTTGGCACAGTGTTACACTGTCCGGGTTATCTGGATACTTCCCACTAACACCAACCTGTCAGAACTCCGGAGATGGGAACTTGCCCTTCAGTATATCCTCTCTTCTCATTATCCACCAGGCCTCAACCTCTGCTAATTTCAAGTTGCCGCCACTCATACCTCACCTGTCTTTCAACAACATCTTTGCCTCTTTACTTCCGCCTTGACTGACATCTCTGCCCAAACTCTTTGCCTTTACAAATGTCTGCTTGTGTCTGTGCCTGTGTGTGTGTGTGTGTGTGTGTGTGTGTGTGTGTGTGTGTGTGTCCTTTTTTCCCCCTAAGGTAAGTCTTTTTGCTCCCGGGATTGGAATGACTCCTTACCCTCTCCCTTAAAACCCACATCCTTTCGTCTTTCCCTCTCCTTCCCTCTTTCCTGATGAAGCAACCGTTGGTTGTGAAAGCTTGAATTTTGTGTGAATGTTTGTGTTTGTTTGTGTGTCTATCGACCTGCCAGCGCTTTTGTGTGGTAAGTCACATCATCTTTGTTTTTAGATATATTTTTCCCATGTGGAATGTTTCCCTCTATTATATAGAAGTATATAGTAAGGATTATATCTGGTGTTAATTCTAAAACATCCTGCAGAGATCTCTTCAAATAAGTTTTAGACCTATGTTTCAAAATATATCTATCTGACTTATACGCCAAATCTCACTGCAGCTTTTGCAAGCTCATTGGTTTTATATATTTCACTAAACCATGTACAATTTTTTTAGGCTTACCACCAGATACACTGGGTGGCCACAGAGAGAGGTTTCTTAAACAATTTAAAGACCTGAGACAGTTCTACCTTACTGCAAATACAATGCAGTACTTCAAGTCCCTTATACAAATTCCGTTGTTGCCAGAGGTGAGTAAAAATGATTAAAGGAATAAGTTGCAATATTAATGTACATTTAGGTGTAAGACAGATACTGTTTACCATCATAGTCAGTATTCCACAGCTTTAGTATTGAATTTCTTTTCATAATTCCTGTTTGACTTTCTCATTACCTTCTATGCCCATGTATTTTTTATATCCTTCTGAAAACATATTTTGTATGTGCTTCAGGTTTCTCTTTTTCAGGTTTTCACTGATTGTGTTTTATTTCACTTCTTTGCTTTGTTGTGTTGTACTCTGAACAGTAATATAACAACCTTCCACAGTCTTGACATAATATTTTCACTACATACCTCTTGACAATCTGCTTATCATCTTCCCTCTGTTGGCCCTCTTTTGTCATCTTTCTTACAACATAAGGGTATGTTAACTTCCAGTTTTGATGTTCAGACAGATTGTTTTAAAGTTATTTTATCACTAACTTGATTTTATGCAGATCGGCATCTCCATTAAATTTAAGGTACTGCTGTGGCTCCCGAATGCAACAAGGATGAAAGTGTCAGTTTCCACATTTGTTTCAGATGTGAATAACTCACTCCCCCCCCCCCCCCCCTGCCCCCCTCCAATTCATTGCCCATAAAATGTAAGATGACAAGCTATCAGCTAATGTTCATTTGGTTCCAACTTTTGTCATAACCATTTTTTTTGGTGTGTGTGTGTGTGTGTGTGTGTGTGTGTGTGTGTGTGTGTGTGTGTGTGTGTGTGTGTGTGGGGGGGGGGGGGGGGGGTGTCTATACATTAACATGGAAAAAGTTAAAGTTTTTACTTTTTACTGTTGCAAAACAGGCATGTGTATGTATCCCTATATCATCACTAGTTAACCAAAGAACTGCTTGCTTCCTGAAATTCATCATCACTCAGTAGGTCTGGTGCTCCTGTGTCCTTTTGTGTATTATGTGACTGAACTGTTTGAAAGCTTGGGGGTGTCAGTATGATTGGATAAATAAAGTTGTGCCCTGAAAGCTGAATGTTTGCTACTAGCTGCTGAGATAGTTTTTAATTCATTTCTTGTTTCACTTGTTGTGGAGAAATATATCCCCACCTTTATGAACTTCTCACTTGACATCAGTAACTACAGTATTTGTGGCACAATAGTGTTGCAGTCATTGTTTAACATGCATGTGTTCATTGACTCTAAAAGGTGAGGTCTATTTGCTGGCAACAAGTTCGGAACATTTCTCTCACAAGTGGATTGTCTTCCCAACAGTTAAAACATAATTTTTAGAGAAGACTGATCTTTAACACTGTCATACATTCTTCCAGTGAATAGATCATGAATTGTATTCTTTCCTTATCAGTGCATCTTTGACACTGAATCAATATGCAAATTACCCAAGCTCTCTTTAAATCCACAGCTTGTGTATGTCCTTCCTTCCCTCCCTTCATCTCCTCCTCCGCCCCCTCTCTGCCCCTCTCCTCCTCCGCCCCCTCTCTGCCCCTCTCCTCCTCCGCCCCCTCTCTGCCCCTCTCCTCCTCCGCCCCCTCTCTGCCCCTCTCCTCCTCCGCCCCCTCTCTGCCCCTCTCCTCCTCCGCCCCCTCTCTGCCCCTCTCCTCCTCCGCCCCCTCTCTGCCCCTCTCCTCCTCCGCCCCCTCTCTGCCCCTCTCCTCCTCCGCCCCCCTCTCTGCCCCTCTCCTCCTCTCTCCCCCCTCTCTGCCCCTCTCCTCCTCTCTCCCCCCTCTCTGCCCCTCTCCTCCTCTCTCCCCCCTCTCTGCCCCTCTCCTCCTCTCTCCCCCCTCTCTGCCCCTCTCCTCCTCTCTCCCCCCTCTCTGCCCCTCTCCTCCTCTCTCCCCCCTCTCTGCCCCTCTCCTCCTCTCTGCCCCCTCTCTGCCCCTCTCCTCCTCTCCCCCCCCTCTCTGCCCCTCTCCTCCTCTCCCCCCCCTCTCTGCCCCTCTCCTCCTCTTCCCCGCCCTCTCTATCCATCTCCTCCTTCCCCTCGCTCCCCCTGTCTGTCTCCATATTATCCCCCCTCCTCAATACAAGGTTGCTGGTCCTTACTCCCACAGTAATTTTTTTCCGGATAGTAAGTAACATGTGTCAAAAAGATTGGTTGAAATTGGTCCACTGGTTTAGGAGTACTATTTTATAAATTGTGTGGATTAGTGAGTTTTTAACAGCAAGAAATTTGCTACCGGCATTGGTGTCTGTCATATGTTTCATGTATATATTCTATTCAAAATAAAAATGTTGCCACTGCTTATTTCTAATTTCAACCAGCTTCTATCCCAAATATAATACATAATTTGGATACTAATCCCAAATACTTCTACAGTTCACTAATATTTAGTTTTTGAATTTTTTCCACAAGTTTCAAGGACACACATACCCCTCCAAAGCAGTCACAGGTGGCTTGGTCTTGGTTCTGCAGTGTACTACATTTACTTGCTAATTGGGTTTACAAAGTGTTATTTCTAAACCAAGAAAAAAAGTTGACATGGATACAACACATCATATGACACTCAGGTATCTGTTTATTTTGTTTAACACTTGCACAACTGATTCAGAGAACAACAATAATTCTCCAACTGATAGCAAAACTCAAGAAATCGGTCTCCTCCTCCTCACTGCTGTTGCTGGCGTTCTTCTTTCTGTTGTTGCTGGCTTTCTTCTTCCTGTTCTTGTTGCTGCTGCTGTTCTCCCATCTCATCACTATATCTCTCAAGCAAAAATATGTTTTATTGCTTAATAATAGAAGGCAGAAATTGGAGGAATGATTAAGTTGCTTGAGAGATATAGTGATGAGATGGGAGAACAGCAGCAGCAACAAATCTGAAACATTTCTCTCCACAAGTGGATTGTCTTTTATGTGTGTATGTTTAAAATGATCTATAGTTTTGTGTATAATGGCTATTGAAAATCTAGTGCTGTGAAGACTGTGATCATCTATTGTAGTTTCTGGAAAATTGAGTTTATTTGCCAGTGAAATTATGTCTGGTGAGTGTTTTGATCTGAACATTCAGAGTGGTTAAATGGCAAGTGTGAATACCATGTAGTGAAACTAAACCCCTTGTTGTGCTCTCTGTGTTATCCCACACTGACATTTTACTTCTACTTTGCACTTTGGACATTGTCTTAAGACTTGCAGTAATATGTACATAATAGGGAAACAAAAGTGACACTGTGTATTATTACCTGTAATATTACACTGCTTTGCATTGCTTTAGCGTACTGAATATCATCTTTTTCAAACAATAAAAATGATTATACACTGGAACAACTGGAGTGTCAATATGGTGTCAGGTCGAAAGGTGTTAATTACAGCATTTTATTTTTAATATATACTTTAAAATTAGATCATGGGTCAAATGAATAAGAGCAACCAGTTGAGAAAACAAATGAATCGCTAGTACACAGGTGCTGCTCTTCATGACATTAGGAACACTGTTTGAAATTTAAACTGTGCTTTCAATTTTAAACAAAGGTCTTTCCATGTACTGTAATAGTTTTATATTTGTTTTCTTATTGGTGCTGTGACAAAAATAATGTATCAGAATTACAATTTCATTATGTTGTAGAAATACAGCTACAACATAGTAAAAATGTGTAACAAAAGCATGTTTCATAGTAAAACCTAGATATCAGTTTAATGTAATACATTACAAACAAATGTACTAGTGAAAACCTTGTTATTAATTATTTATTAAATAAAACAGTAACAGAAAATATGTGCATATTAGTTGAAAGTAAATATTACTTGAATTATTAATTAGTGTGGATAGCACCCAGCAGAAATTTATAAATTATGTTTGCGTGTAGAAACCACCGAACTTCTTGGTGGAAGCCGATCTTCGCAGTTATGTGACACCAGTCGTAGTGCTTCCACCAGAGGAGAGTACTCATGAAACAGAGTCTACTGATGGTACCCTGATTGATACTACTGATACGGGATCAACTGGAGAGTTATTGGATTTACATAGTCGAAATGGTTCCATATCGCCAGATGTACTAGCAGAAAGGTGACAATTATTTTCTTATAACTAGATGTGGTTTTACATATAGCTAATAATCTAGGAGACTGCATCTATTTTCATTCATTTTGCTATTATAGTTCCTTCAGATCTTTGGTAAAGTAATTTCTCTAGCTGGGTGGCCTGCAGTATGTAGGCTACTTACGAGTGATCCAGTGACCATTTGAATAATTGTTGTACTGTCAATGTGTTGTTTTGCTTTGTGAATGAAAATTATTTTTAGAAACAGTCAAGTTTCATACCACAACTGCAATAGAAATGAATTTTACCAAATAAAGTTGTATAAATGGACTGAACATAGTGGAAAATCCAGAATGACATTGTTAATAGAAAAGATTGCTACTTACTATATAATAGAGGTGTTGCGTAGCAGACAGTAAGCATTCCTATCATGTGCTGCTGCTCGCAGTTGTGTGTATGCAAGTTGAATGTGTGTGTGTGGGGGGGGGGGGGGGGGGGCTTGTCTAATTCATAAGGCCCTTTGGCCAAAAGTTTACTTGTTTTACAGGCTTTTTGTTGTCTCTGACTCAAAAGCTCCACTACATGGTGAGTAGCAATCTATCCTTTTCATAATGTTGTCTTTTAACATACTAATATCTGAAGTTATCCCTTAGAATGTTTACCTGGAAATATGTTTTATCTTTATGTGCATTAAATTGTTTGAAATGTCTCCTTGACTTATGCAGATCCTCTATATGAAGACTTTTTCTCTAGCTCCACTTCCGCTACTGCGTATGTTGTTAAGTCTCTGCTACTCCTTGTTTGGTTGCCAGAACTGGCTGCTGCTTCTATGATTTAACAGATAAAAATTGGATTACTGGCTCTTTATTTATTCTAGGCAGTTTGAATATGATGAAAACTTAGGCATCATTTTTCAGTATCTTCCAGTTTTTGACTTGCATTCAATCTGAGACTGGTACAGGAAGGAGGTGTCACTTTTCTGCTCTAGGTTATTTCATCTATCAAAGGGGACAAGTTAAAGTGACACACCAGCAAAGCTATATTTTGCTCAGGTGAACAACAACAACAATAATAGTAGTAGTAGTAGTAGTAATAATAACAATAATAATAATAACAATGAATGTATAACACCACTTTAAATTGTGAAACTAAATGGATTGCGTTACATCACAGCACAGGAAGATTTGTTAAGACAACAGAGCCGCCAGATACAGCATAAATTGCTAGGTTAATGATTTGCTGCTGTAGCTCAACTGCACTTGACATCCTTTCAGAACAATGTACTTGTCTGTGGTATTTTTCCTTCTCTGCTTTACATGACTATACAGTTAAGTCCTCCACTTTGTATATTAAAGGCTAACAGTGTTATGGGAAAAGTTATACAGTGCCAAAGAATTTTATATTCATAAATATTGAACTGCTAAGAACTTTCGATGCAGATATGTTCCTGAATGTGTTTTTATGTAATAATGATCCTTCTGCATGCAGTAAAATCCAATTACTAAGAACTTTGATGAAGTTTTACAAATAAACCTCTCTAGGAAATGTTGGATATGTCAGTGTACCTTGATAATGTGCACATGGGTAATCACATAATATTCGTACTGTGTGCCTAATTTTCAGTTATGCAAAAAAATAGTAATGGTATTCATTTTTGATCCATTTTTCACTTCAGTAACAGATAAAGGTGTTTATATATAAAAAAAATTAAATGGTATAAATAGTACAAAGGAAGGATGCCCTAATCTAAAAATTAGAACTGCCTTGCAAGAGTAAGATGTTTGAGATGGCTAAGGGACACTTTCTGGAGTTGCCTAGATGTATGACAGAATGTCCTCCTTTGATGTTATGGGTGGCAGTTCATTAGACAGGTAATGTGGTTCTTGTGCTGTGTCATCTTAGACTCACACATTATCTCAGCAATGAATTATTTAATTTTTAATTATAAATATGAGGTATTATTAATTTTAACAGCAATATATGTGTGTTATAAAAATTATCATTTACTATTACATCAATAGTTTCTCCACAAAGCCAGTCATTTAGTGTGAACAAAAGAAGCCATTAGTGTCAACAAAACCAAACCATGATGTTGGCCACCCAGGGGACTCTCAATTCTTTCATGAGTACATGTTTTGCTACCAAGGGGCCCTAGCCTTTGCATCAGTATTTCCTTTTCTGTGCTGCAAGCCTATACTTCCGCTATCTCTTTCCTCTCTGCCTTTCCACCGGATGGTCCTCCTGGTGCAGATCCCACTTGGATCTGTTACACGATTTAGGACCCTAGTTTTTCATCTCACTTCCAGGGCTTTCTACACCTTTCCATTAATAAATACATGGTCCCCATTGTTGGGTTCAACCTGCCATTATTTGACAAATTTTTCAGACCTGCACATCATGCACGGAAGGTCGCCCAATATTTCACCTTTGTGCCTTTCCACCTTAGTGCCCTTTCTTTCCACTAGGGTAGTATGCCCAAAACCCAACACGGTAGCCATTCTGATGGGGGGCGGGGTCATTAAATACCTGTACGGTGATAGCCCCCTGACCATGCAGCGATCACACTTTTGGTGCCTGAGCCAGAAACTCCCCATGTATGCCAAGGAGTATGTGCCTGTCATGACTGGGGCATGGGAACTTCGAGCAACAGAATACTGGCCAGGTAGCTGTTACTGAGGAGCGACTCCATTTGGAGTAGGTGGAACTATGGATGATGTGCATTTGAAGCAGATGAAGCTTTCTCCCTCTGGTGGCCATATGGTCCCATCAATCTCTTCAGATGGAAAGAACTCAATCAGTGTAGAGAGATATGATGCTAAAATGTTTCCGTCCCTGGCTACACCATGGGAGGAATGTAGGGCTAAGCAACAAGAAGAGAAACACTTTCCCTAATACCTGGTTTGTACAAGGACAAATGGGGATTCTTTTTTGGCCAAAAAGCATTTATTCTTTATAGAGAATGCAGAGGAAAAATTTGGGGAAGTTGAACCATCCCCAAAATGAAGAGTGGGGCAATTTTGATTTAAATGGCATCCCCTGTCCAGTCATGGGTGTTGTTAACTTGGGACAAGCTAGGTGACATTCCCGTAACTATCACTATAGTCTAAATATGATTCAAGGCAACACTTTCCTTCATGACCACCTCACTGTAGCCTAATGATGAACTACATGCCATCTTGGAGTGATGAGATGTATGCTTCATCCATCTTGTCCATAGCGGGCCAACCCCCCCCTCCACACACACACACACACACACACACACACACACACACACACACACACACACACACGGTGCTTCAGGTGCATGAAATTCGGACATGTGTTCACATCCCCTTATATGTCAACTGAGAGACCATTCTCCTCGTTCACCAGACTGCTCACTCTCTCTCTCTCTCTCTCTCTCTCTCTCTCTCTCTCTCTCTCTCTCTCTCTCTCTCTCTCTCTCTCTCTCTCTGAGAGGGAGAGGGAGGGAGAAGGAGAGGGAGAGGGGGGGGACATAGGACTCTGAACAGACCAACATACCAAGAGACTAAGAAAAAGTGTGAGCGTCTTCACCTGCACGCATGACAATGACGTGCTACAGCTGCTCAACCATGCCTGCGCCTTGATGGTTGGTGGCTCTCGTCCTGCTGCTTCCCCCACACACATTTTGGGAGCAATGGCTCCCTGTCTACTGGGGATGTCATCTCCATTCCCCCAGCCAGACATGCATCACCCTCATCCGGCTTCTCCCACCGGGAAGGAATCCCTCAGGACACTCCCCCTCAAAGGTTCCTACCAATCTGCAAACAGGTATTGGCCAATGGCTGAAAGAGGCATAGGTTGCTGCTTGTGTGGCTTCACGACCTTTTTCCCAGTCATCTAAACCCAATAAGGAGAAGAAAGATAAAAAGGTCTTTCAAGATGGAGGAGGTCCTGCTGGCCCTCACACAACTGCTTCACGCATGTTCCGCTTCTGTGGCTGAGGCAGCGATCCCGGCAGCCTGTGAGGCTCCAGATAGCACCACACCGTGTGTCTCAGAACCTGTGTATTGATACCATAATGTCTCAACAGGTGGTAGCAGGTGACTCTGGAGCTTAACCTGCCTCCTTGGTCTCTTCACACCCTCACAATATATCCACAGCATGATTCTGCAGTGGATTTGTAATGAGTTTTTCCACCCCCTGGCTGAGCTACAGTGTCTCTTAACTCTACATTGCCCTTCAGGAAACTTAGTTTCCAGCAACATGGACTCCTGCCCTTTGTGGCTACCTGGGATATTTTAAGAATCATGCTGACTATGGTAGGATGTTGGGTGGAGTTAGAAATATATTGTGGACTCTGTATATAATGAACATTTGCCTCTTGATACAACTTTGGGGGCTGTGGATGTTTGGGGGAGGGCATTTCAGGATTTTACCATCTGTAATGTGTCTCTCCCTCCAGATAGTGATGTACCTCAGAATGTATTGTCTGCATTGGTGGTAAGGACATAAAGAACTTACTGGAAGATCTCTACCTTTGTCTCTTGAATACTGCTGCCAAACACACTTCAGTGTGGAACATGTAACTTACTTGACCATTGATCTTTCTGTTTGCAGCCATGGTCTTCTCCCACTCAGCTACTGGGGCAATGTGGTGGTGATCACTTCCCAATCTTGTCTGTCTGTCAGCATCACTCCCCCGGACACCCACCTATATGGGCTATCAAAAACACCAACTGGGGTGATGTAACCTCCACTGTCGTTCTTACCTCTCCGCTAAATGAAGCTATTGACATGGCTGTCCAAGATGCAACAGCAGCCATTCTATCACTGGATGACTTAGTGATCCCCTATTATTCTGGATCCCCATTGGAAAGACAGTACCTTAGTGCCTCTCAGAAATTGCAAAGGCCATTAGAGATAACAGATGGGTGACAAAATCTTCTCGGGTAGCCGAGTCAATGCATTGTTCTCCAGCAACGTTTCAGCAAATTTCTAGCTTGCCATCTTCAGGCGACGTGTTGGGTTCATGTCGCATCCAGAACTTTGTAGCTGCTGGACCATTGACTAATGGATAGGATGTCACAGTGAACTGCAGCAGTACATCCTTGTCCCATCAGCGTTGCAAGAACACAAGTCTGCTCAGCAAACTCGCCTTCTTGATCCAGAGTTTTTGCAGCGACTTGATGCTGCATTGTATGTCCTCCCCATAGAGTTGCGTTATATGAGAATGCAGGTTTCAAATCAAGAAGGCAAGTTTTCACAGCAGACTCATGTTCTTGCAGTGCTGTCGCAATGAGGACGTACTGCCATAGTTCACACACTTGTGACATCCTATCCATAAGCTCATGGTCTAGTGGCTATAAAGGTCCGTATGAGATGTGAAGATGGCAGTTCGCCTGAAGATAGCAAGTAAGAAACTTGCTGAAACGTTTCCGGAGAATGACTCATTGACTCTGCTCCCGAGAAGATTTTAGCATTGAGATTCACCAAGAAATCCTGCATTCTCATATCTCAGATGGACTCTCCAGTTCCGTAAGTGGCATCAATCAGTGGGTCACCTCTTTACCTTTAAATGGCTTCATGACTGGGTCTGCCACCTAATAAAGTAACGGAAACGAGAATGCTGGGAGCATTACATTTCAACCATTGGACTACATACACCTCCTTCACAGATTTGGGTGAAGATCAGGCAACTCTACGTATACCAGTCCCCTGCAAGTGTACCTGGTATTTCCTTGAAATCTGCTGTTTTCACTAACAGAGACACAATCACCATACATTTTTCTCTGTATTATGCTCAAGCCTTTGCATCTGAGAACCTTCAACTGCCCTTTTGTGACATCAAACAGTGTGTGGAGCTTATGCACTTATCTTTCATTACTTGGCACCTGGAGCCCTTTAAAGCTCCATTCAGTGAATGAGAATTCCTTAGTGCCTTAGCCCTTTCGCAATCGGGAGGACAACGGTTCAGTCCCGCGTCCGGCCAGCCTGATTCAGGTTTTCTGTGATTTCCCTAAATCACACCAAGCAAGTGCCGGGATGGTTCCTTTGAAAGGGCAAGGCCGATTTCCTTCGCCGTCTTTCCCTAATCCGATGAGACCGATGACCCCGGTGTCTGGTCCCTCCTCAACACCAACCCAACCCTTAGCCCTTTAGCCTGAAATAGCCACAGGGCCAGACTGCATTCTTAAGTGCCTATCGGCACATTGTCAGTGTCATCTCCTTATCATTTTCAACCATGTCTGGAGCATCATCACACCAGTACTGAAACTGTGTAAGATCACCTTGTGATGAGCAGCTATCACCCAGTGAGTGTTACCAGTGTACTCTGTAAGTTGTCTGGTACACATGGTGAGCCGGCAGCTGTGTTGGTTCCTAGAATCGCAGGGCCTTCTGGGTCTGTCCCAGGGCCATTTTCGTTAAGGCCGTTCCACTACTACTAATAATTTGATTAGCACGGAGTCTGCCATCCGGACAGCTTTTGACCAATCTCGACACCTTATTGCAGTCTTCTTCAACCTATAAAAGGCTTTTGACATCACATGGCGACACTGCAGCCTTGCTACCTTGCATGAGTGGGATCTCTGGAGGCCAGAGTCCAATTTTTGTCCAGAACTTCTTGTCACACTGTACTTTGTGGATTCAAGTTGGTACTTGTCCCAGTACACCCCTGTCCAAGAGAATGAGGTCCTGCAGGGCTCTGTATTGAGTGTCCCTCTCTTTCTAGTGGCCATCAACTGTCTAGCAGCAGCTATGGGGTATACAGTATCACTCTTCTTGTACGCAGTTTATTTTCGCTTTGACTATTGCACCTCTAGTGTGGGTCCTGCTGAATGCTGACTGCAGGGCGCCATTCGAAAGGTGCAGTCATGGACTGCCAACTATGGCTTTCACTTTTCAGCTCCCAAGATTCACGTCGTGCACCTTTGTTGACGTACTGTTCATCCACAACCAAAATTATACTTTGATGCATATTTGATGTGGATTCTCCTTTTTCACCAGCTTAAGCATAAGTCCTGGCTACATCTCAATGCACTTAACTGCCCCAATAACACGAATTGGGGTCAGACTGCACTGTTCTTCTGCAGCTTTATATAACACTGATCCTGTCCCATCTTGATTATAGGAGTCTGACATATGGTTCAGTATCACGTTCAGCATTTGACACTGGCTTCGATACCCCACTGTGGGATGTGACTTGCAGGTGTGAAGTCACCCTTCAATGCACCATATGTTCCCGTAATCCTCCTGGCCTCACCCTTCATAAGTCATTGCCCTTTTCCCATTCCAGCACTGCACTGCCCTCTATTCCACCAGCACACCTACAGTCTTGTACTTCTCCCCTTTTCCGCTACCACCGCCCTCCATCTGAGTTCCCGACTGCGCCTATCTGCCACGCCATATCTCTACCTCACCCCTGTACATTCCCACAAGCAGCGCCTTACCATCCCCCATCCCCCACCCCCCCCCACCCCACCCCCTTACCCCGCTATTGCTTCCCCTCCTCACCCAGGCTGCTCCTCTTCCCTACCACCCAGTTACCTCTCCCATCAGGTACTCCTGTTTACGGGCTGGCCTCAGCAGCCAGACTGTGGTCATATGTGTGTAAGTTGCACTTGTGTGTGTGTGTGTGTGTGTGTGTGTGTGTGTGTGTGTGTGTGTGTGTGTGTGTGTGTGTGTGTGTCTCTCTCTCTTTGTTGCCCGAAAGCTCACTTTCTGACAGTCATTTTGTTGTGCTTATCTGTGACTCAGCATCTTTGCTATATGGTGATTAGCAACTATCTTTTTCATAGTACTGTTACAGTCCATCCTGGATTTTCCATTGTGTGATTGTGTACCATGTTAACATTTTGTTTTGCATAACGTTCTTCAATGGTTTGTCACAATATAAGCAAAATGGAGATTGTTAGTGAAATCAATTTCTTGTTACAGGGACAATTTAATTGAACACCTACATATGGAAATAGCACGCCTTCGTCAAGAAATTCAGAGACTAACAGCAGAGCACAAAAGGATTGTGGAACAATTGAATGAGCGGATAATGGACTTGGAGACCCAACTAGCAACAAAGGTTTTTTGAACTGAAGACTATAGAGAATAATAGCTTCATTAGAAGGGTTAACTTTGGTGGACTTGTGTGTAAAATTGAACTGAAGGCAATTGTCTTCAATTGATCATTTGCATAACCATTTCTATCAGACCCATTTTTGTGTAGTGCACGCCTGCCCCATTTTTGTGTAGTGCACGCCTGCCCCATTTTTGTGTAGTGCACGCCTGCCCCATTTTTGTGTAGTGCACGCCTGCCCCATTTTTGTGTAGTGCACGCCTGCCCCATTTTTGTGTAGTGCACGCCTGCCCCATTTTTGTGTAGTGCACGCCTGCCCCGTTTTTGTGTAATGCACGCCTGCCCGGTTTTTGTATAATGCACGCCTGCCCCGTTTTTGTATAATGCACGCCTGCCCCATTTTTGTATAATGCATGCCTGCCCCGTTTTTGTATAATGCATGCCTGCCCCGTTTTTGTATAATGCACACCCACCCCTTTTTTGTATAATGCATGCCTACCCCATTTTGGTATAATTCATGTATAATGTGTAAAATAAATATTTCATTGTATTAGTGGCAGTGTACAATATAAATTACTGGATGTGTCTATCTTCACTGGATGAGTAAGCCACAGCACAGAATAATCAGCTGGAAGTATTTGATTTGCTACATTGTGTGTTGACTTAGAGGTAAAAATATGTACTGAGGTACCTGCTGTTTTGTTTTCAAAATTGCTCATTCACCCGCTTTGGTCTGTGTGTTTGAGGCAGTGTAGTCTAGCATTCTCCAAGAATTACTGCACTTGCTGTGACGTTGAGATTGGTACAAACTGGAGACTCTGTCTCCCAGAGAGAATATAAGAAAAGCCAGTTACAGTTGAAAGTAGCAGATACGACAACATTCCTTTTTAACTGTATTGGCAGATAAGATAGAAGAAATGTGAATATTAAAAAAAATGAAAACCATATGAATTGCAAAAAAGGTAAGTACTGGTGAATAGGAAAATGAAAGGGGGTTGCTTCTTCTCATCCCCTTGTCCCTTGTCTTCGTTTGTAGTATATGTGCAGCACAATGGTTCATTAAAGATTATTGACAGTTAAATTTTTTACTTATTTATTTATTT
Organism: Schistocerca serialis cubense; assembly: GCF_023864345.2. Lineage (NCBI taxonomy): Eukaryota > Metazoa > Arthropoda > Insecta > Orthoptera > Acrididae > Schistocerca > Schistocerca serialis. The sequence goes on from NC_064638.1 coordinate 75,593,509, forward strand.
TTGTTGATATTTGCAACACCATGATGCAGCATGATAATAAATTTTCATATATCCTAGTTGCTGTGTGGGGTTTGGATATTATTCTTCAGCTTGAGAAGTTCAGATTCTTTAGCTCAGCTGAACACACTTTGAGCAGACATTGGTGTGGGACATGTTACTGAACACTAATTCTGGCAGTCATTGACTGTTTTGAATAATAATTTAATGTATCTGCAAACATCTTCTTGGAACTCATATGGTGAAATGCCTCAATTATATTTCCAGTTGTGTAACCCTGGGAGAAACACATTACCCCACTGTAAACAATGTCTTCTACCATCTGTACTCTGCATTTTGGTAATTTCATATAAAATACCTCCAATCATTACCATGTCCCTATGTGAAATGTGATGTCCACATTTATAGATGGAAGGCGTCCTTGCCATTGTAGAGAGTTCCACGTCAATCGCTTGTATCAACTGCTTCCCATTTGATCAGACAAGCTGAGAATATACCTCCTTATATGATAAGAATGGGTTTTGGATAAATTCTGGTAATTGTTTCCATAAATCACTGTAGACAACAAAGATATTGTTTGCACCTTTCACTGTTGTTATGGGGAACATTAGGGATAATGTTTTTTGCATCTGAACTAATATAAAATGCTTAAAACTCCAGGTCAGTAGGATTTTATTCCTCATTGAAGAGGAACATGGGGTGATAGATGATTTTATCTGCTTAGTGATGAAACATTGTCGATTGTCAACGGTTCTAATGCTTCAGTGACCTTGTAAGTTTCTGTAGTGAGCCACACAAAGAAGGGGTCACAAACCCAGTGAACACACTTAGGGAACCTCAGTGATACTGTTGCACTGAGGTGTTACGCCACAAAGAGAAATTTCATAATGGCAGTGGAGCAGGAGGTTAGTATTTAGTATTGTGTGACTGTTGAATTAAGACATGGATATCAGAATCCATACATATTTCTTTGCAGTATTGAGAGTAAAATTACCATACATTTCTTCAGTCAAACATAATATATGTAGTTCATTTGGAATAAATTTTTGTGTAGTGGTGGCTAAGTGACAAAGCTCTCATATATGACAAGATGGTTCCAGTTTGTTTTATTTGTGGTGGAAAATCGTGGTTCCGCCATTCCAAGCCGATCTTCAGGCTCTTGTTAATTCATTTTGACTTTTCAGCCGAGTAACCGTCTTTCATTGGGTGATATGCTGTTTCCTTGATAAACAGTGACCTGCATTAGTTTTGATATGTTATAAGATTATAAAAATATACAAATTGGAAGCATTAAAAGTGTGTCGTATGGTTGAGGCATTGCTTGGCACATAAACAAAACTGCTGAGCTTTATTGATAAACCAGTATTCACAGGTAATAGAAATGCACATGCTGTACTGGCTGATTACATTGTGCCAGAAATACAGACCAACTGGTGTGAGGAACTGTGTTAAGTGGAGTAAGCAAGGGCAGAAAGGAGGCAGGGTCGAGGGGGGGGCAGCAAGTATGTGAAATGGGAATGTGGCACCAGTGAGCTTGCTCTGGCACAGGTAGGGAGAGTTGTGTATGGGACACTGTGACTTAACAGGAGTAGAACAAAGGAAGAAGGTAAACTGTGAGAGGTAGTTGGGTGTGAGTGCAGGGGTGGAAGTTGGTTTGGGACAGAGGGTGGTGATTTAGGCCAGGGAGATTATAGGAATAAAGAATGTCTTGAAGGATAATTTCTATCTATGTATTTCTGAGAATCTGTTGTTGTTGGGAAAGGATCCAGATGGCTTGGACTGTGAAACACCCATTGGAACTGAGTGTGTTGTGCTCAGCAGAATGTTCCGCCACTGGACAGTTAACCCAGCCCATGACAACATCAGTTACAACAGAACTTGTCTATGATACAGCTCCTTTCACAGGTGACCCTGCCCCTGGATAGACTGTAATTGTAAAGGGATTGGAGTAGGGTGTGCTCGATGCTTGCATTGGATAAGTCTTGCATATGGATCTACTGCAGGGGTATGATTCGTGTGGTAAGGTTCGGAAGTATGTATATTGCATAAGAATGGAATACCACATTGAGAGGTGCTTGAATACAAGTGTGACATTGAAAATAAATCTTTGGATAGGACTGAAATTTATGTAGGATTGATAATGCTGTTAGATAGGTTGCCAACAGTGTTTTGGGTTTGTGTCGTATGTTTTGAGGGATGTTGGGAAGGAGTTTGGGCTATGTGGATATGCAGGAAGTCAGCAAGGCAGGGTCCAAGTCCTACTTGGGTTTGATGAGGCAGTTCACTTGAGGCACGATAGGTATTGTTTGCAACTGATATTCCAAAATGGATGTTGGATGTCAGTAAATTGGAAATGTTTAGGGGTGGTGCAAAGACTGCTGCTCAAAATTTTTATGGCAGTGATTTCAGTTTGGTAGATGGGGTGCAGGTAGTTAAGGTTGCTTGGTAAAAGGATTTTCTGAAGGGAGCAGAGGTGATGTGGAGCTTGTTTCATGATTTGTTTGTCCAGTGTTAGATTAGTGATGGATAGGGACAGGCAGACTTTGAAGATTTGAAGGTTGTCGTGAAAGGAGTGGTGGTATTCAGAAAAAGTAATTTTTATGGCTGGCATGTTTGAAAGCATGGAGGGGAGGAGGAGGAGATTGTATGGGTCAGGTGGCATTTATACAACAGGATGTGGGACTACAGGTAGGAATACTTTTCTGGACCAACATAGATCGATAGAACAGGCACCGCCTGAGAATGAAATGTTGCTGTAAGGGGGGAAAAGGGTTGTAAATGAGTGAAAAACATGGGTAAACAATTTTGGAAATACTGGAAGTAAAATTGCCTGGTGTACACTGAGGTGACATGCACATACACAAATGTTGGTAGTTTCATGTACATAAGATATGAATTGGTGGAGGTGTCATTTGTTCTCGGATGATTCATGTGAAATGGTTTCCCATGTGATTATGACCACATGATGGGAGTTAAGACTTTGTAGTGGAATAGTAGTTGGAGGTGGTTGCATGGGACATACCATTTTGGAATTTATTAAGGAATTCAGTATTTCAAGATCAACAGTGTCAAGAATGTGCTAAGAATACCAAAGTTCATCTCACCACGGACAACGCAGTGGCTGACAACCTTCATTTAACGACAGAGAACAGTGGCGTTTGTGTAGATTTATCATTGTTAACAGACAATAACCACAGAAGTCAACGTAGGATGTACAAGGAATGTATCCATTAGGACAGTGTAGCAAAATTTGGCGTTAATGGGCTATGGCCGCACACAACCTATACGAGTGCCTTTGATAACAGCGTGAAATTGCCTTCAGCACCTGTCCGGGGCTTGTGATGACAATGGTTGGAGTCTAAATGACTGAAAAACTGTGATCTGGACCGACGGGTCTCGATTTCAGTTAGTAAGAGTTGATTGCAGGGTTAATGTCTGGGGCAGTCCCTGCAGAGGCAAGGACCCAAGTTGGCAACAAGGCACTGTGCAAGTTTATGCTGGCTCCATAATGGTGTGAGCTGTGTTTACATGGAATTGACTGGGTCCTGTGGTCCAACTGAACTGATCATTGATAGAAAATGGTTCTGTTCAACTACTTTGACCATTCACATCCATTCATGCCTGGTTTGAAGAACATTCTGGACACTCAAATCATTTGACAGCCCAGATTGACTGACATGAATCGTATCAAACATTTATGGCACTTAATTGAGAGGTCAGTTCATGCACAAAATCCTGCATATGCAACATATTCACAATTATGGATGCCTGTAGAAGCAGCGCAGCTCTATATTTCTGCAGGGCACTTTCAGGGATGTGTTGAGTCCGTGCCACATTGAGTTGCTGCACTGTGCTGGGCAATAGGACACAATATTTGGAGGTGTCCCATGACTTTTGTCACATCAGTGTAAGTTAGAGGAAAAAGCACGAAGCAAACATCTGAAGCAGATGTAGGAAAAGTGAAAATAATACACACACAAGGTGGCTGAAGGATCTGTCAAAAATTGCTTCACAGTTTGAGAATTGAAAACATAAAAAGAATTTACACTGTGAGTTGTAGAATGGTTCCACAGTTAAGAGACGTTTATTTTAATATCGATGATTGTTGCACTTCTCCTCACCCCAGTATGCTTTCTTTGTGGTTGTTGAACTCTACCTCTTTGATGGCTCCATAAAAAGGCCCTAACAGTCAACAGTATCTGCATGCCTAGAAATGGGAAAAATCTTATCTATAATCCTCTCATCTGTCCCAAAGTGGTATTCTGCCACCCACCCACTTGCAAAATATGCTAGTACATCCTTACCTAGTAACAACCCCTTGCCACATGGGTTGTACCCCAGTGGAAGACCCAGGGGCAAGACCTGTTTTATGCACCCACCCAGAACATCCAGTCCAGTCCTGTCACAGGCATCATCACCTACCGTATTAGAGGAACTTTAAGTGAGCATGACCACCAATCAGCTGTGTGCAGAAATGAACGGTCACTGACAAACTGTGGCCAATTGCGGTGCATGCTGGTGAACACAACATGCTAGATGTCAGTGTCCACTTCACAACCCAAGCTATGAGGATCATTTCCCCTTGTTTCTCTAAAATATGTATATGAGAATTGTCCTTGCAAGACAGTAATCTTGTTATCCTCTTGGGCTCGATCTCTGCTAGCCTCTGTCCCACATGGACCTCCACCCCTTCCCCACGACCTCCACATTACTCGGTCTACATTCACACTCCTCTCTGCAGCCCTGTTTCTCAGTCCTGCCTCCCCTTCCACCTCATTATGCACTACCCACAACTCTCCATGCAGTTCACTGGTGCCATATTCCTGTCCAGTACACTTGCTACATCTTCTCCAAGCAGTCAGCCAACATACTCCAATGCTTTCTCCAATTTCTCACCTTGTTTCTCCACTCGCCCATCTACCCAACTCAACCTATCACCCCATTCAAGGGCAGTGTGGTCGGCCGGGACAAGACAGTATAGTTGGCCAGCACAGGACAGTTATTATAATTATAAAAATATATTACAACTTGAGTCACAATAGCAGTGTACTGCTTGATAAAAATTTCACATGATCTTTGTAACTAGTGTATTGTTTATTGATGTAAAGGGATTCACTATTTTTTTTTCAGGACAGTGAACTTCTTCAGGAAAAACAGCTGAAGGATGACCTACTTCAGCAGACAGAGGATTTTTCAAGATACCAGGAAACAGAAAGTAAAACAATTTACTGTCTCAAAATCAGTTTATTATTTTCTCTGTTGAGATTAAATTACATTTTCATTTGTTTATTGTATTACTTGTATTACAGAGAAGGCCAAAACAATAGAGGAAAAGTTTCAGAAATTAAAGGAGGTGTACACAAAACTGAGAGAGGAACATATTCAGCTAATACGACAGGTAATAATTTCTTGTTCAAACAGTTGCTTTCAACCTTACTATAAAATTCTTTGTAAAGGGAGGATTTCCTGTTCACAACAGAAATATTGACCATGTGGATGTCATTATCTGTATAATTAAAGTGAAATGCTTTCAGAAAATATTGGTTGTGAAAAGAGATCGCATGGTCCTATGGAGGAAATTAATGGTGTTGATGGATAAATAACTGGAAGGATTCATAGTCTTGGTACATTTTGATTTATTTAAACATTTTTTGGCATCAGATCTATGACCTTCAGGTTTTAAAAAGAGCAGAGAAAAGGAAATGTAGTTGTAAATTGACATGTTTCTTGCATGTCACTGCTCTTTTTAACATGTAAAATGATGCTTGTAAAGTTGAAACTGGTAAATGTTTAAATAAGTCAAAATGTGACCAAGATTAAGAATTTTTCAGTTTATTTAATATTTGTCCTCTTTAAATGTGAATGAACAGACACAAAAAAGTATTGTGGCTTACCTGTAAAATTTAAATAGCTACTGGAACATGTAAGGAACATTATCCAAATGTGATCATATCAACTTCTGTAAATATCTTGCCTACTGTAATAATGTATTATTACTTCTAGTCTTTTACTCTCATATAATTTCAGTTTAAATAAAAAGAAACTATAGTGATGTGATTAGTTGAGGGAGATCTACACTCCTGGAAATGGAAAAAAGAACACATTGACACCGGTGTGTCAGACCCACCATACTTGCTCCGGACACTGCGAGAGGGCTGTACAAGCAATGATCACACGCACGGCACAGCGGACACACCAGGAACCGCGGTGTTGGCCGTCGAATGGCGCTAGCTGCGCAGCATTTGTGCACCGCCGCCGTCAGTGTCAGCCAGTTTGCCGTGGCATACGGAGCTCCATCGCAGTCTTTAACACTGGTAGCATGCCGCGACAGCGTGGACGTGAATCGTATGTGCAGTTGACGGACTTTGAGCGAGGCCGTATAGTGGGCATGCGGGAGGCCGGGTGGACGTACCGCCGAATTGCTCAACACGTGGGGCGTGAGGTCTCCACAGTACATCGATGTTGTCGCCAGTGGTCGGCGGAAGGTGCACGTGCCCGTCGACCTGGGACCGGACCGCAGGGACGCACGGATGCACGCCAAGACCGTAGGATCTTACGCAGTGCCGTAGGGGACCGCACCGCCACTTCCCAGCAAATTAGGGACACTGTTGCTCCTGGGGTATCGGCGAGGACCATTTGCAACTGTCTCCATGAAGCTGGGCTACGGTCCCGCACACCGTTAGGCCGTCTTCCGCTCACGCCCCAACATCGTGCAGCCCGCCTCCAGTGGTGTCGCGACAGGCGTGAATGGAGGGACGAATGGAGACGTGTCGTCTTCAGCGATGAGAGTCGCTTCTGCCTTGGTGCCAATGATGGTCGTATGCGTGTTTGGCGCCGTGCAGGTGAGCGCCACAATCAGGACTGCATACGACCGAGGCACACAGGGCCAACACCCGGCATCATGGTGTGGGGAGCGATCTCCTACACTGGCCGTACACCACTGGTGATCGTCGAGGGGACACTGAATAGTGCACGGTACATCCAAACCGTCATCGAACCCATTGTTCTACCATTCCTAGACCGGCAAGGGAACTTGCTGTTCCAACAGGACAATGCACGTCCGCATGTATCCCGTGCCACCCAACATGCTCTAGAAGGTGTAAGTCAACTACCCTGGCCAGCAAGATCTCCGGATCTGTCCCCCATTGAGCATGTTTGGGACTGGATGAAGCGTCGTCTCACGCGGTCTGCACGTCCAGCACGAACGCTGGTCCAACTGAGGCGCCAGGTGGAAATGGCATGGCAAGCCGTTCCACAGGACTACATCCAGCATCTCTACGATCGTCTCCATGGGAGAATAGCAGCCTGCATTGCTGCGAAAGGTGGATATAGACTGTACTAGTGCCGACATTGTGCATGCTCTATTGCCTGTGTCTATGTGCCTGTGGTTCTGTCAGTGTGATCATGTGATGTATCTGACCCCAGGAATGTGTCAATAAAGTTTCCCCTTCCTGGGACAATGAATTTACGGTGTTCTTTTTTCAATTTCCAGGAGTGTATGTACCAAGTGTGGAACATTCAAGGACTGTGTGTTAATTTGGTTTATATTTATTTAAGATACATATTTAACATAGAATGAATCAAAATATTTGGTTAGGTGGCGAGGGAAGAAATTTTACTTTCAGTACCAGGCCAAGTGATGGAATACAGTAATCTAAATCTTAGCCATCACACATTCATCTCTGTAAAGAAATTGAGTTTCATAAACAGGGTATTATTAAGGAACAGTTCAGTATGGGATAATGTGCACTGCTGTGGTATTAGATGTCATCAGTGCTGGCTCTTAATGACTGAGACATTACAGAATGTTACTTTTAACCAGTTGTCATCTCTTCAGAACTTGACACTCAGGATCTACACTATCTGTGGCTCCCTGGGTATAGAAGTTTTAGCAGACACTCATAACAGTCTCACTATTGCCTTGCTGCACTTCAGTTTCTATAAAGCTGCTTTCCTTGTGAATTTTCCCTGGCAAGAGTGCTTGGGCTTAACCATTCCACTCAGTACGTCATGTCTCTAGGGGTACTGTATTTTTAAATCAATAGATCCTTTCCTGAAGAACTGCAGTAATCTTTCACTGAACAACAACCTCAGCTCTCTTTGTCGGTGTGTACATCATTCTTGCATATATTCTCCTTTCCTGTGCCCCATACTGTTATTCACTTAACTGATAATCTCCATTCCGTTTTCATTATTCAGTATTGGATTTCATTGAAGTAGTTAGTATCGAGATGGCAGTAAGCATAGTTTAGAATTAAACTGGTACCATGTGGTAAATTTGCTATCAGAATTTTTGTTATCATGTGAGTGAGTACGTATGATTGCCAAACTTGGGTTATTTTCAAAATATATGACGGGGTCATTTGGAAAATTGGAGATACCTGGAGGCAATTAAAATCAAAAATTGGCCTGAGTAAATGAGGAAACTAGTAAGGTTTAAGTTAAGAAAGGACTGATAAGCATCTGAGATAGGACCAAGTCTGCTAGTGCTGGGTATGGGATAAAGGCAGTATACAGCAAGCATGTAATCTACCCTCAAATTAATGATGCATTTTCAGTGCCAGTGATTCACTAATTCCTTATCTCTGTGTGTATATATCCTGGTGTTGGCTTCATTAACATATCTGCAACTGATTTGAGGTAGGAAAACATATCTTTTCCATTGCATGATGATAAGATGTAATTTGTTAACAGGTAACATACTTTCATAAGTTACGACATTATCAGTCAACTTGATTCAGAAATATATTACTTTCCATGTGACAGGTTTCAAAGATTTTTTCCTTTTCATTTCTTCCCCACCTTTCTTTACTAAACTATAATAAATTTTACATTATTGCTAACTCAGTTTCCTCGCATTGGTTCCAGCCTACATTCATCTTGTTCCACTTCACTATTAAAAGATTTTATTTTCTGTCTTGGATCTCCTGCTTATATTTCTCAACAACAAAAATAAATTTTTTCTTCCTTGTAGTATTGTTAATATCCAGTGGCAACTCCTATTTTTATTGCCTTTTGGCCAGCGGATTAATCACTATTCACTATGAGCACTTAGTATCACCATAAATAACTCTGGGAGTATCCAGCATGTGCTATACAACAACAGTGAGGATGAGCTTGAAAAGACTCAAAAACTACAGTGGTGCGCTAAACTTCAGGAGAAAAGTAACTTTTGCATGATGTCAGTGTGGTGAAATTTGGACCATACTGGTCCATTGAAAGACAAGCTACAGTATAGTATAGAAGGTAACTGAAATAAATACACAGTAAGATCAACAGAAATGAAATATTCAGAGGCAATTATTACATTGAAGTCATCACAATTTATGATGGTATCCTGAACGTTACATATGGGGGACGTTCTTGAAACGAGGATATATGGCGAATGGCCTGGTCTGCTTGTTCCACTGACTTAAATCCCATGGAGCACATACAAGATGTATTTGGTTGATGTATTGTAGGATGACCACATCCTTACCCAACATGTGGCCAGCATAGGATCACATTGCAAATTATGTTTTGCTATCTGTGGTGATCTTACACCCTATTAAGGACCATATTAAATTCAGTTACTACACAGTCACGTTTTTTACAGTATCCATGATAGATAAGCTCAATCACTTAATTGGCAGTACGGTAGCTTCCATGAATGCTTGGCTATGACATGGTGTATTCTCTGTTTGGTGTTCCAAGGACTCTGTTGCTAATTGATGCCATTCCTATGAATGAGCTGTGTAACAGTTTGGAAAAACGCCTTGTAACACCTGAAAGGCTGCAATTTCTGTGCAATGCATACCAAACTTATTTTATATTATTATTAACTGGCTGTCTTGCCAGCCAGTCAAGAGGGTAAAATTTTCACTCAGAAGAAATTCACTGTCTTGAGTTCAACATGAATGGGAATTGTACATAAGAGTACATTTGCAGCAGTTGCACCTCTGCAGAGTTGCCCATGGAGCTGGGTGCAGTCTCTCTCTACTTCTGGCTACTAAGTTTTCTTTGAAGTACAAGCTGAGATATACGTCTCTGTGTAACCTTCCATTGTGATGTCTTCACATACCAGAACCTCATTATTCTAGTCTGAGTTTGGACTAATTGATTATCCAGTCTTGAAGTACCTGTATCCATCATAAATGAGCCCATCTCTGCCCTGCCTTGAATGAGACACATACTGTTGATATTTAGTATGCAGTCATTCATTCCAAGCCAGCAGCTACAACACTACAAGAAAGAATCATATTCACTATTCTGGGTTAAATCTGACTTTGGTACAGAAAGGGGTGAATTATGCCACCACAAAAGTCTTTGGTCATTTATCAAATTGCATTAAAATTCTGACAGATAACCAACAAATATTTAAAAACAAATTCAAAGAATTTCTGATTGACAACTCTTTCTCCTCAGTCGGTGAATTTTTAGATATTAAGTAGTAAGTGGCAAAAAAAAAAAAGAGAGAGAAAAAAAAAAATTATATTCTGTAAGGAAAACTTATGTTAAACTGACAAGTTTCACATCATTATGAAGTGTTGTATTCATGATCTATGGAACAAGTATTAATGAAATGTTGTTGTTGTGGTCTTCAGTCCTGAGACTGGTTTGACGCAGCTCTCCATGCTACTCTATCCTGTGCAAGCTTTTTCATCTCCCAGTACCTACTGCAACCTACATCCTTCTGAATCTGCTTAGTGTATTCATCTCCTGGTCTCCCTCTACGATTTTTACCCTCCACGCTGCCCTCCAATGCTAAATTTGTGATCCCTTGATGCCTCAAAACATGTCCTACCAACCGATCCCTTCTTCTAGTCAACTTGGCCACAAACTTCTCTTCTCCCCAATCCTATTCAATACTTCCTCATTAGTTACGTGATCTACCCACCTTATCTTCAGCATTCTTCTGTAGCACCACATTTCGAAAGCTTCTATTCTCTTCTTGTCCAAACTGGTTATTATCCATGTTTCACTTCCATACATGGCTACACTCCATACAAATACTTTCAGAAACGACTTCCTGACACTTAAATCTATACTCGATGTTAACAAATTTCTCTTCTTCAGAAACGATTTCCTTGCCATTGCCAGTCTACATTTTATATCCTCTCTACTTCGACCATCATCAGTTATTTTACTCACTAAATAGCAAAACTCCTTTACTACTTTAAGTGTCTCATTTCCTAATCTAATCCCCTCAGCATCACCCGATTTAATTTGACTACATTCCATTATCCTCGTTTTGCTTTTGTCGATGTTCATCTTATATCTTCCTTTCAAGACACTATCCATTCTGTTCAACTGCTCTTCCAAGTCCTTTGCCGTATCTGACAGAATTAGAATGTTATCGGCGAACCTGAATGTTTTTATTTCTTCTCCATGGATTTTAATACCTACTATGAATTTTTCTTTTGTTTCCTTCACTGCTTGCTCAATATACAGATTGAATAACATCGGGGATAGGCTACAGCCCTGTCTCACTTCCTTCCCAACCACTGCTTCCCTTTCATGCCTCTCGATTCTTATAACTGCCATCTGGTTTCTGTGCAAATTGTAAATAGCCTTTCGCTCCCTGTATTTTACCCCTGCCACCTTCAGAATTTGAAAGAGAGTATTCCAGTTAATGTTGTCAAAAGCTTTCTCTAAGTCTACAAATGCTAGAAACGTAGGTTTGCCTTTCCTTAATCTTTCTTCCAAGATAAGTCGTAAGGTTAGTATTGCCTCACGTGTTCCAACATTTCTACGGAATCCAAACTGATCTTCCCCGAGGTCCGCTTCTACCAGTTTTTCCATTCGTCTGTAAAGAATTCGCGTTAGTATTTTGCAGCTGTGACTTATTAAACTGATAGTTCAGTAATTTTCACATCTGTCAACGCCTGCTTTCTTTGGGATTGGAATTATTATATTCTTCTTGAAGTCTGTGGGTATTTCGCCTGTCTCATACATCTTGCTCACCAGATGGTAGAGTTTTGTCATGACTGGCTCTCCCAAGGCCATCAGTAGTTCTAATGGAATGTTGTCTACTCCCGGGGCCTTGTTTCGACTCAGGTCTTTCAGTGCTCTGTCAAACTCTTCACGCAGTAACTTATCTCACATTTCATCTTCATCTACATCCTCTTCCATTTCCATAATATTGTCCTCAAGTACATCGCCGTTGTATAAACCCTCTATATACTCCTTCCACCTTTCTGCCTTCCCTTCTTTGCTTAGAACTGGGTTGCCATCTGAGCTCTTGATATTCATACAAGTGGTTCTCCTCTCTCCAAGGGTCTCTTTAATTTTCCTGTAGGCAGTATCTATCTTACCCCTAGTGAGACAAGCCTCTACATCCTTACATTTGTCCTCTAGCCATCCCTGCTTAGCCATTTTGCACTTCCTGTCGATCTCATTTTTGAGACGTTTGTATTCCTTTTTGCCTGCTTCATTTACTGCATTTTTATATTTTCTCCTTTCATCAAGTAAATTCAATATTTCTTCTGTTACCCAAGGATTTCTACTAGCCCCCGTCTTTTTACCTATTTGATCCTCTGCTGCCTTCACTGTTTCATCCCTCAGAGCTACCCATTCTTCTTCTACTGTATTTCTTTCCCCCATTCCTATCAATTGTTCCCTTATGCTCTCCCTGAAACTCTGTACAATCTCTGGTTCTTTCTGTTTATCCAGGTCCCATCTCCTTAAATTCCCGCCTTTTTGCAGTTTCTTCAGTTTCAATCTGCAGTTCATAACCAATGAAATGTAATGTAATCAAAAGTAAAATTACCTACGCCATTTTCTGCATTTTTTAGAAAGCAGATGTAGATAAACAGTTACTTCATGCAAGAACTGTAAGTGATCAAACTCAGAGACTGCAAGCAGAAGCAGAAGCAAAATTGCAGGAAATGCAGTTTGAGAGATCAAAAATGGAGCAGAACCTTGTACAGTCAGCAAATGAGGCTAGCGAGCAGGTAGCTGCACTGAAGGCTGCACAAGAAAATGCAAAATTGGAGAATGAGGTTAGTAAAATATATAATATGAGGCTGCCCCACAGCCTTCCCTTTGCCTTTCTTTAGCATGATCCAGTAATTTTACATGTATGATGTGTAGTTTTATTACATGCTTAAAAGTTGGGAAACATTACTACAGTTTGAAATGAAATATGGAATCATATAAGAATGTTTAAAACAATCAAAATAAAATTTAAAATGAAAATGTTTTAACTTACGCATGTTTCATCTGAAGTATTTCTCTTTTGTGTAATACTATTGCTTGAAGGAAGATGGATACGTTTGCTTACAGACACTTGCAGCGCGAGTGGACTGGGTGTTAAAAGAGAAAAGTAATCTTGAAAGTGAACTCCATGATTTGCTATCACAGAAGGAAGAGTTAGATCAACAGTTACAGGAAGCAGAAGCTAAGCATAAAAAATTGCAGGATCAGTTAAAGAAAGAGGCAGAGGATAGAATGAAAAGCATACTTGGTAAGTATTGCTCATGACAAACACGTTGGTGTAAGAACATAAATTGTCAAAATGGAATGAAGTTCCCGTCCCGTTTTTTTTTTTTCTTTCAAAGTGATGCTATGGCAGAAACTTGTGTTCAAGGAATGGATGGAAAATCTCCTAACATAGAAAAAATATTTAATTATAGCGGGTAACTGTACTAAAAAGTGGAAGAAAATGCTTTCTTTGATTTGTAAAATTCCATATGGAGGCTTCCAAAAAGTAGTTGTTGTTCCTATGTATTCATTATTTGTCAGTGGAACAGGAAAGGGAGGAGGTACATTTCTTCAGAAAGTACAGTTCCTTCATATGTCTCTGCGAAGATGAGACTTTAAATATAATTTATGTGGAGTCCATTTACATTTGTCAATATTGGTTAGCTCCAGGATATGAAGTACAATATCACATAAACCATAAGTATTGCTCTCGTAGGGTTCACGAGGACAAGATTGTGGTTTGTACTAATCATAGTGTGTGTAGAGGCACTTAAACAATCATTCTTGCTACACTCCATGCGTGAAAGGAATGAGAAGATGCCCTAGTAATTGGTACTGTAGGAAGTAGTCTCTGCTATGCAGTTCAGTCATTTTCAGACAAGGGATCTCGAAGTAAATGAAAAGAAAACAATTTGAATGTATTAGTGGTTTCAAAAAGGTGGATTCTTAAATAATTTTTTTGAGCTACTGACACTTCATCAGACATATGACCACTTTCACTCAATTAACTAAAATTCTGCAGATTTAGAATTGGAAAGATTGCAACCAAAATTTTAGGCTTTAGTTTTCTTAAATTGAGATCATGCACCTTCTGGTGAATTGTAAGTGATGGTAGCCATTGATTATGATTTCAGGACTGTGAAGTGTATGAGCAACAGTTTGCCAGTAAAGTTGCCTGATTTATGAAGATCTCAGTTTGTGCGGTTCAATATAATTGGGATGAAGGGAAGATATCTTACGTTCAGCGTTTCTAGTCACCATTTTTAAATACATGCTGCTCAATTGTTAAAATAGAGGTACTGATGTCTGGCTTCTTTCCTCGTTCCATGTGCTCTGGCTGATGTGAATAACTGACTGTCTCCCTTCTGTTGAGAAATGACTAACTGGACTACACATCTGCCTTGATTGTTTATTTGGACCCTGTCACTATCTGACAAATGCAAATAACAGTGGACTGGTGATTACTTGGGTTTCACATGCTCAACAGGCTAGCTTCCATTAGCTCTTTACTATAATTTAGCTTGTACTTTTGAAATGAAAGTCATTTACTGTCATCTGAAATGATAAGAATTGGCATCTTAGTATCTCAAATAAAATGTCTGATGAAGCTCTTTTCACTCATTTAATCAATTGAGTCACACTGCCAATTAAAATATAAGAGAACTACCATCGTCCCACAATAGTCAACTGGAGACCAGGAACTGATTTTCCTTGTAAGTCATCCTAAATGCCCCTGTTCATAAGGTATACTGCTTGAACTTTTGGAAGGTTCTGTTTGGCTGCACATTTTTTGCTTTCAAATACTCAGTTTCAAAACTTACAAATAGAATGTAGGTTACATTGTTTATTGGGACTTGACCATCTAAAAACAGCCTTGAGAACGGGATTCTCCTGAACAGTAACTGAAGTCTTCTGCATTATGTTTATTGTTGTATGATTTGTAAATTTAACTGATATTTAAACTTAATATTCTAATTTAACTTTCAGTCAAGTAGATTATTATTATTATTATTTTCGATTATTCCCATTTAAGAGAGCGTTTGAACTTGAATTCCTTTATGATGATTGTTTATGTTATTATTATTATTATTATATCATATCATTGAGTATAGGCTATTTTTTGCTAATTAGGGAGTGATAAAGAAATTTGTAAAATTTGTACTGAGATTCTGAAATTACTTCCATTTTTTTCTAGTATCCTGTGTGGTGCAGGCTGAAACCATAGTGCAGAGAGCAATTCATGAAGTTGACAATCCAGCTTTATCAGCAGTTACGTGTACACCAGGTAATGAATTATGAAACAGATTTTAATAAAAATTTAATGTATAATTTGTTTGCTTATTTCAAAACACGTGCAAAGATATTAATAAACACTGACGTTTGGAAACAGGAGGACAAAGATGATCTAGTCTTCCTTAGCATGAGAATAATGATACGGTCATTATCCTCCATCTTCTCTTGTGTACTGGATTTGTCAGCAACTATATACCTACTATTTTATTTGGCAAGAAGAAGTCGGTAATCAGCATATATTATCCAAATGAATATAGATGTCCATAATTATCAGCAGATATTGTAGTTCCAACAATAAAGAATAAGAGGTTGAATCATGCACTTACTTAATTATCCAATTGCTATTTTTGGAAATGAAGAGTTCAGATGTTAATCATGAAACAACAAAGTTGTAGGAAAATCAGGATTTTTTTTTTTTTTTTCCCTCCAGGAGAAAAAGGAATTGGAAATCTAAAACTTTAGTTATTTCAATTCTGAATTATGTTTACATAGATTTGCAATATTAGTTGAGGGGAGGAAATGTAAAGGAAAAAATCATATTTTAACTGTGGAACTACTATGTATAACATAGATTGCTTTACAAAAATAAACTGTTTTGAGATTTTAAGATGATGTGGGAGCAAAATAAAATAATTATATGTAAAGAATTGTTCCTCCCTCTACTCCACCAAATAACTGCTATTTGCCTACTTCTTAATAAAGTAACAACACGCAAAAGTGATAAATACAGAAGCAAGGCTTTTTTAGAAATGTTTTGTTGGTGCATGTTTTTGTTTTCATATTCTTAGGTGTAAAATCTGTGCCTTTTTGGGTGACATGAAGTCTCTTGAGGGCTCCTTGACATTTGTTTTTATTCCATTTCTTGTTTTTTCCCATCTTTTTAAAGAAAGGGGACCAGATAGTTTTCTATAGTGAAGAGCAGTGGCACTTGTTGAGAAACAGATGTGTACACATTTAGGCCATAGACAGCAACTACCCGAGTGAGTGTTTCAGGCCAGTAACACAACTCTTACCTGTTTCAAAAAGGAATAAGACAACATACATTGCTGAACACTAATGAATACTATCATGCAATTTGAAATATTCTCAAAACTAACTAAATTATTACTGATATTTAGAAAAGAAAACTTCTGCGACATTAAAACTTGTTTGGGAAGATTGAAAAATTTAGAATGAACTTTGGATAGCATGCAGATGATTACATCTCACCTGTTTTATTTAACCACATCCTAGGAAAAACTGAGAGAGGTCATGAAAACACATTTCAAATGAATTCCTGCACCACATAGTAGCACCCATTTCACGTGATATTCAGATGTTGTACTTTAGCCCAGAAGATAATCTCTCAAACATAATGTACACAAATTGCAAAATAGCCATTATGTCACAAGGGGCTGGAAGTAGGAATCCTTTATAGCCAAAATAACTGAAATGTTACAGAAATTGATGCATAACTGCTGCTAACAGGAAAGCTTGCAACTTCCTTGAATGTTGCAGTATTTTTTTAAGATTCTAAGTTGAGGAAGGACTGTTATATTTGAAAGAAGAATTCAAAGATTTTTTTTCCACATAGCATGGATAACTACTCCCAAGAACTGAAAAATGAAGGGAGAAAAGCTTAGGTGCACTGTATAAACATTTTAATATTTATAATTAGGCTACACTGGGCAGGGCATGTATCTAGAATAGCCTACCTTGCATATTTTTCTGAAGGAGGGGAGGAGGAGGAGGACCAAAACAAGACTGAAGGATAAAATGATGGAAAATGTGATAATGTTTAATGAAAGTCATAAATAGATGATTGATACACAGAATGGAATTGAGCAGAAGAGGTTTATTGAGGAGCCATGGTCCCAGCAGTTTTTTCTTGATTACACTATAGTTGTAAAAGTCACTTTTCAGAAATACTGCAGTCACTATAAGAAAATAGGTGTGTAAATTTTGTGTTCCAAAGACTATAATTCACTATATATGGGAGGGTTTTAATTAAAGTGCAGCTACTAACTGAGATCCAGTGTGGGCTGTAATTATCCTAATGGCAGTGAAACTTGATACAATGGAAAAATCCAGGATAGAATGTAAATATAATGTAACGTTTTATGAAAAGGAAAGTGTCACTCACCATATAGCAGATATACTGATTCGCACATAGGCACAACAAAAAGACACTCACAATTTGAGCTTTCTGCGTTTATCTGCGACTCAGCATCTCTGCTATATGGTGAGTGGCAGCTTTCCTTTTAATAATGTTGTGGCTGTGAAACTTGATAGATATTCCAGTGCATTAATGTGGAGCTGATTTAGAACGGAAAAAAATAGTTTTGGCCACAAAGGGGCAAATCTGGAGTTGTGAATGCAAGAAAAACTGACAGAATTATTTTTATTTGAAATATATTACAGATGGGACATAGGCAGAAAATGACAAACAAATGAGAAAGGCACAATGTAGATTTAATTATTAACGTTTGCTTGCACAGTTTGCTCAGTATGAGCTACAGAGATGTCAACAAGATGATGCATCTTTAAGACCGTGTGATCAGCAATTGCTCGCAGTAGTTGTGGCGGAATCTGAATGATTATTTCCTGTATACTGACCTTCAGAGCAAGTAGAGACTGAACATACCCAGATGAACACATTCTTTTAGATATACCTAGAGCCAAAAGCCTCAAGGATTCAGATCAGGTGATCTTGCAGGCCATGCATCTGGGAAACTTTGAGAGATAACATATCGGTGGAAGGTTGCATTAAGCAGATCTTTCACTGGGTGAGCGGCAGGTGGTGTTGCCCCATCTTTCATGAAAACAGTGGTTTACACACCATTGCACTGTTCCAGAAGAGGAATCACATGCTGTACAAGGAGGTCTGAATAATGTACAGACATTACAGTACAAATGACAGACCCTCTGGGTATAGTCTCTGAAAAGAGGAATGTACCAAGAAGAAAGGTAGTTGTGAATACACACCACAAAGTCACATATGGTGAGAAATTCAGAATTTTTCTGCAGATCTTGAGGTTTCAGTTGCTGCACCTTCTGGATCTTGTACAGATGCCAGTGTAAAATAAACTGCATAACTTTCCATATGGTTGACCATGGGATGGACAGTTCTCATGGTACTGCACGAGCGCTTGCACTACCTGGGGCTGCATGGTCAGCTAGAGTAAAGACAGCTTTGTTGAGACTTCCACCAGGGTAGGATGCTATCCTCTTCCAAGTGCCACACTAAACTAACCCATTTTTGTGAATTTCATTATCATAATCTTTAAATTATTTAATGACATTGGGCCTCTCATCAAATCTTTGTCAGAGATACTCGCTCGATGCAGCACTGTAACCACTGCAATTCACATAAAAGTGTTTCACTAATAGTGCACGGTCTCTCTTCTCAATAGTCTCACCATTTATTCACATAATGGCTAGTCACATGACTGTGTATATCATACAAACAGTGTACAGTGCTTTATTTGCATCTGGTCACCAAAATTGAAACTACGCACCTCCCCCCTCTAGTGTAAATTGGTTCCACTTTAACACATTAGCGTATCTACCAAATTTTGCTACCATATGATAATTACAGTTCCCACTGGACCTCAGTGGGCAGCTGCACTTTAATTATAACAACTCAGTACTTTAAATTTTGACCATTCTGATAAATGTTTGTCTATTTTTTATTTATTATTTACAGTGTTACAAATCTAACAGTACTTGAATTCAATTAGAATGTACTCTTTGTTTGCTCTCTTACTTAACTGATAAAATGTGAAGGAATTTTGTGCTTTCTATTTCTAATTTTATTCAACATAATTGTGATTTGTCGTTAATCAAAGAATGATCATTTATCTCAAATATTCTGTATCAGCCACAGAGTTGCTTCGAACTATCATCTCACAGCATCTTGCATGGATTTGTAAGTGAAATAAACAGCTTACATAGTAAAAAGCATCCAGTTTGTTTATTATCCCCTTTGATTGCTAGCTGTTCTTGTAGCTGCTTGTAGGCATATAATATATAAGAGCATTTCTTTGAGGTGGAAGCAAATATAAGAAAAGTAATAAATGTATTGCAGATGTTACTAAAAATTTCACCTCAGTAGTGAAATGATTACAAAATTCTTATTAAAAGTTATTAGTCTTATGTTTTTATTAAACTGATCACTTTTTAGATTAAATTACTTGACATGTCGTGAAGGAAAATTGGGTTTTAATACATTTTTATTAGATAATGAATATGTTGTGTTTGATTTCCAGTCCAAAAATTTGAGGGATGATCCGTGATCCGTTGGTGCCTTTTTCCTGGCATGAATAATTGTCCATGTAATGAGTTTCCAAATTGCAAAAATGTGCAGGTGTACCTTCAGTAGTATCATGCTCCTAAAGCACTTTGGTGTTCAAACCAGGCTTAGACATGTACTTCTTTTTAATCATCAAGTGTAGTGATGTGTATAAACCCAAGATTTAAATACATTATAAACATATGTAATTTCCATAAATTACTTCACATTAGTGCTGGAAAATCTCTTTAAAGTATCCAGAGACATTCTCTCTTTTGTGAGCACTGCAATCAATCATTTGGATGTTAACCCGTGGTTATCAACTAAATGACTGATACTTCAATGAGAGAGTGTGTAGCGATGCACTCCTACTGCGCTGTAACAGATTTTGCATGACCCAGCAAAAGACAACATTGTGATCATTTTTTCTCATGTCATAAGTGTGGAGTATCTGCTTCAGGTGGCCCATTAAATTATAACGAGTGTGGTAAGATAAGACCTCTTGTTCTGAACTGTATGCAAACCACTGCAGCACCACGCACACAGTCGTTAGAAGACTGTGGTAGATTAGCTTTACCTACAGTATCTCAAATCCATTTATTTGTATCTTGTATTTGCTTTAGTCTCTGAGTTTGATCACAGCAAAGTACAAATAAAAGAACTTGAGGTACCATGGGCGAAGTTGATCTCTGTCGGAGAAGATCATTTTACTATTTGCATATTCCCTTGATCGCAATGTTAGCTTAGCTTCATTGAGCGTACTTGAAGAACATTAACAGTGTTTTTTTTAAACTGTGTAAACTGATTCCCCACGCATCCCCAGTCCCTCCCCCTCCCACAGGCCAAGCTCCACACTGCAGCCAGTTGCATCTAATGGCTGCTGACGTCATATCTCCCCACCATCTATCTAGTGCTTCCCACACCAGCACACATTTGTTGTACAGCACACTACTCCACCATTCCAGCACTGACACAGGGCGTGAAGCATTACGTTGCAGGGTGAGTCTGATCTTACTGCTACCTTAGAGTTTGCCCTCGACCAGTAATCAACCACTCCTCCCTTACACCCCCACCCTACCAATCTACAAGTGCATAAAACTTGGTTTCATGCTTTTCTCAGCCACTGCATCAGCTCACGCGGATCATCACAGTCCAGTGCACGCTCCTGTCACATCACCCGGCTGAACCCCACCGCCATCCACCTGCTGCATTTCAGTTCCTGCAATCCCGACTGTTGTTTGCTTCCAGAGAGACAAAATTTGCAGGCTCCTCAACTACCAGTGACTCCATGCACTTCACCCTAAAAGTTGCGCAGCTCGAGCCCTACAGAGGTGTGTGACATCATCGCAGGCGTACCACAGTCTGGCAGGTTTTGTGTGTTGAAAAACTGCCCCTGTTAGAAATGCAGTGAACATTGGAGGTCCCTGGCAGCCCCAGTCATTCTTTTTTATGGAGCGCTCTGTTCGTCAGAGGAGTTGGGCCATGTACGACTGCAAGCTCCTCACGTTACCAGAGGTGGTGAAGTACCTGATTGATGGCGCCAACCTGATGTGCAGCACTTGGGACCCAAGAGTGGAGGCCGCCCTGCTGTTGACACCACCATCTGCCCCAGCAGAGCTGCCTAAGACACCTGCCACCTCACTCCCACCACCGGACCCATCCTCTGGTGTGAGGTGACAAAACCATGTCTTCAGGCAGCGAGGTACCTGCCACCACCCCCACGATATCAGCACATGGTTCTTCCACAATGCGTGACCCAGTCCACCGAGAGGCAGCAGCAGAGGTGCCTACAGCTCCCAGCTGGCGAGCTGTGGCACAGGACATCATGTGTTCAGCCACACATGCAGGGTGCGCTATGTGGTGCTCGCTGTGCGTGATCTACCTGAGCACCAGCACACTACTGTGGCTCCATCAGGCTGCATCCCCCCCCCCCCCCCCCCCCCCCCCCCGCAACTATCTGTACCCCAGCACACCCAACTAAGCCTGCCCCAACCGCACTGTGTTGCCACCGCCCACCCCGACTGCCAGTATGGCGTGGTGTTATCTCAGAGCTGAGCTTGTGATGTGACACTCGGAGGCCATTGTGTACCATGCCGCCACTCTTTCACAGACACTGGCAGCCACAGCCTTGGTCTTGCCGCCACCACACCTCCACCAGTGGCACTCCACTGATCGACGCTGGGAGTGGCTGCTACATCCTGCAACCTGTCCTCTTCCCCCAGGGGCTCACCACTCTTAGGTGCTTGGCTACCACAGGCCCCCAGCCTTTGCAGCATCTTTTCCCTTCTGTGCTTTGTGTGTTTCCTCTTGCTGTTATTTTTCCCCTCCCTTGGGGAACAGAATTGGGGTGCTATTGAGAATGTTCCGCATTGTCTGTCGCTGACCTAAGAATAGTCTCCCCATTGTTTTCTGTTTCCTTTTCCTTTCTTTGTTTACCTTCTCCTATCCATCCTCAGCTTCAGAGTTTGAGGTTCCTCTGTCTTCATCCTCCCTGTGTGCTCCTGAAGGCCGACCCATGCATCTGATGCATAACAGGTGACAGGGTAACGCATAATTCCTAGCCCTGGGTTGACAGGTTGGGTTTGCCCAGGGAGGGGTGATTGCTTGAGCTGCTAGCTTCCCAAATTGCTGATTGGTCCAACTGTCAGGTGTCCTGGAGGTGTGAAGTGAGGTGTGAACAGTTACCTAAGACGAGTGCACTCCCTTGTGAAAGGGATCCCCATGTTGGAAGGAGTGTGCCATCTGAGACACTGGCAATCTTGGAGGATTTTCTCGTAATGAGCCAATCATCTTCACAATCAACGTTTACAAAATGTAAATGCAATTAGGCTAGCGATTCAAAAAACCCTTCCAGCTGCACCATGGTTCCTCATGGTTTCACATACTGAAGATGGTCAGTCCTTTGCAACGGCAAATCCATTTATTATTCAGAAAGGTGTTGGTGCAATTGCCAGCCCTGTGAAATCCTGCTCTCGTTTGCGGTAAGGCACTTTGCTTTTGGAGACCAATTCTAATTCTCAAGCACAAAAACTGCTTGCTGCTTCACTTCTCTATGGCTGTCCCATTCGTGTCGAGGCCCATAGAACTCTGAATTCTTCACGTGGTGTTATTTACACTAGACTGCTTGATGGTCTGACTGAGGCAGAAATTCAAACATACCTCTCTGATCAGGGCGTCATTGCAGTCCATTGGCTGATGAAAAAAGTAGATTCATCCCTAGAGCCCCCACGTACTCTTTTTCTCACTTCTGATAGTGGTGCTTCCATCAGAGTTCAAAGCAGGCTATGAAATTACCACAGTCTGATTGTACATTCCGACCCTGATGGGCCCAGTGTCATTGTTTCAGCCACACTCGAATGTCTTGTCAACACCCAGCCAAATGTGTAACATGTGGTAGGGATGCGCATGAGTGCGATTGTCCGCCGCCTCGTGAGTGCTACAGTGCCACCTTTACTATGAGGAGCTAGATCATGCTCTCAGTTCATCCCATTCCTCTGCCACAGGATCAGACGCTGTTCACATTCAGATGTTGTAACACTTTTCTTTTGCAGGCAAGCACTTTCTGCATAAGGCCCTCTATTGTTTGTGATCTACGCACTTTAAAAAAAAAGTTAAGCATCACCTCGGTTCAGAGAATTCCGGAACGTACAGAAATTGGAATAGAGATCAACGTAAACATCATTTCTGCCCTTTTTATTGCTCATGAAAACTACACATTGCATGTTGTACCACCATACAGTGAGACCTTCTTTAGGTGATGGTCCAGATTCCTGTGTTGTCCATGTTTTACTGCTGACGCCCTGCTTCATCCCACGCTTCAGTGTGGGTGAGCACATTTTTTCAATGATTGTTCCCCGTGTTTTATGTTCTGTTTTATGTCAATGTTCTGGGTTTTTTTTTTTTTTTTTTTTCTTGACACCCGCCTCACTATGATACTGCACGGGCGCTGAAGACCTTGCTGTCGTGCGCCCACAAAACCCCTCTACTACTACTACTCCAGATTCCTGTACACATCGGTATCTCTAATGTCCAGCAGCACATCCTCTTGCATTGATGCATGCCTGTATTCGTCAGGACATACTATCCACAAGTTCATCAAGTCATTGTTGGCCCAGATTGTCCCACTCCTCAACAGCGTTTCGGCGTAGATCCCTCAGAGTGGTTGGTGGGTCACGTCATCCATAAACAGCCCTTTTCAATCTATCACAGGCATGTTTGATAGGGTTCGTGTCTGGAGAACATGCTGACCGCACTAGTTGAGTGATGTCGTTATCCTGAAGAAAGTCATTCACAAGATGTGCATGATGGGGATGCGACTTGTCTTCCCTGAAGACTAATTTCCTCACCAATATGCTACCGATATGGTTGCACTAACGGTTGGAGGATGGCATTCACATATCGTACAGCCCTTATGGCGCTTTCCGTGACCACCAGCGGCGTATGTCGGCCCCACATAATGCCACCCCAAAACAGTAGGGAACCTCCACCGTGCTGCACTCGCTGGACAGTGTGTCTAAGGCATTCAGCCTGACTGGGTTGCCTCCAAACACGTCTCCGACGATTGTCTGGTTGAAGGCATATCCAACACTCATCAGTAAAGAGAACATGATGCCGATCCTGAGCAGTCCATTTGGCATGTTGTTGGGCCCATATGTACTGCGCTGCATGGTGTTGCGGTTGCAAAGATGGACCTCGCCATGGATGTCTGGAGTGAAGTTGCACGTCATGCAGTTGATTGCGCACAATTTGAGTCGTAATATGACATCCTGTGGCTGCATGAAAAACATTATTCAACATGGTGGCATTGCTGTCAGGGTTCCTCCGAGCCATAATCCATAGGTAGCAGTCATCCACTGCAGTAGTAGCCTTTGGGCGGCCTGAGCGAGGCCTGTCTCTCTGTATCTCCTCCATGTCCAAACAACATCGCTTTGGTTGACTCAGAGACACCTGAACACTTCCCTTGTTGAGAGCCCTTCCTGGCACAAAGTAACAATGCAGATGCGCTCAAACTGTGGTATTGGCCATCTAGGCACGGTTGAACTACAGACGACACGAGCCGTGTACCTCCTCCTTGGTGGAATAGCTGGAACTGATCGACTGTTGGACCCCCTCCGTCTAATAGAGGTGCTGCTCGTGCATGGTTGTTTACATCTTTGGGCGAGTTTAGTGACGTGTCTGAACAGTCAAAGGGACTGTGTCTGTGATACAATATCCACAGTCAGTGTTTATCTTCAGGAGTTCTGGGAGTCGGGATGATGCAAAACTTTTTTGATATGTGTATGTTTGCAACATAGAAGACAAGCTGAGTATCACTCTTATATTGTTTGTAGATGGTGCTGTCATTTATCATCTTGTGTAGTCATCAGATGACCAAAACAAATTGCAAAATGATTTAGATAAGATATCTGTATGTTGTGTAAAGTGGCAATTGATCCTGAATAAAGAAAAGTGTGAAGTTATTCACATGAGTATTAAAAGAAATCTGCTAAATTTTGACTACGCGGTAAGTCGTACAAATAACCTGAATTGGAATGATAATATAGATAATGGTGTGGGGAGAGCAAACCAAAGAATGTCCATTGGCAGAACATTAGAAGGTGCAACAGGTGAACTAAAGAGACTGCTTACACCTCGTTTGTCCACCTTATTCTGGAGTATTGCTGTGCGTTGTGGGATCTGCATCAGGTGGGATTGACAGACGACACCAAAAAAGTTTAAAGTAGGGCAGCTCTTTTTGTATTATTGCGAGATAAGGGAGATAGTGCCAAAGATATTATATATGAATTGGGGTCCTGATCATTAAAACACGGGATCTTCTCATGAAATTCCAGTCACCAGTTTTCTCCTACGATTGCGAAAACATTCTGTTGGCACCCACCTACATATGAAGAAATGATCATCACAATCAAGTAAATCAAGGCTAGCACAGAAAAAAATCTAAGTGCTCATTTTTACCGTGTGCCATTTGCGAGTGGAATGGTAGAGAGACAGCTTGAAGGTGGTTCATTGAAACCTCTGCCAGGCTCTTCATTGTGAATAGCAGAGTAATCATGTAGATGTAGATGTTAATGTGTACAACCACATTTGGACAGAGGGCACGTTACCCAGACACTGGCATGCCGTTCTGCAGTTGACCATCTAGTCACTTTGTCCACCCATATCACGAATTATTTTCTGTGGAAATCCCAGACTGTGGCCACATTTTTTTATTTGGAGAAGACCTACAACTCCTGCTGGATAACTGATAGCCTCCATGTGGGGCTCCCATGGCTGCCTGCCCTGTTGCTTTGAAGACTTTTAATAAGACTGAGTTTTCAAGGTGCATGTGCGTTCTACTTTGTCGGACACCTTTATCCAGGAAAACGGTGTGCCTAAGGGTGCCATCCTGAGCGTTGTCCGTTTTGCTATTGTCGTTAACTCTATAATGGCCTGTCTCCTGCCGGGCTTCTTTGGCTCCCTTTTTGTTGTCGATTTTGCCATCTGTTGCAGTTCTCCATGGACCCTGTTACATTGAGCGATGTCTTCAGCGATGTCTTGATTATATTTACTCATGGAGTATCAACAATGGTGTTCCTTTTTTCACTGACAAAACCGTTTGTATGAATTTCTGGTGGCTCAGTTGGTTTTTCCCAACATATTTACATTTTGGGCCTGTTGCCTTTCCGTTTGTTTAAACTTCAAAATTCCTGGGGCTCGTGCTTGATAGGAAACACTCTTGGTTTTCTCATGTGTCTTACCTGACATCCCGCTGTAAGAGGTCTGTTAATGTACTAAGTGTTCTCAATGGTACTTCCTGTGGTGCAGATGGACCCACCCTCCTCCATTTGTATTGGTCCCTTGTCCATTTGAAACTAGACTATGGGTGCTTTGTTCATGCATCTGCACGTCCATCCCTCTCACGCAGTCTCCACACTATCCACCATCGTGGCATCCGTTTGGCCACTGGCGCCTTTTACACTAGCCCAGTTGATAGTCTGTACGCCAAAGCTGCTGAATTACCATTGTCTTACCGCTGTGACTTTCTCCTTGGCAGGTATGCATGCCGTTTGCCGGCCATTTGTAGCCACCCATTCTGTGCTACCTCCTTCAATGACTTCTTTGATTGCCAGCATGGGGCCCACCCCTCTTCCCTGTTACCTCCTGGAGTCTGCTTTCGGCACTTGCTCCAGCGGCTTAACTTCACACTACTTGCAACTTACCCGGTGGGTGTGAACCTTTCACCACCTTGGCTTCATGTGGCAGCCCATGTTCACCTCCTTCACTCACTTCGTAAGGATACTATTCCAGCCTTGCTGTATTGCCTTCAATTTCACAACCTTCATATGGAATTTCACGGTAGTACCTTCATTTATGCCTTAGTCATTGGTGCCAACGCTTTTTGTCATTGGCTTCTGGCACACTGCTCAGAATTTACAGCAGAGATCTTCTCCCTGTATCAGGCCATGGAGTACATTCACCAACACAGGCTTTTTATTGTGACCTCTGCTTAAACTCTTGCAGTGTCCTTCAAAGGCTCAGTGCACTGTACATACCCAACCCTTAGTCGATGGGTCCAGGAAAACTGTCACTTGCTCACTCTCGATGGAGAAACTGTGATGTTTATGTGGGTTCCTGGTCATGCTGGTCTGCCAGGAAATGAGGCTGCTGCCAAGGCTGCAGCTCTCGTACCTCAGCCCACTAGTTCCTATATTCCCTCCAGTGATCTCTGTGTTGCCGTCTGTCAGGAGGTGGTGTCACTTTGGCGTCACTATTGGTGCTCCCTTCATAGGAATAAGCTCCAGGTTATAAAGCCTCTTCCAGTGGCTTGGAAGACCTCCTTTTGGCCCTCCTGCCAGGATGAAGTCATTTTACCTAGGTTATGTATTGGGCACTGCATTTTTAGCCATAGCCATTTAAGTGATGTGCCCACACCACTTTCTACACATTGTGCCGAAGTTTTAACTGTCCGCCATTTCCTGACAGAATGCCCATTTTTTAACCATTTACGTTCCTGCTTGGGTTTGCCGTCTGAGTTATCAGCCATTTTAGTGAAATGCGCAGGCTGTTGATCACGTTTTACTTTTTATTCATCGTAGCAATATGGCAAAGGCCATTTAATTTTTAGTTCTGGACCTCTGTTTCTCTATGGTATATTTTATAGACCTTTCTCCATGTCGCTGTTTGTAGCTCCTCTGTCTTCGTGCTCTACAGTTTTGACTTTGGCGCATATGACCTCAGTTGTTTTTTTGTGTGTGTGTGTGTGTGTGTGTGTGTGTGTGTGTGTGTGTGTGTGTGTGTGTGTGTGTGTATGTGAGAGAGAGAGAGAGAGAGAGAGAGAGAGAGAGAGAGAGAGAGAGAGAGACATACTACTATGTGATGATGTATGTCATCCATCTGATCTAGCAGACGGATCTCGTGCTGTAGCAGAAGACTCAACTCCCAGAAAAAAAAAACTGTAACATTAACTGCATGCATCTGTGGACGAAAGGTTTCTCTGTTTGCACCTCTTTGCTGCAGCATATGGTATTTTCCTGTAAAGCATGCTACTGGAAGTGTCTCTGTCTTGGCACCGCCTGCACCAGTGCCAAGCTGCCCACACGACAAGTGCAGGGAATTAATGTTCCTTTGGTGTTAAAGCTCATGTTCAATTTATTTCATCATTAAAACTTAACAGCCTGCAGTACTGCTACCCGATAGGTGCACAACCCATGAAGACATCAATAGAGAGTCAGTTTTGTGTGTCTGTAAAGTAAACAACAATGCAGGCTCCTGCAGTACCTATGGAGGACTAGTGGGTGAGATTGATACCTTGCTTCAGGGAAACAGTTTTCAGAACCCAGCTCATGGTTTCCTGTTCTAAGCATGGAGGATCCATTTCATGGAACCCATTGAATTCTAGCGAGTGCCGCTAAGCCCGACCTCTCTTTACGAATGCACGAACCTCTATGGAGCCACATCTGTGTCTGTTAAAGACTGAAATCCCCAACTTTGTCAGATTAGATTCACATACGGTACCTAAAATTTATTTTATTTCTAATAGAATTTTGCTTTGATCTCTGTGTTAGATCAGCCCTGAAGAACATTGTGTTTCTCATGTCATCTTTAAAAAACTATGTTGACTGATTCCTCACTCACAAATAGCTGGGCTTTCCGTATTTGTACTTTTAATGTCTTCATAAGTGTCGGGGATTATTGGACCATCTCAATTGAGAGTTTTTGTTGAGAGACATTTCTTGTGGCAACTTACCTTTATAAATGCGTTCTGCAATTAATTGTGCCTGTTAACATTTCCTGTGCTGACCCGTCTATCTTACGCTCCACACCTAGCAAACTCATAGTACCTGCCTGTCCTGTTCAGTGAGGAGCACAATTTCCACAAGAACATTTTTGTGTTTTAATTTTTCATTCTTTCAGGCTTGAGAGACGGACTGTTTTGTAAATCACCACAAAATTCTCTATTTTGGTAAGAGGAGCAATTGCTTCTGTAAGAAAATGTGTTCCACCCAGCAATCATACAGGAGTCTCAGTATGAAAGCTGTTTCAGTTTTTAATGTACTGATGATTAAAAAAACCTTATTTTCTCATAAGTGTGTTAGTGTTGCATTTTCTCTGTTCATGGTCTCCAGCTTCCAGACAGACAAAGCACTGACTAAAACACAAGCTGTGACTTCTGATATCTGTAGAGTCTGTTCTGTGTTGTGTATCAGTTTTGTGTGGGGGGTCAAATGTGTGGGAACGCATCTCATCAGTATTACAACTTGCTGTTCATCATATTTGACCCACACACAGTAACCCTTTTCTTCCAGAGAAACTCGTTTTGTGTTTGTAGAACAATGCCACTCACTTTCTAATATTGTTGGTAATAAACTTGAGTGTCAATTCACTGTAGTGGGCTTGTAGTTCTCTCTAAGAAAAAATGTTTTCGTAATCAACCAGTGTAAAAATATGTTAAAATTTGTGTGGTGAGATAGAACAAATGGATTTTTCACAATTTCCAATAAATATTTGATAAGCAGTAATTTGTAGGGGAGATTAATTTAAAACATGAAGAAATGTTCATGTAGTATACTTATAGTAAATAATATAAGTAGGTAACTGGCTTTGTTTGTCAGCTTATTATGAATTCCTTGGAGGATATGTCAATGAACGAAAACTTTCAGCTAACAGCCTCATTTATTGTCTCATTTATTTTAAGCATTTTGTGATTGGATAAGTTCAGATTCAGCTGCTGTGTGCTTTAGAATTTAACATTATCTCAATTAAGTGTAGATAATTTTAAAATAAAATAAATGAATTTTGAAACAAATGCTTCTAATGACAGCTGTTGTAATGACTCAAATATATATTTGTAGAAATTCCTCTTTTTGGTATCTATTTGTGACACCTGTTATCTGAAATATTTGCTTTAAATATAAATACCTGTAAAGTAATTTTGTAGCAAGTAGCATACAGTATAATAATTGCAGTACTAACATGCATATATTATTCAATCTCAGCATATTGTAAAGGATGTGATTACATAAATATCTTCATTAATGGTTTGAAACTTTCCCATTATCTCCATTATAATTGATTTTGATTGGTAGAAAATTTGCTATCAAAATAACTCTTATGGGGGTGTGTTGTCTGAAAATTTGAAGATTGTTTTCATGTTGCAGATTATTTCCAAAGTCTGACTGATCCTGTTGTTGCATCATTGGATGACATCAGTGCATCGTACAAAATGTTCCATGACAACTCGGCAAACATAGATGACCTCTTAAAACATATTTCACATGTTGCTCACCTAATAGCTAATTATTTAATTCAAGGAAAAACTACTTCAAACACATCACCAGACATAGAATTTGGAGAGCGTAAGTTGTGTCTAGTTATAATTATTGATGTGATGTGTCATGCTCTAAAAGAGAATACTTTCTAAATGGAGGAAAATGCTACATTTTCTGTCTTTTTGTGAGAAACAGTTTTCATGTTTTTTTTCTGTCATGTCTATCACTATTTTATATTGCTGATGTCATATTTAATGTGTGTACAACAGTTATGATAGAATTTTTAAAATTTCTTTTAATGGATAGATTGGTGTAATTTTGGGTGTTAAACAGTGAAATCATCCAGGCCGTTCTCATTTAATGGTACAAGTAGTTAAAGTTAATACAATTAAAAATGAAGACTATTTGTCTACAAAATCAACCATTAAAATGTTGCATATACAAGTATCCCTTGTACTGTTATCATTTACTTAAAGTACTGATAAAACAGTTTAAGTGTATATATGACCTGCAGATTGCACAATTAATAGGATTAATTAGCCATAAAAGACCTATGAATCCTAAATAAGTGAATAGCCTGATAACAGATAAGTTGATAACAGATAAGAATTGATGACTAATTTTTCTGTGATCAGTGAGGTTATACAAAATGTAAGCAATAGAACTGCTTTTACTGGCTGAGTATATGGTGTTCCATGAATTAAAATTACTTTTACACTGAATGCATGTTATGCTTATCCTCTATAAATTGTAATGTATAGTGTAATTTAACTGGATACATAAAAAAATCGTATCACCAAGTGGCAGCAGAACACACACATAAAAGGAGGCTATAATTACAATTACGCAAGCTTCTGTAACAGTGGCTCACTCTAAAGGGCAGAAGGGTTAAAGGGGAAGGAAGAGGGATGAAGGAAAAGGACCTCGGGAAAGTCGCCCAGAACCGTGCTTTAGGGGAGGATTACCAGACGGGATGAGAAGTAAAGACTGATTGTTGGGGACTGCATTGGACGAGATTTGAAAACCTTATAGTGTAAAGGTGGAAGACGGGCTAATATGCAAGACAGAGATTACTGCTTAAACATTGTGCAGGAGTTAATAAGAGTGAAAAACTTCAGTGCATTGTACATAAGATATGTAGGAGGGGGGCAGTGACAAATAGACAAGTTAGACATTGAAAGATGCGGAAAACTAAAATGGAGTGATGAAAAGAGTAGATACTGTGAAGAAAGGCTAAGACGGAAGAAATTAACATAAATTAAGGCCAGGTGGGTGCGAGAACCAAGGACATGTTGTAGTGCTAATTCCCAGCTGCAGAGTTCTGAAAAACTGGTGTCTGAGGGAAGAATCCATACGGCACATGCTGAAACAGGCAACGAGGTCACAATTGTCATGTTGTCGAGCAAGCTATATATTTTGCCACTTACAGGGCTGGTACAAGTGGTGGTAGGAGGGTTCATAGGGCAAGTCTTCCTGTGGGGACGGTCACAGGGGTAGGGGTAGGGAGATAGGTTCAGAAGGACAATAAAGTCTGACAAGAATATTGTGGAGATTGGGAGGGCGATGAAAACCTATTATAGGTTTGGTGGCTGAAATATAAGACAGAATGAATCTCATTTCACAGAATGATTTTAGGAAGTCATATCCTTGTTGAAGTAGCTGATTAATACATTCCAGACCAGAATAGTACTGAGTGACCAGTGGTGTGCTCCGAAGTCGTTTTTCAGATGTGTCCAAATAACATCATTTACTCATGTAATGATGTACATTATGATGATGATGATGATGATGATGATGATGATGATGATGATGTATGTGCCCTATTTTATGTCCATTTTTTTCTAAAAGACAAGACTCATTATTACCTACATCACAATGTTCTCTATAGTAAACAGCAAACGATCTAGAATGCCATTTGGATACACCCGAAGAGCTTGAAATTTTCACTTATTTAAAAGTTATTGAATGAACAATTCATATCTAGAGTATTTACAGCAACAGTTAAGTAATGTTTTACTTTTATTTTGAAGAGGCATTGTCTCCAGTGGCGACTGGTTATCGTACAGTAATGTGCTACAGCACACTGTGAATATTGCATTAAAATTATGCCTTTTCACTTTGAATGCAAGCCCGAAATTGCACTAACATTACACCGTTTCTCTTCAAATGTGAGCCGTAAATAACATTAAAATTCTGTCAGTCCTCTTTGAATGCATTCTGGTATGCTTATAGAGCTGACAAAAACAGATTTTGTAGTGCTCTCTCTGCAATAACTAGAAACTAATGTTGAGTGCTGAAGTGACAGTCAGCCACATTAAGATTAACTCAGAGAAGGAAAGCAGCTGTCTGTTTTCTACTGCACGTGCTCTGTTGTGACAACATCCCTTATGGCACTATCAATGCTATGTTGCTCACAGCACTGAGTGAGTAATTTTCTTTGAAATTGTGTGTAGCATATTGTGCAGGTGTGCAGTATGAGAATGTTCTAAAGAAACATTGTCATGGTGGAAGTCTGGACAAGTGGTCTAAAGCACAGACTGATAATTTGTGGACCCAGGTTTGATCCGTACTGATACCAACATTGTTATTATTATTTCTTCCATTATTTCCCTCACATTCTTAAACTATTAATTATAAAATTTGAAAACACCAGTTCAATTTACATACGTAAAATTAATATATTCAGTTTAGTTACTGCCTGAGTACACAAATAAATTCAGCATGAAAGTGTATCCTGTACATGATCTGTTAAAGAGGCCCATTTCCAGTAGATCTTCGGAGGAGAAAATGAGATTTAAAGAGTTAGGTAGATGTACTTCAAATTTAAATCTAATAACAGAGGGGCATGGAACAAGGCTAACCAATTGGGTTTCGTAACACGGTAAATTTCGAAATACTTGCAAAATATTTTGATCAGATTCTTACTGTCCGGTATCAGTTGATAAGCTCAAACATTCACAGTCATGAAAATCTAGGAGAAGATTTACTTCAGCTATCAAAACAACTGAAGAAGTTATTAAAACACTAGAAAGCTAGTGGATAAGACTAGTGCAGTAGAGTTTTTGAAAAGGTCTCTACCAGAAACAAGAAAAGAGCTAAAGTTAATCTTTGAGAGGACCTGAAAAGCAGTAAAACAACCAGGAAAGTTGAAGGTAGCCTTGATACATTCACTACGTAAGAAAGGCAATAAACAAGATGTTAACAACAGTAATTACGACGGAGGAATTTCTGCGATTAAATTGAGACAATAGTGGTAGGCAATTTAGATGAATATCAAGGTGGATCTGGGAAGAGCAGATCATGTTCTGAACAAATATTTAATCTGAAGTCAATCATTAGTCACAGATTACTGAATTCAAAAAGTCAGTATTTTTGTCTGAAACTGTGTAACATATTGTGCAAGCATAGAATATGAGGGGCTTTTAAAACACCATTCTCACAACTCCACTGTGGGTGACTAGTCTAAAGCATGGGCTGGTAATTCGCTGACCAAGGTTCGATTGCTGCTGATGCAAATTTATTTTTTTAATTTGTTTATATTTTTTAATTCCTCACAGTGTTGAACTATTAATTATAAAAGTTACTGTGTAATGTATTCAAGTACATATTGTTGTGAATTGAAGTTGATTTTATTTATAATTTAGTTACCTAGTATTTACTAACCCCCTTTTCTTTCATTTTAAACTGATAATGATAGCGCTTCGGTGACATGAGGCTGAATTGTACAATTAAAAAAAAAAAAATGAAGACAGTCACTGTGTTTTTCTAAGACAATTTGCCTCGTCTGTGTAACTTTACATTTGCTTCAGAGTTGTTTTCAAAGTTAGTGATGCATTTTCAGAATTTGTTGTGTTATTCTGTAGCAATGACTGTGCAAGGATACATTGGACTTCGTCACCAATGTTGCAAATACACCATTGAATTTATTCACAGGAGAGTAGTGGTTACATGAGAGTCTCTAGAAGAATTCTCTCGTCTGCACATGCAACATAGGTCTCATTGCAGAACTGTCGATCATACTTTGTCATCAGTATCTCACTCTGGGCCCCCTGCTGTGAGAGACATGAAGTGCACAGTGATTATATTGAGGCTTGGCAGACATAAAAAGGGGCAGTAGTTTGGATTGTTATTGTTTTGGTAACATAACCAAAATTCTTCCATCATTTTTATGTATGTCCTACTTAAAATAAGTGCTAACAAAGATCTGTCCATGGTGGGAGTGCAGATAAGCACAAGGCTATCTTGCTGAAGTACTTGAGGACATCATCTTAACAGTTTCAGGAATATAAGGTCTGTGGAAGTGTTAAGGTAATGAAATGAAGGTCTTGGCACATTTCTGGAATAATATTGTGGCTGAACAAATTCATCAACAACGTTTTACTGCAAGACCACCATTGGGCACAGTTATGTGGGTATAAAAAGTTGACTGAGCAACACACTCAAACTTAAAAAATTCAATAGCTTAATAAAGGGGGCTTGAAGATGTATCAAGTAGCAGAAAGTTTATTCATTCATTTCAGGTCACCTTCAGCAAAACTTTTTACTACTGTTCTCAATATGCATATTGGATTTCTGAATCAGTAAAAATCATATTGTTATCTCCTTAACTTTAATTCATATCAAAAGGTACATATATAAAATAATGTAAATAAAATAGTAATTCGACTGATTTTAAATGCCAGACTAATGAACTGATTTGTATCAATTTAATTTAACAGTAATAACTGTGAGTAATTAGTTAACTCTTGTTATATCTTATCAATGTCTGTGCTAAAATTTGTTTTGGGTTTTGTGTTTCTTCAGGAATTGCAGAAGCCTGCAAACAGGCTGGAACTGAGTCACTTGTACTTCTTGCAAGTGTAAAATCAGTGGCTCCATCATCGTCTATAACAGACAATGCAAACACTGTTAAGCAGAAAGTTAAAGATGTGACTGATTTAATGGAAAGACTGATAAGTCAGTTAAAAGGAGACTCTGCAGAAATGATAGAAGATCTAGTTGAGAATGAACTGTCAAGTATGGACAAAGCAATAGAAGAGGCTGCAGCTAGAATAGAGGTAAATTTCTAAATAATTTTTACAAATGACTGGCTCACCTCAGAGCATTCAACAGGAGATTTGTTAATTAATTATCTTGCATGAAACACATTGGCTAAGCTGATAAATACAGTTTTCCAACAAACATCAAATGATGAGAATTTAAAGCCATATTGACTGTTAATTGACCAGGACTGAAAAATCTTTTAGTATATAGCGGAGATGCTGAGTTGTGATACCCACAACAAAAAGATTCACACAATTAAAGCTTTCAGCCATTAAGACCTTTGTCAGCAGTGGACACACACACACACACACACACACACACACACACACACACACACACACACACGTACGTAAATGCAACTTGCACACACGTCTGCAGTCTCGGAGAGCTGAAACCACACTGGCAGTGTGGTTTCAGCTCTTTGAGACAGCAGACGTGTGTGCAAGTTGCATTTACATGTGTGTGTGTGTGTGTGTGTGTGTGTGTGTGTGTGTGTGTACATGTACTGCTGAAAAAGCCCTTAATGGCCAAAAGCTTTAATTGTGTGAATCTTTTTGTTGTGGGTATCACAACTCAGCATCTCCGCTATATGGTGAGTAACAACTTTCCTTCTCTAGTATTGTTACATTCCTTCCTGGATTTTCCATAGTTTGATTTAAATCTTTCAGTATTTTTGAAATGGAGACCACTTCCTGGTGCAAAATTAGTTTGGAGTTATAAGCGTCATCTCCAGACTGCAATGGGAGAATAAACACATACAGTGAAAATGTTCATAGATATTAAAGTTGTTCTGTACAGTCTTTGCATGTACTGTGGTCATCCTGTGGAGAAAAACAATACTAACTTAATATCAGTGAATATTCATTTCATATGTTGGTCTGCTGTTGACATAAAAATTTTTAAATAATCAGTCTCTTAGTTCAAATGAAATATCTGTCTTCTTGTGATTCAGAAACTTGCAAAAGATAGTTAAAACAGTACATCACAATGAACTCTGCTGTGCAGCAGAAACAAGATGGTGATCAAAACAAAGCTTGTTCTGATTTAACTGTCAGTATGTAGACCCTGGTGTTGTCAGTACTTGCAATGTTTTATGCACGTCTTGTTGTCAAATCTGTGATGTTGGTTGACAAAATGCATTACAGTAAGGTAGGCTGTGACAATTTGACGTCAAAAAAATGAGAATATAAAATTATTTTAAAGAATAACAAGATAATTGAAGTTGATGAAGAACTGTTAGTTAGTTAACTCTGTAATTTCATTTAGAATCTCATTTTTCTACTTTTAGCAATGGATATATTATTTCCATTGTCTCAAAGATGCATTGCTGTGTCCTTTTTCATATATGTTTTGCTGTAGCTGGCTTGTTAGCTTTATCAAGTCTAAAACAGTCAGTGTGTTCTTTAAAATGGGTTTTAAAATGTCTGTGTATTTGGCCATTGTAGTATTTCTTGCAGTGTCTGAGCATTATAAATTCCTGATTTGCTCAGTTTCTCATCTTGTTCTGAAATGTCATGAACCAGTTTCTTCCAAAAGTAGTTGTTGGTGCAAAAATGATACTGCAACATGTATCTATGTTTTTAAACTGCTTGGCTAAATTGTCTGAAATATGTATTTTGTACAAAATTATGTTTCTGCTGCACACTAGACTTCAATTGACAGGTTGTGTTTTAAGTATCCTTTGCAACTTCATTAACAGTGGTCAACAAGATTGCAGCCATAGCAATGGAGGTATCTGAACACACCATAAGAAGACAAACATTTCTTAAGAACAAAGTGGCTGACGATTTTAAATTTATGCGAACAGTAGACCAACATGCAATGTGAATGTTCTGTCATATAGATTATCCTTTTTCTCCACAGCACATCACAAGATGTACAGAACATCTTTAATATACAGGGTGTCCCAAAAAGAATGACCCAATTTTAACTTGTAACAATATTGAGCCAAATGTCACTAGGTAACTGAAACAGCACTAAATGTAATTGGCTGGTCTAGAGCTTCAGGAAAAATCCACTAGATGTCGCTATGAGCACTGACCTGGTGCTTGCAGCGAGTCTTGCGCAATATGGTGTCCACACAACAGAAGACGTATTGTGTTATTGAATTTAGTTCTACTCAATCAATGATTGCAATTCAGCGGGCATTTCATATTCGATTTCATGCTAAACCACCATCACCAAAGAACATTCAACAGTGATATAAAGAGTTTGAAGAAACAGGGTGCCTCTGTAAAGGCAAAAGTGCTCACCGGCCACACGTTTCTGAACAAACAATGGAACAAACCCAACGAGCATTTGTGCGGAGCCCCCGCAAGTCTACGCATCGTGCTAGCCGAGAACTTGCATTACCACGTATGACAGTGTGGCGTGTGTTAGGCGTCATTTAGCCCTCAAACCATATAGATTACAACTGGTACAAGCTCTTAGAGATACTGACAAAGTGAAGCGAGTGAACTTTAGCAGTACTATTCTAGAGGACATGGAAGAGACACTTTTTTATGTCATGGTTGATACTCAGTGATGAGGCAACTTTCCATATTAGCGGTATGGTTCACTGTCATAATGTGCATATATGGGGGCTCGAAAATCCTTATGAAACAATTGAACATGAATGTGTTTCATCAAAAGTGAATGTTTTTTGTGGTGTTTCACAAAGCAAGGTTTATGGACCCTACGTTTTTGAGAAAGAAACCATAACAGGACAATCATATCTTGCAATGCTACGGAACTGGTTATTCCCCCAACTTGACTCTGACAATTTCATCTATCAGCAAGCTGGAGCACCACCGCACTGGCACAGCAATGTGCACAGTTTCCTCAATGCCAACGTGCCTCAATGTTGGATAGGGCGTACAGGACTGCGAGACCAGGCTTTACACTCTTGGTCTCCTAGGTCCCCTGACTGAACACCGTGTGACTTCTTCCTGTGGGGCTATGTTAAACAATGTGTTTACGTTCCTCCCTTACCTCATGACATTGATGAACTACCCAAACCAGTATATCAGCTACTGTAGCTTCAGTGACAGAAGACTCCTTACGCTCATTGGGATGAATTCGGCTATTGGCTAGATGCCGTCTGTGCAGCCAATAGAGGACATATTGAACATTTATGATGGATTTTTCTTTTCTGAATAATTGAGTATACAATTTGTTGGTGTTAAGCCCTTCTTCCTAATAAATAATTCTATTTGAAATTGGGTCATTCTTTTTGGGACACCCTGTATATGCACACTTTTACTGAAAATTAATGTTTTGTCATTGTAGCTTAGAGATGAGTTTTACACCTCATTAAATAATGTAAGTAGTCAACAAATTTTGTGGTTGGTAATGGTCTCTGTATAACCTTTTCATATCTAAAAGATGACCTGCTTCAGTATCAGCTCCATACTGGCACTTTTGCCCTTGAATTTATATTCAAAGTTTTATGTAATTACTCTAAAGTTTCTAAAACGGCAATTAAAAAATTATATCACACCATGTATGAGATTTTTTGGAAAATAAAGAACATTTGCTCTCCTGATGTTTGGCTGTTTAGTGCAGCTAGTCCATAATTCTGAATTCATTTAAGTATGGAGGCTTACCATGTGCTATTTGCACTGTACACCTACTCATACAATGAATGTAATAAGGATACAGCAACAACAAATATGCAGTTGCAAGGTCAGGTAACTGTGAATCATGAATTATGATTTGATTTTTGCATGACAGAAGAGCTACACTTACGTAGTGTATGATGAAGTTTATCACGACAGCGGCTTCTTTCCAGAACTTGTGGTTAGTGCTCAAGGATAGATTTTTGTCACTTGAGTGTGTCTGAACATGCTTGGAGGACAAGTGAGTTTTGAATTTTTTTTGTCTTCGTAGAAATGGAGAAACGTCCTGCAAGCAAGTCCTTTATGGGTGACAATTACTGCCTCCAGGATACTTTCATAAAGTATCTGGACCTGCAAGAGACTGCATAATACAAGAAGAAACTGTATAATATAATATGGACATACAACAAATGCCAAAGTCTTCATGTGATTATTTGAAGTAATTTGTTAAACTGAATGTTTCACAAATTTTGTAGAATTTTTAATAGATACATTACAGATAAAATATTTTTTATTTTCTCAATAAGTTACTGAGCAGCAGGATTGATCAGCAAAAGAACTATAGTCTGTATCATCCAAATAATTTGACAATGTAAGCCTGCCAAGAGATATGTTTGTCTACTTTTGCTGTCCAAAATCATTAGAGCTGCAGATGCTCGTTTATGAAAGTCCTTTATACGTGACCTGGGGAAATAGCAGCATACATCTCGTGTTTTCTATAGGTTAAGACAAGACTGTTTGAGAGTTATTAGGTGCACATTTGACTTCACAGTTTTACACCGTATGAAGCAAAAAATGTTTTAACACAATTAATAAATCATCAGATTTCGCAAAACTTGTACAAGAACTTAGTGGTATATCTATCTTAAATGAAGAAAATACTCTGAAGATACCTTCAGCCATTTGTATTATGAAGGCTTAGTATAAAACCTGGATGTACCATGGTTTTGTATGACAGTGACTCTCAGTATGGTGTTCCCTCCACCCCCTCCCCTCTTACCACAAGAAGTGCTCTTTGTGATAGTTGAGGATAGCAGATGGACACTCAAAGCTAACTTATGACATAAATAGTATAATGGTGGCTATTTGGAAACATTTGCTATAAAATTTAAGCGTAGAAGTTACTTAACATGCAACTATAAGTTTAAATTTGTGCAAATAGTGCATATAAATGCTGTGTCTCATGTAATAATATTGTGTTTTTGGTAATTCAGTTTTTATCTTTCTTTCAGGAAATGTTAAATAAATCCAGAGCTGCCGATTCTGGTATTAAGCTTGAAGTAAATGAGAAGATTCTAGATTCTTGCACCAACTTGATGAAAGCAATTAGGTTGCTTGTTCAGAAATCTAAACTTTTGCAAGCAGAAATTATTTCCCAAGGAAAGGTAACAAAACTTATTTAAAGTAGTATTTTTACAGGACATTGGTAATTGCTTTTTTCTGACTATTTTGGTACAGTAATATATAATTTGCAGACATTATGTAATTTTCATTTTGTGGCAGGGGACTGCATCTACAAAGGAATTTTATAAACGAAATCACCAGTGGACTGAAGGCTTGATATCAGCAGCAAAGTCTGTGGCAGTGGGAGCTCGTTTCTTAGTGTATGTCCATCATAAATCTGTAATACATTAACTAAGAAATTGGAGACATGTTACATACCTCTCAAATTTTATATTTTTGTTTACTAGCTTTATACTTGGTGTTGACGAGTTACTTACTTATCTCAGTTTGTAAGAAAAACTTGCATGTTTAGCTCTTCTAAATAGATCACCAAATTTTTTATTTCTAAAAGTTAACAGAAGCTTGTACAGAGTTCATGCTGTTTAAGTGAGCTGTGGCTTTCACATAGGTTTTGATTAATATTAATATAAATGTAACTGCTTCCCCACCCGATCTTTACTTCATGTAGAAAGGTGGGGAAGGTTGAGGATGGGGGGCAACTTATTCCCACAATAACATTTTTCCTGGGTTAGAAAATTATGCATACTGAAATTGGTTGACATTGTTCCAGGCATTCCAGAGTGACGCTTATTTTTCTGTTCTTTTCTCACTGCTACTACCTGCCCCCCCACGCGCGCGCACGCACACGCACACTTTGAATCCTAGAGGTGTGCCACACATGTAATATTGTACACATTTG
This sequence comes from Schistocerca serialis cubense, assembly GCF_023864345.2. Classification (NCBI taxonomy): domain Eukaryota; kingdom Metazoa; phylum Arthropoda; class Insecta; order Orthoptera; family Acrididae; genus Schistocerca; species Schistocerca serialis. The sequence continues at coordinate 75,634,780 of NC_064638.1, forward strand.
TTAAGAAAGATTCAAGACAATTGAGTTGACAGTTCTATAACCTTACTCCATTTGCATTGTTGTTTTGACTGGTCTGTAAAGAAAGAGTGTGACATTAGCAGGCGTTTTTATGGTTACGTTTATTCAGGAATGTAATTAAAAGTTAGCACATTGTTGGTACACTGTGAAACAGTAAAGTAACATAGTCTGTCTAACCTTAATTATATGGACAATGATCTGAAATGATAAATTAGTATCCAGCTGTTAAAGCATTGACAGTTCCCAATCAGAAGTTACACACCGAATTTCTTTGTTCACTGAATGTGGTCATAATGGGGCAGTTGAGCAGTATGGTGACTAGGAATATAATACCTATGTTTTTTACGTTATGTATGGAACTTCAAGATTGTATGAACTTTTAGACAACGAAGTATATTCTTTGTTTAGATTCTCTGAAAGAAAGCATATTTTATAATAGAGGTAACAGGGTTATTTAATTGTTTATGTATTCTTCTTACAAGAAAAATTTTGATATGTTATACTGATTACTAATATTTACTTATAGATCGGCAGCAGACAAAGTTGTTAGTGGAAATGGAAAATTTGAACAGCTCGTTGTGGCATCCCAAGAAATTGCTGCAGGAACAGCACAGTTAGTTGTTGCAAGCAGAGTGAAAGCAGACAGGAATAGTACTAACCTTGCTGCCCTGTCCCAAGCATCAAAAGGTGTGACCCAGGCAACAGGTGGTGTTGTTGCAACTGCAAAGTCCTGCAGCCAAATGGTAGTTGACAATGGTGAGTGTGGTAATGTTTCTCAGTAATAAAATGCATAGGCTAGGCCACGTAAGACTTGTGTTTCATAAATGTGATTGTCAGATAATTAATATCCTTATTTATTGGATGGTACTAAACCATTCATGTTGCAGAAGCTTTTCATTATATTTTACTTAGTTTTGACTGATAATACCAGATAGAACATTTTAATTGCTGTTTCAACCTTGTATGAGGCATCTTTGGAAATGATTTATAATTGTATTGTTTTACAAATACCACTGAGGCTACGAGCCCATCCTCTCGTGGGATGATGAACTGATTCTAGGTCACCACGCAAATGCTAGATGGCAGTTGTGAACATTGTGTATGGTGAAAGGACAGCACTTGCTTGTTGTTAAATAGGAAAGCTGTGCACAAAATGGAAGGTTACATGTGTGGAGAAAGATGGACAACATGGTGTTTGTGGAGGGAAGGAGTCTAAACAACAAATATTCATAGACATTTAACTCTGATGTGTGGTCAAGAAGCACCTGTGCAAAAGACTGTTTACAGCTGGATTAGTGGAGTCACTATTAGAAGGAAATCTGCGTGCAAGAATGTGAGTATGAGTCGTACATCAGTGTCGTGGTTTCCTTGGTACATTGAGGTTGTATCAGCAGCGGGGTATACAGTGACACCCTTACACAGATGTAGTAGTCATCAAAGGTGACAGGGAAAGTAGTCGAAAGGAGTGCTCCTCTAGCACAAGAAATGTGCGGCTTCACACCAGAAATGCCACGACTGCATGAGTTGCACACCATCTGTCTAAGCTTTGTTAGATAATGTGAAGGACACACTGTGAAGGAAGAGGTGGCAGTGACGAAGAATTGCAGGCAGCTGTCCACGAGTGGTTGCATAGTACCACCAGATAGTGGTTCCATAGACAATAATCAAGTTGCCATGAAGGTGTCGATGGGGAGTATATTGAGAGAGCCCATGTACACTGACTCGCATTTCGTTAACAAATACAGTTGTTGTTGTTGTTGTGGTCTTCAGTCCTGAGACTGGTTTGATGCAGCTCTCCATGCTACTCTATCCTGTGCAAGCTTTTTCATCTCCCAGTACCTACTGCAACCTACATCCTTCTGAATCTGCTTAGTGTATTCATCTCGTGGTCTCCCTCTACGATTTTTACCCTCCACGCTGCCCTCCAATACTAAATTGGTGATCCCTTGATGCCTCAGAACATGCCCTACCAACCGATCCCTTCTTCTAGTCAAGTTGTGCCACAAACTTCTCTTCTCCCCAATCCTATTCAATACTTCCTCATTAGTTACATGATCTACCCATCTAATCTTCAGCATTCTTCCGTAGCACCACATTTCGAAAGCTTCTATTCTCTTCTTGTCTAAACTATTTATCGTCCATGTTTCACTTCCATACATGGCTACACTCCATACGAATACTTTCAGAAATGACTTCCTGACACTTAAATCAATACTGGATGTTAACAAATTTCTCTTCTTCAGAAACGCTTTCCTTGCCATTGCCAGTCTACATTTTATATCCTCTCTACTTCGACCATCATCAGTTATTTTGCTCCCCAAATAGCAAAACTCCTTTACTACTTTAAGTGCCTCATTTCCTAATCTAATTCCCTCAGCATCACCCGACTTAATTAGACTACATTCCATTATCCTTGTTTTGCTTTTGTTGATGTTCATCTTATATCCTCCTTTCAAGACACTGTCCATTCCATTCAACTGCTCTTCCAAGTCCTTTGCTGTCTCTGACAGAATTACAATGTCATCGGCGAACCTCAAAGTTTTTATTTCTTCTCCATGAATTTTAATACCTACTCCGAATTTTTCTTTTGTTTCCTTTACTGCTTGCTCAATATACAGATTGAACAACATCGGGGAGAGGCTACAAATACAGTACAAAACCAATTATTATAAATCATTTCCAAATGCCCCTCATAGTTATCAGTACTGTTTTAGTTGCTTGTTTATTCTTCTACAGATCACTTTACAATGATATTAACACATTTCAACCTAGTACAACCAAAAATGTAATTAAAAGTTAACAAAATGCCTAATAACTTAATATTCCATGAAATTGCAGGAGAACTGTCTGAAGTCAATAACTTATTCCAGCCATCTTCATGCGTATACTGGCATAAATACACTGATCTTCCCTGTTGAAAATACCATCAGTGCATGCAGTGGTAACTGGGTATGCTGTGTATGTGCTGGCAGGGTTTTAAACAGGGGAGCTCAGGGTACTTTTGCCAGCACACACCTGAAGATGGTCAGAGGACTCTGTGCTGAAATATCTTCAAAGCAGGTTACTGACATCCATCGGTTTGCTTGAAATTTCATGGAATACACTATATGTCAGGAAAGTTCTAAAGTTCATAATTTAATGTTGTATTTAATTCCAAAATGAATGTTGCACTAGTTATTCTCTCACATTGCAATCACTGTAAACACTACACACGAGTCCTTTGGCTGACATCAGTGTGATAAAGATATCTGTACTTCTTCATTACATTCCTTTTGTGTACCCATATGTTCCTAAGAGTCACCAGGTGCATTTTCTCTCATGTTTCGGCAGATGTTTTGAATTCCGGTTTTGCAATGTAAAGCTGGAGACAGCCCAGACAAATAGAGCTTATCATGTCTTTTACGTGATGCCCAGCATCAATGAAAAGCATCGGTTTCTTTCTTGTTGAAAAGAAAATGATTTTAAAATGGAATCATATATTCCCATTTGATAAAGTGGTCTCTTATTAGTCTAGTGTGATATTTGTTTCATTGATATCTATTAGCAGAGACAGTAAAACACAAAGAATTACCAAATATTATGAAAAGGAAAGATACTACTCACCACACAGTAGAGATGCTGAGTCGTAGATAGGATGTGCCTATCTGCGACTCAGCCTCTCTGCCGTTTGGTGAGTAGCAACTTTCCTTTTCATAATATTGTTACATTCCAGCCTGGATTTCCCATTGTTTGACAAATATTGTTCAGCAGGCAGTGTTAATGGATTTTAATAAAACAAATATTGGACTAGCCTAATATTAGACCACTCTATTCATTGAACATGCAAAATTCCGCTCTAACAATCATTTTGTTTGTAATGGAAAACAAACCCATGCTTTCCGTCAACGCTAGACATTGCATGAAAGATGTTATGAGCAGTATTTGTTTAGGCTACAGCTACAACCTAAATTCCAAACGTCTGCCAACTTACTAGAGAGAATGTGCCTAATGACTCTTAAGAGAGAGAGGTGTGTGTGTGTGTGTGTGTGTGTGTGTGTGTGTGTGTGTGTGTGTGTGTGTGGAGGAGATGTTGTGATTGTGCTCAGGAAAATGAAAAGCAGTTGGCATTTATAATCTCTGATCTGTGGCATACAATTTCCAAGAACATGTGTTACACTCTGTAAGTATATTGAGTGACCAGAAACAGTCTGAAAAGATTGTAAGAGTGTTGCAAGGGAGAGTGTGTTGAGAAATAATCGCTAAGAAAAAACTGATACATTGTGCTGTTTAAGAGTTACTTAGCGCTGAAGTTAGCCAATCAGGTTGTTGCGCGTGCAAATTCAAACTCGTGTCCATGCTAAAAATGCGGTAATGCACAGATATGTGGGTCTGTGAGTTATCGCTTTTTCAGATGCTCATTACCAGTTAAAATGTGTATTTTTCACTAGTGATAACTTTAAGCCAGGTGAGAAGAAACTATGTTTGTTTGGTTTGAGGACAACAAACGAAGAACATGTTTTGTGACGCTGCTTGAATTTGCACGTGTGACAAGCTGATTGATCGAAAATTTTTACTAACAGTTATTTCTCAGCACAATCTCTGCTGCAACACCCTTATAAGCTTTACAGACTGTTTCTTGTGTAGTGGAATCACGTCATCATCTTTCAATTTTTACTAACCGTAACTTCTTTGTCAACACTGCTTTCACACACACACACACACACACACACACACACACACTCACACACACACACACACACACATTCTTCTTCACACACATCACTAGGCTCATTCTTGTTGCTTTTCACCAAGCTCATTTCAACAACTTCCTGTGTGCATAACATTTTTATGTGAAATGTGTAGTAAAACACATTTCATGTAATCTTGAACACAGTGATGGACTTGTCTTAGTGGGCACTTAGCTATTACTGAAGGTCATAGAAACAATTAAATGTTAGTATCTTTTCAAACTCTTTCTTAAATGTAGCAAACTTTTTTGAATTCTTTATTTTTGTAAACAACATGTTAAGACCGTTTTAGGTTAGGTAGCATATTTTTCTTATATAAAGAGGTATATAGCAAACCCTTGAAGCTTGTCATCAACTTGAAGGTTAGTTTGAGCACCACAGTGTGTTTAGCTACATATTGCCCTAGTAGAGGTGGTACACCATTGCCCTCCTCAGATCTTCAGGAAGTTTCACATTAAGTTGTGGTGCCACAGATGAAAGAAATGATAAGTGACAGATTAAGATTAGAATCGTAGGTGTAACTGTCTGTCTTGACTCTGTACCATCTGGGACTAGAGCAATGGAATCAGATTCTCTGCCATTGTCTTGTTATGCCTTGACACAAGAAGTATCTTCCCCACCCTTTCCACAACGATATTTCACCATCCACCCAACTTGCGCAATATCCCTCCTTCTTCTCAACCCTTGCCTCCCATGACCTTATACAATTGGAAAACACCTAGATGTATATAACCTGCCCTTTATATCCTCCCACTATCACCTACTCCAGTTCTGTCACAAGCATTTCCCATCTTATCAAAGGCAGGGCCCCCTGTGAACACAGCCGAGTAGTCTACCAACTTAGCTGTAATGACTGTGCGGTATTCTAAGCAGGCACATCCACTAACAAACTGTTTGTCCCCTTGAATGGACACTGAAAAGTGTGACCTGGACAGAGCTGGACCATCCAGTTTGCTGAGTGTGCTGCACAACATGGTGTGTTCGACTTCAGTGGCTGCTTCTCAGTCTGTCCCCCCCCCCCCCCTTTTTTTTTTTTTTTTTTTAAATTGTGCAGGTGATAACTCTACCTCTAACACAGCCATCATATCTCTAATCGCCGTGGCCTCAACCTTATCTAGTCACTGTCTCCCAGCTTCCTCTTTCCCCTTCCTTCTCCCACTGCAGCTTTCCATATGTCTACTAAGCTCCTAGATCACCTGCAGGTCCTTAGCCTTTCTCTATGTCTCTCCTCTCCCCCAGTGTAGTTCCTTGTTACTGTATCTTGCAGCCACCATCTCGTCCCTGCTATGACCTTGCCTGCTTCCTGAGGCAATACTGCACCATCTTCTCCCCTGTTACCTTTCTGGCACGCTGTCCCACACCACTTCTGCACCCCCCCTATCCACTACAGGACGCACAAGTGTGTGCGTGTGTTTGTTTCTTCATCTGTTAAAAGATTTTGTCCCATAGCTAGGAAAGAAAAACAGGCTGCACAAATGTGCATCGTAAGCATACAGAAGTTTGTGTTACAGTAGTCTCTAAGCATTTTAAAGGTTGTTCTACATTTTGTTCAGAAGTTCAGCATGTTTTTTGCATTTTAACCGATCATCTGTCCAAGCTCCCAAAAGCTTTGTAAGATGTTTGTTCAGTGGTACAGTCCCATAATTCTTAGACTAAGTTGCTTCTGATTTTCATTGTTGTCTCTAATGCTCATCTATACCATTTTGTTCTCATTTAACATGATGAAATTGCTTCTAAACTGTCATTGTGTTGTTATGGAGACTTGGCATAAGGCATAAGAGAAGTCCCAACACAGAGCCTTTATCTACTTTCAAAGTAGCTTTTATTTTCATAAACAATAACAACAGTATCAAGAAAAGAATAGATTGCTAATCAATGTAAAAATTACCCGTTGTGTTGCAGACAGACAAAACGAAAAGACAGTTACACATTATAGCTTTCAGCAAAGCCTTTTCACACACACACACACACACACACACACACACACACACACACACACACACAAAGCGAGACACAAAGCGAGCACACCTTGTGCAAGTATGACCACCACCACCAGCAGCAGTTCCGACCTGTGGTAGTGGTCATGTGTGCATGAGGTGTGCTTGCTTGTGTGAATATGTGTTTTCCTCGCTGAAGAAGGCTTTGGGCAAAAGCTGTAATGTGTAACAGCCTTTTCATTGTGCCTGTCTTTAACTCTACAGTTCATCTTTAAGGTGGTGTAGCAGTCTATCCTTTTTCTAATATTGTTGATATTCCAACCTAGAGTTTCCATTATTTTATTTTCATAACATTTCTTCCAAATGTTGCTTTCCAGTTGTAAGAAACTCCACAGATACCATATGTATCTGTTTAAATTCATAAAGACCAGTCCATGCTTGATCAGATTGAAGGCTTTTAATAGATCGAGGAACAGTCCAAAGTTCAATTCATCTTGGTCTGTAACAATCATGACTCACATCGAACAGCTGTTTTGGCAGTTTTTCCTAAATCATTCTGAGAATTAATTTTGTACAATAAGTTAAGTAACTTCTACTGCACGGCTTTGTCATTTTTACACTGTAGCATACAAATATACTTTTTTTAAAGATGAACCTGTTATTGTCCACAGATTTTTATCAGTCACATGAGAATGTATTTTGATTGAACTCCATTTAACGACCTTATCTGGGATACCACCAGAATTATAGGATCTTTTATATTTTAATTTACTGATTGTGTTTCTTACTCCTATGATACTACTATAGTCAATAGATGCAGCAACGTGGTATTTTCAACTTTGTTGACTTTAATGTTATTATTTGGATTACATTGATTTTTGATTAAATTTTGTGCTACATTAGTGTAATGTTAATTAACTAGATTGACAATCTGTATGTAATCTTAAAAAGTTCTTTCAATCCTTCTTATGAGGAATTTACTATCTTTCTTGAATTTACCGTCTTTCTTCGTTTATTCACACATTATTATTAATACTTTACAAGACTCTTAATTCTCTCAGTTCCTTGTTTAATAACTCAATAATTTGCTAATATTCTTGTTGCTGCTGCTACAGCAACATCTTACAGAGTCTTATACAGTGTTTCAAAGCTCCTACTGTTTGACATAAGAAACTTCTCAAGAGGTGGTGGCTTCTCTCAAAAGCTGTTTACTTCGCCGCTGCTTCTTGTACTAGTGGTTGTCTTCAAACCAGATGTTTCAATCCTGATGTTTATCTCACTGCTGCTGTTCTGATTTTAGACTGAAAATGCTCTCGCTCCTACCTGCAACAGGAATTTGAATCGCCACGGATCTGAATAAGGGTGACCTGAGACCCACCCATAATATCAGTACCAACTTCAGTTCTGACCTGTTGAAGGGTAAACCATGGTTGGTGAAACCCAGTATACCAATAATCTTAACAGGCACCTGAGAACTGTTTGCAAAGGCAGCCATTATCAGCACCATTCCCAGCTAGGCATTAACAGGCTTCACAGCTAGGCATTAACAGGCTTCACAGCAACACTTATACATCGCTGATGATGGTAAAATACCTCAAAAAAAGCGCATGCTGGTGTCACGAGTTACAGAATCTATCAATCATTCACCACCAATAATGTCCCTGCCCACATTGTTGTCTGCCACATCCATTATTGGTACTTGATCTTGTTTTGTGAGTTCCCTACATAGAGCCTGTAAGACTTCGGTCACACGCCCATTCCCTGTATTAGCTGTGAATATCATGGTTACTTGTTAACACTGTACCTAACATTCTGTATACATGTGAGCCACCTTCTTCATTAACAGCTCTCTCTTGGATTTCCTAACCATGACTGAGGTCTGCTAATTGTTTTCTACACCAGTTTCTGCCAGAGGCCCCCTTTTCTACATCAGGAGAAGTCCCCTCCACCCACCCACCCACCTGCGACAACTGGTGAAACCTGTATTTAATGTCCAGAATAAAACTGTTTTATTTTTTCCCTCTCTTCTTACCAGCCCCTTGTGCTCAGTGTCTCCCCTCCCTCTTGATTGTACATGGTTGACATACGGTTTCTTCAAGCTGTGCCTGAAGGGCACAGGCTTTCTTCGCTGTTTTCTCATTGCATTATCCCCAATGCACAACTCCTAGCAAACCCCATTGCTTACTAATTCTGTGATAGCTCACACATGTTGTACTCCTGCTCAATTATGTGTTGAGAATTACTGCACAACAGCAGCTCATATGTGCTGTTTGGTCAATAAAGCATGTGATACATGAGGCCTGTTTCTAATAGGAGTCAGTAAATCCATGAAAAAGGATGGAAAAAATGATTTGGATATGAGCTCAAGATGTGTATGAAAGCAAAGGTAAAGAAAAGGTATGGCTGACTGACACACTGCTGTTTTTCCTTACTTGATATCAATTATGGCAACAGAAATAACTGATTCTTACAAGATTTGAAAACCATTTATGGTTGTGTGCTGGGCTAATTTGAGGTATTTATACTGGAATTTATGCCTACAACCATGTCTTTCATACTTACAGTTTATACATAATGTTTGTTGTATTTCTCTAGCAGGAAATGTTCACATTTCAGTTTATTAAATGCACGGATACTACATTTGTACACATAATGAATTATATTACAGTCAAGCACTTTTCATATTAACTTATTTGTGTGTATGAAATAAATTGCCAACTTCCTAAATCCCTCAAATATCACATGCTTCGATAGTCTTTATAGACATATTGGTTTCACTCTCTCTTTCCTTTCCTTGAGAAGTCTATTGTACTGTTGATTCTCTGGTATCAAACACTGTTTCGAGTATAAACACCCCCCCCCCCTCCCCCCCCCCCTCCTATGTGTAAGATAATTCTGGCTCTTGTTCCATGATTATTAAGAAAGTTGTATGAAACTGGATACATAGGGAGAATTAGTGATCAAAGATAAAAAATCAGTAAAGCAGCAGTTTGCTCAGTGTGTTCTGTGCTGACTTGACTGGTGAACATACAAGCACATTTCATAGTTACCTTCTCATTAGGACTGTATTTTATATGACAGAAGACTGTATTACTCCAAGTCATATGGAGCCTAGGTTTTTTTAAAATTAAGGGTAGCTATAAACCGTGAAACACAATACATGTGGCATGTACCGAAACACAGATAAGGCATTTTTGTTCTCATGTTTTTAACTTTTACAGAGGAGCTGGATGTGAGTGGCTTGACTTTACATCAAGCAAAACGGCTAGAAATGGAGTCTCAGGTTAAAGTAATTGAGCTTGAAGCAAACCTTCAGCAGGAACGTCTTCGACTGGCAGCACTCCGGCGGCAGCACTATCAGCTAGCGGGGGTCACGGAAGGTTGGGATCCAGAGGTATGTTGATTTCTGGGAATTAATGTGCTTCACATCTACTTCGAACATACTATTTCTCGAAACCTCGGTTGACATCACTATTTCAATACTTACCACCTCCACCACTGCCTCCTCCACTACTAACATTGCCAGCAGTTTCTTTTCCTTAGTATAGGTTAAGACAAGTATTTACTGTTTTCCTGTTTCTTAATTCATGTGTATATTAATCAAATACACTAATCTTCCTGGAAATAAAATGCCGAGGGGAAAATGGTCTTATGTGAGCAGAAATAATTGTTACAATTTTAGGTACTTGCATGGAAAGCAAATGTTTCAAATCGGGCAATATCAGACTGATCTGATACATTTGCTTTCAATGTGAGTACCTAAAATTGTAGCCATACCTTGATAATATTGGAACAATAGGATCACATTGTATTGATTGCTTATGTGTTTTTAATCTCTTCTTGGACACAAAAAGGCCTACTTAGAATACATAGCAAAATGTGGAAATAATGCTGTTTGTGTGGAATAACTAGAGTATAGACTAAATAATTTTACCACTTTTCCAAGGTAGTGGGTACACACTTAATATTACTTGTATCCATTACTGAAATCTGATAAGTTTAATTTTTACTACTTCACTAGTCTTTTCCTATGTACTACATAGAGACTACGTACATTCTGATTCTCATCACATTAGCAGTGAAAGTTTGGTATTTTCTCCATAACCATGTAATATTTCAGATACCCATATTTTTTTCCAGTATTAAGAAATGCTTTCTATTGATGCCGATACCATAGGTATCACCACCAGTATTGATAAACTAGTTACTACAAGGTCAGACACTAGAAAGTTGTAAAACTGTCGAAATGTAAAATCAAGTACCAGTAAATGTCAGTGCCAAAGGGTAGGCAAGTTCAAGCATGACAGAGCGATCAGTCCGTATAAAATGATTTTGCCACACTGTGGGATTTTTAGTTCTTAAAAGAGGACATGCTGTTAAGACAATGATATCTGTGTGGAACCAATAGATAGTTGAGCACAACGATTAGCTAGTACTAGACAACACAGTGTGATGCAGAACTGAGGGACACTCTCGTCCACACAGATGTCACTGCCTACAGGGTTTACTTAATGCTGGAACAATGGAGTAGGTGTGGAACTTCACCTCATACTGAATTTTTAATCAGATATTGTATCTATCTCTGGAATCATCATCATTTTTTGTATTCCCATGTACCTAACATGGTGCAGGGGCTCTTTTCAATCATGTTCACTCCTCAGTGTAGTTTACTACTCAGCACATAATTACAAGTTAAAAATAGAACTCATTTTCATACAAAAACAGAAAGAAAGTATTAAAAAGGGCAACACTACAGTCCATTCAAAAGATTACATAATTGAGAAGGTTACTAAAATGAACTGCAGTAAAACTTCGTTTATACGTTTTTTCAACAGACTACAGAAAAAAAGGTGTAAGTGTGAAAAACGTATATATGAAATATAGCACCATACTATCAGATTAATTGGTAAATAAAAATGGAAAAATCCAGTAAATAAAAAGTTACATTCTACAAAACATTATAGAGGCTTACTAGGTACCATACTTAACAAGGATATAAAGAAAAATGTAAACCTCTACACAAAAGAAAACGTCATTTTGTAAAAAGGTCCGTAATTTTTGCTAGTTTTTTCTTTGACACCGCAATAGCGTACACTGCATCTACTGCATCGTTCAACACCACGAAGGAATTCTAAGGCTCTTCTGTATCATCCTCATTGTCAGTATCTTCCTCATCCAGGTCCCGTGACCAAAGGAACCACCCCGGCATTTGCCTGAAGCAATTTTTAGGGAAATCACGGAAAACCTAAATCAGGATAGCCAGATGCAGGATTGGACTTCCATCCTCCCGAATGTGAGTCCTCAGCGATAGGCACGGGTTCTGTAGTGACAAGGTTTTCATCAATGTTCACATAATCCTCAAATTATGCTGATATGGTAGGGAGCAGGATACAGGGGCTGCTGGGGTGGAAGGCTGAGCAACAAACTGAGGATAGAATATAAATTTTAATTTATTGCGCAAGAAAAGTCATGCAAGGTACTGGTAACAACACATTGATGTATAACTTGTCCAATTCAAATGTATATCAGCTGATTTAACAGGAATCATCAACAAGTTATCTAACATCAAACAATCTGCAAATATGAGATTTAAACCTTTCCCAAAATTGTAATGCTTGTAAAATGTTATTACGAAACACAGAAAATTATCAAACTGGTCACTGTATTTAAGTCTTACATAACCTAATGGGCACAATGGCTTACAGTAAATAATATCATGTATAGCAATATCTGTCAACTACAGCACTGTCTTACGTGACCTTGTGTGCCACAATGATTCACAGAACCAACTCATATAGTTAAAAGGTAAATATTACCCACAATGGCGCTTTCATTATAATCTTACTTAGCACACCGATTTACCAAGACAATGCAATTAATGCCAAGTACAGTCTGGTCCAGAATAACGAGTGCCCTACCACTGATTAAACTACTCAGAATCAGTAATGAACTGTTTTACAAGGCAAGCACATTCAGTTCAGACAAGTTAACAAGACAGTGCCTCCATTTGAATTTTACCACAGAAATCCATCAGTAGTCGTAGGCCAACAGGTAAACAGTGGTGTCACAGTAGACTTAAACTTTACTTGACTAGTGTGACAATTTGGGAGTCCCTTAACTGACACAAGTTCAGTAACGAACTGAAATGCAATTTAAAGACACTCAAGTAAGGGTATTGTGAAACACTTCATCAACAATTTAAGCAAAGACGCCCACATAGGCACTCCAATTCATATGTAAATCAACCAGGGCACAAGTCAGTATTTCGACATGCGATGTGGAAACACTCACTGCTCAGCAGAGCAAACCAGAATACAATGGAAGGAAGTCTCACTGTAACTCCACCAGATGAAGATGCACCAAACTAACAGCTCACCTTTAACAATATTAATCCAAATGCCGCTAATAAGGAAATGTTCAGAATAACACCAGCCCTTAGCCGCAGCGCGAGGAAGGTTGAACTCGTAAACAGAACGAACGACAGCGAGTCACTGCAGCACCTCCAGTTCCGCAGCTCGGCCGGCCCCAATGCAACTGCCACACTCGCACCACTTGTCGACGTGACTTCCGCGGTCTTCCAGCGTCGCTCCGCCCATGCCCGCGCATCTCTGATGCCTCTCTTCAGGTCAATTTCATACTTCTTCATTAGGTGAAATTTTGTCAATATGATCATTTCCACCATGATCATAGACAACAGTTCCAAATGGTATCATCTAAAACTCTGTGCCATGAAGCTGCAATGTGCCTATCATAAGAAACAAATTCACTAATAATTTCTCGAAGTGTTCTTGTACTCTGGTAGCACAACACGAAATAAATCACAAGTAAATATCTTACCTTGAAAATGTTTATTTTCATTTCTTCCTTTCTTTTTTCTTCGATGTTTACACACCTGATGGCATGCTGCACGAGCATTTTGCGATGATGCAACTTAAAATTATGTATTACTCAAAGGTCAAGTGGCTGGAGCAACTCACTCATGGAATTTGCTGGAAAGAATTCCATAGTCACATTTCTCAAATAGGAAGTAACGTGAGGATGTGCTTGCACACCTGTCTATGAACAATAAAATTTTCCAGTCTGCTGCACCCATTTTTTGCATCGACACTTCAAAGCCAGCTTTCAAAAACTTTTGTCATAATCCAGGTGTAGTTTGTGGCAAATGACAGTGTTCTTAAAACAAAGGGGCTTGGCAAATTACCCGAATGTAAGGGGGGGGGGGAAGCGTCTCACCCTCATCACTTTACACGTTGTTTACTTTGTTTGCCTCTGTGGCAGTTCTCACCTTTGAATGCCATTGTGCGGTCAGGCATTACATTGTAAAAGAAGCCCGTCTCATTTGCATTGAAAATGTTTTTAGAAGTATATTGGAATGTCAGTTCTTTCAAATGGGTTTCCTTCCAATCTTGCACTGTCTTGGAATCGACACTTGTGTTTTCGCCACATACATTCTGACAACTGCTGCCATGTCTTACCTTAAATTTGTGCCGCCAACCTGATGAAGCACTGAAATTTTCCACATCGAGTTGAATTGCAAATTCATTTTCTTTTTTACAAATCATTGGGCCACTAATAGAAATGCCTTTTGCTCTATATTGCCTGAAACACTGCAACAATCTGTCTTCCATGTCTTTGTATCTTCCGCCCTGAATGTGTGTCTGCTTACTAGCAGAAATTCGAAACGCACATGCACTATCTTGAATTTCCTTTGTCTTTGCTGCTATAGAATTTAAAGTAGGCACAGCAACTCCTAATTCCTTGGCAATAGCCACTCGCTTTTGATTACTGTTTTCCTTCACAACTTTAAAAATTTGTAGCTTTTCTTCTTTCTTCCACTCATGTTAAAAGTTCTCAAAGTAATTAGAAACGCAGTAATACAGTACTATAGCTTGTACAGTATGAGGTGTGTTTCAGGATTCCCGAGTGACATGCAACAATTCTTGTCCAGTTGTGCTATAGTTCAGCAGAAGTCGTGTAGTTTCAGGAAAAAAAATGAGTGCTATACCTACTATCACCCTTCCCTATGGCTATCACCACTGCCATAATAGTAAGCATCGTATGTTATACTGTACTTTCCAGTACTGTACAGTCTCTGCATAACATCTGGTTTTTGTGATGACTCTAGTACTGCAGTTTATACTGTTGTTGCCTATCTTTCAGTCTATAAAACAATCTCAAGTCTGTCATATTGAAAATTAATTGTTAGTGATTTTCTAGTTGGCAACCGCAGTGCCATGTTAATAGATGGTGCTTAGGCCGGTATTATACTATAAAATTTTCTTTGACAATGATCTTTGACACAACAAAAAAGGGGTCTTACACTGTCATCAAATATTTTGTCAAAGCTCCTTCATAATGGCCGCCGACGACTTACTACTATTCTCTGCAGTTCAATTTTACTTCAGCATCGGCAGTGTAGTGTGCTGATGTTGGCAGCAGCATCTTCATATTATGCAAAATTTTTGTCATGAAATGTTCATTTTACGAGTATAACTAATTTACTGAGTGGACAAGGGTACATACAAGAATCTGCCAACCATAGAGCAAGAACAGATTTAATTATTTACTTCATGGTGAAATGAATTCCCAGCAATGAATGGTCATTGCCAACGTCAACACGCTACACCACCGATGCCATAAGTAAAATTATACCTGGTCTGCAGTTGCGTGCACTGCAATTGCATTGTCATTGCAGTTGCAAGAGAAGCAGAAGAAAAGGAAACATACTTGAATAAAGACGTGGACTTCACGGCCAGATGCGAAAGATATACAACAAAATTTGCTACGGGAGCTGCAAATCGAAGACGTAAAGTCGCGTGAAAATCCCTTTGGGAATGGACGAGAGTACATTTCAATATGTGCTCAAGAAAGTGCCTCCTCATATTATGAAGCTGAACACTCTCCTCAGAAATGCCACATCAGCAAAAGACAGACTTACCGTAATAATGCAATTTCTAGCTACTCTAGTTTACAGTACCGGTATAGCACACTAATGCTGCAGTGCACATTGACGAAAATAATACTGGACTCATTTGAAGCTATTTATAACGCACTGAAGGAGGAATATGTGAAGGCAAATAAATTAAATATGTACTGCAGTCATGGAAAAATTTTTATTTCCACAGAAGTTGTAGATTTTCTCCTTTATATTCTTGAGAGTGTATACTGGCCCTACTTCACGCCTACAATATCATGCACAATTTTTTTTGTAGCTCTCACTTTTTATTCCATTTTTGTATTTGGGGTGTTGTAAGCTACACAGTGTTTCATCTGCCTTGAATATTTCTATCTGTTTCATTATATATGCGACACACCATGTAAATTTGGGAGTCATATTGATAAACATTGTGTGTCAGACAGCTGCAGCGATCCTAGCGCTCCAAGCCGGTTGATTTCTGACAAAGTTCCTTAATACACTATCAAATTTTATTATAGTCTAATATCTGCCTTACCAGTCCACTTCCTGGCAACCCGCTCCGAACCACTGCATCATAACTTGTGCACACTGTGGATATTTTGCTGGGACATAAAAAAAAGTATAAGTGAAAAACATATAAATGAAGTTTCACAGTATTTAGAATGCTTGACTCTGTACCATCAAGATAAGCATCTTAGAAAAAATAAAATGATACCAACAAAACATGAAAAGATGCACAAATGAAATATAAAGTAATGACACTTACTACACGGTTATAAGGTTGTGAGAACTGTGTTCAAAGAGAACTATTGAAGCAATGGAAATTAAATTTCTAAAAGTAATGGCTAGATGCAGCCTGAGACACAATATAAGAACTGCAAACATCAGACAGATATTAAAGAAATTGTAACTAGAACAAAAAAGAGTAATTGTTACAAGCACCTTTTACATATGGAAGACAAATGCACTGTGAAACGCTGTTTCCTCTAAAACTTAACAGTTTGGAGAGGTGTTGGATGTTAGTGAAAATAAGTGTTTATTGTTTCTCATGTACCCCTACTTTCCTGTCAAAACTCGCAGTATTTTAAATGAGATATTCTTGTTGTACTTAGTATCCCTGTCTTTATTCTCCTTTCCCAGTTATTACTTAAATGTATCCTTCATTCTGGATCATCCTTCCTTGTGTAGAGTGAAAATGGTTTGTCTGTTGTAACAACACATGTTCCATAATCCCTGTTGGGTACAACTCCAACTGCAAAAGTGCGATAAGAAATAATGTCTCTCTCATTGTAGGCCTCCAATCCTTGTAAGGGTTTATCAGTACCTCTCAAAATAGCAATTGTTAACCATGAATTGCCACTAACTACTTCTGTTGTAGTACAAGAAAATTGAATCTTGCAACCAACAAAAGTAATAGGTCCTTGTAGTAACTCCTGTTGACCAGTCTCATTTGGTGTAATTGAAAAAGTATCAACTGTCTTGTACACTGGCAATCTGCTCCTCCTCATGTATCTTCTGCGTCGGTACGGCCCTAGTAAAACTGGGGACCGTGTTGCGCAACCGCCTCGTTCTCCGGCTAAGTCCCGCTCAAGGTCACCCGCCTTACACAGCGGCATACGGCCAGCAATTGTTAACCATGAATTGCCACTAACTACTTCTGTTGTAGTACAAGAAAATTGAATCTTGCAACCAACAAAAGTAATAGGTCCTTGTAGTAACTCCTGTTGACCAGTCTCATTTGGTGTAATTGAAAAAGTATCAACTGTCTTGTACACTGGCAATCTGCTCCTCCTCATGTATCTTCTGCGTCGGTACGGCCCTAGTAAAACTGGGGACCGTGTTGCGCAACCGCCTCGTTCTCCGGCTAAGTCCCGCTCAAGGTCACCCGCCTTACACAGCGGCATACGGCCAGCAATTGTTAACCATGAATTGCCACTAACTACTTCTGTTGTAGTACAAGAAAATTGAATCTTGCAACCAACAAAAGTAATAGGTCCTTGTAGTAACTCCTGTTGACCAGTCTCATTTGGTGTAATTGAAAAAGTATCAACTGTCTTGTACACTGGCAATCTGCTCCTCCTCATGTATCTTCTGCGTCGGTACGGCCCTAGTAAAACTGGGGACCGTGTTGCGCAACCGCCTCGTTCTCCGGCTAAGTCCCGCTCAAGGTCACCCGCCTTACACAGCGGCATACGGCCAGCAATTGTTAACCATGAATTGCCACTAACTACTTCTGTTGTAGTACAAGAAAATTGAATCTTGCAACCAACAAAAGTAATAGGTCCTTGTAGTAACTCCCGTTGACCAGTACCTAGTTTTACTTGGACCGTGTTGCAGAATAATTCAGTTCCGGTTGCGCAACGGCACTGATAACTGCCGCGGTGACGTCTTATCAGTAGTAGCATCCGGTACTGAGGCAGCTGCAGGCTCATTCGACTCGAGGCAGCTGCAGTGAGCAGACAGCCATGCCGTACTGAATCCCACCGTCACCGTTGCTGTTTGCGCTGGCCGTATGCCGCTGTGTAAGGCGGGTGACCTTGAGCGGGACTTAGCCGGAGAACGAGGCGGTTGCGCAACACGGTCCCTAGTTTTACTAGGACCGTACCGACGCAGAAGATACATGAGGAGGAGCAGATTGCCATTGTACAAGACAGTTGATACTTTTTCAATTACACTAAATGAGACTGGTCAACAGGAGTTACCTCTCAAAATGTGTATCGTGCAGCGCTACTGCATTTGTATAATATGAGGCTACTGCATTTTTAGAATATGTTATTGGTTGGTGTACGCGTGTTAAAGCGTGTGACCTTGATTCGAACTTAGTTTCTGTCACTGTCCTCGTTTCACTGCGCGTGACCTCGATTCGGACTTAGAAATTTTCAGCGTGCCTTATATTTACTTGACCCGTGTTGCAGAATAATTCACTTCCGGTCTGTGTTATTCTTATGGAGATTTAGCGCTCTTATTATTTAATTCTATCAAAATGCACTTCCGGTTTTTAATGAGCTCTGATAAGGACTTCTGCTGCGCTGCTCGCAGCTTGGAGTCGCTCTGCCAGCAGCAGCAGACGGTGCAACAAAACACGGGTCCTAGTATTACTAGGCCCGTGTTGCAGAAGAATTCACTTCCGGTTGCGCAACGGCGCTGATAACTGCCGCGCCGAGTTCTTATCAGTAGCAGCATCCGGTACTGAGGCAGCCGCAGGCTCATTCGAGTCAAGGCAGCCGCACGATACACATCGCCATGCCGTATAGGAGGAGAATGTATAGAAGAAGGAGCAGATTGCCAGTGTACAAGACAGTGGATACGTTTTTGATTACACCGAATGAAACTGGTCAACAGGAGTTACTACAAGGACCTATTACTTTTGTTGGTTGCAAGATTCAATTTTCCATGCTTTACATGGATATGCTGGGAAATCTTTTTCTGTTTCATGTTCCCTACTTCTGAGAAAGAATTTGGTCATGTATTTTAGAAATTGTGAACTCCATTTACTAAATGTTTTTCTGTCACCTATGTGTGTGTTTAAAGTTTTACTGTTATTGTTGTACCTATATTTTGTGTGGGAAGTTTGTAATTGTCTACTGTTGTGTCTATGTTTTGTGTGAGAAGTTTGTTACTGTCTATTGCTATGCCTATATAGTGTGTGGAAAGTTTGTTATTGTGTACTGTTGTGCCTGTAATTTCCTATTTACTACAGAATTAAAATTATGTTCCTCTCTAGGCTGATGAGCAAGCACCCAGTACCCCTAAATAAGTAAATGAAGATGCAGTGTACATATAAAAAGTAATTGTATATAATCTCTTGAGTCATAGTCACCTCATTAATATTAAACCATGAAGATGAAGTTTCGAGATAAAAGCCTTCACCATAAAAGAAAGGTATAGACTCAGGCAGTCATTGCCATAACAAGAAGTTCAATTTACCTCTGCATCATAACACTGCCAAACTGCAGGCTGGAGACTTCACAAGGAGAATACTGTCCACATTTAATCCAAACCGGGTAATTTTATTTATTAATTGTAATTGTTAACTGTGATAATTTAAGTTAAAATATGTGACTTTATATGATACTTGTTCAGAAGTTTCTGTAATTATAAATGTGTGTGTGTCATCAAAAGTACAATAAAACAGGTGCCTTCACATATGAGAGATGGAGATTATTAATTGTGTGCCCTAAATATACATAATGTTGTTAACAAGTTTTATTGTTCTGGACGTACTAAAAATTATCACCATACTCGACCTATAACCCCACAGCACCATCTTGGAAATGATATTTTACCTATCTCAGACAGGGAATGTTATTTATGATGTGTATTAACCTTGTTTGATTGATTAAGCTTTTATTTACGTTTGGTTTTTTCATGATAAACATAGTCCATGTTTTCAGTAAATGAAGCAAAGTTACCTTCATCCTTATTTGATTTATGAGTCTGTTATTAAAAATGAGAATGCTCAATATCTCTCACTGGAGACTAATACAGTTGTCTGATTGAGTAGCAAAATGTCCAATGAAGCACTCATACTAAGACTACTTAACTTATAATTTTTGGTGATAATAGAAAATTACCACAAATGTAATATATGAAATCCCTGTTTGTTTTCTTTTGTGGTTCTAGAAACCTTGTTAAAAAAATGGCCATCCAAGTTCGTATTACAAACTTTTATTTCATTTATTCATGTTCTACATATCTGACATATCTGTAATGAGAGAGAGAGAGAGAGAGAGAGAGAGAGAGAGAGAGAGAGAGAGAGAGAGAGATGTGATAAAAATGTTGTCCTGATGCACTAGTGTAGCACATACTATGAACACTAAAAATGTAAAAGATCTTTCCTGAAAGATTGCAACATGGAAGAGCAAAATTACTAACAGTGTGTTTTTAATGCGTTTGTTTTATAAAACTGTAGAAGGATTATTGCAGAACACTGTTGTCATTGTATGAATGAAAAGATTAAGGTAGATTGGGGGTTCAAAATGTACATTCTGTAACGAAATACCAATCTAATAGATAGCCAACTTCAGGGGCAGTACAACACTCTTGTACTGTGTCAAGGGTATTGTGACTTCCAAGAAAATTATGGACATCACAGTAACAGGTGTACTGAAATAAAGGCAGGATGAGATGGTTGGAACTGTGTGAAATACTGGGTGTTTTAAAGTGAATATTAGAGTTTTAAGGCTTTGTAGCATTTTAATATTCAATGTACAGTTATATATAATACACCAAATGAAACAGCAACTTGAGAAAATTTCATTTCTAAAGTCCTAGTAGCAAAGATGGCTTCTAGTGAACAGAAGGCTTTTTTTGTTTTACAGTTAATAAGAACTGAATCTAACATCCATATTTGGTATCATTAGTTTGAAGACACTGACTGTTGTTGCAAGGGAAAGGCTATGGGATGACCAAGAGTGACTGAAGAATGTGTTGAACAAGTGAGAGTGTGCATTTTCAACTTCTGACGGCATAATGAATAACCCATTAAATTACGGGCATGCAGCCGTGCAAATAAAATTTCCTCCACTGATATTTCGGTCGCGTATCGTTCGGCCATCCTCAGAGTGAGTCACAAGACTGACGACAAGATGCCAAGCGCGGCCTTATATGCTCTACCACTGCGGTACTGTGCATGCGAGTCACAGATGCTGGTCGGCGGCAGAGACATACGCTTACACATGTGCCGCCTATGGCGAAGGCGTACAGACATTAGATTCGCTTATCGATGTTTGATCGGCGGCGGTGACACGATGACGACTTCTCTGCAGTTTAATTACTCCAAGAGCCAGATTCCATGCTTTGTCCAAATTAAAACCATTATCTCTATTTATTAAATTGTTAGCTAATCTAATTTCTATAGCTTCCTTGAATACAGATTCCCAAATGAAGAGGTGGATGTTAAAATATTCACATCACTGTAATTCATGGAATGACCTGTATCAATACAATGTTCAGCCACAGCTGACTTGTCTGACTGTAATAAGCGTGTGTATCTTCTGTGATCCACACACCTCTCATGAACGGTGCGTGTTGTTTGACCTATGTATGACTGCTCACAATTTCCGCAAGGAATCTGATACACACCCGCTTTACGAAGCTGTAAATTGTCCTTCACAGAGCCGAGTAAAGCTGCAATCTTTGTGGGGGGCCGGAAGATCACCTTAACACAGTGTTTCTCAAGAATACGGCCTATCTTCAAAGAAAGAGCACCCACATAGGGCAAAAATGCACTAGATCTGAAGGAATTACTATGTTCTTCCCCATCACACACCTGCTTTTTAGGTTTTGCATCGAATGCTCTACAAATTTGTTTAGGAGAATATCCATTCGCTTTAAAAATGTTCTTCAGGTATGTGAGCTCTTCTTGCAAATTATCTTTATCGGACATACAGTGCGCCCGATGCACTAAGGTCTTAAGGACACCTATGGTCTGTGAAGGGTGATGGCAGTTACTGGCATGAAGATATAGATTTGTGTGCGTTGGTTTCCGGTATATGGCATGTCCTAATGTTCCATCACTTTTACAGCGAACGACAACATCCAAAAAGGGGAAGCAGCCGTCTTTTTCTATTTCCATAGCCAATTTAATGCTAGCATGGATGGAATTCAAATGCTCAAGAAATCGATGTAATTCATCCGTACCATGGGGCCATACCACGAATGTGTCGTCGACGTACCTCCAGAAGACCGTAGGTTTAAAACTTGCTGAGTCCAGTGCCTTGTCCTTGAAGTCTGCCATGAATAAATTAGCTACCAGAGGGAAGAGGGGGCTTCCCATGGCAACACCATCAATTTGCTCATAAAATTCACCATTAAACTGAAAATAAGATGATAAAAGCACATGTTCAAATAAGGCCGTAATGTTCTTATCAAAATGTTGGCCGATAAGAGATAGTGTCCTTTAAAGGTACCTTAGTGTATAATGATACTACGTAAAAACTAACAAGCACATCCGTACTATTAAGCCTGACATTGCTAAGTCTCTGAATAAAATCCATAGAACTACGAATGTGGTAACTACGTTTTCCTACCAATGGTTTTAATAAGGAAGCTAAATATTTGGCAGAAAAATATGTTGGTGAACCAATAGTGCTCGTTATAGGTCTCATAGACAAGTCCTCTAGACGCTCATCCTTACCCATCTTGTGAACTTTAGGAAGACCATAAAATCTCCGTGGTACTGCACCTTTTAAACTTCTTATGACTTCCTTCGGTAGTGATGAAGCGTTCAGCAAGGCAGCAGTCCTTATTGTCACCTTGTTAGTAGGATCTTTGTTAATCTTCCGGTATGCACCACAACTAAGTAGACCACATCCATCCTTGTAGATTTCCTGAGCCAAAAGGACAGTAGCATTACCTTTATCAGCACGCAGGATGACTGTGTCAGTATCTTCACACAGCTTTTGTATTGCACATCTTTCTTCCTTCGAAACATTACTTCATTGTGGATGATGCTTCGTGATTGCTTGACAGGTTTCTCGTCTGATTTCTTCTGCAGAATCCTCTGATAGTGGTCGGACAGCTTCTTCAATGGCACTGATGAAAGATGATATCAGCAGAGTCTTTGGAGTAGGGGCAAAATTTAGCCCTTTACTTAAGACAGACAACGTAGCTTCGTCCAGATCCGTACCCATCAAATTTATGACAGGGCGTCGAATAACAGAGTCCACCTGAGAAGGCTGGTCCAATCGGCTGTACTTGGTAATCTGTCTTTTTGTGGCCACTTCCGAACCCAGTCAGACTTAGCCCATGTCGTGCCATCGATCCAGTCCCATGAGTCAGGAGATAAAACAGCTGCTACCTTCAGATGCAGGCGTTCAGAAACAATGTCCAACTTCTGACGAGTAAAACTAATTCTTTTTCTGACAATAGCGGAACCAGCCCTATGTAAAATTCTATTTACTGCAGTGTTCTTGACAAAGTGAACCAACCTTGCAAATTTTGGGACAACTCCATGGTCGTGGCACTTCAGTAAGAAACTCAAGGAGCTCAATAGTCTTGCTCTCTGGTGTCATAATTTGTCCAAACTATGGCCCATGAAACCACCTCTTCCCTGAAGGGGTACATGATGTGCACTTTCAACTTCTCCTGGCGTAATGAATAATCCATTAAATTACGGGCATGCAGCCACGCAAATAAAATTTCCTCCGCTGATATTTCAGCTGCGTATCGTCCGGCCATCCTCAGAGTGAGTCACAAGACTGATGACAAGATGCCAAGCGCATGTGTAAGCGTATGTCTCTGCCACCGATCAGCATCTGTGACTTGCATGCGCAGTACCGCCGCAGTGGAGCATATAAGGCCGCGCTTGGCATCTTGTCGTCAGTCTTGTGACTCACTCTGAGGATGGCTGGATGATACGCGGGCGAAATATCAGTGGAGGAAATTTTATTTGCGCGGCTGCATGCCCGTAATTTAATGGATTAAGTGTAAGAGTCTTTCACAATTAGCCCCAAGAAATGAGTTCAGAAGGCTAGTCGTGGGTTAGCATTTCCAATAGAGTTTGTGTGGAGATTTTTAAACTTTTAAGAGGACACTTCCAACTCTATCCTTATTATTTCCAGTTGTTAAAAGCTCTAAAGCCTACAGACTATGTGCCAACTTCACAAACAAAATGTTGCTGCATGGCAGTAAAGAGTCTCTGGTCATGGCATCTTCAGTGATGGATCAACATTTCATCTAAGTAAAAATGTTAACACACATAATATATGCATCTGGGGGTCAGCAGATCTCCACGAGATGATACAGATGATACGCCCTTAAACTGCATATTTTTGCACCATATCCTAGTAAAAAGTTTATGGGCCTTTCTTTCTCAGTGAAGCTATTGTAAATGGTGTTTCTTATCTTCACATGCTAGAACTATGGCTCTCTTCTTAATTGGAAGTAGCTGAACCACCAGAACTTTATTTGGCAGCAAGATTGCGTGCTGCCTCATTGGCATAACTCAGTATACAGTCGATTAAACGACATTGTACCCAACTGCTGGATTGGGCCCAAGGGGCTGAATGACAGAGCTTGTTTCGCATGACCTTTGCTTTCATCCAATCTGAGAATTATCTCCAGACACACTAATCAAGGTGTGGGGAAGAACTTGTCTATCAACTCGATGTGTGCCGTGTGTTGACAGGTGCACACATTGAACATGTGTAGGGAAAAATGTTTGAGTTGCTCTTTCATTTGATGTATTTTTTAAAATTGTGAGTTAATATAATGAATGCTAAAATGCCTTAAATCCCCATTATTCATTTTGGAGCACTCAGTGCAATGAAAATTGTCAGGGTTGAATGCAGTGTCAGTCTGTCACTTCATCTGATGTTCAAGCAGTCACATTTGCTCATAGTGAAGATAAATTTTGTATGTTTGTATCTCAATCAGGAACAGTTTAGTAAAATACTTTTTATTGTTAACATGTATTTTGGCATTACATTGTACTCTTGTTTTGGAAATATTTTCATATTGATTATGTTAATTGTCGCCTTGTTTTTCCACAGTAAACCATTACCAAGTATAACAGCATCATGAAAGAAGTGTTTCAACTGATGATGAAATCGTGAAGGGAAAAGATAAAGTTTTGACTGCAGACTGTGCAATGTGAAGACACAGCCTACAAATGAGGCTGATCTGTAGCTGCTGATGTAACTACATCTGAGCCTTTTCCATGTACCAATCTTTTCTATGTATTTTTATTTATATGTGATATCCACAGAGTATATCAACGGTATTTAACACTATTGATTAATGCCGTAAGCAATGATTGCAACTCATTTCATAAGAAGTTTTTGCCTTACATTAAGTTGGGAAAGAGACAAATGTAAATATTGTACGCATCATAAACATCATTAGAATGTGTGGAAGTTTGAATCATTGAACTCAGGGACTGAAGTGTCTTTAAAATATGAAACTGTTAATAATATTGTTTTCAATTTTCCCATGTAAGTCATCACACTGGTCTTTATTTATTGATTTCTAATATGTATTAAAACATATCACCTCTCCATTGACAAATGATATATGCTAACAGTTCTTATTCAGCTGTATGGTAATAGTAAGAACTGCTGATCATACCAAAATATAGATCAACAGGCCCCTCAGCCATGTTGATTGTGAAGTATTTTACTCTACCAAAATAACACCAAAATCAAATAAATGTAAGTCATAGAAAATTTTTGTCATTCAGTAATAAAGAAAATTTACAAACATCAGAGGATCTGTTAAAAAGTAATAATGCGAGGCATTTGTAACATGTTCAGCATTTTAAATTATTTAATTACCTGTAATTTGTAAACAGTTGAAAGAACACATTAATTACAGTAATTGTTTACTCACAAATCTGTGGATTTGTTAATAATTCTGCCTACTGATGGTACTATGTATTATATGTAATGGCAGATGATTCTGGTTTGTAATAATACAATCATTTTTCATTTTTAATGCCTTTCTTGTCATTTCAGTTATGTGTCTTTTGTTTTGTTCTGTGCTGTCTTCATTTTATCTGGTGTCATATGACAACATCTTTATTGCTGTTGGTTTCCAGTTTTCAATCAGGAAGTAATTAATTGTCTGGTTATCACACATTATCATCATATTAAGTGGATCATTCTCTGTTGAAGAGTGAAATCGAACATAGACACAAGCAGGTGTCAAAAATGCTACTACTGGCAGTTTATTATTATTAATAGAATAACATCTTCAGTTATAACACCCGGGTTCCAGGGTTCGATTCCCGGCGGGGTCAGGGATTTTCTCTGCCTCGTGATGGCTGGGTGTTGTGTGCTGTCCTTAGGTTAGTTAGGTTTAAGTAGTTCTAAGTTCTAGGGGACTGATGACCATAGATGTTAAGTCCCATAGTGCTCAGAACCATTTGAACCATGTTTTCAGTTATAACAAACATTTAATCAGTCCATGACCAGTTTTGAGCTGTTAAAATTCCATCTACAAAACTGTGACATACAGGAGTAGGGGGGGAAATATAACATATCTGGAAAAACCAGAAGAACAGATTAAGAAAACAAGGTGACTCACTTATTGTATTTGGTCATGCATAGCAAACAGCCAGGCCAGTCTATCTGAAGGCTCCAAGTCACTGCATCTTGGGCGAGTCTAGAAAAAAGAGCAATACACTTTGGATGCCAGCAAGGACCACACTCAAAGGTCTCTAGAGGCACAGAGCCAAGATATGTAGAAAAAGGAGGTAGGCCAATTTGGCTCCTGGTAAACAAAAATTCTGAGATGCCCTTGCACACATTGATGTCACTTTCAGGACTCTCATGGCTGTGCATCTGGCAGGACATGGAAGCTGTTGTGTGCATCTAAAGAAAAAACTTGTTTCATGTAAGTCATGAGCTAGGGTCACTGTAATTATGGTGTGGTTCAGTGCATTAATATTGATTTGAAATACGAGAAAAATTGTCATGGTTTTCCCAAAGAAGAGAACTCGCTAGGTGGATGGATAGTACCATGCAAATGCACGGACAGAGTGAATATGTAACTACAAGTGCAGTTCATTTTCAGTCTGAAGATTATGAATGAGATTTGAGAAATGAACTTTAAGGGTTACCTTCAAGAAGCTACTACCCACAGCAATACACATCGTAAACATTCCAAACTAGAATGAGAAAGAAATTACAGAAAGCAGAGATGTAAACAAAAAGGGAAGTAGTCAGTACACAAATAACACTCAAGAAACTTGTTGGCAGATTAAAACTGTGGGCCGGACCAAGATTCGAACTCGGGACCTTTGCCTTTCCCGGGCAAGTGCTCTACCAACTAAGCTACCCAAGCACAACTCACGCCCCGTCCTAACAGCTTTATTTCTGCCAGTACCTCATCTCCTACCTCCAAACTTTCATATCTGTGCACACTCTGCTGAAGAGTGAAAATCTCATTCTGGAAACACTCAAGAGTTATAACTCAAAAATTACCTTAAAATAAATTAATTCACAGATAGAGTTCATGCTTTTTTCGTGCAGTACTGGGTTCCTCTTAGACAATGAATGACTCACTATATTGTATAGGAAATAAATACAGTAAATTATGTTCCTCAGGTTTATTAGCTTTTGCTCCCGTATACTATTGCTTCATTTCTCATGGAAGTAACAGATTTTTTTTTTTTTCGGACTCTCGAGGTGTAAGCAACTGAGCTTTTATACCTGCACATTTCATGTGCTACTCTAAGGGCTACAATAATGGTGTAAGTCACAGTTGCTGCATAGCTCAGTTTATGAGATTTATGTTTGACATGCTGAAAGTTGGGTGTTAGAAACAGGTCGACTGTGAAATTTTATCAAAATAAGATACTGCAGTGATTTATGTATCTGATATTTCTCTCTCTTGTTTTTTTATTTGATTAATAATTGGAAATTAGTGTAGCTGTATAGTACTTAGTAAATAATTAAAGGAATGATAAAAGTAAATTCATTCCTTAGAGATCTGGAAGTCGTGCACAGCAAAGCAAGAAGTTTGCAAAAACTAGCTTTGGTGACTTTAAAAACTGTCACTGAGAAGGGGGGGGGGGGGGATGAGACCACAGCTAATGATCCTCTTCACGAGCTCAGTGAAATAGTGGTAATGATTCAGAAATTAAGGAACTGAGGGCCGAGATTGAACTTTTAATAGAACTAAATGCACAGAAAGAATCAGCACCAAAGAGATTTGAAGTAAAACGAATGCTCTTTGCCATGTTTTTTTTCCATTAAAGTGGACAAAAAGCTAATCTGATGCAAAAGAAAAAAGCATATTACACAGAAGTGTGAGCAATGTGTTGTCAAAATGTTTCACACTGCTAATCCGATGTCTGTTGAAAGAAAGCAAAAGGGTAAAGTAGAATTCAGAGTACATTGCCTATGCATAGACTTCCAGAGCTCAATCACCAAAAGCATATACTTATTTGTGAAAGAAGCAAAAAATACCCTTGCTGTCCAGGGCAACACTTGCGAAGCGGGTGAAGGAATTTAAATGCAGACAAAGTACTCTCAACGATTAAAGTTTGCATGATCTGTGGGTTGTGTAAACAGTGGAAGCAACCAGTTTATTATGACTTTTACACGATTATGACTAGTATCTTGCTTCAGAATTCATTAAGACAGTTGAGGAATCTAGAATAAATGTTGTAGCTGTGACATGTTATACAGGTGGTAAAAATATGTGTTTGGAAGGAATTGTGTGTCAATACAGATAAAACATACGAGGGTAATCCCAAAAGTAACGTCTCCCATTTTTTTATAAGTACATAGACCTGTTTATTTCTACAAAGGTTTGCATCAATTTACAACATGACGATTTAGCTATTTTTTGACATAATCACCATTTCTGTCGGTGCATTTTTGTAGATGCTGTGGCAGTTTTTGTATGCCCATGTCATACCAGCTCGCCGCCATGCTGTTCAGAAAGTTATGAACCTCTTCTTTCACCTCGTTGTCGGAGCTGAATTGCTTTCCGGCCAAATGTTCTTTTAACTTAGGGAACCGGTGATAATCACTGTGCACCAAGACAGGACTATAGGGTGAGTGGGTGGGTGGGTGATCTATGTTCCACTGAAACTGTTGCAGGAGAGCAACGGTTTGCCGAGCAATGTGTGGGTGAGCGTTGTCATGGAAAATGTGTACGCCCTTGCTCAGCATTCCTCTTCTCCGGTTCTGAATTGTCCGGTTGAGTGTTTTCAGAGTCTCTCAGTAACTGTCAGCGTTAATTGTAGTTCCCGTGGGCATAAAGTCGGCCAAAAATACCACTTTCCGATCCCAAAAAACGGTTGTCATGACTTTACCGGCAGATTGCGTTTGTTTGAATTTCCACAGCTTTGGTGAAGAAGGATGCCGCCACTGGTGTGATTGTTGCTTAGTCTCAGGTGTAAAGTGGTATGCCCAGGTTTCGTCACCCATGACAATTGAGTCCAGAAAGTTGTTCTGTTCGGGTGCAAGGCGGTGAAGAAATGCACAGGAAGCATCAACTCGTTGCTGCATGTGGTCCTCAGTCAGCATGTGTGGCACCCATCTTGCACACACCTTCCGGTAGTTCAATGTTTCCATTAAAATTCTGTGAGGGACGGGAAACCTCAGGAACCAACGTGCAGAGATCATCCTGGGTGATCCATCAATCTTCACACATGCTTTGCTCAACCTTCAACACTGTCTCCTCATCAAACGGTCTCCCGCTCCTTTGTTCATTGTGAATTTTGGTGCAGCCAGCTGCAAACTCTCTGCACCACTTACGAACATTTTTGACATCCACGCACGACTCGCCATACACTTCCATCAATCGGCGATGGATTCTCTGTGCTAAAAAACCGAATAACTGCATGCAGTTCGCGCTTGACGGTAGCATCCAATGGGAGCTCCGTTCTCAAAGCCTGCCAAGCCAAGACTGAGCGCCTCAGCACGGCGTGTGCATGTTTACACACAGCGCGTGAAGCACTCTTCAGAACAGTGTGACCAACTGCCACACAAACAGAGTTCTGTACCTATTAAAAAAAAAAAAATAGGAGACCTTACTTTTGGGATTACCCTCGTATTTCATAGATGCTGGTGACTATACTAGGAATAACATGGATTTTCTGCAATGTACCATATCTGTTAGAGTATTGAGGAACCATTTCTTTACACTACCTAATAGGTCTAAAATAACTGAGGGAACTATACAAGAACTTTTTTAAACAAAAAAAAGTGACCTAACAATCACATGCCGCATTACCCAAGCACACTTAAATGTAACTCGGCGAATGCATGCATATTTTCATGACAAGCAGCTTAAGCCTTGAAGTATGCTCTTAACAAAGACATTGAAAGTAATTTTATTGATCTCCTTAATGATGTCTTGAAATCTAGAGTTCCAAAAGATGAATGTTCATGTGGATTTGGAATGACTCTCGTAATTCATGAGAATACACTAAACAGATTCGTAGACATTTGTTTGGCAATGCGAGTTGGTGACATAGTTGCCTTTCCAGAAAGGTTTTATCAAATCGATGAAATCTCTCTTTGATAGTTTCGAAAGCTGAAACAGTATGAAAGTCGGCTACATATTAACTTCCAGACTAAATTGAGACTGCTTGGTATTTTTTTCTATGGTACAAGAATTTAAGGTAAGGAACAGGGTGCGTCTCCTTATACTGTGATAATTCTTTCTGTGGATACACGCTGGTTGCTGAAGAATTAAATGCAGACTCTTCCCAGAGTGATGGTGACTCCTGTTTGGCGCTCCTAAGTTTTATTACCAGTGAGATATGCATTGCTGATGAATTGCCAATATGAGAAATTACAGAAGCTGTAAATGTCGAAGAAAATTTGTTAACAGATGTGGTAACAGCATGCGATGACTATATAACCTCAGATGTTCTTTCAGATGCGGTGAAATACATTGTAAGCTTTATTGCATTTAAGTGCCAAAACACTGATGGAATTAATAAGGATTAGGTATCTTAATCATGAAGCAAAGTTGGAAGCCATGAAAAAAATGTGACATATGGAGGAAGCAGCTTTGGATTGCATCTTCATCTGGTGAACAGCAACAGAAATCTGGAACAGACTTCATTAAAACCTGCTTCTTCATCGAACAAGTAAGTTAGTCTCATCTTAATTATCATTTATTTGGTCGTAATGTGTAATACAGATGTCATTCCACTTCCCAACTGTGCACTGAACCAAATCGAAAGTAAAATGGACAAGTAACACGTGACAGAGTCTGTAGTATGGTGCACTTGCCATGTAATCACACAGCTACACTGCACTACACAGCCTCATGGTGACATCAGGGGGGCTCCAGCCAGTAGCAAGCATTTCTGCCAGAATCACCTCCCCTCCCCATCCCACTCAGCACAGGCACAAGCTGTGTGTGAATTGAAGTAAAATGAAATCTGTATTAACGAAGACTGGTAAATCGAGACTGACTGGTCTGAGCACTTACTTCAGTTGACGAATTTGTGGCACTACTCAAGCTATTGTTGAATCATAATTGTTTTCAGTTTAATAATAGAGCTTACAGACAGTCTGAGGGGCTCGCTGTGGGCTCTCCATTAGTGAGTATAATCGCTAATATTTTTGTCAGCCATATTAAGCATCAGTTCTTTATGTTACATCCGAATCATTTGCAGAACATAGTGTGTTATCATCACTACTACTTTTGTACAATGGTCTCAGTGAAAAAATCTGGCAATTTCAACAAGATCTAAATGACTTGGATCCCAATGTACAATTTACACCTGTAAACAACTACTCCTTACCGTATTTGGTTCTTCTTCTTATTACTGTAAAAGACAATAAAATTATGTATAGTACTATCCACAGTTTGTCCAATTACCCGCACAAGTATAAAATGACTGCATCACAGCCTATGCTGCAGTGAGCCAAGTAAGTACCATTCAGTACACAAGATTATGAAAAAGAACTTAAAGTTGTTCTGTCAAACAGTGGACAACTTCCATAATGAAATTTTCACTCTGCAGCGGATTGTGTGCTAATATAGAACTTACTGGCAGATTAAAACTGCGTGCTAGGCTGAGATTCAATCTTGGGACTTTTGCAGGCAAGTGCTCTACAAACTGAGTTACCCAAGCACGACTCACAACCTGTCCTCATAGCTCAGTCAGTAGAGCGCTTGTTGGTGAAAGGCAAAGGTCCCGAGTTCAAGTAACAGTCTGTCACAAAATTTTAATGTGCCAGGAAGTTTAGTGGACAACTTAAACTTCACTAACAGATAGAGCTTAAGGAGATAAAACTGATAATCACGGGATCACACACACACATCTACTATTACAGATAAGGCATGGAATGCATACTGTAAAATATAGTATATAGAAATTATTTCTGACAAAGCTGGCAAAACTGCTGTATTTACATACCGAGCTAAGTTAGCCTTCAGTATAGACAGAACGTAACCTGCAGCCACAAACCACATGCACTATCAGGTGTTTACCAATTTAGTTGTAATGACTGTTAATGACTTTATGTTGGACAAACAGGACATATGTTCACTATTTGGTTCAAAGAATGCCAGCACATTAGTCATTCATGATCTGCATTAATTAATCACCTAAAATACCTGTCCAAGATGCAGTGACTTGGAGCCTTTGCACTGACTAGCCCGACCATTTGCTATGCATGATGAAGTACAATGAGTAACAATATTATGAAAAGGGAAGTTGCCACTCACGATATAGCAGAGACGCTGAGTTGCAGAGAGGCACAACAAAAAGACTATCACAAATACACACACACACACACACACACACACACACACACACACACACACCCCTGCAGTCTCATGCAACTGAAACCATACTGCGAGCATCAGGACTGGTGCGTGATGGGATTGGCGACTGGGTTAGGAGGGGGAGGAGATAGTATGGTGGGGGTGGTGGGCAGTGTAGTTTTGCAGGTTAGTCAGAGGGCAGAGGAGGAGGAATAGTGAAAAGGAAAGAAGTAAAAATGCTTTGTGTGATCGTGGAATGACAGCTGTTTAGTGCTGGAGTGGGAACAGTGAAGGGGATGGATGGGTGAGGACAGTGGCTAACAAAGGTTGAGGCCAGGAGGGTAACTGGGAGTGTAGTATGTATTGCAGGGAAAGTTCCCACCTGCATAATTCAGAAAATCTGGTGTTGGTGGAAAGGATCCATATGGTACAGGCTGTGATGCAGTCATTGAAATGAAGGATGTCATGTATAATGAGTTAGTCGCCTCGTTCTATTAGTCTGTTCTTCTCATTTTTCAAGTTATATTTCCCCACCTTCTCTCCTTCTGTATTGTACATTTTTTTTATTCACATGCAGATGGGATTTTAAGATCCCAAAACCAGTTGTGGATTGAACAAATCATTATTACAGTTGAAATTATCCCTCTCAGATGCAGATGTCCTACAAATAAAATTTTGAGTTTCTTATTGGCCAAAAGGCAAGGGAAAGGCTGCATGAAACAAAGAATTTCTCAATCAAAGAATATGAAACAAAAATGAAAAATATTGAAATGGCACCAAAAGATTTTTTACACTAAAAATATTGAGAAACAAGTTAGTGTATATGTAAGATTGAAAACTTTTGTTTGAGTAGATTTTTATGAACAAGTAATCAGAATGAGCAAGTTAAAGTAACAAAGTGAAGTCGTTACAAAAACAGAAATTTTTGTTAGGCATGTAGTCTAGCTGTTGTCTATAAAGGTATGCTGTTGGTAGCTGCACCTCCTTAGAAACTGGATGAAAAGTTGGTCGTGGTGATATGCTATGAATAATACGGCCCACACCAGAAATTTGCAATTGAAATACTTTACTTGCACTTAGATTTTGCATGAACTACTGTTTATGGCCAGAACAAGAATCGTCTACTTCAATTTTGCACAGATAACCCGATAGCCACATACTACACTTGATTTATGCCCAGTAATACGATTAGAACTTGCTGGCAGATTAAGTGTGTGCCAGAAGAGACTCAAAACTTGTGACCATTGCCATTGGATGGCATGTGCATGCAGGAGAGTCCCTATGAAGTTTAGAACGTAGGAGACGAGGTGTTGGCGGAAGTAAAGTTGTGAGTGTGGGTGTGAGTCTTCAGTGGGTAGCCTCATTTAGTAGAATGCTTGCCCCTGAAAGGCAAATGTCCCAAGTTTGAATCTGAGTCTGGTGCACAGGAAGTTTCATATCAGTGCAAACTCTGTTGCAAAGTGAAAATTTCATTCCGATAATAGAGTGAAGTGATCTAACACTGACACAAGTATTCACAAAAGTTCATGTGTGGTGAACAGACATTTAACTCAGTTACAGAATTATACTGTTAAAACACTGTCTTTTGGCTTCAACATTCAAATACAAGGGCAGAAAGTATTGTACCCTTATTGTTACGTTTCAACATTATCACCGAAAAGATTGAGACATTTATCATATTTGTGGACAAGCTCTGCAATACCCTCTTCAAATACTGTTGCCGCCAATGATGTCAAATGATTATTGATGTGATTTTTAAGATCTTTGTTGGTTTGAAAGTGCTGCCCTCCTATCCACATCTTCAGTTCAGCGAAAAGGCGAAAGTTGCTGGGTGCCAGGTCAGGACTGTATGGCAGATGATCAAAAATGTCCCATAGAAATTGTTCAAGGAGCTGTTGGGTTATGCCAGCAGTGTATGGATGAGTGTTGTCATGGATCAACACAATTCCTGAAGTCAGCATTCCTCTTCTTTTGTTTGGAATGGCTTTCCGCAAACGTCATAAAATTTCACAATAAGCTGCTGCACTAGTGGATTCGAACTGTACAAGCAACACACCTTTTTTGGTCCCAAAACACGATTACATTTTTGAGAACTAAACAGCAGAAGGAGATTTGTTTCAATGTGAACTTTCAGATACAAAAAAATTTATGTTGATTTTGTGTAAATATGTGGTCCTATTTCAGTAACAATTTTTTTTAGTAAGGAAGCTAATTGCTGTGAAACTAAATGAGTGCAAATGTTGCTGACGTATTTTTGTTATTAGCTGCATAAATGCTCTAGTCGTGTATGTAGCTTTTTCATCTACTTTATCAGGAAGTTAGTAACTGGGTGCGTGTTTACATATGAACAATGGCAATGAAATCAGAAATTAGTTATGTTTTGTAATTAGCACATTTTTTGTTAAACTAATCTGGTTCATTAACTGCTGACAATCAGGAATGTAATCCATCCATCATAGATATTACAAAATGGATGTGTGTGTGTTCCAAATTTCCTCCTAAACCACTGGACCAATTTCAACCAAACTTCATACAAACATTCCTTATTGCAAGGCAACAACTGCTGTTCAGGAGATATGATGTCATAAAGACTGAGATGCATGAAAAAATTCCGCATCATGCACAAAGTTTTAATACATTTATTCTTTACTACCAAGACATTTCTACAGTCAAGTCGTCTTAAGGAAATCCTTGAAACCTGGCAATGCTGTTGATAACTTTCAACAATCAAGTGCAAATGGCTGTAAGCAAAAACAGTAGCCACCTATAAAGCTGTGAAGAGGTGTTGCTACAGAGACATGTACAAAATCGCATTGTAGTTCCTGGACATGTAACTAGAAATATTGTTTATTATAAAGTTCTGAGTTAAACAAACATTACAGAGAATTTGTACTGTGCATACTATATGCCTTAATTTGGATACTGTTCATACACATCTGTACATGCGTATTTTTTTGTACGATTGTTTCATAATTTTAAAGGTATTTTCATGAATGCATGGAAATGAAATTTTTTCTGTGTTACACTACAAACACATTTCATTTTTAGTTTTCATTTCTAATAGGGAATTGCCAAAATGAATACCCAGGTATAGCTGGGTTTGTCAACTAGTAGGTAATAAAATTAAGTCTGATAAGCCCTGTGTCAACATCTGAGACTTTTATGTACTGTGCACATATTGTATGCATGATAGTATTGAAGATGTCAAAATTAATAATAATAATTGTTGTTGTTGTTATTTTTGGGGAAAGTTAATCTTAACAGGTGGAACAGATCCACCTGCTTTGTCACGTGTGGAAATGAGGATACTAGTAAACTGGACAAAGTGCCCATGGTGTTAGTGTGCCTCACATTTATGGATTTCCTTTATCCATTGTCAGATAGCTCATATGTTGGCTAGATGCACGCCTGGCAAACTTTGTAATGTCGGCTGCAGTTTGTGCAGTGCTCCTAGTACCATATGCATTTTTAACACTAAGGTGCCATATTAAAATGCTGTGTGTTTTCAGATTATTATAGTTTAACATTTGCTTCCGTGTTCTCAGGACAGCTATAAAATAAATTGCTCCCAACCTCAGAATGAGCACACTGAGGTTCTGTGATGAATAGATATTATGGAGAAAGCTCACACATACAAAATCTAACCTCAGCTACATCTCTGTCTGGATAAGATTCCTTAGACATTAAGTGTGTTCCATGGCAGGGTATTTATCCTTTCTGGCATGCACTGCTGCCGTAATGTTGCCTGAGAGTGGAAGTACCAAGCAAAATAAGTATTGAATATCATTTGTATCAATATTTGTATTAACACTCCTCAGGAAAGGTAACTTTACCAGTTAGGTCAACAGGACCTTGACATATTAAGACAAAACCATGCAATTACATAAACAATTTAAGAAAAATACTGATAGTACAACAATCTCTTTAAGTACAGTACTCAAGAATGCTCCAAGTAACAGTATTTTATAAGAAGATAGGAAAACAGTCTTCACAATCGGCAGGCAATAAACATCTTTCAAATGTGTTTGACTAAAGTGCAACAGATAATTCAGGTTTACCTCAATGGAGTTCATTAAAAGGAAAGAAAAACAATTAAAGCTGCTTGATAAGAAACCATCATGCTGCGGGCAATGTGGCCCGGAAGAACAGCCCCGAAATTACTTAGGGCAAGCCCGATTTGCTGCTCACCACACTTCTC
The DNA here is from genome assembly GCF_023864345.2 of Schistocerca serialis cubense. Taxonomy (NCBI): domain Eukaryota; kingdom Metazoa; phylum Arthropoda; class Insecta; order Orthoptera; family Acrididae; genus Schistocerca; species Schistocerca serialis. Next base: position 75,671,761 of record NC_064638.1, read on the forward strand.
TTTTTCTAAGTGTGCACACATCCCAAGGCACCAACATATCATGGTAAACTGATGAACAGAGAAGTAACTTTTAAGTAAAATGAGTAAAACGTAAGTCATCAGATTACATGTTGGCAGTGTAGACAACACAGTTGTAATAAGTTATTAAAAGATAAGGTAACTGGCCAAGGCAACCACCCCCACCTACACCCAATGGTAAAGAAGTTCAGCAACCAGCCAAGATTCAGCTTGAACTCATGCCACAAGGTGGAAACAGTAAATACTTGACCATTGCACAGGGCACAAACACAGGTGGAAGGAAGTTGCGAATGGTTGGCTGATGAACCTCAGCTACGTTAAGTGCAAGCTTGGCTTGGAAGTATAACCTACCAAAATACATTCAACAAGATTTGCCCACATAAGACACATAAGCTTGCAGGCACAAACTACCTAAAGTAAGCAACTTGTGGGTTTAGTGCACAACATATATAATTGAACATCCTGATTAATGACACATTGAACAATAAAAAAAATGTAATTTCAAGCAATCCAAAACCCCAATAATTTTGACACTGCACCACACTAGCAACTTTTAGAATCTATTCATGATTTCCTGTCAGAGAGGTAACAATTTGTAGTAACTGACAGAAAGTTACAGAGTAAAACAGAAGTGATTTCTGGTATTTCCCAAGGTAGTGTTATAGGCCCTTTGCTGTTCCTTATCTATATAAACAGTTTGGGAGACAATCTGAGCAACTGTCCTAGGTTGTTTGAAGATGACACTGTTGTTTGCCAACTAGTAAAGTCATCAGAAGATCAAAACAAATTGCAAAACTATTTAGAAAAGATATCTGTATGGTGAAAAAAGTGGCAGTTGACACTAAATAATGAAAAGTGTGAGGTCATCCAGTCGAGCGCTAAAAGGAATCTGTTAAACTTTTGTTTCCACGATTAATCAGCAAATCTAAAGGCCATAAATTCAACTAAATACTTAGGAATTACAATAATGAACAACTTAAATTGGAAGCAACACACAGAAAATGTTGTGGGGAAGGCTAACCAAAGACTGCATTTTACTGGTAGGACACTTAGAAAGTGTAACACATCTACTAAGGAGACTGCCTACACTACACTTGTCAGTCCTATTTTAGAATACTGCTGTGTGGTGTGGGATCCATGCCAGATAGGATTGACGGAGTACATCAAAAATGTTCAAAGAAGTGCAGCACGTTTTGTATGATCGCGAAATAGGGGAGAGGGTGTCACTGAAATGATAGAGAATTTGGGGTGGGCATCATTAAGACAAAGGCATTTTTCATTGTGGCAGTCTCTTCTCATGGAATTTCAGTCACCAACTTTCTCCTCCGAATGTGAAAATATTTTGTTGATGCCGACTTACATAGCGAGAAATGATCACCATAATAAAATAATGGAAATCAGAGTTCGCAGGGAATGGTATAGGTGTTCGTTTTTTGTGCACGTTGTTCGAGATTGGAATAATAGAGAATTGTGAAGGTTATTCAATGAACCCTCCGCCAGGCACTTACATGTGATTTGCAGAGTAACCATGTAGATGTAGAATCAGATATAGATGTGCATTTAGAACCTACAATCAAAGGCCAACTCTATGACATTTTCCAAACTGAAGCTTTTGTTTTCCTATGAGCAACATGCTTCTCAGATTGCCTGCCCAGACACAGGAACAGTGAATAACAACAACAGGAGGCTGAACCAAGTCTGATATAGAAGCAGCAGGACACAAAGACTTGCAGGAACTGAACCAGATACAATTATCATGCTCACAGTGGGGAGGAAGGTCAGTCTTTAGGAATACCATGTGGTCTCGACACTGAAGCAATGAACTAAAAATAGCTCTCCAAGCAACCATAGTTGCTGTGTGGTGACAAACAGTGGAAAAGCTTGGAGGTGCGAGGAAATGCATGGATGGCGATGATGCACTACCCGCCTCCAAATCTGGTCGGCATAGGAATAATGTGTCCACTCCCATTTCCAGTGCACATCCCCCGTGTCCAGTAGATGTGCAGCCAGACAAACTTGGAAGTCACCCAGACAGTAGAACAAAAAGTCCGCCTATCAGCCTGCAGATCTGCACTGTCCTTGCTGCTTCACTCACTGCCTCTCCCCATAAATGGGCTGAATGCCATCTGCAGCAAACGTGCCACAATCCGTTCATGCTAAAGATCATGTTCCAGAGGACATGGCATGAGCTATTGATCACGCACAGATCGCTTTCCTCATTTGTTTCCAGAACCAATGTTAGAAATGTGATGGTTTTATGTAACATGAATCGAATACAATGGGAAAACTGATAGAAGCCAACTTTGAGGAAGATCAGTTTGGATTCTGGAGAAATGTGGGAGGCAATACTGACTGGTTAAAGAAAGATAAACTTATGTTTGTAACATTTGTAGACTCTGAGAAAGCTTTTGACATTGTTGACTGGACTACGCTCTTGAAATTCTGAAGGTAGCAGGGATAAAATACAAGGAGCAAAGACTATTTACAACTTGTAAAAAACCAGTTGACATGAAAGGGAACCAATGCTTGAGATGGTGACACAGGCTACAATACTATCTCCAAAGTTATTCAATCTGTACACTGAGCAAGCAGTGAAGGAAAGGAAAAGGAATTAAAGGTCAGGTGGAAGAAATAAAAACTTTGTAATTTAGTGATGACATTGCAATTCTGTCAGAAAGCAAAGGACTTGGAAAAGCAGTTGAATGGAATGGACAGTGTCTTGAAAGAAGGATACAAGATGAACATCAACAAAAGTAATGGAATGTAGTCAAATTAAAACAGGGATGCTGAGGGAATTAGATTAAGAAATTGGGACTCTAAAAGTAGTTGATGAGTTTTGCTGTTTGTGTGGTAAAATAACTGATGGTGGCCGAAGTGCAGAGGTTAAAAATGTTAAGTGATAATGGCAAATATGTTTCTTAAGAAGGGAAATTTTTTTAACATCAAAAATAGATTTAAGTGTTAGGAAGTCTTTTCTGAAAGTATTTGTTTGGATGATGATGATCAGTTCAGACGAGAAATGTGTTGTTCCAGAAGAATGCTGAAGATTAGATGGACAGATCATTTAACTATTAGGAAACACTGAATAGAAATGGGGAGAATATCAGTTGTGGCATGACTTGGCAAAAGAAGGGATCTGTTGTGGGATCAGCAGTTTAATATTGGAGGGAAGTGGGGAGGGGGAAATTTAGAGGGAGACAAAGAGATGAATACAGTAAGCAGGTTCAAAAGGATGTAGATTTCAGTAGTGACTGATGAAGATGCTTGCACAGGATAGGGTAGCATAGAGAGCAGCTTAAAACTAGTAGTCAGACTGAAAACCACAAAAACAAACATTGTATCAGATCATCTTTTTCATAATAAAAATATAACATGCACAAGTTGTTAATTGTGTCCACTTAAGATTTGAATCATTCACATAAATAACATTGTCACTGACAGAAAGCAAATTTTACAGGAGAACAAAAACAAAACTGTTTTATGCTCACATTGTTGGGCTTTCCTGACTCTCACCATGTATATGAGGTAAAGCATCAATCTACATATTTTTGTGATGGTTATTATACAATTGCTTATGTCAAAGAATGGAAAGTCCAAGACAGAATAACAGTATTATGAAAAGGATTGATTACTACTCACCATTTAGAGGAGACATTGAGTAGCAAACAGGCACAACTAAATGACTGCTATACAGTTTAGCTTTTGACCAAAAGGCCTTCTTCTGAAGTAGAAAGCACACACATTCACAAAAGCCCAACACACACACCTGTGACCACTACCACTACCACTGTTTCTGCCCCTGTGGTCAGACTGAGTTGTGAGTGTGCCTGGTGGGAGCAGCAATCCAGTGGTGTGGATAAGGAGGTGGCTTGGGACAGGGAAGGGGAAGCATATCAGGGTGGGGGTGGGGAAAGGTATAGTGCTGCTTGTGGGAGCATGCAGTGATGTAGGGTAGGGCTGCTAGGTGCAGTCAGGAAGTTTGGGGAGGAGTGGGAGAAAGGGGGGGGGGGGGGGGGGCGCGATGGATGGGAGGAGGACTAGTGGGTGCAATGGTGGAATGGAAGGTCATGTTTTGTGGGGGTGGGGGCAGACAAGGGGGCAAGTGAGTGGAGGGCAGGGAGTAGCGAAGGTTGAGGGCAGGGGAGTTACAGGAATGTATAGAAACTCTCCCTCCAAAATATCCTGTTCATGTTAAGCTGGGCCACACTTTGTAAATGTTATTGTGTATGCTGCCAGTAAACAGGGAGTGGTGAGGTAAGAGTGGTTTTCCTCTGAACTCAACAGCTCTCACACGGTGCACGTCCACATATGAGTTGATTTTAAAATTCATAACAAAAACACAGGGTGATTTATCCCACAGGATCATACAGCACTGCAGCAAACCAATAATGAGTGCAAAATGAGGACTCAACAAGAAAACAATGAAGCCTGTAACAACTATCTGAAGATGGATTTGTAGGAAATCTGAAACTGGCCTGGGTTTGATTCAAATAAACCTTTGTAAACCATGCTTGTACTGGTTGCTGCTTCAATTTTAAACCTTAAAATAGCACTGTTTCAATTTTATGAGATGAACAACATTGTATTTGCCCATTACAATGTTTTCTCTGGTTTTTCTGTGTTATTTGTTGTGGAAATAGAGAGCTTATTTTGAGAAAATACTGCAACCCAGGTCGAAATCTCTATGTATAAAAGGCAAAGTCCTGACTGACTGACTCATCATTGCCCAGCCTAAACTTATAAGGATAGAAACTTGAAATTTGGAGAAGGTGTGGGTCTTATACTATAGGCACTGATTAAGAAGGAATTTCTTGAAATTCCAACCCTAAGGGAATGAAATAGAGGATGAAGGTCTTTTTGAAAAGTGTTGCTACTTAGGCAATTTTAAAGCTAGACCTATAAAAATTGTTGTTTGTTTTCTTGGTCAGAAATAAAGATATATGTTTCAGCATTTTTTGTAAATTTAACCATGTGGGGATAAACAGTGGATAAAAACTTATTTTAAAAAAGTAGATTGTTATTAAAGAATTACTAAAGTATTTTTAAAGCTAAATGTATGAACGTATTTGGCTTCTTGGTTATAATAGAGGGAAACTTGTGGAAATTCAACTCTTGTGGGGTGAAACTGGGGATATAAGTTTTTATAGAAATATTTTGTTGTACAAGCATTTTTGAAGATTAACCTATGAAAATTTGTACTTGGGTTCTCTGTTAGAAATAAAACATACACGTCACTGTTTTTGGAAATTCAACCCCTAAGGGGATGAAATAGTGGAGGATACATTTTATAACAATATTTCACTGTGAAAGCATTTTTAAAGCTAAATTTCTGAAAATTTGTGTTTCTCTTCTCAGTTAGATATGACAAAATATGTGTTTCACTGTTTTTGGAAACTCAACCCCTAAGGGGTGAAATAGGGTCAGATTGATTCGCTGACTCATCATCACCCAGTCAAAACCACTAAGGATAGAAACTTGAAGTTTGGATAGGGTGTGGGTCTTATACTGTAGGCATCGTTTAAGAAGGAATTGTCTGAAATTCCTCCTAAGGGGCAGAAATAGGGGATGAAAGGCTTGTTGAAAGTATGTCATTTGTAACAGAATTTTGAAGCTAGAACTACAAAAACTGGTATGGTATTTGGTTTCTCAGTCAGAAAATAAAAAAACGTGTATTCCAACATTTTTGGAGACTCGACCACGAAGGGGTTAAAATACTGGGCAAAAGTTTTTTTGAAAATAAATAATTGCTAAAGAACTATTACAGCATTTTCAAGGCTACATCTATGACAATTGGTATTTGACTTCTCAGGTAGGAAAAAAAATGTATTTCTGGAAATTCAACCCCTAAGGGAGTGCAAAAGGGGATGAAAATTTCTAAGAAAATATTTTGATATGAATATAATAGAAAGAAACATTCCACATGGGAAAAATATATATAAAAAACAAAGATGCTGTGACTTACCAAGCGGGAAAGTGCTGGTAGATAGACACAAAAAAAAAAAAAAAACCACAAACACACACACAAATTTCAAGCTTTCACAAAGAGGGAAAGACGAAAGGATGTGAGTTTTAAGGGAGAGGATAAGGAGTCATTCCAATCCCGGGAGTGGAAAGACTTACCTTAGGGGGGAAAAAAAGAACAGGCACGCACACACACACACACACACACACACACACACACACACACACACACACACACAGAGGCAGACATTGTGGTTAACTTAAAATGACTTCTGAAAATCTCTCTTTACTGATATTTAGTTAAGCATTCTTCTCTGGTAAAGCACAGAACTTTGTGCATTCTCAGATCAGAACTTAGATAACAACTAGCCTTTTACCCTTGGAGTAGTGACTTTTTTGCTTTGAAGACAATATTTGTTTCTAACAATAGTTTTGTTTCTCCACTGTCTGTCATGAATTGGGATTCTTCAATGTCGGTTAGAATGCATTCCTTTGTCTTGTTTAATGACTGATTTCTCTTTAATTTGTTGATAAAAATTTTCACTCTTTGAGTTTAAAGTGCAAAACATTTCATAGTTTATTTTGAGAAATGCCTTACCAGTTCCTAATAGCAAATGGCATGTAAATGAACTATGATGATGTGATACTTTCTTCTGTTGTATATCTCTTCACATCAGCCATCTCAGTGTACTGGAAAGCCAAAAATTGTCTCTTCACGTCATAATCAAATGCATAAAATCTCCAAAGGATCTGCACCATATCATTAACTCATAAAGCTCCACCTGAAAAATGGGAATTATATTTAAAACATTCCAGTATTGATTAAGTTGCACGCTGCTTTATTAACTCTGCAAATATTTAATATACACAAATTTTTGCTACACAAAACAAGTAGCAGGTATGATGTTCTTCATCAGGTAGCAGTTTTCCAGTAACAGGATCACTTCTCCTTGAAATATAAGGGCATCTACTATTCCTCAGTGCCTTGTATCTATTGTCCTTCCACTCACAAATGTTAAATTTACATTTCCTTCCTTTATTGAAGTGCCGGCCAGTGTGGCCGAGCAGTTCTAGGCGCTACAGTCTGGAACCGCGCGACCGCTACGGTCGCAGTTTCGGATCATGCCTCAGGCATGGAAGTGTGTGATGTCCTTAAGTTTAAGTAGTTCTAGGTCCCAGGGGACTGATACCATCAGAAGTTAAGTCCCATAGTGCTCAGAGCCATTTGAACCAACCTTTATCGAAGTAATTTTTGTGCTCCGCTCATTACTATAACATTCTGCACATCACGCAAGATGTTTTCACTCACAACATTGTTCGCTGAACAATGGCTTAAAAATAATGCAAGGCATAAGCAATTTAACCAGCAGATGCAGGCTGTCAGATACAATGCTGTTCCAGTTTTGGCAAAAATGTTGGTTACAACATTGTTCAGATGAGAGATTCATTTGAGGATGTTCATTATCATTCATAAAACTCTCAACAGATAAGGAAAATGTTGTTGTTGTTGTTGTTGTTGTTGTGGTCTTCAGTTCAGAGACTGGTTGGATCAGCTCTCCATGCTACTCTATCTTGTGCAAGCTTCTTCATCTCCCAGTACCTGCTGCAACCTACATCCTTCTGAATCTGCTTAGTGTATTCATCTCTTGGTCTCCCTCTATGATTTTTACCCTCTACACTGCCCTCCAATACTAAATTGGTGATCCCTTGATGCCTCAGAACATGTCCTACTAACTGATCCCTTCTTCTAGTCAAGTTGTGCCACAAATTTATCTTCTCCCCAATTCTGTTCAATACCTCCTCATTAGTTATGTGATCTACCCACCTAATATTCAGCATTCTTCTGTAGCACCACATTTCAAAAGCTTCTATTCTCTTCTTGTCCAAACTATTTATCGTCCATGTTTCACTTCCATACATGGCTACACTCCATACAAATACTTTCAGAAACGATGTCCTGACATTTAAATCTATACTCGATGTTAACAAATTTCTCTTCTTCAGAAATGCTTTCCTTGCCATTGCCAGTCTACACTTTATATCCTCTCTACTTCGACCATCATCAGTTATTTTGCTCCCCAAATAGCAAAACTCCTTTACTACTTTAAGTGTCTCATTTCCTAATCTAATTCTCTCAGCATCACCCAACTTAATTCGACTACATTCCATTATCCTCATTTTGCTTTTGTTGATATCCATCTTATATCCTCCTTTCAAGACACTGTCCATTCCGTTCAACTGCTCTTCTAGGTCCTTTGCTGTCTCTGACAGAATTACGATGCTATTGGCGAAGCTCAAAGTTTTTATTTCTTCTCCATGGATTTTAATACCTACTCTGGATTTTTCTTTTGTTTCCTTTACTGCTTGCCCAATATACAGATTGAATAACATCGGGGATAGGCTACAACCCTGTCTCACTCCCTTCCCAACCACTGCTTCCTTTCACATCCCTCGACTCTAATAACTGCCTTCTGGTTTCTGTGCAAATTGTAAATAGCCTTTCACTCCCTGTATTTTACCCCTGCCAACTTCAGAATTTGAAAGAGAGTATTCCAGTCAACATTGTCAAAAGCTTTCTCTAAGTCTACAAATGCTAGAAATGTAGGTTTGCCTTTCCTTAATCTTTCTTCTAAGATAAGTCATAGGGTCAGTATTGCCTCACGTGTTTCAATATTGCTAGTGAATCCAAACTGATCTTCCCCGAGGTTGGCTTCTGCCAGTTTTTCCATTCGTCTGTAAAGAATTTGTGTTAGTATTTTGCAGTCGTGACTTATTAAACTGATAGTTCGGTAATTTTCACATCTGTCAACACTTGCTTTCTTTGGGATTGGAATTATTATATTCTTCTTGAATTCTGAGGGTATTTTACCTGTATCATACATCTTGCTCACCAGAGGGTAGAGTTTTGTCAGGACTGTCTCTCCCAAGGCCATCAGTAGTTCCAATGGAATGTTGTCTACTCCCAGGGCCTTGTTTCGACTCAGGCCTTTCAGTGCTCTGTCAAGCTCTTCACGCAGTATTGTATCTCCCATTTCATCTTCATCTACATCCTCTTCCATTTCCATAATATTGTCCTCAAGTACATCGCCCTTGTATGGGCCCTCTATATACTCCTTCCACCTTTCTGCTTTCCCTTCTTTGCTTAGAACTGGGTTTCCATCTGAGCTCTTGATATTCATACAAGTGGTTCTCTATTCTCCAAAGGTCTCTTTAATTTTCCTGTAGGCAGTATCTATATTACCCCTGGTGATATATGCCTCTACATCCTCTCGCCACCCCTGCTTAGCCTTTTTGCACTTCCTGTTTATCTCATTTTTGAGATGTTTGTATTCCTTTTTACCTGCTTCATTTACTGCATTTTAGGAAAATGTTAAGGAAACAATTTACACAATGTTTGGAAGTTCTCACTAGGTTGTTTTCTTCGATAACATGCAATTTTTTTTCTTCAGATGCTTTGTGTCATACTGCGGTCGGAATTTCAGGATACTATAACATATATTTGTCAGACTGAAAAACAGACTATTCAATGGCTTATTTTGCAATTAATGATGTGATTTGTATTTGTTTACTGCAACAAAGAAACAATGTGGTGGGGGCCTGCATGCCTCATTTATATAAAGGCTTTGCTCCTTGCTACTACAAGTTACCATTCTTCTGAAATTTTATAATATGTTATGAGTTTAACATGTTGACTGCCACATGCATTGTGATGTTTCACCATCGGGCCAGACCACAGTGTCAGACATGAGATTCTGGTGTGGCCTGTGGCGGCCTCGCAATGCTCAACATGTTAACAAATGATAGGCTGACTGTTCAATATGTTAATAAATGTAGTGTCCTATATAATTTGACACACACAAACACCCAAACCTTAGTATATAGTTACACACAACTGATTCTGCTGGGCATTTTATGTGCAACTGTGCAATATGTGCTGTGGAAACTTCATCATATTAAACAATACCAAGCACAAATTTAAAACTGTGCAAGAACTGAGGTGCAGATAAAGCAGGGACTTCACGGGAAACATATCTTTGGTGAATATGTGCAACTGTAAGAAATGGACCGTAAAATTCTACAGTAAATTTGAACTCTTTCCTGACAACCCAAAGTTTAATATATTCTTGTGCTTTAAGCAAGAACTATGTTTTTGGCCCTTTTGTACTTCATGATTTATGTATTTTGATATGCAGATTTCATTTTTAATTGTGTAGACAGATGAATATGATAAAGCACACAACACACACACCACCTTGATGAAGTTCAGGATTTCCTCAACATATGGTTTCTATACCAGTTGATGGATCAACATGGTCTCTTACATGGCCACCTTGTCTGAAATTACTAAACTACTTAACAACCAATTTCAGATCAAAAATCTTCACCAGTTCAGTCTAGAAATCAATCATAAAGACTATATGTACTTTTTAAAAATCCTACAATGATTACAGAAATGGCTTTGTAGTATGGGAAATACTTATACTTGACACAACAACCAAGTTCATTTACTACACAATTACAACTAACCACCCCAGTCTTTCCATTTTATTCCACAGCTCAAAGATCTGGTTACTCATGAATCTTCTTAAGAACTGAGCAACCATCAGAAGTATGGTTTGAAGACCTCTGAGGAGAACTTAAACTGCTGCTTCCTCCCCCCCCCCCCCCCTTGCCTCCCTCTCCCCCAATAACCTTTGTATGCAAGACTCTCTTGTGCTCCCCCTCCCTCCATGGTGTGTTCTGTGACCAGTAGTAAGGATGGATCTCTGGTGTGGCAAAAAAAAGGTACCAATTGTTTATTGCTTTTCATGTTATTGTTGTCCAAGTGTATCCACATTTTAGACTCCACTGCTCACTGTTCTAAAGATAGTGACTGAATTGGTTATTCATATAAATTCTTACATTACCTAAATGGAACTGAAGACATTTTCTGTCAAATGAGTTCAGTGTTTATTCTGCAGATATAGAATCCTAAACAAAACATTATAACTTTTCGTCTATAGAATTTCATCTTTACAGAAACTTCTTGAGCACAAAAGAGTACATAAGTGTTGTCCAAGACATCCACTGGTCTGTGCAATTTATGACATGTCCTTCACAGCACAGATATATCTACATTTTTCCTTTGGACACACACATCGTCATTTCAGTTAATTGACTAGCTGACAACTAATCAAAGAACCAATGGGGGTGGAAACATCAGTACTAGATATTCCAAGGACTTTTTTATGGATACACATTTGACACTGCATCCTGAAGAAATGGAAAGAAAAATTACTAAATACTGCACAATCCGATAAACTACAAATAATCAAAAACAGCATCAAGTCTGGGCAGACATCACTAAAATTTACAAAGCTCAAGAACTGGACAGACAAAAACTGCTTGTGAATTTGTACTACAGCAAGAACAAACCTCCACAGTGTGTATGTGGAGCAGCCCTAATGATTTGGCACATCTTTGAAGATTACATAGTTACATCAGACAAGTAATGTCACTTGGATCTAGGAAACCACCTACCAGAGATTCTAGTATATGATGGAACAGCTGTAAAGCACTTCTTATGGTCAGCACTATTATGTGTTGGGGAAAGGGAGGGGGGACGGCAAATGTGAACGGTGAGATCTCTTGCCAACAGTCGAAGTCCAAGGTGCCAGCTGCACTTCGTTCCTTAGTCGGGCTTAAAACATTGAAATACCTTTCAACGTATAGTCTGGAAGATAATCTATATTACTAAATGGCTAAATGGTGCTCAGTCCCAGTTGCAAAGAAAATTAGATTTTCAATATTTCATATAATTATTGACTGAATTTAGAAATTTAAAATGCTGTTGTAATTGCTCATTAAGAAGTACAATCTTACGTTAAAGGTTTGATACAATAAGTCAAGCAGAGACTGGGTATGTGTTCTGAGACATCATAACTCAAGGCATGCGAGCTACCAGACCAAATTCATTCAGTATTTGAGAATAAGAGCACTGAGTGATTTCCAACAAACATTAAACATAATTTCAAATCTATTCTAAATTTATCTTACATGCTTAACAGCAAATAGTTAACATATTAACCCTTTTTTTGGCAATATAAAAGTTGTAGAGAAAAAAAATTTCCTTGCTTATCCTCATTATACATACTTAGAATAATGATAATAAATGTTTTAGTTGTAATATTTATTCATTATATAACAAATACAGAATGTTACTTGAGAGCAACATTGCCAAACAGCGACGCTGGTATTCTGAAATTTGAAGGTAATCTACTTTCTGCTTCACTTCAGTTCATTTGAGATAAATGTGTCCCCAACCAACTTATTGTCTTCATACATGAGTATACCAGCCTCTTCATGCACACAACAACTGAAAATGAAGATTACCAATGATGGATAATTTCACACATCAATTACATTTTGTATAATAAGCTTTGAAACAATTTCTTCCAGGCACAAAACAAAGAAATAAATTGCACTTAGAACACATGACCGCTGAGTAACTTCTTGGGAAATAACAACATCAACCCTTTGATCCATGAGTAGGCCAGAGGTCAAGGCAATCAAACCTTACATCTTATACAGGCACTGTAATCTTTGCACTCTTCTTGGGAAGTGGCAATTCCTTACTAGGTTTTCCTGATTTCCTTTTGTTTGAACCCATCAAAGCATTAGCAATGTCTACTCAAAATGATTTCAATGAAATTTTCATATCACAATTGCGAAAAGGTAACCATGCATTGACGACACACAGGTCCACACCCAGCCAAAAATTCTCAGGTAACAGTGCTTTGCCTTGAGAGGCACTCCGTATAGTTCGACAAGCATTCCTGCCAGGTCTACACCACCCATATGCTTATTGTAGAAACTGACAATGTTTGGACACATTACTGAACAGCACTCCAATGTTTCACTGGTTCTATTCCACAAAATGAACTTGCTAAACACACTACCTTGTTATCTGTGAAACTAACTACAATGATTCCTGAATTTTCATCCAACCTATAATCATAGCTTCCCCGACCTCGCTTCAGCAGTGACTTCTCTGGTTCAACAGGGCAATCTTTTATATGATTCCTGCATACTGTTCCCAGAGAATCTGTGTTCGCTTTATTCTTCAGGAAAATGAACAGTTCTAGTGTGGGAAAGAAGTTGCCAAAATACACTCTTGAGTTGAGGAGCTGAGCTGTTGTCTTATGTAGCACAATTACAACTTGGCCACCAATTCCAAATTTCTTTTCATCGTCCATAATCATATGGAATATAATTGTATACAATTCCAGACACTCCTGCTTATACAAAAATTGTGAAGCCCCATTTGTGAGGTTTGTTCTGAATATACTGATGTAGATTGCCAGCCCTGGTACCTTAATATGGAACCATAATATCATTGACTGAATAATCATTTTCTGCATCAAGGTTTTGACAGTTGCTTACTACAGCATCCAGAACAGGTCTAATTTTCACCAACATGTCGCTAGAACTGGTAGAATTTTCATATTTGGGAAGTGAAGGTATCTGTGGGATTTCTGAAATCTTTCCAAACTCACAACACAGGAAATTTTTTCTGTATTAGTAGAGTGAGCCCAATAATGAGCATATGAAGGAAAATTTATTATACCCATGTAAATTAGCATGCCAATGAATTGCTCCTTTTCATATACATTTGTATCCAGTGATGATGATGTCTGCTGCACAGAAAATAAGTTTGCCTGATCAACAATTTTATTATCTCAGTCAAATAGTTTTCCAAAATATTGTAAAGGAGTTTCATTACACAATTCATATAACTCATGAGACAGCTCTGAATATACACACATAAGATCTTGCTTCACCTGTTTGAACTGACTTGCTGGGGGAGCTCTATTCTTGGTGGAGGTGGAGGGTCCTGGTGTGCCACTTACATCACATTGATGATGTGGTACTACTTCATCTGTTGCTACTGCATCGTCTTCAGAATCAGTTTCTGTTATGATTCTCAACTGATTATTAATGAAATTTGAGGCTGGTAATCTGGATCTTCACCAGAATTGTCCACCAGAATATCTAATTCCGAACTTGAACTGTCACAGTTAGAAAGCAAATGGTCCAGAGGAGGAAATATAGTGGTTTTACACTTCCTTCTTCCATAAAAACTCACCGGATTCATCTTCATTTTAGCTGCAAACAAATATACCTATTAGCTGTGATGTTATTTTTCAGTTACTTTTACTGGCAATGTTGCTCTTCAGATTTGCTTTTAAACCTCAAACAACACCTCATATTACAGCGGCAGACATTTTTCTACAAACAAAACAAGTACCACTTGCAGGACATAGCCTGAGGCATCAAAGAATCATCATTCTGGTAATGGTTGGGAGTGTGGAAGATAGAAACTGTAGAGGGAGACCAAGCTAGGAATAAAGTAAGCAGATTCAAATGGATGTGAATTGCAGTAATTGTGCAGAGATGAAGAGGCTTGCACAGGACAGACTAACATGGACAGCAGCATCTAACGGATTGTGGGACTGGAGACCATGTTGTTGTTGTGGTCTTCAGTCCTGAGACTGGTTTGATGCAGCTCTCCATGCTACTCTATCCTGTGCAAGCCTCTTCATCTCCCAGTACCTACTGCAACCTACATCCTTCTGAATCTGCTTAGTGTATTCATCTCTTGGTCTCCCTCTACGATTTTTACCCTCCACGCTGCCCTCCAATACTAAATTGGTGATCCCTTGATGCCTCCGAACATGTCCTACCAACCGATCCCTTCTTCTGGTCAAGTTGTGCCACAAACTTCTCTTCTCCCCAATCCTATTCAATACTTCCTCATTAGTTATGTGATCTACCCATCTAATCTTCAGCATTCTTCTGTAGCACCACATTTCGAAAGCTTCTATTCTCTTCTTGTCCAAACTATTTACCGTCCATGTTTCACTTCCATACATGGCTACACTCCATACAAATACTTTCAGAAATGACTTCCTGACACTTAAATCTATACTCGATGTTAACAAATTTCTCTTCTTCAGAAACGCTTTCCTTGCCATTGCCAGTCTACATTTTATATCCTCTCTACTTCGTCCATCATCAGTTATTTTGCTCCCCAAATAGCAAAACTCCTTTACTACTTTAAGTGTCTCATTTCCTAATCTAATTCTATCAGCATCACCCAACTTAATTTGACTACCTTCCATTATTCTCGTTTTGCTTTTGTTGATGTTCAACTTATACCCTCCTTTCAAGACACTGTCCATTCCATTCAACTGCTCTTCCAAGTCCTTTGCTGTCTCTGACAGAATTACAATGTCATCGGCGAACCTCAAAGTTTTTATTTCTTCTCCATGGATTTTCAGACCTACTCCGAATTTTTCTTTTGTTTCCTTTACTGCTTGCTCAATATACAGATTGAATAACATCGGGGAGAGGCTACAACCCTGTCTTACTCCCTTCCCAACCACTGCTTCCCTTTCATGTCCCTCGACTCTTATAACTGCCATCTGGTTTCTGTACGAATTGTAAATAGCCTTTTGCTCCCTGTATTTTACCCCTGCCACCTTTAGAATTTGAAAGAGAGTATTCCAGTCAACATTGTTAAAAGCTTTCTCTAAGTCTACAAATGCTAGAAACGTAGGTTTGCCTTTCCTTAATCTTTCTTCTAAGATAAGTCGTAAGGTCAGTATTGCCTCACGTGTTCCAGTGTTTCTACAGAATCCAAACTGATCTTCCCCGAGGTCAGCTTCTACTAGTTTTTCCATTCGTCTGTAAAGAATTCGTGTTAGTATTTTGCAGCTGTGGCTTATTAAACTGATTGTTCGGTAATTTTCACATCTGTCAACACCTGTTTTCTTTGGGATTGGAATTATTATATTCTTCTTGAAGTCTGAGGGTATTTCGCCTGTTTCATACATCTTGCTCACCAGATGGTAGAGTTTTGTCAGGACTGGCTCTCCCAAGGCCGTCAGTAGTTCCAATGGAATGTTGTCTACTCCCGGGTCCTTGTTTCGACTCAGGTCTTTCAGTGCTCTGTCAAATTCTTCACGCAGTATTGTATCTCCCATTTCATCTTCATCTACATCCTCTTCCATTTCCATAATATTGTCCTCAAGTACATCGCCCTTGTATAGACCCTCTATATACTCCTTCCACCTTTCTGCTTTCCCTTCTTTGCTTAGAACTGGGTTTCCATCTGAGCTCTTGATATTCATACAGGTGGTTCTCTTATCTCCAAAGGTCTCTTTAATTTTCCTGTAGGCAGTATCTATCTTACCCCTAGTGAGATAAGCCTCTACATCCTTACGTTTGTCCTCTAGCCATCCCTGCTTAGCCATTTTGCACTTCCTGTCGATCTCATTTTTGAGATGTTTGTATTCCTTTTTGCCTGCTTCATTTACTGCAGTTTTATATTTTCTCCTTTCATCAATTAAATTCAATATTTCTTCTGTTACCCAACGATTTCTACTAGCCCTCATCCTTTTACCTACTTGATCCTCTGCTGCCTTCACTACTTCATCCCTCAAAGCTACCCATTCTTCTTCTACTGTATTTCTTTCCCCCATTCCTGTCAATTGTTCCCTTATGCTCTCCCTGGAACTCTGTACAACCTCTGGTTATTTCAGTTTATCCAGGTCCCATCTCCTTAAATTCCCACTTTTTTGCAGTTTCTTCAGTTTTAATCTACAGGTCATAACCAATAGATTGTGGTCAGAGTGCACATCTGCCCCTGGAAATGTCTTACAATTTAAAACCTGGTTCCTAAATCTCTGTCTTACCATTATGTAATCTATCTGATACCTTTTAGTATCTCCAGGGTTCTTCCATGTATACAACCTTCTTTCATGATTCTTAAACCAAGTGTTAGCTATGATTATGTTGTGCTCTGTGCAAAATTCTACCAGGCGGCTTCCTCTTTCATTTCTTAGCCCCAATCCATATTCACCTACTACGTTTCCTTCTCTCCCTTTTCCTACACTCGAATTCCAGTCACCCATTACTATTAAATTTTCGTCTCCCTTCACTATCTGAATAATTTCTTTTATTTCATCATACATTTCTTCAATTTCTTCGTCATCTGCAGAGCTAGTTGGCATATAAACTTGTACTACTGTAGTAGGTGTGGGCTTCGTATCTATGTTGGCCACAATAATGCATTCACTATGTTGTTTGTAATAGCTTACCCGCATTCCTATTTTCCTATTCATTATTAAACCTACTCCTGCATTACCCCTATTTGATTTGGTGTTTATAACCCTGTAGTCACCTGACCAAAAGTCTTGTTCCTCCTGCCACCGAACTTCACTAATTCCCACTATATCTAACTTTCACCTCTCCATTTCCCTTTTTAAATTTTCTAACCTACCTGCCCGATTAAGGGATCTGACATTCCATGCTCCGATCCGTAGAACGCCAGTTTTCTTTGTCCTGATAATGACATCCTCTTGAGTAGTCCCCGCCCGGAGATCCGAATGGGGGACTATTTTACCTCTGGAATATTTTACCCAAGAGGACGCTATCATCATTTAATCATACAGTAAAGCTCCATGCCCTCGGGAAAAATTACGGCTGTAGTTTCCCCTTGCTTTCAGCCGTTCGCAGTACCAGCACAGCAAGGCCGTTTTGGTTATTGTTACAAGGCCAGATCAGTCAATCATCCAGACTGTTGCCCTTGCAACTACTGAAAAGGCTGCTGCTCCTCTTCAGGAACCACACGTTTGTCTGGCCTCTCAACAGATACCCCTCCGTTGTGGTTGCACCTACGGTATGGCTATCTGTATCGCTGAGGCACGCAAGCCTCCCCACCAACGGCAAGGTCCATGGTTCATGGGGGTAGACCATAACAACAACATAATAATCTTGTATTTACCTTAATGACAAATTTTATTAGAAGTTTTATTAGTTTGGTTACAAATTAATGTGCCAAGTATCATACATATGATGTCATTATCACTATGGGAAAAAACTCTCTGAACTGTATAAGAATATTGAGGGACTAGTAACGATGAACAAATCCCTTTAAAATCATAATCACCACATCCATAACCACTAAAATCAATAACTGGTAGCGTGCTGATGTCACTGTGCAGTAATGTTTCAAGGCTATCAGTCCTTGATTTGACCTCTGGTCATTCAGAGTTGGTTCTGGTTGAATATCAAGCAGTTACCAGACCCACTTGTGAACTAGCTGTGCATTTCTGACTCAGTTATGCTTTACACACACATGAAGGATACGAACATTACACACAGATTTTGACGTACATACATTCATCGGTAAATTTAACCATTAACAATTCTCTTCAGGAAAGATATGCTCAGTAGGAGATTATACAAAAAAGGAGACAGCTGTTGTGTTGTCATATAGAAAGCCTACAGCTATAGCGAAGTGATGCAAAAATTTCTGTAAGTTAGAATAAAAATGGTAAAAAAAGTTATTGAAGTTTTTGAACTGCACATCACTGTTTTATACAGGATGAAGTATTTGCAAAGAAGTTTTCCAGGAACTTAATTATAGGACAACAGAAAGAATGATTAATAAGAGGATCGGGCTTAATGCTGCAACAGTTAATTATAACACTATTCAAATTGGAGAATGCAGTTCTCTAATGCCGAACATATATTCAGAAAAAAATTGAGGGAAACTTATGTTGGGCCAGTTTAAGGCCCAAGTGACACAGGTGGCTGCTTGGAATGCCAAGATAAGATGAACACTAGAGGCGCCAGTCAGTAACTTTCCCAAAAACATAATTTACTACGCTCCCAAATAAGTAATAAAAACATCCCAACTGATGATATTTTATGAGTTAAAAATTATTTTTAAAAAGTAATTGTTAAAAATATCTGCTACGCATGAACTGCCGTTTAAAAAACACACAACTCCTCTGCTGAGAGTATCATATAAGTTTCTTTTTGTCTTAACACCAAGGGCACTTCTTGTATCCATATTTGTACCCATTTTCCCATAGCTTTCCAGTGTTTACAAACACCAGTTTCATTATTCACCCTTACTAAAGTAACAGCAACTAGTTAATATTTTCTCACCATTGGGTAATATGGCAACTGTCAAAGATATGGGAAAATAGGTACAGATAAAGACACAAGAAGTGCTACTGGCATCAGAACAAAAATGAACTTATGTGCCATGTCAGCAGAGGAGTTACAGGGTTCTAAAAGAGAGTCTTACAGTCTGACTGGCTAGGATGGTTCAGACTTGTGTGCAGGCATGTAAAGTACAACTGCTTTGGGATAAGATGGAAGCAGCTGAATGTCACCTGGAAGACTTGTCGTCATAGCCTTATTGATGCGCATTCATTGGGTTTACCTGGTATTCACTCCAGAAGTGGTGATCATAAATTGTTATGAGCAAGGGAAGCCAAGAGGAATGACAAGGACTGAGCTATGAGATAGCAGAGTGTTAATCAGTGGTACAACCTGTGATGTAGCAGGTACAACATTCTGTCTCCCAGCTATTATCACTGAAACGAACGTTGTAAATCAGACATGACCTACACTGCTATATGTGTTGCCAGCCCGAAACCTAACCTTCCTATAGGAGACCTCCCACATTCCATAGTCTAATTCATGACATCACATAGAAGCATTGTGGAGCAGATGTTACAACACATACAACAGTATTGTGAGAAGCATAACCAGACTTTATTGACCATAAGTGTCACGGTTTCTAGTGCTTTGCTGGTTTGTATTGTGAGAAACAAAACCAAACATTACTGACCATAAGTGTCACAGTTTCTAGTGCTGTGCTGGTTTAGACAATCCTTTGTGTGGCCTACATTAATCATGTAGTGTAACATGATGTTAATTAGAACATCATGTTCCACCATGATTTCTTTCAGCAGCTAAAGGTGGTCATATTCTATGTTATCATGGTGTAGCGTAAATGAGGGCAAAAACACCTCTTGTGTATGCCCTCACATCTCTATGTGCAAACGGTGTGCACAATATATGGACACAACCGGCAACGAGATACGCATAAGGTCAATGGGTGTGGATGACAACTGGTCTCTGGTGGTATCTATGAAAGATACGGTGAACTCCTCAGAGCAAGAAGGTTGCCGACATTGTCAAGGGCTGGAACAAAGAAGACTGTCATTGAACTTATTTACTTTGATAGTACACATTGCCTGAAATGCTTTACTGTACACTGAGTTGTGTAATTGTCATTACTCAGAACATTATTGTAAAATGTATCTGTCATTTGTTTGACTCAAATTGTTCAAATAAAGAAGAATCATTGAAGAAAGGACTAAACTGTTTATTTCAGTAATGCTAAATAGTGAAGAGTTTTCTTTCAGCACAACCCTGCAGGAAGAAGAATTAAATCCACATACTACCTTAACCAGCTCAGAGAAACAACTGCAAGATTTTGTAGAACAAAAGGTACAGGAGACTGTGGAATCTTACAGCAAAATATCACTTCTGTGGATATCACTGCACATTAACAAAAAGAATTTTAAAAATTGTTGAAGGCTTTAGAGAAAACACAATCAGACTTTGAGAAAATATAGAACAATACAAATGTAGGTGTGGCTAAATAATTGTTGGAGGAATTCCAGTTAGGATCAGGTTTAAATTTATCCCAGCAATTTCCTAAATTTAAACCAGAGTTGGAAGTACATCCCAATTATTCCTCACCCAAATTTTCCAGATCATTATCAAGCAAGTGGGAGGACTCATGAAAAACAGATTTTGTATTAGGCTATTTAATAGGAGATGCAGCAGAATGGAGCAGTACCCATTCTGAAGACTTCAAATCTTGGAAAGATTTCAAAGGTAGTTTCAGGAGGAAATATTGGTCAACTACCATGCAGGAAAAATTAATACTTGAACTACTTGATCCTAAAAATTGTAATAACAGTGTCAATTCCTACAAGAAATATGTGGAATGGCACTTAACTAAGGCCAAATATTTAGACAATAAAACAGAAGAAGGATATTTAGTAAAAGTATTGGTAAGGCAATTACCATATCATGTACATAAGGAAGTCTGATATTGAGGATGGACAAATGTTAATGACCTGTTAACATTTATTGAGGGGTTGGCTAATTTAAACAAAGGAGGGAAACACTACTTCCATGGAAAAATCAGGCATTGGAGAGTAATGAAGAAAATCATTATCCTTTCAGATTTTAATGGAAAACTGAAAACAAATTTTGTATGATCAAAAGACAATGTAATAGTAAGGGAAACAACTGAACAGATGAACAGTCTATGAAGTTAACTTCCATTAATCATTCCAGCACTGGAGACAATGTTCATGCTGCCACATGAGCAGGAGGCACACATGTAAACAATTAATAGCTTGTATGCATACAATTACCATGCATGATTGGGTACTAGAAAAGGAAATAGCAGTAGAGGAGGAACAAATAAAATCTGTAATTGTGGAAAATTTTTTTGAAATAGAGGCAGATATTCATGTAGATTCAGGTAGTGAGATATCAGTAATTTAGCACGAATTTATGTCTTTGATTCATAGTAAATGGATATGTTCAATACTACCAGTTACTTGTGTTTATGTACTAGACATAATGAGAAGTAATGGCAAGCCTATAAAAGAAGAAACAGTAGTATCAATTAAACTGAATGGTTGTGTGTTACCGAGCTTTATTAGTCATCCCTAATTTAAATTTGCATTCATTACTCACACTTGATTGGCTGTTACAATGTAGAGTATCATGGAGGTGCAGAACTATTTCTCACAGTGTACATTTAGGAATAAAATACGAGAAATTAGTCAGAATTTAAAAGATACAGTCAAGATACATTTGGTAGCTACTGCTGAAACATGACTGAAATCCATGAAGTCTACAGCTGAAGCCTCGTGATATTGTGACAGAAGGACAAAGGTAGGAATTATATGGTGCATTAACTACAAATAAGGAAATTTTCTCTGATAAACCAGGAGGGATAGGAAATCATATCTTTAAGTTTAAAATAAAAGATAATAGGAATTTTTTTGTAAGCTGTATGCCATTCCTCTGAGTTTACGGAAAGAGATACAGGAAGCTTTATGCAAAATGATCAAAAATGGGATCAGTGAACATAGTTTAAGTGTGTACAATAATTCATTATTAGTAGTAAAGAAAGCTACTGGTGGACTGTGCTTAGTATTAGATACTTGCACATTAAACACACGCATTGAACAGAAAGAGACCATCCAGTATGAATTGATAAATTACTATCCAGATTTGAGTAAGCCAATGGATCTCACAACCAGGTACTTACAAGTAAGTTTGCGTGACAGTTCAAGACTGTATATGACATCCTGGAAGAACATGAACAATCAAAGATTGCCCAGAACCAAGGAATGTCAAACAGTTACATTCATTTTTGGGTTTAGCTGGATTCTGCCGATGTTTCATAAAAGATCAGTCCATGAATGATCAGCATTAATTGTCCCTGCTTAAGCAAAGAAATAAATGGAAGTGGGATGAAGGAATGGCTGAAGCCTTTAACAAAATTAAACATTCCTCATTAAGTGCAATTCTACTTAAGCATCGAAAGTTGCAACAACCTTTGAAGTTAGCAATGGATGGTTCAGAATGTGAATTCGGTTGCGAACTGTTTCAGGGGGAATGGGATTCAGCACAAGGAGAACACAATACCATAGCTTTTGCTAGCCACAGTCTTAATAAGAATGAATTAAGTCCCACAGTCCGACCACAGAGGAGCATTCCCCTTGCAACTCAGCACCATCCGGGACTGGGGCAACTGAATTACATTCTCCGCCTAGGTTTCGGTTACCTCTCGTCCTGCCCTGAAATGAGAAATGTCCCCCCCACTATCCTTCCCACCCCTCCTACAGTGGTATTCCACCATCCACTGAACCTGCACAACATACTTGTCCATCCTTCCACAATCCTTGCTCCCAATCCCTTACCTCATGGCTCATACCCCTGTAATAGACCTAGATGCAAGACCTGTCACGTACATCCTCCCTCCATCACCTACTCCAGTCCAGTCATTAACATCACCTATCCCATCAAAGGCAGGCTTACCTGTGAAACCAGTCATGTGATTTACAAGCTAAGCTGCCACCATTGTGCTGCATTCTACATAGGCATGACAACCAACAAGCTGTCTGTCCACATGAATGGCGACTGAAAAACTGTGGCCAAAAAACAAGTGGACAACCCTGTTGCTGAACATGGTGTCAAACATGACATCCCTCATCAAAATGACTGCTTCACAGCCTGTGCCATATAGATCCTTCCCACCAACACCAGCTTTTCTGAATTGCGCAGGTGGGAACTTTCCCTGCAATACATCCTATGTTCCCATAACCCTCCTGGCCTCAACCTTCGTTAGTCACTGTCCTCACCCATCCAGCCCCCTCCTTGTTCCCATTCCAGCACTACACAACCGTCATTTCATTGTCACACCGTCTTCAAAATTTTTTTTATTTCTCTCCTTTCCGCTACTTACGCCCCCCCCCCCCTTCCTCCACCTTCTCTCCTGCTCTCCATCTAAACTGCAGCATGCAGCACTTCTCTGTCTGCCACCCCCACCATACTATCCCTCCCCGATCCCACACCAGCCTCCTCCTTACACTCATCCAGTCACCACTCCCATCATGCACTGGTACTGCTGTGTGTGCGCGCGTGTGTGTATGTGTGTCTATTGCTGACAAAGGCCTTAATGGCCGAAAGCTATAATTGTGAATCTTTTTGTTGTGCCTATCGTGCCTCAGTATCTCCGCTATATGGTGAGTAGCAACTTTCCTTCTCTAATATTGTAAGAATGAATTAAACTATACAGCTATGGAAAAGGAATTATTAGCTATTGTATGGAGCTTACAAAAGTTTCAAATGCTCATATAATTATCAAAGATTGTAATATAAACTGTCCACCAGGATTTGAGTTTCTTAATGGAGAGTAAACTGCTTCACAGTGGACTGATGGGATAGGTATTATTTTTGCAGGAGTTTCCTATAGAGATAAATTATATTAAATGGTCATTAAATACACTACCTGGTGCACTTCCCCAGTTACCCCTTGGCATGAATATGTTAACTAGAGCAGAGGGACCAGAAGTCAGTTTTATCTCTGAGTTACACCAGTAATCACATGATAACTCCAATAAAGGAAATCAAGGAGGGAGTTAAAGGAGAAGAGTTTTTCAGTCACATGTTGTTGTTATTGGAGCAGACTATTTAACCAGAAAATGAAAGGAAATGCTGGATCGTTTGCAAGGATACTTTGTTTCAGAGACTAAATAAGAACTCTCATTACTGTAGAATCTGTTTCCCTCAAGTCATGATAGATGATTTGATTTGGTTCTTACACAGAGGTTATGGGTACTTTGGGATAAGGAAGTGCATTAAACATCCAACAAAATTTTATTATTTTAAAAATGTGAGCAGTAGTGCGAGTAATATTTTACAGTCTTGTGAATTGTATCAAAGGTGAAAGGTAATAACAATAAATTAACTTACAAATGGTATGCAATAATGTATGCAATAATATCTAAGGCATTAAATGACTTATCAGCTGTGGATTTAAATGGACACTACCAAAAGGGAGAGAAAGTGTTACCTACACTACAAAATGGGAGAGAAAGTGTTACCTACACTCTTGTGATATGAGAATGCTGATCCAAGTATGTTAAAACTAAACCCAATAAATTAGCAAATTCAGTCATGATAATTAACTGCCAGAGAGAATACTTTCAATATGCGATAAACAAGTTGTTTATTATCTGACCATGAAACACAGTCCATTAGTAATAGTTTTAAGAAGTTTCTTGCCTGGGAAAGTATTAGAAATGTCACTATTTCTAAACTCCACCTGCAGTTGAATCTGCTGAGAGAATAATGAAAGAAATCAGATGACTGTGCAGAACATATTGTTCACATAGGCTCAGTAGATAGGTAGAGACACTCACTTAAAATCACCTGAAACTCGGAGATCAACTGCACCCGTGAGTGTCTCTATCTATCTACTGAGCTTTTAGCAGTAGAACTAATTAGTAAGCAATTTGCTGGAGAACCATTACTAAAACATTTCACTTGGCCTGACAAAGTGAAAATCGCCTTCGACAATACACAAAGCAGGTGGAAGAACAGTTAAGACATCAGTCTTAAATTAAGAGTCAAAGTACATAACATAACTTTACAGTTGTTTATGTATTACAGACACCAACCAGAAGAAGTTCTGTGATTAAATCTGTATGATTATTGTGTTTGAAACATGAATGAATTCAGAACTAATTAGTATTAAGTACTGAAGATACATATTTTTTAACATGTTGTAAATGAATTACATAGTATATATGTCATATAAGGATTTTTTATTTATTATACTTTTAATACTTTTGAATACTTAGCACAGTAATCTTGCTATTTGTGTTAAGTTGAAAACATTGAGCAATATAATACATTAGGATACTATATGTTAATACATGTTAACAATATTAACTGATATATTCTGACATCTGCAACACACTGTGTACCATCATATCACATGGAATAAATAAATAAAAAAAACAGGGAATTTTATTATGTTTTATGAGTATCATATAGAATGAAGAGGTTTGTATTATTTTTCTAGAGGAAGTGTAACATAGTTGATTAGCATAAACAATGACTGACAGACTGACTTTTGATGATAATAGATTATGACAATCATTTTTTTTCACATGTTGAACTTCTCTTTCTACATGTTTTTTGTTAGGGGTTTGTTGAGACTATTTCTCTGGAGGCTTTGAAGGTGAAACCATAACATGGCTCCTTATATCTTATTCACAGGAGTCCTGGAGAATGAAGAATTCATTATAAGACATTGATAAGTAGACAGCTATTTTGGTGGCACACTTTCAGGTGAGCAGAATTACTCACAAAACATGACAATGGTAAAGGAAATGACTTGTTAACTTGAGTAATAAGAGATAATTGGAGATTGAGACACAGGGAGATACAATGTAGACATATAGTACTGGAAATCAAAAGTGATGAAGAAACCAACATATATCAACATTAAAAACTACCTTTGTGAATACTGATGAGAGTGTAATTGTTGTGGAAGGAAGGTAATACAAAGGTAAGTATTTATGGGAAATACAAGGGTAAGTCAATTATTATCCGCAAAGTTGTTATAAAATTTTATTTTAATCAAATAGGAAACTTACAAGAACATAATTTTTCGACATAATCTCCGTGTGTTTCAATGCATTTGGTCCATTGTTGAACAAGCTTCCTGATGCCCTCATAAAAGAAGGTTCTTGGTTGAGCTGCAAGCCAGGAATGCAGCACTTCTTTCACTGATTCATCTGAGACAAATCGACAGGCCCTTAATGCCTGTTTAAGTGGACCAAACAAGTGATAATCAGAAAGGGCAAGGTCGGGACTATATGGAGGATGATCAAGTACTTCAAATTTGAGTTTCTAGAGTGTTTCAGCAGTGTGGGCAACAATATCTGGACGGCATTGTTGCACAACAACACAACACCTTTTGAGAGCAATCCTTGGTGTCTGCTTCCAATTGCAGGTTTTAGCCTGGCAGTAAACATCTCACTGTAACGTACACTGTTTGTTGTTGTGCCCCTTTCCCCATAATGTTACAGTACTGGACCTTGTGTGTCCAAAAAAACCGTAAGCATCAGTTTTAAAGGCCTTAATGGCCAAAAGCTATAATGGTGTGATTCTTTTTGTTGTGCCCATCGCGACTCAGCATCTCCGCTATATGGTGAGCAGCAACTTTCCTTCTCTGATATTGTTACATTCCATCCTGGATTCTCCACTGTTTGATTTTAGTCTTCCAGTTCAGTTTCTTCAGTGTATCTGTGACACTCTCCCACAGATTAAACAAACCTGTGACCACCCATGTTGTCCTCCTCTGTATATGTTCAGTATCCCTTGTTAGTCCTATCTGGTACAGGTCCCACACACTTGAGCAATATTTCTAGAACTGGTCACATGAGAAATTTGTAAGCAATCTCATTGGAGACTGATTGCACTTCCCCAATATTCTACCAATAAACCGAAGTCTACCATCTGCTTTACCCACGACTAAACCTGTGTGATCATTCCTTTTCATATTTCAACAAAGTGTTACACCCAGGTATTTGTATGAGTTGGCCAATTCCAAAAGTGAATCACTGATATTACAGTCACAGAATATTGTGTTTTTTCATTTTGTGAACATTTAGAGCAAGTTGGCAGTCTCTGAAACATGTTGAAATCTAATCAAGATCTGACTGAATATTTATGCAGCTTCTTTCAGATAGTACTTCATTATAGATATCTGCATCATCTGCAAAAAGCCTGATTTTACTATTAATGTTGTCTGCAAGGTCATTAATATACAACATGAATAACAAAGATCCCAAGACACTTCCCTGGGGCACATGGGGCACACTTGAAGTTACTTCTACATCTGACGAAGATTCTCCATCCAAGATAACATGCTGTGTCCTTCCTGTAAGCAACAAAGCATTTAACAACTGGGTAGCATTCTGATTACAGGAATGAGAAAACCAATAAGGCTTATGTGCCCTAAATTAATTGGTAAACAGTTACTTGTACTAATTATAGAGCAGGAACAGTCATTAAACACTATTTTTAAATGGAAGATAATTCAAACTCGCTGACTTCTAACATGTTTTCCAGTAAGACACTAGCCATATGTAATGAATCAGGCAGCTCTTACCAACGTAAACTCCACTGTTTCAATTAACTAAGTAACCACATCTCAGATGTCAAACTTTGTTTACCAGGGTGCCTGTAACAACTACAGTGGAAAAGTACATTCTTATTTTAGCAGAATTTACCATAGAAATTCTCATGGTCAGTCAACTAACAACACCACAAAAAAGTTTTACAAATACTTAACTAAAATGATAACAGTGAAAATGCCTCTGATTAAGTTAGACTTGACTGTATTTAAAAAGAAGAACAACACTCAGTTCAGCCCACAACATAGTCCACAGTAGGCCACTCAAAATATGACTAATTTAAACTGGCAGGTCTGATTGATGTACTCCACCAGTTCTGTAACACGGACCACACAGCTTCCACATATTTCACAAACATTGGCGACTAATGTCTGTAATGAAACAAGAGTTGCTTCCATTAAGGTAAACTTCAGTTCTTTTGGAGCAAACCCCATAAACAGCAAATGCAGCAGACCTTCCAGGAAGGAAACTAGTCTCAGTGCTATGCCTTTAACAAAACAAGGCACATAAGCCACGGAAAGAGTCTCACCAAATATATATTTGATAAATTGTTAGCAAAGTGGAACTCAAAATCTCCACACGCTCGGCACAGCTAAATTTACAGAATTTCATCATCACCACAGCCAACACAAAACTCCGTCTTCCTAGACTGAGATCTGTTCTCTGCATAAGCTGTTTACTATCGGCTCCAGGCAGTGGAAGTAAACCAGCCTTGTGCCCTGAACTGCTCAGTCCAGTTTGGCCCACAAATTCTAGCTGTCAGTCTTCGAGCCAGTCAGAGCTCCTCATGTGGAGAACCACCAAAGATCGTGCCCCACAACTGTGATATAGAACTTGATCTATTGATGCAAGCCAGCACGGCTCAGTGACACGGTGCAGTGTCGTCCATAAAAATTCCATCATTTTTTGGCTGCAAATGGTCTCCAAGTAGCCCAGCGTAATCATTTCCAATCAATAATCAGTTCAGTTGGACCAGAGGTCCCAAACCATTCCATGTAAACATAGCCCACCCCATTATGGAGTCACCATCAGATTCCACAGTGCCTTGTTGACAGCTTGGGTCCATGGCTTCAAGGGATCTGTGCCTCACTTGTAACCCACCATCAAGTCTTACCAACTGAAACCAGGACTCATCTGACCAGGCTACCATTTTCCAGTCATCAAAGGTCCAATGAAATGGTTACAAGCCCACAAGAGGAGCTGGAGGCAATGCCATGCTGTTAGCAAAGCCACTCATGTCAGTCATCTCCTTAACATAATTAGTCCATTAATGCCAGATTTTGCCATGCTGTCCTAATGGATATATTCATCATTCATCCCACATTGATTTCTGCAGTAATTTCAAGCAGTGTTGCTTGTCTGTCAGCGCTGACAACTCTACACAAATGTTACTGCTCTCCATCATTAAGTGAAGGCTGTCGGCCACTGTGTTATCAATGGTGAGAGTTAATGCCTGAAATAAGGTATTCCCGATACACTCTTGACACTGTGGGTCTCGAAATGGAATGTCACATGCACCGAGCTCCAACTACCATTCCATGTTCAAACTTCTGTTAATTCCTGTTGTGTGGCCATAAACACATCGTAAACCTTCTCACATGAATCACCTGAATACAAATGACAGCTCTGCCAATGCACTACCCTTTTATACCTTGTGTACACGATACTACTGCCATCTGTATACATGGATATTGCAATACTATGACTTTGTCACCTCAGCATTTGATGGTGGCAATCTCTCATCAGGAGGCCAGAGTACTTCTCTGCATGATTTCATGTACTTTGATGCCCTGGTCATCTTCTCTGAGAAGCTGTTGGCTACCTAGGGCAGTATGGACAGCGATGTATGCTACTCCGTGGGTCAATGGCTACATGACATTGGTGCTGATGCTGCCAATTGCGGTACTCCCACTGTGGCTGTGGGCTGCACACTGGTTAGCACATTTCAAGTGGGTGCTTATGGCTTGTGCTCCCACCAGTGTTAGCTGCCTGAATGTCGATGCATGAACTGTTGTATTTTGTGGAAATGAATGTTTAATATTGTATATTGTTTTGATAATGCCTTTGGGCATCAGATAGGCATCTACCCTCTCTGCTGGCATACCTATATTCCTTAGGTGTTCAGCTGTCAACCTCTTGACCTCTATACACTGCACAACATTGTGTGCTACCCCCAGGGCACTACGGTATTATAAAAGAATTTAGTGAACATTATGTGACAACATCGATGTAAGAAGTGTTTTACTCAGACTGCGGTATTATTTGTTAACCTGCAAGTTCTTGAAACTTCTCTTTTTACACTAAATGGAAGATTTCAGTTTAAGGCCTCTTCAACAGTGCAGCTGTTAGAGACAGAGCACAAGCTCGGATTACAAAAGGATGGGGAAGCAAATCAGCTGTGCCCTTTCAGAGGAACCATCCCAACATCTGCCTGGAGCGATCTGGGAAATCATGGGAAACCTTAATATGGATGGCCTCTAATTAAAGCTAATTCCACAAATCATAATACCTTACATTTAATTCCTTAATCTGATTCACTAATTCCCAGATGACTCTTTATCCTTCATTTAATAATGTGTTGGTCTATGACTCGACTTAATTACTCAATATTACTTCCATAAGTTACTAAACCAGGTGACAAATAACTGATGCAAGGTAATTCAGGGTGTTGTTCACGCTTTACTACCCAAAAATGCAATCTGCATGAATGGTCACCAGAATCACTACAGTTCTGGTAGCTGAAATGTTTATATTCATAACATGGATACACTGGTTCTCTCGGTACTGCTGTATGTCATTCAACTTCTGTTCTGCAGAAATCCAATCCTTGTGTGATGTTATAAATTTATCTAGTGAATGAAGGATATCTGCATTTAAGATATCATTCAAAAAGATCAAGTTCTGAACTGACAGTGTTTCCAACAGCTTCTCTGGCCGAAACAGCACAGTGCGTGTCAATATGATCATTGTCATTCCTGTAATTGTGGCCAGAAGGGGGAAGGTTATTCTGGCTATGTCATACCCTGCAACTTCTCCTTCCCGTAACAATTCAGAATTATAACCTTTGGAGTGAATACCGAACAAATGCAATGTGCACCTGTTCTCTGAAATTGCGGATAGGGGGTTAGCATTTCCCTCCGACACTCTGTTGCTTCAAATTTCCCTAAAAAAGCTGCACTTCACGCACCTATGTGTCAGTTCAGACCACCCTAGTTGGATAGATGATGATACTCTCTAGCTGGCAACCCTGTTGTTCTTTTGAGGACATTACAGTGTAAGTTTCCCTGTTTTACGAGACTGTTAGGAGTTTGTTGGTTCTTACCTACATCCACTTTCCTACTGCATCCCATTTTACTGGGTAAGAGTAAACAATAAAACATTCATACTGGGCATTCCAGCTTACTAATGGAAAGCTACTGACATGTGGAACCTAAGACCATCCACAAGGGTTTCCACTGTTTACACGTGATACAACAATGACAAACTGTCTTCAGTTGGTTCCGTTATGTACTGTAATTCTGTTATAAAAGTCCTTTCATCCTCTCCGCAGTCATCTACAGTGGTTTTTGTTGTTGTGGTCTTCAGTCCAGAGACTGGTTTGATGCAGCTCTCCATGCTACTCTATCCTGTACAAGGTTCTTCATCTCCCAGTACCTACTGCAACCTACATCCTTCTGAATCTGTTTAGTGTATTCATCTGTTGGTCTCCCTCTGAGATTTTTACTCTTAATGCTGCCCACAAAGACTAAAATTGGTGATTCCTTGATGCCTCAGAATATGCCCTACCAACAGATCCCTTCTTCTAGTCAAGTTGTGCCACAAATTTCTCTTTTCTCCAATTCTACTCAATACCTCCTGATTAGTTATGTGATCTACCCATCTAATCTTCAGCTTTCCTCTGTAGCAGCACATTTCTAAAGCTTCTATTCTCTTCTGGTCCAAACTATTTATCGTCCATGTTTCACTTCCATACATGGCTACACTACATCCAAAAACTTTCAGAAACGACTTCCTGACACTTAAATCTATACTCGATGTTAACAAATTTCTCTTCATGCCATTGCCATTGCCAGTCTACATTTTATATCCTCTCTACTTCGACCATCATCAGTTATTTTGCTCCCCAAATAGCAAAACTCCTTTACCACTTTAAGTGTCTCATTTCCTAATCTAATTCTATCAGCATCACCCGACTTAATTTGACTACATTCCATTATCCTCGTTTTGCTTTTGTTGACGTTCGACTTATACCCTCCTTTCAAGACACTGTCCATTCCATTCAACTGCTCTTCCAAGTCCTTTGCTGTCTCTGACAGAATTACAATGTCATCGGCGAACCTCAAAGTTTTTATTTCTTCTCCATGGATTTTCAGACCTACTCCGAACTTTTCTTTTGTTTCTTTTACTGCTTGGTCAATATACAGATTGAATAGAATTGGGGAGAGACTACAACCCTGACTCACTCCCTTCCCAGCCACTGCTTCCCTTTCATGTCCCTCCACTCTTATAACTGCCATCTGCTTTCTGTACAAATTGTAAATAGCCTTTCGCTACCTGTATTTTACCACTGCCTCCTTCAGAATTTGAAAGAGAGTGTTCCAGTCAACATTGTCAAAAGCTTTCTCTATAGTCTACAAATGCTAGATACGTAGGTTTGCCTTTCCTTATTCTTTTTTCTAAGATAAGTCGTAGGGTCAGTATTGCCTCACGTGTTCCATCATTTCTATGGAGTCCAAACTGATCTTCCCCGAGGTCGGCTTCTACCAGTTTTTCCATTCGTCTGTAAAGAATTCGTGTTAATATTTTGCAGCTGTGACTTATAAACTGATAGTTCGGTAATTTTCACATCTGTCAACACCTGCTTTCTTTGGGATTGGAATTATTATATTCTTGAAGTCTGAGGGTATTTTGCCTGTCTCATACACCTTGCTTGCCAGATGGTAGAGTTTTGTCAGGACTGGCTCTCCCAAAGCCGTCAGTAGTTCTTATAAATGTTGTCTACTCCCGGGGCCTTGTTTCGACTTATGTCTTTCAGTACTCTGTCAAACTCTTCATGCAGTATCATATCTCTCATTTCATCTTCATCTACATTCTCTTCCATTTCTGTAAAATTGTCCTCAAGAACACCGCCTCTGTTTAGACCCTCTATACTCTCCTTCCACCTTTCTGCTTTCCCTTCTTTGCTTAGAACTGGGTTTCCACATGGCTACAGTTATTCCCACAACCAGCGTTTCCAGTTAGTTCTGGTATCCACCCACTACTCCCCTCTTGGGGAGATGTAGGATCTGCAAGATTACCAAATTCTTCCTAGCTGCTCATGTTGGCCCACCACTAGAGGGAAAGGGCTTCCTCATCCAGCGCTGGCTAAAGGGATTTGCCGCCCCCCCCCCCCCCCCCGTTCCTTTTTCGATCCAGTCAGTTTTTCTCACAATATAATTAATACATGACGACTTTTTCTCACATACCACACCCATTCATCTCTTTTGTTGTGAATATGTCTTTAAAATCAAAGCAGCAGTAAGTGATATGTTTGCAGTCCAATACATTTTAAGCCACAATTCCAAAATTAATATGTCATCAAGATTAATTTACGTCACTGGCGGAGCATCAAACTAAAATCTGCTCACTTTTTCTAGTTCCTTGAGCACAGACTGAGTCTCTTACCGATTAACTGTTCTGTAAAACACAGGTTCCTGAAAATACTGTGTCCAGAGACGTTTATCTTCACATGCGGCACATATTCGTCGCTGCACATAATTAAGACAAAGAAACAAAATCACGTCTGTTTACTGTGCACGCTTCAGCTAACTCATGGTCTGTCGACACCGTTGCCAGCCCACTCAGTCGTATCTGGCCCATTGTTGAAAAAAATGGTTCAAATGGCTCTGAGCACTATGGGACTTAACATCTGAGGTCATCAGTCCCCTAGACTTAGAACTACTTAAACCTAACTAACCTAAGGCTATCACACACATCCACACCAGAGGCAGGATTCGAACCTGCGGCTGTAGCGGTCACGCAGTTCCAGACTGAAGCGCCTAGAATCGCTCGAACACACCGGCCGGCCCCATTGTTGATCTCATGTACTTTTTTATCAGTTTAAGCTTCGAAAAACTTCGTTCTCGACTTGCCACTGTCCCCGGTTGCGTCAGCAAAATTCGTAATGCTACACTTACGTTGGGCGCAAAGTCATACTCTTGTGTGAGTTTCAACGTTTCAATTGGCGTTCTACCAGGCTTCACTAACGTTGACACTGCTTTAAAGTTCATCTTTAAAATCGACATACTTACGTAGGGCGCAAAGCCATACTCTTGTGTGAGTTTCAACGTTTCAATTGGCGTTCTACCTGGCTTCACTAACGTTGACACTGCTTTAAGTTCATCTTTAAAATCGACAAGACTGGTGTCCTTAGCCTGTCCGTCGTGACTAAAACTGTCGCACAACTTGGAATACTTTTCACTTAGACCGTCAGATGACATAAAAAACAAACAAACCAAAAAGCTCACTGTGACATTTGAGCTGTTGAAACCTCTCACTGAGGGCGCATATTATAACATCCAATGCTTTAAAATAAAAATCTACTTCGAACTGCAATTCTGGATCTTCAATTTTCTCATCTGCTCCCTCATACTGGAACTGTTTCTTCTTCATGACAAAAGTCATGTGATACCTCCTAATATCGTGTCGAACCTACTTTTGCCCAGCGCAGTGCAGCAACTCGGCATGGCATAGACACAAGTTGCTGGAAGTCCTCTGCAGAAATATTGATCTTTGCTGCCTCTATAGTTGTCCATAACTGCGAAAATATTGGCGGTGTTGGATTTTGTGCACGAATTCACATCTCGATGACATCCCATAAACATACGGTGGAATTAATGTCGGGCGATCTGGATTACCAATCATCGGCGCGAACTGTCCACAATGTTCTGACATTGCGCATTGTCATTCATTAAAATCTCACTTTTGTTTGCCGGCCGTTGTGGCCGAGCGGTTCTAGGCGCTTCAGTCTGGAACCGCGCGACTGCTACGGTCGCAGGTTCGAATCCTGCCTCGGGCATGGATGTGTGTGATGTCCTTAGGTTAATTAGGTTTAAGTAGTTCTAAGTCTAGGGGACTGATGACCTCAGATGTTAAGTCCCATCGTGCTTAGAGCCATTTGAACCATTTTTTCACCTTTGTTTGGGGACATAAACTCCATGAATGGCTGCAAATGGTCTCCAAGTAGCCAAACAGAATCATTTCCAGTCAATGATGTGTTCAGTTGGACCAGAGGACCCAGTCCATTCCATGTAAACAAAGCCCACATCATTATGGAGCAGCTTGCACAGTGTCTCACTGACAACTTGGGTCCACGGCTTCGTTGGGTCTGCGCCATACTTGAACCCTATTATCAGCTCTTACGAACCGAAATCGGGAGTCATCTGACCAGCCACAGTTTTCCAGTCGTCTTGGGTCCAACAGATACAGGCACGAGCCCAGGAGAAGCGCCGCAGGCGATGTTGTGCAAAGGCACTCGGGTCGGTCGTCTGCTGCCAACGCCAATTAACGTCATATTTCGCCACATTGTCCTAGCGGATACGTCCGCCGTACGTCCCACATTCATTTCTGCAGGTGTTTAAGAATTGTCACTTGCTTGTTAGCACTGACAACTCTACGCAAACGCCGCTGCTCTCGGTCGTTAAATGAAGACCATCGGCCACTGCATTGTCCGTGGCGAGAGATAATTCCTGAAATTTGGTATTCTCGACTCTGTGGATCTTGGGATATTGAATTCGCTAACGATTTCCGAGATGGAATGTCTCTTGCGTCTAGCTCCAACTACCACTCCGCGTTCAAAGTCTGTTAACTCCCATCGATCAGGCATAATGTCGTCGCAAACCATTTCACCTGAATCACATCAGTACAAGTGATAACTCTGCCAATGCACTGCCCTTGTATACCTTCGTATGCAACACCACCACCATCTTTATATGTGAATTTCGCTATCCCACGACCCTCTGCGTATTTCTCTGCTTTACGCTTGACAGTTACTCTTCAACTGCCAGAATAGTGCACAGCGTTTCCTACTGGTACAGCAGCTTGCAGTATAGATGGCAATCTCATCGGACATCGGTTAATCGGAGCTGGTGGGAATTTCAGGTACTACTAATACTGTGGATCCAGATGGAACGCAGAGCAAATTCTTCTTGAGTTTATAATAGTGAGTTCATAGTGTCCACAGATGTGGTACAGTTTGGTGCGTGTCTCGCACGCTGTGAGTAGTGTCGAGTGCAATGTCACTGTGATAGATA
Organism: Schistocerca serialis cubense; assembly: GCF_023864345.2. Lineage (NCBI taxonomy): Eukaryota > Metazoa > Arthropoda > Insecta > Orthoptera > Acrididae > Schistocerca > Schistocerca serialis. Next base: position 75,707,681 of record NC_064638.1, read on the forward strand.
AGCGCGGATACAAGGTTGGGTTCTGTGTGGCAGAGGAGAGGGTGAGTGTAACAAAAAATGGTTCAAATGGCTCTGAGCACTATGGGACTTAACATCTATGGTCATCAGTCCCCTAGAACTTAGAAATACTTAAACCTAACTAACCTAAGGACATCACACACATCCATGCCCGAGGCAGGATTCGAACCTGCGACCGTAGCAGTCGCGCAGTTCCAAGCTGTAGCGCCTAGAACCCCTCGGCCACGCCGGCCGGCCGTACATAGTTGTTTTTAACATTCATTTTAAGATTTGTAATTTAAGCATTATCAATAATTAGTCAGGTTATTATAAAGGACACTTGGAATATTTATGAAATATTACATGAAAAGGAAAAAGCCACAAACCCTTAAATCATGATACAACATTTGTCATTCCTTTACTAGTTCGTAATCTTAACCACTAGGAAACATCAGCGATAACGGAGATACACTATGTGATCAAAAGTATCTGGACACCTGGCTAAAAATGACTTACAAGTTCCTGGCGCCCTCCATCAGTAATGCTGGAATTCAGTACGGTGTTGGCCCACCCTTAGCCTTGATGACAGCTTCCACTCTCACGGGCATACGTTCAGTCAGCTGCTGGGTTTCTTGGGAAATGGCAGCCCATTCTTCACGGAGTCCTGCACTGAGTAGAGGTATCGATGTCGTTCGCTGAGGCCTGGCACGTAGTCGACGTTCCAAAACATCCCAAAGATGTTCTGTAGGATTCAGGTCAGGACTCTGTGCAGGCCAGTCCATTACAGGGAAGTTATTGTCGTGTAACCACTCTGCCGCAGCCGTGCGTTATGAACAGGTCCTCGACCGTGTTGAAAGATGCAGTCGTCATCCCCGAATTGCTCTTCAACAGTGGGAAGCAAGAAGGTGCTTAAAATACAAATGTAGGCCTGCGCTGTGATAGTGACACGCAAAACAACAAGGGGTGCGAGCCTCCTCCATGAAAAACTCGACCACACCATAACACTACCGCCTCCGAATTTCACTGTTGGCACTCCACACGCTGGCAGATGACGTTGACCGGGCATTCTCCGTACCCACACCCTGCCACCGGATCGCCACATTGTGTACCGTGATTCGTGACTCCACACGACGTTTTTCCACTGTTCAGTCGTCCAATGTTCACGCTCCCTATACCAAGTGAGGCGTCGTTTGGCATTTACCGGCGAAACGTGTGGCTTATGAGCAACCGCTCCACCATGAAATCCAAGTTTTCTCACCTCCTGCGTAACTATCATAGTACTTGGAGTAGATCCTGATGCAGTTTGGAATTCCTGTGTGATGGTCTGGTTACCTATTACACACTACGATCCTCTACAACTATCGAGAGTCTATGTCAGTCAACAGACGATGTCGGCATATACGCTTTTGTGCTGTACGTGTTCCTTCACGTTTCCACTTCACTATCACATCGGAAACAGTGGAACTAGGGATGTTTAGGAGTGTGGAAATCTCGCGTACAGAAGTACGACACAAGTGACTTCCAATCACCTGACCGCGTTCGAAGCCCGTGAGTTCCGCGTAGTGCCCCATTATGCTCTCTCACGATGTCTAATGACTACTGAAGTCGCTGATATGGAGTACCTGGCAGTAGGTGGCAGCACAACGCACCTAATATGAGAAGCGTATGTTTTTGGGGGTCCGGATACTTTTGATCACATAGTGTATATTCTTCAGGAAGCCCCTGAATTCTACACGCCCGATCCGTACTACCATTACTTACTTCTTTGGGAGTAAGTCTCCGATTTTTGGGGACAGCATGCTAAATCTATAGAACCAAAGTTCAAGGAAACCCATACCATCTCCAAACAATCCCAAACCCACCACATGTCAAATCTGAGAGGGAGCCACAACATTCCCAATGGAGTCAACCAATAGAACATAACGGATTCACCACGCTAGCTCCTCCACAGCCTGCTCTTGCTGGGAGATCGATATAAATCATCTTTAAAGTTTCCATTTATTCTGCCATAGCTGCAACATTGTTGGTCACATGCCCAGTGCTTCTGGTCGTGCTATGTGTAGAAAGTAATTCTCGACGCCGGTGAATCCTCAGTGAGATTCACTCATTCAGAGTATTCACTTCACATTATCACTTTCAACTGGGTTTCTCTTATACACTAAATATTTTCTAAGTTCCCTCCGAGGTGTCTTACAGTATTTGCTACTAAGTTCACCAGCTGCCACTTGTTTTTGTCTCCAATAATGTCTTGTGTAGTAATGCCACTTATTTGAGTCTGCATATCGCTGTAGATTGGACGCTCTAGTACAATATGGTCTGGTGTACCAATGTCACCACATGCACACTTATTTGTCGGAGGTTTCTTTATGCTATATAAATATTCAGAGTGTGGTCCATGGTCTTCCAGGGACTGAAGCTTGCCTCTAGATGCATTTACATGGCTCATAAGCATCCAGTCCTTGATGTTAGGAAATATGTCGTGCACTGAGACCTATTGTGATAGTGTCCCAGTTTCTTACCCACTCGGGTGTTTTTTATGATCTTAGGTTTTATTTGGTCGTTTCCTGAACCGTAATTGCTTAAGGATACTTTTTAACTGCCTGCAATGTTTTCTGCAGCACTTCAGGCCATAGTCCTATCCTCAGGCAGGCAACTTAAAAGTTTCCTGTATTAAATTGCTTGTACTTTTCTAAGAGTCTAACATTTTCGAGACTTTTAGTGTTCATGCTCCTTATTCTCCGAAAGGCAACTGAGAAATTGTGAAATTCATGTATGTAAAAACATAAACACGTTTATCAAAACGGCTCTGAGCACTATGGGACTTACACGTTCATCCAAAGCTCTGTTAAATCGTCTAGAACCTCAAATAGATCCACACACGGGAGAGTACCAAGCAGGGTTCAGGAAGGAAAGATCGTGCAGTGAACAGATCTGGTGTCTGAGAACAATATTAACAACGAGAAAGTCTAGAAACACCACAACAATATTTGTTGATTTCAACAAGGCATACGATTCCATAGACAGAGAAACACTTTTCAATACATTGGAAGAAGTGAAGGTAGACAATAAGACCAGAAAACTAATTCACGAAACATTAACAAACACAAAATCCAAAGTGAAGTTCATGGGAGAGATCTCGGGACCGTTCGAAATCAAGACGGGAGAAAGATATGGAGATGGTCTGTCACCCATTTTATTTAACGCAATTTTAGAGAAAATAATCAGGACATGGGACAAAATCTACCAATGGGGTAAAGATGGGGAGACACAAATATAGAACCACCAACATAAAATGTCTGGCCTTTGCCGATGATATAGCCACCATAAAAATTTACAGAAAAGAAGCCAAAGAGGCCCTAGAGACACCACATGAAATCACAGCCAGAACAGGACTACAAATTTCGTACGAAAAAAAAACAGTACATGGACACAAAATCCACAGACAGAAGAAACCCATTGATAACAAAGTATGGAAAGATAGCACAAGTAGGAAGTTTCAGATACCTGGGAGAGATTAGACAGAAAAAAGGACTAAATTCGACAACTAATGAAGAAAGAGTTGCAAAGCTACAAAAAGCTTACAGACTTACATGGAACCATTATAACAAAAGAAGTATTTCCGCTGATGCCAAACTAAGACTTACAAAACAGTAGTCTTACCAGAAGCCTTGTATGCCTCAGAAGCGACAGTAATCAGGGTAAGAACGAAAATAAAGGGAATGGAAAAGCAAGAGAGGAAAATTATGAGACATATCTATGGGCCAATTCAGAGACAGGGATCTGGACAATAAGACCGACAAAAGAACTGTACAAACAGACAGAGATAATTACAGACATCAGAAAAAGAAGGGCTAAATTCTATGGCCACATTTATAGCATGAACGAAAATGGGCTGATCAAGAAGATTTTTAACGCTGTGATGAGTAATACAATCAAAACTAACTGGGCAAAAGAAACCATGGAAGACCTCAAGAAACTAAATATCTCCACAAAGGAAATAACGAACAGAGAAAAATACAGAGAAAAAAATCAGGAAACAGAAGTTCGAGGAAACACCAAAAGAGAAGAAACCAGGAAAGAGGAGGACAAAAGAGAGGAAGAAGAAACACAGTGAATATATAAGAGGTATTTTGGAAGATAAAAGAAAGAGAGAAAAAAAAGTGCCACGAAAATTGTGTTTCAACGCTCTCCTTAATGGGAAATTAACAATAATAAACACGTTTAAGAAAATGCCCGTAGCTCCGCCCCCTATCCTCCGCCTGGATCCGCGCCTGGTGATGCAGTGACAAATGAAGCTAACTGACCTGCATACCGCAAGTGATTATGTAAAACAACGGGGATTTCATACTGTACTAAAAGTCAAGAAACAATTTGCGTCTATAGGAGATAACGATTGAGCAGAAGGGTGGGGGTCCAACCACACCAAAATGTCGCTCTGTTAAATACGGGAACAGCTGCAGGTCGTCAGCTACCGTACCATACGACCAGTTACCAAACGAACACACTGAGTGGGGATGCATTGTAATGAGGCGCTGATATAAAATGGCTCTAAGCACTATGGGACTTAACATCTGAGATCATCAGTCCCCTAGTCTTAGATCTACTTAAACCTAACTGACCTAAGGACATCACACACATCCATGCCCGAGGCAGGATTCGAACCTGCGACTGTAGCAGTCGCGCGGTTCCGGACTGAAGAGCCTAGAACCGCTGGGCCACCGCGGCCGGCTTTAAAATTAAAAGGAAGTCACGACTATGCCTTTGGAGTTAGTAACCTCTGATGAATTAGGGATTTGAAACTGAGTATGTTCTAAGAAAGACCTTCTCTTCCTAAATCCACCCTCATATTCAATCAAATGACTGTCGAGTGATGAAACTACTTTATTCAGCAAAATTTTCGAAAAGAAATTGTAAGCAAGCAGCAAAAGACGTATGCCTCTACAAAAAAAATGGCTCCGAGCACTATGGGACTTAACTTCTGTGGCCGAGGGGTTCTAGGCGCTACAGTCTGGAACCGCGCGACCGCTACGGTCGCAGGTTCGAATCCTACCTCGGGCATGGATGTGTGAAATGTCTTTAGGTTAGTTAGGTTTAAGTACTTCTAAGTTCTAGGGGACTGATAACCTTAGAAGTTAAGTCCCATACTGCTCAGAGCCATTTGAACCATTTTTGAACTTAACTTCTGAGGTCATCAGTCCCCTAGAACTTAGAAGTACTTAAACCTAACTAACCTAAAGACATTTCACACATCCATGCCCGAGGTAGGATTCGAACCTGCGACCGTAGCGGTCGCGCGGTTCCAGACTGTAGCGCCTAGAACCGCTCAGCCACTCCGGCCGGCATGCCTCTACAGTTACTTACATTTTGTTTTTCATCCTTCTTAAGCAATGGCTGAATTAATAATAATAATAATAATAATAATAATAATATCAATAATAATAATAATAAGAAGAAGAAGAATATGTAATACATTATTATTATTACAGTTATTGTTCTTGTTGCTCTTTTTCGTTAGCGTTTGCCCTACTGTGTGACAAAATTCACTATTTTGATCCAATGTCTCCATTTTTGAGGGACATTTCGGTGTGAAGACTTATAGTTGTTGTTGAACACCTCTTAGTCGATCATGGGGACTCTTCCCATCACGAGCGATCTGGCATTCTCTGGTTGTTTGTTATTGTCTCACAGCAATAGAAAAATGACTGAAATCTTCTATAGTTTAAAAACAAACTTAATTTATTTACATATGACCCCTTTCACACCACCAATCCACCACTATTTATTTTCCAGACAGTAAGTCGTATATACCGACTTTGCTTCAAATTGCTCTAGGTGCTCAGCGTTAAGCTTACATATGTGTCACCCTCTTCCCTCTTCTACCCCTACCCCCATTACTACAAGTGCTATGGGAGTGCTTCCCATACAGAACATTTTTTCAGCATATTATGAGATATGTGTAACAAGCTTGGAAGAAATTAATGCAGGTATTACACTTTACATTTTCCCATTCCTATTGCTACCGCCAACCCGTCCCTCGGGCTTTAATGTCATTGGAACCATCACCGATCAACCCACAAACTCCAAGAACAATGGATTCGACGCTAATATCCCCTGATCAGCCAAAACGTTGTGGCCACTAAGTGGAGCAGAGACGAATGGGGAATCTTTATAGCGATGATAAGGCCCGCAAACTGGAAAAATCCCGGTAATCAAGGTGCGTTCCATAAGTAATGCGACCAAATTCATAAAAAAATCCTTTATTGAATATATTCGTACAAATAATCAAAAATTTTCAAAATAGCGCCCTCTTGCGTCGATACACTTCTGGAGGCGATGTTTACATGCCTGGAAGTCATCCTGGAATGCCTTTTCCGTAATGTCCTTTAGAGTTGATGTAACATGTGCCTGGATACTTTCAATCGTGTCCCAATGTTTTCTTTTCATGACTTCTTTTGACCGAGGAACCAAAAAAAGTCAGCGGGAGCCAGGTCAGGACTGTAGGGAGGGTATTGGTCCTGACCATGAAGTCGTTGACAATGAAGGCGATGTCACTCGGAGCGTTGTCGTGGTGAACTTTCCACATGTCCTTGATGTCGCTTTGGCAGCGCGAGTCCTTCCTTTTCAGTCTTTTGAGAACTTCCAAGTAGAAAGCTGAGGTCACTGTAGTCCCGGTAGGTACGAATTCGTGGTGGACAATGCCTCCGACGCCAAAGAAGACAATGAGAATGGTTTTGAACCTTGGCTTGCTCATGTGTGCCTTCTTGGGATAGGGCGACAATGGGGTGTTCCACTCTGAACTCTGCCTTTTTGTCTCAGGGTCGTACTCAGAAATCCACGACTCATCACCAGTGATAACTGAGTTTAAAAAATGAGGATCATTTTCACACATTTCCAACATTTCTCGGCACCGAAGCGCTCGCATGTCCTTGTGTTCGTCGGTCAACACTTTTGGGACGAGTTTGGCACACACCTTTCTCATGTTCAAACCTTGGGTCACAACGCGGAAAACGGTTGTTTTTGACATGTTTAGAGTTTGTGCTATCAATTGAAGGCTCAGCCGTCTGCCAAAGTACAAAGAATCGCGCACACGCGTCACATTTTCGTCGACTCGTGCGGTTGATGGCTGTCCACTCCGAAGTTCGTCGGTGATCTCCTCTCGGCCCTCCATGAACGACTTGTGCCATCGGAAAACTTGTGATCTGGAAAAGCATTCAGTCCCAAAGGCATGCTGAATGGAAACGTTTCGGCCGCGAACTTCCCAAGTTTAACGCAAAATCTGACAGAATGATCCATTGTGGCGTGTTACATACTCTCAAAACGGGGTTGACGGAAACGCACGTCCTGACTCTCCGGCAGTTCGCAGCCGAATGATACAAAGAGCATTTTGAAGCTAACACCCCCCTCCACTTAGCCCAGCTGGTTACAACACGCTGTGGTGTACCGTTGCGTCAGAAAAAAAATTGGTCGCATTACTTATGGAATGCACTCTATACACTGAGGTGACAAAAATCATGGGATAGCGATATGGACATATACAGCTGGGGGTAGCATCGCTCGCACAAGGTACGAAAGGGCGGTACATTGGGCGGAGCTGTTATTTGGATTCAGGCGGTTCATGTGAAAAGGTTTATGGCGTGATTATGGGGGGAGTTAACAGACTTTGAACGCGGAATGGCAGTTGGAGCTAAACACATAGGACATTCCCGTTTGAAGAACCTTACGGAATTCAGTATTCTGAGATCCACAGTGTCAAGAGTGTGCAGACAATACCAAACTTCAGGCGTTACCTCTCGCCACGGGAAACGCGGTGGCCGACGGCCTTCACATAACGACCGACAACAGCGGCGTTTGCGTAGAGTTGTCAGTGCTAACAAACTAGCAACACTGCGTGAAATGATCGCAGAAATGAATGTGGAACGTTGGACGAACGTATGAGTTAGAAGAACGCGGCAAAATTCGGCGTTAATGGGCTATAGCGGCGGACGACCGACGCGAGTGCCTTTGCTGTTCTGCACGACGCTGCCTGCAGTGCCTCTCCTGGGCTCGTGACCATATTGAACGATCCCTAGACGACTGGAAAACCGTTGCCTGGTCATGAGTGTCTCGATTTAAGTTGGTGAGAGCTGATGACAGGGTGCGAGTGTGGCGCAGGCGGCACGGAACCATGGACCCAAGATGTCAACAAGGGACTTCAGAAGCTGGTGGTAGCTGCGTAATGGTGTAGGTTGCGTTTACATGGAAATATTGGGTCCTCTGATCCAACTGAACTGACTGGAAATGGTTATGTTCGGCTACTTGAAGACCATTTGCAGCCTCTCATGAACTTCATGTTCACAAACAACGATGGAATTTTTATGGATACCAATGAATCATGTCAGTGGGCAACGATAGTTCACGATTTGTTTGAAGAGCATTGTGGACAATTCGAGCGAATTACTTTGCCTCCCATATCGACCGACTTAAGTCACAAAGAACGTTATGGGACATAATCTAGAGGTCAGTTTGTAGACAAAATCCTGTACCGGCAGCACTTTCGTAGTTATGACTGAGTATTTCTGCAGTGGTTTTCCGACGACTTCTTAAGTCCATGTTATGTTGGATTGGTGCACTACGCCCCGCAAAAGGAGGTCCGACAAGATATCCCACGAGTTTTGTCACCTCAGTATAAGCGACTTTGACAAGGAGGAGATTCTTAAGCCCATCGTTTGGGAACGAGCTACACGGAAATGGCGAAGCAGGTCATCTGTTCACGTGTTACTCTTGTGAGAGTCAACGGAAAGTGGTCGAAGGACGGTGAAGTTATTAGTTGGGAACAAGGTATTTGAAGTCTACGCCTCGTGACAGAACGTTGAGGTTGGAGGCTTGTCTGCTCTGTAAAGCCGGATAGACGGATGTATGTGGCAGGTTTGACACGTAGGATGCACAGGATCACCTAGACTGAACCGCCTGGTCGGATGAATCACGTATATGGTTACACCAGGTCGATGTTGTGCGAAGACATGCCTCATCCCAGCGAATGGTTGCTCGAAACATACACGGCGCCACGGATGTCAGTGGTTGAGAGGCACCACAACAACTGCGTAATCTTTATTTCGAATCACCTGCATTCCTTCACGCTTGGTATCTTCCCCCATGACAATGGCATCTTCTAGCAGGGTAACTGTCCGTTTCAGAAGGCCATGTTCATGCATTAGTGATACACTATGTGGTCAAAAGTATCCGGACACCCCCAGGTAATATCAGCGACCTCAGTAGTGATTAGACGCCGTGAGAGAGCAGAAGGGGGCACTCTGAGGAACTCACGGACTTCGAACGTGGTCAGGTGACTGGGTGTCACTTGTGTCATACGTCTGTACGCGAGATTTTCACACTCCTAAACATCCCTAGGTCCACTGTTTCCGATGTGATAGTGAAGTGGAAATGTGACGGGACACGTACAGCACAAAAGTGTACAGGCCGACATCGTCTGGTGACTGACAGAGACCGCCGACAGTTGAAGAGGGTCCTAATGCGTAATAGGCAGATATCTAATCAGGCCATCACACAGGAATTCCAAACTGCTTCAGAATCTACTCCAAGTACTATGACGGTTAGGCGGGAGGTGAGAAAACTTGGATTTCATGGTCGAGCGGCTGCTCATAAGCCACACATTACGCCAGTAAATGTCAAACGACGCCTTGCTTGGTGTAAGGGGCTTAAACAATGGACTATGGAACAGTGGGAGAAACGTCGTGTGGAGTGACGAATCACGGTACACAATGCGGCGATCCGATGGCAGGGTGTGGGTATGGCGAATGCTCGGTGAACGTCATCTGCCAGCGTGTTTAGTGCCAACAGTAAATTTCTTAGGCGGTGGTGTTATGGTGTGGTCGTGTTTTCCATGGAGGGGGCTTGCATCCCTTGTTGCTTTGCGTGGCACTATCACAGCACGGGCCTACATTAATGTTTTAAGCACTTTCTTGCTTCCCACTGTTGAAGAGCAATTCGGGGATGGCAATTGCATCTTTCAACACTATCGAGCACCTGTTCATAATGAATGGCCTGCAGCAAAGATGTTACACGACAGTTAACATCCCTCTGATGAACTGGCCTGTACATAGTCCTGACCTGAATCTTATAGAACACCTGTGGGATGTTTTAGAACGCCGACTTCGTGGCAGGCTTCACCGACCGACATGGATACCTCTTCTCAGTGCAGCACTCTGTGAAGAATGGGCTGCCATTCCCCAAGAAACCTTCCAACTCCTGATTGAACGTATGCCTGCGAGAGTGGAAGCTGTCATCAAGGCTAAGGGTGGGCCAACACCTTACTACACTCCTGGAAATTGAAATAAGAACACCGTGAATTCATTGTCCCAGGAAGGGGAAACTTTATTGACACATTCCTGGGGTCAGATACATCACATGATCACACTGACAGAACCACAGGCACATAGACACAGGCAATAGAGCATGCACAATGTCGGCACTAGTACAGTGTATATCCACCTTTCGCAGCAATGCAGGCTGCTATTCTCCCATGGAGACGATCGTAGAGATGCTGGATGTAGTCCTGTGGAACGGCTTTCCATGCCATTTCCACCTGGCGCCTCAGTTGGACCAGCGTTCGTGCTGGACGTGCAGACCGCGTGAGACGCCGCTTCATCCAGTCCCAAACATGCTCAATGGGGGACGGATCCGGAGATCATGCTGGCCAGGGTAGTTGACTTACACCTTCTAGAGCACGTTGGGTGGCACGGGATACATGCGGACGTGCATTGTCCTGTTGGAACAGCAAGTTCCCTTGCCGGTCTAGGAATGGTAGAACGATGGGTTCGATGACGGTTTGGATGTACCGTGCACTATTCAGTGTCCCCTCGACGATCACCAGTGGTGTACGGCCAGTGTAGGAGATCGCTCCCCACACCATGATGCCGGGTGTTGGCCCTGTGTGCCTCGGTCGTATGCAGTCCTGATTGTGGCGCTCACCTGCACGGCGCCAAACACGCATACGACCATCATTGGCACCAAGGCAGAAGCGACTCTCATCGCTGAAGACGACACGTCTCCATTGGTCCCTCCATTCACGCCTGTCGCGACACCACTGGAGGCGGGCTGCACGATGTTGGGGCGTGAGCAGAAGACGGCCTAACGGTGTGCGGGACCGTAGCCCAGCTTCATGGAGACGGTTGCGAATGGTCCTCGCCGATACCCCAGGAGCAACAGTGTCCCTAATTTGCTGGGAAGTGGCGGTGCGGTCCCCTACGGCACTGCGTAGGATCCTACGGTCTTGGCGTGCATCCGTGCGTCGCTGCGGTCCGGTCCCAGGTCGACGGGCACGTGCACCTTCCGCCGACCACTGGCGACAACATCGATGTACTGTGGAGACCTCACGCTCCACGTGTTGAGCAATTCGGCGGTACGTCCACCCGGCCTCCCGCATGCCCACTATACGCCCTCGCTCAAAGTCCGTCAACTGCACATACGGTTCACGTCCACGCTGTCGCGGCATGCTACCAGTGTTAAAGACTGCGATGGAGCTCCGTATGCCACGGCAAACTGGCTGACACTGCCGGCGGCGGTGAACAAATGCTGCGCAGCTAGCGCCATTCGACGGCCAACATCGCGGTTCCTGGTGTGTCTGCTGTGCCGTGCGTGTGATCATTGCTTGTACAGCCCTCTCGCAGTGTCCGGAGCAAGTATGGTGGGTCTGACACACCGGTGTCAATGTGTTCTTTTTTCCATTTCCAGGAGTGTAAATTCCTGCATTACCGATGGTGGGCGCCAGGAACTTATAAGTCATTTTCAGCCAGGTGTCCGGAAACTTTTGATTACATAGTGTAGGAGGAGGATGATATAGAACTCAATTGATGTTTTAGTCATGAAATGGAAGACATCCGCACCGTTATCGGCAGTAGCTGCACGTCGATAAACCGTATGGCCGTAACTTACGGGAATTGTGTGACCGGTATGTAGGCGTCTGGTGACACACACCTCCGGAAACCTAGCAAGGGCTTTTCGAATTCTTGCACGCAGAATCGCTGCTGTATTCCGTTTCAAGGGTGGACCAACACGCTATTAAGCAGATGTTTTGGCTCATCGATATAGTACGTTTTCAATTATTTTTAGATTTTATCCTCTTCTCACCCCTAAGGTTGTTAGGAATATGTTACTCCTAACAGTATATCCTCGAATAGTATGTCATACATGTATCACGTTTGACTGAAATCAGATTTATGCTTTCTTATCACCGCTCTCCTATCCCCATCTCCACAAATGGAGTACTAGGGTTGCTTACCACCACGGTAATTATCCCCTGATGCTGTATCATAAATACGCCAAATTTGTCTGAAATTTCTGCTCTTGTTCAGGTGTTGCAGAGCTGTGTTGGAACACACATACCATTTTTACGGTTTCTTAACTCATTCGGTAAAAACGGAACTTTTATTGGATCACCTTGTTGTTCATCTGTAGATCTCTTTGTCCAACTGTTAAAAACCCTTGTTCTCACGGACGGGTAGAGTTATCGAGTTCTAATTTATGTCATATGCTAAGGTCAACGGTCCCTTGGCGGCCTAAGAAACTGAAGCTTCTAAGTCAATGCAATCAAAAGGTACGGCCTTTTACGTCACATATTTTCATACAAACTCACTCATTAAGGCCTACATGGTACTTCCCGTTGACCTATACTCGTCAAATTTGGCAACAAGTAACGTTTCGCCCCACAAGTAAAGGAAAAAGATCAGAATATTGTCAGTTTGCAATTGTATCACACGGGAAAAAATTCTTTTGACTTTTGTTATCCGAGTTCAGTCTTGAAATTGAAACATTCTCTAAAGTCTTGGAATCCCCAGGACCGAAATCCCGCCTGTGTCAATGTCGATAACAGGCAAAAGTCCTCGATATTCTCAATTAATGTAATCTGTATACATAATTAAGTTTGTAAGGACCACTCCTATTCGCAACTGGCCTATTCTTTATACTTATAGATGCATAATAATCCCAATTAGAGTATTTCATACCGTCAATTATCGCTACATTTCCCTGCCACTTTTATTCGCATAATTTCTATTTGGTTGTCTCCATAGGAATGATGTATGGGAGACACAAACACCAATATTAAGAAGCTGTGCGCCTCCACGGTTACGTATTCCAGAATCTTGAATTTAATATTTACTTGTGAGAGTTTGGCAGTAGTTACTTGAATCCCTCCAGCGGTGATGGAGAAACAGGAAGTTACTAGTGTTGTTTACAGTGACTAAACGAAAGGCCTCACGGACGCAGCTGTGGCACGAAGCCAGCCACACCAGTAGCCACGTGTTCATACGCGCTACTTGGCTTTTCAGAGGATTGCTGTTGATAAGCTGCACAAACCGTTTCTTGTTCGACCAGGTGTAGTGTTTACAGTAGTCTCTCTTTCCATGAATTACTTCATCTTCTGTCCACTGTGAGATGATAAAAGAGGTATATGACACAAACTACCAAGGATGATGTTCACACTAGCATAACTTCTGCTAAACTTCAGGCCAGATGCGCACACGATTATTAAAAGGAATGTTTTACAAATATATTTCAATCTCGGTAACGTTTCAAAACCATTAAGAAATCAATGCCACTGATCTGGTGAGCAAGATGTATAAGACAGGCGAAATACCCTCAGACTTCAAGAAGAATATAATAATTCCAATCCCAAAGAAAGCAGGTGCTGACAGATGTGAAAATTACCGAACTATCAGTTTAATAAGCCACAACTGCAAAATACTAACACGAATTCTTTACAGACGAATGGAAAAACTGGTAGAAGCCGACCTTGGGGAAGATCAGTTTGTATTCCGTAGAAATGTTGTAACACGTGAGGCAATACTGACCCTACGACTTATCTTAGAAAATAGATTAGGGAAAGGCAAACCTAGGTTTCTAGCATTTGTAGACTTAGAGAAAGCTTTTGACAATGTTGACTGGAATACTCTCTTTCAAATTCCGAAGGTGGCAGGGGTAAAATACAGGGAGCGAAAGGCTATTTACAATTTGTACAGAAAGCAGATGGCAGTTATATGAGTGGAGGGACATGAAAGGGAAGCAGTGGCTGGGAAGGGAGTGAGTCAGGGTTGTAGTCTCTCCCCAATTCTATTCAATCTGTATATTGACCAAGCAGTAAAGGAAACAAAAGAAAAGTTCGGAGTAGGTATTAAAATCCATGGAGAAGAAATAAAAACTTTGAGGTTCGCCGATGACATTGTAATTCTGTCAGAGACAGCAAAGGACTTGGAAGAGCAGTTGAATGGAATGGACAGTGTCTTGAAAGAAGGGTATAAGTCGAACATCAACAAAAGCAAAATGAGGATAATGGAATGTAGTCAAATTAAGTCGGGTGATGCTGATAGAATTAGATTAGGAAATGAGACACTTAAAGTGGTAAAGGAGTTTTGCTATTTGGGGAGCAAAATAACTGATGATGGTCGAAGTAGAGAGGATATAAAATGTAGACTGGCAATGGCAATGGCAAGAAGAGAAATTTGTTAACATCGAGTATAGATTTAAGTGTCAGGAAGTCGTTTCTGAAAGTTTTTGGATGGAGTGTAGCCATGTATGGAAGTGAAACATGGACGATAAATAGTTTGGACCAGAAGAGAATAGAAGCTTCCGAAATGTGGTGCTACAGAAGAGGAGGAGGATATTAGTGTTTAACGTCCCGTCGACAACGAGGTCATTAGAGACGAAGCGCAAGCTCGGGCGAGAGAAGGATGGGGAAGGAAATCGGCCGTGCCCTTTCATAGGAACCATCCCGGTATTTGCCTGAAGCGATTTAGGGAAATCACGGAAAACCTAAATCAGGATGGCCGGAGACGGGATTGAACCGTCGTCCTCCCGAATGCGAGTCCAGTGTGCTAACCACTGCGCCACCTCGCTCGGTGCTACAGAAGAATGCTGAAGATTAAATGGGTAAATCACATAACTAATGAGGAGGTATTGAATAGAATTGGGGAGGAGTTTGTGGCACAACTTGACTTGAAGAAGGGAACGGTAGGTAGGACATGTGTTGAGGCATCAAGGGATCACCAATTTGGTACTGGAGGGCAGGGTGGAGGGTAAAAAACGTAGAGGGAGACCAAGAGATGAATACATTCAGCAGATCCAAGATGTAGGTTGCTGTAGGTACTGGGAAATGAATCTTTCACAGGATAGAGTAGCATGGAGAGCTTCATCAAACCAGTCCCTGGACTGAAGACCACAACAACAACAACCACTGATTAGTATTGAATAAGTAAGATCTACTTTATGTTTATCTTTTATCTAGTGAAAACTCAAGAATGACCTGTAACGGAAATCACGCATCTCAGCCAATCTTTTATCGAGTACTAATTCCGAATGAAGTTTAAGGCGGCATGTGGAGAATACTCTGTACTGTCTATTAGCTAAGCCTTTAAAGTACTCGCGATCGAGCCATTGTTTTGATTTCATTTAGTAAATGTACCACTTCCATTTGATGCAAGTGTGTTTTCAATAGATCATATACTTTCTAGTATTTCTGGTCTATGTTTCGCACTGTATTTCAGTATATCTATGAAATGGCTACAGAAATTGTGTGGCTAAAAGTTTCCGGACGTCCGTTCCCGGTCGTTATCACAGACAGTAGTAGATCGCATGGCTTGCATACGTTTTCTTGTTCCACGAATTATGTCGATGAACCCTTGCCCTCTGCAGTCGTGATTGACAATGTAGTTGGTTCAACAAAGGAACACACGGGGGTCGTGTGCTACGCTGTCCCGTGTCCAACAATGTGATCTGAACTACGCGCTCCGAAATATTTGTGCCTGTACCAGCGATGCATTCCGTAGTCATATGTGCCATACATCACCGCCTATCCTGCTTTACGGAGCAGCCAAGCATCCGACCCCCACATTTTGTGGTGAGGCTTACGCGTCCAGTACCTTATCAGCTACTCGTAGCGTGACCGTCCTTTCCATAGATGTTCACGACAGTAACAAGCGCCACAGCCGACGAGTTTCGTCGTTTCCGAGATGCTCGTTCCCAGGTGCCGGGGGAATAATAATCTTCCTTCGTCAAAGTCGCTTACGTCAGCGGATTTCGCCATGTGCTGTCCGTATTGTCACCAGAATGATTCTCCATTCGTCTTTGCACCACGTATACACTTTTGTTGCCGCGCCACGTGCTCACGAAGCCATCAGGCAGCATTGTCTCGCAGTGGCCAGAGGTCACAATGTCACGCCCCATCACGTATAATGCTAATGTCTCGCAAGGCAGGGCTTTATGCTGCATGTACATAAACAAATACACGCACAGTAGACTGTCGCCGTTGTTGTTAAGATGTATTGCACCAGAATTAAATATGCCAGCTTTTCCTCCCTCACCACCGAGCTTTCCGGGACGTTTCCCTTGGTTGTAAAGCAAATACTGGAACCGAAATTATAAATATGTGTGCCGCGTTTTGAGATGGTCGTCGTCTTGCGCTTCTCATCTTGCATGGTTTCCTTCCAGTCTTCTTCCTGAAGGTACTTTCAATTCATCTTGCATCCATCTTCTAAGTGGTCTAACACTTTTGCTTCTCTCAGCTTGTGTCTGTTCACAGATTTTTTCTGGTAATCAGTGCCCATTTATTCGTTGAAGGTGACCATAAGAAGTTAATTTTTTTCATCTATCGCTTCGCGAATAGTGGGGGAACTGGTAGCAGTCTGGGGAACGAAATTCATAATTCTCAACTTAAAGTGTTTTACTTTGTAAGGCAACGGGAGATAATATGGAGCTCTTCCAAGTAGTTCATAATTTAAATTTAAAGTATAGCAGCAGAAATAATATGTTGGGCTGATGCACTTCAATCAAAATGTTTCATAGTAGAATTAAGTTACAAAGATGCTTAGAACAACTGCAAAGTAAGTCGTTATTTTATTGTGAAAACATCATTCAGTTTCGATATTTGTAGTGCCAGACAAGTATTTGTATGTCTCATAATTCGTACAAAGACGTCATTAAATGAAGGGAGAAGGCGAAACTGTGCCAAAACATGGAGTTATTTCTAATTATGTAAATCTGATAGCATGCCATAAATTAGTTCTGATTTTAATTTTCTGTGCTTAAGAATAAATATATATATATATATATATATATATATATATATATATATATATTAAATGCACCATGAAAATTGTGTAATGCAAAATGAACATGAAAATACTTGTTTGTGTTTTGATGAGCGTTGTAGTTCCGTTGGGTAGTGTTTTTTTTATTTATTTTTTTAAAAATTGCAACGAATTATAAAATTATGTGGTGATAAATTATATAATGTATTTAGGTTTAAGTATTTAAATCTTATAAAAATTGTAAACGTATTCTGGCCATGTTCAGGAATTATTTTGATTAATGTAGTGTCACGTGACCCGACTCAGGACTGGGGATATGAGCGAGAAAAGGGAGTCTTTGGGTCGTTGTCCGTTGTGGTGGTAAGTTCGGAGCGGCAAAGTGCCGCGAATGTAAGCATGGACGCCAATGTATGCGAATAAACTGTGAAGGAACAACGTGAAGTATGTAGGTGTGAGACAATAAACCGTGTGTACGAATGGCACCGATTATTATTTATCCAGATCGGATTTGTGAACTTTAATGTGCATGGCCACAAAGTTAGGAGTGTTTTTTTAAATAAAGAAGTTTCAATCTGAACTTGTCTAGTGTATCTCATTTTGTGCAAGGTTGTGGTATGGACAATTGTGTATTCAATTCACTGCTGTTCAAAGGCTGGGCAATATATGACTCAGTATTAGGTGCGCAAATGCAACCGTTCACTATTAACCCCCTTTGCAGATGAGCCACGTGAAAAATAGGTAGTGAACGAGCCCGAGTACAGTTGCAACTTATCTATATCTTAATGGCGTTGCTCACAAACAAGGACCACGATGGCGAGGTATGAAGTTGATTACATGGCTTTGCTGACCTAGACTCCTCAAAGCTCCGCCCAGAACCTCACTCACTATCTTTTAAATGAGCTAAAGCATCGATTGCATGATAGATTCGATCGTTTAAAAATTTACAGATTTGTAAGTTAAAAACGCTCAATATTTAACGTGTTAGGAATTTCTACTGAGGTGACAAAAGTCATGGTATACCTCCTAATGTCGTGCAAGACCTCCTTTTGACCGACGTAGTGCAGCAAATCGAAGTGGCGTGGACTCAGCAGGTCGTTAAAATTACCCTGAAGAAATATTGAGCCATGCTGCTTCTACATCCGTCGATAATTGCGAAAGGGTTACCACTGCAGGATTTTGTGCGCGAATTGATCTTTCGATTATGTCCCATAAGTTTTCCATGTGATTCATGTCGGGCTATCTGGGTGGTCAAATAATTCGCTCGAATTGTCCAGAAGCAGTCGCGAACAATTTCGGCTCGGTGACATCCTGCTTTGTCATCCATAGAAATTCCATCGTTGTTTGGAAACATGAAGTCCATGAATGGCTGCAAATGGTCATCAAGTGGCCGAACATACCAGACACCCAGTCTATTCCACGTTAACACAACCCACACCATTATGGAGCCACCACCAGCTTGCAGAGTGCCTTGTTGACAACTTCGATCTATGAAATGATAATTAAATCAAGACCCTACGCTGTCGACGGGCGTTGATATACATCAACGGGGACAGTTGAAACTGTGTGCCCCGACCGAGACTCGAACTCGGTATCTCCTGCTTACATAGCAGACGCTCTATCCATCTGAGCCACCGAGGGGACAGAAGATAGTGCGGCTCCAGGGACTTATCCCTTGCACGCACCCCGTTAGACTCACCTTCCCAACTTAACGTCCACACACTACATTCGTAATGCCCCCGCCCATAACGCTCATTACTCGGGGCAGACAATCTTACCGAGTCCCGTAAGAGTTCGGTCAATACATGTGCATCCAGCACAGGAGAAGAAGGTCGATGGCCGGTTAGCCTCAACTATACGAAGATGGTATCTGTTCTCTCGGACATGTCCGAAACAACCGATACCATTTTCATGCACTACTGGCCATCAAAAACGCTACACCAAGAAGAAATGCAGGTGATAAACGGGTATTCATTGGCCAAATATAATAGAACTGACATGTGATTACCTTTTCACGCAATTTGGGTGCATAGATCCTGAGAAATCAGTACCCAGAACATCCACCTCTGGCCGTAATAACGGCCTTGATACTCCTGGGCATTGAATCAAACAGAGCTTGGATGGCGTGTACAGGTACAGCTGCCCATGCAGCTTCAACACGATACGACAGTTCATCAAGAGTAGTGACTGGCGTATTGTGACGAGCCAGTTGCTCGGCCACCATTGACCAGACGTTTTCAATTGGTGAGAGATCTCGAGAATGTGCTGCCCAGGGCAGCACTTGAACATTTTCCGTATCCAGAAAGGCCCGTACAGGAACTGCAACATGCGGTCGTGCATTATCCTGCTGAAATGTAGGGTTTCGCAGGGATCTAATGAAGGGTAGAGCCACGGGTCGTAACACATCTGAAATGTAACGTCGACTGTTCAACGTGCCGTGAGTGCGAACAAGAGGTGACCGAGACGTGTAACCAATGGCACCCCATACCATCACGCCGGGTGATACGCCAGTATGGTGATGAAGAATGCACGCTTCCACTGTGCGTTCACCGCGATGTCGCCTAACACGGATGCGTGTCACGATGCTGTAAACAGAACCTGGATTCATCCGAATAAATGACGTTTTGCCATTCGTGCACCCAGGTTCGTCGTTGAGTACACCACCGTAGGCGCTCCTGTCCGTGATGCAGCGTCAAGGGTAACCGCAGCCACGGTCTCCGAGCTGATAGTCCGTGCTGATGCAAACGTCGTCGAAATGTTCGTGCAGATGGTTGTTGTCTTGCAAACGTCCCCCATCTGTTGACTCAGGGATCGAGACGTGGCTGCACGATCCATTTCAGCCATGAGGATAAGATGCCTGTCATCTCGACTGCTAGTAATACGAGGCCGTTGGGATCCAGCAAGGCGTTCCGTATTACCCTCTTGAACCCACCGATTCCGTATTCTGCTAACAGTAATTGGATCTTGACCAAAGAGAGCAGCGATGCGATACGATAAACCACAATCAAGATAGGTTACAATCCGGCCTTTATCGAAGTCGGAAACGTGATGGTACGCATTTCCCCTCCTTACACGAGGCATCACAACAAAGTTTCACCAGGCAACGCTGGTCAACTGCTGTTTGTGTGTGAGACATCGGTTGGAAACTTTCCTCATGTCAGCACGTTGTAGGTGACACCACTGCGCCAACCTTGTGTGAATGCTCTGGAAAGCTAATCTTTTGCATATCACAGCATCTTCTTCCTGTCGGTCAAATTTCGCGCAAGTCATCTTCGTGGTGCAGCAATTTTAATGGCCAGTAGCGCACTTGGATCTATGACTTCGCGGGGTCTGTGCCACACTCGAACCCTACCGTCAGCTGTGACCAACTAAAATCGGGACTCATCTGACCAGGCCACGGTGCTCCAGTCGTCTAGGGTCCAACGGACATGGTCACGAGCCCAGGAGAGGCTGAGCAGGCGATGTCGCGCTGTTAGCAAAGGCACTCGCATCGGTCGTCTGCAGCCGTGACCCGTTAATATCACATTTCACGGTACTGTCCTAGAGGATACTTCGATACTACTTCATTCATCCGACATTGACTTCTGCGGTTATTTCACGCAGTGTCTCTTGTCTGTTAGCACGGACAACTCCACACAAACAGCGCTGCTCTGGGTCATTAAGGAATGGCCGTCGGCCACTGCGTTGTCCGTGGTGAGAGGTAACGCGTGGAAATTGATATTCTCGGCACAGTCTTGACACCGTTGATTCCACAACATTGAATTCCCTAACGATTTCCGAAAGGGAATGCTCCTGCGTGTAGCTCCCAACTTCCGTTCAGCGCTCGAAGCCCGTTAATTCCCTTCCTGCGGCCATAATCACGTCGTAAGCCTTTCCACGTGAATCACCTGAGTAAACAGGACAGCTTGGTCAGTGCGGTGCCCATTTATACCTAGCGTACGAGATACTAGGAGCACCTGTATATGTGCATGTCGCTACCTCATGACTTTCGTCATCTCACTGTCTGTCGCCTTCTAGCAGGGAATAAACTTGAGTAATTTCGATATTCTTACGTCTCATTAGGGTTGTAGAACATATTTAGTGCGTACCAATAAAAAGGTTTAGATTTACGTCATGTTATCATTTGAGAAAATCTATCAATCGGATCTCATAAAGGCGCGTAGGGTAACACGTGCGCTCCACCTTTTATTCTGATATTTGATGCCACAAGTTTCCTCGGCAGACTTTTTCTGCTGTGCCACTGAATTGGGAAGTCTACTGAAGCGTACGTCAACCCTTTTTTCCGCAGCGATGTTTGCCACTGCTGTTACTATTGCAGATATGGGTCTTTTCTTGAAACGTGTAGAAAGTCGGAATAAGTCCAGTTGGTTCAAAAGACTTGCAAACAAACTGCCAGTTTTGTTTTACCCATCGCAAGCAAATCAGCAGTAGGCATCCCTTTCACATCCTAGCAAACGCAGGTGATAACCTCCCCTGTAGGCGAAATCGAATTCTCCTGTTTTGGAGCAGCGCCGTCAACTTCCACCTATTTTATGGACTGTAGTTTCATTTCTGACAAAAAGTGGCAGATCCATGTCTCATCTAAAGTAATAAATTGGCAGACAAAATCAGTTGGATTAATTTTAAAATGTTTCAGACTTAGCTTCTACAATCGTTGTAGCATTTGCTTGTAGTGAGCATTTTTGTGCAAAAGTTTCTCGTAGTTAATTCTTCTCTGTAACGTACTGTTTCTTCTGATATTCCTACAGCGTCAGCTATCATCATACAAATTTTATCGTTGATCGTTCAATAACACATTGTGTACTATCTCGTTGTATTCAAATCCTTGCTGCAGTTCTGTGATTTGCCTTAAATGCATCATCTTCAAGAGGGAATCGAATTCGCTATCTCATATGGATTTAATCACCGATCGTTCAGTAACATATTGTGTACTTTCTCCTTGTATTCAATCCTTGCTGCAGTTCTATGATTTGCCTTAAATGTATCAGCTTCAAGAGGAAAAAAAGGCGTGTTTGAATTCATTCGCATATTTCTTAACTGTCGGAAATGAAGGTGCAGAATGTCTATAAAACTTAATCAACTTCCGATGGATTCTGTTTGCGTCGAATAAAATCATTTTTATGACAGCCCAATATTCCTGGTCATATGTCTGAAAGCAACTCATACGACAGGACTTAATTAAAAAGCGATTTGAATGAAATGAAAGACTGGCTCAGACAGCCGACAATTAATTTTCGTTATTGTGCAGTATGTAGGTACCAACATGACAGCAATTTATATCACTGCGAACAGTTTCTAAAATGACAAGTGAAATGTCAATAGGCCCCTGATATTGGTTACAAAGTTTTAATCTTTTACCGTCGACCACTACATGGCATTAGCGAGGTGAGAAGTTAGTATCGTTTTAAAATTTGTCATTTGTTATTATTAAAACATGGCAGCTCAAAAACAGACCCAATATTTTTTACACAGAGCGTTTAAACTAACCGTCGAAACACTCCTATTCCTTTTTAAACTAAGCTGCATAGCTAACTTGTACCACTTTAATGGAAATGCCCTGAAAATATCCCCCATTTTGTGCCAAATTTACACCCATGAATGAATAATAACGAGATCGGGTGCCTCCCCAGTTGACGAATAGGAGAAATGCTTCCTAAATGGGAGATAGCGAGGAAATGAAATACTCGGAACAGAACTTAAATGAGCTAGCCTACGAGTGCGCAGTAGCACTCGTAGAATTAACTACAGAAGGAGACAGAGTCGATACAGTTAAAGAGCGAGCGCAGTCCTACGGAAACAGTAACCAGCAGCCCGGCTGTCTCACTGCGTTCAAGAAAGTACGGAGAACTACCACATGAGTCATCTCACTGAAGCAAACCATTTCCATCTACGACGTTCCTTCTGTGATTAAATTTTTCGTAGGTAATATAGTCACCCATTCACACCTCCGCCCAGGACAGTCCCTGACGAGGTTATTACTAATAAAAAAAATTAACTCAAAGAAAACGGCAAAGTGAAATGTTAGATCACAATATTTGAAGTGCAAGCTTTAGGTGATTGATATGCAGGGCTGAGCAGGTTGATCCATCATCGGAAATAGCTTGGGATAGAGATGAGGTACAGCAAAATGTTTCAGACAAAAGTTGTAGATCTCAAGGAGGATCACACATTACTACTAATGGCCATAACCTCGAAAGTGATTTTTGAGGTAATTTGGGGGTTAAAGAGATTTTTTAAAAAGGAACTTAAATATTTGATTTAAGATTTGAAAGTGTGGCAAATTTTACTTATAAAATTATTCATTATTCAAGATCATGGTAAGAGTCAATGAAAGTGAAATCAGCAAATATGTTTTTAGTTCTGGTACGGATTAACTCGGAACAGAGAAGGGATACAGCAAAATGCAATGTTAGATACATGTTGGAAGGGGCATCCCAAGGAGTGTGATAGGAGAGGAGTGATTCACCGACTTGTAAATCTGTAATATACGTTTCATTTATGCTTGTTCTTTCTTGCAAACATCAAAATAATATTTATGCATTGTGATGTACCTATTTTTGCCAATAATCACATTAATTAAAACTCTAAGTTCAAATTTCTCTTCGCTCTTTCCAAATGCGTCCTCACAAATAGGGGTTTCCATGAAATAGAACTCAACCTTCGAATGTTCTGAGATAATTGCCTTTAAGAACATGGTTATTGGTAGTAATATGTGACCCCTAATGCTCCTTCCAATTTATATCTAACATATTTTGCTGTATCCCTCGTCTATTCCAAGTTAATCTTACTAGAACTAAAAACATGCTTGTTTATTTGATCTCCACTGAACCTTGCCACGATCTTGGACAATGTAAATTGCCGCGCTTTTCAGACCTTAAACCAAATATCAGGGTTCCCATTTAATAATTCACTTTAACCCCCAAATTACCTAAAAAATCACTTTCGAGGCTATGGCCATTAGTAGCACTGTGTGATCCTTTTCGTCATTTACAACTTTCATCTAAAACATTTTGTTGTATCTGATCTCTGTCTTGAGTTATTCCCTTTCATGTATTGAAATGATCCACTATCCTACATCTGTCGAATCCCGACGTGTTGTTGGACTTCCTCCTCCTTAAACGAGGCGTAACACGGTCTTCTCACAAACAGCCAAGATTCAGTTGTTAATTCTGAATTAAGTGCCTGGTGCTTAAACTTTTCTTGCATGCAGAATGTAAACTGGCGTAATTCATGCCTCATCTGTGCGATTGCGCTGATGTACTAATTATTTGAATATCCACCCTTGTAGTATGTACATAATGCCAATTTAAAGTTTATTGCATGCCGCCTTGATATTCCTGCAATTTTAAGGGCCAGCAGGGTGTCCGTAGAAAGCTCCTAAGATACGGCAGCGTCACGTTAATTGATATAAGTAACTCCGCGAACAAGCAGAGATACTGGCCGACCGCCGTGTCATATTTGGATGCGACGTGGAGAGGCGTGGGGTTAGCATACCGCTCTCCCGGCCGTTGTCTGCTTTCCAGACCTTGGAGAAGCTACTTCTCAATCATTTAGACTCACGTGTTAGAGTGCACCGCGTTCTAGTCTTGCAACTAATCCCTGGTAGTAATGGGAACTGAACTCGGGTCCTCCGCATCGCATGGCAGCAAGATGCGATGACCGCTCAGTTCCGGAAGCGGACATCAAGCTATGAGAAATAACAAAATTTAATTTGCTTTGCACTACCGAACCTGCACAACGAATTTACCCGATGCTACGCTATCGGATGCAGGTGTACATTTCAACATGCTTTGTGCACAGGCCGTAAGCACCATTACGGAAAGCGACGACCCGGGACTGCGAACGGCTGATGCAACGAGTGGCCAGATGTTGCATCAGCCTACTCTCAGCGGAATACGGCGAACCGTGGAAACGCCAGTGTCTATTACGAGGCCGATTCGGGTAGTTGTCTGATCATAGTCGTCTCTCTGCTGTTCCATGTAGATCGTCTCCTTACGATGTTTCCCAGTGTCATTGCCCACTCTGGCGTGCACTTTCTTTTTCATGAACAGAGTTGCCATTGAGTAAATTATGAATCGTGGTCGCTATTAAACGCGGAATCGTGAATGACGGTGGTAATTCTTGATGTGTCTCTCGTTATCTATCGCATGGAGCGAAGCGGTGTGCAATGATGGATTACGCATCAATTTAACGTTGGAGGATTGGAGTGTATGTGACGACGGTGTGTTGGAACGGACGGCGTTGAACTGTGTGTGACGTAATACGTGTGCAAAATACATGTGTGATACACCACGGAAAGTGGGCATTGAATTTTAAACCAAACGTTCTCTCATTAACCTTCATACTGCTTTCTGAATTAATATTTCACTCTACAGTATGGTATATTCTATTACGAAAAATTCCGACATGGAATTGTCAGCGAAATGCGAGGTCCCATGTTCGAGTCCCTGTCTCATACATAGATTTTATCTGCCAGAAAGTTTCCTGTAAGTAATATTACCTTGAAATCATCTTCACTCAGCACCAACAACTTGTCTGAATTATCATAAATCATAGAGCTGAACTCCAATTTTCAAAAGAGCTCATCCTTCTTTTTGTATTGTTCGTTGCCTGTTTTACAAAAGTTGCAATAGGCGAACTCTGTGACATGCATCGTATTGCGACTGACAGGAGAAATGGAGGCGAGTGTCTTTAAAAATCGTACTTAACAACACTACAGTTATTAATAATAGTACCAGACGTCATGAGTAATGTAGATGGCATTTTTAACGTAACGCTCGTTTTCGAATCCAAACTTGTTTTGTACTTACGAAACTGAAGTTTAGCATGTTCTCACTCTGATTGTGAAAAATCGTCATTCTGCAATCACATCGATCGCCTGAATGTTATCATGCCTGCAGCATATGCAAAAGTATCGTAATAAAATTCGACTGTCTTAGCCTTCTTCCCACGAATTAATTAGGTTTTTGCTGCCAGCGTGCGTGTTTCAACACACGTTGCCTGAATCAGACACGTGAACTTTCTTTTTTGGAACCTCTTTTTAAAATACTAGTTTGCCTCTGGACTGCAGTTTATTTGCCTGTTATTCATTGCACGATCTTATTTCATAAAACTTGTATACGCTTGTGTCTTTTCATGTCGCCTATGTCATCTTACATTTTCTGTTTTTCCATCTACATCATACTCCGCAAGCTACTTCGTGGCGTGTGGCAAAGGTTGTTTCTGGTACCACTAACTGACCCCCCCCCCCCCTCCCCTCCTACCCTAATCCACTCGCGAATGGCGCGTGGGAAGAATGATTGTCGGTAAGCCACTGTATTCGCTCTAATTTCTTGAACTTTCCCTTCGTGGCCACTACGGGAGGTGTATGTGGGAGGAGTTAATATTTTGTCCGATTCTTCCTGGAAAATGGTTGGTTGGTTGACTTGGCTCTGAGCACTATGGGACTTAACATCTGTGGTCATCAGTCCCCTAGAACTTAGAACTACTTAAACCTAACTAACCTAAGGAGATCACATACATCCATGCCCGAGGCAGGATTCGAACCTGCGACCGTAGCAGTCGCGCGGTTCCGGACTGAGCGCCTAGAACCGCGAGACCACCGCGGCCGGCTGGTTGACTTGGGGGAGGGGACTAAGCAGCGAGACCATCGGCCCGTCGGATTAGGGAACGATGGGGAAGGGAACCGGCCGTGCCCTTTTAAAGGAACCATCCCGGAATTCGTCTCAAGTGATCTAGGTAAATTACGGAAAACCTAAATCAGGATGGCCGGACGTTGGTTTGAGCCGTCGTCCTCCCGAATACGAGTCCAGTGTACTAACTACTGCGCCACCTCGCCCTGTCCCTGGAAAATGATGTCTCGAAATTTCGGCAGTAAACCTCTCCGTGATGCACAACGCCTCTCTTGTAACGAGTGGAAATGGAGTTTGTTGATCATTTCGGAAGCGTTCTCGCGCCGACTAAACGATCACGTGACGAAACGCGGCACTCTTCGTTGGATATTGTCTCTCTCTTCTATCAGTCCTACCTGCTAAGGATCTCATATTAATGAACGATACTCAGGAATTGGTCGAACAGGCGCCTTATAAGCCCTTCGTTCGTATATGAGTTTAACGACCGGGAGAGCGGTGTGCTGACCCCACGTCCCTCCTATCCGCATCCTCCACTGAGGATGACACGGCGATCGGATGGTCCCGGTAGGCCACTCGTGGCCTGAAGACGGAGTGCTTTTCTGTATATGAGTTACATTTCCTTAAGTTTCTTCCTATGAATCTCAGTCTGGCATCTGTTTTTTCTGCTGTTTGTTTTATGTGGTGATTCCAATTAAGGATTGGTATTCCCAGATATTTTACGGTAGATACTGTTTCCGACAATTTGTCATCAAAAAATTAGTTGTGCACTAGCGGATTTCGTTTCCTGTGCGTGCTCAATATATTACATTTATTTACGTTCACAGATTACTTTCAGATTTTCGCTCTTTAATGGGCGAAGTTATCGAACTTTATGTGCTGTTATCACCCTTGGTAACTTCGTATAATGGTTTGTTACTGTTCGCTAGCATCTGTTGAGATGGGAGGGTGTATTATGTCGTTGCGTTAGTTATCGAACTTCAATTGTTCTTTGCCGGTAAATATAATGATATCAAATTTATGTTAAGTCGTTCAGCTACGGGGGCACTATTAAACATGTTAAATGTGCGCTTTGATGTTATATCAGAAGGAATGAAGGCGAAATTTTTACTTTATTTAAGTTGTAGTGCTAGATTAAGAAATCTTCTTAGTCACCTATTAGTCTCGGCTTACGTTGCTGCTTTCGAACATTTACAAAAGCAACGTGTCACTGACATAAAAATGGTAGCAAGGTCACATGGTACGCTAGGATTAGTGATGATTTACAAATTATAGCTAAAATGCCCCCATTCGTGATGGTAGACAAACAATCAGGGCATGTTGAAAACTACGATACGGTAGGCCGCACTCGTTTACTGGAAGGTTACGCTGTTGCGTGTAACGGAATCGTCAATAGCATTTTGCTTTGTCCTTCACGGGCTCACTCTGTCAGTAGCCGTTTGAAGTTTTTGTGCTCAGCATCCGCAGGCCTGGTGGCTGAAAGTTGTCCGTAGTGTGGTCTCCAACTCAATAAGCACATAGCGGTTTTTTGTGATATTTTGCTACTGTTTCCGTATCAAACGATCCTGAACCGAGTATTTTGAAAAAAAAAAAAAAAAAAAAAAAAAAAGGAACCAATGACCGGAAACTGACTTTTCATGTGGCCTGAGAGGAAACTGTTTCTAAACTGACAATGTTTCATAGCAAATAGGCCGGCCGAAGTGGCCGTGCGGTTAAAGGCGCTGCAGTCTGGAACCGCAAGACCGCTACGGTCGCAGGTTCGAATCCTGCCTCGGGCATGGATGTTTGTGATGTCCTTAGGTTAGTTAGGTTTAACTAGTTCTAAGTTCTAGGGGACTAATGACCTCAGCAGTTGAGTCCCATAGTGCTCAGAGCCATTTGAACCATTTTTTCATAGCAAATAACTGCCTGACACATCGATACTGCTGATACCAGCTAGAAGAACAAAACACTAGCTAATGAAAAGACTCCGGTTACCTATTAGTTGACATTAATGTGAGATGTATCCACCCTTCGTCCTTATGGCGGCTTTAATTCTGCTGGGGACACTTTAAGTGAGGTGTCTGAATGTTTGTGGAGGAGTAACAGTCCATTCCTCAAAAATGGTTCAAATGGCTCTAAGCACTATGGAACTTAACACCTGAGGTCATCAGTCCCCTAGACTTAGAAGTACTTAAACCTAACTAACCTAAGGACATCACACACATCCATACCCGAGGGAGGATTCGAACCTGCGACCGTAGCAGCAGCGCAGTTCCGGACTGAAACGCCTAGAACCGCTCGGCCACAGCCGCTGGCGCCCATTCCTTCTCAAGAGTTAATACGAGAGAAGGTAGTGACGTTGAATGCTAAGGTCTCTAGTGAAGCCGACTTTCGAACTCATCAAAGGTGTTCCAGTGGGTTCAGTCAGGGACTGTTGGCAGGTCAGCGCATTTCAGGAATTTTCCTGTTCGTAAACCGCTGTCTCGCAGATGCTGCTTTGTGGCAGGGTGCACCGCAATGCTAATACAATCAGCCATCGCCTCCTAACTGTTGCCATGTGGTACTTAATGCAAAATGCTGTAAGATGCGTTCATATCCTTCAGCATTTAGCACTGCCTTAATCGCAATAGCAGGATCGGTTCGATTCCCGGCTGGGACGGAGATTTTCTCCGCTCAGGGACTGGGTGTTGTGTTGTTCTAATCATCATCATTTCATCCCCATCGACGCGCAAGTCTCCGAAGTGGCGTCAAACCGAAAGACTTGTACCCGACGAACGGTGTACCCGACGGGAGGCCCCAGTCACACGACATTCACTTTTTTTTTACTTTAAACACGAAAAACACCTCCATACCGTAAGGCCACATTCACCGTACGTCATTGCTGGCACTAATCATGATAGTAGATAACGTTACCTAGCCTTTGCCAAACTCAGATCTTTCCATCGGATTGCCACATGATATACAGTGGTTTATCTGTCCAAAACACCAGTTTCATGTGCAGTGATGTCGCTCTTTACACCACCTTCAGCGCCACTTAGCATTGCCTACAGAAATGTGCGACCTTTGTACCCCATTATTTTTAACTCCCTATGTACAGACACTGTGGTGGCTTGACTGCTGGTAACACTTTGGAACACACGACTGATTCCTTCCACTGATTTCGTGCGAGTTTTTAGAACCACCCTCGGCAATGCTCGTCGGTCCTTGTTCATCAATACGTAAACGCTGCCTGGTCTTGGTTTAGCTATGGTTGTTCCTTCGCGTTTCCACTTCACACTCGCATCAACAACAGTCGACTTTGAAAGTTATTGAAGAGTTCAAACGTTCCTGATGGATTTGTTACCCAGTTGGTATCCAGCGACTAATCCACGTCCGAAGTCACTGCTGTTATTACCTCTCCACTGACAACACAACGCTCCGCTCATCCTTTTATACTGCCGAATCCGCCTCTCGTGACATCTGATGGTCAATTCCGCATTGCATACGGTTGTCCGTGTACTTTTGATCGCTAGTGTACACTATCATTTGCAAAATATCCACTGTTTACGTTCCCCACTTGAGTGCCGAAGACTGAGGCATTACTCGTTACATGAATTTGCAGACGTGTATTGAATGCGTGGTGCAGTAGGATGTAGGTCCCAGAAAGCTGAACCGATCCACACAAGAATTCGTCAGCAGGTATAGTCCTAACCGGTAGAAATTTACAGCAGTGGATAGCCATAGAAGAGACCAAGATTCCCAACAAAATATTGTTCTCACAATAGTATTTGAGAAGTATTTGGATCGTATGGGAGACGATTCATCAATAAGGACCAGATAACCAGTCGGTGAAATGCACAATTCGAATAATACAAAGTTGGAAGGTCTGGAGCAGCAGCAGTTACAAACAACGCGCGCAGACAATGGGGTCAAAAGATTTTGAACCCAAGGCTTAGACCTGTCAGTGTATTTCGACGTAACGTAAGCAATGATACTGTCTTCTCTCGCTTTCAATAGCTGCTCTGAGGTTAACTTCGTTGCTATAAGTGCAATTTGTCATTAAAAACTAGACATTCAGTTCCAGCCATATGTTGCTTTTTCAATGTACTCCGTTTAGTATCATTCGACATATTTATACTTTAGATCCTAAAGATTTGGGATGCACTGTATACCGTACTCCGGTCGTTTCTTTGCTTCACATGTTAACATAGACAGGAATGGGTTTCTCCACACCACTTTCCCGCTAACCAATTACCCTGGGAAAACTTTATCGTCACTGGGACAGTACACTGATTTCCAGAAAGAATTCGTCCTCACATAATATTGTTTTATCGTCGTGTACTATGTTCTCTGGCGTTTTCACGAGATTTGATGTGTGTATCTCAATACTATGATTCTGAAATGAAGTACTATAATTCCGAAATGAGCTACCTCGTGGAACGCGATCAGGTGTGATAACAGATACCACCTCCTATTATCTTCTATTACGTCCGCTGCTAGAGATATTTTCAGTACATTTCATATTTATGTCCCTACACTGTCCACTTTATTCCCCGGCCACACTGGATATCTTCTAACGACTCTCTTGTCTTCACTCACAGCAAAAACAAAACATGCACTGAATTAAAGTTGACTGAGACATATATTAAAAACATTCCTATGACGCTAATGTCTAAAAACTAAGAATCACTATACTTTCAGATCATAAAACTTGCGATTTCGGAGGCTAAAAAGATTTTATAAAAATTTGCGAAATACGAGGCAGTAGTTCTTAACGGGTGATGTTCACTGATTACATACCATGGCGGAACTAATGAGAGAACGGCGTTCATAAAAATCATCATGACGTTATTTGCACTAATATACGCAGCGGCATAATGAACTACAATTATACAAAACATGATATTGAACGGATTGTGAAATTAAATTTTAGTTGTGCTGTCAGGTACCAACATAACGAACATCTCGGATATCGCGACGTATTCCGAAAAATTCGCCAAAAGCACGTTACAGTTATGCCTGTAAACGTCACAGACATTTAAGCTGTGTTATTACACCCTAATCTAACCACCACCTCGGAAATCGTGACTCATTCCTAACAAAACCGCACTCTATGCACGACTTGATAACGTCTTGCCACAAGTCAAAAGTTATTGCACTTTTCTACAGTACTGTAGCACAACAAATCGTATTTAGTTCGCGTATTTTTCGGCACATCGGCAACAGTTCGAAACTAATTTGTACATTATTACCTGGTGTTTCTGGTCGCAGAGTCTCCCAGCTGTCCACATTATTTTTTCCACTTCGCCGTTGTAT
This sequence comes from Schistocerca serialis cubense, assembly GCF_023864345.2. Lineage (NCBI taxonomy): Eukaryota > Metazoa > Arthropoda > Insecta > Orthoptera > Acrididae > Schistocerca > Schistocerca serialis. Next base: position 75,739,659 of record NC_064638.1, read on the forward strand.
CTCCTGTTCTAGTTTGGACCTGAGATCGCGTTGTAATCCACAGCATACTCCTAGTGTGGAATCCCCGTTACGGCTTAGCTTGATCGAACGTGGCACCCGTTAACGAGAATTGTTGTAACCTCAGGTCGGTATTGGGTTTGCCATCAACTGTCAAAGACTATGGTGTCACATGAATCACTGAAGTACGAGAGCTGTTTACACGAAAAGCCATCTTCCACTCGTTCGTAATCTTCATTGCCCCGCAACGTTCTTTGAGGGCATCTTATGTAGAACAGCCGTTGCTAGGCAACTGAATTATATTGCACGGTGTCATAGACCGTACTATTGCTCAATGTGGACACCGATAAGCGTGCATATACACGAAGCACTACACATGTATTTAGAGCTGCTTTAGTGTTTCTTTCTCACACACCCTATGATAACTACGCCGTGTTGAAAATACACTGGTGTGTAAAACTTAAGGTCGAAAATAACTAAAAATAAATGTCGTGTGACTAGGGCCTCCCGTCGGGTAGACCGTTTTGATTTGACGCCACTTCGGCGATTTGCGCGTTGATGGGGATGAAATTATCATGATTAGGACAACACAACACCCAGTCCCTGAGCGGAGAAAATCTCCGACCCAGCCGGGAATCGAACCCGGGCCCTTAGGATTGACATTCTGTCACGCTGACCACCTTTTTTATTCAGTATAGTTCGTTGCGTTTGTGCGTTTTGTCTGGGCGGATGTCACAAGACATCCGTTCAAGTTGATCGTTGATTCCATGACTCAGTTTTTTTTTATTACAGAGAGCACGCAGTTCTCTAACCGAACACGCTGAGCTACCGTGCCGGCACCACTCTGCCACCGGGGGCTGACGTCGAAAATAACTGCCCCATGATGTGTCACTGCCAAGTAACATAGCTCGGTGAAATTTGGATCATACGTAGAAAGAACAACTGCAGTATAAGTACGGAAGGTGACTATATGAAATACGGAATAAGACGAACAGAAATGAGTGGCGCTGAGCACTATGGGACTCAACTTCTGAGATCATTAGTCCCCTAGTACTTAGAACTATTTAAACCTGACTAACCTAAGGACGTCACACACATCCATGCCCGAGGCAGGATTCGAACCTGCGACCGTAGCGGTCTCGCGCAGAAATGAGTCCTTAAGTGATTTCAGAAGGGAGGACATGATTATTAATAGTGTGTGCGATCAACACGAAAGGCAAAGCATGCTCTGCAACGTGCTCCCATGTTAGCCACAAGGTTGGTAAGAAGTTATCGTAGTAGGGCGTCCCATTCCTCCACCAGCACGGTGGACAGCCACTACATGTTGTCGACGCATATGGACGTGGACGTGGTGCGGTACCTCTCCCCAACGCAAACCACACACGCTCGATGAAATTTAAGACAGGGGCAAGGTCAGACCAGTCCATTTGCCGAATATCCTCTCGTTCCAAGAGCTCCTCTACCTGCAGTCCATCGATAGTGACCAGCCCGCTAGATGGCGCTGCCATAGGTCAAACGGATATCAACTGCGTTTTTTTAATAGGAACCCCAATATTTTAATTCGTGTAATATGTAAAGAAATATGAATGTTTTACTTGGACCACTTTTTTCGCTTTGTGATAGATGGCGCTGTAATAGTCACAAAGTACGTGGTATCACGTAACGTTCCGCCAGTGCGGACGGTATTTGCTTCGTGATACATTACCCGTGTTAAAATGGACCGTTTACCAATTGCGGAAAAGGTCGATATCGTGTTGATGTAGGCTACTGTGATCAAAATGCCCAACGGGCGTGTGCTATGTATGCTGCTCGGTATCCTGGATGACATCATCCAAGTGTCCGGACCGTTCGCCGGATATTTACGTTATTTAAAGAAACAGGAAGTGTTCAGCCGTATGTGAAACGTCAACCACGACCTGCAACAAATGATGAAGCCCAAGTAGGTGTTTTAGCTGCTGTCGCGGCTAATCCGCACATCCGTAGCAGACAAATTGCGCGAGAATCGGGAATCTCAAAAACGTTGGTGTTGAGAATGCCACACCAACATCGATTGCACCCGTATCATGTTTCTACGCACGAGGAATTGCATGGCGACGACTTTGAACGTCGTGCACAGTTCTGCCACTGGGCACAAGAGAAATTACGGGACGATGACAGATTTTTGCCGCTTTCTATTTAGCGACGAAGCTTCATTCACCAACAGCTGAAACGTAACCCGGCATAATATGCACTATTGGGCAACGGAAAATCCACGATGGCTGCGACAAGTGGAACATCAGTGACCTTGGCGGGTTAATGTATGGTGCGGCATTAAGGAAGGAAGGATAATTGGCCCCCATTTTATCGATGGCAATCTAAATGGTGCAATGTATGCTGATTCCTACATAATGTTCTACAGATGTTACTACAAGATGTTTCACTGCATGACAGATTGGCGATGTACTTCCAACGTGATAGATGTCCGGCACATAGCTCGCGTGCGGTTGAAGCGGTATTCAGTAGCATATTTCATGACAGATGGATTAATCGTCGAAGCACTATACCATGGCCCGCACGTTCACCGGATCTGACGTCCCCGGATTTCTTTCTGTGGGGAAAGTTGAAGGATATTTGCCATCGTGATCCACTGACAACGCCTGGCAACATGCATCAGCGCATTGTCAATGCATGTTCGAACATTACGGAAGGCGGACTACTCGCTGTTGAGAGGAATGTCGTTACACGTATTGCCAAATGCATTGAGGTTGTCGGACATCGTTTTGAGCATTTATTCCATTAATGTGGTATTTACAGGTAATCACGCTGTAACAGCATGCGTTCTCAGAAATGATAAGTTCATAAAGGTACATGTACCACATTGGGACACCCGAAATAAAATGTTCAAATGTATCTACGTTCTGTATTTTAATTTAAGAAAACCTACCTGTTACCAACTGTTCGTCTAAAATTGTGAGCTATATGTTTGTGACTATTACAGCGTCATCTATCACAAAGCGAAAACAGTGGTCCAACTAAAACATTCATGTTTCTTTACGTACTACACGAATATGTAACAAAAAATGGGGGATCCGATTGAAAAAAATGCAGTTGATATCCGTTTGACCTATGGCAGCGCCATCTAGCGGGCCAACCATAGCGCCGTCTGGTTTCCCCCTTCAAGCTAGACAAGTTTCGTTCTCCGTACTTTTTTCGTTTGACGCTTATTTCGTGATATATTTGGCCCAGTCACGATCAATGGACCACCCTATATATATATATATATATACATATATATATATATATAGGGCTCACCGGCCATTTGGCCACCTTCTTCTGAGCGGAAGCACAAACAGTGCCCGAACTCTTACGGGAATCGGCAAAACGCCACGAGTAATGAGTATAATGGACAGGGCCGCTACGAAAATAGTGGTGACAATTAGTTGGGAAGGTGGGTCTCACGGGAGGAGTGCCAGAGATAAGTCCCTGCAGTGGCACTATCCTCTGTATCCTCCGTGGCTCAGATGGATAGACCGTCTGCCATGTAAGCAGGAGACCCCGGGTTCGAGTTCCGGTCGGGGCACACATTTTCCCCGTTGACTTATATCAACGCCTGTATGCAGTTAGGGGTATTCATTTCATTGTAATAACTTAATCTAACTTATGCTAAGAAAAACACACACACCCATGCCCCAGGGAGGACTCGAACATCCGGCGGGAGGGCGCTGTTCGATGTGGTCGCTCATTGTCATCTATAAAAATGAAATCAGGCCGAAACCATCCCTGAAAAGACACACATGAGGAAGGACAGAGTCACAATAATGTTGACCAGTGAGCGTACCGTGTTCAAAGTTTTCGCGGTCAGTGCGCCCATGAACATTGCACCTCCCCGTAACATAGCACTTAGGCTACCGAAACGATCATGTTCGATAATGTTCATAGGTGCATTACGCGTAATCGCATCTGACCATATGAGGGTACGTAATGTAGCAGGAGCAACGTCGAACATGATCGTATTGACTATGCAGGTGTTGTGATCTTTGAAAACGGTACACTCACCGGTAATTTCCAAGAATGATTGCCTAGCGAAGTCGCGGGGTTCAAACGATACATATCGAACGTGCGATCGCAAATCGATCATGTAACTCTTGTGGCGGGCGTTATGAGTATGTTCACGGTGGTCACTACAGCAATGACAAAAGAAGAGCGTTACAAAAATACTTGTAATTGCAAAGGAGACGACTTGCCTTACTCGTCGTCGGTGTTGTTATCATGTTAAAGTCCATTACGGTGGTCTGGGTCGATAATTTGGAAGAGTTGAGCCATGTATTCTTCCTGATACTCGTTCGTTTACCCCACTGCCCGCAATGAAATTCTAGCGGTATTTCAGCACGAAAACTGTTCTTACGAAGTTTTACACACTTTGCACCACCACAATCTACACAGTCCCTTCTTTCCTCGTCCGGTAATACTCCATATTTGCGACAAAAAGCCGAACAATTTTCTATCGCCGGCCGGTGTGGCCGAGCGGTTCTAAGTGCTTCAGTCTGGAACCGCGCGACCGCTACGGTAGCAGGTTCGAATCCTGCCTCGGTCATGGATGTGTGTGATGTCCTTAGGTTAGTTAGGTTTAAGTAGTTCTTAGTTCTAGGGGAGTGATGACCTCAGATGTTATGACCCATAGTGCTCAGAGCCATTTGAATTTTCTATCCTGGATAAACATGGAATTAGATTTTTCCATGTGAGAGAATCCGCCAAATAAATATCAATAACACCAGACGTCCCACTCACTAACGACATAAATCGTCTGCGTTTCCCTAGCAACTCACAAATAATTCGCGGAGGTATGTAATTTAGAGCAACTACGGGAACAACGGGAAACAGATACGGAGTCGAATGATCGATTTACGATCGCACATTCGATATGTATCGTTTGGACCCAGTGACTCCGATAGGCAATCATTCTTGGAAATTACCCAGTCACCTGTCAACATTATCGTGACACTGTACTCTTTCCCTACTGTGCGTCTTTTCATGGGTGCATTCGACAACGATTTCATTCCCAAGGATGAAAATGCGCGATACCATCGAATTGCGCAGGTAAAGGAGCTCTCCGAAAGAGAAGAGATTCGGTGAACGGATAGGGCAGCCCGTTTCCCTGCTTTGATCCCATTGAGCACGTGTGGGATGCACTGGGGAGAACGTATCGCAGCATGTCAACATGCACCAATGATCCTCCACACAGCAGTCAACCACGCCTATGGAGAAACGGAAAGCCTTACTACAAGAACTCCTTATCAACTTTGTGGCCTGCACTGGAGCATGTTACAGAACATGTTTCACCATCCGTGTTGATCACACATCCTATTAAGAACCACGTCCCGCCTTGTCCGGTGTCCGGGGAACCATCATAAATCGCGGTGATTTCAGTGTAAAAACTGTCTTCGAATAAAAGTATCATTTCTATTCGTCTCACTGTGTATTATTTTCAGCTACCGTTCTACTATACTGTAACAATTGCCTCTAGTTATGTTACTTGGTAATGACACATCGTGCGAAAGATACTTTCGTCCTTAAATTTGACGCATGACTGTAGATACCGGTGTGTAACACGAAACGTAAGAATAATTACGTCGTTGTATGTTACAAGAATGTTGCAGGGTGCGTACCAACTATTATAAGTTTTGGTGTGGTAATTGTCTTCACAGAAATATGAATGTGATAAGTATCGAACCTGTCTTGTTCAAGGCACACACAATGTTCTTAAGGCAAGGCCGCAAGGCAGAAATGATTGGAATAAATACGGTAGAGCACGTAAAGAGTATGTTATAGTAACTCATTTAAGGCCTCAGTGCGATGCTATTTTCCTGCTTCGCAGATGCTGGCAGAATCTGCCTCAGCATGACGAAGATGAATTGAGAAACTGATTTCGTATCCATCCGTCACAACTGCAAGCGAAAAATCTTTACTGTTGATGAACAATATCATCATGCTATCTACACGAATAAATCAGTATCAGGTTAGAATAGCTTTGCTAACTCAGAGCGATAAAAAAACTACCAGACAGCAAAACCAGAAAGCTTGTTACTACGGTCTCGTTTTATTATACGAGGATTATCCATTCATAGTCAGTCATCAATACTGTATTGTCGTTTCCACAAGTAGACAGCAATTTTAATTCGCATTCATCCGTGACAACCAAAAGTGGAAAAAGCTTAATGTTAATAAGCTACATGAGAAACAATGCTTTGGACCAAATAATTTCGAAATAACGTACCTAAACATCTTTTAGAGACGGGTTGTCGACGATACAGACGATGTTCTTCCCTTTAGGGAAGATGTAGTTCATTCTTGGAAACTTCAGCTTCACTGGTGTTGAAACAATCTGAAATACCTTGATGCAACTGTAGACAGTAATTAAAAGTCATGTGACAACAATTTATATCGTAGCTTCGTTTTTAGCAGCACTGTTAAAAACAGTATGAGTACATCTAGATATGAACGCAGTACCTGAAGTAAAAATAGCTGAGTAGTTGTCCAATATCTCTTGGATTCACCGGACATAAAAAGGACACTGAATATCTTTACTATCTATTTATTAGGCTATTGGCAATTGCTGAAGTCTGGGGCCACAGCTGGTAGTTGGGTCATTACTGCTCTGTTTCGAACATACTGGACAAGAAGGCGGCAGCTCATGCACTCGCACTACAGACCACCTGCCTTTCAGCAGGCTTGGTCTGAGAGCACACACATTGCTACCACCACAATCACTTAGACCCGCTAGTATTTATTTATTTCAAGTTTCTGCTGCCAGTCACTTTTTATTTTATGCTTAATCTAACATAATGCAACGCGTTTCGAACATCTTCAGGCGTTTATACATACATACATACATACATACATAAATACATAGAGAAATGTTACTTAAAAATAAACAGTCTTAAACTAGATTAATCTAGAACGCTTTGTCCATTGTTTTTTACTGTAGCTGCTGGTGTGGCATTTGGGGGGAAGGAGGGGGGCAGTATATGGCTAGAAATCGAAATTATCCCACACAGTCACGATTCACAAACATAGCCATTATGGCTGAAAATAATTATGATTCCCCCTAGTATTGCCTCTTGACAGAGACGTTCTGTGTAACTGGCAGAGGCAGAATGAATCTTCGTTGTGAGCAACTAGCAAATTTTTTCGTTGTACTTTAACCTCTCGGAAATGCCAATACTTAGTGGGTATGACAACCAAATCGTTCATTCAGGTACACCGACATCCTAAGGAACATATGGATTAGATATCTGCGCTGAGGTACTCCCATATTTCTTATTGTAAATTTTCGGTTGCAGTTCAGTTTGGCTTTTAACACTAAATAATTGGACTTGTGAACTGGAAGTTGGTACAGTTTAGCCATGACCAGTGCAGCTTTCCCAACAGATTTAGTTGAAATCTACTATTAGCTTCTCTCAGTAGTATAAGTATGCGCAGCTGCAGCTAATATTTCAGGTTTTCTAATCTTTATTCAGATTAAGTTAGCCATTTATTTCGAAATAAATTCGCTGAATACCAATAACTCGGCTTCAGTTGTGTTAGGTGTCGTTGTACTACCTATTGGTGACATACGAAAATTTGTGCCACACGGGTCTCGAACCAGTATTTGCCGCTTACAGCAAGCGATTGCATTACCATTAGGCCATCCGTGCACGCCTGTCGGACCGATTCAAACTTCCATATGTCATCAGTAGATAGTACACACACACCTGGCGCAGCTGAAGCCAAGTTATTTGAATTCAGCAAATTTATTTCCAAGTAATTTCGATCGGCTATCTCTCGTCAACAATAACTGTTCGCTCAGACATGCATCTAAATATTCGATAATTATGTTTAACAATCTAGGCCCAAAAACTGGGCCCTTTAGATCAATTTTGGTAATTGTTTTTTGTTGGAGCTCGAAAGAGTAACCTCTTACGAATAACAGTAAAAAAATGTATTCGTATTTAGGTTGTTTACCGGGACAGTTAAGCCTCCTCGGCAACGTGAATAATGAGGTCCAGCAAAGATCCGCAAACGCTCAATACACCTCCACCATAACATCGACAACGTACTGTGGCTACATCCTTAAAGCAAGGTTAATAGTATCGTCAATGGATTTCCTTTTCTGCAGTCTTTCAGGACGTTATTAACACAATTTTTTCACAGTGATTTAGAAGCCTCTTTTTTAATATCTTTTCAAATATTTTATCAAGGCCATTAAAAGAGAAAATGTGTTTGTAAGAATTTGGCTGTACTTGATTTTTATCTTCGCATTGTTTTAGGGTTATTACTTCTAGTGATTTAAGTACGCTCAGAAATTTTCGTCGAGTAAAGCAAGTCGCTGATCATCCCAGATAAAAACATCAAACGTAAACACTGCCTCGTATGAAGGCATATATTCTATGACTATTTGATGGATGGTAGAGGGTTCTGATTTTTGCCAAATAAAAGGAAGTTTACTGTCCATTTTCAGGTTTCCCGCCAGAACAGAAGATGCGAGTCCTGAAACAGTCAATAGGTTTTAAGAGACAAAAAATAAACTTTTAATTTTTATTTTATTACTTTGTTAATGTCTGTGTTTGAATACTAGGCGATTCCACTTAAAAATGCTGGCAAGATTTATCTACATCATTCCCAGCTGGAACACAGAGCAATTACTTCATTATGTCCGTACCTTTTTTTGTCATATCTGTTTTTGAAATTCAAATAAATTTCTGCTTCACTGATCGCCAAACACTTCTACTCGCTGTGGGCTACGGCGGACTTTTACAGTTTATGTTGGCTGCCCTGAAGAACGAAAGTGCCGGCGGAACCGGCTGAACGCACGGTAAAGCCTGCTTCTGCCGGACAGGTAAGATTCGAAGTGTTGCACGCGTTTGTATGCCAGTTACCACCAGCACGTGTTGCTTAGAATGCAAATCAGTTCATCAGCACAAGAAAAAAAACCTGATTGGAAGAAGTATCTTACCCAGTTCGTCTCTTGAGGAGCGCTAGTTACCAGAGACGAATGAAAGCTATCAATTTATGACACGCCACATTTTCGGATCTTGCTGCAGAACGATCATGTCCGAGCAGCTATTCTCACACTACGTTAAAAAAAAAAAGCTTCTCTTCAGTTGTTGATCATAGAAATAGACCGTCTTGAAATTCCTAACTCTGTACATAGTTATAAAAAAATAAATGGTCCATTATTTCAGACGCCTCAGTAACATACCGACGAGATTCAATACGAAGGCCATTCTCCACTCTACGCGCCCCAGGAGTTCAAATTGGCCACGACACGATGTTCATTTCTTACAAGCCAAACTTTTGTTCATTCCGAACTTCTTTCTAATGGAAAGAAAGAGACACCGGTAAATAAGCGAAGCCAATTCGTCTACAGTAATTATTAACAAATTACAATGGTTTCTTTGGGACTTTAAAGGCATTTAACCTATTTTTTGTCAGCCACTGAAAGCTTATTGGAAATTTGTTGTTATATTTCCGTTCGTACTAATGTTACATAAATCAATTTTGATCTTAGGAATACGTTTACTTATTTGTAACAGAGATTTCCGTTCCTCCGTTTTTCCCCTCCTTAGACGTAGAGCTATAAGACTCAATAGTTATAAAGCACAAATACTTGCCATCGAAACTTTCTGGTACTACAAATTTTTGTGCGCACTATCACTGGAAACCAGTTACCTGTCTTTCTCATTTAGTACTCTCGTCAATTGACCTATCCAGGTGTCTGCTGTACCAGACAGAATCTTTAGCCTGCTACCAACACTCTCTTCACTTCTGAACTTGATATAGGGTCGTTGGGCATCTTGCTATACCAACACTCCTGTGAGAACCACAGATCTTGTCGCAGTAGTTTGCAGTGACTTGCGTGCCTCAACGAAACCTTAGGTGCAACCACAGCGGGGGGTGCCTATGAAGAGGCGAGACTAACATGTTCATGAAGAAGGGCGGCAGTCTTTTCAGTAGTTACATGGGCAACAACAGTCTTGATGGTTGACTGATCTGTCCTTGCAGCATCAGTCGTCATGGCCTTGTTATGTTCGTACTGCAAAAAGGCTGAAAGCAAGAGGAAGCTTTCTTTGTTTTTGGAATCATCAGTCTTCTGAAGCCATTCATCTCTTGTACGAACCTCTTCATCTCGAAGTAGGATTTGCACGCAAATTATTTGTTGAATGTATTCTAATCTCTGTGTTCCCCTACTGTTTTTACCCTCTGTAGATCCCTCTAGTACCATGGAAGCTATTCCCTGATCTCTTAACACGTATCTTATCATCCTTCTTGTCAGTGTCTTTCATATTTTCCTTTGTTCGCGATTCTGAAGAGAACCTCCTCATTCCCTGTCCGATCAGTGCACCTAATTTTCGACGTCCTTCTGTAGTAGCACACCTCAAACGCTTCGATTGTCTTCTCTTCCGGTTTTCTCACAGTTCATGATTCACTATCAAACAGCGCTGTGCTCTAAATGTATATTCTCGGAAATTTCTGCCTCGGACTAAGATGTTCGATGCTAGCGGACTTCCCATGGCCAGGAATGCTATCTTTGCATGCATTCATGTGCTCTTTATGTCCTTCTTGCTTCGTCCGTCATGTGGTACTTCGCTTCCATGGTAACATAATTCCTTAAAATCATCTACTTCGTGGTCCACAGTTTAGCGCCAATCTCATTTCTGCTACTCCTCATTAGTTTCGTCTTTCTTTGGTTTACACTCAATCCAGATTATGTACTCACTGGGTTCACGTCCTGTAGTTCTTCTTCACTGTCACTGAGGATATCTATCTCGTCAGCGAATCTTATCTTTGATATCCTATTTCATATTCTATAACCAGAATTTTAACCACGCTTGTGAACCTTTGTTTTATTTTCGTCACTGCTTTTCGATACACAGATTAAACAGTAGGGGCGAAAGACTACATCCCTGTCTTACACCCGTTATAATTCGAGCACTTCGTTATTGGTCTTCCGTTTTTACTGAATCCTCTTGAATATTGTACTTATTTAGTATTATACGTCTTTCTCTACAACTTAATATAATTTTTTTCCATAATTACGAACATCTTGCATAATTTTACACTGTCGGCCGCTTTTTCCAGGGCGACAAAAGCTATGAACTACAGCCGTTATATTTTCCGAGCATATACAACTCTACTGTGTGGATATGCGTGGAGAGCTGCTTCCTTCAGACTGAACACCACGACAACGACATATTACGACGGCGTGCTGAAAAGTAAAGCGTCCGAATTTTTTATCTGAAAATTCGTCGAGGTTTTTAAATGAAATAAACGTTATTAACGTTCTACGTCTTTCTCCTTCATGTCTACGTATTTATTTCCCAACATAGTCGCCCTGGCGGCGAACACATTTCTCCCAACGAGAGTCCAGTTTGTTGACACCGTCACTTAGGAACATTTGACTTCGGTTATGGAGCCACAACGTCACTTCTGCTTGCAGCCCTTCTTCATTATCATAGTAAAGTCCTCAAAGGTGTTCTTCAGCCTTTGGAAAATGATAAAAATTGGATGGGGCCAAGACGGGACGTATGGAGGATGATCCCAAGATGTCGGGTTGTTGTGGACTTCGCAGTGCTCGTGTGTGGTCTGGCGTTCACATGCTGATGGAGAAGGTTCTCCACGTGTGGCGAACTCTTAGCATTCGAAACTCGATTACAGCACGCTGTTTCTCACGCACAGAGTAGTTAACGTTACGCACCGCCATGTTACACTCTATAATTCGTAGCCCTCTAGTAGCAGAGGGCTGTAAATATGTGGATATGAAGAATAAAGATGTAGAAAGGTAATAGTGTTTGTTTTATTTAAAAAGCTTTTACGGTTTTCACATAAAAAATTCGGAGGCGTTACTTTCTAGCACGCCCTCGTAGGCTTAGAGATAAACTTGAGATGGTATACAAGTTCGGATTGGAGGAAGGATGGTGAATAAAAAAAGCTGCGTCTTTTTCAAAGAAACCATTCCGTCTTTCGTATTTAGCAATTTCAAAACGCCAAAAAGAGCCTAAATCTAGACGGTCCAACGGGGATTTGAACTGACATCATGTCGAATGAAACACTGGAATTCGTAGGACAAGCATTCGTCTCGCTGGAGAATCCCCCGATCAAGCTGGTGCACTGGTTAAGGCAATGGACTCGGAGTATGGAGGTATGGGGTTCAAATCCCAGCCCTGGCATCCATACCAACATAATTATATATTCAGCAAGCCACAGTACAGTGCGTGGTACAGGGTTTCTCTAGTCTGCTTAACATGGTTGGTTTCTTTGAGAAGGACACTGTCCTTGTCTAATCCTAGACGGTGCTTCGTTTCTAGTGACCTCTGCTGTCGACGAGACGCTAAACCCTAACACTCGCCGAAGAGTCCCTGAATGAAAGTACATTATCACAGACAGGTAAGTCTTTTGTACATTGGCAAGTTGAGGGAAGATTACGTCAGTGTTTTTCCAGTCGCCAAGAGCGTCCAGTGTTTGGCGAAAACACATGTTTGCGCTGTCTTCAGTGTGGCGCACACTGCAACATCACTGGAGAACCGCGCGGTTAGCAACGACCAGCAACGTGCGCAACACGTGATCGGCGGTGCCCTCCTGCAAGGACAACTTGTTTGGTCGAAGCCTTCTGACTTCTGGCTTCCTGCCCATAAGCCATAACTTGCTGCCAGTATGCGACAAACCATCTACTATTAAAACATCCAACTACATTTTACATTCACTTTGCCATTCCTATAGTCTTCTGATTCTCGTAACAGATTATGCGGAAGGGACGTCATCAATATTGATCGATTAGTCTGCGATAACCATAAATTGAATTTTAAAAGCCCCACCTTCTCTTATTATTGTGCACATAATTAGGATCGCAAGTGGAAACAATCTTATGTGGTACCTAAGCTCACTATTCTATTATGGAAGATAACATTAATTGTAATTTTAGAAGGTTCGTTAAGGTGATTTTGGAGTGCTTTCATACACAAGAAAACCTGGTGCCCGCTAGGTATTAAAGGGTAATTTGACAATGTGTTTCTCATTGTATCGCATAGGGAATGCTATCCACATCTTCCATCTCTACACCATAAGAAAGCTTATGTTGTGTTATTGAGGCTTCTTAAGGTACTGTTGTGCATGTTATAACTGAGTGCCTCTATTTATTCACGGTAGCAGGAATTCCTTTTACTGCCACAGTTCTTTAAAGGTGGTGGATTGCACACTTGCTAATTAGACATTTACTACACAGAGCTGAACTAGAACTGAAATGTAAAATGTAAATGGCGTGTGACTAGCGCCTCCCGCCAGGTAGGCCGTTTGCTGGGTACAAGTCTTTCGATTTGACGCCACTTCGGCGACTTGCGCGTCAATGGGGAAGAAACGATGATGATTAGGACAACACAACACCCAGTCCATGAGCGGCGAAAATCTCCGACCCAGCTGCGAATCGAACCCGGGGCCTTAGGATTGACATTCTGTCGCACTGACCACTTTTTTCTTTTTTTTCGATATCGTTCGTTGCGTTTGGTCTGGGTGCACGTCACAAGACATCTGTTCAAGTCGATCGGTGATTCCTTGACTCAGTTTTTTTATTACAGAGAGCACGCAGCCCTCTGACCGAACACGCTGAGCTACCGTGCCGGCAAACCACTCAATTACCAGGGGCGGGCAACTGAAATGTAGCAACATAATAAGAAATAGCTATGAAGATGTATTAAGAGCACGTTACAAAATGATATTTAACTTTGGTACAGTTAAATGTGTGGCACTTGATGTCCTATACGTAATACAGTGATGTACAAATAAATTCGCTTTCTCTTGACAGTCTATGATATTGTCACTATAATTGATAGTAGTATTGCAGACACTCTTGATTTTCCTGTTGTAACTAGCGACTGCTAAGCTAGAATGTAGTATTGTGGGAATACACTGACGGAAACAAAAACAGCAACACCAAAAAACAGCGAATGTAGAGTAATGAAATTTGGAGAATATTTTGTCTACGTTACATATTTAAGTGAATAACAATAGCGTAGGTCAATGTAAGCACGATATAAGCAATTTTAAATGTGAAGTATAGGTACATTAATAACTGGTGTGACCATCAGAGGTCCGCAGCTCGTGGTCGTGCGGTAGCGTTCTCGCTTCCCACGCCCGGGTACCCGGGTTCGATTCCCGGCGGGGTCAGGGATTTTCTCTGCCTCGTGATGACTGCGTGTTGTGTGATGTCCTTAGGTTAGTTAGGTTTAAGTAGTTCTAAGTTCTAGGGGACTGATGACCATAGATGTTAAGTCCCATAGTGCTCAGAGCCATTTGAACCATTTTAACCATCAGAATGCCGAATGCAAGAATGCAAACGTGCGCGCATTGTGTCGTACTAGTTCCGGAAGTCAGTTTCTGGGATGGTGAATACCGGGACGGTTGATACTGTTTGTGCAAGACGCTGGAGTTGTCGTCTGATGATGGCCAGTATGTGCTGTATTGGAGACTGATATGGTGATCGAACAGGCCAAGGAAACATGTCAACACACTGTAGACCATGTTGGGTTATCACACCGATATGTGGGCGAGCGGTGCTCTGTTGGCATACACCCTCTATAATGCTGTTCATGAATATCAGCAAAGTAGATCGAATCATCAGATAGACGAACAAATTTGCAGTCGGTTGCGTAGGACAACCACGAAACTCTTTCTGCTGTCATACGAAATCGCAACCCAGAATATACATCTACATCCACGCGATTACTCTGCTATTCACAATATAGTGCCTGGGAGGGGGTTCAATGAACCACCTTCAAGTTGTCTCTCTACCGTTCCACTCTCGGACGGCACGCGGGAAAAACGAGCACTTATATTTTTCTGTGCGAGCCCTGATTTCTCTTATTTTATCGTGATGATCATTTCTCCCTGTGTAGGTGGGTCGGCCGCGGTGGTCGTGCGGTTCTAGGCGCTGCAGTCCGGAACCGCGTGACTGCTACGGTCGCAGGTTCGAATCCTGCCTCGGGCATGGATGTGTGTGATGTCCTTAGGTTAGTTAGGTTTAATTAGTTCTAAGTTCTAGGGGACTGATGACCTAAGATGTTAAGTCCCATAGCGCTCAGAGCCATTTGAATTTTTGTGTAGGCGGGTGCCAGCAGAATGTTTTCGCAATCGGAGGAGAAAACTGGTGATTGAAATTTCATGAGAAGATCCCGTCGCAACGAAAAACGTCTTTGTTTTAATGATTGCCACTCCAATTCACTATCATGTCTGTGACACTATCTCACCTATTTCGCGATAATACAAAACGGGCTGCCTTTCTTCGTACTTTTTCGATGTCATCCTTCAGTCCCATCTGATGTGGATCCCACACCGCGCAGCAATACTCGAGAATAGGGCGGACAAGCGCGGTGTAAGCAGTCTCTTTAGTAGACCTGTTGCACCTAAGTGTACTGCCAATGAATCGCAGTCTTCGGTTTGCTCTACCCACAGTATTATCTATGTGATCGTTCCAATTTAGCTTATTTGTAATTTTAATCGCTAAGTATTTAGTCGAATTTACAGCCTTCAGATTTGGACTTATCGCGTAATCGAAATTTAGATGATTTCTTTTAGGACTCATGTGAATAACTTCACACTTTTCCTTATTTAGGGTCAATTGCAACTTTTCGCACCATACCGATATCATTTTGCAAGTCGTTTTGATCATCTGAAGACTTTACAAGACGGTAAATGACAGCATCATCTGCAAACAATCTAAGACGGCTACTCAGATTGTCTCCTATGTCGTTAATATAGATCAGGAACAATAGAGGACCTATAACACTTCCTTGGGGAACGCCGGATATTACTTCTGTTTTATTCGATGACTTTCCGTCTATTACTACGAACTGTGACCTTTCTGACAGGAAATCACGAATTCAGTGCACAACTGAGGCGATACTCCGTAGGCACGCAGTTTGGTTAGAAGACGCCTGTGAGGAACAGTGTCGAAAGCCTTCTGGAAATCTAAAAATATGGAATCAATTTGACATCTCCTGTCGGTAGCACTTATTACTTCATGAGTACAAAGAGCTAGTTGTGTTTCACAAGAACGATATTTTCTGAAACCGTGCTGAGTATGTGTCAATAAATCGTTTTCTTCGAAGTACTTCATAATGTTCGAATACAGTATATATTACAAAACCCTACTGCAAATCGACGTTAGTGATTGTTGTTGTGGTGGTCTTCAGTCCTGAGACTGGTTTGATGCAGCTCTCCATGCTACTCTACCCTGTGCAAGCTTCTTCATCTCCCAGTACCTACTGCAACCTACATCCTTCTGAATCTGTTTAGTGTATTCATCTCTTGGTCTCCCTCTACGATTTTTACCCTCCACGCTGCCCTCCAGTACCAAACTGACTATCCCTTGATGACTCAACACATGTCCTACCAACCGTTCCCTTCTTCTAGTCAAGTTGTGCCACAAACTCCTCTTCTCCCCAATTCTATTCAATACCTCCTCATTAGTTATGTGATCTACCCATCTAATCTTCAGCATTCTTCTGTAGCACCACATTTCGAAAGCTTCTATTCTCTTCTTGTCTAAACTATTTATCGTCCATGTTTCACTTCTATACATGGCTACACTCCGTACAAATACTTTCAGTATCGACTTCCTGACACTTAAATCTAAACTCGATGTTAACAAATTTCTCTTCTTCAGAAACGCTTTCCTTGCCATTGCCAGTCTACATTTTATATCCTCTTTACTTCGACCATCATCAGTTATTTTGCTCCCCAAACAGCAAAACTCCTTTACTACTTTAAGTGTCTCATTTCCTAATCTAATTCCCTCAGCATCACCCGATATAATTCGACTACATTCCATTATCCTCGTTTTGCTTTTGTTGATGTTCATATTATACCCCGCTTTCAAGACACTGTCCATTCCGTTCAACTGCTCTTCCAAGTCCTTTGCTGTCTCTGACAGAATTACAATGTCATCGGCGAACCTCAAAGTTTTTATTTCTTCTCCATGGGTTTTAACACCTACTCCCAACTTTTCTTTTGTTTCCTTTACTGCTTGCTCAATATACAGATTGAATAGCATCGGGGAGAGGCTACAACCCTGTCTTACTCCCTTTGCAACCACTGCTTCCCTTTCATGTCCCTCGACTCTTATAACTGCCATCTGGTTTCTGTACAAATTGTAAATAGCCTTTCGCTCCCTGTATTTTACCCCTGCCACCTTCAGAATTTGAAAGAGAGTATTCCAGTCAACATTGTCAAAAGCTTTCTCTAAGTCTACAAATGCTAGAAAAGTAATAGGCCTGTAATTCAGCGGATTACTCCTACCTCCCTTTTTGGGTATTGGTGTGGCTTGAGCAATTTTTCAGTCTTTAGGTACGGATCTTTCTGTGAGCGAGTGGTTGTATCTAATTGCTAAGTATGGAGCTATTTTATCAGCGTACTCTGAGAGGAACCTGACTGGCATACAATATGGACCGGAGGCCTTGCCTTTATTAAGTGATTTAAGTTGCTTCGTTACTCCGAGGATATCTACTTCCATGTTTCTCATCTTGGCGGTTGTTCTTGATTGGAATTCAGGAATATTTACTTCGTCTTCTTTGGTGTAAGTCCAGTGTGTCTAGCACGCAGACAGATTGGTTGAGGGCCCTCAACTGGCCACCTTCTAACCAACACACGGCCGTCACTGGCACCGAAGTAGAATCAGCTTTCATTAGAAAACACAACAGACCTCCACCCTGCCCTCCAGTGAGCTGTCGCTTGGCGGTGGCTTGGTGTCGGTGGAATGCACCGTACAGGGCGTCTGGCTTGGAGCTGTTCTTGAAGTAACCGATTTGTAACAGGTCGTTGTGCCACTGCGGTCCAAATTGCTGCTGCAGATACAGTATGATCCGCCAGAGTCATACCCCGAACACGACGGTCTTCCCTCTGGGTAGTGCCACACGGCTTGTCCGGAGCCCGGTGTTCTTGCAACCGTACATTCTCGTGAGCACTGCTGCAAACAATCGTGTGTAACGGCTACGTTCCTGTTAAATCTATCTGCATTACCGCAGAGAGGAACATCCAGCTTCTTTTACCCCTATTCACGAATCCGTTGAAACTCATTGATAATGGCATCTTTGTCGCCTTAAAGGCATTCTTGACTAACATCAGCTCACAACGTCCAATATCAAACGTAACTAACGCTGACGACCGTTACAGTCTGTATTTAAAGCAAAGCTGATATGCATCCTCATAACGGCGCTACTAGCGCCACTATTATGCAACTGGCGCCGAAATTTGAATAGAGATTATCCTTCAGGTGTCGAAACGCGCCTTAGGTCGCAAACCACCTTCTTGGTACTGTTGTTGATAATTCTTCCGGGTTATGAGGCCGTGGTCCATGGAATTGTTCAATTCCTAACGTTTCGTCCAATACTACGTTGGACATCTTCAGAGGTATGGCTGGTCCTGCTGAGTCCTGATGGACTCTGAGGATGTCCTACGTAGTATTGGACGAAACGTTAGGAATTGAAGAATTCCATGGACCACGGCCTTATAACCCGGAAGAATTATCAACAACTGTACCATCCGGTCGTGAAAGCCTTCATTGTATCACCTTCTTGGTGTTGCGATTTTTTCCCCGTCATTGTATACTGAGATGGCCACAGGCATTTAACTGTCTGTTTGCTGGTTCGGAACTATCCTGAGTCTCTGCAGGATGTCGTGTTTTATGCCTGTCGGCGGTAAAGCACGCGGCGGAAGCAATGCAGCCGGTCGTTGACGACGTCCTCTTTGGAAGCTGTCAAAACTATCGGTGGACGCTGAAGGACGTGGCACGGAAGCAGAAAGAGATCCATATTATGCGTGTCATCTGGAGGCTGCTGCTTGGAACCGAGAGGTGCCAGCGTGTGGTTGTGCCTGTGTGGTGGCTGCCTAGCCGGCCGCGGTGGTCTCGCGGTTCTAGGCGCGCAGTCCGGAACCGTGCGACTGCTACGGTCGCAGGTTCGAATCCTGCCTCGGGCATGGATGCGTGTGATGTCCTTAGGTTAGTTAGGTTTAAGTAGTTCTAAGTTCTAGGGGACTGATGACCAGAGCAGTTGAGTCCCATAGTGCTCAGAGCCATTTGAACCATTTTTTGGTGGCTGCCTCTCGGGATATTTAGTGCGTCTTCTGGTCCAGACTGTATACCAATTAGGTTCCTTTCGGAGTATGCTGATGCATTAGCCCCATACTTAACAATTATATACAACTGTTCGCTCGACGAAAGATCCATACCCAAAGACTGGAAAGTTGCACAGGTCACACCAATATTCAAGGAAGGTAGTAGGAGAAATCCACTAAATTACAGGCCCATATCGTAACGTCGATATGCAGCATGAATCTAGAACATATATTGTGGTCGAACATTATAAATTACCTCGAAGAAAACGGTCTATTCATACACAGTCAACATGGGTTTAGGAAACATCGTTCCTGTGAAACACAACTAGCTCTTTATTCACAAGAAGTGTTGAGTGCTATTGACAAGAGATTTCAGATCGATTCCGTATTTCTGGATTTCCGAAAGGCTTTTGACACTGTACCACACAAGCGGCTCGTAGTGAAATTGCTTGCTTATGGAATATCGTCTCAGTTATGTGACTGGATATGTGATTTCCTGTCAGAGAGGTCACAGTTCGTAGTAATTGACGGAAAGTCATCAAGTAAAACGGAAGTGATTTCTGGCGTTCCCCAAGGTAGTGTTATAGGCCCTTTGCTGTTCCTTACCTATGTAAACGATTTGGGAGACAATCTGAGCAGCCGTCTTCGGTTGTTTGCAGATGACGCTGTCGTTTATGGACTAATAAAGTCATCAGAAGATCAAAACAAACTGCAAAACGCTTTAGAAAAAATATCTGAATGATGCGAAAATTGTCAGTTCACCCCGAATAACGATAAGTGTGAGGTCATACACATTAGTGCTAAAAGGAATTCGTTAAACTTCGGTTACACAATAAATCAGTCTAATCTAAAAGCCCTACTTCAACTAAATACCTAGGTAATACAATTACGAACAACTTAAATTGGAAGGAACACATAGAAAATGTTGTGGGGAAAGTTAACCAAAGACTGCGTTTTATTGTCAAGACACTTAGAAAATGTAACAGATCTACTAAGGAGACTGCCTACACTACGCTTGTCCGTCCTCTTTTAGAATACTGCTGCGCGGTGTGGGATCCTTACCAGATAGGACTGACGGAATACATCGAAAAAGTTCAAAGAAAGGCAGCACGTTTTTTATTATCGCGAAATATGGGAGAGAGTGCCACAGAAATGATACAGGATTTGGGGTGGACGTCATTAAAAGAAAGGCGTTTTTCGTTGCGACAGAATCTTCTCACGAAATTCCAATCACCAACTTTCTCCTCCGAAGGCGAAAATATTTTGCTGAAACCGACCTACGTAGGAAGGAACGATCACCACGATAAAATAAGGGAAATCAGAGCACGTACGGTAACATACAGGTGTTCGTTCTTTCCGCGCGCTATACGAGATCGGAATAAAAAAGAATTGTGAAGGTGGTTCGATGAACCCTCTGCCAGGCACTTAAATGTGATTTGCAGAGTGTCTATGTAGATGTCGATGTACCTCTTGTTTGGTACACAAAAGGAACCACTACTATTTCACCGCTTGTCTTTGGAGGCCTCTTCTTGAATCATGGCTCTCTGGTCCGCACCCGGTAGCTGAGTGGTCAGCGCAACAGAATGTCAATCCCAAGGGCCCAGGTTCGATTTCCGGCTGGGTCGGAGATTTTCTCCGCTCAGAGACTGGGCGTTGTGTTGTCCTAATCATCATCATCTCATCCCCATCGACGCGCAAGTCGCCGAAGTGTTGTCAAATCGAAAGACTTCCGTCCGGCGAACGGTCTACCTGACGAGAGGCCCTAAACACACGACATTTACATTTTATACTTCTCCGAAAGTTAACAACAAACCTCTTGTTGAAGCAAAACACTTCTCTTGTAGCGCTACTGTTAACGTTGGATGGGCATGTTCATGACGCTCTCACGCTTCATAAACAAACATGGTTACTTTCTTTTGGATCTTCTTCAGTTTCTTTATTATCCTACCTAGTAAGAGACCAAGGCATACGAAAATACTCGAGAATCTGTCGAAGAAGTACTTGCAAGTCTATTTGTACATGAGTTAAATTTTCGTAGGTTTTTTTCTAATGAAAATCAATCTGGCACGGACCTTTTCTACTGTTAGTTTCGTACAGCTCCTCCACCATAAATCGCTCCCGTATAAGCGATTGAGGCAACTGAGTAATCATATAGATATTTCCAGCTACTTCTGAGCAAGACGTTATAGTTGTTTATGTTGGGGGTCAACTGGAAATCTCCACAGCACGTGATCTTCTGAAGGTATTCCTGGATTTCACTTCCATTTCCCGGCAGTGCAACTATACACTGATGAGTCAAAGCATTATGATTACTACCCAACACGAGACTGAATGTCCCCTTGTAGCGCTGTGGGCACGTGACGCGATAGTGAAAGTATAAGTGGAAAAGAAGCGAATGTGGAATACGGAAATCCACTGATATATCAATTCTGACAAAGGGGGAATGTTATGACCCGGCGGCTGAGAACAAGCACCACGGAAACTGTTAGAGTATTACTGCCGCCAGCTTCTGTGGAAAGTGGCTGGACGGCGAAGACGCCAGAGGCCGGCGACTTCCACGCCTCATCACAGAACGTGGTCGGCGGAGAATTGCACACCCTGTAAAGCGGGATAGGGGAGGCGATCTGTGGCAGATTTGACAACCAAGAGCAAGGCTGGTGCAGGCACTGTCCAGTGCACATTGCTGACCATAGGGCTACACAGCACACGATCCTTTCGTGTTCTCATCATCACACTTCCCCCGTCGAAGGTTTGAGTCCTCCCTCGAGTATGTGTGTGTGTGTGTGTGTGTGTGTGTGTCGTCCTTAGTGTAAGTTGCTGTTGTTGTGGTCTTCAGTCCTCAGACTGATTTGATGCAGCTCTCCATGCTACCCTATCCTGTGCAAGCTACTTCATCTCCCAGTACTTACCGCAACCCACATCCTTCTGAATCTGCTTAGTGTATTCATCTCTTGGTCTCCCTCTACGATTTTTACCCTCCACGCTGCCCTCCAATGCTAAATTTGTGATCCCTTGATGCCTCAGAGCATCTCCTACTAACCAGTCCCTTCTTTTTGTCAAGTTGTGCCACATACTCCTCTTCTCCGCAATTCTATTCAATACTTCATCATTAGTTATGTGATCTACCCACCTAATCTTCAGCATTCTTCTGCAGCACCACATTTCGAAAGCTTCTATTCTGTTCTTGTGCAAACTGGTTATCGTCCATGTTTCACTTTCATACATGGCTACACTTTATACAAATACTTTCAGAAACGACTTGTAGTCCCTTAAATCTATACTCGATGTTAACAAATCCCTCTTCTTCAGAAACGCTTTCCTTGCCGTTGCCAGTCTACATTTTATATCCTTTCTACTTCGACCATCATCAGTTATTTTGCTCCCCAAATAGCAAAATTCCTTTACTACTTTAAGTGTCTCATTTCCTAATCTGATTCCCTCAGCATCACCCGACTTAATTCGACTCCATTCCATTATCCTCGTTTTGCTTTTGTTGATGTTCATATTATACCCCGCTTTCAAGACACTGTCCATTCCGTTCAACTGCTCTTACAAGTCCTTTGCTGTCTCTGATAGAATTACAATGTCATCGGCGAACCTCAAAGTTTTTATTTCTTCTCCAGGGATTTTAATTCCTACTCCGCATTTTTCTTTTTCCTTCACTGCTTGCTCAATATACAGATTGAATAACATCTGGGAGAGGCTACAACCCTGTCTCACTCCCTTCCCAACCGCTGCTTCCCTTTCATGTCCCTCGACTCTTATAACTGCCATCTGGTTTCTGTACAAATTGTAAATAGCCTTACGTTCCCTGTATTTTACCCCTGCCACCTTTAGAACAGTGTAAGTTAGTTTAAGTTATATTAAGCAGTGTTAAGCTTAGGGACCGATGATCTCAGCACTTTGGTTCCGTAAGACCTTACCACAAATTTCCAATTTCCATGTCCACATGGCGATATAGTTCATTATGACTGCAGTGGGCGCGTGATCATCGAGACTGGACTATGTATCAATGAAAACGTATCGCCTGGTTGGATAAACTATGTTTTACCCTGATCAGCCAGAACATTATGACCACCTAACAGGCTCTTTGTCCACCTCTGGCATTGATAACAGCAGCGACGCGTCGTTACCTGGAAATAATGGGGCCCTTTGTAGGTCACTGGAGGAAGGTGGCATCGCATCTGCGCACACACACACACACACACACACACACACACACACACACACACACACAAGTGTCACCTAATTTCCGTAAACTCCGGGGGTGGGGGGAGGGGGAGTGATGAGCTCTGACGCCAAGTTTAATCACATCCCAGATGTGTTCGATCGGTTCAGATCTGGAGAGTTGGGGGACCAGCACATCGACTGGAACTCGCCACTGCGTTCCTCGAACCACTCCACACACTCCTTGCTTCTTCACATGGTGCATTATCTTGCTGTAAAAGGCCACTGTCGTCAGAAAACAATATCGTCATGAAGGGGTGTACTTGGTCTGAGACCAGTGTACGATACTCCCTGGCTGTCATGGTGTATTGCACGAGCTCCCACTAGAACCATGGATGCCCACGTTAATGTTCCCCAGAGCGTAGTGGAACAGCCGCCAGCTCGTCTCTATACCGCAATACAGGTGTCAAGGAGCTGTTCCATTGGTGGATTCGCACCCTCCCATCGGCATGCAACGCTCTGCCACTGCCTCAACGTCCAGTGCCGACATTCACGTGCTCATTTCAGTCGTAAATGCCGATGTCGTGGTATTAACATTGGCACATGCACGGGTTATCGGTTGCAGAGGTCCATAGTTGGGAATTTTCGGTGCACTGTGTGTTCAGACCTACTCTGCCCAGCATTAAAGTCTGACGTTAGTTCTGCCAGAGTTCTCCGTCTGTCCCATTTTACCCGTCTGCCCAACCTACGACGTTCGACAACTGTAATGAGGGTTCAAATGGCTCTGAGCACTATGGGACTTAACACCTGAGGTCATCAGTCCACTAGACTTAGAACTACTTAAACCTAACTAACCTAAGGACATCACACTCATCCTTGCCCGAGGCAGGATTCGAACCTGCGACCGCAGCAGTCGCGCGGTTCCGGACTGAAGCGCCTAGAACCGCTAGGCCACCGCGGCCGGGCTGTAATGAGGGGTGGCCCCCAATCCCACGACGTCAGGACGTGGTTTCACCTTGGTTTTGCCAAGAAGACACTCACCACAGCACTCGTCAAACACCCGAGAAGTCGTGTAGTTTCCGAAATGTTCGATCCGAGCCTCCAGGCCATCAAAATCTGCCCTCGGTCAGACTCAGGTAGATCGCACGCCTTCCCCATTCTACACACGGACAGCATGGTCACTCATACCACATGGCACCGTGCGTGTCTGACTAGCAGTCATTCCCCGCCAGGTGACGCTGGTATCGCCTGGATGGGTTTACATAGGTAGCAGGTCAGTGGTCATAACATTTTGGCTGGTCAGTGTATACTCCAAGGCGATGATCGTGCTTGAATATGCACTCAACCAGGAGAGTGGCTGCTCAAAACGCCGTCATAAAACGTGTGGCAGTAATCGAATGCACCACGACAGCTGTGGACTACGTGAACGCTATCTCGGAGTACCTGCGTCTCTTCATGCTTGATGTCTTCCCTGGGGTAATGGCATCGTCCAGCATGATAACTGTCCTAGACTCAAAGCCAACCCAATACTACAGTGGTTTCCGCTGAATCGCTGCTGTAAAGCGTTCCACAGGTTGACCAACACGCTATTAAGCAGTTGGTCATGATGTTCTGGTTCAGCAGTGCGTACCACAAGATCATTCGCGAACTTCCAGCATTATACACTAGATCGTTTGTAATTTATATTCGGGATGTAACAAAACGAAACCGACAAACAGTGGGGACTTTGTGTGCCTTGAGGAGCAAATTACGATTACGAACCGAGGGCTAGGAACGATGCCACAGAACATCGAAATAGCAGAGATTGATAATGCACTTTGATCAGAGGCGCTAGACTCGGTGGTAGCCTGTTCGGATTTTGGTTGCGAATGAAATTCACCGCTGGTGTTAGGCCCGCACAGGGAGGAGAGATACTAAAGTGAAGTTTCTGATGTTGCGTCAGTGTCCTAGGTTAAATTCCAAGGATCCCTGCACTGCCTCACGGAGGGAAGGAATGTGACACTGTTTATGGTGATCCGTCCACCGGATGAGGACATCAAGCACAGTAACCCGCTCGGTGATGTTCAAAAGTATGCTACGTGCTCGCTCCGGGTTTCACACTCTCTCTTCTTTTTCACCACCATAACAACACAAACTCGACACTCAGCCAGTCACCTTCACTAAACAGACACACTGCACACACAGTAATCATGCTGCACAAAGGATGGGTGCCCATGGGTACACGTAAAGACAGTCTTTTCGATTTAAGTGCTTCTTGACGTCTAATAGGTATTCCAACCAAGGATACTAAACGACATTTACACTGAGGTGACAAAAGTGCGCGCGCGCGCGCGCGTGTGTGTGTGTGTGTGTGTGTGTGTGTGTGTTGGGGCTTACGGGCGTTCAATATCGAGGTCAACAGCACCCTGACACACATTAAAAGAAAATAATGTGGACAAATTTAGTGAAATGGAAGCATACACACAAAGATATCGGGAAAAGATGAAAAATGCTGTATATGAAAATAAAACGTAAGGAAAACGAGTAAGGAGCGTCAAGGTTGCCACAGAGAATTGTCACTGCCTGGCCACTTACGTAAAATATGCGCGAGCCAGTCACCCTCTGAACTAATTAAGACCCTCTCCCTAAATCTTGGTAAAAACATTGGACAAGTCACAGAACTTTAGAAATTTAACCACATTCATTGGCAGGGATGGCAGATCCGCCGGCTAGTCAGCCTCGGCCCGTTGGTCAGAAAATAAAACGCATTCCAATAAAACGTGGCGCACAGTGACCTGGACGCCACGAGTACCACAAATTGGAGGGTCCTCTTGCCGGAGCCATGCGTCATAGGGCTGTGGCCTATCCGAAGACGAGTGAGGAGAACCTCGTCCCGTTTACGTGGCTGGAAGCAAGTACACCACACACGCGTTGTGGGCTTGATTAAACGGAGCTTATTGTCAGTCATTTCCAGCCCCTAATCCTCCCACTGACGCATGACTCGCGAGCTCAACAGCGAGGTGAGTGCGTGCAGGGGGATGGCACACTGAAATACCTGCGGATCGAGACACGCCCCCTTAGCTGCGAGATCCGCCCTTTCCTTCCCAGCAATGCCGACGTGCCCCGGAACCCGGCAGAAAGCCACCTCCTTCCCCACTCGTTGTGGTTGGAGAGGGGCATTCTGGATGGTCTGGACTATTTTACTTGCTGGATACAAGAGATGCAATGAGTGAATGGCACTTAGTGAATCGGAACAGACAAGAAATTTAGGATGGGAAGAGCGTCTCATCTGGTCCAGTGCACGCAAGATCGCAGACAATTCTGCATCAAAGACAGTAAACGCTTGAGGCAGTCGGACCATTGGATATCGTGTCGGACCTCCTTTACCGCAGCAGCTCGGCCTGACATGGGATCCACAAGTCACTGGAAGTCCTCTGCAGAAATACTGAATCGTGCTGCCTCTCCAGTCGTCCATAACTGCGAAAGTGTTGCCGTTGCAGGGTTTTGTGCACGAACTGACCTCTCTATTATTTCCCATAAATGTTCAATGGGGTTCATGTCGGGTGGTCTGGGTCACCAAATAATTCGCTCGAACTGTCCAGAATGTGCTTCAAATCGTGAACGATTGTGATTTGCTGGTATAACGTATTGTTATTCCTAGAAATTCCATCGTTGTTTGGCTTCAAATGCCGAACATAACCATTTCCAGTTAATGATCGGTTCGGTTGAGACAGAGAGTCAAGGCCATTTCATGTAAACATGTTGTTGTTGTGGTCCTCAGTCCAGAGACTGGTTTAATGCAGCTCTCCATGCTACTCTATCCTGTGCAAGCTTCTTCATCTCCCAGTACCTACTGCAGCCTACATCCTTCTGAATCTGCTTACAGTATTCATCTCTTGGTCTCCCTCTACGATTTTTACCCTCCACCCTGCCCTCTAATACTAAATTGGTGATCCCTTGATGCCTCAGAACATGTCCAACCGATCCCTTCTTCTCGTCAAGTTGTGCCACAAACTCCTCTTCTTCCCAATTCTATTCAATACCTCCTCATTAGATATGTGATCTACCCATCTAATCTTCAGCATTCTTCTGTAGCACCACATTTTGAAAGCTTCTATTCTCTTCTTGTCTAAACTATTTATCGTCCAAGTTTCACTTCCATACATGGCTACACTCCATACAAATACTTTCAGAAAAGACTTCCTGACACTTCGATCTATACTCGATGTTAACAAAATTCTCTTCTTCAGAAACGCTTTCCTTGCCATTGCCAGTCTACATTTTATATCCTCTCTACTTCGACCATCATCAGTTATTCTGCTCCCCAAATAGCAAAACTCCTTTACTACTTTAAGTGTCTCATTTCCTAATCTAAGTCCCTCAGCATCACCCGGCTTAATTAGACTACATTCCATTAACCTCGTTTTGCTTTTGTTGACGTTCATCTTATATCCTTCTTTCAAGAAACTGTCCATTCCGTTCAGCTGCTCTTCCAAGTCCTTTGCTGTCTCTAACAGAATTACAATGTCATCGGCGAACTTCAAAGTTTTTATTTCTTCTCCGTGGATTTTAATACCTACTCCGAATTTTTCTTTTGTTTCCCTTACCGTTTGCTCAATATACAGATTGAATAACATCAGGGGTAGGCTACAACCCTGTCTCACTCCCTTCCCAGCCGCTGCTTCCCTTTCATGCCCTCGACTCTTATAACTGCCATCTGAATTCTGTACAAATTGTAAATAGCCTTTCACTCCCTGTATTTTACCCCTGACACCTCCAGAATTTGAAAGAGAGTATTCCAGTCAACATTGTCAAAAGCTTTCTCTAAGTCTACAAATGTAAACATAGCCCACACCATTAAGAAGCCACCAGCAACTTGCACAGTGCCTTGTTGACAACTTTCGTCCATGGCTTCGTGGCCACACTCAAACCCTACCATCAAGTCTTACAACTGAAATCAGGCATTTGGAATACTATGGCCTGCATCGAAACTGTCTTGAAAGTCGGGGGTCTGCTGAACGCTATTCTCGCTCGCTTGGAGTAATTTAAACTGTTTTTGGTTCACAAATAACTTTTTATACGAAAAAAATACTGTTGGGCCAGAGCAGTCCTAGGACTTCTAGAAACGGGGTTGAATTAGGGATGGAAGTGGGTGTAAGCATACCTCTAGAGAAGTTGGAGGAAAGAAAACAAACGTAGTAGAAATACGGGTTGTTATTTAGATAAAAAATACCGTGGGGGCAAAACATTCATAGCAGCCTTATTTATGGGTGATGGATTGGACATGTAACTTTTACATGCCTAAAGCAATTTAGACCAAAGGTGAATCAGATCTGGGTTGTTATGTGACAGGAAGGGACTGTTTGGGTAAGTCATCCCTAGCGCATCTAGGGGCGAGATGAAGGTGTGAAAGCCGGCCGGTGTGGCCGAGCGGTTCTAGGCGCTTCAGTCTGGAACCGCGCGACCGCTACGGCCGCATGTTCGAATCCTGCCTCGGGCATGGATGTGTGTGATGTCCTTAGGTTAGGTTTAAGTAGTTCTAAGTTCTAGGGGGCTAATGACCTCAGATATTAAGTCCCATAGTGCTCAGAGCCATTTGAACCATTTCAAGGTGTGAAAGGTATGACTAAAATTATTGAAAACGAACGGTATTAGTTTTGAATCCACAATTTTTGGGTTGTGGAGCTGATTGGTAACAACCCCGATGACTTGTAACTCCTAGAATTCGGGTTTGCGGTAGAAAGGCGTGCAACATAAAGCATAGCGCTGGTAGACATGGAAACAATACTGTGGGACAAGAACACCCTTAGCACTACATGAATGGGGATACATACAGGGAGGGTAGGGTTCAAATGGCTCTGAGAACTATGGAACGTAACATCTGTGGTCATCAGTCCCCTAGAACTTAGAACTACTTAAACGTAACTAACCTAAGGACATCACACACATCCATGCCCGAGGCAGGATTCGAACCTGCGACCGTAGCGGTCGCGCGGTCGCGCGGTTTCAGACTGAAGCGCCTAGAACCGCTCGGCCACATCGGCCGGCTGGAGGGAAGGAATAACATACTGAAATCCGTGAAGAAATTTCAACCAAGCTGGTTACACATACGGCTTACTACCTACGAAAAACGTTGCGGAAGAGGTTGGGGGTTTGATACCGCTAGCATCGCTATTTATGGAGAGGGGGTGGACTTGAAAGCATAACCCTGGAACTATGGGAACAAATTCAACCAAATTTGGTATGTATATGACTTAGTGTAAGAAAAAATTGAATTAAATGGACACCTTTAGCACTCCTATGGGCGAGTTGGGAGTGTGAAGTGGGTAACATGTAAAAAATCGGAAAGTAGTAGTGGACAGGCTTCATTCCATTTTCTAGCCGATATCAGACTGTGAAAAACGGTGTAACGCCAAGTATGATGGAACACTGGGTGTTACACACAGCAGGGGCATTGTTCCAATCCCTATGTGGTTTACAATATACACCGACTGTTGAGCGAATCCTGCACACTCAGGAACCTGCTGGCTCGACCAGCAGCCAGGCGTTCGCGGCGTGGCTTGAGTGTGGCTCTTGTTTACTCCTCGTCCTCCGAAGGCCGCAGAACCTGTTGGACGGCCGCGCCGCCGATCTCTGGGACCGGTGCTACGGCTAGGTGACAACCGCTCTCGGTGTACGTATGCGATGCACCGAGTTTCGACATCTTTGGTCCACATAACGCTCTCGGTACCCAACTTGCAGTTCCCAGATGCAATCAATAATGATGGACTCGGCAAATTTGAAACGTGACATAACTGTTGTCTTACGGGTGACCAACTCTCCGTGTTTTCCGAGATCTCCTGTATTAGAGCAATTTTTTTGTAATCGCTTATTTACAGCCCATTTCTTCCACATATTTCGGCATCGATCACTGTTATAAATATTAATCCTGCGAAGTACTGTCGCTAATTAAAATTCTCGGACCGACAAGTTTCGAAAAGTTTTCGTATAATACCCAACACTATACTCGACATAATTTTTTTTTCTGTTCGTGCTTCTACGGAAAGATGGTCTGGGAGGAGCGAAGAAACAATGACATAGCATACGCTTGCAGTGGAGCCCCGGAAGGGGGAATATTAACTTGTTTCTCGGTCAGCACTGGCAACCCACGGATGCTCTCGCCTCTTGCTGATCAGCAACTATGAGACACGGAAACAACAAGGACCCGCGAAAGCGTATTATGGAGACGTTCATGTTTAAAGGAACTTGTTATATAATTTATTTCCCAATTGACTCACTCAAGACAACAAAATTTCTCAGCGCTTCGAAAGGACCAGTGCTGACAAATCGCTTAAGTTGGCAACAATCGAAAGCAGAGGGCAGCAAACATGAAATAAACCGACTTGCGTAGTCTTCTTTCCTTAATCGGTATCTACTACATAGTACTACGCTTTTATACTATACTATATCAATACATGTTTGTGCATTCTAAAATTTTCCTCTCGGTTTGTAAAAATACCGCCGGCCGCAGTGGTCGTGCGGTTCTAGGCGCTACAGTCTGGAGCCGAGCGACCGCGCCTCGGGCATGGATGTGTGTGATGTCCTTAGGTTAGTTAGGTTTAATTAGTTCTAAGTTCTAGGCGACTGATGACCTCAGAAGTTAAGTCGCATAGTGCTCAGAGCCATTTTTGTAAAAATACCCGTATGACATAACAGCGTAAAAGTAAGCCATGTGCGCCAATTTTTTAAATACTTAAATCTCCATTGTCATCCATTACAAGAAATTGATTTGTAGTTGTGCAGTTGAAATTTATTGCTACTAAGACTCCATTAGAGCTCCCGTAAAATCATGTCCGGATGTTCGTCATCTCCCTTAAAACCACGAGTAACTATTCGTAGCCCTATATGTCTTCAGTAGTAATCCTAGATTACAAACCCTCCTCAAATTTACGATTACTGTAGATACCAATTCGCGGTTACCGCCGATCTAGTATTGTACAGGGTGTAAAACAGGAAATTTTGTTCGAATGGTTCAAATGGCTCTGCGCACTATGGGACTTAACTTCTAAGGTCATCAGTCCCCTGGAACATAGAACTACTTAAACCTAACTAACCTAAGACCATCACACACATTCATGCCCGAGGCAGGACTCGAACCTGCGACCGTAGCGGTCGTGCGGTGCCAGACTGTAGCGCCTAGAACCGCTCGACCACCTCGGTCGGTGGAAATTTTGTACTTGTTTTGTTCTCGTATGTGACATACCATTGGAGACCTTAAAATGTAGGTAACTAGTGCATAAATTGTAAATTATGACTTCCTTTGAATAAAATATGGAGGAGTAAAATTTACAATGGTTTAGTAACAATATAATGCATCCCCCCTTAACTGTTCTAGGGTTAAGAAACGAACGACCAGTGACACTAGCATTTGAGAGAGAGGATCATATTCTAATAGCTCTGAGTCGCCAAAGAACCGATTTACTTGATCCGTACGTCCGCCACGGTTGATTATTGCACACGTTATCACTACACCACAGTGATTTCCACCTAAACTCATTGTCCAACGGCGGTTATCTCAGCGTCCTGGCCAAGGATGCTCGTACTTGCTAGGCATCATCTTGTGATTAGACAAGAAACGAAGGATCAATATAAGGCGAAAGAAAATAATTTCCGATTCTGCGACCACAGAACTCTGTAACATCAGATGCTCCAGATCTCTGGAGAGAAACATAATGGGCAGTCTGAAAACTAGTACAAGAAACGTTGTCAGTTCTTCTGTGCCATTTAAAAACTCGAGTGTGGTCCAAACATTGACAGGGTGATCAGAAAATTGATTTTCCTCGATTTTCATTTTTTCTTTGCTCATTCATTCCAAAGTAGTTAATAATAACGCCTTAATATGTAACAGAAATCTATAAATTAAATATATTAGTCATATCTTATCGTACGTGAATTTCGTAAAGTCAAGTGCTCTAAACAATGCAGACGTCTCTGGAATAAACCTCGACCTCGTTATTTCTCTGTTGAACGGTACTAAGTGGTGCTTACCGACCTGCAGTAAGGAACGAAAATTAATGCTGAACGTTTGCTTTTACTTTTTTATACTAAAAATACGCAAGGTGCATTTATACACTCAGACCTGAGTGCAATATCATGTGTGAACTTAATCAGGGACATGTGTGAACTTAATCATGAATATCGGCCCACCAAGATCAATCTGCTTTAGGCAATTCTCTTGAATTAAAATCCGTACGTATCAATGGTTTAAGGGTGAAGCCCGTATTCCATTGCACGAAGTCAGACTCATAGATATCAGAACAAAACGGAGTGACTGGGTCTAGAATAACTGATAGATTAACATGGACAAATAATACTAGTCATAAACAGTAAAGCAGTAACATGATATTATGTTACTGAGAGAACTATAGACAATACAGTATGTAATGAACGGTTCATCGTGATTACGAAGACCACCACATATTTACGAGTAATGTCGAATATTAATTTATTTATTATGTCAAAAATAGGGCATTAAGGTCCTCTCTTACAGTAACGAGACACTCTTAACATTAACGTGCATTATGACACCCATATTATGAAGGATCTCATATTTAGTAGGTATCTAACACTTAGGAATGTTATACTACAGAATTAGTAAAAACACTAATAGCAACAGCATGTGAAAGAATCTGTTTATTTAAATTTATGAAGCGTAGTATACTGAAGATAATTTACGGACATTTAGAGTTAGACTGTGGGCCTATTGCTATGTTTATGCTTCTCTCCTAATGCAACGTACAAACCGCTATTATAATTTCTTACTGAAGGTATAGCAAAATGTCTCTTAAGCAGTAGGTACGGTGTAAATTAACTTCCGTATGGTACTATAGAGACAATTTTCTTCGTAATTTCACAGCCGTCGAAGAAGAATAGAGACGTTTTCGAGGAGAAATAGTGTGTTTTACCAAAGAAATGACTCGATTAGCTTGTAAAAGAGTACAGTGACATACTCAGTCACTGTACCTTGTGAAGCCGGCCGGTATGGCGGAGCGGTTCACGGTGCTTCAGTCTGGAACCGCGCGACCGCTACGGTCGCAGGTTCGAATCCTGCCTCGGGCATGGGTGTGTGCGATGTCCTTAGGTTAGTTAAGTTTAAGTAGTTCTAAGTTCTACGGGACTGATGAACTCAGATGTTAAGTCCCATAGTGCTCAGCCATTTTTTTTTTTTTTTTTTTTTTTGTACCTTGTGAACTATGGAAACAAAATTGTTGTTTGCTTACTTAGCCTGTTATTCCCATTATTTCGTCTGACCGTAGTTCGACGTCGAGCATGACTTTGCAATGCTCTCTGCGAATAGGATGTCTCTCTCGACGCTGAATCATCACTTAAAATAAGCTGAGATGCAAGCTTTATGCCTTGCACTCTACGTTATATTTATCTCTGCACCTTGTTACCTGATACGGAAGTGCTTAGAACCTAAGAGTTATCTTAAACAAGTATGGAAAAATAGAAAGTCGCATTACTAGTATGCTAGCACTGATTCCTGCACTGCAAATGGGTCTCAGTTCCCTCCCTGTATCAGAAACATGCTTGCCTTATATGATACGTCCTCTTATTTCCATTAACATGAATAACTGATATTCAGCGTATTCTACTACATTAGATAAATGACATGGGTCTCCCGGATCGTATACAATAGAGTGCAAGCGTTAGCATTCTAATAAATGAACAGCGATTGCTCATTCTAGCTACAACATTTAGGCGATTTCCAGTAGCAGTAGAGTCGAGTAATGGTTAGTTGCTTACTAGTCTGTGTGACGAACCTACAAAATGTAAAATATTACAATAGGATAAAGCATAAAGTGTTTGCACATGTCCCAAGTAAACAAAATTCTATCTGCACACTTTTTCTTTGACGCTTTCCGAAGCACAGGAGAACTGTGGAGCGCTATGAAAAAAGCTCGAACTTCCTCATGCACACAACGGGTGGAAACTGTACACTGACAAACGCTTAGTATTCTTTTTCCGACAAGGCCCTCTTGGGTGTCTCCCAGCCCACCATACCATACGAATTTACGTTTATACTCTTACTCCTTCACTGACTTTAATGAAAAAAGTGCATTTTATTTCTAATAATGTTTCAAAATAGACTGCTGAAAAAAAAATTCGGACCCCGTCATGACTAGTACGAGGCGTGATCAAAAAGGGTATTTTTTAATTTAGCGTGCTTTAGACATCCGATTTCCAAATTTTTTGTTTATCTTGTTGGTACACATGTTCCTGATGTACGTCTGCAGTTTCATCTCTTTTGAATATTTAGTTTGTTGTTGACAGTCGAGGAGGTTATGCGTGTTTTCGAATGCTCGGCGAATTTTAACTTTCGAAAAAGATGCATCAAAGAATCTGCATTAAACTTTACAGGAAGAATAGAATTCAGTGCAGCACCGCATTCGAAATGTTAACTGTCGCTTTTGGCGAATCTGCTATGTGTAAGACAAGAGTTAACGAGGGTCGAGCAGATGTTGAAGACGACAACCGTCCCAGACGTAGGACACCAATTACTGACGACAATGTGGAAGAAGTAAAGAAAGTGGTTCTGGAAACTTGCTGGTGACAACGGCATATCGTTTAGCTCAAACCAAGCAATTTTTTTATGTTTTAGGCATGAAACATGTAGCAGCAAAGTTTGTTCCGAAACTGTCGAATTTCGACCAAAAACGACGTCGCGTAGACATCGCTCAGGAACTGTTGAATGAAATCGACAACGATCCAGAACTTCTAAAGAAGGTTATAACAGATGACGAAACATAAGTTACGAGTATGACGTCGAAACCAAGGCCCAATATTCCCAAGAACCTGAAGAGCCAAGACCGAAAAAAAAATCGACGAAGGTTCTCCTCGCTCTTTTCTTCGGTTACAAGCGGACAGCGTATCATCAGTTCCTTACGGTCGTTCGGTCAATAAAGAATACTACCTGGAAGTTATGCGTCGTTTGCGTGGATCAATCCGAAGAAAGCGATCAGAATTGTGGCAAAAGCAGTCTTAAAAATTGCAGCACAATAATCCTCCCGCTCACACCTCAATGTTTGTTCGCGATTCTTCTGGCGCAAAACAAAACCGTTATGTTACCTCACCCATCATCTTCTCCGTCACCCCCCCCCCCCACCCCCCACCCCCACCCCTACCCCTACCCTCCTCAACGACCCTGAACCCGTACGACCCCCGGCGACTTCTTCCTATATCGTCGTTTTGCCAGCACTGATGAGATGAAAACAGTATCACTGCACAGCGTAAATAGAGGCGAGATACAGAAATGCATCCAAAATTGGAAAAAGCGCTGACACAATTGTATTACGAGGGCGAGTCAATTGAAAACCTTAAATTTGTAATAACAAATCGAAATTTCTCGCCGTTATCCTGTATGTTGGTGAGCGTGCTACAAACAGCGTGTAGAATGGCCTGTAGGTGGCAGCATAGTGCATATGCACACATACCGTCGCAGTATCAGTATAAAGATGGCCGCCACACTTGCGACTTGCACCAGGGAAGAACAGCGTTTTGTTATTCGGTTTTTGCGTAGTGAAGGTGTGAAACCGATTGAAATTAATCGATGAATGAAGGTTCAGTACGGCGATGCATGTTTTTCACAGCAGCAAGTCTACGAATGGAGTAGGAAGTTCGCAAATGGCGTGACTTCAGTGGGAGATGCTCCTCGTTCAGGTCAGGCACAACGCGTTGTGGCTCCACAGAACATTGCAGAAGTTGAAGCCATAGTGAAGGAGAACCGCCGAGTGACACTGAATGACATAGCAGCATGTTTACAGATTAGTCATGGGTCAGCACACCACACTGTGCATGATGTGCTCCAGTTTCACAAAGTGTCTGTAAGATGGGTGCCACAGCAGCTGACTCCTGAAATTAGAGAACGACGTGTTGATGCTTGTGAAGAACTTCTTCGGTGCTTTGAACGAGAAGGTGATGGCTTCCTTGCAAGAATCGTTACTGGGGACGAAACCTGGGTTCACTTCCACCAACCGGAAACGAAGAGAGCGAGCAAGGAATGGCGCCCTTCCTCATCACCAAACCAAAGAAGTTTCGAACAGAACCGTCAGCAGGGACGGTTATGCTATCTTTCGGGACGAAAAAGGCGTCATTTTGGAGCATTACATGACTAGAGGGACAACTGTCACCAGTGCATCATACACAGATCTCCTAAAAAATCATCTGCGGCCTGCTAGCAAATCAAAGCGACGTGGATTGCTGTCAGCAGGCGTCCTTTTGCAACATAACAATGCAAGGTCCTGCACTGACCGTACAACAGTTGCAACAATTACAGACCTGCATTTTGAGTGTCTTCCTCATTCACCATACTCACCAGACCTTGCCCCAAGTGATTTCCATATGTCTGGACCACTCGAAGACGTAATGGGAGGAAAGAAGTTCCGTTCTGATGAAGAGGTACGCCACGCTGTGCATGAGTGGTTGTGCAGACTACCAAAAGAATTTTTTCTGAAGGAATTTATGCACTTTGAAAGCGCTGGAGGACTTGCATTGAGCGTGGGGGAGATTATGTTGAAACGTGATACAGCTTTGTACCACTTCTGCACAATAAATAACATTAAAAAAAAAAATTTAAGGTTTTTATTTGACTCACCCTCGTACCTCTGAGGTGTATTACTTTGAAGGGCACAAAGTTGATTATGGAGAATAAATAAAGGTTCTTTAAGAAAAACAAAAACTCACGCTACTTTTTGATCACATCTTATTGTTTCCTTTTTTTTATCGGAAACTTGTTTCTCAGGGATATTGCTACCACGAGAAATCGCTACGTACAAACACATGTGAAATGAAATTATAGCTAACCCGCATTCTCAGTGCATTCGCTTGTAATATAGTGTGCTGTGTCTCCGGACGTGAGGGGTGTAACGCCAGCTTCTGTGCACTGTCCAGGCTGCTAACATTCTCCTGAGACTCCTTTAAAGCTTGGTCTGCGCGCACATTCTCACTTACGGTAAGAAGGGTTGTCAATCTGCGCGAGAAGTTTCTTCGCCGGTATCGGGAGTAATTTGAGCGATGT
Source organism: Schistocerca serialis cubense (assembly GCF_023864345.2). Classification (NCBI taxonomy): domain Eukaryota; kingdom Metazoa; phylum Arthropoda; class Insecta; order Orthoptera; family Acrididae; genus Schistocerca; species Schistocerca serialis. The sequence continues at coordinate 75,776,977 of NC_064638.1, forward strand.
GTTTGTCATTCAAGACGATAATACACGAACGCACCGCATCCACCTCGTGATCACGTTCCTCCAAGAGACAGTAATCGAATGCAGTGATCTGCAGAATGCTGACAGGAAGCGCACTGAGCACATTTGGGACCAGTTGATACTTGCAGTGTGTCGACATAGGAACTCTCCTTAACACTAGAATCTAGCGACTAGATGATCTTTTTAGAGGCCTATCGAAGACAGTCTTGAGCAGGAATGTCTGCTCCATCTTGTGACTACGAGAATTCAGTCATGTTGCAATTCACGAGATGGACCAGTACGGTACTAAAAGTTACCCACCAGCAGATTTTGATTTTCAGTTGTGCAAAGATATTCAATTTGATACAGACTGCCTTTGTTTTGGTTGTTGTTTCCTTTCATTACGTCTCCAACATGGCTGGGCTGCCGAGTGACATACACAGGTATATCTCGCCAACAAAATGTTGTTATTTAAGAGTGTTCAGTGTTTAACTTGAATTTATTTTTTGCTGGATACTTGCTGCAGTGTCTGTTCGTGTTGCACAGGTGAAAATTTACCGTCTCTATAGTATTTTCTTCTTAAAAGCTACCAATATTATTTGAAATACCAATATACAGGACATAGGCCAAAATTTTGCTTGTTATAAACATCGAAAATTCTATTTAAATTTTCTTACCGTATAAATTTATTTAAAACACAACAGATATTAGTTTCAGTGCAGTCTATTCTCACAATCAAAGTAAACGTTTCTAAATTGTATTTCTGAATTTATTTCGTTTTCTCTTTTGGATTTGCAGATCTTTTATTTCTTCTGTGTTTACAGTTAAAATTATTGGATATAGATTCCGCCTGTTCCTTGATTCAAGAGATAGGTTAAGTCGCTGATAAAATTCACATTTACATCCTTTGGTTTTCAGAACGTCATACAGATAGTCCTACAAAACTATGTAAAGTAAAATCAAGGTAAGAACAAAAACGAACAAAAACTGTCTTTAGGTCTCATTTTGTTACATCAGTTACAACCTAGAATATATTCACTTTTACGGTTGTCCCCTTTTACAGTTCTCCAATAAACAAAACCCACTGATGATGGCGCAGAAGTGCTGAAACACGTTTGGGTAACAAGAAAATCAATGTGTTGGATAAAAGGGGGAACCTATATCCAATTATTTAGTTTTAGTGACTAGCCGCATAGACACGCTCCAGGCCTATGTTTTCTGAGCTATTAACATTTAAAAACCTAACCAATCAATCTCGGCAGCTTAAAATCCCTCAAAACAAAGCAACTATTAATTCATTCTTCTCTCATTATATCTCTAAATCGGTAGAAAATAGCGGATACAGTCGGTATTGCTTTCTTTATTCACAATCAAACTCGTGTTCTTGACAAATTTAACACAATATTTCAAATTATACTTAATTCTTCTATCGAAATTACTCTGAACAAGAGTGAGAAATGTAAGAGCAGTTACAGGGCAGAGAGTAGAGGAATTTATTTCCAGTCTCTGGAAAAACTGAAAAGGCTCTGTCCTAAAGTTGCAGAGTAGGCAGAACTGTTTGAATGTGGGGCCCTTCAGGTGGAGTTGGAGGAAGCGAGTAAGGAATAGATAAGGATCAAGGGAACAGAGAGATGGGGTCTACTTGGGAACTGGTAGTTGGCAGGAAGGCAAGGAGAAAGAGAACGCGATCTGTTAAGGCCCCCATACAAAAGGTGACCGGTTCGCCGATTGGCGCAGGATCCATGGCTTCTGTGGTCAGAAAAACAGGATCCATGTTTCCTGGGACCTTGAAGAATCTGCCTGGCGCATGGGACCCAAGCCTCCCGCAGTCAGGGAAGATCCCAGTCCTTTCATTCAAAGCAGGTAGCAACATGCATACTTCTAGTCGAAGCTGTAAAACATTTGTCTGTCGCAAGTAGTAAGGAAAAACGACTCTGATTATCGTGCATGTCGAGATCAAAAGAAAATGTGCCTGTATTGCTTAAATATGAATTACTGGTTTTTGTATGAGTTCACCTAGCGTTACCCAGTGTGCACCATGAGGACACAAACTGTCTCACACCTCAAAAGTATTTACAAATTTAAATTTTTTATTTTTAAATATACTTACAAAAATATTGTCATACTAGCCTACAGTGTACGCCCATAATTAAAATTGGCAATATTTCTAATTTTAGTTTGTTCTTCCAGATTTTACTTTATAGGAAACTTACACTCCTGGAAATTGAAATTAGAACACCGTGAATTCATTGTCCCAGGAAGGGGAAACATTATTGACACATTCCTGGGGTCAGATACATCACATGATCACACTGACAGAACCACAGGCACATAGACACAGGCAACAGAGCATGCACAATGTCGGCACCAGTACAGTGTATATCCACCTTTCGCAGCAATACAGGCTGCTATTCTCCCATGGAGACGATCGTAGAGATGCTGGATGTTGTCCTGTGGAACGGCTTGCCATGCCATTTCCACCTGGCGCCTCAGTTGGACCAGCGTTCGTGCTGGACGTGCAGACCGCGTGAGACGACGCTTCATCCAGTCCCAAACATGCTCAATGGGGGACAGATCCGGAGATCTTGCTGGCCAGGGTAGTTGACTTACACCTTCTAGAGCACGTTGGGTGGCACGTGATACATGCGGACGTGCATTGTCCTGTTGGAACAGCAAGTTCCCTTGCCGGTCTAGGAATGGTAGAACGATGGGTTCGATGACGGTTTGGATGTACCGTGCACTATTCAGTGTCCCCTCGACGATCACCAGTGGTGTACGGCCAGTGTAGGAGATCGCTCCCCACACCATGATGCCGGGTGTTGGCCCTGTGTGCCTCGGTCGTATGCAGTCCTGATTGTGGCGCTCACCTGCACGGCGCCAAACACGCATACGACCATCATTGGCACCAAGGCAGAAGCGACTCTCATCGCTGAAGACGACACGTCTCCATTCGTCCCTCCATTCACGCCTGTCGCGACACCACTGGAGGCGGGCTGCACGATGTTGGGGCGTGAGCGGAAGACGGCCTAACGGTGTGCGGGACCGTAGCCCAGCTTCATGGAGACGGTTGCGAATGGTCCTCGCCGATACCCCAGGAGCAACAGTGTCCCTAATTCGCTGGGAAGTGGCGGTGCGGTCCCCTACGGCACTGCATAGGATCCTACGGTCTTGGCGTGCATCCGTGCGTCGCTGCGGTCCGGTCCCAGGTCGACGGGCACGTGCACCTTCCGCCGACCACTGGCGACAACATCGATGTACTGTGGAGACCTCACGCCCCACGTGTTGAGCAATTCGGCGGTGCGTCCACCCGGCCTCCCGCATGCCCACTATACGCCCTCGCTCAAAGTCCGTCAACTGCACATACGGTTCACGTCCACGCTGTCGCGGCATGCTACCAGTGTTAAAGACTGCGATGGAGCTCCGTATGCCACGGCAAACTGGCTGACACTGACGGCGGCGGTGCACAAATGCTGCGCAGCTAGCGCCATTCGACGGCCAACACCGCGGTTCCTGGTGTGTCCGCTGTGCCGTGCGTGTGATCATTGCTTGTACAGCCCTCTCGCAGTGTCCGGAGCAAGTATGGTTGGTCTGACACACCGGTGTCAATGTGTTCTTTTTTCCATTTCCAGGAGTGTATTTCAGATATTGCATTCTTTTAATTTTTCCATCCTTGAAGTTTGGCGCCTGTTACTTCATGAGTTCTAAATCTGGGCATGACTTTTCCTTGTTTTTGTTTTCTGAGTAGTTTATTGCAGTTTTGATTTCGAGTTGTGTTTGCGTCCGTGTCTCAAGAAATCTGTATATACATGGCGTGCAGGAGTAGAACTGACTGTTGTACATTGTCACTTTCGCATTCTTTGACAGTTTTCTATTTACTGCAACTTAGTTCTGTACATGTACATGCAGGAAAGACAGCGCTTTCGTCTATATAAGTATCCGCTAAGTAATCGCAAAAGGTTTGTAGTTTTCCACACATGGACATCGCTAACATTAAGTTCTCAATAAAACAGTCACCAATCATACCAGGATCCACCACTGTCAAACCAAATATATAAGACAGAAATTTCCTGATTTAATTTCTTGAATATTAGTCATGTGCAATATCAACGTTTGTATCTTCCGCCTCCAACTCTGTGTTCCATGAAATTTACAATTTTGTGTTCTTACATCGCTGCACACTTCACTTCCAGCTTTCATAATGCTTTCTTAAAAGTCTGAAAACATTGCTGGCAGAGATGATTTCAGATCTAGATTATCACATTCATCAACTGTTGAAAAGACATGCAGGTAAGGTGAAGTTTTCTTGGCATTCAACGATCAATTGGAATATCATGTCCATTAACAAGGCCATGGATCGTAAATGTCTGACAAAAGACTTTGTGCAGTTCTTGAAAGTTCCATCAACATACATTGTGTCACACCAAGTATTTTGATGTTTTCGGCTTCAGAAGACATTACAACATTCTTTTCAGCCTCGTTATGTAACAGCATATCCGCCCCATGTGTACTTTTCACACTTAATTTGTCTGGAACAACATGAACCTCCTGAATACTTTTCTGTAATTTCGGTATAATTTTCTGCCTAGCTTCGTAAGTGGATTTACGAAAGCTGTCGACATCTTCCATGTGTTCTCTTTTCAGTTGGTTACATATATGATTTAATGGTCTCTCACATGTATCTTCCGTAGCTTTCCTCTTCAAATCACAAACTATTTTCTGACTCTTAATTTTATCACCAGCTATTTTGGCATGTTTGTGGCAGTCTTGACTTCCGAGCACATCAGTGTCTTCAATGGAGGCAGTTTTAATAAAACTTTTGCAATTCTTGATGTTACATGTCCGTCGCACTATACCATATTTTGACCATTTTTGGAATCTGAAAGCATAATCTTTCTGAAATAGCAGTTTCTCTCCTGTTCTACTCACAGTAACCGCAACAGCATCGGTGGGGGGGGGAGGGGGGGGCATGGTCATTATCAAACGATCTGCCATAGACTGAAACCTGTGCCCGCAAACTACCATTTTTAGGATGGCTGTATCTGTCCCCGTACACAGGCCAACCAGTCAGTCACCCCCCGCCCCCCACCCCACCCCTACGAAGGGGTCTGCCCCGACAACCCATCTGCCTGAGTGTGAGCGATTTTGTAACTACTGGGTCTGCCGTCAAGTTGTATCAGTTTGACGACGGACCATTGCCTGCTAGCTCTGACCGCTGCCAGCCCACACTCCATCAGTGCCAACCGGTAGGATCCACCAAGTAGTAGCCCACACACAGACAGGTAGGCAAGCGAGTTGACACACTAGTTGGGCCCTGAATGGGCGGCTTTAAGGCCCCATACGCAGGTGAACCACCGAGTCGGACTGCCTCGGGCCATTCCCCTGTGTGCAGGCTGTTTTATACCAGTTGGAGGGGACTGGTGACCTCAGATGGGGGTCCACACAATATTGAGTGGGTTGCCGCTATGGTTGGTGAGTCGGTCACCCAACCAGTCAGCCTGTCTGTGGGTGTCTTTAATTTCATTACAAACACTAAAATTGGATATCGACCACTTCCAGAGATAAGTACAGAAGGCCCTTATGCGGGACTATTAGCAGGAAGCCTAGGAATGTGCAAAGTATTAGGAAGAAGAAGAAATTCTGTTAAAAAATATAGCGGCTCAACCACTTGTTTATAGTGTAAAACACTAAGATTGACGCGTTTGGGAAGTCAAGCTTCCATCATCAGAATATTGCAAAGTAAAAGAACCTGTTAAAACTCGCTACAATGGAACATGCACCAGGCACAATAAAATTGATAATAAAATTAAAACAGACAGGACAAAGGCAAAAAGCTGGATCTACTAGAACAGCTGGAAATTACGATACATGGCGTGGATAATCAGAACACACCGAATGAACAGCTAACTGGTGATACAACGCTGAAGCGTAAACAAGACAAGAACAGGGTGCAGTACGACATACCACCCCCAAGGCCAGCGCCGAACCCATGAAGGAACGGCGTAACGTTTGCCACGGTTGCACGCCCTGGCGGAACGGCACAGGCCGCGGAACCTCAGCGCCCTTCACACACGCACGAAACAACCGCTGCAACAGCGACACAACAGCCACAGACAACACCTGAAACCCAACAAGCATCGGTACCAACACCTATGCCCCCAAACAACACGACCCCACTCCCGGAAATCACGTGCTGCGAAGAAACGCACCATATACAGGAAAACACACCCACACAAGAACCCCCCGAACCCCAAGCCCAGAGGAGGAATGGACGTACACGTAAACACAGGGCGGGGAACACGAAATCACTACAACAGGCCACGCAGCAACAACAGATCAGCAACACGCAGGAAAACAGTCAACAAGACACCGAGACTGTAATTCACACTACCACCCCCCTCACCACAGAAGTAACACAGGCGCCACAACCTCTGTCACAAAACACAAATGCCGCTCCTAACAACACACCAATACCCGCACAAGCGGCCGCTAACTCCACAACAGCACCTCAGGCTGCCACACCCAACACCAACACATCACCTGGGGGAATACTGGAAACACTATTCCCCCGACACACGACCGTTCAAATCCTCACCAAGGTGCTGACGGCCGTCACTACACTCATCACCCAGCTCATGAGCGCCGAACCCGGGCAATACTGGGCTGTCATACACACTGCCATCACAACACTCTTTCACACTCTTACATGAATAATATACCACACCCGGCCCATAAAGCAGACCCGCACACACTTTCACAGATCCTGTTCTGGAATGCAGACTCGATGCACAACAAAAGGCAGAATTTGCCGCGTTCATGGAGCCCAAGGGAATCCTTGTCGCGCTACTGAGCGAGACTAAGCTTAAACCGCACAAACAATTAAACTTTCCTGGCTACTGTGTCTATCGTACCGACCGACCGGGCGACGCCGTGGCAGGTGGAACTGCAATCGTCATACACAAAGACATTGAGCACACATACACAGAGCTCCCTGAACTGGAAAAAATCGAGGCTACGGCCGTCAGAGTCAAGTTCAACGGAGCCTACACCACACTGATATCGGTATACAACAGCCCTGTAGGCATTTCAACACGCGATATCAGCACATTACTCAACATTTCACCGCGAGTAATAGTCGCTGGAGATCTGAACGCAAAACACCCAGAATAGAATTCACGCATACGAAATCCCAACGGCAAAAAACTGTATGTACATTCACTAGGCAGAAACTACATTATACTAGCGCCGACTGAACCGACGCACATTCCCTATCAGAGGGGACACAGGTCAGACGTGATAGACATGGCCCTCATCAATGGCATTACATCGACACTCAACGTTGCCGTTGAAAACGATCTACCCTCAAACCACCAACCTGTAATACTATACATTGAGGAAACACTGCAGCACATGGAACAACGCAAGATGTTGGACTACGGGCGTGCGAATTGGACATTGTTCAAGCAAACGCTCGATAGCCACATCCCACCTATACACGAAATTAATGAAACAGCACAAATTGACGAGGCAGTAGAAACCCTCACTAACGCCGTCCAGGACGCAATGGCAGGCACCATACCTGATCGCACCTCACAACAACGCAGTGCGGCCCTGCCCCAGGAAATCCTGGGCCTAATCTCAATGAGGAATCGCCTCAGGAGACAATGGCAGCGCACCAGGCGTCCGTACTTCAAACGGCACATTAACAGACTACAGGGCATCATACACGATAAAATACAAACACATAGAACACAACAGTGGAACCAAAAACTCGAAGGGCTGGACACCGCACGACCTGGCGTGTGGCAACTAGCCCGACACTTCGCCAGGGAGAAAATATACACCCCAACGTTTCAAGGACCTGACGGACCTGCATACTCAGCGCAAGAGAAAGCAGAACTACTGGCCCGAACACTCGCAGCGTCATTCACACCGAACCTGGTACCATCAGATCCAGTGTTCACACTTGCTACTGACCAAGAGGTTACACGCATTCTAGCCCAACCATCGCGCGACGACATTCGACATGCTAGCACAGCCGAAGTCTCCTGGGCTATAATGCATTCCGCTGCTAGGAAAGCCCCTGGTCATGACGGCATTCAAAACCGTGTCCTCCAGGAGTTCACGGATAAAGCAACTGAGTACCTAACACACATAACGAATGCCATACTAAAACACCAACACTTCCCCGCCTTTTGGAAGACGGCCAAGGTCCTGATGTTCAGGAAGCCGGGGAAAGACCACAGCCTCCCACAAAATTACCGACCCATCAGCCTTCTGAGCTCGCTCAGTAAGATTGTTGAGAAGGTGATTCTCAAACGCATCGCTAGGCACTGCATAACAAATAACATCCTGAGACCGGAGCAATTCGGCTTCAGGAATCACCACTCCACAACACAACAACTCCTACGGGTCGTTGAACATATAACATATGGCTTCAACATAAACAAAGCTACAGGGGCGGTGTTCCTGGACATCGAAAAGGCTTTCGACCGTATATGACACAACGGCCTCATCCGCAAACTCAGCGACGCGGGATTCTCCGACGGGCTGCTGCGTCTAATACACTCATACCTCACAGACAGAAGTTTCAACACTGACGTGCAGGGAAAACAATCAACACGACACGGTATACACGCGGGAGTACCCCAGAGAAGCATCCTACGGCCCCTACTGTTTAACCTCTACATAAACGATCTCCCAACCACACACAACACAATGATGGCAATCTATGCGGATGACACAGCCATCGTTACGCAAGATTGGAAACCATCAAACATTACGTCACTCCTACAGACTGCACTCAGAGTGGCCGAGCCTTGGCTGGAGAAATGGCGTGTTAGAGTAAACGTCGACAAGTGCGAAGCCGTTCTGTTCACTAGAAGACCGAAGCAACTGCGCAAACACCGCTACTGCAGACCAATAACTCTACATGCACGCCCAATACGTTTACGTGAGAAAGTCAAATACCTCGGTGTCTGGCTGGACCGGAAATTACTCTGGGGGGACCACATACAACACATGACCAAACGAGCTAGCGCGAGGTTCAAACAGCTCTATCCTATGCTCAACAGGCGTAGCACACTGAACAGAAGGGTGTCGAGGTCCATGTACATGACACTTATCCGACCCCTGATGACGTACGCAGCTCCTGTCTGGGGATACGCTGCGCCTACACGCCTGCGCCGTCTGCAGCTCATACAAAACAAAGTACTCAAAATCATAAGCAATGCCCCACGATACACACGCATCGCGGACCTTCACCGGGAATACCGACTTGAGACTCTCACGGAGGTAATCCACAAACTCACCACAAGACTATACAGAAACTCCAGACATTCGCAGAACCCGTTTATTCTGAATCTGGGGAACTACGACCACAACCATAGATGGAAACATAAAAGACCAAAAGACATACTTGTAAGGACATAACATCTATGGCCAAGCATACACAAACATAACGGCACAGGCGAGCCTCTGTTAATCAGACGCCATTACTGGATATCAAGCTGAAATACACAGGGAAGCCGTACCGTACACTGCATGCAAACAAGCTCCACACATCCCCCACACAGTGAGATGATCTATGGCCGATCTCCCACTACTGTATAACGATCTTGATTGTTCTAGGAATGTAGCAGCTGCAGCAACTGGGACACATCACCATCGCTTGTCACGGTAATGATGCATGATACCTATACTAACAAATCCAACCTTGCATGAGCTATCGCAGCTAGTAAGCCACTACTGCTCTTACTACCCATCCCACTGTCGCAGAGGTTTTTTTCCCACGGCACGAGCCATGGCACTTTTTTCTCTCTGCTCTTCAAATCGCTACCCTCACTCGCGTTTCGTCCACTATCACCTGATGGACCGTGTTAATGCGTAGCCTTACCCAGACGCACGGACAACATCACAGCCCAGCATCCTGTGATCCACTTACTAGATAACTAACATGTTTACGGAGGTGACAGTAGAACTTTTGGTTTGGTCACCACGTTGGTGCGGGCGTGGAGGGCCCCCATCTCTATTTTGGTGATACAAATAACTTTTTCAAACATTTCACTGGTTTCTTTTAGTAACTACCTTTTTAGCAATTGACAGGATATCATAATTTCATGAGGTCCTTGGAACATGTATACGTTATCTGTTTGTATAGACATCTCTGTGACTTCCTTGTTTACTTGCTCGTGAACTCGCGTTTCAGTGTCGTATTTGGCTATGTGGTGTGTGGTATCAACGAAGACGCACGGGCGGTTTACGACGATAGAGGAGAGAGCCATGTGGTTAGATGTTGAATACCATAGGCGACACCATTTTACAGTTTTTTATTTTGACGACTATGTGGAGATGCACCTTGGAAGACACGGCTGCAACAAGGGAAGTAGCCACGATGTTTTAATTTTATTATCAATTTTATTGTGCCTGGTGCGTGTTCCATTTTAGCGAGTTTTAACAGGTTCTTTTACTTTTTATTATTCTGATGATGGAAGCTTGACTTCCGAAACGCGTCAATCTTATGTTTTACACTATAAACAAGTGGTTGAGCCGATATATTTTTTAACACTGACATTCACAACCACGACCTCTCATCCAGTATGGATAAAATCGAAGAAATTGGTGTTGCTAGGTGGTGGCTATGGGCGAGATAAGGCCCTCAGCTAAAGGATAGCTTGGGAGCAGGGTAATGGGCGAAGAGTATATTCAAACCAAATGCATGGCTAAGCCATGTGATAGAAGACTTACGGTGTTTATGTTAGGACTTACGAAAAAAGTACCATGTTATGGCAGTGGGTGGTGCAGGACATAATTTAGACAAGATTGGGGAGTATGACGTAGGTCGCGATATGGGTGAGATAGCCTTCCTCACTCGAGGCACCAATGTACACTTTGTCAAGCTGATCCAGAGTCATGATCTGCCACATCTTACTGGAGCCGTAAGGCGGATTAATGTGGGGTTTAGAAATTACACTGATGGCAGCCAACTTTGCGTGTATTGCTCTGGTACCAGTATGCACTATCGTTAGATGAGATTTCAGTAGAAATGGCCTATACCTAACCGGGACTGAAAAGGAAGATTGGAATAAAAAAGAAGGAAGGGATATTAGTGTTTAACATCCCGCCGACAGTGGAGTCATTTGTGGCAGAGCTCAAATTTGGATTACGACAGATTGGAAAGGAAATCGGCTCTGTCCTTCTCAAAGGAATCATCCCAGCAGTTGCCTGGAGCGATTTAGCGAAATCACAGAATACCTAAATCTGGATGTTCAGACAAGGATTTGAACTATTGACCCGCCTGATACGAGCCCATTATGCTATCTGCTACGCCACCTCACTCAGTAAATTTGATTCAGCTCATACATGACAGTATAGGGGGGATTTTGAATTTTGGGCCATACATCATCAAATACGTTTTGTCATGGGTACGATAAGTAGGTCTCTTGTAGGATAAATCCAGACGACGGGCTTCCCTGCCTAAAGCGTGTCTCTACCAGTTTAAAAAGTTACGCGATAAAGATTCTGGTACATTAAGTTTGTAAGTAGGCTGGTTAGGTTTTTATGTTGGTAAGGTCACGTAGCGCTCTGTATGAAAATCACTGGCTGTGCTGTGTGCAGTTTGTGGCTGGTTTGCAGTGTTGAAATATTTGCTACTGTAGTGTTGGGCAGCTGGATGTGAACAGCGCGTAGCGTTGTGCAGTTGGAGGTGAGCCGCAGCAGTGGTGGATGTGGGACGAGAGATGGCAGAATTTTGAGAGCGGACGATCTGGACGTGTGTCCGTGAGAAAAACAAAATTTGTAAGACTGAATGTCATGAACTGATATATATATTATGACTTTTGTTCACTATTAAGGTAAATACATTGTTTGTTCTCTATCAAAATCTTTCATTTGCTAACTATGCCTATCAGTAATTAGTGCCTTCAGTAGTTAGAATCCTTTGTTTAGCTGTCAGTATTGGCGCCCGCTGTACTGCAGTAGTTCGAGTAACGAAGATTTTTGTGAGGTAAGTGATTCATGAAAGGTATAGGTTATTGTTAGTCAGGGCCATTCTTTTGTAGGCATTATTGGAAGTCAGATTGCGTTGCGCTAAAAATATTGTGTGTCAGTTTAGTGTTGATCAGAATAAGTAAAGAGAGAAATGTCTGAGTAAGTTCAGTTCTGCTCAGCTGTTTGAAAATCAAATAACGTAAGAGGTTTACTAGCACAGTCATTCATAAATTTTTCAAAGGGGATGTTTCAAGTTGCACACTTACTATGTAGGGCAAATTCACAATCACTTCTTCATCTTTCTCAGACGTCCATGTTCAACTGTTTTTATATTAGTTGTAGTAGAAAATATGCTTTCACGCGAATATGTTGTAGAAAACTCTTTTGTGTTCTTTCTACTGCATGATGGCGCGAGAGAACAGACATTTGAGAAACACTACTTAATTGCTTTTCTGTGTCTACTGAAGTTTCAGACACACTATTTGACTGTTGCTCTACATCTGATGTCTCATAAACTGCCAAAGTTCTCTTTCTGACAATAAATGTAGCCATTTTTGATGACGTCTGTATATCATCACTTTGAAAGAAGGAAAATAATGCCATGTCACGAACGATACAAATAAACAGACTGAAGGAAAAGTGTACAATCTCTCACTATCAGCGCTCGAAGACCTTTTTAAGACATGGACCGATAGAGTGTGGCAATGTACAGCAGCAGCAGAAGAGACGTCTAGTGCTATAATAGGAAGTTAAACGCACAAAATAGAGGAGTTCAACATAGCTATCACTTGTGTAATACGTTCGGTGCCCCCGCCGCCCTTCTGGCGTGGTAGCTAGGGGAACGGCAGGTATCCGATGCCACGCCTAGCGTGTTCTGACTGTCGCCGACGTCTAGTCTACAGTATGTTTTGTTTACTGTGAGGGTCGGATTTGCGTCAGCCCGTGCCTGGGCACTCCGCAGTGAACGTCAGCTGCTCTTGGTTTATCTTTCTTAGCGAAACTTGTGCAGGTCCATTTGTTTTCAGTTTACCGTTTTTACCTCTAAAGTAAATACTTTTGACCTAATTACACGCACATTTTATTTTTATATAAATATCCCAAAACAGGGGTGGACGTAAGAGGAAATTATTTTCTGTTGGAGGTAAATTTTATGTGTAACTACGCTGAAAATAAACTACTGGCCATTAAAATTGCACCGGCCGGAGTGGCCATTCGGTTCTAGGCGCTACAGTCTCGAACCGAGCGGCCACTACGGTGGCAGGTTCGAATCCTGCTTCGGGCATTGAAGCGTGTGATGTCCTTAGGTTAGTTAGGTTTAATTAGTTCTAAGTACTAGGCGACTGATGACCTCAGAAGTTAAGTCGCATAGTGCTCAGAGCCATTAAAATTGCTACACCAAGAAGAAATGCAGATGATAAACGGGTATTCATTGGACAAATGTATTATACTAGAACTGACATGTGATTACATTTTCACGCAATTTAGGTGCATAGATCCTGAGAAATCAGTACCCAGAACAACTACCTCTGGCCGCAATAACGTCCTCGATACGCATGGACATTGAGTCAAACAGTGCTTGGATGGCGTGTACAGGTACAGCTGCCCATGCAGCATCAACACGATACCACAGTTTATCAAGAATAGTGACTGGCGTATTGTGACGAACAAGTTGCTCGGCCACCATTGAGCAGACGTCTTCAATTGGTGAGAGATCTGGAGAATGTGCTGGCCAGGGCACCAGTTGAACATTTTCTGTATCCAGAAAGGCCTGTACAGGACCTGCAGCATGCGATCGTGCATTATCCTGCTGAAACGTAGGGTTTCGCAGGGATCGAATTAATGGTAGTGCCACTGGTCGTAACACATCTGAAATGTAACGTCCACTGTTCAAAGTGCCGTCAGTGCGAACGAGAGGTGACCGAGACGTGTAACCAATGGCACCCCATACCATCACACCGGGTGATACGCCAGTAAGGCGATGACGAATACACGCTTCCAATGTACGTTCACCGCGATGTCGCCAAACATGGATGCGACCATCATGATGCTGTAAACAGAACCTGGATTCATCTGAAAACAAATGACGTTTTGCCATTCGTGCACCCAGGTTCGTCGTTGAGTACACCATTGCAGACGCCCCTGTCTGTGATGCAGCGTCAAGGGTAACCGCAGCCATGGTCTCCGAGCTGATAGTCCATGCTGCTGCAAACGTCATCGAACTGTTCGTGCAGATGGTTGTTGTCTTGCAAACGTCCCCATCTGTTGACTCAGGGATTGAGACGTGGCTGCACAATCCTTTACAGCCATGCGAATAAGATGCCTGTCATCTCGACTGCTAGTGATACGAGGCCGTTGGGATCCAGCACGGCGTTCCATATTACCCTCCTGAACCCACTGATTCAATATGCTGCTAACAGTCATTGGATCTCGAACAAGCGAGCAGCAATGTCGCGATACGGTAAACCGCAATCGCGATAGGCTACAATCCGACCTTTATGAAAGTCTGGAACGTGATGGTACGCATTTCTCCTCCTTACACGAGGCATCACAACAACGCTTCACCAGGCAACGCCGGTCAACTGCTGTTTGTGTATGAGAAATCGGTTGGAAACTTTCCTCGTGTCAGCACGTTGTAGGTTCAAATGGTTCAAATGGCTCTGAGCACTATGGGACTCAACTGCTGAGGTCATTAGTCCCCTAGAACTTAGAACTAGTTAAACCTAACTAACCTAGGGACATCACACACATCCATGCCCGAGGCAGGATTCGAACCTGCGACCGTAGCGGTCTCGCGGTTCCAGACTGCAGCGCCCTTAACCGCACGGCCACTTCGGCCGGCGCACGTTGTAGGTGTCGCCACCGGCGCCAACCTTGTGTGAATGCTCTGAAAATCTAATCATTTGCATATCACAGCATCTTCTTCCTGGCAGTTAAATTTCGCCTCTGTAGCACGCCATCTTCGTGGTGTAGCAAATTTAATGGCCAGTAGTGTAATTATTTTGTAGATAAACAGCTATACATTTTTAACAAATGTACATTCCTGCACATGGTACGCATGCAGAATGGTAGAAAGATAAAGGGCCAGCTAAATCGCAACTGACGTTCACTACAGAGTGCCCAGGCACGGACTGACGCAAATCCGACCTACACAGTAAACAAAACATAAACTAGGAGGTGTCGATAGTCAGAACACGCTAGGTGTGGCATCGGCCGCCTGTTGTTCACCGAGATACCACGTCTGGCGGGGAGGGGCAAGGAACGAGTTAATACGTTATCTATGGTTTCGCTGAACAAAGAGAGATATTTTGTATTTTACCACAAGTTTTTCATTTGTTTTACACTGTAAACTTACCAGTCTCGCGGAAACCTTGATGCTACTACCTCACACACCCGGGTGTCACGACACCCAGTTTGGAAATCTGTGATATAGAGAGAATGGGAACTGGCCCACGGAAATCGAAACTGCAGGTCCCTCAGTACACACAAGAACTTCACGTTTCAATATGGTTTACCAAGCTCACATTTTCAGCAAAATGTTACCTTGTTTTACAGAGCAAGTGCACAGAGAAATGCTGTTCATAATTCTCGTCGTAATCTCACATATACAAACCCACGCTGTAGTCGTACAACACGCTCTTTCCTTTCCAGTACAGTGCAGGACTGCCATGTTTCTACCACCCCATAACACACACAAGAAGCGAACACCTCAGAAGCCAGAACAAGGGAGCCGTCTTTGTTCGGCTTCAAAGTAAAGGGCCACGCTGTCTACGCAGCTGCCTTCAGTCTTTCAGTCTCATTGGCTGGGCCCCGCTTGCCCCAAACACCTTAGTTAAGACAAAGCAGTGTAGCAAAAACAGTATGACTACGCAAATAATTGACTAGTGCGCACAGATAACACAGTAAAAGTCTGCTCGTGAATAATAAAAAAATGGCTCTGAGCACCATGGGACTTAACAGATTAGGTCATCAGTCCCCTAGACTTCGAACTACTTAAACATAACTAACCTAAGGACATCACGCACATCCATGCCCGAAACGAGATTCGAACCTGCGACCGTAGCAGGAGCGTGGTTCCAGACTGAAGCGTCTAGAACCACTCGGCCACTGCGGCCGGCCGTGAATAACAGGCGCATAAAACATGACACATGGAAATTATCAATAATAACAGACAATTATCAAGAAACAGAAAGCACTGGAAAAAGTAAGATGGGGCATTTCAAAGACTTAACAATCCTTCATCAAAACACAGAAGCAATAAAGAATAAAATACGGAAAACTAGCCGGCCAGGGTGGCCGAACGGTTCTAGGCGCTACAGTCTGGAACCGCTCGACCGCTACGGTCGCAGGTTCGAATCCTGCCTCGGGCATGGATGTGTGTGATGTCCTTAGGTTAGTTAGGTTTATGTAGTTCTAAGGGACTGATGACCTCAGAAGTTAATTCCATGCTCAGAGCCATTTGAACCATTTGAACAGAAAACTAAAGGTGAGCACAGTAGTTTGTACTAGTATCACTCAGCACTGGTGTAGAGACACAAAAACCCAACATGTAGCATTATCGACGTATGAAATGAAAGACTCTTACTATAGAACTACTTCAAAGTATGACGGATCATGTTTTTAGATTAGGAAAGGAACACGTTTTAAATCAAAGTAAGCCTTTAGTACTGTAAGTGGAGCCCCACACTTTGAAATATCAGCTATTGAATTTACAGGATTTTACATCAGTAAGAAATTACTTCTTGTGTATCGATCATCCGATGGTGGTGTGGAAACTGTTTTGAATAAACTAATATAATAGACGAAATCTCAACGACAAAAGTCAACATACTTTTGTGTGGAGACGTACACTGAACTGACAAAAGGCTAGAGATATCTGCTAATAACGTGTAGCCGGCCTCTGTGGCCGAGCGGTTCTAGGCGGTTCAGTCCGGAACCACGCGACTGCTACTGTCGCAGGTTCGAATCCTGCCTCGGGCATGGATGTGTGTGATGTCCTTAGGTTAGTTAGGTTTAAGTATTTCTAAGTTCTAGGGGACTGATGACCTCAGATGTTAAGTCCCATAGTGCTCAGAGCCATTTGAACCATAATAACGTGTCTGAACTTATTTTGCCCAGCGCAGTGCAGCGACTCGACGTTACATGGACTCAACAAGTCGTTGGAAGTCCCTTGCTGAAATACTGAACTGTGCGATCTCTATAGCCGTCCACAATTTCGAAAAAGTTGGAGCAGAATTTTCTACACGAACTGACGTCTCCATTGTGTCCCATAAATGTTCGATGAGATTCGTATCGTGCGATCTGGATGGCCAAATCATTCGCTCAAATTTTACAAAATACTGTGATGTAGTGCATTGTCATCCATAAAACGTCCATCGTGATTTGGGAACATGAGGTTCATGAATGACTTCAGACCGTCTCCAAGTAGCCAAAAATAACCATTTCCAGTCAATGATCGGTTCAGATGGACCAGAGGACCCAGTCCATTCCACGTAAACACAGCCCATACCATTAATGAGCCACCACCGGCTTGCACAGTGCCTTATTGACAGGTTGGGTCCATGTATTCGCGGGGTCTGTGCCACACTCGAACCCTACCATCAGCTCTTACCAACTGAAGTCGGGACTCATCTGCCCAGGCCACTTTTTTTCAGTCGTCTAGGCTTCAAACGATACGGTCACGGGCCCAGGAGAGGCGCTGCAGGTGATGTCGTGTTGTCAGCAAAAACACTTGCGTCGGTCGGCTGCTGCCATAGCCCACTAACGCCAATTTTGGCCGCAGTGTCCTAATGGGTTCGTTCGACGTACGTCCCGTATTGATTTCTGCGATTATTTCACGCAGCGTTGCTTGTCTGTTAGCACTGACAACTCTACGCGAACTCCGCTGATCTCGGTCGGTAAGACCGTCGGCCACTGCATTGTCCGTGGTGAGAGGTATTGCCTGAAATTTGTAATCTCTGCAAACTCTTGACACTGTGGATTCTGAATTTGAATTCTGAAACGAATTCCGAAATGAAATGTCCTATGCGTCTAGTTCTAACTACCATTCTGCGTTCAAAGTCTGTTAAATCTCGTAGTGCGCTTATAATCATATCGGAAACCTTTTCACACAAATCAGCTGAGTACAAATGATAGCTGCGCCAATGCACTGCTCTTTTATATCTCGTGTACGCGTTACTGCCGCCATCTGTATATGTGCATGACGCTATCCCACGACATTTGTCACCTCAGGATAAACGTAAACACAAATATTACAAATGAAACTAGCAGCGTCCTCGAAATATCCTCCAGAGATTTGTTATGCTCGTCAAATTAAACAAGTGTAACTACAATCATTCCATCAGCAATCGATCGTGTAGCCAAAAATATAGACATGCAAGAATGTAATGTAGCTGTAAAAATCTTTGACTCTCATTCCATTTCTGACAAATAATAACAGTACAACTAGTTGTGGAAAAAATCCCTAAGCTACAATCCTGAAAAGACATTTATCAGAAATAAAAATGCAAGTCTTTCAAGAGAGCTAGCAAACCAAAGTTGGGGTGAAGTGTACGTAGAAAATGTGGAATTCTCCAAGTTCTCAACATTAATTAAACTGAACTTTGAAAAGGCGGTTCCGAAATCATGCTCACCAATAACAATGCCTCACAAAATCAAATGGATAACAGCAATTATTATCAAGTCCTACCAATTCCTTGAGTACCTAACTTTCATGAAAGATCGTCATAATGAGCCATAGTTCTTTAATGTCTCTCATAGCTACAAAAAGATTTATAGAATGTGGCTTACTGCTGCAAAAATCCATGTAATTACAAAACAATCTACAGTGCAGAGAATAAAAGCAAAGCAGTCTGGGATATGATTAAGTAGCAAACAGGGAGAGAAAAGGAAGAGCATAATAACACACTCATAAGAGAGGAGGATAAAGTAATAAGTGATCCAAACCACGTAGCAGAGTACGTGAATCAATATTTTTCAAGTATTGCAGAAAAACCACAAATTAAATTTGCCAGAAACACATAATACATCTGTAAGTCAGTAAAACCGCGCGAAACATAAAAAGAAAAAGACAGTAGGCCTAGATGGAGTAACAATATACGAGGGTCACTCCAAAAGAAATGCACACTATTTCTTTTAAAATCCATCTTTTATTCTACATGTTTGAAAGTTTTACAGTGTGTAGATACATCCTTTAGGAACACTATTTTCATTTCTCCACATAATTTCCATCCCTCTCAACTGCCTTACGCCATCTTGGAACCAGCGCCTGTATACCCGCACGGTAAAATTCTGGACCAACCTGTTGGAGGCACTGTTTGGCAGCGTGCACAAGGGAGTCATCATCTTCAAATCTTGCTCCACGAAGAGAGTCTTTCAGTTTCCCAAAGAGATGATAGTCACATGGAGCCAGGTCAGGACTGTAAGGCGGGTGTTTCAGTGTTGACCATCCGAGTTTTGTGATCGCTTCCATGGTTTTTTGACTGCCATGTGGCCGTGCATTGTCGTGCAACAGCAAAACATCCTGCTTTTGCCGATGTGGTCGAACACGACTCAGTCTAGCTTGAAGTTTCTTCAGCGTCGTCACATATGCATCAAAATTTATGGTGCTTCCACTTGGCATGATGTCCGCAAGCAAGAGTCCTTCGGAATCGAAAAACACCGTAGCCATAACTTTTCCAGCAGAAGGTGTGGTTTTGAATTTTTTTCTTGGGTGAATTTGCATGATGCCATTCCATTGATTGCATCTTCGTCTCTGGTGAAAAATGATGGAGCCATGTTTCATCACCTGTCACAATTCTTCCAAGAAATCCATCTCCACCATTCTCGTCCTCTTCCAAAAGTTCGCTGCATACCGTTTTTCTTGTTTCTTTGTGAGCCACTGTCAACGTCCTGGGAACCCACCTGGCAGAAACCTTTTTTAACGCCAACACTTTCAGTATTCTGCAAACACTTCCAACGTAGCGTGGCGATTCGTTCACTGTGAAGCGTCTGTCAGCAGTCACCAATTCCTTAACTCTCTGCACATTGTCTGGAGTGTGTGCAGTACGAGGCCTGCCGCTGCGAGGACAATCCTCAATATTGCTGTGCCCGCTTTCATCACGTAACCTGCTTGCCCACCGACTAACTGTACTGCGATTGACAACAGCATCTCCATACACGTTTTTCAACCTCCTGTGGATGTTTCCTACTGTCTCGTTTTCACAGCACAGGAATTCTATAACAGCACGTTGCTTCTGAGGAACGTCACGTGTAGCAGCCATCTTCATGACATGCTCTGATGCCCGGCCACTCACGGGAACAGGTTGAACTAAGTTTGAAAACAAGCAGGAAGGATGTATCTACACTCTGTAAAACTTTCAGACATGCAGAATGAAAACTGTATTTTTATAAAAATAGTGTGGATTTCTTTTGGAGTGACCCTCGTATGTGCTGAAACAACGAATAGACAGTATACTAGCTCCTTTGACAAACACAGTATATAAGTCCTTTACATTAGGGAAATTTCCAGAGTATTTACAACAGGCAAGATGTGTGCCTCAGCTAAAGAAAGTTAATTCAGAAGACATTGAGAAACCACCCAGGAGACTTCCACCGACTCAGCATGGGCTATTACATCGTTGCTCCCTTTCAAATGCAGACAACGAACTACAGCACAATACTCCAGTTTATCAGTGGGTTGCCCCTTTTAGTTTTGGTTGCCCTAGCCGAGTGCCACGGGACTGCGACGGGGGGATTTCAGAGTGTACCAGAACTACAGCCATGTACATACAAATAAACAAAGTATTACGTAACTTTATTATATTCGAGGTGAGGATTGAAACTTCGTGACTACCTCTGGTATGTTACGGTATTGAACTGGGGACCTAGAAACGATGGAGAGGCTTCGTCCCCGCCGTAGCCTCAGTGGTACACAACCCCACAACAGGCTACAGCAGTCCACTCACCCCTCCGCCGCCCCACACCGAACCCAGGGTTATTGTGGGGTTTGGCCCCCAGTAGACCCCCTGGGAACATCTCACACCACACGAGTGTAACCCCAATGTTTGGGTGGTAGAGCAATTATGATGTACGCATACATGGAAAAAGTGTTTGCACAGCAATCGCCGACATAGCGTAACTGAGGCGGAATAAAGGAAACCAGCCCGCATTCGCCGAGGCAGATGGAAAACCGCCTTAAAAACCATCCACAGACTGGCCGGCACACCGGACCTCGACACTAATCCGCCGGGCGGATTCTTGCCGGGGACCGGCGCGCCTTCCCGCCCGGGAACTACCTCTGGTACTTGCGGATAAACAATGATGTGACATGGCTGCTTAACGAGAGTCAACAAGCAGAGTTTTCTCGGCGGCTGCGAGACGCGCACCACCTGTTGACGCGTTCCGCGGGTCACCTGGGCGACCTCGGCAGCCAGCGCGATGGCCAATGGCGAGCGGAGAAGCCGGCGAGCCTCCAGTCCGGGCGCCGCGGTTAAAAGATCGGCCGGCCACACCCCAATCAAAACACGACGCTCTGCAGCCAGCCGAGCAACGCCGATCATGGTGAGTCCTCGCGCCGCCTCCTGTTACCGCATTGCCCACCTCACTTTTCGCACGGACTAGTATTTCAAGGCAGGCACCAGTAGTCGCACGCGGCCGTCTTAAAGTGCGTATACCAAATCTGTATAGACACTCTGCGAGCCACATTGCAGTGCGAGGTGGAGTGTACTCCGTATGGATCCTATCCTATCCTGTTGTATTAGCGTATGGAGCGAGCGAGAACTGATCGTCTATACGCCTCTCACTTAACCCTCGTTACTCCTACGCGAGATTCACTATTGCGGCAGCAAAAATATCGCACAGTTTTCTAATTTAAGCAACCGGTTTTCTCAAGAACATCGTCGCCATTGTTATACATCTTCATGACTGCTCCGCAACTACCAGAGGGTCATCAAACCACTTCCATACTATTTATCTATCATTCCAGTCTCGAACAGCGCGAGAAAAAAAAAAAAAAACACGAAAACTTAAATCTTTCCGTGCGAGCTCCCAGTTCTCTTATTTTATTGCAATGATCATTTCTCTCAGTGTAGGTGGGCGTCAACATAATATTTTCGCATCCGGAGGAGGATGTTAGTGACTGAAATTTTATGAAAAGATCTCGCCGAAACGAAAAACGCACTCGCGTATCATATTCATGATACTCTCTCCCGTATTTCGCGATAATACAAAACAAACTGTCCTTTTCTGAACTTTTTCGATGTCTGTCCTCTCTGGTAGTGATCCTATACCACACAGCAATAATCTAGCATACGACGGACAAGTGGAGTTGTTGCATCTTTTAAGTGTTGTGCCAATAAAACGAAGTCTCTGATTCGTCTTACGCACATCATTATCTCTGTGATCGTTCCAATTTAAATAGTTTGTAACCTCAACCCTAGGCTTTTATCTGAACTGACAGCATTTAGATTTGTGCAATTTATCGTGTAATCTAAACGTAACGAATTCCTCTTAATTTCATGTAGATGGCCTCCCACTGTTCATTATTTAAGGTCAATTACCATTATTCGCACCATGCAGGTATCATGTCTAAATGATATTGCAATTTGTTTTCATCTTCCGAAGACTTAACTAGACGGGAAATAACAGCATCATCTGTGAACTATTTAAGAGGGCTGTTCAGACTGTCTCCTAAATCATTTATATAGATTACGAAAAACAGATGGTCTATAACCCTTCCTTGGGGAACGCCAGGTATCACCTCTTTTTTACTCGATGACTTTCCGTCAGTTAATGCGAACTGTTACCTTTCTGACAGAAAATCACTAATCCAGTCGCACAACTGAGACGACACTCCACAGCCGGCCGAAGTGGCCGTGCGGTTAAAGGCGCTGCAGTCTGGAACCACAAGACCGCTACGGTCGCAGGTTCGAATCCTGCCTCGGGCATGGATGTTTGTGTTGTCGTTAGGTTTAACTAGTTCTAAGTTCTAGGGGACTAATGACCTCAGCAGTTCAGTCCCATAGTGCTCACAGCTTTTTTTTTTTTTTTTTTTTTGACACTCCACAGGCACGCCATTTGATTAGAAGCCGTTTGTGAGAACGGTATCTAAGGCCTTCTGGAGATCTAGAAATATGAAATTAATTTGATATCCACCGTCGATAATACTCATTATTTCATGAGAAGTTGTGTTCCACACGAGCTCTCCGCTGACTATGTGTTAATAATCGTTTTCTTCGTCGTAACTCAAAATGCTAAATCTTCCAAATTCATTCTTTTATCGTGTTCCATAGATTCCATCACAGAGCAGAACCCTTAGGGATGTAGAACGAGTTAAAGCATAACTTACATTAGCATGAGAAAAAGACACCATAGAAATTTTATCTGTATACTGTATTAAAAACAATAACCTATTACTATAACGCTTAGTGCTATTCGCACCTACCTATGGATCTGCATAAATTAAAGTTTTCCCTCCCCCCACCGTCTCCTTCAGTCTATACGTGAAGGATAATCTTAGTAACTACTGTAAGGATTTTGATACGGGTTTTCACCAATAGCTAGACTGATTCACGAGGATGGTTTCTGCACATAATCAGTTACTGCTACGCCAGACAAGTCGTCCAAACGTACATACTTAGCGCTACCCGTGCGAAGTCGAAATGTCTATCTAAATTTAATCCAGTAAATTAGAAACAAAGCTGATAGTTCGAAAGGCCTGTTGCACTCTCAGTTTTACCACCCGCTGCTGTTTACCTGCTATTAGAAGCTAAATATTTACTAGATTACAAGAGTCTTTCAATTAATAGTTGTGATGCAGCTTTAATACAAATAATGCTACTGATTCTAGGTAACTAAGTACCATACGAACTGAGAACATGAATGAAGAAACTGTTGCAAGCGTTGATAATTTCGACCTCTGAATATTTCACAAATCATTTACTGGAACTTAAGAGACATTTATAGGGGCTATTGATGCTTAAGTTAGTGAATAAAGAGTTCTTAGACCCATCCCACAACCTCATATACATGAACTTCAATGAAAACTGAAAGAGAAACTAAAGGCACCTTCGTCACAACAATACAGTGTATATCATTAATGTTTTTCCTTGGAGGCATAGTTCTTTTTTTTTCAAACGTGTCTAGGGACACTATTATTGCAAGCTCTAGGTTATCCACAAAAGAATTGTTTAAAATTGGATTGTTTTGCGCTCCTGATAGAAAAAATGATCGTCGGCATATTATTGACGTCTAAAGCATATTTTTAATTTCCCCATGTTGTTTTAAGAGACTAATTTTTCACATTTTCCAAGCCGGCCGCGGTGGTCTAGCGGTTCTAGGCGCGCAGTCCGGAACCGCGCGACTGCTACGGTTGCAGGTTCGAATCCTGCCTCGGGCATGGATGTGTGTGATGTCCTTAGGTTAGTTAGGTTTAAGTAGTTCTAAGTTCTAGGGGACTGATGACCACAGTAGTTAAGTCCCATAGTGCTAAGAGCCATTTCACATTTTCCAATCAATTCTTATCTCGCTATTAAAGGTTCTTGAAATTCCATGACTTTAAGACAAAAAAAAAAAAAAAAAACCACTCACCATGAGGAAATTTTGCGAATGCGACGGAAATCGGTAGTTTTGATGTTCATGTATAGACAAACAAATGATTACAATTTCAGAAAAATTGGATCATTTACTCAAGATAAAGAGCTGCACAAACAGAGCAAGTCAATAACGTGTTGCCGTCCGCTGTGGCCGAGCGGTTCTAGGCGCTTCAGTCCGGAACCGCGCTGCTGCTACGGACGTAGGTTCGAATCCTGCCTCGGGTATGGATGTGTGTGATGTCCTTACGTTAGCCAGGTTTAAGTAGTTCTAAATCTAAGGGACTAATGTTAAGTCCCATAGTGCTCAGAGCCATTTGAACCATTCAATAAAGTGTCGGTCCATCTCTGACGCGTACAGAAGCAGCTGTTCGTGTTGGAATTGAAAGAGATTGTTGGATGTCCTCCTGACGGACAATGTGCCAAATTATGTTCAACTGACGTGTTGGATCGTCAAAATCGAGAGCTGCTTGGAGGGCAAGCAATAGAAACTTCCACCATGTGCGGGCAGGCATTATCTTGCTGAAATTTAAGCGCAAAATGGCTTGCCGTCAAGGACAAGATAACTGGACGTAGAATGTCATCGACGTATTGTTGCGCTGTAAGAGCGCCGCAGATGACAACCAAAGCGGTCCTGCTATGAAAAGAAATAGCGTCCCAGACCATCAGTCCTGACTGCGGGCGACAGTCAGATTGCTAACCCACCACTGTCGTGGGCATCCCCAGACTTGTTTTCGGCCTCGAATCTGATTGAGTGGAGTAGAATTGTTTACAGTGATGAGCTCCCTCTTCGAAATGAGCCCCGATGACCAGTGAAGACATATCTGGAGACGCCTCGGACAGTGGTGGAATACCAACCTATCACCCACCATTCGGCCCGACAACCAGGGATGATGATCTGGGATGCCATTTCTTTTCATAGTAGAACACCTGTCGTTATCCGCGGAACGTTTACTGCACAGCGGTACGACGAGGATATTCCGTGCCCCGTTTTGTTGCCCTTCACGGCAAGCCATACTCTGATAGGTTTCAGCACACGACGAAAGTTTGTAGTGCTTGTCTTCGTGCTTGCTGAACTCTACCTTGCCAGCAAGTCACCAGATCTCTCTCCAATTGAGTACATTTCGAGCATTATGGGTAGAACCTTCCAACCAGCTCAGGATATTCACAATTTGAAGCGCCAATTGGACAGAATTTGGCACTATATCCCTCTGGAGGACATCCAAACAGCTCTATCAAACCGAATAACCGCTTGCAACGCGTTATTAACTTGCTCAATTTGTGAATCTCTTTCTCTTGAATAAATCATCCAATTTTTCTGAAATTGTAGTCATCAGTACATGTACATCACATCAGCCGGTTTCCGTCGTATTCGGATAATTCCTTCGAGGTTCGCCTTCTTTTTGTCTTAGCGTGTACTTCGTTGTTTTTATGATTTTGTTTGCATTTTGATGTACCGTTTGCAGTTTGATTTAACAGTGTATTCATAAGTGACAGTTTATGTTCTAATAACGTTTAGAATGGCAAAGCATTTAAGAGAAGGGACGTGGAATTATTAAACGGTAGGTTGGCTACCTATATGACACACTTTTGTAATACGCCAACCTGACTGTCTGCTCTGCGGTATGATAGTTATATAATGAGCTCGTCTTATTGCGTACAAAGCGCTTTGTCTGAACTGTTTTATCGACATAACTAGTCAGCCTCCTTCGTACCGGTGCTAAAAACTAATGTTAACGGTTTTGTTATGTATTCGCAAACTGTAAGCGGTGTGTACATGCTTCAACAGTTTAACAGCGTTTGCTAAATGGGGACGTGAGATTCCGCTGTAGTTGAGTCTACCTGCAAGAAATTATATTTTAAATTTGGACGATGTATAACAATTATTTCCTGCTTCGCATCTGCTTGTCTGTACTGTCCGCCTGGATGGGCTGTGACATTGGGGATCTTACAGCGCTTTAATTGCTAAGAACTCCAAGTAATTTGAAGTGGAATTCTCATTAATGATTTTTAATGCATGTGTATATTAAGTTTGTGGTTGCTAACGCTGTACAAATCTGACTGTACACCAGCTCTCATTACGTATGCAGGCGGTTCTCAGCTTACTTTCGTATCCTTGTTTATTGACAGAGCGTAGCGCAAAGCTGTCAACGTCTCAAGGAGATCGAGCGTTACGTAACTTTTGGTCTCAGGGCGTTCTGTTTACACAGAACTTAATTCTCTTTCTCAAGTTTACGACGACACTGTGGAGTCTCCTTAATGTACGTCCTCTAAATCAAATTCATCTCTGTCACAGGATAAATTATTTTCCTGCTTTGTCATCCTCAGTTGAAGCTTACAGATTTAATGAAACTAGCACTTCAGTGTAAGTTTTTTTTTAATTTTTCTGTTCCTATATGCTTCACACCTCTCTGCTTCCATGCTTGACGGCGATCATGAACCATGTGTACCATGGTCCTATCTCACTAGCAGCTTTTATCTCGTTTTGCCTTGCGCTGCATCTTTCTACGCCATGCTTTCTGATTCCAGTTCTCTCTTCTCCAAGAGTCTATCTATCACTTGAGCCTTGTCCCGCAGTTATGCAGGGTCAGCCATCATTAATCGTATTTGGCATGTTAATGTGTAAGGGGTGGTCGGGTATCCTTCCGGCCGCCGCCGCCACCCCGTACCCCCCCCCGTCCCCCCCACCCCCCCGCCGGGACAGAAATAGTGTACCCCAACTGTCTGCGTCGAGTGGAATCCATGGAATGGTGCGAATGTGTTCAAATGCCTGCGAGCTGTGTAACTGAGGCGGAACATGGGGACCAGCCCGGTATTCACCTAGTGGGATGTGGGAAACCGCCTAAAAACCACATCCAGGCTGGCCGGCACATCGGCCCTCGTCGTTAATGCGCCAGGCGGATTCGATCCAAGGCCGGCGCGCCTACTCCAGGAAACAGCGCGTTAGCGCTCTCGGCTACCCTAGCGGATTCTTCTGCCAGAGTACCGCTCCTTATTAAATAATCCCTCGTCCTCTATAAAACGGCAGAATTTTCCCTACAGAGCTATGTCCCCCTGAGGTCGCATTATTCTCTAGCCTTGTTCATACCAAATCAGTACACTTACCATTCTCACAATTTATTGATCGCATATTCTCAGCTTCTCTCCCTATTTCCTAATTGTGCTCCAACTTTATGACAGCTGCAGTATTACAATATACAGAACAGCGAAATAGACTGGATTTACAAAATGGCTCTGAGCACTATGCGACTTAACTTCTGAGGTCATCAGTCGCCTAGAACTTAGAACTACTTAAACCTAACTAACCTAAGAACATCACAAACATCCATGCCCGAGGCAGGAATTGAACCTGCGACCGTAGCGGTCGCTCGGTTCTAGACTGCAGCGCCTAGAACCGCACGGTCACTCCGGCCGGCGACTGGATTTACTTTGATCTAAACATTCTCTCCACAATGTTTTCTTAACATTATTTTCTTCAACGAAACTATTAGATATTTAAATCATTAGTTTTTCACTACTTCATTGATTCAGTTTCGATTGTTCCTGTATTACCTTCGTTTACTGATAGTTCCTTAAACCTTCTATTTGTTTCTCAAATATTCAGTCTGACTTTTATTTAATCCTGTGTCAAATATTCCTATTTATTGATCGTGCTCTCATTAAATTGCAATCCTTTCCAATTTTTTTGTCTTTATCTCTTATTACCTTTTCCGAGATGAGGCAAAAAAGAATTTAGAATGTTCCAAAAATTCTCTGTGACGCTAGTGCATTGTTTTGGGTTTATCTGATACGATTCCCTTTTTCTAAATCCTCGACGCCAGTTTTGTAAAGGCCTCATCGCTACTGCTGTGGAGGCCGAGTTGCCACTGTTGTTCGCCGGCCGCGGTGGCCGAGCGGTTCTAGTCGCTTCAGTCCGGAACCGCGCTGCTGCTACGATCGCAGGTTCGAATCCTACCTCGGGCATGGATGTGTGTGATGTCCTTGGGTTAGTTAGGTTTAAGTAGTTCTAAGTCTAGGGGACTGATGACCTCAGAAGTTAAGTCCCATAGTCCTTAGAGTCATTTGAACTATTGGAGCGACTGTTGTTACGGTAGCCCAAGTTAGTGAGTTCGTGAAACGGCTTCTGGTGCAGTACACCGCTAAGACAATTTCTCGCTGTCACTATTACACAGCTATGTCCCACAGTCAGGAAAGAGGATAGGACAACGAAGTTCTACAACACTCCAACAAATTAGTAACAAAGTCACACAAATTAGTTAAAAAAGTTTACTTATCTTTGTGACTTTTCGAATAATGAAATTTGCAACACTATACGTGATATACCACAAAAAAGGCCCTCAATGGCTAAGTGCAAATAATCGTAGGTAAACGTCACAGTACATAAAAAATGCAATTTACAACAACTGTCTGTTCACTTCTAAGAGTTCACTAAACCATGTTCTCTGTCTAAGTCAGCGCTAGACGATGATCTATAACCAAGTGGACGAGAGCTGCTCTTCTGTCTTCCGAGTAGGCTTCCGTGCGTTGTCATCCAGTCATCGGCGGATTGTAATCGGCCCGCAATTAGCCGAGGCGAAGTCGATATCTTCATCCTCTACGCTGCCCGTGGCGCTGGTGGAACTCGCGCAAGTCTCTATGGCACTGGCACCAACCATCTCGCATCTTTGCGCCTGTGGTGCTTTTGCCCTGGCTGTGTCTTTTTCGGACGACACAGCACCCTCAATGCTTAACTTTTCCCTGGCCGATTTTGATGTCTACAGTAATTCATCAGCCCTTTCAATGTTTTATTTAACCCCATCCCCCACCTGCTCCGTATCATTTGGACTCTACAAACTAAATCGATTCCTCAACACAGTCTGCGTAGATTTCACTCGGACTGTTTTGTTATTGTTGTTGTTGTTGTTGTGGTCTCCAGTCCAAAGATGGTTCGATGCAGCTCTCTATTCTACTCTATCCTGTACAACCCTCTTCATCTCTGAATAACTACTGTAACCTATAGCTTTCTGAATTTGCTTACTGTCTTACTCCTGGCTCATTCTACGATTTTTACCCCACGCACTTCCCTCCGCTATTAAACTGGTGATCCATTGATGTCACTGAATGTGTCCTATCAAATAATCCAATCTTCTAGTCAGGTTGTGCCACAAATTTCTATTTTCTCTAATTTTATTCATTATCTCCTCATTAGTTACGTGACATAACAATCAAACCTTCTAATACCAATTATATACACTGAAGCGCCAAAGAAACAGGTATAGGCATGCACATTCAAATACAAAGATATGTAAACAGGCAGAATACTGCGCTGCGGTCGGTGACGCCTATGTAAGACAAGTGTCTGGCGCAGTTGTTAGGTCCGTTACTGCTGCTACAATGACAGGTTTTCGAGATTTACGTGAGTTTGAACGTGTGTTATAGTTGGCGCACGAGCGATGGGACACAGCATCTCCGAGCTAGCGGTGAAGTGGGAATTTTCCTGTACGACCAATTCAGTGTACGTGTACTGTGAACATCAAGAATCCGGTAAAACATCAGATCGCCGACATCGCTGCGGCCGGAAAAAGATCCTGCAAGAACGAGATCAAAAGACGGAAAAGAATCGTTCACCGTGAAAGAAGTGAAACTCTTCCGTAAATTGGTGCAGATTTCAGTGTTGGGACATCAACAAGTGTCAGCGTGCAAAAAATTCAACGAAAGATCATCGTGTGGGCTTTCTGAACCCATTCGTGCACCCTTGACGATTGAACGACACAAAGCTTTCCTCTTCGACTGGATCCGTCAACACCGGCGTTAGACTGCTGATGACTGGAAACATGTTGCCTGGTCGGACGAGTCTCGTTTCAAATTGTATCGAGCGGATGGACGTGTACGGGTATGGAGATAACCTCATGAATTCATGGACCCTGCATGTCAGCAGCGGACTGTTCAAGTCTCGCTTCAAATTG
This sequence comes from Schistocerca serialis cubense, assembly GCF_023864345.2. Lineage (NCBI taxonomy): Eukaryota > Metazoa > Arthropoda > Insecta > Orthoptera > Acrididae > Schistocerca > Schistocerca serialis. The sequence goes on from NC_064638.1 coordinate 75,807,470, forward strand.
TATCGAGCGGATGGACGTGTACGGGTATGGAGACAACCTCATGAATCTATGGACCCTACATGTCAGCAGGGGACTGCTCAAGCTGGTGGAGGCGTTTGCAGTTGCAGTGATATGGGACCCCTGTCTAGATACGACTCTGACAGGTGACACGTACGTAAACATCCTGTCTAATCACCTGCATCAATTCGCATCCATTGTGCATTCCGACGGACTTTGGCAATTCCAGCAGGACATTGAGACACCCCACACGTCCAGAATTGCTACAGAGTGGCTCCAGGAACATTCTTCTGAGTTTAAACACTTCCGCTGGCCACTAAACTCTTCAGACATGACCATTATTGAGCATATCTGGGATGCCTTACAACGTGCTGTTCAGAAGAGATCTCCGCCCCCTCGTACCCTAACGGATTTATGGACAGCGCTATAGGATTCATGATATCAATTCCCTCCAGCACTAATTCAGGGATTAGTCAAGTCCATGCCACGTCGTGTTGTGGCACTTCTGCGTGCTCGCGGGGGCCCTACACGATACGAGGCAGGTGTACCAGTTTCTTTGGCTCTTCAGTGTAGATTATACAAAAGCAGTAAGACAGGCTAACAACAAAATCCAATAAATTCATTGTCTTTGAAACTAATGGAAGATTAGGGTCTTACATCCTGTCGTCGACGATTTTATTAGAGGAAGAATGGGGTAGGAAATCGGCTGTGTCGTATTTAAAGTAACCACCCAGGCATTCGCCTTAGTCGATACAGAAAAACACGGAAAAATAAATGTGGATGTGTAGATGGAAATTTAATATGTGGTCTTACCGAATAGAGTCTTTTGCCCTGCCTGGCCACTATGACATCTCCTGTCGTCACTTTCTTTTGTACGATTGTTTGCAAAGTGATTTTGTACTCTTGTGTGGCAGTTGTAATCAGGGTCAAAGATACTTTCCTGGTTGCCACGAGAGTTGCATATTTGTCACCTCCTACCTCTTTTCTCTCACTGTCACAACCATTTCCTTCTGGTCTCGTTATTTATTGACTGTCGTCATGGTACTGACGACAACAACAACTCCAAGGAGACCGGGCTTATGATGCAACTTGCGATCACGTGAGTTATGATTAAATAGCCGGCTGACAGCTGAATGCACACCTGTACAACATGCTGCAGTATCATTTGCTTCTGGCATCAATGCCAAGTCAACGAATCACTCATACTCCAAGGGTCTTCGGTTCATAGGTGATAGTAAATTTCATTCAGGGTAATAAATATCAGACGGCTGCTGATTTGGTGAACAGTAACGATGAGCCAGCAAGCTGCATATAGTGACTAGCGCTGAGGTAAGGAATCTCTTCACACTTCCTGACAGGGTTTGCTTGTAACTAGCGCAACGCAAGCATCCTGTTACATGTTTCGAACAGTAACCGCTCGAACCCAGCAAAACTGAGGCTTTCCTGGCCTTTGTCACGTACTAAGATAGTGATCAGTACATGTTGAATCTCTGCACGTGTCTGTACTGTACAAGCTACTCTTCGACCTCGTTGACTGTGGTCATTCTGCAGTGTGAAATAAGGCTACGATTTAAGGTAGATATGTTGTTGAAGTAACTATAATTTGTGTTAATAAAAAAATAGATGCTTCAGTTCGTGTATTAAGAAAAAATAGCAGTATTAGAGCGAAACATGACATATTGAAATGAAGAAGTTATTTCGCTCAATTCAGAGGTACAGACTGTGCTGATCATCATACGCAAGATTTCGGAACATAGCTTTAATTTATCCCAACGATCGCTGCATGTAGACTTGTATGGAATTCATTTCAAGTAGCGATGCGGGCGGATCTTTCTAATGGAGTCTCGAGACGTAACAAATGCTTCCAAGTGAGGTCGTACAGGGGGAAAAAGGGGAAGGACTTTATTTCCAGAAGGCAAACTGACGATACTTTGATACGCTCACATGACTCAAAGGCACCTAAATAAAGCGGGACATAGTAACTGACAAACAATATACACTTAGATCTACTTCTGTAGTTGGAGGGGTGCACACGCATAATCACAAGAGAGGTGCCGCAGTGGTTAAACAACTGGACTCTATTCCGGACGGACTGGAACCAAATCCTTGTCCGGTCATCTAAATTTAAATTTTCTGTGGTTTCCGTAAATCGCTTAAACGGTTAAGAAAACCGTTTAAGCGAAAAGGATATCATCTAATGCGTCCCCTGTCCTTCTCAAATTCGAGTTTATGCTCCGTATCTGATGATAACGCCGACGATGAGAAGTTAAGCTCCAATTTTCCCTCCTCTTTGAGACTAACCAGCAAAGAGAAAGCGGTTGTTTTCACACGTTTGTAATAGCAGATTACTTATCCTTTAATTTTATGATGTTTTACCATACTATCACAGACTATCAGAGGCAGAATCCAACAACTCTTTGATATCTTCCGTTAGTTACAGCACTTGTGAGAATACTTTTCCTTGAATCCAACTCCTGGAAATTATTTTGTCAAGAATTTATGTATCATTTTAATTGATCACTGGCTAACATACACCTCGCAGTTAAATTGGGAACATTTATTTTCCTTACGTAATTAATTTCTCTCCAGTCTGCTATAACCTGTATAATTCTAAGCTACTATTTAGACTGGCGAAATTCAAGATTCTATGGAGCTTTTCGGCAGCCCGGGCAACAATATCTCTCCCCAACCCCTCTCACCCCCTCCCCTCCCCTTCAGTGGATCTATTAAGTATTCGGTAGTGTCTAGTCCCCTCCTTAACACCACGTGGCTAGTACTGGCTGAGACAACGACAACCTGACCGATGTAAAAAAACGTATATTTTTATGACGCTGTTGGGGGCAGTTCCTATGCGAGACTAACTGCTTGTCAAAACTCATGCATGAACCATTTGTAAATACACCACATCAAAAAAAGTTTTGCATCATCCCGGTCCCCAGAACTCCTGAAGATAGACGTTAACTGTAGATATTGTATCACAGACACAGTCCCTTTGACTGTTCAGAGATGCTACTAAACACGCCCAAAGATGTCAACAACAATGCATGAGCAGCGCCTATTAGACGGAGGGGGTCCGACAGCCGATCAGTTCCAGTCATTCCACCAGGAAGGAGGTACATGGCTCGTGTCGTCTGTAGTTCAACCATGCCTAGATGGTCAGTACCGCGGTTCGATCGGGTCCACACTGTTACTTTGTGCCAGGAAGGGCTCTCAACAAGGGAAGTGTGCAGGCGTCTCTGAGTGAACCAAAGCGATGTTGTTTGGACATGGAAGAGATACAGAGAGACAGGAACTGTCGATGACGTGCCTGGCTCAGGCCACCCAAGGGCTACTACTGCAGTGGATGATCACTACCTACGGACTATGGCTCAGAGGAACCCTGACAACATCGCCACCACGTTGAATAATGCTTTTCGTGCAGCCACAGAACGTCGCGTTACGACTCAAACTGTGCGCAATGGGCTGCATGATGCGCTACTTCACTCCCGGCGTCCATGGCGAGGTCCACGAGACCATGCAGCGCGGTACAGATGGGCCCAACAACATGCCGAATGCACCGCACAGTATTGGCATCACATTCTCTTCACCGATGAGTGTCGCATATGCCTTCAACCATATAATCGTCGGAGACATGTTTGGAGGCAACCTGGTCAGGCTGAACGCCATAGACACACTGTCCAGCGAGTGCAGTAAGGTGAAGGTTCCCTGCTGTTTTGGGATGGCAGTATGTGGGGCCGACGTACGCTGCTGGTGGTCATGGAAGTCGCCGTAACGGCTTTACTATACGTGAATGTCATCCTCTGACAAATAGTGCAACCATTTCGGCAGCATATTGGCGAGGCATTCGTCTTCATGGACGACAATTCGCGCCCCAATCTTGCACACCTTGTGAGTGACTTCCTTCAGGATAATAATATCGCTCGACTAGAGTAGCCAGCATGTTCTCCAGACATGAACTCTATCGAATATACCTGGGATAAATTGAAAAGGGCTGTTTATTGACTACTCTGACGGATATACGACGAATTGCCGTTGAGGATTGGGACAATTTGGACCAACAGTGCCTTGATGAACTTGTGGATAGCATGCCACGACGAATACAGGCATGAATCAGTGCAAGAGGACGTGCTACTGGGTATTAGAGGTACTGTTGTGTACAGCAATCTGGAGCACCACCTCTGAAGGTCTCGCTGTATGGTGGTACATATTGCAATGTGTGGTTTTCATGAGCGATAAAAAGGGTGGAAATGATGTTTATGTTATCTCTGTTCCAGTTTTCTGCACAGGTTCCGGAACTCTCTGAACCGAGGTGATGCAAAACATTTTTTTAAGTATGTAAATCGTTGTTTTGGACATTATCGAATGTAAATGACTCTAATAAATTCGGTTCATGAATGATTTATTTGGTCAGCAAGAGAAGGTTACAGTACACTAGTGTCACACATTACGCTCTTTACTGAAAGAGTAAACTTTCAGTATATGGAACATGTCTTCACAGATGAGTTCAGAAACGCTCCCTTGGTCACATATCAGGTAAGAACAACAGCGATAAAATTAGAATGATTGAAGGCACACAGACAATTGCACTATCCAACTTGCGCTGGAATATTGCTACGGGTGCGAAATCACAACAGCCCTTTATCTGTCAAAATAATTTTCAGGCAAGGCATTGCGAACAACATTCCACGAATCCCTGTCTCCGGAACCAGTTTTCATTACATGACTTACCAATTTTACAGGGTGGGACAAATAAAAGTGACTTGGGGAACAGAGTTCCAGGTACGTTGAAAGTGACCATCATTCATCTCTTGGCACTTTTGAGGGGATCGAAGCTGGACAGCTGGAATTGCTGCAGTCACATCCGTAATGTTCTGCTGCAGTTCTTTAAGATTATGAGGGTTACTGCGATACACCTTAGACTTGAGGGCTCCCCACACAAAATAACCGCACACTGAATGATTAGGTGATCTAGGTGGCCAACTAAAGCTGCGACCAGACCGACCTCTGCAAACAACTCTTTCAGGCGTGAAGACTGTGTAAATGTGGTCCAAGTTTCCCCCGGCAGTAGGGGCAGTTCCTCCTTCCTGTTGGAAGTAACTACGTCTTTTCCTTCTCCTTAATGCTGCCACAAATTCACATCCAACCGTATCCACTCCACTTTTATTTGCCCCACCCTGTATTACAGGCAAGTTGAAGTCTTTTCTACTGCAATAACATGATCAGGAAATTTTAGCGTGATGTTCTCCAAGTTTTCTCTGAAGCGCTCTGCCACTACAGTTTCTTAGGCAGGTAGTCTATAAAAGCATACGATTACCATGTTTGACCCAACTTTGATGCTTAGCTTCACATGAAATATGTCACATTTTGAATGTGTTCAAATGGCTCTGAGCACTATGGGACTTAACAGCTGCGGTCATCAGTCCCCTAGAACTTAGAACTACTTAAACCTAACTAACCTAAGGACATCATACACATCCATGCCCGAGGCAGGATTCGAACCTGCGACCGTAGCAGTCGCGCGTTTGAATGTGTAATAACATCACTAGATACTATAGAATTTTTTTACGGAAATAAAAAAGACGCCGCCATTGGCTTCTAGCCTATCCCTGCTATATACAGGGTGATTAAAAAAGAATACCACAACTTTAAAAATGTGTATTTAATGAAAGAAACATAATATAACCTTCTGTTATACATCATTACAAAGAGTATTTAAAAAGGTTTTTTTTCACTCAAAAACAAGTTCAGAGATGTTTAATATGCCCCCCCCCCCCAGACACTCGAGCAATATCAACCCGATACTCCAACTCGTTCCACACTCTCTGTAGCATATCAGGCGTAACAGTTTGGATAGCTGCTGTTATTTCTCGTTTCAAATCATCAATGGTGGCTGGGAGAGGTGGCCGAAACACCATATCCTTAACATACCCCCATAAGAAAAATTCGCAGGGGGTAAGATCAGGGCTTCTTGGAGGCCAGTGATGAAGTGCTCTGTCACGGGCTGCCTGGCGGCTGATCCATCGCCTCGGGTAGTTGATGTTCAGGTAGTTTCATAACTAACCTTTTTCGTAGGACTCTCCATACAGTTGATTGTGGAATTTGCAGCTCTCTGCTAGCTCTGCGAGTCGATTTTCCTGGGCTGCGAACAAATGCTTGCTGGATGCGTGCTACATTTTCATCACTCGTTCTCGGCCGTCCAGAACTTTTCCCTTTGCACAAACACCCATTCTCTGTAACTGTTTATACCAACGTTTAAAACACCACCTATCAGGAGGTTTAACACCATACTTCGTTCGAAATGCACGCTGAACAACTGTCGTCGATTCACTTCTGCCGTACTCAATAACACAAAAAGCTTTCTGTTGAGCGGTCGCCATCTTAGCATCAACTGACGCTGACGCCTAGTCAACAGCGCCTCAAGCGAACAAATGTACAACTAAATGAAACTTTATAGCTCCCTTAATTCGCCGACAGATAGTGCTTAGCTCTGCTTTTTGTCGTTGCAGAGTTTTAAATTCCTAAAGTTGTGATATTCTTTTTGAATCACCCTGTATATTCCAGTCTGAATTTAGGATTTCATTTCCGGTTCCAGCGAGCTTTCTGTTCCTAATACTAAGTAGCTTTTTTACTTGTATTAACTGATGCTAATTCTCGGACCTTAGCAAGGGCGATCGGGCAGTTTACTAACGCCACATTAACACTCCCCCTTTCCGATCAGCAAGGATGAACGTTCTCCTCTGAGAGTGACGTAGCTGACCTATCTCAGATTTCTGCAGACAGTTCATCGTTGTCCCTATGCTCCTCTAACCTAAAAACTCTCCTTGTACACGCCGCCACACATACTCTGCTTCCTTCGTTAGTGACATATTGAAGGGTGATTTACAATTTTCCACGATAGCGGTCGAGAAATTCGCATCTGAGATCGTCGAAGAATCTTTTGGGCCTCTGGTTTGTTCAACTCGGTTCTAAACTAGAGGTCTGGGATCGTTTCTGGATACAACGCTGCAAATAGTGAGCCGTGCTTGCATTCATCAGTCGAACCAACCATTGAAAGGAATCAAGCATGGTCTCACATCTCAGCTGGCGAGTATTACTCGTGCTGACATCACCGATGATTTGCATCCGGTTGCACATAGTGTTCTTAACAGCCGCCAGCACGGCCTTCTTCTCATCTGGGACGAGATCTCCCGGTAACATACGCAGTACACAGTGACTATTTCTTTTTACCGATCTGCCTGCTACCGCACAGAGGGGCTCCATTACCGCCTAACGTTGGAGATGACAGTGATCAGCATACCCACATGCTGCACCCGACCAAACTTGACAGACAAATCCCGTTCTGGACCAGCTATGTCATCATTAAAAGGCAGTGCGTCACAACTGTTGCGGGTGTAAGCGGAGAGCCGTGCGGCCAGTTTCCACATTCGCCTTCGGTCCAGAGATATGCAATACTACTACTATCCCCACTCAACCTGAAACCATCGGGTCAGACGTTACGCATCTGGAGACGCAGTAATCACAGGTTTTCAAGGCGATTCTAACAGCACCATAGGTGTCGCAACTTTCGGCACTGGTTCCCTAGGTTCAAGGCCTGTTCAAGGCCCAAGCTAATGCAAGTGGCTGCGTGGATCGTTTTCTAACTGTCTGCGTAGAGTTCGTCTGAGACAGGATGTGGGTACCAGCCCGGTATTTACCTAGTTGGATGTGGGTGACAAAAAAAATTCCAGGCTTGCTGGCTTACCTACCAGCCGTCGTCGTTCATCTACGAGGTGGATTCGATCCGAGGCAGATTCGCTGCCGGCCGCAGTGGCCGAGTGGTTCTAGGCGCTTCAGTCCGGAACCGTGTGACCGCTACGGTCGGAGGTTCGAATCCTCCCTCGGGCATGAATGTGTGTGCTGTTCTTAGATTAGTTAGGTTTAAGTAGTTCTAAGTTCTAGGGAACTGATGACCTCAGATGTTAAGTCCCATAGTGCTCAGAGCCATTTGCACCATTTTTGAGCAGATTCGCTTCCTGAATTCCTGAAGCAGCACCTTAACGCGCTCGGTTATCCGGGCGGTGTCAGAGAAAACTTGGAGAATATCACGGGTACAGAACTACAGAACTAGATTCATGTAACGAAAACTCACACTGGAGGCGGGGATTTGTTTAAGATTGTACTGAATCTCTTGTCTGAAAATATTCCGAGTAGAGAATGGGCTGATGTGATTTAGCGCATACCGTGTATAGGCGACAAATTGTAATATCAATAAACAGTGTGTATCGTAATTAGTAGCGAAAACTGACACGGGTGAATGTGTACAATGACAGAAGCAAAGCCGTTCCAGTAATCGTACTTCTGCAAACAGAGTAGAAGTAATTGAGACTGTGTGGTTAGCAGCGTCAATGCTTTCAGTTTCAAATATTGTCATCGTCAGTACTCGTATGAATGTGTTTAAAATATAAACTTTTCTATTAAATCCTCATCTAACTAGGCTCTAATTCCTCTCAATATTTCCCTCAGCAAGAAATAATATACTACTTTGCACGTTAGATGTTACAATTTACTGGTGAGTTTTCCTCACATGTAACATACAAGTTACCCACTTTAACAGTGTCTTATGCTTCACAATTCAACATAAAATTAGATTATATTTTTCGTATGTCTTATGCTTCACAATTCACCATAAAATTAGATTATATTTTTCGTATTTCTATCCCATTTTTTTCATGGAAGGTGAATATTTGTAAATTATAGAATTAAAAAGTCCCATTATTAAACTAGAAAGATGACAGAAATTTCATATTTTCACTCTTTCGTTTCAGTTTAATGCAAATTTTATTGACGCTAAAATAGCGCAATAGGTCTAGTTTTTCCTGCTTTCATTAAAAACTTTTTAAGATCTCAGGAACTACTTAAGATGAGATAAAGTGTGTCTTTTTTTATATTTAGCACTGGTACAAGATTCGGAAATTCATTTCTGTTACAGAGGAATGTCAATGTAGTTGTTATCTGAGAAGAAAAACCAAACCATTTCCACGACCACTACACACAGATTTATTTTTACATGTCTTACCAAGAGCCCAAGCAAAGGCAGTTAATGTGTGGAAGTGTCAAATGATGGCTCGCTTGAGAGGAAAAATATTCTCCACCCGGTCCTGTCTACGTCGCTACAGCTTAGGAGAAGCGCTGATCTTTTCTACGTGTCAAGTCTCAGTTTTCTTTGTCTCTGTAGAGGATGTCCCGAACCTTTAGTCCCAAAATTACACAGATGCTAGGCTAGCAGCTAGAGGACATTAAACTGCATATTTTGAAGAACCAATCCCCAATACTATTCAATGCATTGAGCAGGCAGTTAAGGAAATCTGCTTTTGGCACAGTCCGCCGTCTCCCTGCGCGTTCGTCTGTTGAGAGGACCCATCATCTCACAGACGCCCAAAATGGGTTTGAAATGTTGTTTGATATGGTTGTTGCCTGTGAGCGTGCTTGCTTTGGTACAGCCATGCTACCTCTCGACCGTTTCCACAAACACCATCTCGGCTTGTTCCCGACATGAATACCGGACCATTCTGCTGCCTACAGAACACTGCGTTAGTCACATAGCCTACAATACACAAGGAACACACGGCATGTGGTCAGAGGAACTGTCATTCATCATCGCCATCTACCGAGTAAAAGTTGCATTTTTTTTTCCTTTATTGGATTTCGATTCCCCCGAAGGGGGCGGGCTGGCAGCAGCTTAGTACGCTGCTCTTCAGCCTACACAATTTTTAAAACATAAGAAGATAAGAAACAATAAAAGCAGGCGATAAAACGGTGACGTAAATTGTAAAACGGTGGAAGATTGTGGAAAGTTAAAACATAAAACAAATGGTGGGCGATGATAATAAAATACACAGGAAGCAGACAGAGAAAATAGTAGGCAGACAATTAAAAAAACATGGCGATAATCTGGTTTCTGATCGCAAGAGAATAAAAATCACACACAGCGACAGTGTGATATCTGTGTGCAACACTTCGGAAAAGACGCACAACACTTAACAGTCACTGGAAACACTGCACTAAAAAGGCGGCACGAAGATGACACACCACAGGCAAGGGCAGAGGGGCGGGGGGGGGGGGACCTGGACAGACGAGGGGGGAAAAAAGGGGGGAGAAGAGGAAAAACGAAATGGGGGGACAGACGGAGGGAGAGGACTCTGAAGGGGGGAGCAGGGCACATGCGAGAGGGAATGGGGAAAGGCAGAGGAAGGAATTGCAAAAGGACTCGGGGGAGAGAAGGGAGGCTGAGAGAGGGTAGGTGGGTAAAAAACAGGATTGGAGGGGGGAGGAGGGAACCCGGGAATAGGACAGAGGAAAGGAGGGGGAGGTGAGGATCAGAGTTGATAGGAGGGATAAATGGAGGGAGAGAGCATATCATCCAGAAGGGGGAGTTGACAGAAGCCACCTTCGCAAAGGAGATGAAGGGTATAGAGATGGAGGATAGGGAGCAGATGGGGGAAAGGGATCAGGTCGTAGATGATCCGCATGCGGGTTGGGAGGCGTATACGGAAGGCGAGGTGGAGTGCATGGTGCTCGAGGATCTGGAGGGACTTATAAAATTTGGGGGGGGGGGGGGGGTGATATCCAGGCAGGACTGACATAACAGAGGATGGGACAGATTAAGGATTTGTAGGTGTCGAGGATGGTATAGGGGTTCAATCCCCATGTCCGGCCAGAGAGAAGTTTGAGGAGCTGGAGGTGGTTGTGGGCTTTGGATTGGATAGAGTGGACATAACGGATCCAGATGAGGTGACAGTCAATGGTGAGGCCAAGGTAGGTGAGGGTGGGGGTGGGGAACGATGCATTTCCGGACACATGTTCATAATACCGTTCTTCCTCCATTTCCAATCAGGACTCAGTCCCTGCAGTCCCTGCATGTATGCCTATCTTGAACTGTCTCTTCTAGACTGCAGTTAGGGCACATGGACACTCAGCATAGACCTATTTAGTAAAGTTCACTCTTAGCAGTGATTTTCCAGTGAACCACATTATGTCTCTGTGGACGCAGTTGAAATGTTTAGCTGATTGTACAAGTTTTTCCACATTTTTCTTCCAATTTAGAGGTTCTTTACCCTTTTTATTTCACACCTGTGCTTTCATTGTAATTAGCTCCACAGCCTTCATATCCTGATAATTCTATCTATAGGTTTCTTCGCGTAGCTTTTCTCTACAAACAAACGTTCGGAAGTGTTGCACTTTGCTGCTAACTGGAATTCCTCCACTTTCTGGTTGTATTACGCTTGGTATGCATCTAGTCAGGCTTGGCTTCCTCACATTCCGGTGTACGAACGTATTGCGAAGTAAAGAGACCATGTGTTCCACTGTGTTGTCTACTATCTATTCAGGCACAATCCACGGCCCACCCTCCAGCTTCATTAGGTCGTGTTCTGGGTTCGTCTCCCGCCCTACGCACCATTTTAATCTACCAGGAAGTTTCAAAACAGTGGACACTCCGCTTAGGAGCAGAGCGAAAGAATGATTCATATTTCTGTCCCACTATGGAAATCATATTTACGTACAAGCTTCTCCCTGAAACGATCTGCGTCGTGGGCAAGTTTCTGGCAATAAGACAGGCACTCAGATACGACTACATATAGCATGATACCAGCTATATTCGATAATAATATTCGCGCAGCGCTGTCTAAAAAGGACATCACTCGTGAAACTTGGAAAGGCAATCTGTCTTTGATGTACGGCACAGAAACTATTTTATCAGTGTATCAAAATGGCTCTACGCACTATGGGACTTAACATCTGATGGCATCAGTCCCCTAGACTTAGAACTACTTAAACCTAACTAACCTAAGGACACCACACACATCCCTGCCCGACGCAGGATTCGAACCTGCGACCGTAGCAGCAGCGCGGTTCCTGACTGAAGCGCCTAGAACCGCTCGGCCACAGCAGCCGGCTACCAGCGTATCGAACAATACAAAAGAATCAACTTCTGTGGGGAAAAGGGCATTCCGGCATCATAGATAATGAGACAGGTGACCAATCAGCAAAGAGTTGTATCAAGAAACTGATACGTTTCTTCGTTCGTCTACCTTATACGCTACCTGATCAAAAATATCCGGACACCTATTAGTGGACATTAGTACGGGTCGTGTCCACTCCTTGCCTTTGTGATGGCTTGAACTCTGCTGGGGACACTTTCAGTGCTACCTGATCAAAAATATCCGGACACCTATTAGTGGACATTACTATGGGTTGCGTCCACTCCTCGCCTTTGTGATGGCTTGAACTCTGCTGGGGACACTTTCAGTGCGGTGTCAGAATGACTGTAGAGAAATGGTGACCCACCTCAAGAGTCGAAACCAGTAAAGATTTTGATGTTGGATGTTGGAATGTGGTGCGACGGTGGAACTTAACCCAGAGGTGTTCCAATGGGCTCAGATCGGGGCTCTTGACAGGGCAATCCATTTCAGGATTTTTACTGCCCAAGAACCACTGCCTCACACTTCTTCCTTTATGACAGGATACACTGCCATCCTGGTGCGAATCATCGTTCCCGAATTCTTCCTTTGCAGTACTCAGTACACAATGCCGTAAAAGTCTTCAAATCCTTCCGCTTTTAGTGCTTTCTTCCGCGTAATAAGGTGACCACTGCCTAAACACGAAAAACAGCCCATATTGTAACCCTCCGAACTCCACTGTTGGCATTATACATGGTAGTAGATAATGGTCTAAGGGCATTCGCATGCATATACTTCCCTCTGATTGTCACAGGGTACAGAGTAATTAATCATTCAAAATCACTCGTCAGTCATCCACAGTCCACTGGCGTCTTTTTTCCCTACACACATTGTGCTAGCTGGACTGCTGGTAGCACTTTGATACTCACGAGTGATTCCTTTCAGTGATTTCTAAAACTACTGTCCGCAATGCTCTAGTGTCCCTCTCCGTCAGTACATGATGTCTGGCTGACGCTGTTTTAGCTGTGGTTGTTCTTTCGCGTTTCCACTTCACAGTCGCATCACCAAAAATCGACCTGGGCAGCTTCAGAAGAGTTGAAATGTCCCTAACGGATCTGTCACTCATGTGACGTCGAATGAATAGTCCACGTTCGAAATCACTATCTGCTGTTTCTTCACTAACAACACAGTACCCCCTGCTTCCTTTTACACTGGCAGCTTCGCTTCTCGTGATATTTAGTGGCCATTTCCGCATTACATATTGTTGTTGTTGTGGTCTTCAGTCCAGAGACTGGTTTGATGCAGCTCTCCATGCTACTCTACCCTGTGCAAGCTTCTTCATCTCCCAGTACCTACTGCAACCTACATCCTTCTGAATCTGTTTAGTGTATTCATCTCTTGGTCTCCCTCTACGATTTTTACACTCCGCGCTGCCCTCCAGTACTAAATTGGTGATCCCTTGATGCCTCAGAATATGTCCTACCAACCGATCCCTTCTTCTAGTCAAGTTATGCCACAAATTTCACATCTATCCAATTCTATTCAATACCTCCTCATTAGTTATACGATCTACCCATCTAACCTTCAGCATTCTTCTGTAGCACCACATTTCGAAAGCTTCTATTCTCTTTCTGTCTAAACTATTTATCGTCCACGTTTCACTTCCATACATGGCTACACTCCACACAAATACTTTCAAAAACGACTTCCTGACACTTAAATCTATACTTGATGTTAACAAATTTCTCTTCTTCAGAAATGCTTTCCTTGCCATTGCCAGTCTACATTTCACATCCTCTCTACTTCGACCATCATCAGTTATTTTGCTCCCCAAATAGCAAAACTCCGTTACTACTTTAAGTGTCTCTTTTCCTAATCTAATTCTATCAGCATCACTCGACTTAATTCGACTACATTCCATTATCCTTGTTTTGCTTTTCTTGATGTTCATCTTATATCCTCCTTTCAAGACACTGTCCATTCCGTTCAGCTGCTCTTCCATGTCCTTTGCTGTCTCTGACAGAATTACAATGTCATCGGCGAACCTCAAAGTTTTTACTTCTTCTCCATGGATTTAATTCCTACACCGAATTTTTTCTTTTGTTTCCTTTACTGCTTGCTCAATATACAGATTGAATAACATGGGGGAGAGGCTACAATCCTGTCTCACTCCCTTCCCAACCACTGCTTCCCTTTCATGCCCCTCGACTCTTATAACTGCCATCTAGTTTCTGTACAAATTGTAAATAGCCTTTCGCTCCCTGTATTTCACCCCTGCCACCTTTAGAATTTGAAAGAGAGTATTCCAGTCAACATTGTCAAAAGCTTTCTCTAAGACTACAAATGCTAGAAACGTAGGTTTGCCTTTCCTTAATCTATTTTCTAAGATAAGTCGTAGGGTCAGTATTGCCTCACGTGTTCCAACATTTCTACGGAATCCAAACTGATCTTCCCCGAGGTCGGCTTCTACCAGTTTTTCCATTCGTCTGTATAGAATTCGCGTTAGTATTTTGCAGCCGTGGCTTATTAAACTGATAGTTCGGTAATTTTCACATCTGTCAACCCCTGCTTTCTTCGGGATTGGAATTATTATATTCGTTTTGAAGTCTGAGGGCATTTCGCCTGTCTCAAACGTCTTGCTCACCAGATGGTAGAGTTTTGTCAGGGCTGGCTCTCCCAAGGCTATCAGTAGTTCTAACGCAATGCTGTCTACTCCCGGGGCCTTGTTTCGACTTAGGTCTTTCAGTGCTCTGTCAAACTCTTCACGCAGTATCATATCTCCCATTTCATCTTCATCTACATCCTCTTCCATTTCCATAATATTGTCCTCAAGAACATCGCCGTTGTATAGACCCTCTATGTACTTCTTCCATCTTCCTGCTTACCCTTCTTTTATTATATAATTAATGTTCGGATACTTTTAATCAGATGGTGCACGGGCTTTATGGGTACTGTAACGAAAGGGGAATTTGATGAATGCTACCAATTTGGGAATCTTCTCACATGACGGGACAACAGAACTTTGCAGGGATTCAACTACTCTTTCCAAGAAGAACATGATACTCAAAGTCAAAACTGTTACGACACCATGCAATACCACTAATGAGAGTGCGAAATGGACACGGGTATTATCTTGCACGTACCGTATTGCGAAGATCAGCCGTCACAACTGGCGGATCTAAATCACCTATTGCTTGGGTGTTACCGATAAGCCAGTTAGCTGGTCACACTCTATGAGGCAGTCGTCGAACTGCGACCTTCTCTTCCTGCAAGTGTCACGAAGCATGTCCGACAGCCAGAGATCCATGTGCACTTCCCAGGACATTTTAAAGAGGCGCACACATATCTCTGAATCCCAGAATGTGATGTTATCGAGCCACAGCAGGCGTCTCACGTGATTGACTCCACAGGTGCACACCAACAGCTGATGCCAGAGGAAGAAACCGTGCTATTTTTTCACAGTCTTAACTGCTACCCGCATTAATTATTTATATTCGATGATGATCTCCACAAAACGTCCACCGACTCAAATACGGTTGTCCTCAGCATAACATCGTTATAACGAGGATGAGTGTGCGCTGATATGAAACTTCCTGGCAGATTAAAACTGTAAAACGGACCGAGACTCGAACTCGGGGCCTTTGCCTTTCGCGGACAAGTGATCTGCCAACCGAGCTACCCAAGTACGACTCACGCCCCATCCTCACAGTTTTACTTCTGCCAGTCCCTCGTCTCATACATTCCAAACCTTACAGAAGCTCTCCTGCGAAGCTAAGCCATGTCTCCGCAACATCCTTTCTTTCAGGAGTGCTAGTTCTGCGAGGTTCGCAAGAGAGCTTCAGTAAAGTTTCGAAGTTAGGATACGAGGTACTGGCAGAAGTAAAGCTGTGAGGACGGGGAGTGAGTCGTGCTTGGGTAGCTCAGTTAATGGACTTTTCTACTGGCACGGTAGCTCAGCGTGTTCGGTCAGAGGGCTCCGTGCTCTCTGTAATTAAAAAAAAAAAAAACTGAGTCAAGGAGTCAACGATCAACTTGAAAGGATGTCTTGTGACGTACGCCCAGACCAAACGGAACGAACTATATCGAACAAAATGAAAAAAAAGTTGGTAGACAACTTGCCCGCGAAAGGCAAAGGCCCCGAGCTAGAGTCTCGGTCCGGCACACAGTTTTAATCTGCCAGCAAGTTTCATCGTTATAACGCATAAAAATTAAGATTTTTCGAAACTTCACTGTAAACATAACAAGGAAATATGTAATTTGTAAAGTTATTAAATAACAATGTACGTGGCTCAATAGCTGGGAAGCTAGCGCCAAATAAATACAATAAAAATGGTTGGAAATTGTGTAGTAATGAGGAGAACTACCAAAAATATGCAGAAAATATCGGAAGTAATAGGAAAGCAAAGGTTAATATCCTTTGGACATCTCTACCAAATAAATGAGAACAGGCTAACGAATCAAATATTCCTGTATTTCTGGATAAAAGAAATCAACAGTAGTACGGATTGCATAAATAAGAAAATAACTAGAAAGGAACAACATCAAATAATGGAAAATAACAGAATGAAACCTTTTTATGAATAAAAAACTAAATTTAGAATGCTTTCAAGGCAGAAGAAATAAGAAATTGGGAAAAACATGGACAGAAGAAAGGAAAAGACTACATAGTGAGAATATGAAGGAGTTTTGGAAAACTGGTAAACAAAGATACGAAGATAAAAAAGATTTTTTGAGATCCGCATTTGGTAGTATTACTCAGTATAGGATCATTTACAATCACCATGATTTTGACTTCAAAGGTGTGCAAGAATCTGTCTGCATCTCACTATTAGCCTCGCCCCCCACCCCCCACCCCTCCTCCCCCCTCTTCCCCCCTCCCACTACAGACACAGAGAGATGGAGAGAAAGAGAGAGAGAGAGAGAGAGAGTGAGAGAGTGCTTCAGTGTCTCGCCCGCCCCATAACATTCTCCTTTCTACATTAACAGAAGGTCTCACTGATAGCCCCGGCGCCAAGTGAAACCGAGACAAAACACCAACATAAAATTCCCTTCCGTTTTCCGAAAAAATGTGGCTCAATATTTGTCGCTGACGCAGCTCCACGAGTTTCTGTTGTGACGCGACACCTCTGTGAGATAGGGCTGAGGTGCACGATAAGGCACAACGCGACGGCCTAAGTGAGGCACGAGAGAACCCTGAAGAGAAAGTGGAATGTCGCCACCGGTGCTCTCGCGGCTTTTGTGAAAGTCGCTCTGGAGAATACCGTGACCGGACGACAGTCACTGGGAATAACAAAGGAAAAGCTGGTCAAAATAAAAAGCCTTCGTTCGTACTTCAGCGAAATATTTAATTTAATTTCTATAATAATGAGTGAGATCACCCACGAGTTTAATTTTTTTTACAGTTGTCAACACCTTTGACCCACGACGACACAGATTCGGATTCATTTATTTTACGATGATTCCTGGTCCTGAGAAATGGCTCTGAGCACTATGGGACTCAACTGCTGAGGTCATTAGTCCCCTAGAACTTAGAACTAGTTAAACCTAACTAACCTAAGGACATCACAAACATCCATGCCCGAGGCAGGATTCGAACCTGCGACCGTAGCGGTCTTGCGGTTCCAGACTGCAGTGCCTTTAACCGAACGGCCACTTCGGCCGGCGGTCCTGAGAACCAAAGGTATCGAAGAAAGGTAATACGATTTATCCATATCTCTATTGTAGACCTCTGCGACTGAAATGTTCGATAAGCAATGACGTCATGGCTGTTAAAACTTTCTAGACATGCAACTTTATCGACTTTAGGTCCACGTACTAGAGCAACGGTGATCCAGCCATTACCGTGCTGATTGGCATCATTGTTGCTAAGGGTAAAGTTAAGAACTCCACCACAGAACACTGATGGACCATGCAGGATGACTTGTGCACCAACATAGGTGGACTTAGAAAATTTCTGATCGGTTGCCGAGAACCACCAAACGTACATCGAGAACCGGGAGCTCGTGTTTGCGCACGTGTTTCTCAATGCCGAACGACGTCAAGGAGGTGCATACACCAGGTTCTAAGGCCTTGGTTGGGACAATGAAGTACGGTAGTCGAGCTTGTGTTGCAGAGAAGTATCGGAACTGTACCCATTGTTCGGCGACGTGTTCCAGGACGTCGCCGTAGGGTCGGAGAGCAGTTCGAATATTCGTGGTGGTGGTGTGTTGGGGCTTTTGGGCGCTCAACATCGAGGTCATCAGCGCCCTGACACACATTTAAAAGAAACAAATGTGGACAGACCTAAGAAAACTAAAGCACACACTCAAACAAAGCAGGAAAAGAAGGAAAATGCTACCTAAGAAAGTAAAACTTAAGGAAAGGGGAAACATAGCAACAAGAATGCCACTGAAATTGTCACTGGCGGGCTACTTACATAGAATATGGGCGAGCTTGTCACACAGTGAGCAAATTAAAATCCTCTCCCTAAAATCTTTGTAAAAACATTTGACATGGCACAGAACTTTAAAACTTTAACCACATTCGTCCGAGTGTTGCCTAAAAGAGTTGGCAGGTCCGCTGGCAAGTCAGCCGTGGCCCGCTGGTCAGAAAATAAAACGCAATCCAAGAGAACGTGGCGCACAGTGACCTGGACGCCGCAAGCACCACACATTGGAGGGCCCTCTCGCCGGAGCAGGAAGCCATGCATCATAGGGCTGTGGCCTATTCGAAGCCGAGTGAGGAGAACCTCGTCCCGTCGACGGGGCTGAAAGGAAGTACACCACACACGCGTTGTGGGCTTGACTATACGGAGCTTATTGTCAGTCACTTCCAGCCACTCATCCTCCCACCGACGCATGACCCGTGAGCTCAACAGCGAGGTGAGTGCGTGCAAGGGGATAGCACACTGAGATACGTGTGGATCGAGACACGCCTCCTTGGCTGCGAGATCTGCCCTTTCATTCCCAGCAATGCCGACATGCCCTGGAACCCAGCAGAAAGTTACAACCTTCCCCAGTCGGTGTAGTCGGAGGAGGGCATCCTGGATGGTCTGGACAATTTTGTCTGCCGGATACAAACGTTGCAATGAGAGAAGGGCACTGAGTGAATCGGAACAGACAAGAAATTTAGGAGAGGAAGAATGTCTGATGTGCTCCAGTGCCCGCAAGATCGCAAACAATTCTGCATCAAAGACAGTAAAAGTCTGAGGCAGTCGGACCTTAAGGACACGATATGGAAAAACAACTGAGCAACCAACAGAATCCCCTTGTTTCGACCCATCCGTAAAAACAGCTACATAGTCGTGGTGCTCAGATAAAATGGCAGAAAATGCTGCATTAAAAACGGTGGCAGGAGTGCAATCTCTCTTGTACTGCAATAAATCTAAAATCACTCCGGGCCTCTTCAGTAACCAGGGTGGCAGGCGGTTAAAACCTTGGATTTGGGGTTGTACAGACTCCACACGGAGGGACTCTAGTACACGTTGCACACGGATCCCAAACGGCAACGTAGCCCGGGGACGGCGGGAAAAAAGGCGGTCCAGAGGTGGATGGGCAACAAGATGGTGAGCAGGCGATCTGGGAGCTGCAAGAAACTTACAAGCCTGGCGCACCAGCAGGAGCTGTCGGCGGATGGTAAGTGGGGGTTCGCCAGACTCAGCACAGAGGCTGGGTACGGGACTGGTCCGATAAGCACCCGTGGCCAGTCGCATCCCAGCATGGTGAACAGCGTCAAGGATCCGCAAATAAGCTGGCCTCGCTGACCCATATACTGTGCACCCATAGTCCAGCCGTGAACGCACAAAAGCTCCATTAAACTGTAGGAGACGCGCCCTGTCCGCGCCCCAAGACCTGTGGCTGAGGCACTTGAGGATGTTCAGTGCCTTCAGGGTTCTGGCTTTCAAATCACGTAGGTGTGGCAGCCATGACAACCTGGAGTCAAAAATTAGGCCCAGAAACCGCACTGTGTCTCTAAAATGTAGAACAGTATCCCCCATATGCAAGGCAGGCAAAGTAGAAAGATGACGAGAACGATTAAAATGAACACAAACACACTTTTCGGCAGAAAACCGAAAACCCGTCTTTGCAGCCCACTCCTCTAACCGCCGCACTGTTAGCTGCAACTGACGGCTCACGGTTGCAACACTGGAGGAGGAACAGAAAACAGCAAAGTCGTCCACAAATAAGAAGCACTGTACTGGACTCCTCACTGTAGACGTTATACTGTTGATGGCTATGGCAAAGAGGGTAACGCTTAAAACACTGCCCTGGGGGACACCGTTCTCTTGCTCAAAGCGATCAGACAGTGTGTTACCAACGCGGGTCCGAAAAAACCGCTGAGACAGGAAAGACCGAATGAAAATGGGGAGGCGGCCACGAAAGCCCCATTGATACATTTGTGCAAGAATACAGTGTCTCCAAGTAGTATCATATGCCTTACTGATATCAAAGAAGATACCGATACAGTGATGCTGACGGAGAAAAGCCTGCTGAATAGCTGCCTCTAGGAGGGTCAGGTTGTCGACCGTGGACCGAAATTTTCGGAATCCACACT
This sequence comes from Schistocerca serialis cubense, assembly GCF_023864345.2. Lineage (NCBI taxonomy): Eukaryota > Metazoa > Arthropoda > Insecta > Orthoptera > Acrididae > Schistocerca > Schistocerca serialis. The sequence continues at coordinate 75,827,935 of NC_064638.1, forward strand.
GAAAGCGGCTAAGGAGCTGTCTGGTCTCTAACAGCCAGACAAGACGCCGGTTAACCATCCGTTCCATGGTCTTTCTGACACAGCTTGTCAAGGCAATACTACGAATATTCGTATCGTTCGTACGCCGAGACCGGCGTGATCAACGGTAACCGTGCCCTACGTTACCGTTGGAATGACAGAAACGTTGTCCACGTTTGGTAATCTGTAGCACTGTGCCACACACAAATACGGTGCCACTAACTATAAAAACTAACTAAAACTAAACTTCCTCCAAACAGGCCTAACCGTACCGACCGGGCGTCGTGACATCCTCAGCCCACAGGCGTCAGTGGATGCGGATATGGAGGGGCATGTGGTCAACACACCACTCTCCTGGCCGTATGTCAGTTTACGAGACCGGAGCCGCTACTTCTCAATCAAGTAGCTCCTCAGTTTGCCTCACAAGGGCTGAGTGCACCACCCTTGTCGACAGCGGTCGGCAGACCGGATGGTTACCCATCCAAGTGCTAGCCAAACCCGACAGCGCTTAACTTCGGTGATCTGACGGGAACCGGTGTTACCACTGCGGCAAGGCCGTTGGCCTAGTACTATGGACAGTTGGATTCCAGTTACATCCTGTGATGGTATTTTAACGTCGTCGCAAAGAAACCGTTCTATGTCCAGCGCCTTTGGACGGGCAAAGTCTGGACAAAAGGTGAAACGCAAAGTCGTTTTGCGACAGCTGTGTACCATGTTGGTCTATAAGGAAGACGGCACTCTGCAGCGGCCGAAGTAAACACAACACGCGACACGTGCCTCGCTTGCGGAACGCTGGCGCGTGACTGCTCCGCAACACTGCCGGCGTCAGACCGAACTAAGAAGTAAATCCTCTATCAGGTCCTGAGAACCTCGCGATGTCTTCAGGCCACCGTGTCATCCTTTGCTACGCGGGTTACGCGGATGCAGTATAGAGGACCTTGGGTTCAGCACGCAGCCCCTCCGGTCGTTGTCGCCTTTCCAAACCTCGAAGCTGCTAATTATCATTCACGTACATCCTCAGATGGCTTTAAGTCGCCGAGTGGACCCCGTCCCTGTCCTCCCACCGAACAAAATACCTGGGAGCACCAGGAAATGAACCAGGGTCCCTGGCATTTCAAAAAATGGTTCAAATGGCTCTGAGCACTATGGGACTCAACTGCTGAGGTCATTAGTCCCCTAGAACTTAGAACTAGTTAAACCTAACTAACCTAAGGACATCACAAACATCCATGCCCGAGGCAGGATTCGAACCTGCGACCGTAGCGGTCTTGCGGTTCCAGTCTGCAGCGCCTTTAACCGCACGGCCACTTCGGCCGGCCCTGGCATTTCAGCCAGACATGCTGACCACTCAGCTAAGGAATCAGGCGATGAAGAAATAACAGTAAATAAATGTCGTTTCCAGCATGGCCATCGGAGTGATGTGCTGACCCTACCCAACTCCATACCGCACCAGATGACGGCATTGATTCAGGGTGACCCAGTGGTCGGTCGGTCCCGATTGGCCCGTCTCTGACCACAGTGGTGGAACTTCGCTTTGCTTTCCTTGTCAGCAAGACACGTTTATATACTCTTGTTTGTTTTCTAACATCATTTGCCCACCTTATATTACATGGTCGTCTCAGTTTTTGTTGTCTCGTAGAATCCAAAAAAGATCTTCGTTTCGCCCGGCTACGTATCCCGTCCACCTCGACTTCGGTTTCCTTACAGTAATAATTACGTCTTCCACTCCAGTCTGTCCATGCTACCTTTTTTACCCAGTGACTCCCAATAATTCCCCAGCACGTATCCTTGTCTCTCTTGCTCAGCAATCCTTAGTTTTTGAATGGGTGCCACATTAAAAGTCTATTTCTCACTACTATAAGTGTAACCTCCCCACCGCAATTTTTTATATAAGAAAATATAGCAATACTTAATAGAAATGGGAGCCAAGTGTAACCTCCCCACAAAAATTTTAAAAGAAAATAACGATACTAATTAGAAATGCTGATGGACATGGCTCTATGCGTAACCTGCCCACAATCAAATGTACTGACAATGGCAACAAATGTGAAATTCGCAATCTGACTCAATTATAAATCCTTCAAAAAATTAAAGTCCATTCAGTGACAAGAAAATTCAATTAAACCGAAATATCGGTCTTTGGCCCTGTGTAAAAACAATCAGAATTAAAGTCTTACCTCAGAATAAATGGATGTCACATATCTGCTCTTGTTGTTGCGCACCACTTGGAGGAACTACATTGCAAATAATAATATTCTCCTTTTTTTTTGTAATTCTAGTGAAATTTTTCTTCAAAAAGAAGTGGAATGAAATGGGAAGTGCAACGAGATCTTTAGTTCAAAAAAATTAAACTTTTGAGAAAATGCTTTTGAAATAAAAAATTATTATTGGGAGACTTGTTGGAGAATAATTACAATAAATAAAATTTTTCATTATCTAATGATTATATTAATTAACAGTATACCTTATTCCTCATCTTGACCATTGTTGCCGACCGCCTACATCACACAACCGCACTGGGCTGCTACTACTGACCGACCGCTCTGCATGACGACTACAGACTGAGTACTGCTCTCAACTAGACAGAGCTACAGACTCGCAACGACTGACTGACTGCTACTCTGCATAGCGACAACTAACTCGCAAAGACTACTACTGACTGAGAACCGCTCGCAACACTCGCGCGGTCAAGCGCATACTCTCTGGTCACAGATGCTACAATGCCTCGCCATCGCTGCTGCGTTACATACGTGTTTCATAACCCTCCACTCGGGGGGCAAAAATTTGGCAGCGATGGTGAGTCATTTGGACTTGCCAAGCGCGGCAAAATTTTTCTTTAATTAACAAAATCCTACAACTTACAGAATATTTAAATGTTGTGCACACGCACTAAGTACAAAATATATCAGACAAGGACAAAATGTGAATACTAAACATAGTAGCAAATCAGAAAAAAGTATATACAAACTTTTTTGACAGATAACAAAGTGCACAGGCACTGAAAAAATTCTTTAGCATATTCAGAACAAATAAACAGACTGGCAAAAAATATTATGTTGACAAGTGTACATGCACTGAAAAATGTCTTTAGCATTTTCACAACAAATAAACATAATGGCAAAAAAAAATTCATGTCCAAAGTGCACATGCACTGGAAAATGTCTTTAGTATTTTCACAACAAATAAACATAATGGCAAACATCATGTCGACCAGTGACATAAGTGTACTCACACTGGAGTTTAGCGAATCGAAAAATGTATAACCTATGAACATAAATGATGTTACCAAAAAAAAATTTTTTCTTTATGTGACAAGAATCAGGATAGGAAAGGGAAGGATTGCATCATGGTTGTAGCACTTTAGATTGCACACAGCTGCTCTGAAAGTCCATATCTTTCCACAGTAGTACAACACCAAGTGACACAACTTGAAGTTCTTTTCCCATCAGAATTTATCAGTGTAGCCAAGACACTGAACTGTCGTAGTAATGTTCCATGTTTTCATTTTGGCAGTACATTAGGTACACCAAACAGTGGGACCATAATAATGTCTTCATCGCTCATGGTGGTGGACAGCATGTCGTGTCAACACCACACTCTTACAAGGCACACCAACGTAGAATTAGTGCAAAACCAAATATAGTGCTCCATGATCACTGGGATAAACAGGACAAATGGACATTGCAGTAATTCAGGATAGTCAGCTTATGAGGTGAAGGACATCAAGTCACATAATATTGACAATTACAGTCTTCATTGATAGTTCGTGGCATTCATAGCCCAGTTATTGAACATTTCTGTACCAAGTATGTAGTATTAGAGAAAAATGTTCATTAATTGTTTTACATAGAATCAGTAGCCTTCTTTTCCTGGTTACAAAATATTATGAAATAATCGCATTCTTTTCAGTTACAGAGTATAATTAAGAATCATTAATCTTCTCCTAATTACAGTTAATTAATCATTTGTTTTTAATTAATCATTTGTCTAATTACAGTTAATTAATCATTTGTATAATTACAGTTAATTAATCATTTGTCGTTAATTAATCATTTGTCTAATTACAGTTAATTAATTAATCATTTGTCATTTCAATATACTAAGAATTATTAGCCTTAATTAATTACAAAGCATTATTAAACAGTACCATAGTTAATTAATTATGTGTCATTCCAATCTATTAAGAATCATTAGTCTTTTCCTAATTACAAACCATTATTAAACAATCACATTTATTTCCAATTACAAAGTATGAACATTGAAAACAAGAGTTAATTAATGGCATAATTAATAACAATTTCGTTGATTGACATTAATTATTGGCACTCAGTAGCCATCAAGTATTGAATAGAATAAAACATAGTTCATCATTCAGTATTATTCAGATCATTACAAAGTCATTATTAAAAATCAGTTAATTACAGTCAAATCATTAGTAATCACAGGCATTACAATAAACAGTGGCAGTTATTAGCTAGTGACAAAGCATTATTTTGAATATAGTCTCATTAAGAGGTCATTACTCGAGTGACATGCTATTCAGAGTTGATCAGTATTATTCAGAATTATCATAAACTAGTGACATTATGTGGGACTGGTAATACATTTTTTTTTGGTAGCAATGCATTGCGTTGGGATCGATAATTAATTGCTGAGGCATAATACTTTTTGCTTTTGACCTATTGCTGCAAATGAGGATAGGTAACGTCATTCGTCATGAGTCAGCTGTAGCAAGATTATGTAACAAGGCAGTACATGTGATCACATTTATAAATGATAAACAAATGGGTAAAAAAAATATAAAAATGCAAGTACTAGAACAGGTATAATAAGTAACAGGTTTAGTAAGTGTCATGAAAAACTTCTCCTGGAAAAAATACAAAAACGGATTATTGACCTGAAAGAAGAAACGCACACTATGCTGAAAAGTAGTGAACTTCGAATTAACAAGTAGTGAAATGTGTATAAAATGTGTTCCATAGCTGTCCATTCCAAAACTTTCCGTCATCCTACTATGCAATATAACACCTGCTGTCAAAGCAAACTGCAACAAATACTTAAATAACTACGTAGCATAAATACATTACTTCAACATTATCCTCATCTGTAAAGAAAAAAAAACTTCATTATCCATATCATCATAACTTCACCATTATCATCACCTGTAAAGAAAAACTTCATTATTCATAATACCATTTCCTTCATCATTATTCATCAGTATTCACTATCATCTGCAAAAAATCACTTCATTACTCATTACCTAACTATTCCTTATCTCTAGCATATTTCATCACTAAAAATAAGATGTGTAGTTCTCTCTGACAGCCTGCATCAATCACCTTGTATTCTGAAAGAAAAAATTAGTTAAGACTGCTATTCTGTGATGAGTATAGTATAGTCTTGTTAATGCTTGTTAATCCTGATCCCTTTACTCTTCCTCATAAAGTTATTGCATCTCCTTTCGTTTATTCCGTAGGTGAAATTCCCATTTATGTTAAATTTATTTCTTAGAATCATCATTCCTTTCTGAAATTGATGAACAAAGATTAATGTCTTGCATTTAAATCCTATACCCACTAAATAATGACTGGTTTATGGTGACACAATTAACCATACAGCATAACATGACAGAAAACGTAATATGTCCAAGACATTGACAGTGTTCGGATGCGAAAAAATGTACACAGAATAATACAATGCAGTAGCAAAAAAAATGTGAAACAGTCACGATGTTGAGATGTCATAAGGCAAAAAAAAATGTCAAAGTCGACTGGTGTGTGTTATATCTTAACTATTTCATAGTGCATACAAACAAAACTGGAGTACAGTCATATACACAAAAAATGGAAAATGTGCACGGTCTGATGTGTAACGACAAGAAAAGCGACCTGCTAACCTTACCTTGCCGGGCACTTGCCAAGAAAAAATATACGATAATCATCAATAAGTAGTCACATAAATATAATTGCAGAAATAGTCGTAAATGTGTAAATTCATCTGGAAAAATATGCACGGTCTGATGTGTAACGACAAGAAGAGCGACCTGCTAACCTTACCTTGCCGGGCACTTGCCAAGAAAAAAAATACGATAATCATCAATAAGTAGTCAGGTGAATTAATTGCATTAGTAAATGGCATCATAGTGTGTTGAATCATACAGTGGTTTCACTCAATAAACGGTTTAATGTTTGAGATATGGTGATTGCCTTTCGATTTTCTGGTTCTCAAAGTTTCGACGTGTACAACATTGGGGTGAGGGATACTGCGAATCCGATACGGACCTGCGTATAGAAGTTCAAATTTACTGCACTTACCTTTTAATTTGCTGGATAAATAGTGTGTACGTACTAATATCTTCTGTCCAACGTGAAAGTCGCGGCGTGTACAAACCTGTTTTTGCTGTCTTCTCCGGCGCTCTGCGGCACGTTTGATGTTGTTCAGCGCAATGTCAATTATTTCGTGGTGTCGTAGGCGACGATTTTTGGGGAATTCTATTAATTCTTTAATTTTGTTCGGTGGTTCAACGTTTTTCAGTATAACAGTCGGAGATAGCATAGTGGATTCATTTGGAATGGAATTAATTACATCTTGGAATGAGAGTATGTGTGTATCCCAATCAATATGTCTTTTGTGGCAGTATATTCTGCACAGCTTACCAATTTCCTTCATTAATCTTTCACAAGGGTTCGAAGAAGCGTGGTACTTGGATATATAGATCGGAGAAATGTTTCTAGCTCGTAACATGCGTGTCCATACACTACTACGAAATTGAGATCCATTATCAGAAATTACTTTCATTACATGCCCTACATGAAATAGAAAATGTTTTACAAATGCTTTCGAAACAGTTTTAGCAGTAGCTTTGCGTAACGGAGTGAAAGTAACAAATTTTGAAGTGAGCTCAACAGCGACAAAAATGTAGCAAAAACCTCTGTTAGTTCTCGGAATCGGACCAAAAATATCTACTGCGGCCATGTGTCTTAATTTCACAGGTATAATGGGATATAAAGGAGGAATATGTGAAGTGGTGTCTGATTTAGCTTTCTGGCAAATTTTACAAGACGCTAAAACTCGTCGTATACGTTTCTCCATGTTAGCAAAATAACAGTTCTGTCTCAGTATAAGAAAACATTTTCGTGCTCCGTAATGTGCGTAACTTAAATGAGTGTACCAAATTAGTTTGTTAACCAGTTCGTCAGGAATGCATAATAACCAAATGTTGCTGTCAGGATGAGAGCGGCGAAACAGAATGTCATTGCGTACAGTGTAGTGGTTCCTAATCGTAACATTTTTCCTATCTTGCCAAAGGTGTTTAATTTCTTTCCACACATTGTCCTTATTTTGTTCTTGTGCTATGTCCTGTAATGACGATGAAATAAAATTTTCAAATGCAACCTGCTGAATGTACATGACACTGAAATTTGCTTTGCAGAAGTTGGTTGCTACGTCTTGCTGATTGTTACTGAGAGAACGCGATAGTGCGTCTGCTGTAACATTTTGCGTACCGGGAATGTGAACTATTGTAAAATTAAATTCCTGTAAATATAGTTTCCATCTGCTTAACCTGTCGTGAGTGAATTTAGCTGAAAGTAAAAATTGTATCGCTCTATGGTCTGTGTAGACGGTGGTATGTCTGCCGTAAAGAAAGTGCCTAAATCTCGTGAAAGCCCATACAACACATAATGTTTCAAGTTCTGTGACGGAATAATTTCGTTCAGCATGTGACAGAATGCGGCTTGCAAATGCGATGTTTTTAATTACTGTAGAACCATCTTCAATTTCCTGGAAAATGTGTACGCCTAAAGCGGTGTTAGAACTGTCGGTGGCAATGGAAAAATTTCTAGTAAGGTCTGGGTGCGATAAAAGTGGAGCATTCAACAGAGCATGTTTCAGGTTCATAAATTCAGAGTGTGCTTGCTTATCCCAAGACCAAATACTGTTTTTACCTGTTAATTGACATAATCTGGGTGTGTCTAAAGCAGAGTGATGAATAAATTTACGAAAAAAATTAATTAAGCCCAAAAAACTGCGTAATTGCTTCTTCGTCGTAGGAACACTAATGTCACGTAGAGCCTGAAGTTTTTCTGGATCAGGCGCAATGCCTTCTGCTGAAATTACGTGTCCAAGAAATTTTATGGAAGTTTTGCCAAAATGCGATTTACTGAGGTTAACTGTAAGTCCTTGTGCATGAAAAGTTTGCAGCAGTTGTTCAAGAATCAGATTGTGTTCATACCAGTTAGCTTCTGCGATAAGAATATCGTCTACGTACGTCGTAATTCTGTCCTTAAGTTCTGTCGGAAGTATTGTGTTCAAACCGCGAATAAAAGCTGCAGAAGAAATAGTTAAGCCGAACGGTAATTTGCAAAATTGATAACAGTCGCCGAAACAGAGAAAAGCTGTATATTTTCTACAATTCGGATGAAGTTGAATTTGCCAAAATCCCGATTTCAAATCTAATGTAGAATAAATAGCTGTACCATGAAATTTCTGTAAAAGTTCCTCTAGTGTCTGTGGTCGATCTGTTTCATTAATAATAATGTCATTAATGTGACGTGAATCAAGTACAAGGCGAAGTGAGCCATCTTTTTTCTTAACAATATGTAGCGGGTTTATGTACGGACTAACTGCTGGTTCAATAATTCCCTGATCAAGCATATCTTGCAGCTCTTTTTTAACCTGTTCTCTGTGAATATATGGAATGGGATAATGCTTTGCTTTAAATGTGTCGTGCGGTTTGACTTGAAATTCATACATAAAGCCGGACATAGTACCAGGAATGTTGTCAAAAACTGGCGCTTGCTGTAAAAGAATTTTGTGTAATTGCGTTCGTTCGTCGTCTGTAGTTGCACTGCTCTCTTTAACCTTATCAGAAATTAACTGCATAACGTCGTAGTCAGCTTCGTCTGGAGTATTATAGTTATGTACGTACGTATCCGTTAACAATGTGGGATTACAGTCTATGTTACGTGTTGCGGAAATGACCTCTGTGCGGTTAATTGTTTGTTCTTCCGCAGATAAAGAGTGCTGAAATTCTAAAGCAAGTTGTACGTTTTCATCCTTTAACATTAAATAAGAATTCTGAAAATCGATAACTGCGTCGTGTTGTACCAGAAAATTCGTGCCTAAAATAATGTCTGTTGTCAATAAAGGAACAATCCAAAAATTAGAGTGGAAAGTATGACCTCCAATACAAAATGATAAATGCGTCTGTAATTTAACGTCTACTCCTTTACTCGATACTGCTCCTTTCACTTTTGTTTTGCCTAAAGGTAACGTCGGATAAGTATTCTCTTTGTTGCACTCATTAAAAGTCTCCTCATTTATTACTGATATAGGTGAGCCGGAATCAATTACTGCTGAGAATTTTGATGAACCAATTTTAATTTCGATAACAGGATGTGAAATGGTTTTCTGAATAACTGGTCTTTCCTGTAAAAGAGTGTCTCTGATGTCGTCAAAAGTAATTACATTTTCGTGAACAACATTTTGCTTGTCAAAGGTAGTGCTTGTGTTACTAGAAGATGCGTCCTGTGCAGTATTTAGTCAGATTCTATCTGACGTGTTATTATTATTAGGAGGATTCTGTGGCATTTCGACTATTTGAACTGTCCTATTACTTCTTCCAGGCGTGTTACGCTCTGGATGGTACCTACTGTCGGGTTCATTCATGAGAATATGTTCTTGCGTATGATTTTGCTGCTGGTATGACCGACTGTTGTTAGATGTTCGCTGAAAATTGTCCTCATTATTTTTACGTCTGTCGTAATAGTCATTCCTATACGGTGCATTACGATAGGAATTGAAATACTGTCTTCTTTGTACGTAGTTGTTTCCTTGCTGACGTACGTTACTATTTGTTGTACCAGGGGCTATACGTCCACGCGGCGAAACATTAAAGCCTGGTTGACCTTGTGTATTCCATTGTTGGTTAGGTATGTTAACCGGCTGGTTTTGATGTTGTTGTGAAACACCTCTATTGTTACTAAAGTGTTGTTCCTGTTGCTGAAAATTTTGACGGTATTGATAATTCGAATTTTGCCTGTTATTAAAGTTTTGGTAATTGTCGTTCCTAAAACGTCTGTTATCTTTCCGACTGGAATTACGTCCCTGATCATAATTGTAGTACTGTTGCTGACCTTGGTTGTTACTCAAAAAGTTTTTGTTTACAAAAGAATAATCAGATTGCTGTACTTCCAAGAGCTGTAAAAGATCTCTGAATGCTGAAATGTTTTCTTTTTGCTGGCCCGTTAGAAGTGACACTCGTAATGACCGTGGTAATTTAGAGATGCATAGTTGTATAAGTGCGGATTCACTGTACGGTTCACTTAGGTACTGGTTTTGTTGTACCATATGCTCAAAAAATTGCGTTACACTGGGAAAATTTGAGTTTTCATAGTTTGGCAAACTAATTAGTTGGTCTTTAATTCCGCGCTGTGTCGTCTTCGACCAGTACGCTGACAGAAAAGCATTCTGAAATTCCTCTACCGAGTAACACTGTCTCGCGATCGGTCTCATACGAGTTGCCGGTTCGCCTTCCAAAAAACTGCAAATAAATTCAAGTTTATGTGTTACAGGCCAAGTCGGTGGAAGAGCAAAACTAAACTGTTGAATCCAATCCAGTGGGTGAATCTGCGTTCTATCGTTTTTGAAAACCTTAAACTTTCTCACTGACAGAAAATGTTTGTAGTCGAAGTTATCATCTCTGCATGATGGAACAGGTTCAGGATCGTAAGAGTATCTATTGAACTGTGGTTGTTCGGAATCTAAGTCCCGTACTCTCTGCAGATTACCCAAATTATACGCGCTGCGTGAGTCTGACACATGTTCATAAAGTGGCGTCTGTTGTGTATTATTAACAGAAGTGTTTTTCATTTCTGTTACTTCTTGTTGTAAATTTGATAATTTCCTACGTAACGTGTTGTTAGATGAATCGATCTCATTAATAGTCTGCTGTAAATTTTGAAATTCAGGCGTTTGGATAAATGAAACCGGTGCAGTATCGTCTGATTTATTGTCATTAGCATTTTCGATAACATCAATACGACTGGCCAATTCATCACATTTTTCAGTCAATATCTTAACCTGATCATCGGTTTTAGAATCAGACGCATTAATCTGTTTTTGCAACTTGCGCGTAGTTTCGCTCAGTTTTTTAACATCAGCTTTGATAACATCACAATCCTGTGTTAGATCTAACTGTTCGAATCTATCTGTCACTGTTTGAATATTTACTGTGTGTGTATCTGTTTTTGATTTAAGGTCAGAAATTTCATCCCGTAATTCCGCGTTCAATTGTTCTATGGTATTAATTCTGTCGGACACTGTAGTAATATTATTGTCTACATACGTCTTCGCTTTCGCGAATATTTTACGTTTGTCCTCTTGTCTTTGTGCAGTGATTGTTTCCATGACTTGTCGTTTTACTTTGTTTTGATCCTGAATAAATCTGCGGAAACGCGTATCACTGTTCTGTATGTACTGACTAAAGCGCTCGTTAATCTGAGTGTTCTGCTGTTCGAATTTCGTGTCTATCTTTGCGTCCATAGTGCGCGAAAGTTCTACCGTCATTGCTCTAAACTCGTCCCGTAATTGTGTAGCTTTTTCAGAGCACTGTTTGGCGACTCCGCTAATTTCGTCTCTGAGTGTATTTGTCGCGGCTGTTTGCGTTTCCCTTAATTCTTGCGCAACAGACTTTATTTCTTCGCTATTTTTTTGTGAACAAGCCTCAATTTCCACGCGCAACTGTTCCTTAGTGTCATGGCACTGCGCGGCAACGGCTGTAATTTGTTCACTAAGTTGTTTGAAATTTTCGTCATTATTGTCAAGTTTTTCATTTAAGTGTTTGTTATCTTCCCTAAGTTGTTTGACCTGTTCATTGAGTTGCTTGAGGTTTTCATTCTGTTGTTTGTTATCTTCCCTAAGTTGTTTGAAATTTTCGTCATTTTTGTTCTTAGACTGTAGCATTATTGTCATAAATTGTTCCAAAGTAACATTACCTACTTTATTCTCACGACTGTTTGATGGTGTATCTACAATTGTCGCGTTTTGTGTGACCATTTGGTCATTCTGTAATTTACAAAAACGTTTATCAGTCGGATGTACATTGTCAGACACTGTTCCGGAATTAAATAAATCCGTCGTACTTTGTGTATCCTGATCACTTTCTTTAGACAAATTTGCCTGTACGTTACTTGAAATTTCCAAATCGGGTGTGTTAAGCTCTGCAGCGCTCATTACCATAGAGCATTCTGCGTCATCAATTGTCGTCAAGTTAACAGACGAGACAATTGAGTTCGTTTGTTCATCATTAAGGTGAAAGTCATCATTAGTGGTTGGAATGCACTGATTGTTAGTGAACGCAGGATTGTCATCATTACGTTGCGTATCACAATTACTATCGGTCACGTTGTTTAAGTCGGTAATTTCATTCACAATACTTCGCGATACACTATTCACAGTCTTTCGCGGCATTTTTACAATAGTCAAAATTTTTCACAAAACAAATAAGCACAATGCAAAAGCAACACACAAATACAACAAAGCAGCAAATTGCCGTTGACCTGTAGAAAGAAAGTCACAATATTGTTAAAAGCGTTGCGCCAAATCCTAATTATCTAAGCAAATAAGAGCAGATATCTGACTGTCGCTCAAAAGACTCTCAACGAAATACGATCCTGGACTGGGTGTCGCCAAGTGTAACCTCCCCACCGCAATTTTTTATAAGAAAATATAGCAATACTTAATAGAAATGGGAGCCAAGTGTAACCTCCCCACAAAAATTTTAAAAGAAAATAACGATACTAATTAGAAATGCTGATGGACATGGCTCTATGCGTAACCTGCCCACAATCAAATGTACTGACAATGGCAACAAATGTGAAATTCGCAATCTGACTCAATTATAAATCCTTCAAAAAATTAAAGTCCATTCAGTGACAAGAAAATTCAATTAAACCGAAATATCGGTCTTTGGCCCTGTGTAAAAACAATCAGAATTAAAGTCTTACCTCAGAATAAATGGATGTCACATATCTGCTCTTGTTGTTGCGCACCACTTGGAGGAACTACATTGCAAATAATAATATTCTCCTTTTTTTTTGTAATTCTAGTGAAATTTTTCTTCAAAAAGAAGTGGAATGAAATGGGAAGTGCAACGAGATCTTTAGTTCAAAAAAATTAAACTTTTGAGAAAATGCTTTTGAAATAAAAAATTATTATTGGGAGACTTGTTGGAGAATAATTACAATAAATAAAATTTTTCATTATCTAATGATTATATTAATTAACAGTATACCTTATTCCTCATCTTGACCATTGTTGCCGACCGCCTACATCACACAACCGCACTGGGCTGCTACTACTGACCGACCGCTCTGCATGACGACTACAGACTGAGTACTGCTCTCAACTAGACAGAGCTACAGACTCGCAACGACTGACTGACTGCTACTCTGCATAGCGACAACTAACTCGCAAAGACTACTACTGACTGAGAACCGCTCGCAACACTCGCGCGGTCAAGCGCATACTCTCTGGTCACAGATGCTACAATGCCTCGCCATCGCTGCTGCGTTACATACGTGTTTCATAAGTTAAGCTGGTAATACAAACGGATTGGAAAGCTTTCCTTTACAGAGACAGTGGAAGCTTAGTTTCGAATGCTGTTTCCAGTTTACCAAACGGAATCTGGACCTTTTCTGTTATTCTGTTTATTTCTTTTGAAACTCATAAAAAAATTACCTTCAACTAGTAAAAAACTAGTCAATTAATTGGACTACTTTAATGCTAGTTTATACTACTTTATTTCCGATGTGTCGGCTCTGAGCACTATGGGATTTAACATCAGAGGTATTCAGTCCCCTAGAACTTAGAACTACTTAAACCTAACTAACCTAAGGACATCACACAAATCCATGCCCCAGACAGGATTCGAACCTGCGACCGTAGCAGTCCCGCGGTTCCGAACTGCCTAGAACCGCACGGCCACCGCGGCCGGCTCCGATGTGTTGATTATTTCAATCTTAATAGAACTGTTTTTTGATACTTCCTGTACTGAGTCTTTCCATTAGTTTTTTGAGTTTATCTGTACCATGGCAAATAGCTCAATGTCACCAGCAAAGCGAAGGTTCTCCATTAACACTCATTTCGCCATGGTTGTCCAACATAAGAAATCTCATTTTATGACTACTAACAATATGGTGTGGAACGTCCCTACCTTCAATCGTGAATTTCTCACTGTCCTGATGTAGACGAACTGAAATGCAGCATTGATGTATAAATTCACCAGTATAATGATTCAGATTGAGTCACTACCCTTTTTCACAATAACTGTTAGCACAGATTAAGCCAAAGAATGCTTCAATTACTACGTGTGTAAGACAACGTCGCTAACAATAGGTTACGAGTAATGATGAAAGCCGGCCGGAGTGGCCGAACTGTTCTAGGCGCTTCAGACCGGAACCGCGCGACTGCTTCGGTCGCAGGTTCGAATCCTGCCCCGGGCATGGATGTGTGTGATGTCTTTAGGTCAGTTAGGTTTAAGTAGTTCTAAGTTCTAGGGGACTGATGACCTCAGATGTTAAGTCCCATAGTGCTTAGTGCCATTTGAACCATTAATGATGAAAGTTTTTAGACGAGAGTTCTCCGTGATGCTGACCCTTACTTTTATCTGTTTCAGACGACCTACACCGACAAGGGCGACAAGGTAATCTAGGTGGCAGTCTGTACTGACTGTTGCTGCTGCGTAGCCTCTCCACTGAACAAACCGGTCCTACGAGACGCCGCCGCTGGCGGTTCTCAGCGTGTGACGTCCTGGCGATACGCAGGCCGTTACCTTCCAGCCACTTTCTGAAGACTGTAGAAGAGCACTTCTGCTTCTGAATGTATTTTGTATTCGCCACCATCAGTACGCACCGCACCCTCGATATGAATTTCCCTTAAGTTCGTCACATCTTCACAGATGCACTACTGGCCATTAAAATTGCTACACCACGAAGATGACGTGCTACAGACGCGAAATTTAAGCGACAGGAAGAAGATGCTGTGATATGCAAATGATTAGCTTTTCAGAGCATTCACAAAAGGTTGGCACCGGTGGCGACACCTACAACGTGCTGACATGAGGAAACTTTCCAACCGATTTCTCATACACAAACAGCAGTTGAGCGGCGTTGCCTGGTGAAACCTTATTGTAATGCCTCGTGTAAGGAGGAGAAATGCGTACCATCACATTTCCGACTTTGATAAAGGTGGGATTGTAGCCTATCGCGATTGCGGTTTATCGGATCGTGACATTGCTGCTCGCGTTGGTCGAGATCCAATGACCCTTAGCAGTATATGGAATCGGTGGTTTCAGGAGGGTAATACGAAACGCCGTGCTGGATCCCAACGGCCTCGTATCACTAGCAGTCGAGATGACAGGCATCTTACCCGCATGGTTGTAATGGATCGTGCAGCCCCGTCTCGATCCCTGAGTCAACAGATGGGGACGTTTGCAAGACAACAACCGTCTGCACGAACAGTTCGACGACGTTTGCAGCAGCATGGACTGTCAGCTCGGAGACCATGGCTGTGGTTACCCTTGACTCTGCATCACAGACAGGAGCGCCTGCGATGGTGTACTCAACGACGACCCTGCGTGCAAGAATGGCAAAACGTAATTTTTTCGGATGAATCCAGGTTCTGTTTACAGCATCATGATGGTCGCATCCGTGTTTGGCGACATCGCGGTGAACGCACATTGGAAGTGTGTATTCGTCATCGCTATACTGGTGCATCACCCGGCGTCATGGTATGGGGTGCCTGTGGTTACACGTTTCGGTCACCTCTTGTTCGCATTGACGACACTTTGAACAGTGGACGTTACGTTTGAGATGTGTTACGACCCGTGGCTCTACCCGTCATTCGATCCCTGCGAAACCCTACATTTCAGCAGGATAATGCACGAGCCGCATGTTGCAGGTCCTGTGCTTGCCTTTCTGGATACAGAAAATGTTCGACTGCTGTCCTGGCCAGCATATTCTCCAGATCTATCACCAATTGAAAACGTCTGGTCAATGGTGGTCGAGCAACTGGCTCGTCACAATACGCCAGTCACTACTCTTGATGAAGTGTGGTATCGTGTTGAAGCTGCATGGGCAGCTGTTCCTGTACACGCCATCCAAGCTCTGTTTGACTCAATGACCATGCGTATCGAGGACGTTATTACGGCCAGAGGTGGTTGTTCTGGGTACTGATTTCTCAGGATCTATACACTCAAATTGCGTGAAAATGTAATCACATGGCCGGCCGGAGTAACGTGTGGTTCTAGGCGCTGCAGTCTGGAGCCGAGCGACCGCTACGGTCGCAGGTTCGAATCCTGCCTCGGGCATGGCTGTGTGTGATGTCCTTAGGTTAGTTAGGTTTAATTAGTTCTAAGTTTTAGGCGACTGATGACCTCAGACGTTAAGTCGCATAGTGCTCAGAGCCATTTTTTCTAATCAATTGTCAGTTCTAGTATAATATATTTGTCCAATGAATACCCGTTTATCATCTGCATTTCTTCTTGGTGTAGAAATTTTAATGTCCAGTAGTGTAGGTTGATGGCACTAACAAAACATACAAAACTAAATCCTATCCTGGCCTGTGTGTTTTTAACTTCTCCATTGATGTTAGTTTCTTAACTCATGAACACAAATGCAGAGATTCGTGCACGGTTTGTTTTGAGGTAACGTACTCCAAAGGGTAAAAACGGAATCCTTATGGAGGAGGAGGAAGTTAGTGTTTAACGTCCCGTCGACAACGAGGTCATTAGAGACGGAGCGCAAGCTCGGGTTAGGGAAGGATGGGGAAGGAAATCGGCCGTGCGCTTTCAAAGGAACCATCCCGGCATTTGCCTAAAACGATTTAGGGAAATCACGGAAAACCTAAATCAGGATAGCTGGAGACGGGATTGAACCGTTGTCCTCCCGAATGCGAGTCCAGTGTGGAATCCTTATGGGATAACGTTTTTGGCCGCCTGTCCGTCATAATTTGACACTGGCAACCTCGTTCAAAAAAACGTGTAGGGAACTCCCCTTAAGCTATAATCTTGAAATCCAACAAGAAGCCAGGTTGAAAATTACACGCGAAACAAAAAAAAAAAAAAAAAAAAAAATGCGAAATTGTTAATTTCTAATTGTATCACATAAAAAATATTTTTTCTCATTTGTTTTACAACTGTCAGTCTGTCCGTCTGTTACGACCCATTTTCCTCAGGAACGGGTATAAGTATGAAGTTGAAATTAATGTTGAATACTAAAGTTTACGGTCTCCCCATTCCCATTTCGAAAAGTGGGGTAGATTAGTGACACACAAGTCGTCGAAGTGGCGTCCAAACGAAAGACTTGCAACAGGCCATTGAGCAACACGAAATTCTTGTTATCTATATACATGTCCGCAGCTCGTGGTCTTGCGGTAGTGTTCTCGCTTCCCGCGCACGGGCTTCCGGGATCGATTCCCGGCGGGGTCAGGAATTTTTTCCCGCCTCGAGATGATTGGGTGTTGTTGTGTCGTCTTCATCACCATTATCATTCATCCCCACTACGGTCGGAGGAAGGTAATGGCAAACCATCTCCACTAGGACTTTGCCTAGTACGTCGGTGCGGGTCTCCCGCATCGTCCCCTACGCTCCTCATGGAGCCCGCCCGTCCACGGGCTGCTACCGCAGTGGTTATTAAAAAGAATAAATAATTACATTTCAGACACAGCCATTCGTGGTGGTCCCCTCGGCACTGCGAAAGGCTGGACATGGTTCGTTATAGGGTGTGTGATCACCGCGGACAGCTGCGCACTAACCGCAACCGCACTCCCATGTCGGCCACAAGATTGGTAAGCAGTTCCAGTGGTCGGACCTTCAGGTTCTCCCACTAGCGCGGCTGACGACTGCTACATGGTCGTCGGTACATGTGGGAGTGCTGTAATGCTTCACCGCAACAAATCCCGCACTTGCTCGATGGTATTTAAGTAGGGAGCAAGAGCAGAACAGTCCATTCGTCGAATACCCTCTCGTTCCAAAAACTCCTCTACCTGCGCTCTTCGGTGCGGTCACACATTTTCATTCATAAAAATGAAGTCAGAATCGAAGGCTTCCTTGGAAAGACGCACATCAGGAAGGAGCAGCCCGCCCCGAGAGCTGAGTGGTCATCGCGACGGAATGCCATGCAAAGGGGCCCGGGATCGATTCCTGGTTGGGTCGGCGATTTTCTCCGCTAAGGGACTGGGTGTTGTGTTGTCGTCATCATCATCTCATCCCCATCGACACGCAAGTCGCCGAAGTGGCGACAACTAAAAAGACTTGCACCAGGCGACCGGTCTACCCGACGGGAGGCCCTAGCCATACGACGATTCATTTTAGGAAGGAGTACAGTCCCACAATGACGTTGACTAATAAGCGTACCATGTTTAAAGATTTGGTGGTCGGTACGGTCTTACAACATGATCCTCCCAATACCATAACACCTGGACCACCAATCCGATCATGCTCGACATTGGTGGATGTACCTTCGTATGGCAAGAGTTGGGAACAGATTAGATTAGATTAGTACTTGTTCCACAGATCGTGAATACGACACTTCGTAATGATGTGGAACGTGTCAGGTCAATAAAAGGTGTCTATACAAGATATTACATTACACAAAATATTACATGACACTGAATATTTTTAATTTTTATTTTTTTTTTTAATTTTTTTTTGGTGGTGGTGGGGGGGGGGGGGGGGGGGGAATTACCCACTTACTATATCCAAAAATTCATCTAATGAGTAGTAGGATTTGCCATTCAGAAATTCTTTTAATTTCCTTTTAAATGCTATATGGCTATCTGTCAGACTTTTGATGCCATTAGGTAAGTGACCAAAGGCTTTTGTGACAGCATAATTACCCCTTTCTGAGCCAAAGTTAGATTCAACCTTGAGTAGTGAAGATCATTTTTTCTCCTAGTGTTGTAGCCATGTACACTGCTATTACTTCTGAATTCGTTCAGATTGTTAATAACAAATTTCATAACTGAATATAAATATTGTGAGGCTACAGTGAAGATCCCTAGCTCTTTAAATAAGTGTCTACTGGATGATCTTGGATGAGCTCCAGCAATTATTCTGATTACATGCTTTTGTCCAATGAGCACTCTTTTTCTCAATGATGAGTTACCCCAGAATATTATGCCATACGAAAGCAGAGAATGAAAATAGGAGTGGTAAGCTAATTTACTGAGATGTATATATGTGTATGTATACATATTGCAATGACCCTAATAGAACACTTATGCATCCTGGAAAACTGTCTAACTTTATCGTTCTGGTGGTGGAGCTGTTGTGTTGTGTGTAGGCATAATGCTGCATGGGCGTACTGCCCCCTAGTTGTTTGAACACGATACACTCGCAAGTCACCACTATCGTGACTCTGTACTTCTTCTCCATGTGCGCCTTTCCTCAGGTGCATTTGGCCTTGACTTCATTTTCATGGATGACAATGTGCGACCACATCGAACAGCACAAGTGGTGGAGCTCTAGCAACGAGAAAATATTCGGCTCATGGAATGACCTGCCCCTTTCCCCGACTTAAATCTCATCGAGCACGTGTCACATGCCTTGAGGAGACACGTCCACGTCCGCCAACGGCCATTCAGAAATTGGCGACCGCGCAGGTAGAGGAATGGCACACCCTACCACAAGAACTCCTTACCAACCTTGTAGCCAGCATAGTAGGACGTTGCAGAGCAAGAACTGTCGTCCGTGGTTAACATACGCCCTGTTAAGAACTACACTACTGGCCATTAAAATTGCTACACCAAGAAGAAATGCAGATGATAAACGGGTATTCATTGGACAAATATATTATACTAGAACTGACATGTCATTACATTTTCACGCAATTTTGGTGCATAGACCCTGAGAAATCAGTACCCAGAACAACCACCTCTGGCCGTAATAACGTCCTCGATACGCATGGGCATTGAGTCAAACAGAGCTTGGATGGCGTGAACAGGTACAGCTGCCCATGCAGCTTCAACACGATACCATAGTTTATCAAGAATAGTGACTGGCGTATTGTGACGAGCCAGTCGCTCGGCCACCATTGAGCAGACGTCTTCAATTGGTGAGAGATCTGGAGAATGTGCTGGCCAGGGCAGCAGTCGAACATTTTCTGTATCCAGAAAGGCTCGTACACGACCTGCAACATGCGGTCGTGCATTATCCTGCTGAAATGTAGGGTTTCGCAGGGATCGAATGAAGGGTAGAGCCACAGGTCGTAATACATCTGAAATGTAACGCCCACTGTTCAAAGTGCCGTGAGTGCGAACAAGAGGTGACCGAGACGTGTAACCAATGGCACCCCATACCATCACGCCGGGTGATACACCGGTATGGCGATGACGAATACATGCTTCCAATGTGCGTTCACCGCGATGTCGCCAAACACGGATGCGACCATCATGATGCTGTAAACAGAACCTGGATTCATCCGAAAAAATGAAATTTTGCCATTCGTGCACCCACGTTCGTCGTTGAGTACACCTTCGCAGGCGCTCCTGTCTGTGATGCAGCGTCAAGGGTAACCACAGCCATGGTCTCCGAGCTGTTAGTCCATGCTGCTGCAAACGTCGTCGAACTGCTCGTGCAGATGGTTATTGTTTTGGAAACGTCCCCATCTGTTGACTCAGAGATCGAAACGTGGCTACACAATCCGTTACAGCCATGCGGATAAGATGCCTGTCATCTCGACTGCTAGTGATACGAGGCCGTTGGGATCCAGCACGGCGTTCCGTATTATCCTCCTGAATCCACCGATTTCATATTCTGCTAAGAGTCATTGGATCTCGATCAACGCGAGCAGCAATGTCGCGATACGATGAACCGCAATCGCGATAGGCTAAAATCCGACCTTTATCAAAGTCGGAAACGTGATGGTACGCATTTCTCCTCCTTACACGATGCATCACAACAACGTTTCACCAGGCAACGCCGGTCAACTGCTGTTTGTGTATGAGAAATCGGTTGGAAACTTTCCTCATGTCAGCACGCTGTAGGTGTCGCCACCGGCGCCAACCTTATGTGAATGCTCTGAAAAGCTAATCATTTGCATATCAATCATCTTCTACCTGTCGGTTAAATTTCGCGTTTGTAGCATGTCATCTTCGTGATGTAGCAATTTTAATGGCCAGTAGTGTATGTGCCGCCGTTTGTAATGTGCAGAGGACCATTATAAATTGCTGCGACTTCAGTGTAATTATTGTCTTTGAATTGGTCATTTTTGTTTGCCTCATTGCATATTTCTTTCATTTATCTCATGTACAATGCTGTAGCAGTTCATTCTATGTGTGGTACAAGTCTGTTCGAGCTATATTACTTGCCCAGTGACACACCATGCGAAAGTTACTTTCATCTTTAAGGTTTGTACACCTGTGTATACTGTTTCTCCATATCAAAAATTGTACATACAGCAATGTCGTGTGTTATGTTTTCTTCCTCGCAATCGGTTTTGAGCGAGAATCTGTACATTATGAAATTTTTACATATGCTTGATTGGCTTGCGATTACAATACTATTACGCAAGATGAATCGTCTGAAACTTTCCAATGCTATCTGTTCGCAGATTAAAATTGTGCGAAATAGTGTTATAGAAGATCCAGCAGCTGGAAACCTCTCTCGCATACCCCGTATACCAATGATACCATTCACTTTAAGCTCGTCAAGGTTTTGTTTGAAGTAACAATAAAGAAGACTCGAGATCATTCACTTTAAGCGACTCCATTTCCCAATCAAGGTTTCGTTTGCAGTAAGAATAAACAAGGTTCAAGTTCAGATATTAAAACACTTTTTCAATTGATTTACAATGAAAGCGCTTTTCGCAAGGTCCAATGTACGGGGTGTTCGAAAAGTCTCAGCTGTGCCGTATAACTGTTAGCCACGCGTGCCGTATGCCGCAGTGAATATGCCGAAATAAAACTCAGTGAAATACAAGCTATTAATTCATTGAATATTCATTTTTACTTACAAATTTTCACATTAAATGTTGAAAGTGTCCCCTCTGTTGTTGAATACACAACTCAATTCGTCTAATCATGTTTCCAAACACTAGCTGTAACATTTCTTCTGTAACAGAAGCAGTGAAAGTGGATATTGTAGTTTTCAATTCATCGACGGAATTTGGACGATTTTTAATTGACAGCTGCTTTCGCTGCACCCCAGAAGAAAAAGTCAGGTGGTGTTAGGTGAGGCGATCTTGGAGGCCAAAGTCCCTGTGAAATTATGCGATCACCAAAAACATCAGCAAACAGTGACATTGAAACGCGAGCTGTATGCGCGGTTGCACCATCTTGTTGAAAATAACCGTTGGTGCTGAGTACTTCATATATTTATCGACTGAACTTAACAATTTAAAATGCAGTCATAATCTTGTTGCCGGCCGGTGTGGCCGTGCGGTTCTAGGCTCTTCAGTCTGGAACCGCGTGACCGCTACGGTCGAAGGTTCGAATCCTGCCTCGGGCATTGATGTGTGTGATGTCCGTCGGTTAGTTAGGTTTAAGTAGTTCTAAGTTCTAGGGGACTGATGACCACAGTCCCATAGTGCTCAGAGCCATTTGAACCATAATCTTGTTATTAACAAGTACAGTCTTATGTTAAAGGTTTAAGACAACAAGTCAGCGTTACAAAAACACAAGCTCTCCTATAAATGGGTACGGAATACCACTGCAGTATCGTTGTGCGTTTATTGTTTCGCTGAAAAACCCAGGCAGGCGGACAATCATACGGTACCCACGGTTAACGATCAAACGGCACTGCGGTGAGACTTTTTGAATACCCCGTATGTTGCCCTTTCACTGGCTGGTAGCTCACAAAATCAGTTCATACTCTTACCACCAGGGTACAAAAGAACAGAAAATGTTGTACATCCAGAAGTTTTATAATTGTACTGTGTACGAAAAAAATTACAAGCAAAAGACGAAAGCAATGGGGTCTTATTCGTTCACATTCTGTACGATTTATTTTGATTTCGAGATCCATGTCTTCAAAGTGGACGAAGTTGCAACGACAAGACGAAATTTGCGTATCGACACAATTCCCAGGGGTATCCTAGATTACTGTACATACACTCCTGGAAATGGAAAAAAGAACACATTGACACCGGTGTGTCAGACCCACCATACTTGCTCCGGACACTGCGAGAGGGCTGTACAAGCAATGATCACACGCACGGCACAGCGGACACACCAGGAACCGCGGTGTTGGCCGTCGAATGGCGCTAGCTGCGCAGCATTTGTGCACCGCCGCCGTCAGTGTCAGCCAGTTTGCCGTGGCATACGGAGCTCCATCACAGTCTTTAACACTGGTAGCATGCCGCGACAGCGTGGACGTGAACCGTATGTGCAGTTGACGGACTTTGAGCGAGGGCGTATAGTGGGCATGCGGGAGGCCGGGTGGACGTACCGCCGAATTGCTCAACACGTGGGGCGTGAGGTCTCCACAGTACGTCGATGTTGTCGCCAGTGGTTGGCGGAAGGTGCACGTGCCCGTCGACCTGGGACCGGACCGCAGCGGCGCACGGATGCACGCCAAGACCGTAGGATCCTACGCAGTGCCGTAGGGGACCGCACCGCCACTTCCCAGCAAATTAGGGACACTGTTGCTCCTGGGGTATCGGCGAGGACCATTCGCAACCGTCTCCATGAAGCTTGGCTACGGTCCCGCACACCGTTAGGCCGTCTTCCGCTCACACCCCAACATCGTGCAGCCCGCCTCCAGTGGTGTCGCGACAGGCGTGAATGGAGGGACGAATGGAGACGTGTCGTCTTCAGCGATGAGAGTCGCTTCTGCCTTGGTGCCAATGATGGTCGTATGCGTGTTTGGCGCCGTGCAGGTGAGCGCCACAATCAGGACTGCATACGACCGAGGCACACAGTGCCAACACCCGGCATCATGGTGTGGGGAGCGATCTCCTACACTGGCCGTACACCACTGGTGATCGTCGAGGGGACACTGAATAGTGCACGGTACATCCAAACCGTCATCGAACCCATCGTTCTACCATTCCTAGACCGGCAAGGGAACTTGCAGTTCCAACAGGACAATGCACGTCCGCATGTATCCCGTGCCACCCAACGTGCTTTAGAAGGTGTAAGTCAACTACCCTGGCCAGCAAGATCTCCGGATCTGTCCCCCATTGAGCATGTTTGGGACTGGATGAAGCGTCGTCTCACGCGGTCTGCACGTCCAGCACGAACGCTGGTCCAACTGAGGCGCCAGGTGGAAATGGCATGGCAAGCCGTTCCACAGGACTACATCCAGCATCTCTACGATCGTCTCCATGGGAGAATAGCAGCCTGCATTGCTGCGAAAGGTGGATATACACTGTACTAGTGCCGACATTGTGCATGCTCTGTTGCCTGTGTCTATGTGCCTGTGGTTCTGTCAGTGTGATCATGTGATGTATCTGACCCCAGGAATGTGTCAAGAAAGTTTCCCCTTCCTGGGACAATGAATTCACGGTGTTCTAATTTCAATTTCCAGGAGTGTATTTGCTTCCTAAACGTGTTTAGCAATTGGGAAATATTGCCGGGATTGCTAGTAGATAATAACATTAGCTTCAGACACAAACTGAGATCGTAATTACGTGACAACTCTTACACCATAGAAGTATTCTGAATGTACAATAACATGCCTGTGTGTGTGTGTGTGTGTGTGTGTGTGTGTGTGTGTGTGTGTAGTCGGAGACAGAGAGAAAGAGAGGTGCTGATTACTTCATACATTTATTGACTGAATTTAACAATTTAAAATGCAGTCATAATCCTGTTATTAACAAGTGCAGTCTTATGTTAAAGGTTTAAGACTACAAGGCAATGTTACAAACTGTGTATACGTTTTGAGGCAGCTTAACTCATGGTGAGCAAATTGTCCAGATTATATCCATCCAGTATTTGAGAGGACTAACAGACTTCCAACAAAATTTACACATAATTTCAAACGTTTTCGAAACTTTTCCTCATTGGACACCCCCCTCTCTGCTAGTAATCAAAGGAAGAAAGATTATTTATTCCTCTTTTACATTTTCGCTGTTTATACGTAAATGTTGAATCTCAGGCATTCATTATTTCTTTCATAAGGGAGGCCCGCGTTATACCGAACGTGATTTTTGAAACTATATGAGTGTTTTCCCTTAAAACTACCGGGCTGATAGGCTGTGGTCGATGAATAAAACTCTCCCCTGACGTTTCGTCTCCGACAGCGGGAGACATCCTCCGAGGTGAAGTGCCGCTTTCTGAACGCTAGTGCGGCGCTCGAGCGGGGTCCCGTGGTGTAACGTGTAGTTGAGCAGTGATTTAGTGATCAGTGCTGCGTCGTCAGCAGTCACTTTGAAGCTTGTTGTGAATACAGTTCTACAGAATGCCTTTTTCAGTCGAACAAAGAGTGTTTATCGTTGAAACTTTTTTTATGTAAATCGTTTAAAATGTTAAATGAGAGGTTCACGATGAAATATCGAGAGACAGCTGATTCAGCAAACAGTGTTGTGCAGAAATTGATCACTAAATTTAGAGTGACGGGTTCAGTCGCTAACGCCAAATGTAACCCTGTAAAGAAAATTTATTCGCCCGAAAATATTGAACGTATTCACGAGACTGTGGTAGGAAGTCCATGGAAATCAGCTAGACGTCTATCCTCCCAACCGAACATCAAACGAACGCAATGCCAGGTAACGTTGTAGCTGTTACGTATGCGAACGTGTAAAACAAGAGTCATACTAGCATTAAAAGCTATGGAGTACGCCCAACGACAACGCCATTGCGAATGGTTACTGACGCAGGACGCTGATTGTTGTCTGGATCCAAATCTTTACTTCATCTCAGACGAAGCCTGGTTTCACATTAGCGGGTACGTTAACACTGAAAACACATTCCCATATAACGCTTTGAGGTGCCTCTGTATGATTTGGAAGCAGGCGTCCGGTGTGCAGTTTCAGGCCAGCGGATTATAGGCGATATTTTCTTTAACAACACCGACAACTCTCAAACGGAATTGTTGCAGCCATTCATTGCACAGCTAACAGAGGAAGGAGAGTATGCGTTTCCACAGCAAGATGGCGCTAGGGCGCATACTTCACGGTTTTGAACGTCGTACGTCCAGGAAGCTTTCGGAGAAGAACGACAGTTTCGACAGTTTTTGGCCTCCCAGGTCGCCCGATCTTTCTGTCTGTGATTTTTATTTTTGGAGTAATTTAAAGGGTAAAGTCTACTGTACCAACCGGCGTACAATTGATGAGGTGAAAACCTGCATTAGCAATGCGATCGCAGAAGTCATACCAAATGAACTGGCAATTTTTTCCAGAAACATATTGAGGTATGCTGAGTTTGTATCGAAGTTCATGATGAGTGTTTTCAGCACTTCCTGTGAACTATTGACTTACTGAAAGGGAAGTACATTCTTTTTCATAATAATAATAATTTATTGCTCAGTAATTTACAATAAACGGCCGAAGAGGTGGACTCGTATTTGGGAGGACGACGATTCAAAACCGCGTCCGGCCATCCTGATTTAGGTTCTCCATGATTTCCCTAAATCACTTCACTTCAGGCAAATGCCGGGATTGTTCCTTTGAAAGGGCACAGCGACTTCCTTCCTCATCTTTCCCTAAACCGATGGGACCGATGACCTCGCCGTTTGGTCTCCTCTCCCAAACAAACAAGCCAACCAACCAATAATCGAGAGATTGTCTGTATAACGCTTATAAGACATGGGGCCTCATTTATTTTCGCCACCCAGTATAAACGTGGTACGTGGGAAAAAACATTGACAAACATGTTAACGGTGAGCATATTACCATATTTTTCAATGACAGAGTATACTCTAACCGTAATAGTCACTCGTTACACATCGTACTGAGAGGTCACAACTCTATTATGATCACCGGAACATGCTAACTACCTAGGCAACTAACTAACCCTTCCCCACAGACGACTCCCTGAAAGCACTTTACGAGCAAAGGACGCTCAGGTGAACTTAAGTCATTACCGAGAACGTAAGATATACTAATGGCTGACGTAGACTCGTTTGAGAGGATCGGAGATTTCTCGGCCAGAAATGCCGGCCACCCAGCAGACACAGACAGTGACTGTGTCGGTAGCCGCGAAACGTTAACGAGGCAGGATGTGAGGACGTGCCGGTATCTTGCAACTCCACAGCCATGACTCACGCCCTGTTTTGTGTGTTTCACTCGTAGCTGCTCTTTTACGTCCAAACAACGTGTGAGCAATCCGCTTGGGTGTTTAAAAAAAGCTTGTCGCAAAGAGAGAGTACCAGAAGCGGAGAAGAGCAACACAGTCTGGAAAATCTTGTTGAAATTGTTTTCAGCCGATGACATATACATATCACGAATGTACCCGTGTTTCAGGAAATCTCCCTCTCGAATACAGTCGACCACGTGGTTGTAAGAGGTTCCTAACATCACTACTAGTTGAACGCAAAGCGGTGACTTATATTCTGCAAAGCAGGAAATAGTACGACAAAAATTTCTCTCTGATTCGTTTATTTTCATCTCGTGCTAGCTTTACGAAATTATGATCATGTGGCAGCTGTTTGTTCCTAGTGTTTGGACCGAATGTTCGTTTATTAGAGCCATCGGCCAAATGATGTGTAATGTTCTGTTTTATGCTCTTTTACGCCCTGCTTAGTTTCGTGTAGTAATGCATTACTCTTTGCATAACGTGTGTTTTGTGCGCGGAGAGAACGGTGTGCTGACCACATGCCCCTCCATATCAGCATCCGATGACGGCAATCGTCTAAGGATGACACGGCCGTCGGTCGGTATCGTTGGGCCTTCCGAGGCCTGTTCGAACGGAGTTTGTATCAGAAATGCTTTATGAACTTTGGGGTCAGACTACTCGCACCTCCACATTTAACAAAGATTTTACTTTTGAATTATTAATAAGAGAATGTTTGATAAACAGACTGATAGGACATATTCAGACGCACGCACTCCCACAACAGTGGGCAGATGAAAATCACCGTGGTACAACACAAGATACACACCAACGGGCCGGCCGATGTGGCAGAGCGGTTCTAGGCGCTTCAGTCTGGAACCGCGCGACCGCTACGGTCGAAGGTTCGAATCCTGCCTCGGGCATGGATGTGTGTGATGTCCTTAGGCTAGTTAGGTTTAAGTTCTACGGGAGTGATGACCTGAGATGTTAAGTCCCATACTGCTCAGAGCCATTTGAACGACACCAACGGCAACGAGCGAGGTGGAACAGTGGTCAGCACACTGGACTCGCATTCGGGAGGACGACGGTTCGGACCCGTGTACGGTCATCATGTCTTAGGTTTTCCGCGATTTCTCTAAATCGCTTAGGGGCAAGTTCCGGGATGGTTCCTTTGAAAGGGCACGGCCGACTTCTTTCTCCATCCTTCCCTAATCCGATGGGAGCCTCGCTGGTTGGTCCCTTCCACCTAATCAACCCACCACACCAACAGCACTATAAGATTCTTCTATGTTATATTGGAACAAATAAGCCCGCGGTCACAAATATTAAGTCAAAATTGCCCTGGTTTCGACGCTACTATGAGCGTCGTCTTCAGAATTAGACTAACTGTTGTAAAACATATTAGGTATATAGTACATTAATAGAGTTAAAGTTTGTACTGACTCGAAAAGATGCAGTACTTACAAGTCACATATTAAAAAAGATCTAAGCCGAAAAGGCCGATGCGTCAGACAGATGTCTCAAAATGTTTGTTTGTTATGGGGTGCCGAGGAATGTGAAACGGAGGCAGTGATTGAGTAGGGGACGAGAATTGTAGTCTATCTATCGTGTTATTCAATCTATGCGTTGAGAAAGCAGTAAAGGGTATTATAGTAATATTTCAAAAGGGAATTAAAGTTCTGTGAGAAGAATTAAAATTTTCAAGGTGTGCCAGTGGCATTGCTTTCGTATCAGAGACGTCAAAGGACATGGAAGGTTAGTTGAACGGTATGGGCAATGCCTTGAAAGTGGCTATAATATGAACATCAACAAAAGTAAAACAGGAGTAGCTTATAGGACGGAGTCGATTAAAATCGGGTGATGCAGAGGGAATTAGATTAGGAACTGAGACACTATTGGTAGAACAAGAGTTTTGCTATTTGAGCATCAGAACAACTGATGATGACCGAAGTAGAGATGATGTAAAACGCAGACCAGAAGCAGTATGAAAAGCGTTTCCGAGAGAGAAGACTATTTTAACGTTAGTATCTGTACGTACGAAAGTGCAACGTGGACAATAAACATTCAGATAAGAAAAGAAGATAAGTTTTGATGTGTTGTGCTACAGAAGAATACTGAAGATTAGGTGGGTAGATCAGATTACTAAGGAGGTAATACTGAATCGAAATGCAGAAAAAAGAATTCGATAGACTCATCTTGAGGCATCAAGGAATAGTCGATTTCGTAGAAAAAGTAAGAGGGGAGGGGTAAAACTTTTGACTACAATAACCAGTTTCACATGGATGTTGGGTGCTGTAGTAGCTCAGAGACGAAGAGACTTGCACATGATAGGTTAGCGTGGAAAGCTGTACCAATCCAATCTCCAGAATGAAGATTAGAACAGCAACAAGGACAACATGAAACACGAGCCACTTTCGAACAAGGACCTGACACAATATATATAAATGACCTTGTGGATAACATAGGAAGTTCACTGAGGCTTTTTGCGGATGATGCTGTAGTATATCGAGAGGTTTTAACAATGGAAAATAGTACTGAAATGCAGGAGGATCTGCAGCGAATTGACGCATGGTGCAGGGAATGGCAAATGAATCTCAATGTAGACAAGTGTAATGTGCTGCGAATACATAGAAAGAAAGATCCTTTATCATTTAGCTACAATATACCAGGTCAGCAACTGGAAGCAGTTAATTCCATAAATTATCTGGAAGTAGGCATTGAGAGTGATTTAAAATGGAATGACCATATAAAATTAATTGTCAGTAAAGCAGATGCCAGACTGTGATTCAGTGGAAGAATCCTAAGGAAATGCAATCCGAAAACAAAGGAAGTAGGTTACAGTACACTTGTTCGCCCACTGCTTGAATACTGCTCACCAGTGTGGGATCCGTACTAGATAGGGTTGATAGAAGAGATAGAGAAGATCCAACGGAGGGCAGCGCGCTTCGTTACTGGATCGTTTAGAAATCGCGAAAGCGTTACGGAGATGATAGATAAACTCCAGTGGGAGACTCTGCAAGAGAGACGCTCAGTAGCTCGGTACGGGCTTTTGTTGAAGTTTCGAGAACATACCTTCACCGAGGAGTCAAGTAGTATATTGCTCCCTCCTACGTATATCTCTTGAAGAGACTATGAGGATAAAATCAGAGAGATTAGAGCCCACACAGAGGCATATCGACAATATTTCTTTCCACGAACAATACGAGACTGGAGTAGAACGGACAACCGATAGAGGTGCTCAAAGCACCCTCCGCCACACACCGTCAGGTGGCTTACGGAGCATGGGTGTAGATGTAGACACGCATTCCCCACTCAGGACTCGTACCGCGTGAAATATCAGTGTCCTGCCGCTTTTTAATACACTATTGGCCATTAAAATTGCTACACCTAGAAGAAATGCAGATGATAAACGGGTATTCATTGGACAAAAATATTATACTAGAACTGACATGTGATTACGCAATTTTGGCATATAGATCCTGAGAAATCAGTACCAGGAACAACCACCTTTGCCGTAATAACGGCCTTGATACGCCTGGGCATTGAGTCAAACAGAGCTTGCATGGCGTCTACAGGTACATCTGTCCATGCAGCTTCAACACGATACCACAGCTCATCAAGAGTAGTGACTGGTGTCTTGTGACGAGCCAGTTGCTCGGCCACCATTGACCAGACGTTTTCAATTGGTGAGAGATCTGGAGAATGTGCTGGCCAGCGCAGCAGTCGAACATTTTCTGTATCCAGAAAGGCCCGTACAGGACCTGCAACATGCGTTCGTGCATTATCCTGCTGAAATGTAGGGTTTCGCAGGGATCGAATGAAGGGTAGAGTCATGGGTCGTAACACATTTGAAATGTAACGTCCACTGTTCAAAGTGCCGTCAATGCGAACAAGAGGTGACCGAGACGTGTAACCAATGGCACCCCATACCAACACGCCGAGTGATACGCCAGTATGGCGATGACGAATACACGCTTCCAATGTGCGTTCACCGCGATGTCGCCAAACACGGATGCGACCTTCATGATGCTGTAAACAGAACCAGGACTCATCCGAAAAAACGACGTTTTGCCATTCGTGCACCCAGGTTCGTCGTTGAGTACGCCATCGCAGGTGCTCTTGTCTGTGATGCAGCATCAAGGGTAATCGCAGCCATGGTCTCCGAGCTGATACTTTATGCTGCTGCAAACGTCGAACAGTTCGTGCAGATGGTTGTTGTCTTGCAAACGTACCCATCTGTTGACTCAGGGATCGAAACGTGGATGTACGATCCGTTACAGGCATGCGGATAAGATGCCTGTCATCTCGACTGCTAGTGATACGAGGCCGTTGGGATCCAGCACGGCGTTCCTTATTACCCTCCTGAGCCCACCGATTCCATATTCTGCTAACAGTCATTGGATCTCGACGAACGCGAGCAGCAATGTCGCGATACGATAAACCGCAGTCGGGATGGGCTACAATCCGTCCTTTATCAAAGTCGGAAATGTGATGGTACGCATTTCTCCTCTTTACACGAGGCATCTCAACAACGTTTCACCAGGCAACGCCGGTCAACTGCTGTTTGTGTATGAGAAATCGGTTGGAAACTTTCCTCACGTGAGCACGTTGTTGGTGTCGCCACCGCCGCTAACCTTGTGTGAATGCTCTGAAAAGCTAATCATATGGATATCACAGCATCTTCTTCCTGTCGGTTAAATTTCGCGTCTGTTGCACGTCATCTTCGTGGTGTAGCAATTTTAATGGCCAGTAGTGTACCGGGTGATCAAAAAGTCAGTATAAATTTGAAAACTTAATAAACCATGGAATAATGTAGATAGAGAACTAAACATTGACACACGTGCTTAGAATGACATGGGGTTTTATTAGAACAAAAAAAAGTAAAAATAAAAAAAAAGTATTGCTAGACGCGTGTAAGATCTCTTGCGCGCGTCGTTTGGTGATGATCGTGTGCTCAGCCG
Organism: Schistocerca serialis cubense; assembly: GCF_023864345.2. NCBI lineage: Eukaryota > Metazoa > Arthropoda > Insecta > Orthoptera > Acrididae > Schistocerca > Schistocerca serialis. The sequence continues at coordinate 75,860,124 of NC_064638.1, forward strand.
CCACTTTCGTCATGCTTGGCCTCCCAGGTCCCCAGACCTCAGTCCATGCGATTATTGGCTTTGGGGTTACCTGAAGTATCGTTATCGACCGACATCTCTAGGGATGCCGAAAGACAACATCCGACGCCAATGCCTCACCATAACTCCGGGCATGCTTAACAGTGCTATTCACAACATTATTCCTCCACTACAGCTATTGTTGAGGAATGATGGTGGACATATTGATCATTTCCTGTAAAGAACATGATCTTTGTTTTGTCTTACTTTGTTATGCTAATTATTGCTATTCTGATCATATGAAGCGCCATCTGTCGGACATTTTGTGAACTTAAGTATTTTTTCGGTTCTATAAAACCCCATGTCATTCCTAGCAGGTATGTCAATTTGTACCTCTCTATCTACATTATTCCGTGATTTATTCAGTTTTCAAATTTATACTGACTTTTTGATCACACGGTATATTACAATGCTCAGTTTAGAATTCTTGACCTCACCGAAGCTAATCATCTGTGCGGGTTTGACCCGAAAGGTTCGAGACAGTCTTTATGTGTTAAATCTAGGATTTTGATTCTCTAAACTTACCTCGTCTTCAGCGATTGTTGCACGCTGCGCTAGGTGTAGTTGTCTCTGGGGATGCGCAGCGCTCTTCCAGAATTAATCCCAAAGTCTTCCAATGCAGCGTCTCACCAGCAGATTTAGTCTCCATTCCTCATCACTCATAGCAGAAGTTTAATTAAACTGGTGAGTGCAGCAATACTGGTGAGTGCGAGTTACTCCCTGTGCACAGTTAACGTTCAGAATATAGGCGCGCATAGAAGGAGTATTTGAGGTGTGTTTGAATGAAGCGCCGCCGGGAAAGACGAGAGATCTTGCGAGCTTATCGCGAAAGTCAAAGACCCCCCAGGTTACGATCCGTGACCGGGGAGATTGGTCACACAGGCAGTGACGTGTCGCCCTGCGGGACGCTGGCGAACTTGCGTGGCGCGCGCGGCCATTCAGCGGTCGGAAGCCATGCCGCAGAGCAGCGACCGGGTGGCGGTCGCGAGCCGCGGGCGTAGGGTGCTGGGCCGCGCCGTGGCCAACGGGCTGCAGCTGGCGTCCCCTCAGCGGGCACCACGCATCTCTGGCGGCTGTCAGCGGCACGACGGCAAGCCGGACGTGCGGCTCGACAACGGCAACGGCATATACCCGCGCCCGCGCAAGGTAAGACACGGGGCCGGCAACCCGCAGCTCGGCCTCATTTACCAGACTGGTCTGGCATTCTGCCGTATCTTCCTTCGTCGTCGGCGTTGTCGTTGTTGCCGCGAGGCACCGTTATACCAAGTGGAAAGGCGCGTCGATCTTAAAGCATGAGATATGGTAACCTTGACCCTTTCAGGGGAACTGGTTCCGTTTGAAACCACCTACAATTTTTTCATTTTGTGGCAAAAGGGCAGTAGCTACATTTGGGGACACCATTCAGCAGCCTAGTTGGTGCTGCCCTCTAGCAGCTGTCACTGGAACCGCTTCAAAATCTGTAAATATTAGCAAGTAGTGAGGCGAGTTGGATAGCCATTTTTGTACGCTGTGCGCGAAAGTCTTTTTTCTCAAATTGTGACTGTATTCTTCTGTATTAGGTAACTTTTATGCATGCATTAAATGCAGAATACTGTTCTGTTTACCTTAATACTATGTTGTTGTTGTTGTGGTCTTCAGTCCTGAGACTGGTTTGATGCAGCTCTCCATGCCACTCTATCCTGTGCAAGCTTCTTCATCTCCCAGTACTTACTGCAACCTACATCCTTCTGAATCTGCTTAGTGTATTCATATCTTGGTCTCCCCCTACGATTTTTACGCTCCACGCTGCCCTCCAATGCTGAATTTGTGATCTCTTGATGCCTCAGAACATGTCCTACCAACCGGTCACTTCTTCTTGTCAAGTTGTGCCACAAACTCCTCTTCTCCCCAATTCTATTTAATACCTCCTCATTAGTTATGTGATCTACCCATTTTATTTTCAGCATTCTTCTGTAGCACCACATTTCGAAAGCTTCTATCCTCTTCTTGTCTAAACTATTTATCATTCATGTTTCACTTCCATTCATGGCTACACTCCATACAAATACTTTCAGAAACGACTTCCTGACACTTAAATCTATACTCCATGTTAACAAATTTCTCTTCTTCAGAAACGCTTTCCTTGCCATTGCCAGTCTACCTTTTATATCCTCTCTACTTCGACCATCATCAGTTATTTTGCTCCCCAAATAGCAAAACTCCTTTACTACTTTAAGTGTCTCATTTCCTAATCTAATTCCCTCAGCATCACCCAACTTAATTCGACTGCATTCCATTATCCTCGTTTGGCTTTTGTTCATGCTCATCTTGCCGGCCGAAGTGGCCGTGCGGTTAAAGGCGCTGCGGTCTGGAACCGCAAGACCGCTACGGTCGCAGGTTCGAATCCTGTCTCGGGCATGGATGTTTGTGATGTCCTTAGGTTAGTTAGGTTTAACTAGTTCTAAGTTCTAGGGGACTAATGACCTCAGCAGTTGAGTCCCATAGTGCTCAGAGCCATTTGAACCATTTTGATGCTCATCTTATACCCTCCTTTCAAGACACTATCCATTCCGTTCAACTGCTCTTCCAAGTCCTCTGCTGTCTCTGACAGAATTACAATGTCATCGGCGAACCTCAAAGTTTTTATTTCTTCTCCATGGACTTTAATACCTACTACGAATTTTTCTTTTGTTTACTTTAATGCTTGCTCAATTTACAGATTGAATAATATCGGAGACAGGCTACAACCGTGTCTCACTCCCTTCCCAACCGCTGCTTCCCTTTCGTACCCCTCGACTCTTACAACTGCCATCTGGTTTCTGTACAAATTGTAAATAGCCTTTCGCTCCCTGTATTTTACCCCTGCCTTGCCGTGATGCACCGTTATACCAAGTGGAAAGGCGCGCCGATCTTAGAGCATGAGATATGGTAACCTTAAGTCATTGACAATACACAACGGTCACGGTAGCACCTAATTCTAGAATACCTGCAGTAGTTAGGATCTATGAACTACCCACTCTTGACCAGGTCCCCAAAAATTTTCTCAGCATGTTATAGTCTTAGGTGGAGATTTCAATTTACCTGATATAGACTGGGACACTCAGATGTTTAGGACGGGTGGTAGGGACAGAGCATCGAGTGACATTATACTGAGTGCACTATCCGAAAATTACGTCGAGCAATTAAACAGATAGACCGAGCGAGGTGGCGCAGAGGTTAGACACTGGACTCGCATTCGGGAGGACGACGGTTCAATCCCGTGTCCGGCCATCCTGATTTAGGTTTTCCGTGATTTCCCTAAATCACTCCAGGCAAATGCCGGGATGGTTCCTCTGAAAGGGCACGGCCGACTTCCTTCCCCATCCTTCCCTAAACCGATGAGACCGATGGCCACGCTGTCTGGTCTCCTTCCCCAACCAACCAACCAACCAATTAAACAGATAACCGAATCGTGGAGATAACATCTTGGACCTACTGATAACAAACAGACCCGAACTTTTCGACTCTGTAAGCGAAGGAAAGGGAACCAGTGATCACAAGGCTGTTGCAGCAGCCCTGAATATGGAAGTAAATAGGAATATAAAAAAAGGGAGGAAGGTTTATCTGTTTAGCAAGAATAATAGAAGGCAGATTTCAGACTACCTAACAGATCAAAACGAAAATTTATGTTCCGACACTGACAATGTTGAGTTTTTATGGAAAAGTTCAAGGCAATCGTAAAATGCGTTTTAGATAGGTACTTGCCAAGTAAAAATGTGAGGGACGGGAAAAAACCACCGTGGTTCAATAACAAAGTTAGGAAACTAGTGCGAAAGCAAAGAGAGCTTCACTGCAAGTTTAAACGCAGCCAAAACCTCTCAGACAAACAGAAGCTAAACGATGTCAAAGTTAGCGTAAGGAGGGCTATGCGTGAAGCGTTCAGTGAATTCGAAAGTACAGTTCTATGTACCGACTTGACAGAAAATTCTAGGAAGTTCTGGTCTTACGTTAAATCAGTAAGTGGCTCGAAACAGCATATCCAGACACTCCGGGATGATGATGGCATTGAAACAGAGGATGACACGCGTAAAGCTGAAATACTAAACACCTTTCTCCAAAGCTGTTTCACAGAGGAAAAACGCACTGCAGTTTCTTCTCTAAATCCTTGCACGAACGGAAAAATCGCTGACATCGAAATAAGTGTCCAAGGAATAGAAAAGCAACTGAAATCACTCAACAGAGTAAAGTCCACTGCACCTGACGGGATACCAATTCGATTCTACACAGAGTACGCGAAAGAACTTGCCCCCCTTCTAACAGCCGTGTTCCGCTAGTCTCTAGAAGAACGGAAGGTTCCAAATGATTGGAAAAGAGCACAGGTAGTTCCAGTTTTCAAGAGGGGTCGTCGATCAAATGCGCAAAACTATAGACCTGTATCTTGGACGTCGATCTGTTGAAGAATTTTAGAACATGTTTTTTGTTAGCGTATCATGTCGTTTCTGGAAACCCAGAATCTACTCTGTAGGAATCAACATGGATTCCGGAAACAGCGATCGTGTGAGACCCAACTCGCTTTATTTGTTCATGAGACCCAGAAAATATTAGATACAGGCTCCCAGGTAGATGCTATTTTCCTTGACTTCCGGAAGGCGTTCGATACAGTTCCGCACTGTCGCCTGATAAACAAAGTAAGAGCCTACGGAATATCAGACCAGCTGTGTGGCTGGATTGAAGAGTTTTTTGCAAACAGAACATAGCATGTTGTTCTCAATGGAGAGACGTCTACAGACGTTAAAGTAACCTCTGGCGTGCCACAGGGGAGTGTTATGGGACCATTGCTTTTCACAATATATATAAATGACCTAGTAGATAGTGTCGGAAGTTCCATGCGGCTTTTCGCGGATGATGCTGTAGGATACAGAGAAGTTGCAGCATTAGAAAATTGTAGCGAAATGCAGGAAGATCTGCAGCGGATAGGCACTTGGTGCAGGGAGTGGCAACTGACCCTTAACATAGACAAATGTAATGTATTGCGAATACATAGAAAGAAGGATCCTTTATTGTATGATTATATGATAGCGGAACAAACACTGGTAGCAGATACTTCTGTAAAATATCTGGGAGTATGCGTGCGGAACGATTTGAAGTGGAATGATCATATAAAATTAATTGTTGGTAAGGCGGGTACCAGGTTGAGATTCATTGGGAGAGTGCTTAGAAAATGTAGTCCATCAACAAAGGAGGTGGCTTACAAAACACTCGTTCGACCTATACTTGAGTATTGCTCATCAGTGTGGGATCCGTACCAGATCGGTCTGACGGAGGAGATAGAGAAGATCCAAAGAAGAGCGGCACGTTTCGTCACAGGGTTATTTGGTAACCGTGATAGCGTTACGGAGATGTTTAATAAACTCAAGTGGCAGACTCTGCAAGAGAGGCGCTCTGCATCGCGGTGTAGCTTGCTCGCCAGGTTTCGAGAGGGTGCGTTTCTGGATGAGGTATCGAATATATTGCTTCCTCCTACTTATACCTCCCGAGGAGATCACGAATGTAAAATTAGAGAGATTAGAGCGCGCACGGAGGCTTTCAGACAGTCGTTCTTCCCGCGAACCATACGCGACTGGAACAGGAAAGGGAGGTAATGACAGTGGCACGTAAAGTGCCCTCCGCCACGCACCGTTGGGTGGTTTGCGGAGTATAAATGTAGATGTAGATGTAGAACTTAACTCTTAACGAGATCCCTTCGAAGCAAATTGTCATAAAGATCGTCTATAAAGGCTTCGTACAACGATAAGAAATGTTACAGTTTATGGAATAACAACAGATACGACCAAACTGTCTTGTTTCTTCTGTTTTATTTAACGTAACTTTGTTCACAGTTTTATTTCGCATTTACCACTCATTCACTCTCTGATGTGGAGTATATGCGAGTGCCTGAACCCTAACTCCCAAGTTCCACCGAAACCCTTTGATGAACAGTTTTGGTTGCTTGACGCCAACAGTCAATGATAATGATACAGTATTTTGTAATTGACTCTTCTAGTATTAGCCACCACCCTCCACGAATGTTTGTTAGGCGTAAGACAATTACACACTTTTCTCTCCGATCCGCTATTATTAAGGGTTCGCGTAAAAGTTAACGTTTTTCTCCTTTTCATAAATTGGAGCCAGCTCTCCGTGATATAATTAAAAAAAAAAAACAAAAAAAAACGGTCTCAATGCCGCGTCCCTCGTGAGATGCGTATAGATTTATCCCGGAATTTGCCGCCCTGTAGGTGTACTCAATTTAATGACCACACTTCACTATACGCGATTTCGTGTAACTAAATGTCCTTTTGTTAGTCTGATCGTATACCGTAGTTATTTAAAACTTGCCCCTATATTTTTCCACAACGCACAATTAGCACTTCTTTACCTGTTTATTTCTAAGAGTAAACGAAAAAATGATGCCGTATCATCGGCTTCGTCGATATAAAGCAAAACACCACAATATGCCCAATTTTACCTATTCTTATAGGATCGGCTACCTTACTCATTAATTTACTACATATTTTTTCCAATAACACTAAACAGGTATCGCCGTTATATTTTAATTGTATTCAAAAGCATGTTATTATTATTATGACCGACCAAATCGTAACAAATCGGGCGGCGTGCGTTTTTAACGATAGCTTTACACTCGCCCAGCTTTTATTCATGCAATATTATACATAAACATACAGACAGGACCGAAAGATCGATCTCTCTACCGTAACCAATAGAGGCAAATACGCTATTCAAGTTCCGTTACATCTATCTTGACTCGTATTGTTACAGTATGTCTGGTAACAAAGCAAGAAAAAATATTTGTTTCGTAAATAATTCATCTTACTTCTCTTACTTCTCTTCGTGAATCCACCGATCCTCCAGCTGTTTCATCTCATCTGAAAAATACGAGGCTTGTTTTTTAAGTAAGTACCGTTTTGAAATTAAAAAAAGACGTGCTAAGATATCTCAAAAATTTTATTTTGACATGAAAGGCTGTACATTAATCTACTTTTTTACATAATTTCTGTCGATGTTGAGACACTTGTGATAACGTTGTACCAGTTTTGAGTACCCTCCTTATAGGAGTCTGCCGCCTGACTTGTTAACCACTGCATCACCACTGTTTTGACTTCGTCATAATCTTGAAGACGCTGACCGCCCATGTGTTTCTTCAAGTGCAGGAACAGATGGTAGTCACTGGGCGCAAGATCGGGGCTGTACGGAGGATGATCTAGAGTTTCCCATCGGAAAGATGTGATGAGATCTTTGGGCCTGATACGCCACATGCGGACGGGAATTGTCTTGCAGCAAAACGATACCCTTGCTCAACTTCCATACACTGTTGCTTTGATTGTTGTGGTACCGGTACCGCTCAAGGAAAGTCAATGCACTGTCTAAACGTTTGGTTTTGTGCACATCCATCAACATTTTCGGTACCCAACGTGCGCACAATTTTCGGTAATTCAAGTGCTCGGTCACAATGCCATACAGAACACTACGAGAAACATTAGGAAAGTCATCGCGCAAGGAGGAAATCGTAAAGCGTCTGTTTTCTCTCACCTTGTTGTCCACTTCCTGCACCAAACTTTCATTAACGACCGAAGGATGCCCACTCCGTTGTTCATCATGCACATTTGTGCGGCCATCTTTAAATGCTCTCACCCACTTTCTTACCATTCCATCACTCATAACGTTTTCTCTGTAAACTGCACACATCTCACGATGAATATCGATCGCTTTTAGGCCTTTAGCACTAAGAAACCTTATAACAGCTCGTACTTCACAGTCGGAGGGACTCACGATTATCGGCGGCATCTTAAACACTCAGTACACAATGTAAACAAGGAAGAATCAGACTGTAATGGCGTCAGTGCGTAAATTAAGGTATAGGCTTTCATGTAAAAATAAAATTATTGAGATATCTTAGCACAGCTTTTTTTAATTTCAAAACGGTACTTACTGAAAAACACTCCTCGTAGCTTCTATCAGACTCTGCAAAATACTCGTAGACTGCAACTATCAACTCCTCATTTGAAGAAAATTTCTTTCCAGCGACTCAATATTTCAAGTTAGGGAAGAGGAGGAAGTCACTTGGGGCTACGTCGAGTGAAAAGGATGGATGAGGAACAAATTAAAAGTCCAGTTCATCCACTTTCGCCACTGTTATCGCCGATGTACGGGGTGGTGTATTATCCTAGTGAAAGAGCAGTTTTTTGCGTACCAAGCATGTTCTTCTTTCAGCCAACGCAAGTTTCAAACGATCGAAGAATGAAGCGAAATAGGGTCCAGTTATGGTCCTGCCTCTTTTACATCTATGAGGATTATTACTTGGGAATACCAAAAAGCAGTGGCCATCACCTTATGGTTCTTTGCACAGGTTAAGTACCCTTTGTCAGTGCTATTTGGTACAGGTCCCACACACGTGAGCAGTATTCTAGGATCGGTCGAACAGATATTTTGTAAGCAATCTCCTTTGTAGACTGTCTAAATGTTCGTAGTATCTGGATTAAATATTCCTAATATCGTGCGGATGGATCAAAGTCAAACACTTTTTTGCGTACGACTGAGCCCATGTGATCGCTCCATTTCATGACCCTACAAACTATTACACTGAGGTATTCGTATGTGTTGACCCATGCCAGATGTACTGATTGAATGTTCGTGGTATCCAGAAGGAATGCTCCTAATATCATGTAAATGAATCGAAGTCTGCCACATTTTTGCCTACGACTGACTCTATGTGACCCCTCCATTTCTTAACTCTACAAACGCTAACACCCAGGCAACAATATTTGTCGACCGATCTAGTGGTGACTCATTGATACTGCAGTCATAGGATACTCAGTTTTTAAACTTTGTGAAGTGTCCAGTTCTGAACATTTACAGCACGTTTCCAATTTTCGCACCTCTTTGTTATCGTACCACGATATGTACTTGTATGAAGATTTGATCAGTTCTTTTCAGACACTACTTCATTACAGATAACTGGATATTTGCGGAAAGCTTCGATTACTCTTAATATTGTCTGCAAGGTTACTAATATACAACATCAAGATCAAGCGGCCCGACGCTCTTCCCTGGACGACACCTAAAGTTACTTCTCCAGCTGTCAACGACGCTTCACCCAAGATAACTCGCTGCATCATCCCTACCACCAAATCCTCACTCTAGTAACACATTCACTCAATACCCCATCCGATAATGCTTTCGAATGCCGTGTGAAAAAGTGTATGTTTGATTTTGCATAACCGATGTTTTTGGTGTGAGATATGCGGGAAAACCCGGTAAATATCTTGATTTAGTGCATGCAGATATGTTTTTGTATGATATACGCTACACCGAATACAAGAAAAAGTATAAGGAAATCGGCACAAGTCTGAATCAAGCAAGCGTTAATTCATTCCATATATATTTATAAATAAATGCAAGCGTTGATCTTAGGTACAGGGTCTAAGATGGAACCGCCCCAGAACATATTCTTCTATAACGTATAACAGAAGTTGCATTATCAAGAAGTGTTTCGAGTACTTTGCACATCGATATAAATAACGACAGTCAGTGTTTTTAGCACTTTTGATATCGACTGATGCGTTTCAAAGGGGTTGTATCTAGCCTTGGACTGCACTTTGACACGGTGGTTAGTTCACGTAGGAAGAGCTTTGTGGGTGTGACGTAGGCTCATCTAAAAGAGTCAAAAGGGTGTCATACTAACCTCCACATGATTTTCACGTTACACAGTTTACAACGAAGGGGAATCAACAGAGCAGCTGAGCTTTCACTCTCTAATCTCCATCTATTATGCTTTAATATTTCGTTAGTTAAAATTTAATATTATTGTAGTGATAGTCTTAAAAATCCTTGTTTTGTTTGTGGCATAGTCAACTTTATGCAATATAGTAATGGCATGCTAATAATATAAATGTCTCGGTAGCTGCACGATCTAGTGAGAGTTTCACGAATGATTAGATAACGTGACGGCTCGATACATATTACGAGGGCAGTTCAATAAGTAATGCAACACATTTTTTTTCTGAAACAGGGGTTGTTTTATTCAGCATTGGAATACACCAGGTTATTTCCCAATCTTTTAGCTACACAACACTGTTTTTCAACGTAATCTCCATTAAATGCTACGGCCTTACGCCACCTTGAAATTAGGGCCTGTATGCCTGCACGGTACCATTCCACTGGTCGATGTCGGAGCCAACGTCGTACTGCATCAATAACTTCTTCATCATCCGCGTAGTGCCTCCCACGGATTGCGTCCTTCATTGGGCCAAACATATGGAAATCCGACGGTGCGAGATCGGGGCTGTAGGGTGCATGAGGAAGAACAGTCCACTGAAGTTTTGTGAGCTCCTCTCGGGTGCGAAGACTTGTGTGAGGTCTTGCGTTGTCATGAAGAAGGAGAAGTTCGTTCAGATTTTTGTGCCTACGAACACGCTGAAGTCGTTTCTTCAATTTCTGAAGAGTAGCACAATACACTCCAGAGTTGATAGTTTGACCATGGGGAAGGACATCGAACAGAATAACCCCTTCAGCGTCCCAGAAGACTGTAACCATGACTTTACCAGCTGAGGGTATGGCTTTAAACTTTTTCTTGGTAGGGGAGTGGGTGTGGCGCCACTCCATTGATTGCCGTTTTGTTTCAGGTTCGAAGTGATGAACCCATGTTTCATCGCCTGTAACAATCTTTGACAAGAAATTGTCACCCTCAGCCACATGACGAGCAAGCAATTCCGCACAGATGGTTCTCCTTTGCTCTTTATGGTGTTCGGTTAGACAACGAGGGACCCAGCGGGAACAAACCTTTAAATATCCCAACTGGTGAACAATTGTGACAGCACTACCAACAGAGATGTCAAGTTGAGCACTGAGTTGTTTGATGGTGGTCCGTCGATCATCTCGAACGAGTGTGTTCGCACGCTCCGCCATTGCAGGAGTCACAGCTGTGCACAGCCGGCCCGCACGCGGGAGATCAGACAGTCTTGCTTGACCTTGCGGCGATGATGACACACGCTTTGCCCAACGACTCACCGTGCTTTTGTCCACTGCCAGATCACCGTAGACATTCTGCAAGCGCCTATGAATATCTGAGATGCCCTGGTTTTCCGCCAAAAGAAACTCGATCACTGCCCGTTGTTTGTAACGCACATCCGTTACAGACGCCATTTTAACAGCTCCGTACAGCGCTGCCACCTGTCAGAAGTCAATGAAACTATACGAGACGAAGCGGGAATGTTTGAAAATATTCCACAAGAAATTTTCGGTTTTTTCAACCAAAATTGACCGAGAAAAAAAAGGGGGTTGCATTACTTATTGAACTGCCCTCGTACTTTCAGTTATAACAGGGTGCTCGCTTACTATCCGAGTTTTCTTGATAAAGGGCTTTATTTGCTAGTCTTTTTGTTTCTTGAGGTGCGCTTTGATGGTTTTTGCAACATGTGCGTTAGATAAAATAGCCGAAAATAAGTGTTGTAAGATATAATCAGTGGCGGCTCGTGAGTATACATTCTGTGTGTTCAAGGTCTTTAGACTCGGATGAATATGAGAGTGTGAAATTAATAGCATTTGCTGTAAAACAGTTATAGTTATCAACGTATTTATACAACAACAGCCACCGTCAATAATAACAACAATAGTAATAATAATAATAATACACATAACTTGACTGAATAAAGAAAGAATTGTGTCTGTGGGATTTTGTTGTATTGTACATAATTAAGTACAATTTAGGGCCAGAAGAAAATAATGTTCAATCTTTCGGTACTCTTATGTTTTATATTTTGGTTGTAAGTGGGAATTTCTGTGGATTTTTTTTATTTTTTTGGGACAAATGTTTGAGGTCCCTAACACATATATCAGTTACCGAATTAATTTCGGTGCAGAAAATCAGACATCCTTACGTTGCACCCATACAAGTTACGCTTATTATACTCTTCTTTCTTGAATGTTCGCTTGTAGTCACGCTTATTTGATTTCATCACTTCTCAGTCAATGGACTTGGCCTTGGAGACAAGTTCCTATTAGTCTTGGCCACTGTTTCTATGTTTCGATACAGTGTATCGATGCGTGGAACTGTTTCAGTGTTTCGGAACGGCTGTGGTTCACTGTTTCGAAACAGTGGTGTTTCATTCCGCCCCTGTCTCGGATAACCGGACCAGATTCGATCTCGAGCCGGACACAGGAACTATATTGTTATTTCAAAATAAGACTGTTTCAGTCCACCTGTGCTTGGAACGGACTGATTGTATCGAAACAGTGATGTTTCATTCCGCTCTGTGTCGGACGAGATTCGGGTTCGGCACAGGTATTGAAACACAACATACCACTTCATGAAACACTTTCAAGAGTGTCGAAATCTTTTTGACAAGCAATAGCATGAAGCTTAAGATATCCGAAAATAAAGATTCGTTTCTAGCTGAGTGTCCTATTTAGAAATGGCGTAACATCTGCTTTACAAACACAAACCAAACAATAAAACAATGCATACTATTCACATTCAAAATAATGAATACGTGAAAATCATTCAGTTAAATTACACTTTTTTTATAACATACGCTTCTCTGTTCATGTACAGTAGTCATGTTAAGAAATGCAAGTAAGCCTACAACATTTTGAATAAAAAAGGGGTAGAGTGACAGTTATTAGACATATACATTAATCTGATGTAGGTATAATTGCAAGCAATCTGTTTGACATATCACTGATAGTGTAATGGTGAACGGGAAGGGCTGGGAAACATGGTGAATTTATGGTAACGGTTCGAAACACCTTGAAAGACAAATTAGTTTCTGTTGTATTTTGTTATTTATTCGAATTATTTGGCGTTATTGTGAGTCTATAGTCACTGTGCGTATTATCCACAATGATTCCCTTGTGTGCATGGAAATTAGCAGGATGGGTATATTACCCATACTAACGGAATGTGGGAATCCCAGTAGCATATCCATTGTTTCTGCAGTTTGCTCACACCTCCAGTTCCGTTCGTGGTGGTTCTTCTGTCTTCAGCTATGGCTGTCCTCAGCCAATTGAAAAGTATGAAAGTCACACGACACGAAAGCAGCGCATTTGCTGCAGGAAACACGAAACTGCCAAGACGCCTAAGTGATAGTTTCATACTTTCTGCGATATGATTATCGCTCTCGCACCTCATTTGTGCTTATATGGACATACTTAGACAGTAGACATGCAAGATGATAAAATGTGTAGGTTTATTAGATTACAAAACACAAACTGTCTCACTGCTTCGAAACAGCGTATCGAAACATTACATTGTACTGTTTCATTTGTTTTGAAACAGTTACGTGTTTCAGTTTGCCCATCTCTAGTTCCTATGCCAGGCCCGGATATAATGGGGGTGGTCGGAGGGCGGGGGGTGGGGGGGAGGGACCCGGGTATCTGCATCACGCGGCAAATTAGAGGGCGCCAAACTCATATCCCTGAAGAAAAAAACCTTTTTTTTATCAAAGTGCATAGCATACAGCGCACGTTGATCTATCGATTATTCATATGATTTTGAAACGCATCCCTGTGGGTCATTGAATATTCTTGAACACCTTAATTGATTTCTGAGCGAATCATAAGTTAATTTTTGAATGAGTCCATAGTGCACGTGATGTCTCTGACAGGGGAATCCCCGCCTCATCAAGAAATAATAAACTTCCCTGCAGACAAAAGGGGCCGGGGCTACAAGAGCTGAGACGAATAAATCCGAATGGATGAATACCAATCGCTGTTTATGTGGTTGACTGGGTGTCGGAATGGTTAGCGTTGTCTTAGTTACTAGCTGAATCCATAGATTCAGATCACCAGTGTCGAAATAAACGACTAATAGGAATAACAGGTGAGAAAGATTACATATTATCTTCTCCGTGTAGTCAAGAAAATGAAATTTTGACAGAAAGTTTTTGCCAGATCGCTACTCTACTAAGAACCAGTTGTACAGTTCTGGTTAGCAACCGCGTAAGTTCTGTTATCAGAATATCGCTAAAAACGCGTTGTACGAACACATAATAACGCCCAACCAGAAAATAAACGCGGGATAACTAAACCGCTGATTCTGGCAGGGTTAGTGAAGTTAATTGGAGAATAAGTTTTGACGTTGGCAGGAATAGTCCCCGAATTAGTGATGAGAGGATTATATGTTAGAATGAGAATGAGAAGAAACGGGGACATCACACAAATTACATGGAAGAATTTGATGATTAAAAATTTACATAAAAATTTCGTGCTACTAATACTACTACTACTTTTTCGATCTCGTGCTTGAGAAACTGGAGCATATGAATGAAACGTGAAACTATTTCCTGCCGTAAAACTCTTTTCTTGTAGTAGGTCTAATAGGCGTTTGATGTTGATACTTCGTGAAGTATATTCTGTCGTGTTATTTATGTAAAAGAGGTACATAAAAATGTACATCTGTGCCAAAACAATCTCGCTTATTAGACGTGTGTTACAATTGTTGCAGTATTAGAAAGGCCTACTTCGTTTTATTTAGGAGGCAGTGACAAAATAGACGTAATCAAGTCGAAAAACCACACCAGTCTTGGCTACTAACCGTATTGACAGATTTTTCAGTATTAGACAACGACATTTTGATTTTTCATGTAGCGTTTGTATAACTTTGATGAGGTAGTAGATTCTTTCGCAGAAAGCTGTACCAAGATTAAAGAGAAAACAGAATGCTAGAACCTAAGGGATCAAGAAATGTGTACTGTCTTGTTTGTCTCTTGTCTTTACTGGTTTTACCTACATTTAATTTTATGTGACACGAAAGAGAAATTTACTAGCTAATAGGCAAAAAAGAGTGCAAATTTTCTGAAGAGTTCTTATTCTTCTGGTCACAAATAATCCTACCCAATATTAATTGTGAATTTTTTATTTAATGCGGGTAGGATGTCAAGCAGACGAACTGGGAGCAGGAGAGGCACCACAGGACATTTTAATTTCCACTATCACGAATAAAGGTTTGATGGCTTCCATTACAAAATATACGCGTCTAAATTCCACATACCGAAATACAGTAACGTGCAATGGAAGAATGGTGTATGAAAAGTGTACACCGCGCTATGGCACACTTAAGAACAAATAACATGTCTTATATTTCCTCGAACGAATATGTTTTGTAGATAAGTCTCTTCATAAAATGATGTTCGCTATAAAATAAATATGTTTTCAAAAAATCGCTTAAGTGTGTGTATATTGGTGGAGGGGGAGAGGTGCCAGTATCGAGTTTTTTCCCCAGTTCGGAAATTTCGTAGGTCTGGGGCTGTCCTTTGCAGCTAACTTTTCCTGGTAGCTTTCTTTTCTGTAAGCACTTGGAATAGATTCAACAGACTACATGTTGACACTGCACACAAAAGCCGATTCCCGCACAGTAAACAACCAACTCCAAGCGCAAACTGCCGTTTGTGCAAACGATTAAATTCAAGTAGTTCTGTCTGCCAACATGGTCATTTTACAAGAAAACGAATGAGGCGCTGAGAATCATAAAGGCCGAAACCACACCATTGTCGATCCCACATTTAAGAGAATATTAGAGAAACCAGTGAGACAGCTTTTCGTAAATGTTCATATGTACAGGAAGGGCCTACAGCAGAGATAAACCTGACCTGCCATAAGGTCAGCAGATGTCAAAAACATGAATAAAAATATTGGTTCACAACCAACGTTGATGTACTTCGTGCTTCTCAGCGCCTCAATTGGATTACCGTATAACAAAATTCAAAACTTAATATGCTATAGGCCTATCTCATTCAGACTCCCACAATAGATTTTTCCATCAGTATGACTATAGAATGTGTTGATGCTCGACCTAATTTTACTGTACAGTGAATAAATTTGCATATCTGAGGAGTCTGCTACCGCCTAGCGGTATTTAAGCCAAGCGTATGGGGATAAAAATCTGCTGTAGTGTACTATTACCTGGTGGCGTTGATGTAAACTTGTAGTTGAGTGCACACTGTGAACTGTGCATGTTGTTTATCAAATCCGAATGTATTTGACCTGTAAAGCAATTACGTCGCGCCAGTCGCGCATGTGCAAAACTTAAAACGTGCACAAGTAAAGCTGTGCTCGCGACCCTGGTGCAAAGTTTCACCGAATTTGGAGGAGCAATGTAGCATAGCCAGTTAGATTTAGCGCCTTATGCTTCAAATTATCGCATCTACGTTATGTTTAACAGCATTCACAGAAAAATAACCAATACATCCGCAAGCTGTGAAAAGACAGGGTGTTGACGTGCTATTACACAGTAGCCGCCACTGGATGTAGTAGTAGGGAGAAAAAAAAACCGGTAGGATTCTGGCCTTCGAGAGTTTGACGGCTCTTGTAACAGAGTCATAGCCTTTCACAGTATGGAAAACACTGGCTGCCCTGAATAAATTATATAAGCGTACTTGTTGGCCTGTGCGTAACATTGCACATTACCAATATGTTCCAAAAAGGCTTATGCAAGAATGCGATTTTTCAGGCGTCATAACTTAGGTTCTATTGATCACAGAGATAAGTGGTCAAATGTTTTGGAGAGCTCTTGACATAGTGAGCATTTGTATACCTATCGGGAGAATGGGCATACTTAGCTATTCTACAGTACAGGGTCCAAATTTTAAACATCGTGCGCTTCCTACAGACGAGACAAATTAAGCAAATTGGTTAGTTCGTTTGCTAGTGTGCTCTAGGATGGATTTAGGTGACTTATAAAAAGCATTATTTCCTCATGGGCGGATCGTGAGAAACTCCCGGAAAACCATGATTTATGCAAAGAAAAGTACCAATTGTGGGGATGGCCACTTCCATAATTTCTATTCATGGCTGATCGTCGAATATTTTTTCATATGGTCTTAAGAAGATATTCTCGGGGATCTGTGCAACGTTTCTTGGTCATCATACCAGACAGAAATCCAATGTTAAATTTCCATTCAGTCACCAAGTAAACTATATATATTTCCAAGCTTGTATTGTCGAATTTCGTTCTTAAGGCTTATTTAAGCTAGCAAGTTGTTTAACGATATTAAAAATTTTTGTCGTTTGTGAGCGCAATTATTTTAAAACGTAAAGTGGGTAAAATGAGTACAGAGCAAAAAATGCCGCCTCCCTTAGGGTGCCGCTTTAGGCCCGTGCTTAGTGGGCCGATATGTAAATTCGTCACTGGCCGTAGGTTCATCTTGATGTTACTGCATCGCCACATGGGAATCACGTAATGGTATAAGTAGGTTTCTGTACTTCTTGTTCACAGAGAACTTTGTTTCGCATGCTAAATGTTCGGCGGCGAACGTACAAAGTCTGACTACATGCTGTTGATACAAAATTCGGTCCAAGACTGACTGACTTCAAGACTGACGTAAGACTGACCGATGGTGGCATACAAATCACGTCTATTAATACGATTTTAAACAATTACGGTTATTGTTACATAGTGAATTTTTCATATTTAACAATTAAAGTTTTTACGTATATCTTCCCAAATTACATAGAAAATTACATGGAATGACAGTGAATAATTTCATGCAAAGACAGGAAACAATCTGTTTCTTTGAAGACTATAAATTACATGCTTTATCATTGCAACAATATATTTCGTTAAGTTGCATATATTATTTTACTAACTTAAAGTAAAATCATCCTATCGTTGTCAGGTGAACAAAGCGATTAGTTTTACTGAATGAAAGGCCTAGATTGAATTAATTAATTCTGTACAAATAAAATTTTACATTCTATATAGACGTAATTACTGTTCTATTAACTAACGCCAGTTGGAACATGAGCATGTTTGATACTGTCTGAAAAATCATCGTATCATATATCTGTTAGGAGAATGCACAATTTCTGACTTAAAAAACATAAAAATAGCAGTCTCTCTATGACTCTAAATATCGGAACTTAAATCGTTAATTACTCCATAACTACAATAGCAAATTTATTCCTACCGTGTGCCTGTAGTTTGTATTGTATGTAAATTATGATGGTACATTAGTTTTTAGTCCAACATGTTTCTATCATTGTATATACTGGTGAGGCCCAACGTAAACAATGTCAAAACAATAGTTTAAATTAGTGTAAATTACTAATATTACATACATGCTCGTTTGGGAGACTGGAACAGAACACAGGAATCCAAAAGGTGTTGCGGTATTACACTGTCAGGGTCACATATAATTCCAAGTTCCCAAAGAGTTAACAAAAACCAAAACATCATGTGACATGAGACACAGGGTAGATGTTTAGTAAATGTCTTCGATTTCATTTGTCTTCTAACACTGAAGAACAAAACATGATACGAAATTACACAGAATTTAATATTACACCTGATTTTGTTAGAAGTCAAATAACAATTGCTGAGGCTGTTGCCCAAATGTGTCAGTATGTGAGTTAATAAGATCAGATATTCAAATCACTTTTCTTCTGTGAATACTTAGTATGTACAACTCACATAATTTGTTTACACTAATTGTAGAATATAACCACAGTTGTACTCTTCCAGAGTACTGAAGGATCATTGAATTGTGTGTGGAGTAGCAGGCAAAGCAAGATCAATTAATACAGACTTTTTTCATGTTGTTGTTGTTGTGGTCTTCAGTCCTGAGACTGGTTTGATGCAGCTCTCCATGCTACTCTATCCTGTGCAAGCTTCTTCATCTCCCAGTACCTACTGCAACCTACATCCTTCTGAATCTGCTTAGTGTATTCATCTCTTGGTCTCCCTCTACGATTTTTACCCTCCACGCTGCCCTCCAATACTAAATTGGTGATCCCTTGATGTCTCAGAACATGTCCTACCAACCGATCCCTTCTTCTGGTCAAGTTGTGCCACAAACTTCTCTTCTCCCCAACCCTATTCAATACTTCCTCATTAGTTATGTGATCTACCCATATAATCTTCAGCATTCTTCTGTAGCACCACATTTCGAAAGCTTCTATTCTCTTCTTGTCCAAACTATTTATCATCCATGTTTCACTTCCATACATGGATACACTCCATACAAATACTTTCAGAAATGACTTCCTGACACTTAAATCTATACTCGATGTTAACAAATTTCTCTTCTTCAGAAACGCTTTCCTTGCCATTGCCAGTCTACACTTTATATCCTCTCTACTTCTACCATCATCAGTTATTTTGCTCCCCAAATGGCAAAACTCCTTTACTACTTTAAGTGTCTCATTTCCTAATCTAATTCCCTCAGCATCACCCGACTTAATTCGACTACATTCCATTATCCTCGTTTTGCTTTTGTTGATGTTCATCTTATATCCTCCTTTCAAGACACTGTCCATTCCGTTCAACTGCTCTTCCAAGTCCTTTGCTGTCTCTGACAGAATTACAATGTCATCGGCGAACCTCAAAGTTTTTATTTCTTCTCCATGGATTTTAATACCTACTCCGAATTTTTCTTTTGTTTCCTTTACTGCTTGCTCAATATACAGACTGAATAACATCGCGGAGAGGCTACAACCCTGTCTCACTCCCTACCCAACAACCGCTTTCCTTTCATGCCCCTCGACTCTTATAACAGCCTTCCGGTTTATGTACAAATTGTAAATAGCCATTCGCTCCCTGTATTTTACCCCTGCCACTTTTAGAATTTGAAAGAGAGTATTCCAGTCAACATTGTCAAAAGCTTTCTCTAAGTCTACAAATGCTAGAAACGTAGGTTTGCCTTTCCTTAATCTTTCTTCTAAGATAAGTCGTAAGGTCAGTATTGCCTCACGTGTTCCAGTGTTTCTACGGAATCCAAACTGATCGTCCCCGAGGTTGGCTTCTACTAGTTTTTCCATTCGTCTGTAAAGAATCCGTGTTAGTATTTTGCAGCTGTGACTTATTAAACTGATAGTTCGGTAATTTTCACATCTGTCAACACCTGCTTTCTTTGGGATTGGGATTATTATATTCTTCTTGAAGTCTGAGGGTATTTCGCCTGTTTCATACATCTTGCTCACCAGATGGTAGAGTTTTGTCAGGACTGGCTCTCCCAGGGTCGTCAGTAGTTCCAGTGGAATGTTGTCTACTCCGGGGGTCTTGTTTCGACTCAGGTCTTTCAGTGCTCTGTCAAACTCTTCACGCAGTATCTTATCTCCCATTTCATCTTCATCTACTTCCTCTTCGATTTCCATAATATTGTCCTCAAGTACATCGCCCTTGTATAGACCCTCTATATACTCCTCCCACCTTTCTGCTTTCCCTTCTTTGCTTAGAACTGGGTTTCCATCTGAGCGCTTGATATTCATACAACTCGTTCTCTTATCTCCAAAGGTCTCTTTAATTTTCCTGTAGGCAGTATCTATCTTACCCCTAGTGAGATAAGCCTCTACATCCTTACATTTGTCCTCTAGCCATCCCTGCTTAGCCATTTTGCACTCCCTGTAGATCTCGTTTTCGAGACGTTTGTATTCCTTTTTGCCTGCTTCATTTACTGCATTTTTATATTTTCTCCTTTCACCAATTAAATTCAATATTTCTTCTGTTACCCAAGGATTTCTACTAGCCCTCGTCTTTTTACCTACTTGATCCTCTGCTGCCTTCACTGCTTCATCCCTCAAAGCTACCCATTCTTCTTCTACTGAAACTCTGTACAACCTCTGGTTCTTTCAGTTTATCCAGGTCCCATCTCCTTAAATTCCCACTTTTTTGCAGTTTCTTCAGTTTTAATCTACAGCTCATAACCAATAGATTGTGGTCAGAGTCCTCATCTGCCCCTGGTAATGTCATACAATTTAAAACCTGGTTCCTAAATCTCTGTCTTACCATTATATAATCTATCTGATACCTTTTAGTATATCCAGGGTTCTTCCATGTATACAACCGTCTTTCATGATTCTTAAATCAAGTGTTAGATATGATTGTGGTATGCTCTGTGCAAATTTCTACCAGGCGGCTTCCTCTTTCATTTCTTAGCGCCAATCCATATTCACCTACTATGTTTCCTTCTCTCCCTTTTCCTACACTCGAATTCCAGTCACCCATGACTATTAAATTTTCGTCTCCCTTCACTATCTGAATAATTTCTTTTATTTCATCATACATTTCTACAATTTCTTCGTCATCTGCAGAGCTAGTTGGCATATAAACTTGTACTACTGTAGTAGGTGTCGGCTTCGTATCTATCTTGGCCACAACAATGCGTTCACTATGCTGTTTGTAGTAGCTTACCCGCATTCCTATTTTCCTATTCATTATTAAACCTACTCCTGATTTACCCCTATTTGATTTTGTGTTTATAACCCTATAGTCACCTGACCAGAAGTCTTGTTCCTCCTGCCACCGAACTTCACTAATTCCCACTATATCTATTTTAACCTATCCATTTCCCTTTTTAAATTTTCTAACCTACCTGCCCGATTAAGGGATCTGACATTCCACACTCCAGTCCATGGAACGCCAGTTTTCTTTCTCCTGATAACGACATCCTCTTGAGTAGTCCCCGCCCGGAGATCCGAATCGGGGACTATTTTACCTCCGGAATATTTTACCCAAGAGGACGCCATCATCATTTAATCATACAGTAAAGCTGCACGCCCTCGGGAAAAATTACGGCTGTAGTTTCCCCTTGCTTTCAGCCGTTCGCAGTACCAGCACAGCAAGGCCGTTTTGGTTATTGTTACAAGGCCAGATCAGTCAATCATCCAGACTGTTGCCCTTGCAACTACTGAAAAGGCTGCTGCCCCTCTTCAGGAACCACACGTTTGTCTGGCCTCTCAACAGATACCCCTCCGTTGTGGTTGCACCTACGGTATGGCTATCTGTATCGCTGAGGCACGCAGGCCTCTCCACCAACGGCAAGGTCCGTGGTTCATGTGTGTGTGTGTGTGTGGGGGGGGGGACTTTTTTCATAGCAGGAAAAATTCTGTATGTTTATCAATAATATCAGTGATTGATAGATTTATAGGTATTTGCTCTCAAGAATAAAAGTCATACCACAGTGTTGCTTCAGATAGGAGGTTATGAATATCATAACACAAGGTGTATCAAAAAGAATCATCCGATTTGGTACAACTATATTTCTGAAACTAATAAACATATACAATGAATTTTGTTTGTTGATGAACGGGAAGCTCAAAAAGTATTTTTTTCCGCCCCTTTTCATAGAGGTTCAACATGCCCACTTGAGATGCACAGCATACGTCAACGCAGTATTCAGATTGTTCCTAAACTGCAGCGAACATGTCTCAAGTTACAGATTCCACAGCTGCTGTTGTGTGATGTCTCAGTTCATTCATTGCTTTGGTAACAGTGGCACACGAACAGTCTTTTATGAACCCCCCCAAGAAACAATCACGTACAATTGGGTCCGGTGACCTTGGAGGCCAGTAATGTAAGGCTGAATCATATGGACCAGTGTGGCCGATCCATCATTCAGTAATCCTTTAACTAAAAAATCCCTGCACTTCCAGATGCCAGTGTGGCCGCGTCCCATCCTGTTGGTAAGTGAAGTCATTCGAGTCAGTCTCCAACTGTGGGAAAAGAAAGTTTTCAAGCATATCGAGATACGTGCTTCCTGTAATAGCGTTCTTTTCCCGTGAAACTGCAGAAACCACATTAAATTTTGGAGGGTCCCTCTCATGTTGCACAGCTTCATATAATTGTTCCGATCCCCATATTCTCACATTATGATGGTTCACCTTTTCATTTAAATGGAATGTTGCCTCATCACTAAACACAAAGTGTGGAAGAAAACTGTCACCCTCCATCGTGCCAAGAGCGAAATTACAGAACTCCACACATTGTTGTTTGTCACCCTCATGAAGAGCTTGTAGTACCTGAATTTTGTATGCTTTCATGTGTAAACATCGACGCAACACATGCTGGAGGATATCCAGGGCATGCTGAGCTGTTGAGCTGCACGGCGAACGGATTTCTGCGGTCCTGTGAAACCATGGCGGTTGCGTTCAATGTCTGTGTCATACACTCAGGACGGCCCGGGGATTTTCCTTTACACAAAGAACGTGTTCTCGGAATTGTTCATGCCATCGTCTAGTACTCTGTGCTGTAGAATGATCCACATCATATCATACGAAAGTCACGCTGAACAGTTATTACTGACCCGCACTGCGCAGAACGTAAAACGCAAAACACTTTCTGTTGCTCAAAATGGTTGAAATGGCTCTGAGCACTATGGGACTTAATATCTGAGGTCATCAGTCCCCTAGACTTAGAATTACTTAAACCTAACTAACCCAAGGACATCACACACATCCATGCCCGAGGCAGAATTCAAACCTGCGACCGTAGCAACAGCGCAGTTCCGGACTGAAGCGCCTCGGTCACAGCGGCTGGCTTCTTTCTATTGTCCCGACACCATTTTTACTAGAACTGAAGTGGGTGCACGCCGCTGCTACCCAGCGGAAACCACGTAAAACTTGAGAGTTTGCTCTTTCCAAGAACACGCTGTTCACGCACGTATCTCAAATAACATAATAGCGAATTTTTTAAAAACGAACGATTCTTTTTTATACACTCTGTATTTCTGAGCCGCTTTGGCTCAGGAAACACTTAGCTTTGCCGAGCTGCAAATTATGAAGTACATTTGTCACAGCATACAGATGTTCATGTTCAAACGCTACGTACTTTATTTACTTCTCACTGATAGATAACCCGAGACCTTGCCAGACTACTAGATCACGACAATTGGTGGAAGTCGTAAACAAAAGGCGACATACAACAATGACAACGTCGCAACGAAGCTCAGCTTGTGGTCTTACGGTAGCATTCTCGCTTCCCGCGCACGGGGTCCTGGGTTCGATTCCCGGCGGGGCTAGGGATTTTTCCGTCTCGAGATGACTGAGTGTTGTTGTGTTCATCATCATCATCATTCATCCCCATTACGGTCGGAGGAAGACAATGGCAAAACACCTCCGCTAGGACATTGCCTAGTCGGCGGTGCCGGTCTCCCGTATGGTTCCCTACGCTATCTCATCATCATCATCATCATCATCATTAATACATACGCACTATTTTAAATCTCCGGCGCTGATTTGTTCTAGTGAGTGCAATTAAAATTCCCTGGGAGGTGCCAGAACTCCTTTCCAGCCGAAATTAACCGCTGGCTATGAGGACAACAAGCTGAGGCCGGCAAAAAGATTACTCGGTTGTCACGAAATTCATTTCGGAAACTGAGCGAGGTAAAGATCTCTCCACACGACCCACGTAGAGGGCAAATCTCGAGGACACAGGTCTTCTTGCTCTTCCGAGAGCTCTCTCTTGTGTCCACGGCCTTGATATACTATATTCACACAAAACAGAAGCTATTATAGCAGCTGGTCTCTATTTCAGCAATTGGTGAGACGAATGTGATATGACTTTGAAGATGTAGAGACATTCTGACTAGCTTCCTTAAGGATTAGCAGGAAAGGTTGTAATGTCTTATCAGGATGACTTCTTTCATGCAATTTTTTGTGGGTGTTCATCAGCCACATTCTCCTAATTTATTTTTTGGCTGTCTTCTAAATATCAGTTAAAATTTTAATAGCATATTTTAACATTGATAAACATGACAATTTTACAGACTGTGTGACTGGGTGGATGAATGTGAGTGAAAATGGGAGAGAGTGATTGTCAGTATCGGGGAGTTCGTTTTTTGCGTATTTAATTTTATCTGTTTTAACCACACTTGTATTAAATTAACCTCACCATTATGCATTCTCAAGCCACAAAAATATACGAATGCCAATAATGAAGCTACTCTGTCTGATTTGTAGCTTCTGTTTACCATAAAAGTTTCCGGATGATTCTCGGGTGATTCGGAAAGAAGCTAAGTCTCCCCTGTTTTCGGAAATTTAGTAAGATCCAGCCCCAGAGCTATGATATCCCCAATCTGTGTAAAAACTTGATAATGGCGGCCCCTCCTCCCCCCGCCCTCTTCGAGCATTTGAGTTAGGACGTCATAATGAAAAAAAAAGACTTTTCAAAAATATGTTCATTTTGTAGCGCACATCTTTCTGATATATAAAACGTATAAGACATGTTAGTTGATGTTATTTGGTCTTAAGTATGCCAAAGTGTAGTGCCGCATATCTTCACATGGCATTCTTGTATCGCACGTCACTATGTTTCGATCTTAGGAATGCAAATGGGTATATTTTGTATTGGAAGCCATCAAACCTATATTCTAGACATTGGAAATTAAAATGTCCTGTGGCGCCTCTCCTGCTCCCAGTCGGTCAGTTTGACAACATACCCCCTTTTAAAAAAAACTCACAATTAATACTGGTTTGGACTGTTTGTGATTGGGAGAATAAGAACTCTTCGGAAAATTTGCAATCTTTATTGCCTATTAGCTAATAACTTTCTCTTTTGTGTGACACAAAATTAAATGTAGGAAACATAAAGCCAGTAAGGACAAGAGAAAAGCAAGACAGTACACATTTCTTCAATCCTTAGGCATCAGCATTTTTTTCTCTCTAACCTTGCTACAGCTTTACATGGCATGCTTTCCTTTCTGCGAAAGAATCTACTACCTCATCAAAGTTCGTCAAACATTTTTCTATATAAAAAATCAAAATAACGTTGTCCAGTACTGAAAAAGCTTTTACTATGAATAGTACCGGAGACTGGTGTGGTTTCTCGGTTTGATTGTGTCTGTTTTGTTACTGTCTGCTAGATGAAACGAAATAGGCCTTTCTAATATTGCAGCAATATTATACACACGCCAAATAAGCGGGTCTGTTTTGACAGAAATGGTCATTTTTATCTACTTCATTTATATAAAGAAGACAACAGAATACAGCAATAATGCCAAATGCCTAATACGCCTACTACAAGCAAAAAGTATTATGTTAGGAAATAGTTTCACATTTCATTCATATGCTCCAGTTTCTCAGGCGCTAGATCGAAAAGTAGTAATAGTGGTAGAAAACTTTTATATAAATTTGTATTTGTCATATTATTCCAGCTAATTTGTGTAATATCCCCACTTCCCCTCCTTCCACGTTCTAACAAACAATCTTGTCATCACTGTAAATATTCCTCCCATTCTCTGGTTAACCTCACTACCCGTGCCAGAATCATCAGTTTAGTTATCTCGAATCTATTCTCCGGTTAGGCGCTATTATGTATTCGTACAACACGTTTTCCGCGATATTACGAGAATAGAACTTAATCGGCTGCTATCGTGAGACTGTCCAACTGGCCCTTAGTAGTGTAGTGATCTTTCAAAAATTTTCAATCAAAATTCCATTTTTTTTTTTTTTTGGATACACCAAGTCGATAAAATGTAATCTTTCTTACCTGTTATTCCTATTGATCGTTTATTTCGACTGTGGTGGTCTGAATCTATGGCTTCCGCTAATAATTACAACAATGCTAATCATATTAGAAACAAATAAGCCCTCGGTTTGTTTCTAATATAATTATGACACGGTCACTGAACCTTAGCAGCTATGTTCAAAGTTTTACAATGCTAATCATTCCGACACCCAGTCAACCACACAAACAAAAAGCGACTGGTATTCACCCAGTGCGGGCCGCGGTGGCCGAGTGGTTCTAGGCGCTTCAGTCCGCAACCACGCGGCTGTTACGGTCGCAGGTTCGAATCCTGCCTCGGGCATGGATGTTTGTGATGCTCTTAGGTTAGTTAGGTTTAAGTAGTTCTAAGTCTATGGGTCTGATGACCTCAGATGTTAAGTCCCATAGTGCTTAGAGCCATTTGAACCATTTTGTATTCACCCACTGGAGTTTATTCGTCTCAGCTAGTATAGCCCCGTCCCCATTTGTCTGCAGGAAAGTTTATTATTTTATGTAGTGTGAGGAGGGCTATGCGAGAGGCGTTCAATGAATTCGAAAGTAAAGTTCTATGTACTGACTTGGCAGAAAATCCTAAGAACTTTTGGTCTTACGTCAAAGCGGTACGTGGATCAAAACAAAATGTCCAGACACTCTGTGACCAAAATGGTACTGAAACAGAGGATGACAGACTAAAGGCCGAAATACTAAATGTCTTTTTCCAAAGCTGTTTCACAGAGGAAGACTGCACTGTAGTTCCTTCTCTAGATTGTCGCACAGATGACAAAATGGTAGATATCGAAATAGACGACAGAGGGATAGAGAAACAATTAAAATCGCTCAAAAGAGGAAAGGCCGCTGGACCTGATGGGATACCAGTTCGATTTTACACAGAGTACGCCAAGGAACTTGCCCCCCTTCTTGCAGCGGTGTACCGTAGGTCTCTAGAAGAGCGTAGCGTTCCAAAGGATTGGAAAAGGGCACAGGTCATCCCCGTTTTCAAGAAGGGACGTCGAATAGATGTGCAAAACTATAGACCTATATCTCTAACGTCGATCAGTTGTAGAATTTTGGAACACGTATTATGTCCGAGTATAATGACTTTTCTGGAGACCAGAAATCTACTCTGTAGGAATAAGCATGGGTTTCGAAAAAGACGGTCATGTGAAACCCAGCTCGCGCTATTCGTCCACGAGACTCAGAGGGCCATAGACACGGGTTCACAGGTAGATGCCGTGTTTCTTGACTTCCGCAAGGCGTTCGATGCAGTTCCCCACAGTCGTTTAATGAACAAAGTAAGAGCATATGGACTATCAGACCAATTGTGTGATTGGATTGAGGAGTTCCTAGATAACAGAACGCAGCATGTCATTCTCAATGGAGAGAAGTCTTCCGAAGTAAGAGTGATTTCAGGTGTGCCGCAGGGGAGTGTCGTCGGACCGTTGCTATTCACAATATACATAAATGACCTTGTGGATGACATCGGAAGTTCACTGAGGCTTTTTGCAGATGATGCTGTGGTGTATCGAGAGGTTGTAACAATGGAAAATTGTACTGAAATGCAGGAGGATCTGCAGCGAATTGACGCATGGTGCAGGGAATGGCAATTGAATCTCAGTGTAGACAAGTGTAATGTGCTGCGAATATATAGAAAGATAGATCCCTTATCATTTAGCTACAAAATAGCAGGTCAGCAACTGGAAGCAGTTAATTCCATAAATTATCTAGGAGTACGTATTAGAAGTGATTTAAAATGGAATGATCATATAAAGTTGATCGTCGGTAAAGCAGATGCCAGACTGAGATTCATTGGAAGAATCCTAAGGAAATGCAATCCGAAAACAAAGGAAGTAGGGTACAGTACGCTTTTTCGCCCACTGCTTGAATACTGCTCAGCAGTGTGGGATCCGTACCAGATAGGGTTGATAGAAGAGATAGAGAAGATCCAACGGAGAGCAGCGCGCTTCGTTACTGGATCGTTTAGTAATCGCGAAAACGTTACGGAGACGATAGATAAACTCCAGTGGAAGACTCTGCAGGAGAGACGCTCAGTAGCTCGGTACGGGCTTTTGTTAAAGTTTCGAGAACATACCTTCAGGGAAGAGTCAAGCAGTATATTGCTCCCTCCTACGTATATCTCGCGAAGAGACCATGAGGATAAAATATGAGAGATTAGAGCCCACACAGAAGCATACCGACAATCCTTCTTTCCACGAACAATACGAGACTGGAATAGAAGGGAGAACCGATAGAGGTACTCAGGGTACCCTCCGCCACACACCGTCAGGTGGCTTGCGGAGTATGGATGTAGATGTAGATGAGACGGGGATTCCCCTGGCAGAGACATCATGTACACTATGGACTCATTCAAAAATCAACTTATGATTCGCTCAGATATCGATTTAGAATGTGTTCAAGTGTTCAGTGACCAACAGGGATGCGTTTCAAAATCATATGAATAATCGATAGACCAACGTGCGCTGGATGCTTGGCGCTTTGTGAAACCAGGATTTTTTTAAAAAAAGAATATGAATTTGGCGCCTCCTGAAATTGCCGCCCGGGGCAGATATTCCGGTTTGCCCTTCCCAGATCCGGGCCTGATAAGATCGGTCAGAAGGACTCATACCATTGACGTTTGCTGAAAGAGATATGGAACACATTTTAAACAAATTTTATCGCCTGTTTTCATGAGCTTTATCGGCTCCTCTGTCCAGGCTGAGAACGGATTCCTTAGGTAAATATCGTGTGAAACGAAACTTCTTCTCTTTATACCAAAGTTCTATCGTATAAATAAGGATGGTCACCAGCGTACAGCCTTTCTTTTGAATTTCGGGGAATATTTAACAGTTGTACTCTGATGGATTAATCAACAAACTTCACTGATGGCAATATTCCATCAGATACGCAACTAGGGCGAGTTCTTGTTCGTTGTGATTCAGTAAGCTGTTCTGGATGATGACCCGTCGTCGATCATCTCTGAGAATAGTGTGATAACAGCTACAGCAGTTCAATGTGCACGTAAATAACATGGTCACATATGTCCAGCTGTTTCCTAACAGTGTTCACTGCTCAAAGTTACCTCTCATGAGAATGTTGCAAGATACAGGAGGATTTGTTGGTCTTTGCCTCGTCCAGTGACACACACTAAATATATGCAAATGCGAAAGTACCTTGCATTGTATGAATGTAGCAGCAAGCATTACAGTCGTCGCCTGCGTTTAAAAGTCTCAATGAGCGTACAGTACAAAAATGTGCAAAAATAACGATTGTTTTATTGTAGGAAACATAAATGCCAGATTGTCACTGGAAAAAGTTTGAGTGCGTGTAACTTATCCACGAAGGATGTTCCAGTAGCTTAAAACAAATTTAGCATAGTTTCCCTGTCTGGGATCCACGCCACACGAACTGTAAAGTTGGAAAAAGACCTTCTTGAGTTGTGATAAGTTCTTATGCTAGATAGCACAGAATTGAGGAATGCTCCAATGGGATTATCAACGAGAAGTGCATTTTACATCATGGAATGTCAAGAGCCTGCCTTCACGAAAGATTTTAAGAACACACTGCAGCTCCCTGCCTCCCTTTTACACTTGTTATCGAGACTGTAGTGACAAACACACTCAAGGACGAAAGTAACTTTCGCATGATGTGTCAATGCCAAGTAACATAGCTCGATGAAACGTGGACCACACGTAGAAAGTACCGCTAGTAGGTCGTGTGATCAGCACCAATGGCAATGCAAGCTCTGCAACGTGCTCTCATGCTGCCCACAGTGTTGGTACGGAGGTCTTATGTAGGCCGTCCCATTGCTCCACCAACATAGTTGACAACTGTTAAATTGTTGTTGGTGCATGTAGAGATGATTTAATATGTATCCCAGACAGATCTCACATATGCTCCATGGAATTTAAGTCGGGGGAACGGACAGGCCAGGCAATTCATCAAATATTCTCTCGTTCCAATAGCCCTTCCACCTGCGCTGTTCAATGCAATCGTGCATTGTCATCCATAAAAATGAAGTCATGGCCAAATTCACGTTTGAAAAGACGCACATGGGGAGGGAGTAAGGTAGCACAATGACGATGACCGGTGAGTCGTCTGAGTTCAAAGATTTAGAGGTCAGTACACCCATGCAACATTAAACATTACACCTCGACCATGCTGGACGTATCTCACGTGGGAAGAGGTGGGAACACATAATGCACCCGGTTACCATCGTTGCAGCTCCCTGTATCTCCTGTATTTTGTGTATTCTACAACTGTCATCATAATAAAAGAAAAATTGGGAAAACTGCACTTTCAGTACACACAACGCATAAAGCCGTCAGAAAAAAAGAAAAAAAATGGGATAAACTGCAATTTTAGTACACATAAAAAATTAACTAAATGCGTTTTTTACGCCATGTCATGGCCCAATGTGATTCAAAGCAGTCTTATGTCTATCCTTGTGTGATTATCTGCCATGCACTTTGCACTTGTTTGGAACAGCTCCTATAAACCTTTCATTGGGTAATTTTTTATGTGAAGAAGCTTATTTTTATGATTTTTTTTATATTTCAGATACATCCTATAATCTATATCAGCCTGCTTAGTGTCTATTAAACAGTTATTTTTACTCGTATATACACTTCGTAGTGTCAACATTTGTTTCCTAACCTGTAGCAATATGGCGGTCAACGTGAAAGTGAGACTTTTTTCTCTTCGAAAAAGAGTTAATTTACCGTTAAAAAGAATTTGTGTAAAGATTGTAAAGACGAAATCGCGAAGTTAACGGAACGTGTGTCGAGCTTACAATTTATGATCAGTGCTCTGAAAGTGGATATCTCGAACTTTCAGCTTGGAAAAAGTGAGCCGAATACTCGCTAAGTTCCGCAAAGCATCGCGTCTGCCAGCAAAAAGTGGACTACAGTTGCTTAAAAAACAGCACGTAAGAACTGCAAAATCGTGTAAGCAGTGAATCTATCGGTGACACAATGTTTGTACACGAAAATTCTTTTGAAGTGCTTTCAACTGTAGACTGTGATATATAAACGAGCTGTGTCGAACCACATGGGAAGAAAAAGGGCATCAGAAACAAAAAACGACAGAGTCGCATCAACCACAGGGAAAAAAAAAAACAATTCAACCATGACTGTAGTCGCCGACAGTGAATCAAACAAGTGTTCCTCGAGATGGATTATCGACTGCTATGAACAAAAAAGACAAACAGTGCCGCCACGCAACACTAAGTACAGGTACCGGTCTAAAAACAGTTATCAACAATCAGCAAAAATGTGTAAAATAAACCTATTTGCAGATAGTCAAGGATGGAACATAACAGCGGAATTTCAGCATAGTGAAACTAGCTGCAAAATTTCAGGCAGTGACATCGTTGAACCATGACATGGAAACAGCAACAACCAATAACGACTCTTTCGTGTTTTTAGCGGGAACAAATGATGTAGCAAGAAACGAAACGAAAGACCTAGTGATCTCACTCAAAAGAAGGCTACACGAGCAGAGAAGATCAAGCATGATCGTCTTCTGTATTCCACATCGACATGACTTGCCATTTTGATCCTAAATAAAGAAGCGCAACTAAACAGATCCTAAATATATGCACGAGATTCAAAAATGTTACATTTGTGGGCATAAGCTGTGTAGGAAGAAGATTCCATACATCCCATGTGTTATATCTCAAAAGACTTGATTATAACATGGGTCCTAGAAGTACTAAACAGCAAACCCAATGTGCAGTGTTGTGCGACAGACATCATCCCTGTCTAAGACAAAAATAACGAATACTTGGGAGAATTAACCACGAAATGCTAGGTCAGTGAAACAATACATCGGCAGGACAAGAGCGATGTTTTTTAGGACAATAATACTTTCCACCAGTGCAACACTAGATGTAAGTGTATGTGTTTCATGTGTGTCTCAAACAGGCTAAATAAGTGCACACGAGAATAATTTATCATTTTTGCACTATAATGTACAGGGTTAAGGAAACAAAATAGATGCTTTATAATAATTTATCACAGGACTATCTCTACATGTATAACACGTTCATCATACGAATAAACCTGATGTAAACAAACACAAACACTTATGTATTAGATATCTTATTATCAAGTTACGTTAAATGAAACTAAGATATTTAAATGTATTAAAAGCCTTCAGCGTTTTTCTTAATAACCCTTTAGCTACGTAGTTTTTATTTCAAAAATCGTGTACAGTCACAGCCTCTGCTGCGTTGTGCTGTTAAAGCTGGCTGAGGCTCTGTTCCGTAGTGAAACATGCTTGTGGAGAATGGTTAAAAAGTGCTGAGAAATAAGCTGTTCTTAATGTTTTTCATAAATTTACAGAGATAATCGTCTTTGAAGTTTTCCAGCGTATAGTATGCAGTTGAGACAAACCCTCTTTTGAACGTATAGCGCAGTCGGTAGCATCTTGGCATGTAAACCGAATGTGGTTACTCGTGCGTTGTTTCTAACAACATTATTTTTCTCTTTCAATGTGAAATACCTTCATCTCGTAATTATAAAACTCACCACCACTTTTTTTGAATAATGCACGTCTTCCTGTTTCCAATTACATATTGGATGTGAAATTTCTGATTCGATTTCAAGTACAAATTCTTAATAATCGATGTGCCACGAACTATGGACCTTGCCGTTGGTGGGGAGGCTTGCATGCCTCAGCGATACAGATGTCCGTACCGTAGGTGCAACCGCAACGGAGGAGTATCTGCTGAAAGCCAGATAAACGTGTGGTTCCTGAAGAGGGGCAGCAGCCTTTTCAGTAGTTAAAGGGGCAACAGTCTGGATGATTGACTGATCTGGCCTTGTAACACTAACCAAAACGGCCTTGCCGTGCTGGTACTGCAAACAGCTGAAAGCAAGGGGAAACTACAGCCGTAATTTTTCTCGAGGGCATGCAGCTTTACTGTATGGTTAAATGATGAAGGCGTCCTCTTGGGTAAAATATTCTGGAGGTAAAATAGTCCCCCATTCGGATCTTCGGGCGGGGATTACTCAAGAGGATGTCTTTATCAGGAGAAAGAAAACTGGCATTCTATGGATCGGAGCGTGGAATGTCAGATCCCTTAATCGGGCAGGTAGGTTAGAAAATTTAAAAAGGGAAATGGATAGGTTAAAATACACTCCTGGAAATTGAAATAAGAACACCGTGAATTCATTGTCCCAGGAAGGGGAAACTTTATTGACACATTCCTGGGGTCAGATACATCACATGATCACACTGACAGAACCACAGGCACATAGACACAGGCAACAGAGCATGCACAATGTCGGCACTAGTACAGTGTATATCCACCTTTCGCAGCAATGCAGGCTGCTATTCTCCCATGGAGACGATCGTAGAGATGCTGGATGTAGTCCTGTGGAACGGCTTGCCATGCCATTTCCACCTGGCGCCTCAGTTGGACCAGCGTTCGTGCTGGACGTGCAGACCGCGTGAGATGACGCTTCATCCAGTCCCAAACATGCTCAATGGGGGACAGATCCGGAGATCTTGCTGGCCAGGGTAGTTGACTTACACCTTCTAGAGCACGGGATACATGCAGACGTGCATTGCCCTGTTGGAACAGCAAGTTCCCTTGCCGGTCTAGGAATGGTAGAACGATGGGTTCGATGACGGTTTGGATGTACCGTGCACTATTCAGTGTCCCCTCGACGATCACCAGTGGTGTACGGCCAGTGTAGGAGATCGCTCCCCACACCATGATGCCGGCTGTTGGCCCTGTGTGCCTCGGTCGTATGCAGTCCTGATTGTGGCGCTCACCTGCTCGGCGCCAAACACGCATACGACCATCATTGGCACCAAGGCAGAAGCGACTCTCATCGCTGAAGACGACACGTCTCCATTCGTCCCTCCATTCACGCCTGTCGCGACACCACTGGAGGCGGGCTGCACGATGTTGGGGCGTGAGCGGAATACGGCCTAACGGTGTGCGGGACCGTAGCCCAGCTTCATGGAGACGGTTGCGAATGGTCCTCGCCGATACCCCAGGAGCAACAGTGTCCCTAATTTGCTGGGAAGTGGCGGTGCGGTCCCCTACGGCACTGCGTAGGATCCTACGGTCTTGGCGTGCATCCGTGCGTCGTTGCGGTCCGGTCCCAGGTCGACGGGCACTTGCACCTTCCGCCGACCACTGGCGACAACATCGATGTACTGTGGAGACCTCACGCCCCACGTGTTGAGCAATTCGGCGGTACGTCCACCCGGCCTCCCGCATGCCCACTATACGCCCTCGCTCAAAATCCGTCAACTGCACATACGGTTCACGTCCACGCTGTCGCGGCATGCTACCAGTGTTAAAGACTGCGATGGAGCTCCGTATGCCACGGCAAACTGGCTTACACTGACGGCGGCGGTGCACAAATGCTGCGCAGCTAGCGCCATTCGACGGCCAACACCGCGGTTCCTGGTGTGTCCGCTGTGCCGTGCGTGTGATCATTGCTTGTACAGCCCTCTCGCAGTGTCCGGAGCAAGTATGGTGGGTCTGACACACCGGTGTCAATGTGTTCTTTTTTCCATTTCCAGGAGTGTAGATATAGTGGGAATTAGTGAAATGCGGTGGCAGGAGGAACAAGACTTTCGGTCAGGTGAATAAGGGCTATAAATACAAAATCAAATAGGGGTAATGCAGGAGTAGGTTTAATAATGAATAAAAAATAGGAGTGTGGGTAAGCTACTACAAACAGCATAGTGAACACATCACTGTGGCCAAGACAGACACGAAGCCCATGCCTACTACAGTAGTACAAGTTTATATGCCAACTAGCTCTGCAGATGATGAAGAAATTGATGAAATGTATGATGAGATAAAAGAAATTATTCGGGTAGTGAAGGGAGACGAAAATTTAATAGTCATGGATGACTGGAATTCGAGAATAGGAAAAGGGAGAGAAGGAAACGTGGTAGGTGAATATGGATTGGGGGTAAGAAATGAAAGAGGAAGCCGTCTGGTAGAATTTTGCATGGAGAATAACTTAAATATAGCTAACATTTGGTTCAAGAATCATAAAAGAAGGTTGTATACATGGAAGAATCCTGGAGATACTAGAAGGTATCAGATAGATTATATAATGGTAAGACAGAGATTTAGTAACCAGATTTTAAATTGTAAGACATTTCCAGAGGCAGATGTGGACTCTGACCACAATCTATTGGTTATGAACTGTAGATTAAAACTGAAGAAACTGCAAAAAGGTGGGAATTTAAGGAGATGGGACCTGGATAAACTGACTAAACCAGGGGTAGTACAGAGTTTCAGGGAGAGCATAAGGGAACAATTGACAGGAATGGAGGAAAGAAATACAGTAGAAGAAGAATGGGTAGCTCTGAGGGATGAAGTAGTGAAGGCAGCAGAGGATCAAGTAGGTAAAAAGACGAGGGCTAGTAGAAATCCTTGGGTAACAGAAGAAATATTGAATTTAATTGATGAAAGGAGAAAATATAAAAATGCAGTAAATGAAGCAGGCAAAAACGAATAAAAACGTCTCAAAAATGGGATCGACAGGAAGTGCCAAATGGCTAAGCAGGGATGGCTAGAGGACAAATGTAGAGATGTAGAGGCTTATCTCACTAGGGGTAAGATAGATGCTGCCGACAGGAAAATTAAAGAGACCTTTGGAGAAAAGAGAGCCACTTGTATGAATATCAAGAACTCAGATGGAAACCCAGTTCTAAGCAAAGAAAGGAAAGCAGAAAGGTGGAAAAAGTATATAGAGGGTCTATACAAGGGCGATGTTCTTGAGGACAATATTATGGAAATGGAAAAGGATGTAGATGGAGATGAAATGGGAGATATGATACTGCGTGAAGAGTTCGACAGAGCACTGAAAGACCTAAGCCGAAACAAGGCCCCGGGAGTAGACAACATTCCATTAGAACTACTGACGAACTCGGGGGAGCCAGTCCTGACAAAACTCTACCATCTGGTGAGCAAGATGTATGAGACAGGCAAAATACCCTCAGACTTCAAGAAGAATATAATAATTCCAATCCTAAAGAAAGCAGGTGTTGACAGATGTGAAAATTACCGAACTATCAGTGTAATAAGTCACAGCTGCAAAATACTAACGCGAATTATTTACAGACGAATGGAAAAAGTGGTAGAAGCGGACCTCGGGGAAGATCAGTTTGGATTCCGTAGAAATGTTGGAACACGTGAGGCAATACTGACCTTACGACTTATCTTAGAAGAAAGATTAAGGAAAGGCAAACCTACGTTTCTAGCATTTGTAGACTTAGAGAAAGCTTTTGACAATGTTGACTGGAATACTCTCTTTCAAATTCTAAAAGTGGCAGGGGTAAAATACAGGGAGCGAATGGCTATTTACAATTTGTACATAAACCGGAAGGCTGTTATAAGAGTCGAGGGGCATGAAAGGAAAGCGGTTGTTGGGTAGGGAGTGAGACAGGGTTGTAGCCTCTCCGCGATGTTATTCAGTCTGTATATTGAGCAAGCAGTGAAGGAAACAAAAGAAAAATTCGGAGTAGGTATTAAAATCCATGGAGAAGAAATAAAAACCTTGAGGTTCGCCGATGACATTGTAATTCTGTCAGAGACAGCAAAGGACTTGGAAGAGCAGTTGAACGGAATGGACAGTGTCTTGGAAGGAGGATATAAGATGAACATCAGCAAAAGCAAAACGAGGATAATGGAATGTAGTCGAATTAAGTCGGGCGATGCTGAGGGAATTAGATTAGGAAATGAGATGTTTAAAGTATCCAAGGAGTTTTGCTATTTGGGGAGGAAAATAACTGATGATGGTCAAAGTAGAGAGGATATAAAATGTAGACTGGCAATGGCAAGGAAAGCGTTTCCGAAGAAGAGAAATTTGTTAACATCGAGTATAGATTTAAGTGTCAGGTAGTCGTTTCTGAAAGTATTTGTATGGAGTGTAGCCATGTATGGAAGTATAACATGGACGATAAATAGTTTGGACAAGAAGAGGATAGAAGCTTTTGAAATGTGGGGCTACAGAAAAATGCTGAAAATTAGATGGGTAGATCACATAAATAATGAGGAGGCATTGAATAGAATTGGGGAGAAGAGGAGTTTGTGGCACAACTTGATAAGAAGAAGGAATCGGTTGGTAGGACCTGTTCTGAGGCATCAAGGGATCACAAATTTAGCATTGGAGGGTAAAAATCGTAGGGGGAGACCAAGAGATGAATACACTAAGCAGATTCAGAGGGATGTAGGTTGCAGTAAGTACTGGGAGATGAAGAAGCTTGCACAGGATAGAGTTGCATGGAGAGCTGCATCAAACCAGTCTCAGGACTGAAGACTACAACAACAACAACAACAACATGGAACATTGTTCGTTAAAGTTGTTTAAATAAAGAAAACATAAGAATTTAATTTTTAAGGCAAAATAAAAAACCTAATCCTCTTTATTTGGATTGTGTCCATCATTTTATACCACAGAGGTAGATAAGTATCGTAGAAAAATGAAACACAATCATTTTCACAGCATCGATCACGTCATACAAATGCTGCATTTTTACATTTGCTGCTGTACCATAACAATAAGAACCCAAACGTACTGATCTGGAGCCAAGCTGCAGGATTTGGCACGAGAAGTAACAAGACTGGTTAGCTGCCAGACGTACTGGAACTAACGCACGCAGCTTTTTCACACGTCACTGCCGAACGCTGGCGGGATACAGAGCTGCTCGTCATAAAAAAAGAAGAGACAATGCTGTGCCTGGTTGGCTTCGTGGATTCTTTTGTTGATAGGCTTGTTATCAACGTAACAGGTGACACTTCCAGAACTGAAACGTATTTCTCGGATTCGGATAAGGAAGGAGCTAAGAGATTATCAGAGGACTGACTAATACCTTCAGTGGCCCCAATATTTAACTATACGGCGACATCCTTCATTACTCTCTTACGTTAAACACAGTTTATGCACAAAAATTACCATGTGGTTAAGTCGGGAATTTTCATCATTCTTGTTTTTAATTACAATAGTAAGTTGGCTAAAAACGACAACGTGTTGCGCGTTTCGTCTAGCCGTCTAAGGAGCGTATTGTGGGAGATTTGCAGTGTATTATTTCATTCTGCTTAAAAATTAAATGACATTAGAGGCTGTTGTGCTCCTCTGCTCGCCTCTCTTAACGGTGAACTGCAGTTGACCACGTCACTGCACGCATCTGTACCAGCTGACCAGCCAGAGCTGTCCAAGTTACATGTCCAGCAAAGCTGTTCTCCCGTATTAGCGCTAAGTCGATGCGCGCGTAACGCACAGCCCAAAACGTACTCTTATTATCGTACTTGACAGTACTCGAGACAGACTGGCTGCAGTTCCACGTGAAACGGAATTCCAATGAGGTTCCAGCAAACGCGGAAGAATACATGGTGCAATGGTTACATCAGGTTTATTCTAATGATGAACAGATTATAGTAATAGTTACAGAACACCAGGAAACAGTGGACAACATTCAATATTGCAAATTAGAAGTCTACGACCTATTGTAGAACATATATTAAAGGTGGTGGTGGTGCCATCTACTCAAGAACATGTAAGTTCATAACCACCACAGAAAAAGCGCTTTGTTGAGAAACATTTCGAAATTGCAATTCTTAAACTCACAAGTTTCCTTCTTATCCCATCTGCTAAGTCTCCCCTGACCCAAGATTCTGGGTGACTTTTCAGAACTCAACCTCTTCCTAAATCTCACCAGTCCTTTTCCTTCACCCCTCTAACCTTCCCCTTAAACCCCTCTGCCAGAAGAAGGAAGCAGTGTCTCAAAAACCTTGCAAACTGTAATACCTTTTGCATGTGTGTTTTCCTGCCACTGCTTGGCGAACAGATCTTTTATCTATCCAATTACATTATATTTTCAAAAATTGATTAGGAACATTATTATTATTATTATTATGAGTTACCGTATCTGAAATCCCCTATTTATGAGTGTGGCATCCATCTTGAAATAAATATTTTATGATTCTGAATTATTGCCTGAATTAAATTGTGAGAAGTGTTAACTGATTCATAAAAATATAGCAATAAAAATATATTTTCATAATTCAGAATCTTGTAGCTATTAGAACAAAATAGGCAATTGAAATTTTGAGGATACAAACTTTTGATGACAATTATTTTGTAAGTTAACTAATTTCAAATAACTTAAAATATTTTTTTCAGAAAGTCAGACATGTCTGCTTTCAAATGATTGGTAACAACACCTTCTCTGCTACTTATTATCTCAGAAAGCATTTTCCATTATGTGACATCAGATTTCAGTTAGCTGCAGCTTTTAATTACTCAGGCTTCAGTAAAACTAATAGCATCATTGTAATCAGGAGGGCAAATCTAAGTCATGGAAATATGAATGTAACTGAGCTTTTACATCAGTAACACTTTTATATATGACTGTCTAGATTACCGGTACCTGTTATGTTGTGTTGTCAGAAGAGCCAACACCATGTTACGAATGGAGGCCGAAATGCATGCGTTTTAGCTCATGCAGGCTAGCGTGAGGAGGGAAGAACTATACTGAAGTGAGGTCTGGAACATGACAAGGAATGAGAATTCAGAAAGCGGATGTAATTAGTTTGATACTTAACTTTAATCCATTAATGATGAACGTCGCTCTTGACGGCACGTGATTCACAATATTATCTGTCAGAATACATTCATAGTAACTGAATATGGCACCTTGCTAGGTCGTAGCAAATGACGTAGCTTAAGGCTATGCTAAACTGTCGTCTCCGCAAATGAGAGCGTATGTAGACAGTGAACCATCGCTAACAAAGTCGGTTGTACAACTGGGGCAAGTGCTAGGGAGTCTCTAGACTAGACCTGCCATGTGGCGGCATTTGGTCTGCAATCACTGATAGTGGCGACACGTGGGTCCGACGTATACTAACGGACCGCAGCTGATTTAAAGGCTACCACCTAGCAAGTGTGGTGTCTGGTGGTGACACCACATGTTATATGTGCAACTGCATTAGATATAGAATGAGAGTGCAAAAAGTTTTAGTTATTCTTGGGAACAGAAAACATGACTGATAGATTAGATTCCAACTTGCTACATTTCAAATGCAAACAAGTTTCCTCCTATACTAGGAGCTCGTTCTGTACAACGTAAAAAGACTTATGGGGATACGATGCTGATCTCAGGAAAACTAAAACCAAATATTCTTGCTTCCCCTGCCTGTGGCATAACAAAGCACACAACACAAGAAATGAGCCCCTTTTGTGGTCCCCCCCTCCCTCGCAGTCCCCAATAGTATACATTGTGGAAAATGCATTACTATTGCTGGATTAAGTAATAAACACAAAAATAAGATAAACAAAAACTTCATGTAACAATATTATGAAAAGGATAGTTGCTACTCACCATATAGCAGAGATATTCATAATAAAGACTGCTATATGGTGAGTAGCAACTATCCCTTTTGTAATATTGTTACATTCCATCATGGATTTTCCATTGTTTGAAAACTTCATCAAATTTTGTTATTTAGAGCTGTATTACATTATGTTAATGCCTTGGTTATTGAATAGGTACCATCCACAAATAAACTGATCTGTTATATATTCATCACAGCTTAAATATGTCACCATTTAGTTCAATTTCCTTAATAAACAGTTCCAGCTCTTCTGGTTTCATACTTTTCATATCAGTTTAACTTAATTGTCTACAATGCTGTATATTCACATCAAACCCACCTCAGCATTTCTTGAAACTAATCAACAGAACTTTGTTACCCAGAAAGCAAAGTTGCTAATACAATGCTACTGTTTCTCAAAATCTTCCATGTGCTCTGCTTTGCTGTAATGTATAGGACTAACAATACAGTCAGTTATTCAGTATAGAAGGTCCAGTTCTGTAAATTTGTATTACATTATCAATATTAATTTCTGACAGCATATTTACTGAACATCTATTCTTTTGCAGCCAGATGGGGGACGATTTGTTCACTTTGATCACATCACTTTCTGGGTTGGAAATGCAAAACAGGTAAGTGTTTTCCACAGATGTTTATGTCTGTATTCTGAATAATAATTTTTTAAATAATGTTATGTACCTGTTCTCTTGAGATACTGAAGCTGTTTAAAAAGCTACAATTAAGAATGCAGTTACACCAACATTTTTTTAAAAGTATGACTGCTCAGTTTCAAAGGTCCTGTCCAACTCTGCTTCAGTTATTTGATCCTCTCCATGACATTCGTTCATTGATAATCATTTGTTATGTTACAGCAATAAAATCTTTCTCACTCAGTAAATACAATTTTAACAAACCAAAAATTTATCACGTGTTCTTAAGACCATACTCAAGGGGATCTTTTTCACTGACAAAATCTGATCCTTTTGAAGTACCAGTACGTTTATTTCTTACCTTCCTTTGGATGTTCTTAAAAGTTAAAAGTACTTCTATTCATTTTATGTTTGTCTTTTGCTGCCTGGCAGCTTGCTATATTTGCCGCAGCATACCCCAAATTAATCTTATAAGGCTTAGTTGTTTATATTAATTACAGCTCTTTCTCTGTTATTTTATTGTCTTTAAGTTACTATGGTATAAATACAACAGTAAATAACTCCCACTGTTTGGCATACTAACACTCATACATAAATAGAGTTAATACACCTGAACTGCAGTGTTCCAGCATTCTGTCTTTGGGGTTAAAACACATTGTTATTCCAGTAGATATTGAAAAGTGCAGTAAGCCTCTGTTTTATAATTACATACTTAATTTGTTAGAAGCGTTCTCTTAAAACGTCATGATGTTGAAGTCAAGAAGCTTCCTTGCTGCTAAATATCATTCCATTTATTTTATTTTGGAAACATTCCATCCATGTTTAAAAAGTGACTCATAAAAGGAAATGGAGGTGTCATCTGTACGCATAAATTTGTAAGTAAAATCTAGTGTATCTGTCTTATAATTAATCCAGTACATTATTGTTGTTGTTGTTGTTGTGGTCTTCAGTCCTGAGACTGGTTTGATGCAGCTCTCCATGCTAATCTATCCTGTGCAAGCTCCTTCATCTCCCAGTACCTACTGCAACCTACATCCTTCTGAATCTGCTTAGTGTATTCATCTCTTGGTCTCCCTCTACGATTTTTACCCTCCACGCTACCCTCCAATGCTAAATTTGTGATCCCTTGATGCCTCAGGACATGTCCTACCAACTGATCCCTTCTTCTAGTCAAGTTGTACCACAAACTTCTCTTCTCCCCAATCCTATTCAATACCTCCTCATTAGTTACATGATGTACCCACCTTTATTATGAAATATAAAATATGCTAAGATTTTGCTTTTGTCAAAACATTAATATAAATATGTCAACAATTTGTTTTGTTAGTTTTGTTTGCCGTCCACTGATGCTCCTCCAAATTGTAGATAGATGTATAATGGACTACAGATGACTGAAATACCCTTAAAAATATGAGAGAGCATGTCCAAAACTTTCTTTGTGAAAGGCTAGTAAAATTGGTTCCCTTAAAATTGTAGCTATTGATGAGAATGCTGTTGTAACTTTATTTGAATGTGTTAGAAAATCTAGCCTTAGTAGGCATAATACTAATTGTATGCAAGTACTCTAGCCCTCAATTTTATAAAAAAAGATGTGTAATGCAATGCTAGCTATGCAATGATCACTGACAGCTCTTCTATCTTTATCTATTAAGATTATCTGCTTTTTATGGAATAATTGATTGGTACTTGGTGGAACATTGACGTATTAAAAACTTAAACACACAGTACTCAAGTTCCACAATAATATTTATTTAATAGTTCATTATGAACTTGCTTTTGGCTCTTCAGGCCATACTCAGATTACTTAAGATGAAACAGGTAATCCAAACAACATCAGTGAGAATTTGTAGCTGTACAAAGATTGGTTTTCAAAGCTAAATGACATTTTATGACTATACGAGGTCTGTTCAAAAAATTGCAGAACTTTGTCCACAAAATTTTTCTATGCTTCCTTTTTATTTATTGTGCATGGCCTCCTTTGAAATACTCTCCTCCACAATTGCTACACCACTCCCAATGCCATTTACACTTCCGGAAGCAATCTTGGTATGCCTCTTGCAGACTGCACGAAGCATCGTCTGTAAATTTTCTTTTATCTCATCGATCATTGCAAATCTTTATCCTCTCAATGGGGTTTTCATCTCTGGAAACAAAAAAAAGTTTGCAGGGTCCAGATCTGGAGAGTATGGAGGATGAGGGGCACAGTGATTTCATTTTTTGTGCAATAGTCATGCACCAACAGGGATGAATATGGGGGTGCATTATTATACTGCAGGAGCCATGAATTGTCTTGCCACATTTCAGGCCATTTCTTTCTCACATTTTCTCACAGGCATCACAACATGTCCCAATAGTATCATCAATTAACAGTTTGTGTCTGTAGCATGAATTCATGATGAGCATTTGACCTGACCTGGTCTTGGAGAAACTTCCCTGACCCATTGTGAAGATTGAACCTTGGTCTCACCATCATAGTTGTAGACCCATGCCTCATCACCAGTTATGAATCTCTAATGGAACATCTCATTCTCATTTGTGCAATTCAAAAACGCTTTGCAGATTGCAAGGCAAGGGTCTTTCTGGTCTTGATTCATAAGCCCCAGGACGAACTCGACAGCAACATGATGCGTTCCAAGATGCTGTGTCAGGATTTCATGACATGAACAAGTGAAATGTTACATTCTTCTGCAATCTCTTGGATAGTCAGTCTTTGATTGGCATGCACAATTTCATTGATGTTCCTGACATGAGCATCGTCAGAAGACAGTGAAGGGCGTCCTGGATGAAGATCATCTTCAACTTCCATCCAGTCATTTTTAAACCATGTGAACCATTTGTAACACTGAGTATGGCTTAAGCACTCGTTACTGTAGCCTCTCTGCATCATTTGGTGTGTGTCTGTAAAGGTTTTCTCGAGTTTCAAGCAAAATTTAATGCAGACACATTGCTCCTCTATCACTGCCATTTCAAACTGTGCGACACAATGTTCTACTCAATACAGCACTGAACAATAATTAACATGTATACGACAACAAAATTTCTTGTAGTTACATATTAAACATAAGTGTGTGCATGGATGCCAGGAGTGTGTTGCTAACACACTATTGGTGCAAAATTATGAATGTTCTGGAATTTTCTGAACGGACCACATATATTGATACTAAAACCTGAGCATAAACAGATTCACAAAGAAGCTCCAAACAAATGCATCTTCAGTTACTTTGTACTCAAAGATTAAAAATATAGGAATGTATAAGCCAAGAAATGTTATACAAGTGAATAATGGTGCAGACTACTATATTGTATGGACAAACTGGTGAATGTGATAAAGAGGCCAAAAATGGGAGGGGGTCAGAGGGGAGAAAGAAGTCTATGAAATGTGGGTGTGGAACAGCGATAACAAGCACATTATCTAATGGCGAGGACAATATTAACTAGCTGCTGCTACTTTAGTGAGGTGAGTAATGAAACTGCGTTTGGTTGATAAGAAGCAGGTCAGGATCCTTCGAATGATGTTTATTAATAGCAAGAATTTCAAGTAATGTTAGTTTTCTGCCTTTAGTTCCTCCGTAGATAACATCAAATTTAGTATCATAAGAATGACATTCATTCAGTGCGTGTTTAGCAAAGGTGGAATCTTCCCTTAGTTTGTTGGCAAGT
Source organism: Schistocerca serialis cubense (assembly GCF_023864345.2). NCBI lineage: Eukaryota > Metazoa > Arthropoda > Insecta > Orthoptera > Acrididae > Schistocerca > Schistocerca serialis. Next base: position 75,905,044 of record NC_064638.1, read on the forward strand.
GCGTCTGAAGTCCTGCCTTCATATAGCATGGGGCCCTATTTGTATAGTTGTGGTTTAGTGCTTTCTGAGCACTCCCTTCTGAGGGAGGAAAGGGCAGGGGAAGCTGAAAATGGAAAGGGGAGAGAATAAGGTGAAAAGTTTGTTGGTGGAACAGAAGGCATGTGCAGTGTTGGAATGGAGCATGGAAGGGGATAGGTAGATGGAGGACAGGGACTAGTGAAGGTTGAGACCAGGTGGGTTACGGGAATGAAGGGATGGAGAGTTCCCAGCTGTATAATTCAGAAAAGCGTATGTTGATAGGAAGGATCTAGATGGTGCAGGCTATGAAGCAGTCACTGAAGTGGGTACATTGTGTTGGGCAGCACTTTCAGTGACTGGGCAGGCCAAATGTCTCTTGGGCATAGTTTGGTGGTGAACATTCATGCGGACAGACAGCTTGTTAGTTGTTATACCCACCTGGAAAACAGGACAATGGTTGCAGCTTAGTTTGCAGATGACATGGCTGCTTTGTGCCTTTGATGGGATGGGAGATGCCTGTGACAGGACAAGATTAGGTGGTGGTGGGAGGATGTATGGGATAGGTCTTGCAGCTAGGTCTTTTGCAGAGATATGAGCCATGAGGCAAGGAGTTGGGAGCAAGAATGAAGTAGGGATGGACAAGAATGTTATGTAGGTTTTGTGTTCAGCAGAATACCACTTTGGAAGGGGTGGGAATAATAGTTGGAAGAATAAGTCCATTTCAGAGCTTGGTGAGAGTTAGTCAGAGCCCTGGCGGAGAGTGTGTTTCAGTTCCTCCAGTACTGGGTGGTACTGAGTTGTGAAAGGAGTGCTCCTTTGTAGCTGGACAATAAATGTGTGGGAGGTGATAGGAGACTGGAGAGACAAGGCATGAGCTGTCCGTTTCTGAATGAGATCAGGAAGGTGGTTTCGATCTGTGAAGGCCACAGTGAGGCCCTTGGCATATTTGGAGAGGGCTACTCATCACTACTGATGCAACGATGATGGGTGGCTAGGCTGTGTGGAAGCGGCTCCTGTTGAAGTGAGAGATTGCTGATGGTTGGCAGGCTTGATGTGGATGGAGGTGTAATGTAGCTATCCTTGAGATGCAGGTCAACATTGTGGAAAGTGGCTTGTTGAGTGGAGCAGGACCAAGTAAAGTAAGTTGGGGAGAAGGTGTTGAGGTTCTGAAGGAATGTGGATAGGATGCACTCAACCTCAGTACAGATCACAAAGATGTCATCAATGAATCTGAACCAGGTGAAGGGTTTGGGATTCTGGATGGTTAGGAAGGATTCATCTAGATGGCCCATGAACAGGTTGACATAGGATGGTGCCATGCGAGTGCCATTGCTGTAACATGGAGTTGTTTGTAAGTGATGCTGTCAAAGGAGAATTAATTATGGATGATGATTAGTTGGTCTTGGTGACAAGGATGGAGGTTGTTTGTCTGAAATCAGTTAGGCATTGGGAAAGGCAAAGCCATGGGCTTTCGGGATAGGGGAGGAGAAGGTGGCACTGACAGTGACAAGCATGGTGCCTGGTGGTAAGGGAACAGGAACTGTTGAGAGTCAGTACAGGAAATGGTTGGTGTCTCTTATGTAGGAGGGCAAGTGAAGCATAATAGCCTGAAGGCTAGAGAAGAGATTCTCTGTGGGGGCACAGTAACTGGTCACAATGGGACACCTGTGTGGTTGGGTTCATTGACTTTAGGAAGCATGTAGAAGGTAGGAGTGCAAGCACTGGTGGGGTGAGGACGGAAGTTCTAGAATGGGCCTAAGGATTTGATGAGGGACTGAAGATCTTCTGGATTTCTGGAATGGAATCATAAGGAAATAATGGAGGAATACACTGTATTTAAATTACTGGACAGAAAAAAACACAGTTAAATGGAGTTCTCTAAGTGTTTATATATAGGTCTGAGTATGTTATTAGTATTAGTTAATGAACTTGCATTAGTATGCTCTGAAGTTGGATTAAAACTGAACACTGATAAAACCAAGACTATGATCAATGAATGGACACCTGAGGGAAGTATATCAGTTGGAAGTACACAACTCCAAAGAGTCACAGAATATATCTATCTGGGTCAACTGATAAACATGAAAGGAAATTTAAAACCAGAAATATTGTGATGAATTAAATTGGGCTGGCAAGCTTATGGGAGGTACTCTCCAATTTTGAAATCTAATTTTTGGTTGAGCCGAAGAAATCTATTTTTGACCAATGTATATTGCCAGTAATAACATATGGCTGCAAAACATGGACATTAATGAGTTCATTGTTAGGAAGCTAACAGCAACCCAAAGAGGAATGGAAAGATCAATGTTGGGTTACATCAAAAAAGACAGGAAGAGAGCAGTTGAAATAAGGTCACAAACATAATGGAAAGAGTGAATACTTTGAAATGGCAGTGGGCTGGTCATGTTGCTTGAACAAAAGATGGTAGATGGTCTAAACAAGTCCTAGACTGTAGCCCAATTTACCAAAAGAGACCTAGAGGAAGACCACCAGACAGATGGGACAGAGATATAAGGAAGACAGTGGGATTCAATTGGCAACGGCAAGCTCAGGTTTGGAAAAAATGAAAGATCTTACTGGAATGCTTTGTTACACGCTGACTCAAAGAGGCCACATCATTAAGTGATACAGCTGGCTGATGATGATGATGATGGTATCCTTGTTCATAGTGTTGTAATTATAAATTTCTCTCTTCATATAGATTTTTTGCAGTTATCTTTATACAAGTGATAAAGTTTAAGACATGTCAGCTGAAGATGTTGTTGATGCTAATGCAGAACTCGATTTTCTGAAAATAAATCAGATCCTTAGAACATGATGAATTAAAGTAGTCACAGGCCTTAAGGCTTAGTGAATATTATGTTGAGCAGGTCTTTGAATGCTGTGTTACAACAGTGGGTTTTGAAAAACACAAGTTAATAGTGCTCATAGTTTTCTGATCACCATGTGGCATCCATACAACAATGAAATATGCAGGGTATCTTGAGTATTTTAGACTAGGCTAATGCAATAATATTTGTGGCAATTTGGAGCAGTTCTCTTTCTCACTCAGTTATTCATGATGATCAATGAAGAAAGAAACGTTTTACATTGTATCTCTCTCACTTCATCATTAGACAAATCGAATGCCAACACAATGAAATAGGTACACTTTGCTTTAACACACAGCAGCAATTATTGCGTAATGTCATCTGAAAATAAAACAATATGAACAATGAATACTTAAAAGTTAATTTCCTTAAATATTTATTCAATATAAGTTTCTCTGTGATATCAAAAATACATCAGTTGCTACACCACTGACTGCATATGTAGATGTACAAATACTACCATATACTACTGAAAATGTGATCTGTGTGGAATACTTCTCAGAGCAGTGACACTCTTACACTAACTCTAATGATGCTGATACCCACCAGACAAAAGATGGTAGAGCTAATCTGTGTTCTCATGTCTTAAATACATGAAAAGCAGAATTGCATCCAACAGTGCGGTTTTGAGTCATAAGTAGCTACTGTGGCTACAGGGATTAATTAAGCGTAGAAGATGTGCATTAGCAGTAAAAACAAGTTTGGAACATTACAACAAGCAAGTACTGTATTAAGTTTCATAAAGCAGTTAGAGAATTTGTTAAAGAGATTATGCTGACTTAACAAACTCACATTATTTGTTGGGACTTTAATACTGATTTTCTCTCTTATAGTACCAACTGAGGACACCTGAAATGTATGTATTGTTTTTTATTTTAAAGCTTCAGAATATGATTAAAAATTACACTGCAATAGTCATAACAACTTCTTTTTAGACTGTGATCTGTTTAGTGATTTAGATGTAAAAGCGACCAAGACACTCAAATGTTGGTAGAAAACATGTCAGTTACTCTCTGATCATAAAAGGAATCTAGTGTGTAACAGAATCGTAAACAATGACTCATGTAGGCTGGAAAAACCATAAGTGAAGAATAGTTAAGTAAGATTTACAGAGCAAACAGCATTGATGAAAAATTTAACTTTTCTTAAACACATTGCTTCCATATTTTTAGTATTGTCTTCTCCTGGAACAAGTGAAACAGTACCAGGGACATGTCTGATTAATGCGCCTTGCATTAGCAAGAAAAACCACAACCTAATTCAATGAGCTCTATCATAAATATACTGTCGCCCAAGGCAGCAGACTCCAAAGGCAGTAGTTTTCCCAAAACATAGTTACTCATAATATACTCCTGACATGGTGATACATGAAAATTCCAGTGCGTACACAAAGTTTGAGATGGAAAGTTCTCTGTGTTCAGCACAGGGTATCGGGCTGTGATTATCGTATGTCATGGTCATTCTGTACTCAGTTGTCATGACAACACCCAGTACAAAAACTGAGACATACTAGTTATGTTATACTGAAAAATTCTGTTTACCATCACAACAGCAGCACTCTTTTTCCAGTAAAGCAGGTATCTCTAATTCAATTGCTCATGAGTATACAACTCAATAAACTCAGCCTAAATTGTGTATGCAACTGTTTTGAAACTGGAAGTGTTTGTGGCCATAAATAAATTTCTAATTTAATACACAAGAATCATTTAGGAAGTAGCACAAAACTGATCATAAAAGTTTCACAGTGCCTGGTCATCTGCAAAATGTGTGTGTAGCTAGATTCCAGGTGTACAGGAAATGAAAGAATAAGACTTATGAAACTTAGAAAATACATTGCCCTGCAAATCTTAAGGCTGATACAGGTAAAGTAATTATTTGGTGGAAATGAAAGTTGAGGACCATGTTCTCAGACATCTGCCAATTGTGCACAGAAAGATGGATGTCACATGATGTGAGATCAGCATGGCTATAGTGCCGAATGGGGCTGGCTCCAGAACACCAGGCTGTTGAGGGAACCAGAAAAGACAGTGTGTGTGAATCAGTGAGCATTTAGATTGCTCTGTGGTTACATTCTCCATTACAGCATGGCCTGAAGACAATATTTGGATGACTTCACATGGTGTAGAATAATCAGGAAACTGGAGGGAAGACAATGTGTGATGAGCGTAGCTCAGGAGTTTAGTACTGCTCACAACATTATTTCACGTGCATTGGAAGTGTTCCAAACCACAGACTCTGCTGCCCAAAGGAGATAAGCGGGTCGATAATGGTCACCTACAGCAGCAGATGAGTGCTACATTGTGCAACAGACAAGAATGGACCCTTATCCAACAGCAGGTGCATTTATAACCACATTTAAAATGATTGCAAGGCAAACAATGTCATGTGTCAGTGGCACAACAACTGCACTATTTGCTGGATGATGAATACATTGTGTTCCCGCAGCTTTATTGTTTTTAAGAGTCTTGATACTAACTTTAACTTCTTCCAGTGTGGGTTCTGCTACTGATCCCTGGTGCTCTTCATCTCTGTTTACCTCCTGCTCCACCTCTTCTGCCGTATCGGCATCAACCCCACCTTCGTTTTCTGATTCTGCATTCAATAGTTCACTAAAATACACCACCCATCTGTCTAAAATCTGATCTTTTCCTCCAATCAGATTTCACTCCTTATCTTTACAGAAAAATGCTCTGGGTTGGAATTCTTTCCTTATGTCCTTAACCCTCATATAGAATTTCCTTGTTTCTTGAGCAGTATTTCTCTCTTCTAACTCATCAATCCACCATTTTTTTCAAATTCTCTCTTTTTCCTCCTACATTCCTTATCTAATTCCCTTCTCTTCTCATGGTATTCTTCTATAGTACCTCAAGTTCTCCTTTTCTGATGTCTGATGACTAGAAATATTGGAGCTTTAATCATTAATTACTTCATAATTACAATAGCAAATTTATTCCTACCATGTGCCTATAGTTTGTTCTGCGTACAAATTGTGATGGTACTTTAACTTTTAATCCAATATGCTTCCTTCATTCTACATACTGGTGAGGCCCAATGTTAACTGTATCAAAACAATAGCTTAAATTAGTGCAAATTACTAATTTGATGCAAAAAAAATCTTTGGTGTATTCAAATCCAGGTAATCAGAAGAGACAAATTCAAAGCAGCAGTTTAAATTGGTGTAAACCACTGATATTACACATATGCCATCTTCAGGAGAGTGGAGATGAGACTGGAAGAGGATACGGGATCCCAAAAAGGGTTGTGGTATTATACATTTCTGTTTGTATCATTGCATATTTCTTTCAGTTATCTTTTGCATTACACTGTAGCAGGTCTTTCTATGTATGGTCAAAGTTTCATTGAGCTACATTACTTGGCAGTGACTCATCATATATGAGTTACTTTTGTCCTTTAGTTTCGCTCACCGTTGTACCCTTACTGTGAAGTAAATACAAAATAGTAACCAAAATAAAGGCAGTCTGTTCAAAAGTGCACATCTTTGAAAGTAAAATCTGCTAGCTGATAACATTCAGTACCCTGTAGCTCCAGCCCATGCACTATAACATGCTTGGATCCTCCTTGACATATATCACAAAGTTATTGAGACACTGCTGCCCAAGATTGTTTCACTGCTTGACAGCAGTCCTACTGAAATTATCCAGTGCATGAGGGGAATTCCTGTGAAGATGTAATCAAATTTCAACGGGGCCAAAGCTTGCTCAATCAGGCTCATGTCAGCAGACACACAGGCCATTCCATTCAGATGATTGCGGCCACTTGAAGGAATATGTTTATAGGGTGGGTGCAGTGTGCTCATGCATTACTTCATTGAAACACCAACCCTTTGATAAAAATTAACTGAATGACTGCACAATAGACTGGAGGCTCCTGTCCTGATATTGGACAGCCTTAAGTTTGCCTTCAATAATGGTTACAGAATATCTTCCCAAAATATTACTGATTCACCTCCATGTTCAACCATCAATTTGCATGCCTAGGACATGCATTGATATCTGGCTGCCTCCATCTTCTACAGTGATTACAAAAAATCAGACAAATCCTGCACTCATCTGTGAAGAGAACTCAGTACTGTTGAACCAGGTACTATTCAAGTTGTTCCCTACTCCACCTTTTTCACATGCCATGGTGTCAGCAGAGTTTTTATTATTGCTCATAATGGATGCCTAGAGGTTAAATTAATTGTGTGGCATCCATTGCATACTGTCTTCTTTGACACAGCACTGTCAGTGCCCTCCAGAAAGCTCCACCTGGGCTGCTGCAAGGTATCACTTCAAGGTCACTTAACAGGAGCTGTAAAGTTGGTTGTATGACTGGAAAACAAACGTGGAATGTGAGGTGCTGCAACATATGAACCAATTACAGTACAACAACAAAAGCCTTGTCTGGCTTTGATGCTACCCTGTTGCCAGCTCCTGTGTAGACACTGTGTATTATTGTGCGACTGTCTGCTTCTGTATAGTTGTATGATGTTGTGTTACTGCCTTCACTACAGTTCTGTTTGTTAAAGAGAGACACCAAAATGATGTCGTTCACCAAGTGACAACACATTGCATCATGGGGTGTCAATAATTAATCAGGCTTTGGAATAGCTACAAAGGTCACATGAGTTTTATGAGCAAGTAAAATAATTTGTTCCTGTTCAGGGGCACATGTTGATTCCTGCTGATAAAGGTCCGCAGTTCGTGGTCGTGCGGTAGCATTCTCGCTTCCCGTGCCTGGGTTCCCGGGTTCGATTCCCGGCGGGGTCAGTGATTTTCTCTGCCTCGTGATGACTGGGTATTGTGTGCTGTCCTTAGGTTAGTCAGGTTTAAGTAGTTCTAAGTTCTAGGGGACTGATGACCATAGATGGCTCAGAGCCATTTGAACCATTTTTTTTGCTGATAAAGTTTTAGAGCATACCTCAAAAACTCTAGGACTCAGCCAAAGAACTATTATAAAGAAAAAAAAAAGGCTGCCTTGTCCAGTTACAGGTCTTGATTTGTTCCAAACCGATGCCGTTCATTGGTGCATTTATGAATATTATGGCAGGAAAGAATACCCCACAGTAATGTGACTGTGAACTTTTCTCAGGGGGGAAAATGTCACTTAGAATGGTGTTAAAAGGTAAGTGCTTTAACTTTAAAAAGTTGGATGGATGAAAACTGTTACTTGAAAAAGCTCATGTTGTTGTAGCTCATGGTATTTTCTTGCATAAAATTGTAGGACAGATTGGTTCAAATGGCTCTGAGCACTATGGGACTTAACATCTGAGGTCATCAGTCCCCTAGAACTTAGAACTACTTAAACCTAACTAACCTAAGGACATCACACACATCCATGCCCGAGGCAGGATTCGAACCTGCAACCGTAGCAGTTGCGTGGCTCCAGACTGAAGTGCCTAGAACCGCTCGGCCACTCCGGCCGGCAAAATTGTAGGAAAGGATATCCATTCAATTGTATGGTTCGACGAAGCCTGGCTCAATGCTGAAGAAGCACGTGATCGACACTGGACCGATGGCACTCAGAAAAGCAGCGATCATCAAATAACAGGAAGAAGATCCTGATTAATTGTGGCCCATGCAGGTGCTTCAAACAGTTTTGTGTGTGAAGGACTTTTAGTTTTTTGGTCGAGAAAAAATATGACTATCATGAGGATGTGGCCCACCCGTGATTTTCTGCAGTGATTTAAAAATTTGTTGCTCTGGTTTAGTGTTTCATAGTGTTTGTAATTGATAATTACCTTACCATTAGGTGGTATTAGACAAAACTCCAACAACTAGTGACTGTAAAGAAATTATGGTGCAGTGGGTACAGGTGAAAGATATTGCTATGGGCATGAGCATGACAAAGCTTCTGATATTCACTTGTAAAACAAACTAAGCCTGTGATGCCTACATATGTTGTAGATGAAATTGCAAGGAAACAGGATTATATAGTAATTAGGCTAACACCTTATCACTGCCATTTCAACTCAAATGAATTCATTTGGAGTGATGTCAAGGTTTACATTAGAAATAATAACAAGTCATTTACAACAGAAATGGAAAGGCTACTATGTGAAGGGCTCCCTACTGTAAATGTCACCTCATGGAGGCAGAAAGTAGGCCAAGTTGGGAAGCATATTAGAGAAGCACAGACCACTGATGGAATTATAAATGCATATTTATTATCAGTTAAATGCCACTTTAAATCAGAGTCACAGTTTGTCATACACATTGGGTATATTGAAATTTTAAATGAGAATTTACAGTTAATGATTTCTCTTGAAGAAGAAGAACAACAGCAACAACAACAAGAAGATGATGATAGTTTTGGTGCCGATTCTGGTGATAGTGAAAGAGAACTGGCTGGAATTGTGCCACTGACATTGTAAATTGGTGGGTGCAAATGTACACAGATTTTATTCTTCCTTTCTGCAACCGAGTAAGCTATTCATCTATTTATTTATTTCATTCTACAATTGTGGATAGCATTTTTTTGGTATGCTTAGGTTCACAATATTATATGACATTTTACACACAGCTATTACTGTTAACAATTTGGGTCGGCTTCTCACAGACATTGTCATTAACTTCGGGTGTTGTTTAGTTTGCAGTTTCATATCCTATCAAACACTTTTTCTCCATCATTGTCTTCTCCATTGTTTGAAAAATCTACTTTGTTGCACTTATGTATATATTATTATGCAATGGCTTATATACATGTTGATTGCAGCTTACATTTCCAAAACATATTTCAGAGCTGTTGGCGTGTAATTCCAGCTATTTGAACCTCGCAATTGCAGTACAGCCAACTACACATGTGTTGTCAAGTGACACATTTCAGCAGTCTGCATATAGTGTGCTGTTGTGTTGCTTTCTCCTTGAGATACCTACAAGTTGCAGTTTGTAGGTAGTGGTCATTTGCTGGTGTTATCAACAATGGGCAACCACAGTGAGGCACATCTTCAATGTTTTGTGTTTCATGACAGTGGTTGAATGTTCTAATAATGTCACTGTGGTACAAGCCAATCCAACAGGCACCTTCCCATATTGACAACTCTCTTTACAATAAAGTGACAATGTGCACACCATCTAAGCTTGAAATGACCCTTTGAGTCAAAGGTACAGATTGAACAATCTACAAAAGCTGCATTGTCTAATTCATGATAAGAGACAAAGTGAACTGAACAGATATTCAGAGATAGAGATTTATCGTGGCCAAAAGAGTATTGATAAAGATGTTTGTGATTTAAAAAAAAAACACCAACTATCAAGTCGTTAGCATGGTGGAAACTTTCTTTGAACCATTTATTTCATACCACAGAAATAACGATAGTTAGTATTAATATTTGCAAACAACAGACAGGTTACCAGAATTGATCTGAGTTTCCAGTTTATTTCCAAACCATTCCTTGTTATTGAAGGTTCTTCCTCATATAAGGAGATGAGAAAGATAATGTAATATGAAAGAATATAATAGTGCAGTAATCAGTGTGAGGTTAACATGGTTTTGGTTACTGCCGCATATGTTAACTGTCCCATCCATGTTTCACAATTTAGTTGTTCAATATTGCAAAGAATCTGTTTTTCATTGACACAACATATTTTCAGGCTGCCAGTTACTACTGTACCCAGCTAGGGTTTGAGCCAGTTGCATACAAAGGGCTTGAAACAGGATCTAGAAAAGTTGCAGCCCATGTTGTAAAACAAAATAAGGTAAGTTGTGTAACATATTTTTTCTACTATAAATAGGATTAAGTTATGATTGGCATACAAGACTCTTATAAGCTATGAGTGTGTTTGCAGCTATACGATCCATTACTTGAGCCTACAGTTTTTTATGTTTCTTTGTATATTGTCAATATAATGTAAATGGATGAATAAAAAATCTACTCACCAAGCAGCAGCAGGAGAATATGCACACAGAAAGGTCTAACTTTTACAAGTATATGGAGCCAGTGGCTCCTTCTTCTGGCAGAGTAGTTGAAGGGGGAGAGAGAGGAGTAAAGGAGAAGGACTGGAAAGTTTTAAGGAAAGGGATATAGTTGAGAAAAGTCACCAAGAGCCCTAGGTCAAGGAAGACTTACCAGACAGGATGAGAAGGAAAGACTGATTGTTGGGGACTGCACCAGATGGGATTTGAAAATCTGAGAGCTTAAAGATGGAAGACAGAGAAGTATGCAAGACAGAATACTAGCAAAACATCATGCAAGAGTAGATAAGAGTGAAAGAGTAAAAAGCTAAGTTTATTGTATGTATCAGAGGTTGCAGGGGGGGCAGAGAAAAATAGACAGGTCAGAAAATGAGAGATGTAGAAAATTAAAACAGATTGAAGAAAGGAGTAATTACTGTGAAGAAAAGCTGAGACAGAAGGAACTGACGTAAATTAAGATCAAATGGGTAGCAAGAACCAAGGACATGTTGTAGCATTAGTTTCCACATGCAGAATTCTGAGAAACTTGTGTCTGGGGAAAGAATCCATATGGTGTGTGTGGTGATACAGGTAAAGAGGTCATGACTGTCATGTTGTAAAGCATGCTCTGCAACAGCTTATTGTGTGTTGTCAGTATACATCCTCTGCCTATGCCAATTCATCCTGACTGATAACTGGGTGGTAGTCATGCCAATGCAAAAGGCTGGTATACAACATGTGTCATTTCAAAGGTGGCTCTCCCTTTGATAGTATATTATTTTCACTTGCAGGGCTGAAATAAGTGGTGGTAGGAGGGTGCATAGGGCAAGTTTTGAAGTGGGAATGGTCACAGGGGTAGGAGACATCAGGTAGGGAGATGGGTGCAGAAGGAACATAGGGTCTGACAAGGATATTGTGGAGATTGGGAGGGCAATGAAAAGCTATTCTAGGTGTGGTGGGCAAAATCTCAGACAGAATGGATTTGATTTCAGGGCATGATTTTAGGAAGTCATGGCCTTGTCCAAGAAGCTGATTAATACATTCAAGATCAGGATAATAATGGGTGACATATGCTCCAGGGTTGTTTTTGGGTGGTATCAACAGTACCAGGATTGAATGTGATGGCCTGAGAAATCTGCTTTTGAACGAGACTGTTGGGATAATTATGTCCAGTGAAGTCTGAGGTGGGAGTGGTGGTGTATTGCTGGAAAGAGTCTTTATCCAAACAAATACATTTGCCTTGAACGCTGAGACTGTGGAAGGGAACATTTGAGATAGAAAGGGTGGCAACTATCAGAATTTAAGCACTATAGTTTGTTAGTTGGTGTAATGTGGACAGTGGTGTGTAGCTGACCTTGGTGAGGATGAGATCAACATCGAGGAAAGTGGCATGGGCTTTGGAATAGGACCATGTGAAATTTAGCTAGGAAAAGGTATTAAGAGATTCCAGGAATTTTACAGGTCAGTCTTACCATGAGTCCATAAGGCCACAATGTCATCAATGTATGTAAACCAAACCATGGGTTGAAGACTTATGGATCCCAGTAAAGCCCCCTCCAAGCAAACTATGGAAAGGTTGGCTTAGGAAGGAGCCATCCTGGTTCCTATGGACATACCCCTGCCATCAAGATCCGATTGCTGTAATTCAAACTGACCTCAGTCCCTCCTAAAAACCTCAGGCCCCTCAAAAGGACTTACACTTCAGTCCGTAGAAATTCTTAACCCACCTAAACCACACACCCCACCTTTCTTCTTACTAATCTTAACCAACTTTATACTTACCAACAAGTACTTCACCTTTTTAGGGGTAGACATACAAACAGATAAGTGCTGTGACCTGGGAAGCAGGTTGGCTTCTTCCTATGCCAACTTTTTCATAGGTTGCTTGGAGGGGACTTACCTGGGATCCACAAGTTTTCAGCCCCCGGTTTGATTTAGATACACTGGTGACATCTTTACCGTACGGACTCATGGTGAGGCTGACCTGATAAAATTCCTGGAATCTCTAAATACCTCTTCCAAATTACATTTCACATTGTCATATTCTGAATCCCATGCCACTTTCCTTGATGTTGATCTCATCCTCGCTAAGGCCAGCTACACACTCCTGTCCACATTAAACCTACTGAAAAACAACAGTACTTACATTTTGACAATTGCCATCCTTCCCATGTCAAATGGTTCTTCTCATACAGCCTCAACATTCGAGGCAAACATATTTGTTTGGATTAAGACACTTTCCAACAATCACCACCACTCTCATCTCAGTTTTCACTGGACGAAATTATCCCAACAGCCTAGTTCAAAAGCAGATTTCCCAGGCCATCACATCCATTTCTTGTACTGCTAATCCCTCCAAACAACAGCTTTGGAGCACATTGCTTGTTACCCAGTATTATCCTGGTCTTGAATGTATTAATCAGCTTCTTTGAGAAGGCCATGACTTCTTCCTAAAATCATGCCCCAAAGTGAGATACATTCTGTCAGAGATTTTGCCCACCGCATCTAGATTAGCTTTTCATTGCCCTCCCAATCTCTGCAATATCCTTGTCAGACCCTATGCTCCTTCTGCACCCATCTCCCTACCCTATGGCTCCTATCCCTGTGACCATCCCCGCTACACGACTTGGCCTATGCTTCCTCCCGCCACCACTTATTCCAGCCCTGCAAGTGGAAAAACATATATTGTCAAAGGGAGAGCCACCTGTGAAATGACACATGTTGTATATCACCTGTTATGTAAATGCTGTTCGGCCTTTTACATTGGCATGACTACCAGCTAGTTATCAGTCAGGATGAATGGACATGGGCAGAGGATGTATATCAGCAACACACAATGTCCTGTTGCAGAGTATGCTTTACAATGTGACAGTCATGATCTTAGTGCTTGTTTCACCCCCCCCCCCCCCTCCCACCAAAATCTGAATTCTTCCCCCAGACACAGATTCTCAGAACTCTGCAGGTGAGAACTAGCGCTACAACTTTCCTTGGTTCTTGCACCCATCTGCCTTAATTTACTTTAATTGCTTAACTGCTCCTTTCTTCACTCCATTTTATGTTTTTACATCTTTCATTTTCTGACCTGTCTATTTCTTGCCGACCCCCCTCCCATCTCTGTTATATACAGTGCACTTAACTTTTCACTCTTATTAACTTGTGCAAAATGTTTTAGTAATTATCTCTGTCTCGCATATTACCCTGTCTTCCACCTTTAAGTTCTCAGGTTTTCAAATCTCATCTGGTGCAGTTCCCAACAATTAGTCTTTCCTTCTCATCCCATCAGGCAAGTCTTCCATGGCCTGGGGCTTTTCTGAACTGTACCCCTTTCTGTAAACATCTCCAGTCCTTTCCTTTCACCACTCTTCCTTCCCCTGCAACTTATCTGCCAGAATAAGAAGCCAATGGTGCTGAAAGCTTGTAAAAGTTAAACCTTTTTGTGTGTTTGTTCTCCTGCCATTGCTTGGTGAGTAGATTTTTTATCTATCCATTTACATTATATTATCAATAATTGATTATTGTCATTTGTATATTATCAGTTTCATAAACTCAAACAATTACATGCTACCAAGCACATGATGAAATAGCTTGACACGTATGTGTGATTTGTTGATTTCTAAACACATCTCTCACATAATTTTTCACATCTGACATTGTCAAGATAAGTTTATTTATCTTCTGCTGACTGAAAATTTTCAGAACTTATGTGTTAAATGGCTAGATTAAGGATTAAGTACCATATCTCCCCATTTAGTCAGAATGTGTTTGCTTTCATTTTCTGTGTGTGATTCATAATGTAAGTCAGTGCAGTCGTAGTTGCATCTTCATAAGAATATGAATCAAAATTCATGCACATAATATAATCATGCAAATAATATAATTCATGCACGTAATGTTGCCATTCTCACCATAAACATAAAATGTAATGTGTAGGAAGATTTATTATGACAATAGTTCTTATACGGAACTTCAGAACCTGTCACTTCTCAGTGAACTTTTTCCATCCATATAGAAGCCTTACATCATAGTCAGTACAACGTGTTGCGCATGCGCAGACCAAGGTTCAGCCTGACATGACTTTGCCCTGTCCTTCTCAGAACTGCTCGGTACAATGCATCACTTCATTTAGCAGTGCAATGCACCATAATTCGTTGTGGCATTTGCTGTGGCATTTTGCAGGCAGAATGACTTTCTTCAGTTCCACAGAATAATGGTGTCAGTGCTATGTATCTTTCGCTATTTAATCATGGTATAAAGGAAGTTCATAGATCAAATAGTTGTTTGCACAAAAAGAGGCAGGGTTGTGATCTATCATCCCAACATAAAAATGAATGGGAATCACAGAAGGAAAGGATGAGAATTCTCAATATCAGTTATGTAGTTGCAGAATCAATAGGTATCACAGATTTACTTTCGAATGGCATTACAACACCATGCAGAAAGAATTTAAGATTTAGTTGATGATGAAAGAGCAAAAAATTGCAATAACTGACAAAAAAATTCATATGGGATTTATTGTTCTGTATATCAAGCAGTACTTTTTGCTAAATTTACAAGCATGGAGCATGTGATGAAATTGGTGGCACAAATAGTAAAGTTTCTGGAGTCGCGTTCATTACTAGATCCTCAGTGTAACAATTGAAAGGAAGAGTATACATTATACAGGGTGAGTCACTAACTATTGCCACCTAGAATAACTCCAAAAGTATGATAGTAGCTGAAAAGTTTGTGGGACAAATGTTGCATGGGACAATGGGGGCCATAATATGACGATGGTTTCTTGTTGCTAGGTGGGATCCTATCAGAGATGGGATGCTATAGTTTGGTACTTATTTTCTGATAGCAGCTTTTGAGACGAATCCAATGATGTGTAACAGTAAGGTCTTTGAAGGTCAACAAAGGTCAAAAAGGTGGCATAAGACCCTCTGTAAATGGATGTTCATGCCACCTTTGTGACCTTCATTGACCTTCAAAGTCCTTACTGTTGCACATCATTGGATTTGTCTCAATAGCCGCTATCAGAAAATAAGTACCAAACTGTAGCATCTCATTTCAAAAAACGAAGTTGACCTTCATATCTCTGAAGCAACCCCACCTAGCAATGAAAAACCAACATCATATCATGGCCCCCGTTGTCCTATGCAACTTTTGTCCCACAAACTTTTCAGCTCCTATCATACTTTCAGAGTTATTTTTGGTGGAAATAGTTAGTGACTCACCCTGTATATTACAGCAAAGAATTTTGGTTAAATCAAGATGCATGCCTGGAACAACATTTAAAAATAAAATCACTTTCTGGAAGGGGCAACTTCTGACAAATAATTATCTATTTCTCTTAGCTTGCTGGCATTAAAGAAAGAGCAAATTTTGAGGAATACATTGTGGCATTGAAAGAATTACAGAAATAGTTTTCTGAATATTTTGAGGACACTGCCAGTCTTCCATCTTTTCTGAGCTGTTTTTGAGACTGTTTGCTGTTTCAGGAGAAAGTGCCACTGTACATGTGCAGATGGTACCAACTGAACTGCAGTGGTATTCCTGTATAGAAGGCAAATTTGTTAAGGATAAAACTATCCCAGGCCTCTAAGTTCTTTTCCTCAGGAAAACTTTCCACATCTCCATAACGGAGTTGCAAACATGATACAATATTTTGATCAACATATATTTATGAAAGGCTTTTTCTGATTATGGACATGATCAGTTACAGGGCAACCAGAGTGACAAAAATCTGCAAAATGCTCTGTGTCTGCCCATATGCCAATAGTCTGTAACAATTATAAATTTCATTATGTCTTCACTAAAGCAAAAACCATTAAATAATACTGAAGCTAGAACTTTCTGGCAGATTGAAACTGCGTGCCGGACCAAGACTTGAACTAGAGATCTTTGTGAAGAGCAGGGGACCTGAGTTTGAGTCTTGCAAGGAAGTTTCGTATCAGCACACACACTGCTGCAGAGAGAAAAATTGATTCTGGAAACAGCCCCCATGATGTGGCTAAGCAGTGTCTCTGCAATATTTTTTCTTTTGGGAGTCAAGTTTCACAGGAGAACTTCTGTGATGTTTGGAAGGTACGATATTAGCTACTGGCAGAAGTGAAGCTATAAGCAGGGGTCATGAGTCATGCTTAAGTAGCTTCCGTAGAAAACTTGCCTTTGAAAGGCAAAAGTTCTGAGTTTGAGTCTGAGTCTGGCACACAGTTTTAAGCTGTCAGGAAGTTTCATACCAGTGCACACTCTGCTGCAGAGTGAAAATTTCATTCCGAATATTAAAGCTTTTTTTGTTTGTAATCTGCGTTCTTATGAAATATGTAACCAGGCCAGATGCAAGATGTTCAGTGTTCCTTGCACATCTGCATTGCCATCTGAATGTGGAAAATTCAATTTACCCCTCTTCCTTCTCAGAAAGCAAGGTGTGATAATGGGGAAGTGTGCAGTCAGGCAACAGAATTTCGCTCGTGAGTGGGAGCACTGCAATCATGCAGAGGTTTTAGCAATCCCTGCCTCAGATCGATGGGAATTTGTTCTTAATGCAACATTGTTGATTTGTGTGTGGGGGGGAAGGGGGGGGAGCACTTGCTTGCACTCATGCACACCTTCACTCATGTGTTTGCAATCAGATTACACTGAATTTCATCGCAAAATTTTATATAGTTCATGAAGATGCTGTAACCATTTGATTATCTCTTTTATCTGCATCAGTATCTATGTCCTATAAAGAGATTTACAGTATCATTTGTCTATATTTTAAATGAAGATCTATAATAAATCAAAAAATGTAAGAATATGAAGGATAAATGAAACTGGACTACATGAACAAATAAAATTTTATTTCAAATAACAATAACATATTTAGCTTATTAGCATCTTAATCTGTAACAGATCCTGTTCCAATTTGTTTCTGCATATGAGCCCAATAATGAAGAAATGGGCAAGCACTTGGTCAAACATGGAGATGGAGTGAAAGATGTTGCATTTACAGTTGAAGATCTTGACACAATTGTAAAGGTAAGTATACTGCAGAAACATTTAGCGTATAGTGAAATTATTTTTGTTTTAGTTACAAAAGATTTTGTATTTTTATATGACCTTTCAGAGAGCCAAAGAACGTGGTGCAGTTATTGTTAAAGAAATTTGGGAAGAAAGTGATGATGATGGAATTGTTCGATTTGCAACAGTACAAACAGTAAGTAATAAAAATTAATATTCACGTATGAAGTACAGCCAGTGGTTATTCTACAATGCATATATAAATTTCTTTTGCATTTCTAAATATTTTACAGTATGGGGACACAACACACACTTTTGTGGAACGTGGCAATTACAAGGGTGCTTTCCTGCCAGGCTTCAGGAAAGTTACAAATAAAGATGGCCTTAGTAAAATATTGTAAGTATTTCAAACAAATTTTCTTTATACAGGGTGGAGGCATTAAAATAAAATAGGAAGCAAATAATTACAGAAAAGGAATTTAATTTCAGATGGCAGGAAATTAAAAGACACAGAGCAAAGGTGAAATATCACAGGACTTTGCATGAGTGGTTCCTTTGTTTAGCCATAGAGATGTGAAACAGATATGCAGATATTGGGCAGGATAGTCACCTAAGATAAAATGCCAAGAGAGAGACAGCATAACAACAGGATGTGGTGGAGTACCAACAATGAAATCTTAAATCTAGTTACATGCAAGACTGGAAAACTGCAGGGGAGGGGGTGGAGAGATAGCTATTATATCTGGTAGATATTGCAATAAATAGCCAGAAATAAGGGGAAGAGCTATAGGGGGAAAGAAAACAAAGAAACTAGGGAGGAAGCATAGATGAGATTCATTTTTTACATGGTTGTAACCCATAATAACTTTCTGATGTCAAACAGCACCCTGGCCATGACAGTGATCCCAATTTGGTCCACAACTGTCTCAGTTATCCTAGATAAACAATGGTGTATCTTATTTTCCACATTAAATATCAAAACATAACAACTGTTTATTTAGTCTGAACATAGCAGAAACTGATAATAAGAGCTAACCTAACAATGAACTGGTGGGATGGAACATGAAGAAGAAGAGAGAAAGAGGAGTAGGGATGGGAGAGGGGAGAGAGAAATACTATGAAAAGAGGAGTGCAAATGTGGGAAAAAGGGGAACAGCATGGAAAACATCACAAGACAAAAGGGAAATAACAAGGGCAAGTGAAGAAGGCAACTAAAAATAGGGAATACTAGAGACCTAGGTCAGGTGTCTGTGAGAACAGGGTATGTGCTGAAGGGACAGGTTCCACCTCTATAGCCCAGTGTAGCTGATGCTGAGAAGAAGTGGAGGGGAAGTTCCAAATGCAATGTATACTGAAGCTGCTGCTGAAACCATTCGTGTTGTGGGATGCAACATGTTCAACAATCAGGTGATGAAGTTTCTTGTTAGTGACAATTTGGCAGAGGATAGCTAGTTAACTGTCATACAGACACAAGACTGCACAGTAATCAGACCATGTAAGGCATATTAAGTGGATGATTTTACATACCTCCCTAGTTCAGATTAGATAGGAAAGGTCTTCAATTTGATTTCGGTATGAGTGGTGAATGGGTATATGAGTCGTCAACAGCGAAATGATCCATCAAGTGAAATATTTGCTCCAGGGATAACGTAAGGATGGATTAGAATATTACATAGGTTGTGTGGACAATGGACTAGTACTTTGTGGGATGTGGGTAGGATTCTGGGTATGCCATATTTCATCTTTAGGTGTAACAAGAGGAAGTCAAAGCTCTGTTCTGGGTGATCCTGGGTCATGAAGGAAACACCTATCAGTGCTGCTTCAACAATGCAGAAACTATATTCCTGCACTAACTAGGCAGGATATTATCTGTCTGTGAAGGCTTTGTCAAGGTTAACAGCCCATTTTGATTACTCCTGCTTCCCACTGAAGATGTGGTGTTCATAGGTTCCAAGACTATGTAAGATGGGGACTGATGTGGAACAGGTGACATCTGTCAAAATGGGGGCACTATTAATGTTAGCATTTTACATGGACAAAGGTCTTTATGGTGTCAATAGTTTAGAAGAAAAGGTGAAGCAGATTTGGTTGTAGATGTCACAGTTTTCGAGAAAAGAGCAGAGGGTCAAAATCATGAAGATATCATCAATGAATTTGAACCAGGCAAGGGATATGAAATGGTGAACACGTAGGAAGCGCTCCTCTATTTGACCATACACTCACTGACATAGGAATATGCAGTGCAAGTGCCTATGGCACTTCCACATATTTGTTTGTGTAACTGGGTTTCAAAGTAGATATAATTCTTGGTTAGAATGTAAAAGACGTCTGCATAAACAGATAAGGGAAGAAACAGTTCTGTGAAAATCTAGCTTTTCTCACTAGCAAGAGCAAAGTAAAATACAATTCACAAAACTACTGAGAGGAGAACAAGAAAGGAAAAGTAGAAGACATAGCAAAGGAAATTATTAAAACAGTACAAACTGCTACTGATCAGCAGGTCTCCAAGAAAAAGGCAGAAGATGTAGGAAATAAAACAGTGAGACAATTGACCAGTGGTTCAGGGTAACAGAGAAGAAGATATCTGGGGAATTAAGAGTGATGTGAACGAAACAAACTATACACAAGAACATCAATCAGTTCAACTTTGAATCTGTTTCATTTATCAAAAATGATATACCAATGACTGCAGAATCTTAATCACTCTGAGAGCAGAAGAAACTTCAACAGGATCTGCAACAACCTCAACAATATCAACACCAAGATTAAATTAGATTAGATTTACTTTCATTCCAATTGATCCGTAGTGAGGAGGTCCTCCAGGATGTAGATCATGTCAGAAAAACAGTAACACATGACAAATATTTACAATAAAACAAAAAAAAGCTTATGTTCCTTCCACAGGTCCCAAGGGGAATGATCGGCTTTTTCTTTTTTACAATGAACATCATATGAAAGGATCATTTTCCAACACTCATGTACTAAGATTGCATTAACGCACTGAATTTAAAATTAAAAAAAAAAAAATGTTGTTTTTACTTCTAAGGTAATAAACATAAAGTAGTACTACTACAATATTTATTTACAGTGAACACATTACTGAACTGGGATGGTGCAGAAGTTAGATTGTACTTTACACACACACACACACATACACACACACACACACACACACACACACACACACACACATGATCCATAAAGTGAAGTTGGAAACCCCTTACAAGTTCTGAACTGCATATAGTGTGTTTTTTCAAAGTTTAGTGACAAAGAATTGGTTAGGAACCAGTGATTAATGTCCACAAATCAGTTGGTTCTACTGAGAAATTCATCAATGGAGTAGGAGTTGGCCACCAATAAATCCTTTAGGCTTCTCTTAAACTGAATTTCATTGGTTGTTAAGCTTTTTATGGCTGCTGGCAAGTTATTGAAAATGTGTGTTCCTGAATAATGCACACCTTTTTGTACAAGAGTAAGTTACTTTAAATGTTTGTGAAGATTATTCTTATTTCTGGTATTGATTCCATGAACTGAGCTATTGGTTTGAAAAAGTGATATATTTTCTAATGACAAATTTCATTAAGAAATAAATAAATTGGGAAGCAGTAGTTAGTATCCCTAGTTCCATAAAGAGCCCTCTGCAGGATGTTCTTGAGTTCACACCACATATAACTCTTATCACACATTTTTGTGCTTGGAAAACTTTAGTTTGACTTGATGAATTACCCCAAAAAATAATCCCATATGACATTATGGAGTGAAAGTAAGCATAGTATGCCAGCTTTTTCATTTTTATATACCCTATGTCTGACAAAATTTTCATTGCAAATAGAGCTTTGTTTAGACGCTTCAGCAGTTCTGTGGTGTGATCCTCTCAGTTGAATTTATTATCAGGCTGTAATCTCAAGAATTTATCACTGTCCACTTCTTCTATCTGCTTGTCATCATATGTTAGGCATATACTGCCCGCCCGCTTAGCCAAGCGGGCTAACACATGGCTTTCCAGAGCGGGAAGGAGCTCCTGGTCCTCGGCATGAATCCACCCAGTGGACTTGTGTCGAGGTCCGGTGAGCCGGCCAGTCTGTGGATGGTTCTTAGGCGGTTTTCCATCTGCCTCGGTGAATGCGGGCTGGTTCTCTTCATTCCGCCTCAGCTACACTATGTCGGCGATTGCTGCACAAACAAGTTCTCCACATACGTAAAGATTTTATGATGGACATTACTTCTGCTGGGATAGTGAGGGTCAAATTCATATTACGGAAGTTCGTACCGACTAAGGTCCAAAGCGAGGGGAAAGATCCACCGTGGTATAACAATCATGTACGAAAGGTACTACGGAAACAAAGAAAGCTTCATCATAGGTTTAAGAGTAGTCGAATCATAGCTGATAAGGAAAAGCTGAACGAAGCGAAAAAGAGCGTAAAGAGAGCAATGAGAGAAGCATTCAACGAATTCGAACATAAAACATTGGCAAACAATCTAAACAAGAACCCTAAAAAGTTTTGGTCATATGTAAAATCGGTAAGCGGATCTAAATCCCCTATTCAGTCACTCGTTGACCACGATGGCACCGAAACAGAGGACGACCGAAGAAAGGCAGAAATACTGAATTCAGTGTTCCGAAACTGTTTCACTGCGGAAAATCGTAACACGGTCCCTGACTTCAGCCATCGCACGGACGCCAAAATGGAAAATATTGAAATAAACGATATCGGAATTGAAAAACAACTGCTATCACTTAGTAGCGGAAAAGCATCCGGACCAGACGAGATACCCTTAAGATTCTACAGTGATTATGCTAAAGAACTTGCCCCCTTTCTATCAGCAATTTATCGTAGATCGCTGGAAGAACGTAAAGTACCTAGCGACTGGAAGAAAGCGCAGGTCGTTCCCATTTTCAAGAAGGGTCATAAATCAGATGCGAATAATTATAGGCCTATTTCGCTTACGTCAATCTGTTGTAGAATAATGGAACATGTTTTGTGTTCTCGTATTATGATGTTCTTAGATAATACAAATCTCCTTCATCATAACCAACATGGATTCCGCAAACAGAGATCATGTGAAACTCAGCTCGCCCTATTTGCCCAAGAAATTCACAGTGCCGTAGACACTGGCGAGCAGATTGATGCCGTATTCCTGGACTTCAGGAAGGCATTTGATACGGTTCCGCACTTACGTTTAGTGAAAAAAAATACGAGCTTACGGAATATCGGACCAGGTTTGTGATTGGATTCAGGATTTCCTAGAAGAAAGAACACAACATGTCATTCTTAACGGTTCAAAATCTGCAGATGTAGAGGTAATTTCGGGAGTACCACAGGGAAGCGTGATAGGGCCTTTATTGTTTACAATTACCAGGTTGGATTAATAGAAGAGATAGACATGATCCAGCGAAAAGCAGCGCGATTCGTCATGGGGACATTTAGTCAGCGCGAGAGCATTACGGAGATGCTGAACAAGCTCCAGTGGCGGACACTTCAAGAAAGGCGTTACGCAATACGGAGAGGTTTATTATCGAAATTACGAGAGAGCACATTCCGGGAAGAGATGGGCAACATATTACTACCGCCCACATATATCTCGCGTAATGATCACAACGAAAAGATCCGAGAAATTAGAGCAAATACGGAGACTTACAAGCAGTCGTTCTTCCCACGCACAATTCGTGAATGGAACAGGGAAGGGGGGATCAGATAGTGGTACAATAAGTACCCTCCGCCACACACCATAAGGTGGCTCGCGGAGTATAGATGTAGATGTAGATGTACTTGAAACGTCTGGTCTGAGGTATCCCACGGTAGCATCTACAGAACCTGACAACTTCATCTTTTCCATAACAGTTATAAAATGTTTGTTAAAAAGTTCTGCAACACTGTACACATCTGTCACCAATGTGTCATTTACTCTTAATGCTATTTGCCCCTCTTCATGTCTGCTTCTACCAGTCTCCTGTTTCACTATATCCCATATTGTCTTTATTTTGTTATCTGATATGACTAGCTTTTCCTTGTGATATATTTGCTTTGATGTCTGTATTACAGTCTTTTTTCAGTATTTCTTGTAATGTGCTATAGCATCAACATCAAGACTGTTTCAGACTGACAGAAACAGTTTTCTCTTTGTTTTACAAGATACCTCTATTCCTTGAGTAATCCATGGCTTCTTTGAAGACTTTGCTCTAACCTTGGTTACTTTTGGGGGAAAACAGTGTTCAAATACAGTAAGCACTTTATTAGCAAAGGTGTTGTATTTTTCATTCATGCCATGAGCACTGTAAACATCACTCGATTGAATGTCCCTGAGGAGTGCCCTAAAATAATCAATTTTTAGATTATTGTTTACCCTCTTGAGTTCAGATTTAATAGATTCTACATTTTACATCCTGTTCAGTATTATAATTTAACAGAAGGAACTGCATGTCATGGTCTGAGAGGCCATTGACTATTGGTTTTGTAATATAATTTTGTTCATTGGATGTTTCTATAAGGATATTAACAATGGCTGTTTGTGAGCAATTGGCTACCCTAGGTGAAAACTTTACAGTGGGAATTAAGTTGAATGATAGTGTTACTATCTCAAATAAGTTCTTATTGGGAGAGTCTTTAAGGAAATCTACATTGAAGACATCAGCAACCACTATTTCTTTGTTTTTGGTTGGCCTTTTACATTGGCTTGACTACCACTCAGTTATCAATCATGATGAATGGGCATAGGCAGAGAGTATATACAGGCAACACACAGTATCCTGTTGCAGAGCATTCTGTACAGCATGACAGTCATGACCTTGGTGCCTTTTCACCACTCGCGCCATCTGGATTCTTCCCCCAGATGCCAGTTTCTCAGAACTCCGCAGGTGGGAACTGGCACTACAACATGTCCTTAGTTCTTGCCACTCACCTGGCCTTAATTTATATTAATACCTTCTGTCTCAGCATTTATTTGCAGTAACTATGAGGTTTTTGATTCCTGACTCATCATTTTTGCAGTAGCACCCAGTGACTTAAATTGGAAACTCGTTTGTGACAACAAATGATAAGTCATAAATTTAAATGTTGCTCTTCTGCTGATGATTTATAAAGCAATGAAGGGTTCATTTTTGCACTTGTGTTAACACAATGGTCAAAGCAAAAAGTAAGGTGTATAAACTAACTTTTTTTAACTGCTGACAACAATGTAAAACTGTACTTAAGAGAAAATCATTCTACAGAAAGGAGCAGTATCTCTAAAAAATAATATAAAAGATTCCAGAATTTGTAGAGAGCCTTAGAAAGATTTTCAAAACTTTGTAAGCTGTAACAAAAAGAGAAAAGTCTCTTGGAACACATATTTAATAAGCGGGAGTGTCAAACTTTTATTCTTGTCTGTCTGATTCTGGGAAATTGCAGTAATTATTCTGAAAGCTGGAAACCTAACATTTGTTTTCATGCATGTCTGTTACTTGTATTCTTTTTTTTGCTCTTTTCTAAGTCTGTGAGTTTCTGATACTGATTTTTATTTGAGAATCTGCAGAGCTTTTTACTTCTTTCAATTATTTAATTATATATTTTGGAAACTGGTTTCATCTTATTGTTCTGTCTTCACAGATTAGGCCTATCAACCTGTTCTGGCCACAGTTCAAGGAAACTGGCTCTATGTGTTTAAATTCTCTACTTGTTTTAGGCCTCCTGGGAGACTTGATTTCATAGATCATGTTGTTGGAAATCAGCCAGATCTACAAATGGAATCAGTTGCTAAATGGTAAGTTATGTAAACTCTATTTGAAATACTAATACATGAAAATCACAATTTTGCTAATCCACTTATTAATTACAGGTATGAAAAGAATTTGATGTTTCATAGATTTTGGTCTGTTGATGATTCCCAGATTCATTCACAGTATTCCGCTTTACGATCAATTGTGATGACAAATTGGGAAGAAACAATCAAGGTAAAAGCAAAGTGCTTTAAATGTTAGTTATAATATATTAATATGCTAGTTGTAATATACTGCCATCACTATAGAAGAGGGGAATTCATTCATTCATTTTTTCAGCAATGACCTCACATCTTCAGTCCAAATAAAAACAGGCCTTTTAATTTAGGCATTAAAGGTATTAGATTTTTTTGAGTGCTGCAGAAAATAGGGTTTTTGCAAGTGATTGGATGATGTGAAAATCAGGCAGTAATATGTGCATGTGACTGTGATCAAAAGCCAGCAGCTGTTTGGTTATCTCCAGGCTTTGATGAAGGTGTGCAAAAAAAGAAAGAGTAACAGGCCTCTGAGATAATCAAGTAATACCGTCAGAAAAAAGTTAGTCAAGAGTAACATAAAGAAGAGTTACTACACTACCTATGTCATGTTCCATCAAATTATATGAATTGGGCTCCATACTGTTACCATAATGTTACATGTGCTTCCCACCACTTATTCTTGTGATGGACGTGGTAATTAGACCATATAGTAATTTTGTATTGCTTGTAATTGAGGAAGACCAAGATGATGTTACACTCATTGCCAAGAAGATAAATACCAAACACCAGTTTGAAGATTGTCATTCTTCTTCAGGAATATTAATATGTCCCGAATGTAGCATTTCACTATACCAAAAAGTGCAGATCTTAGAAATTTCAGAGGTGCAGTTAGGATAGTTGATGTATAAAAATGAGACACACAGTGCATACTTTTTGGAACTATTAGTTGCTTCAGTGAAGAGGAGAGAGGATTAGGTTGAATAAGGTTAAAAAAAGTAGGATAGGTCTTTCAGACCCCAGGACGAGAGACATCCACCTTTAATGAGGATGAGGCTAGATAAAGATGAAGGCTGATGCATCAAGAGGGTAGGTCAGAGACAATATAGTGGTAAGCATTTTGCTAGCTTCAGTGTTTAGATAAAGGCTCTAAACTGTGACAATTTTAGGCCAGAGATAAGGACACTAGACTGAAGCTGGCACAGTGCTTACCTCTGTTTCCTCTCTCTCTGATGCTTCTTCCATCGATTTATGTCAAACCTTGTCCTCATTACAGGTAGTTGTCTCCCATCTGGGGACTGTGTGACCTGCACTTTGTTTTTAACCATATCCAATCTTACTTTCTCTCTTCCTCAATAATGGAGCTCTTAGTTCAGTGTGTGTTTTGTTTTCTTTTATATGTGTCATGGATATTTTAATATACAACAAAAATTACATGTTTTAAGTCCAGTACAGGAATATGATGATACAGTTAGTATGCAATACATGTGATGGGTCATAATTTTGGTTGACAATGATAGTGTGTAAGTTTGACTGTGGACTGGGAATACTGAGTCATGATAACAAAGCATATGTTCTGACACGCTGGCAGGAACTTTACAGTAACATTGCTTTAATTTAATAATGTAAACATTACTCAGTCAGTGCACATACCTTGTACACTAAATGATGAAACAGATGTAATGCTGACATTTTTTTAACCAAACATTTATTTTTCAGATGCCAATCAATGAGCCTGCTCCTGGAAAGAAGAAGAGCCAGATTGAAGAATATGTAGATTATTATGGAGGAGCTGGAGTTCAGCACATTGCTCTCAACACACAAGATATTATCAGTTCTGTGAGTAATTTCATTTATATTTTTTGCTCATCAAAATAAAATATTTAGTAATTTATTTTTTTGGATTCAAAGTGCATTTATGCACAAAAATCACCATTCTAATCATAAAAAATCAGATGTGTCAATTATTTCTGACAGTAATCTGAAATGAGGGAAGGAACAGTGATCAGAATGTAATGATCCATTGATGACCATATCATTTGAGATAGAATACAATATCAGACAGGGAAAGGATTAGGGAAAGAAACTGGATGTGCCTTTTTCACAGGAACCATCATGGCAGTCATCATAATTTATTCCAGGAAACCATGGAAAACCTCAGTTGTATGTGGATTTGAACATTCCTGCATGAGAGTTCAGTAGCTTAATAACTTAACAGCCTAACTTTGTTGGAAATGAACATACTTATGAGATCCAAACACTAGCATTTGAATTCATGTTATTGCTATTTAAAATTTATTCATTGATCATTATTGGGAGTTGTAATAAATGTTGAGTGCATATGTAAAAGCAGTGATGTATGTGTTTCACTCTCTGTAACAGCAGTGCCATGCTCAGGAATTGCAATTAGACAAGTGAGAAGTCTCTTAACTTCTGCTCTTCATCAGTCCAAATCTCTCTCTACCTGCAGCTTATGCCAAGTCTCATATGCGTGTTTTCATTCTGAATCTTATTGCACTGTACCATTATCATTTCCCTTATTTGAAAAATTAATGATTCAAAATGCTTAGCAAATATGAGATGTTTACTTTTTTCTCTGCAAAATCCGTTTTGGCACTTTGAGAGTTTGTTCTTTAGGTAAGAGAGTGTCATGCCCCTCATTATTTTTTTATATGTTCATATTCAAGAGCCATCCTTAGCTGATGCCTTCTCCACATGAGATTAATGCTTTAATCAACAGATACTTGAGCTCAGTTTCTAGTATATTCTGCAACTGACAAAAGTGCTGCATTCCTCTATTACACACAAAGGTAGAAATTCCAGTAAGAGAAAAAAATGATGTTCTTATATCCAGTAACACCCAAAGAGTAAAATGACCTGTGGATTTGATGGTATCCCTGATAAAATTATTAAATGTAGTGCTGATAATATTATCTCTCAACTTGTTAATATAATCAATGACTTCTTTGCAACAGGAGTGTTTCCAAGTAGACTTAAGCTATCAATAGTAATACCAGTCTATAAAAGTGGGTACAAGTTTGACATTAGAAATTTGAGACCACTGTCACTATTAGCTGTATTTTCCAAAGTAATTGAAAGACTTATGTACAGTATTTTACTAGACTTTTTGAACAGACACAAAGTTCTTGTGACTGCACAGAATGGTTTCAGTAAAGCTAATAATTGGAGACAACTCTCTTCAATTTCCTAAAACTTGTTTGCAAAGCTAGAGAGCATAATGAACTAAACTGTGGATTGGTTTTGGACCTTTCCAAAGCTTTTAACCTTATAAATCATGACCTAATACTTTTAAAACTATATATTTATGGTACCCATGGTGTATCCTATGAGTGATTCAAGTCATATTTATTTGATAGGAAACGGAGAGTGGAAATTTATCAGGAAGGAAAAGTTTACCATTCTGAATATAAAAAAAGTTAATTACGGAGTACCTTAGGATACAATAGTGGACCCATTGTTGTACTTGCTTTTCATTAATGACCTGCCACAGCAGTTTTCAACAGCAGATACGGTATTATTTGCATGCAGGTGATACGAGTGTAATTATGAAAGAAACAAATGATTAGGATTCTGAATTGGAGCAGAAAATTGACAAAACAGTACAAGTAGCACAAAAATGATTTAAAGACAATTATCTAATCATTAATGGTAAGAAAACTGTATGGATAAATTTCAACCACCTAAGAAATTAAAGTAAAACCCATGTAAAGGTTACGTTAGGGAATTGACAAATTCAGGAAAGGAATGATATAGAATTTTTAAGATTATGGGTGGATGGTCACCTAGGAAGGGAAAACATGTAGAAATGCTTTTGAAAAGTTAAGCATGTACAGTTACATATTAAGAATGCTCAGAGATTGTTGCAATGATGAAACAATATTAAGTACTCATTTAACCCATATGCATAGTCTACTAAGGTATTATATAGGCTACCATTCTGGGGAAATTCCACTTTTGCAAAACAATCATTTAAACTTCAGAAGAAAGCTGCAAGATTAATAAAAGTTGTTACTTATGGAGAATCATGTAAAGGTGTTCTTAAAGAATTAAAACTTATGAGCCTGTTGTCTAATTTATAATTGAAAATATGTTTAATTTAAACTTATTGAGAGTTTTCAACTTTGAACAGTTATCAAACAAGAAAGAAATGACTTTTATAGGGATGGACACTCAAAATCAGTATATTGGGACAGTATATTATATAGACCAAAAATTAATTTTGATGCATTGCCAGATATGATCAAAAGAATACCAGATTTTAATATGCCTAAAAGAGAAGTAAATGATCTACTAATAATCCACAGCTTCTAATAGCATAATGAATATTTAGAATACTGCTCAAATCTATAGTTTCTACCTCATTATCTGACTACTTGGAAATGTATAATTATCAAAGCCGTTCTAGATAACAAAACTCCTTTTACTAATGTATTCCTATTAATTAATGTGTGTAAGTATGTGTCTTTTGTGCCATGCATGTGGATATTAATTTCTATTTTATGATACATATTTAACTAGAATATTTCATTGATAAAATCAGTCAAGAGATTTCAAGATGTGCTGATAAGAAAAAAGCAGTCAATCTAGAAGTTACAACTTACATGTGACTATATTTGCATGTATAAAATGTTATACTGTGTTGGATCTTGACAAATCCTGTAACTGGCATGTGATAAAATGAGAAGTCAATAACTAAAAACCATCAAATCAAATTGTACAGTGCACTGCCAGTGACTTGGGAATTTGAAAACAAAGCTCTTATATTTTTTCTATAATACAGAATCCTTCCTCATATACCCCCAACAGGTCAGTGAACCGTTCAGGACTGTCCATCATGCCTTTCCCTTCTGCTATCTTTTGGGCTCATTTTCAACCACAGACTTTCCACTTTTCCTCCATACTCGAATAAAGTGCCTTATGATATAAAAGTTTAAATGGATGTTATAGAATATTAACTATATAATTTGCCTAATGATTGCCTCTGTTGATTGGTTAGTGTGGTATGTTTACTTGATTTATACCTTTTCTTTAGTTCGATTATATTTCTGTTTTTTATATAAGGAATGTAAAGTCACTACACTGAGTTTTAAATAATGAATTTAAATTTTATTTGTGTTAGTTGTTGTCTCTTAGTATAGAATTCATTTTTATGGTTTTTATTTCTTTTTTTACAGATAACAAATTTAAAACAAAGAGGGATGGAGTTCCTATCAGTTCCAGATAGTTATTATAAAATGTTGAAAGAAAGACTGGAGAATGATAATGTAAATATCATGGAAGATCTTGAGACTTTGCAGGTATTATCTCACAGCAAAAATTTTATAAGTATTTGACCACATGAGTGCATGCAGAGTGTAATTATACCCTCCTGATGTATATAAATAAGAAGGCATCCTAAGAGTCTGACTCATGCAGTATTACTACTCTCCTCTAAAAACATTTGTAACCTACAATTACAGATGAATTCAGCTACTAGTAGTCCTCACAAAAACTTCTCAATGAATTGTCAATGGCAGAATGCACAACCAGTTTATCAGCATTTTAATTTGATAGCTAGCCAGTAAGCAACCTCTAACATTGAAAATTTGTTACTGTCATGTGAATCAGTATTGTACATACAGGGCAAACGTTTCTAGAAAGGTATTGCAAAATTTAGAAGCTCTACAACAAACTGAAAATATGAAGGCCCATTTTCAATTTGTTATAAACAACCACTTCTGTTTTAAAATTTATCAGTTGTTATTGTTAAAGCAACAACAACTCATAAATTGATCAAGTAGTTTATTTACAGTGACCGCAACAAGAATGGTATTGTGACAAAAAGGAAAATCAACATGAAAGGTTTTGTTGGATTATTTTTTATGATTTTCATAAGGCCCAAGCTTGACAACAATTCTACAAATCACTTTGTTAATCTTCTGGTAATTAATCACCTTCAGGACAGACTGTTTAAATTTACTTTACAGAATTTTGTCATGGTCATTCTGCCATAGGTGCTGAATTTTGTGAAGGGCAGCCAAAACCACTTGTTCTTCTAAAAAACGATTATTGCTCTTCAACAACTCATGAGGATGTGCATGTAGTTTACCATAAGTTAGAGGCATCCTTAGACACCAGAAAGACTGTGTGTACATTTATCTGTGAAAAAGATCTGTTTCTGATGGATTCCACACAATCTGATTGAAATACACAATGAGCTCATGTAAACTGGCATCAGGAAATGCTAATTCCATGTACAGCATCACAATGCATGATGAAACTTGGACATATTCATAAAAGCTGCAAAAAAAGTAGTAATCAACTTTATGCATGTTTCAAGGTGAACCAAAATCAGTGAAAGTGGTTTGTTTGTGAAGTGCTACGAAGAAAATGATTACTTGTTTCTTTAGTTACACTGGATATGTAATGATCATTGGTTTAGAGGACCAACAACAATTAATAGACAAGAGTTTGTTTGCCTTAAGTTAGCTATGAAATCAGGAAAAATAACTGAAAATATCACATCATTCTTCATCATGACAACACCAGCTGTCACACAGGATGCCAATTGATTGTTAGATGGAGGAAAACAAATGAATGTCTCAGTCTGCGTTTACCCAATTTATCACTGGAGTACTACTTGTTGTCCCCTTATAAGGGCAGCACTTTTAGTCATAACAAGTAACTTTTCAAACCCTCTTTTTAAATACCAAACTCAAAATGGAGAAAATGTGTACAAAAGTAAATTTTATGGGCTAAAATCTGAGAACCAATCAAATGATTTGTACCAAAAAATGTGTTTCTTTCACCATTTTTGTAAAAACTTAAAAGGTGGCCCTCATAAGGATTCTGACCATCAACATAAACAAATTCTGTTTAACGTGGACTTGAAACCATGGTGTAATTTGACATTTTTCACAGTAACAAATTATTGCCAGTGCTAAAAGAAGTGAATATCTTGAAGGGTTCATTCTTTATGATGTAAATTATTCTTATTAAATGTCTAAAATAAACAATTTGAAAGCTGCATGTTTGTGGTTTACAGGCATATAGCTGGTTTACAGTTAAATACCACTCTTTATTTCACACCCACAATGTGTTATTCCAGATTATTTAGACATTTCTTAATCTGAATATCTCAAATAAGAAATGCAAAATGTCCGAGTTATTTTCTTAACATATTATATAGGCACCTTTGAAATGTACGTCACTGTCATAAGTATATATCCACTACAGATTTTACCAGGCACTCTCAAATAACATTTATGTCCACATGACTGTGAATGTTATAATTAAACATCCAGATTACACTATGAAACTGTGAAGCTTCATATATACATAATACATAGTTAATACACTAAAAGCATGTTAAAACAAGTTCATATACTCATCTTTAATGGATGTTAAAGTGAGTGTAAACAAAATTGTGGAAGTTTTTAAGTAGAATATCTTGTTGGCACCCTATAATGTGTTATAACATTTATTTGGTCTTTTCTCTTAAGTTTCTGTGATTATTCTTGAGCCTCATTTGCTCTATATGGGAGTATGGTACTCAAGCCCTTGCTTTAGTCCTCATAAATGCTCTCTTGGAGGGATACGTTGAACAATTGCTGAACATATGTCTTTCAATTTCTTTCCTACCTTCAAAATTTTAGTATTCTTTCAGATAAACATAATGTACAATTCTTTCAAATCTGATGCACTGACAATATCAGGAATGGTTATGGTTAGTTAATTAGAAAGTGTCTCTGAGTTCATGGAGTCTGAAATATTTATGTATAGAAATGTCGGCCAACAGTCCACAGATAGGGCGATAGTGTCAGTAATAAGATTAAAGTTCAAAGTGTTTGATGTTAACCAATTAAAAACCCATTTAGATGGTGCCTTGGCTATTAGTATCAGATTTGTATCACTATTGAATGTTATGATTTCTGGAAACCTTTTAACAATTTTGAAAGTAATCACCTTTTGAAAATATAAGTAATTGGATAGACAAAAAATCTATTCACCAAGTAGTGGTTGGAGAACACACATACAAACAAGGTATTTCAATTTGCTAGCTTTTGGAGGCAGTGGCTCCTTCTTCTGGCAAAAGGGTTGAAGGAGGAGGAGGATGGGTGAAAGAAAGGGACATGTGAGGTTTAGGAAAGGGGTAGAGTTCAGAAAAGTTGCCCAGAAACCTGGGTCAGGGTGACTTACCAGACGGGATGAGAAGGAAAGAAGTTTTCACATTTCTTTCATAAATCTTTTAAATGGTTTCAGGCAAATTTTGCACCCAAGCTCTCTTCATCTGTATCTCTTTCTGGGCTAATGTAATATTAACCTAAGTTTAAAATCAGCTAGTTATTTTCCATAATTTTGTAGCATAAGGTTTGCTTATGACATTGTAATTATGTCAGAGACAGCAAAGAACTTGGAAGAGCAGTTGAATGGAATGGACAGTGTCTTGAAAGGAAGATATAATATGAACATCAACAAAAGCAAATCAAGGATAATGGAATGTAGTCAAATTGAATCAGGTGATGCCTAGGGAATTACATTAGGAAATGAGACACTTAAAACAGCAGATCAGTTTTGCTATTTGGGTAGCAAAATAACTAATGATGAATGAAGTAGAAAGGATATAAAATGCAGAATAGCAATGGCAAGAAAAGCATTTTAGAAGAGAAATTCATTAACATCAAATATAGATTCAAGTGTTAGGAAGCCTTGTCTGAAGATATTTGTCTGGAGTGTGCCATCTGCCATGTGAGGAAGTGAAACATGGATGATAAACAGTTTAGACAAAAATAAACTAGAAGCTTTTGAAATATGGTGCTACAGAATAATGCTGAAGATTGGATGGCTAGAACATGTAACCAATGAGGAGACAGTGAACAGAATTGGGGAAACAAGGAATTTGTGGCACAACTTGACCGAAGAAAGGGATTGGTTGATAGGACATATTTTGAGACTTAAAGGGACCACCAACTTAGTATTGGAGGAAAGTGTGGGGAGTAAATATCATAGAGGAAGACCAAGAGATGAATGCAGTAAACAGATTCAGAAGGATGTAGGTTGCAGTAGTTATTCAAAGGCAAATAGGCTACCACAGGATAGAGTAGCAGTCTTCAGACTGATGACCACAACAACACCTGGGACAACTACTAGAAGTTTCCAGATTATTTGTGTTTTCAGTTGATATTCTCCCAAACACTTGATAATTCAGTGTTAGTAATCATCAAAACCACACTATAAATAAAACATTCAGAAGTACAAATATGTAAACCAGAAGATGAAAGATCTAGTGAATTATAACTCAGAGAGATAATAAATTAAACCTGCAGTGAAAAATCTGAATAGACAACTTAGTTCTTACATTACTCTTAGGTATTCACCAGGGTCAAAAAAATCTGAGGAAATAATATTATAAATTATGAGAGATAATTGTTGGTCACTATTTACATTCAGGATGTGAAATATGTGTACAGACAGATATAAAAGAAAAAGTGACACACCTAGCTTCCTGCCTCAGAGATGAGTGTGCAATAGGTTGGCAAAGTTTAAAAGGAAGGGCAGGTCACTCAGATCCCAGGATGAGAGGCACTCACCTGTAGTGAGAACAAGGGTAGGCAAAGATGAAATGGGACGTGTAATAGTCTCTCTGAACTATTAGTTCCAAAAGCTAGGAAGTGTATCACTTTTACTTTTACGTATGTCTGTTGGCAGTACTACACATTCTCCCTGTTAAATATGAATATAGGTCAGCAATTTTACCCCATAACATATTAATTTCCTAGGTGGAATTTTCCTTCAATATAACTGAGGAAATAATTTTGGATACAGTGTTATGAGCTTATGCTCTATGACAGTCAGTGAAAAATCATAACTTGTTTAATTTCAGGAGCTCAAAATTTTAATTGACTATGATGAAAATGGTTACCTGTTGCAAATATTTACCAAGAATATGCAAGATCGACCAACTCTGTTTCTTGAAGTGATTCAGAGACATAATCATAATGTAAGTTCAACTAATATGTGCCACATAATATATTTATTTTAGGTTTTTTTTATTTATTAAATATGTCATACATATTTTCAGGGATTTGGTGCAGGCAATTTTAAGGCCCTATTTGAAGCCATTGAAATAGAACAAGCTGAAAGAGGAAATCTCTGATGTTGTGATAGCATATGCAGGTTCATAATGTGGACAACTAGTGCACATATTACACTGATGCAGTGTTCATGTTCATGATTTGTATTTAGATTTCATTTTCTGGAGAGACAGGAGTTACCTGTAGAGAAAAAAATTGATTACAGCCTACATTGTCCCTCACAATGTAATGTATATACCACATACTAAAGTATCTTTAAACACTATACTTCAAAGTGAAATGATAAATCTTTTGTAATACTGGTAGATTTATTAAATAAAGATTTTTAATTTATACATTTATTTATTGTTTTTTCTGTTATGATGTAAAATCTTTCCTTCTAATGGTGACTGAGTGTCTTAGAATTGTGTAGTTATCATGGAAATTCCAGGGTGGAAACAAACAAAAAAATCAGAAATGGCAACTACTCACTTGCAGCTGAATCATGTGTGGTGTGCATATATACATACATATAAGCAAGTTTCACTAGCTTTTGAGATTTTTCAGGAGATGTAGTGTTTTATACGAGTTTGCATGTGCTTCTTTTTACTGCAAAATTGAAAATGTGGCAATATGTTGTCAGAACATCTCATCAGCAGTGGGGTGGTCAGGGTTTGAGCACCAACACATTTGATCTGGGAGTGAAGAAGAAATTAGCTGTGTTATTTAGAGACACAACAGGAAACTTTAATTGCAATTTCAGGGTGATGGTTTGAGCCACATTCATCACAAATACAACTCTAGAATTTTAACCAATGAGTTGCCTCGCTTTGTCATGGATACTCTTGAGAAACATCAAGAGGAATCCTAGAAGAAACTACTGAATAATACACAAAAGATAAAAAGAACTACTATATTCTGACAGCTAGATGTCACGTGAATGTCGCTGGTACAATGTGTCCAGATCTAGGAGCCTTTCGGTGAAGAAGTAGCACATGGAAACTGACTGCAAGGCTACTTGTTTGGGTATATCAAATTGCTCAGACCCAGAACTTTCTCCAGTGAATAAAATATGTCACTAAAGTCAGATTCTTAAGGGTCTATTATTCCCTTAATATCAATGGGCACAACATTTTTTGAGACACACATTCTTTTTTGAGACACACGTTCTTTTAGATATGCGAAGAAGTGAAAGTCAGAAGGTGTCACATCTAATTAAAAGGGTAAATGTTCCAGCAATTCACACTTCAAATCCCTTAGTTTATCATTAACAAAGCACCTTTGTGGATAGGTGCATTCTCCTGATGAAAGTTGATTCTTTTTCCAAAGCATCCCTCTCTTTGGTCTTTTTTTTTTTATTTTTTTTTATTTTATTTTATTTTTTTTTTTTTTAACCCTGGGGACTTTTGCAGTATTCAATAGTCACCAGTTTTTGTTATAAAGAGTAGACACTCATGGTGTAATGAAATGAGACACTCTTTGTAAAATTCCTTGAAGTCTAGTGGGGTGACAAGCTAAAATGGAATCAACATACACATAAACTAATGAAGAACCCTGGTTCAGCATGATTGTTCTTATAAGTATATCTCTTTGTGTTAATGCAGAGATATGAGAATTGGCTTACTTAGCATATTTTGATTTCCTGTTGCCTTATGGACTTATCTTCTGGGCAGAAGTAAATAAAGTGTTTAATCAGCAGAAGCAAGCAATAAGAATATTGTGTAAAGTAGACACCTGCACAATTTATAAAGGACTTTTTACAGATCAGGCAAGTCTTGCACTTACTTCCCAGAGAATTTTTCCCTTGGTACTTTTTGTTGCTTGCAATACTAACCATTAGCTGAACTGTGATATACACAATCACAATGCATGAAACAAAAATTATTTTTGTGTAGATTTTACCTTCTTGTCTAGGATTCAGAGTGGTGTTAGGCACTGGGTGTAAAGATATTCCACAAGCTCCTACCTAGCATTAATGTGAGAAATTGTGAATCTCCAACAATTCAAAAGAAAATGAAAGACATGTTATGTCCCATCCCAATGGAAATATTACACAAATATGCATCAGACGTACCATAAAATGTTTTATCGTACACAAAGTATATGTCACACAGTAATGCAACTGGCTCTGTTGTAAAGACATGTCCACACTAGGCCAATAAAGGCCACAAACGACAGCCATCTGCATCATTGTCAATGATTTGCTTAGGGAGTACAGACAGCAAATCGATGCCAGTGAACTGGTTGGCCTTGGTTGCAGTTCAGTCTGCTGGCAGTAACATTGAAGGTTGATGCTGGGATCCCTCAGCTGGTGTGGATATTGGGTTGAATGTTTATTAGTTCAGTAGCAATTTGTACCTCTAGAAAGGGTGTGTATTTAAGTTTTTCAAGACAGCCACAAGTCATACTTAGTATGTTTTATTGACTGGTTTCGCTCTTTATCAACAGCACCATCAAAAACACTGGAATTTACATTTAAAGTACAGTAGTTGGTTGTTAAATGAAAGCAAAAAATCAGGCAATAAAGCATACCAATTTGCAACTTGTTTCTGTACATAAAAACTTAATTTCAATGGTCATTGTTTCCTCCGTATACGCAACCCACTCTTGCTAAGGACGTGTATTTATTGTGTTTAATAATACTGGAGTACAGATTGGAATATGAAGAAATAACCACCAAGACCTTAATGTAACGGGTATTATCAAGCCTGGTACACCACTAAGTGAATTTCTAAAAATCTGTAGAAACATTTTGACAATTGGAAACAAATGCATCATAATTAGAGGCACAAATGATGTTTCGCACAACAAAACTTGGCAAGCAATGAGAATCCTGAGGAAAACAATCAAAAAAATGCCTCAAGTACATTTCTACATTGTCAGTATTTCGTGGAGACACAATCTGATGGAAAACTCATGTATAAACATTGAAATTGTCACAGCAAACAGAATATTTGAGAAAATCAGTAGAGGTTTCCTGAGTGTGACATTTATAGAGATAAACATTGGTAACAATGAACACTTTACTAGACATAGTCCCCACATGAAAGCTAGAAGAAAAAAAATTATAAGTGCCAAAATAATTAAATACATCAACAAGTCGTCTGTACAGCAAGGAATTCCAGTACCTATTCCACTAAAACAAGTCACCTGAAACAGTAAAACCACCATTATCAGTGGCAGCAGCAGAGCTGCTTTCATTATCAGAAACAGCTGCAGAACAACAACAAGCATCAGCACAGAAACTGTCATTATAAGCTTCAGGCCGCCAACATCCACCAGTAACAGTAGAGGACCTGACTGCTTCAACAGCAGGAACAGAACAACCAGCAGCAGCAGGATCACCACCATGTGAAAAAGCATCCTGTCCAGCAGAAACAATTAGTGGACAGCTGATCAGAAGAAGAGTGACACAAGTATCATCATCATCAGCAGCAGCAGCATTCAAGAAGGACGAACGGTCACACTAACAGCAACAGCAATATCAACTCCAACAGGATCTAGAGTACCAGCGCAAAGGAGCTCTGTAGTGACAGCAGCTATTCCTCATTGTACGTGCCTGAGACACGAAAGTCTTCAACTCTAAGTGGAGATTTTTTATGGTATCATCGGAGAATGGGAAGTTCCCAATCAGTATGTACATAATACAATCCATTCTAATAAACATCAGTGTTACCAGCACAACAGCTTCACCTCCCCAGCAGAAAATTACTGCTGTCATACAGGTATGTCAAAGAAAATAAATCTCAGTCCCAACAATGGCAGCACCTCTACTAACTGTGTCATTAATAATAAGCTCACAATTTTCAATCAAACTATCCATAGCCTGTTTTGAAAGTCAGATCAACTTATAATAAATATTGATGAACCAAGAGGTGCAAATTGTGGTCATTTTCTCTGCCTAACAGAGTACCATTTCACTGTTGGCATTTAAATGCTCAATATTCCAAACTAAGTATTTTCAACCTCATATTGTAGAAAGCGTACGAGCAGAGGTGGGGTAGCTATTTATGTGAAAAGAAATCTGTCCTTTAGTACAATAAATGTACAAAATTATTGTGTGGAGCAGCATTTTCAGGTATGTATTACTGACATCTCAAAGACAGCAAATAAAAAGTGGTCCTACATAGATGCAACAATAGATCTCTTAATACAATGGCTTCTGAGTGGGGCAAAATAGCATGGGGCTCCCCAGGAACCTCTCCTTGGACCCTTGCTGTTTTTAATATATCTTAATGTTCTACCCCTGTCCATTAGTAAAAAATGTGAATTCACATTGTTTGCTAATGATACAAGAATTGTGGTAGATAGTACATCCACTACTGGGCTAGACCCTGATGTTAATTACATACTCACAGAAATTACATTGGTTTACAAATAATTCTCTTTCACTTAATATGAAAAAAACTAATTTTATTCAGTTCCACACTAAAAATAAAAAACCAGAAAACATAGTCATTGCACATGACAACCATGTACTAGAACAGGTGTACTTCACTAAATCCCTAGGGGTTCATATTGACAGTAGGCTCAACTGGGTACATCATGTGTCCCAGTGCTGCTTGCTGCACTGGAAATGGCTTCTGGATCTGGAGTGTAAGCCTAAATAATTGTATCATGGAGTGATACCTCATGTGTGATTGGCTCCAGTAAGTTTCTGTGAAAGTAAGAAATAGTTCAGCATGCACACGCTGATTGTAATGTGCATGAGTCTCATTGTGCTGACCCAGCTGCTGGTGCTGTCCTCAGTCAGTTTGGCGGTGCAGCTTAATAGATTGAATTGCTGTGATCTCTGGTCTGTTGGCACGCATATCGTGATACTGCCACCATGATATAAGATGTGCAGATGTGCAGGTAGGTGTTTTTTTTTTTTTTTTTTTTTTTTTTTAAATATCAATATAATCAAGTAGAAGTCTTGTTTTTCTATGAATCAATTAAGGACAAAATTGAACAGAGGCAAGGATAAGGAATGGATAACTCTGTGGATTACACTAACTTGTACTAGGCAGGAGAGCTCTACATAATCTGGAGAACAAGAAGCAAAGATTTACAGCTTCATTACACCAGTATTTTGAATCCTCCACTCTGTCATTAAGAAAGGCACCACTCATGTACTACACTCAATAATAAGAATAAAGCAAAAACTATGCAGAAAAATGCTAAACAAAACCAGTAATCCAAAAAAATGGAGACCCCAGAAAATAGATCTGGCAGAAATGGTGCTCCTTCCAAATGACTTGGCACCAAATTCACTGACCACTTCCTCACAGTGGCATCAAACATTACACCCAGTAATAAAGAACCAAATACAGATGCATTTGATTCACTTGTGCAGACACTGGATGCACCACCAACAGATACAAGGCACATTTTTTAAGTAAGTACTGTTTTGAAACCAAAATAAAAAAGCAGTCTTCCCACAGCAACTTTATTTTTACATGAAAGCCTGTATTCTAATCCACTTTTCTACACAATTCCCAGCAATATTTGGCATGTTCACATTTGTTTGTGAGTATTTGAAATGCCGCCTCTGACTGAGAACCCTGCCAACTGTGGAATACACACTGTGATTCACTTTCTTAGTGATAAATGTGTGAAAGCAGCTGAAGTTTATTGTCAGATCAGCAAAATCCATGAAAAAACATTATGAGTGAGTGGATGTTACAGAAATGGGTGAGAGCCTTTAAAGATGGCTGTACAAGTGTGCATAATGGGGACTGAAGAGGAAGTCATTCAGACACTACTAATGACTTGGTGCAGAAAGTTGATGAAAAAGTGAGAACAAACAGACACTTTATGATTTCAATGTTATGTGATGAGTTTCTTCAAGTATTGAGGACTGTGCTTTATACTGTTGTTGTCTAATCAGGTGGCAGATTTCTGTGAGGATGGTATTCAAAAACTGGTTGTACTATACAATAAGTAGTTCACTCTAGTCTGGCCACAAGCATCACCCACTGCATCAAATGCAGAGCTCCCTGTGAAAGAAGTCATGTGATCTACAAGCTAAGCTGCAATCACTGTGCTGTCTTCTATGATGTGGGCATGACAACCAAAACGCCGTCTGACTGCATGAATAACCACTGACAAACTGTGACCAAAAGACAGCTGGACCACCCAGTTGCTGAGTATGCTGCCCAACACAACATTCTTCACTTCAATGACTGCTTCACATCCTGCATCATCTGGATCTTTCCTACCAACAACAGCTATTTTGAATTTGGCAAGTGGAAACTCTTCCTGTAAGATATCCTATGTTCTCATAACCCC
This sequence comes from Schistocerca serialis cubense, assembly GCF_023864345.2. NCBI lineage: Eukaryota > Metazoa > Arthropoda > Insecta > Orthoptera > Acrididae > Schistocerca > Schistocerca serialis. The sequence goes on from NC_064638.1 coordinate 75,946,883, forward strand.
CCCCTGACCTCAAGCTTCATTAATCCCTGTTCATCAGCCACCCATCCCCTTCCCTGCTCCCACCCCAGCACTACACAGCCTTCCATTCCACCAACAACCATAATTTTACAACAGAAGTTTTTAAGACAGCAACTATAAAATGTTGTGAGTGAAGAAACAGTGTTCATGATGTGTAAATAAATGTAAACATCTGAAGATGGGGTGCACTTAAAATAAATGTACTCTCAAAAAAGAGTTTTTTTAGGCTTAGCTTGATGGCATGGATTGTCATGAAAAGGTTGCCATTGACATCAGTGCATTACTACATAAATTGTATTAATGTCATGGATACTGTAGCTTTGTCTTCATGCACTAAGTATGTGGATGTCCTGTAATGTGAAGAGGTGGTCTGTGAGCTTAAGTAACTATGTGAATCAGGCCCATTAATCATCACAGGTTGCTCATAACTGAACTAAACTTTGATGTACACAGTTACAATACAAGACAGAAAAATAATTTTCATGTAGACTTTGTCTCCTCCTCCTGGGTTCAAAATGTATTCAACAAGCTTTCATCTAAGATAAAGCAAGAAACTGGGAATTCCTACTAGTTCAAAAACATATTAAAAACACAGCTCATTAGCCATTGTTTCAACAAACTATCTGAATACCTAGATTCAGTGATTCAAATTATCTGTTATTTATATGGCAAGTGCAGTGTTTTTTGTTATAAAGATGTACAGCAAGTAATAACATACAACAAATACAACTTTAAACAATGAAAAATCCAGGATAGAATGTAACAGCATTAGGAAAAGGATAGTTGCCACACACCATATAGTGTAGATGCTGAGCCACAGATAGCCACAGAGAAAAGACTGTCAGCAGAGTAGAGGTGGCGGACAGCAGAGTGTACCGTGAAGAAGCATACAGACCCAAGGTGAAGAAAGGGTAGAGCAAATACCCTCATCATCCCTACACAACCTCTGCTCCCAACCCCTTGCCTAATGGCTCATGTCCCTGTAATAGACCTAGATAAAAGACCTGACCCATACATCCTCCAACCACCACATTCTCCAGTCCAGTCACAAACAGCATCTATCCCATCAAAGACAGGGCTACCTATGAAACCAGTCATACGATCTACACATTAAGCTACAACCACAGTGCTGCATTCTGTGTGGGGATGACAACAAACCAGCTGTCTGTCCACATGAATGGCCACCAGCAAACTGTGACCAAGAAACAGCTGCACCACCCCATTGCTGAGCACACTGCCTAACATGGCATTCTTCACAGCCTGTGCCATCTGGATCCTTCACACCAACAGCAGCTTTTCTGAACTGTGCAATTCGGAACTCTCCCTGCAATATATTCTACGACGCTGTAACCCCCCTGGTCTCAACATTTGTTAGTCAATGTGCTTACCCATCTAGCTCTATCCCTGTTAACATTCCAGCATTACACAGCCCTCTGTTCCACCAACACACCCTCAGCCTTTTCACTTCTCTCCGTTTCCACTACCCCTCCACCCCCCACCCCCACCCACCACCACCACCCTCCATCTAACGTCTCGAATGTGTCTAGCTGCTCTACCCTCCCTCCACCCCACACCTGTATGCAGCACTGTACTGTCCCCCACCAATATGCTGCTATCCCTCCCCCTCCCCATTGCAGTCCCTCCTTACCCCCACCACACTGTTGCCTCTCACAGGCTTTGCTACTCATTGTCTGGGTTTAGCTGCAAGAGACTATGGTCATGCGTGTGTGTGTGTGTGTGTGTTCTCCATTTTCAACAAAGACCTTTTTGGCCAAAAGCTCACTTTCTGACAGTCTTTCTGTTGTGACTGTCTGCGACTCAGCATCTCTACTACATGGTGAGTAGCCAACTACCCTTTTCAAAACATTGTCAAATTCCATCCTGGATTTTCCATTGTTTTATTTTGCCTGACAGCTTTTTTCCCATCCCAAATGCTAATGCTTTACAATACTAATTTGCCATCCTTCTTTCTCTTCTTGCCTGTGTTTCTCTTCTTGCCTTACAAACTGCACTGCAGGCTCTACTTACAAGCTACACTGTATAAACTGTCTCGGCTGCACACAATAGGAGGCTACAAGACTATGCTGATTGTTGGTGCAGCATCTCATGTCACACATTACTCCCGCCAATGTCATTAAGCTTATACCTCCAAACTCATCACTCTTCTTGTGTCACTCTCGTGTATTTTCATGTGTTATTTCAAATACCTTTCGTGTGCCACACGAACTTGTGTCTCAACTTACCAACCCCTCTCCAAATCCTCCTCCTCTTCCTATTCCAGTTCGCACCTATTAACTTCACCTGATCTACTCACATCTTCCCTGCCCCTTCTTCGCACTTATCCACCCACAGACCTGCAAACCACATTAGTCTTTTTATTTATTTTTTGATCTCATTACGTCTTCATGCCAATTTCAGTTGGTTTTCGCCTTTCACTATCAGCACCTCACTCAGATTTTGTCTTGTTTCCCCTTATTTCACCCATTTCATCCTTTTTGCGATTTTTCCCATGTATTTGGGTGCACTTATGCCATTTTTCAGATGTAATTCTATGTTATTTATATATTATTAAGCATTTTTACCCAACATCATGAATCCTTGCTCCTTCCTCTGCATCAATACAGAAAAGTTTTCTTATTCCTAGCCAGGGCCCAGTCCCACATACTGTTCGTGTGCTTTGGTTGGCTCATGGTCTTACCATCAAATTACCCATCTACAGCTGTCAATCTTCCTTCCACAATGACCTCCTTCTGTTCAAATTCTGACAATCCTCAACCCTCACCAACACAGTCTTGGAAAACTATATCAATCAGGCTGAAACCTCCTTACAGTACCTTCTTTCCATCTGAAAAATTCTCCTGTTATGCAGTCCCATTTACTGGACCCCGTAACACACATTGTAACTTTGCCCTCCAGGAACTAGAGTAACAAGCACAAATCTGCCTCGAAAAACTCTCCACCCTGTTCACTTCTCACTTCCATCTTGACTATTACTACCCACCACTTCTACAAAAACTCCAAAACCTCCCCCACATCCCCTCTTACCTGACAAACCCTGTCTCACAGACTTACTACATTCACACTACCCTCAAAAACTCCCTACCACCACCACACAGAATCCAGAATGCAAACAGATCTGAAACACAGTCATGAAAATTTTCTCCAAAAGCATTAATCCCACAGAAATATCAGTCCTTTCCAAAGGCCTTACATTTTGTCCCACACCCGAATTCAGTCATGTAAGACTTGTCAAAGACCTTCTTTCCTTCTCTCAGTCCCTGCAGTGAAAACAGTCTTTTGCTGCCAATCGTGCCAATCAGACACAACTAAAGACCAAAGTTGAACCCTTCTTCACTCAGTTCACTCCACCATATAACTGTGAAGTTTTGCAGAGAAACACATATACACACAAGCATGTAATAAATATTTTGATGCTATTGATGTGTGCACTTGTTTTGGGATCCTTAAATATCACCTTGTAATTAACAGAAAATGCTTGAATCCTTCATCATTCAAACATTTGATGACCTAAAACAGTTGCAAATTACTGTGGTTCCCAGAAGGCTGTATTCTTTGATGACACTCAGCAGCAACTTCCTTGTACATCTCAAAACAGCTTTCAAGAAACAATTGTGCATTCCTCTTTTAGTTCCTCCAAATACCCACCTTCCTATTTTTTTTTTAATTGGCTCTTCCTAATTTTGTCCTTCCAAACATAGTCTCATCAATTTTGACAATAACTCTGGCATCACCAAGTTTCTCACTTCGTTTAAAACAAATTTCTGTGCACACTTCTCTGCAGAAGCTTCTCCTACGTACAACTGTCTTCTAAGATAATTACAGTTCATCAGTAATTTTTAAAAAAGGATCCTGCACCTTTTCACTCATAGAAAAGGTAACTGCAAAATTTTTGCAAGACTTAACTTGTTTCCCTTGAGCAAGAATTTTTGTGAATGCTACAACTCACTCTACGTCCACCCCTTTTTCAGCTCCAGTGCACCCCATCTGTATCCTTCATACCAATTTAGTTCAGTTTATTTTTTGTTAAACATGTCAGGTTTCCAGTTTTATACACAACAAACAAATTTGTATAAGCCATACTGGAAATAAATTTAGACATTTTTGCAGACTGAAGAATCGCATTTGCACTAATACACAGAATCAGGAACACAATTTTCCACTTAGTCTCTATGTTATTTTCTTTATTTTCAGCACTACAGTTTATCTTCCTTTTTCCTTTTTTCAGGAAATTTGTTTCCACATGAGAGGCATAGTGTTTTACTCCACTTACAACTTTAAATTTATATTTGTCCTACTATTGCTTCAGTTTTCTTTTGAAGGTGCTCAATTCCTTTATACTCCCATGGTATTAGTTTTGCTATACATCTGATAGCTTTCTTTTGAAGTTTTAAAATTCTCTGAATGTGTACATCTGCTGCTCCACCCCACATTGGTGTCCAGTACAATACATGTAGGAAGACAAGTCCATAGCACATTTGTAGCAAGATTTCTGTGTCCACCACATAGCATGTTTTATCATAAAGAATATATTTGCAACCGTTTCTGAACAGACTTTAACAATGTGGTTTTCCCACATCAGAAATTTGTCAACCACTATTACCAGAAAACTGCTGGAGTCCACATCTCCTAAGTCTGCATTGTTAATACTCAGAATAAATCCTCTATGCTGTCAGTTCTGTTAGTTTCAAATTTTGTACATGTTGTTGTGTTCTTGTTGATAAATAATTTTCTCTAAAAAACTTTTCCTTCATTTGCATGGCTCTCTCAAATCCTTCATTGAGTCAGTACATACTAGCAAAGTTGTGTCATCAGCATATATAGTCACTTTTCCATTTACTGCAGAGGGCATATCATTTATATACATGATAATGAGTAGAGGTCCTAATACTGAATCCTGTGCTACTCCATATTTTACCTCCAAGATACAGAGGTTTTTTACCTGTATTTCCAGATTTATGCTTTATTTCAACACACTGTTTTGTACAAAAGCTTTTATAATATCTGTAGCTCTTCATCTTATGCCATAGCAGTGTAGTTTCTTTAAACAATTCGATGACGGACACAATCAAAAGCTTTGGAGAGGCTAAGAATAATTTACTTTACTTTATATATGATAAAGCCCTTGTTGATCACACATTTGCTCTACAAGCCTCTTCCTTATTGATCATAAATTTGCTCTATGAGCTTTTTCCATTTGTTTCTGCCAAGTGCATTGTCTGTTCATTCAGTGTTGTTCATCCTAGCTGGATGTTATCTCACCACTTAGTTCTGGGTCTTCCTCTTCCTTTCGCTCAACCTACAGTCCTGCCAAATACTATTTTGTGTGTCCATTTTCCATCATTCTTGCTGTATAGGCTGTCTTCTTTAGCACTTTGATGATGTTATGGTGTTGGTACAGCTCTCTTAATTCTCCATTTTCTTGTTATCCTATATTCCATGTTATTTTCATCATAAACTGGTCCAAAAATTTTTCTTGGTATTTTTCTTTCAAATTTTAAGTTTTTCTTCAACTCACTTTCTAAATATTAAAACTTCACATGCATATTATATAATGGGTGTAATAGCTCATTGATATGAATGGATTTTTAAATGAGTATTAAGTGATCTTTTCTTTAAGGGTTTGATGAAACTAAGAAGTGTTTTGTTCACTGTTGCCAGATGGTCATCTATTCCTACATCTGTTCTACTGCTGCTGCTGCTAGATAGACTCCCTACATACTTGAAGCATTCAATTATCTTGAAATCGAGCCCATCTACGGCCAATTTTTTTGGATCATGCAGGACGTCAGTTATGCATGTCATGAAGTTTGCGACTGCAGTCTTTTGCATCTCCCCTCTCTGAACCTATGTTGTGCTTTGTTTAAGATATTTTGTTTCTATATGAAGTTTTCAATTCCATCTTTAATCACTGTTTCTACTATTTTAGACAGAACAGTTGTGATTATTAACTGTCTATAGTTTCCTGCATCTCCTTTAGCCCTTAATTTAAATATTGATACTGTCTTGCTCCATTTTTAAACATCTTGGGAATACTCCTTCTTCATTACTAAATTTTTAAGGAATGTCAGAGGTTTTGCAAGATATGTAGTTCAGCATTTTATTATTTTTGTTGATATGCCATGCAGACAATCTTTTTATTTTTTTTAACATTCCAATTATTTTTGAAACTTCCAATTCATCTGTGGAGAGCAGGTACAAACTCTCAGTCACCCTTTTTGGACTTTCTACATGTTCCTTGATATATTGTTATGTTTTGTTTTAGAAGTTTGTCCACTACAGCTATATAATGCTGACTGAAACTGTGGTGGATCTATCACTTCTTTCTCCTCTGTTGTCAATATTATATTTGTATCTTCGAAGACACGTTACTCTTATCTGTTCTTGGTTATATAATTCCAGCTGTTTTAAAGACGTTAGAAGACATTCATATTTCAAGTTTATGGTGGCTAGCTTTTGTTTCTCTTTGAATCCTAAGGTATGATATCTTCTTGCATCTGTAAGCCTCGTGACCATCCTGTCCTTTATCTTTCTGGACAATTTCATACAGGTCAGTCAGTTCACCTCTTGCTGTTTTAATTTCCATGTAAACCACTTTTTGTTTGGTTTGCAACTAATAGTTCTGCACATTCTTGGACAAGCTATATCTATATGGTCTCTTAATACATAACAGAAAGATTCACAGCACTTTTTTACTGTGTCCTCTATGTGCACATCACCCTACTTTTCTGCATGTAGCAAAAATTCTAGCATACAAAAATTTCCAAGTTTAGTTTGTCTAAATTCAGCCACTATGTTGTCCTCCCTTTTTTTATCATCTAACAGTTCAGTTGTTAGTCCAAAATGATCTGCAACAACAGTATTTACAAACCTGAACTTTTTGTCCGTCTATACGTATATTTGACACAACATGGTCTACAACTGTGCTTAATGTTTCCGTGGCTCCTGTTGGATTTTTTTATATGAAACTGGAGATTGTATGTCCCAACAATGTCATGAAAACTTATTATGTAGCCACTGTCTTTCAGCGTATCTCCTTTTAAGTCAGCTGCTATTATTACAAAAAGATATTTCTTCATGGCTTTATGCAATAGTGCATCAACTTCCTGAAAAAGCTTTCAATGCTTGAGCTAGGTGGTCAACATATCCCTATTAAAATGCATTTTTGCCCCATCAACTTTATTTGCTCTGCTGCTACTTCAAAACAAAAGTCTGTGCAATTTGAGATCTTTTGTGGTGTGCAATTCTCTTCTTCGCTGTCTACATATATTGCTCCTCCCGCACTTTTAAGTGAGTTCTGCAATAATACACTAAACCATGCTCTGCCAAATATTGAGTACTCCAGCAGCTAATAGAACTTCTAAGCCTTCTGATCTGTTAGGTGCATATTGGACATTTTTATGCAGTATTTTTGAACTGATTTTTTAAAAACTCTATTGCTTTATTTGCTATATTGTTTTTTTCCCTACCTTTGAGTACCAATAATGTTGGTCCTTTTACATGGGTTTCCTGTTCCTGGTGCTTCTTCCCATGGGTCCAGATGCTGCCCCACCAACTGTCAGATCTACTGGTGATGCTAGCTCTGCTGCTTCTGATACCAATGGTTGTTCTGCTTTGTCTGGAGCTACTGAAGATACTGCTGTCGATAGTGAAGCATCACATGCTGGTGCTGACGTATCTTCTACCTATGATGTGCAGCCACGGATGCTCTCCCTCCTGTGTTGCTGGTGCATCTTCCTTTTCTTCTCTTCCCTTTTCATTTCTTTTGTAGTTGGCAGTGGACCTATTGCAGGCAGTGTAATTTTTACATGGATGACCATTCCTGATATTTTTATTGGCTAAAATTTCCTGCCAAGCTCTTTCTTGCCTAGGTGTTGGTATATGACAATAATGAGCTTGCACTGGCACTTTTTGGGTCAACAGATCTTTTTTAGCATTTCCCTGCAGCACTAGAATTGTTCGTCTTTTTGGTCTATCTGCATGCAAGACACTGTATTTATTCATTACTGTAACCTGGAAAACACTCGTATTTAACAGAAGACAGATTAATTTGTTAAGCGTAATATGTACACTTGCTTGTTTAGAGGTTTGTGTCTCTGTGGAGATGTCCAAATACTGAATCAAACTTCTTCAGCATTTCAGTATACTGTCTGGCTTTACTTTGGCTATTTTGCAGTTCTTTACTCACATTTACAGAACTTGAAGTCCAGTGCTGCATATTTCAAAGGTACCTTCATATCTGTTGCACTCAGTTCCATAGTCACATGAGTTTTCACTCAGTTTCACCACATGTTGTAACAATTTTTATCTCAGTAAACAATTTACTGACTGTAATTTACCAGTATGTATGGAGCAGTTTATCATTACATCTATACTTGCTACTATCTTAACTCATGCAAGAAATAAAATTCATATCTCCACCAAACCTCAGACATTTTCTGTGACTAGCTATAAATCCATGGGACATACATCATTGGACAACACATCCTTCCTGTTCCATAAGAACATGATCCCTGTAACAAAGTCATTTGGAAGTCACAGCTCAAACTGCAATAGCTGAATGGATAGAAATCAAATTGCCTGTTCAAAAGAGTGTACTTTCTCAGGATGAAGTCATCTGTTTTGGTATTTCTCATTGGCTACTTACAAGATCACCAAATGCAGCATTAACAGTCATGGTTGTCTTCTAAAGTGATTAAAGACTAACAAAATTAATGTCTGTGAAAATATATGCACTTTCACTAAAATTATGCTTTGGGCGGCATGACACCTTTCCCACCCAAAGCACCTCCACCAGGTGGCTTCCGGCCACAGAAAAGCCACAGCGGCACAAACATCGATGTGCCTATCCGCCGAAACCGTACAGGTTGCGGCCCTGCCTCTTCAGGGCATACACCATGTCTATGGCCGTCACAGTCTTCCGCTTGGCATGCTCAGTGTACGTCACTGTGTCGTGGATCACATTCTCCAGGAACACCTTCAGCACTCTGTGGGTCTCCTTGCAGATCAGACCCAAGATGCACTTCACACTGCCCCTGCGAGCCAGGTGGCGGATCGTGGGCTTTGTGATGCCTTGGATGCTGTCGCGCAGCACCTTGTGGTGCTGCTTGGCGCCACCCTTGCCGAGCCCCTTTCCTCCCTTGCCATGGCCGATCATTCTTCTTCCTCTGTCTCTTGTCGAGAAACTTGCACAAACAGCAGCTGCAGCAGCTCCTCACCTGGTGCTAGCAAGATGGCTACACACATGAGATGGTACCACCCTCTTTCGATCTCCTCTGATCAGAAAGATCTATGGAGCACATTAGAAAGGTACTATTGGAACTTAAATTACTGCCCATTTGTTACAGCCAGTACTGTAAAAGGTTAAGAAACAACACACTGGCGTAGACCTTGGACTACGCTATAGGTCATTCTGTTTCCTCATCCCTGCAAGTCACATTCACTGGCTTCGTCATCTCACAACCAAACTGCTGCCTTCTGACCTAAACTATACCTTGGGCTATGCTACAGGTCAGTCTATCACCACAATCAGATTCTTCACTTTCACATTCATTGACGGTGGCAACTCTCAACCAAATTGTTGCCTTCCAACCTATTGCAGACCTTGGTCTATGCTACAGGTCATCATAGAAATACACGGTTTCTGCAATTGCAGAAAATAAGCAAACACCTGTCCATTCAACAAGAATCATTCATGAAAGCCTGTTATCAATATCAAAACTGCATATTTTATACAAACTACTTGGGTCAGACACTTGCAAAATAAAGATTTTTGTAATTTAGACAAATCACGTAGTAACTGCTTCAACATAAAAAGCACCAAACTGCTATACACATTGACAACAGAAACACCAGGGTGCAACAAATCAGAAAATTATATTCAGAGCTGCCCATAAAAAATGAATAATTCATTGCAACCTGTCACCAACATAACACATCACATTTCAGAATAAATCATTAGTAATATTTCACCATCAATTTTCTAAATATATCAGTAATAAAAACACCAATATCCTGCATTAGCAAAATCTGAAGAAAGGGAAATAGACACAATGTGAGTAATTTTTGTGTGTCTATCACCGCAGGTAAAATTACATATTATATTCAAGCTACATAGTATCAGTATGTCACCACTTCAAACATTCCAAAGTTCAGATATATTTATTAATAGCTATTTCAAAACAAAATCATTGAAGTTGTACACATTAACAACAGAAATGCTCAGAAGAAATCTTTATTTATGATGTATCAATATCTGGCCAAACCAGTATGTAAAGAAATAATGCAAGTAGTTCATATCTCCTAGCTAACATCTCATCAGTACCTCTACAAGTGCCTGTCTTCAATTGGCTGCCAGCAACCATATAAGCACAAGCACTGCCAGCATTTACACTACACCACAAACAAGACCAGTATATGGAAGGTCCATAATAAAGTTTAGTCACTTTTTCAGTTATGCACTTTGAAAGGAATGGCTATAGGGGGAGATTTATTTCATCACACAGTATGGTACAACTGATGGAGGCAGAAACATGAGTGGACAGAACAAGGGTCTGGTGGATTGTAGAATTAAAACTTAATGGACAGATGGGATGTGATATTCCATTATTTTTTCAGTGTATTGTCCACGAAGGAACATTACGCTGCAAAGGTCTCACATCGAAAGTAGTAATGGACATTGTGATATCCACTGTAAACCCAAACAACAAAAATAGGTCAATGCAGTGCCAATTTCAACAGTTTCTGTGAGGTATGGAAACAGATCAAGTATTCTGAAGTGAGATGGTTAAGTAGAGGTACAATACTGAGAAGGTTTTTTTGACCTTAGAAAATAAATCAACACGTTTATGATAGAACAAGGAAAATGTGTTCCCTAACTTCATCGTTAATAGACACTGGATTTTTTACAGCTTTAGCTAATGAGTTAAATGCATTGAATATGTGGCTTTGAGTAAAACACAAATAAACATCTGACATGCATAGTTATGTAAAGGTGTTCCAAATGGAGAACAAGCTCTTCATAAAACATATGGATGAGAAAAAGTTGGACCATTTCACAAATTGTAAAAAAGCTATCGAGGAAGTTGGAATAAATTTTCAGTGGAAAAATGATAAGATGAAATGTATTTTAATGCAGCTAAAAAATCAATTCAATGAGACATTTTTTGACTTTGAGAGGTTTCTGGTGAACTGAAAATTTTTGCATACAATTTTCCTTGTGATACTGGGAATGTACTGAGTAATTTACAGATGAATATGATTGATCTTCAGTGTAATAACACTCTAAAAGCTCATTCTATGAAATCAATGATCTCGTTAAATTTTATGGCAGTTTGCCATCCCAGTTTGAAGAATCGAAAAGATTTGCTCAGCAAATAATTAAATTTTTAAATGTACTTACTTATGTCAGCAAACTTTTTCAACACTCAATTACGGGCAAAATAAATATTGTTCTTGCCTCACAGATGAGCATCTGACTGCCACTCTACGAATTTTTGTGACAAAAATGAAAGCCAACATTCCACAAATAGCCAGTCAAATACAGCCTCAAAAAGCACATCACATTTTGATTTGATTTCCATGTTTAATTATTGCAAAATTTTCATTTATTTTGTCTGTTTTTTCTCATTTTCTTTTCTACTTCTTAGTGACATGATGATGAATAAAATATATAAACATATACTTGTGTTTTCGCATTTTTAATATCATCAACATAGTCATAGGTGTACCAAATTACTAACAAGTGAGGGCTGCCTTTATTTTATTTTGCCGCTATATGGTCTTCGATTGCTAAAAGGTTGCCAACCACAGCAGTAGAGGATTCATCTGAAAAATTCTCAATTTGTACAATACAGTGAGTGCACACTACATTTAAACCAAATGTACGGTTAACAGAGTATGCGTCAAGTGAAAAATTCCAGATCCTTACATAAAAACTTTCTGATCTGTAAATAAATTATGAACTCAAGCCTTGAGCTTTTCTTTTCAAAATCAACACTGCTTTAGTTGTTACTGGTGTGTTGCAGAGATACTCAAAAGAAAAACATTAATCATAGTTGTAAAGATGATTTGCTATGATGAATGGTTGCAGAGTAATCTCTGAGAAAAAAATATTAAATATTATCTGTAAAAATGATTCTTTCTTCATGGTACATGGACACTACAGAAAATAAAATAAAATAAATGTATGTATGCAAAAAGTTATTCATGTTCATTTGCCCTCTAAGTGATTTGACCTACAGAGTAAACAGTTAACAATGGTAAAAAGGATGAAGGTTATTCGGAAAGTAAAGGAGGTTTTTTTCCTACAGAAATTTTTATTTGATACAAAATATGAAACTATATTTTATGTACAACTTGATACCCAAGCTACTTTTATATGTAATCACTGTTCAAATTTAGCCACTTGTCGCACCATTTGTCAATTTTTTTATGCCTTCTGCATACTCAGTTGCTGGCATGTTCTTGAACCACTGATTAATGGCGTCTTTAAGTTCATGATCATTTCAATAGTATTGTCCACTCAAAAAATCTTACAATTTGGGGAATAAGTGAAAACCCTTGGAGCTAAATCTGGACTGTATGGTGGATGTCGAAACATTTCCCACTGAAACCACTGAAGCAAGTCCTGTGTCACTCCCACTCCACAAGGATGGGCATTATCATGAAGGAGGATGATTCCACTAGTTATCATTCTGTGCCGCTTGCTTTTAGTGGAGTGGCAAAGTTGTTGAAGCATCTAACAGTAGGCCCCTGCAGTCCACTAACTGTGGAATGCCTGTCTTCTTAGTTTTTTCTTTCAGTCCTTGATTTGAGTCCATCAGTCACCACTGAGGGCTGGCCCAAACAATCTTCGTCGTGAACATTCTTCAATCCACCATTAACCACAATACACCACTTCTGAACTGATGCTTCATTCATCACATTACCATAAACCTCAGTTATCTTGCTATAAATTTCAATGGATCAGACATTTTGTGCATTTAAAAAACAGATAACACTGCTCACCTCAAAATTGGTGGGATCATCTGTCTTGTCACACATTTTAAACTCGCACAGAAAAGCAGTAGGCAACCATGTCAAATCATAGCTGTCACCAAACGAAAGCAGACGAGTACCAAGGTCACTGGTAGGTTGACAGTGGTGGTGGGTGGGCACATTCACATGTCAAAACAAAACATTCTTTACTTTCTAAACGACACTCATGTGTTCTCAAGTGTAAGGTGACAATCAAATGTGGATATGGTGTAATAATCAAAAGGCAGGGAGATCGTGTGACCTGATAAAAGTAATATAAAGGAAGAAAGATAAGGGTTTTACATCCCATTGATAACAAGGTCCTTAGGCATGGCACTCAAGCTCATATTGGTAGAAGAAACTGGCTGGCTCTTTCAGAAGAACCATCACAGCATTCACTGCAAGTATTTAAGGAAATTACAGAAAACCTAAATCTGGATAGCTGTCATCCTGAATACAAGTCATGTGTTTTAACCACTGTGCCACCTTGCTTGGCTCATAAATGATAATATATCTTACAGAGTCTTCTTCATAGCAGTTTCTGTCATCAGGCTGATTTACAAAGAATGCTCAAAGAGATTTAATGCTCCTGAATCCTAGCCTCTGACTGGGTGCTATGAAAGTGGATTTGTGGCAAGCCAAGTTTGATTCCATCAGAACAGTTATGCACAGTGACTGTGATATATTTCAAAAAAGGAAAAGGAAGTTAGCAATCAGTCGCCAATTCAATATGTATTTTATTGCAGATCTAGATTTCAGCCACTGAATAGCTATCCTCAATGCATTCAGACTGAGTCATTGAGCTTGTGACAATGCATTTTAGTATGCAATTAACAATTACTTGTGTATGTAGTTAGTCTATATGACTTGGTTTAAATGCACTGAAAATACCTGTTCAATAGCTGAAATCCAGCTCTGCAATAAAGTACTCACTGGAGTTGAGACTGATTTCTGAGTTCTTTTTGCTTTTTTGGAATAATGGTAGCTATACTTTGGTGTTGTCTTGGTACTATTGCTTCCCTTGCTCGGCGGAATACCGTCTGTGACTCGAGGAAATTTTGATGTTGTCTTGGTCCTACTACTACACTTTCTGGACAGAATACCATCTGCAACTCATGGAAATATTAAATGTAATCTTACAGTACAGATTTTCATCCCTAATAACAGTTCAGTTTGTCATTCAACATGATGTTTACTCCTGGTGTGAGGAACATGAAGTGATGAACTTCAGCAATTATGCTGGCCAGCCCTATTGCATTGACCAATGACCGTAGCAGTCTGGTCCCTTTAACCCCCCCCCCCTCCCCCTACCGCATTATTCTAATGTTAATGGTAAAAATAAAAGACGTGAGGAAAAGCTTCCTCTCAACATATTTCATGAGCAAAAATGCAAAATTACCCTGGGTGATCAAGTGTTTATAAGAATTAGTTCTGAAAAAATATATGCTGAGAGTAGGTGGAATATTAGTCAAAATTCTCCCTTAAAAAACAAACACATATTTTTCATGGCCTGGTATTATTTTATCAAATTAATATTGAAGAGACTACCATATTTAACCCAACATTGAGATGCAATAAGGCTCTACTGAGGAAGAAAATGTCAATCTTTCACAACCCAAGTATTACCCCTATGACTGTAAAGAGATGAGAAAGGAGCAAAGAAAATTGTAAAATAATGTTATTATACCTGAAGACATTTCATTTTCTAAGACAATATTTAAGAACTTTAGGAGAAATACAGCAAAACTCTCTGAAGCACTGAAGCTCCACGACAGACGTGCATACTTGATTGGATATTGAACACAAAGTTACAGCTCCTGCAACTGTCCCATACTACACAAAAGGCAGTGACTTAAGCTTAAAACCTTGTTAATAACAGAGAAATCCAACAAGGAAGTTCATGATAAAAGCAATCACCAGAACCCTAAAATAACATAATACACAATAAAACATGAGAGAAGAGAAACAATGAAAAGGAAGAACCAAGTGGAGGGAGTGTAAACAACAGGAATCAGTGAAGCAATTCGCAGAAGCTCTAGACTGAAAAGTAGTGCAAACTATTACACTACAGAGACGGTTGCCAAAGAAGTCACGTGTGTCACAGGGTTTACATTAACTGCTACAACAAGAACAAAATGAAGATAAGATGGCACTTGTGTGAAATCCTGCACAAGGTTGGATATCACCATGGATTTGTCTGATACTGCTGTTCCTTGGAATAACAATGGGTAACTCAGAGAAATTTAGAAAAAAACTAAATCTTGCTCAATTATTTATTTATATCTCATTCTAAATTATAATGTAATTGGATGGATAAAAGATCTACTTAGCTAGCAGTGTCAGGACGACACACACATAAAAGTTATTAAAGTTTGCATGCTTTTGGAGCCACTGGCCCTCCTCCTGGCAGATGGGTTGAAGAGGAAGGAAGGGGGATGAAGGAAAAGGACTGGTGAGGTTTATGAAAAGGAGTAGAGTTTGGAAAAGTCACCAAGAACTCTATGTCAGGGGAGACTTACTGGAGGGGATTTCTCATCCCGGAGTCCTGTGTGACTTTTCCAAATTCTACCCCTTTCCTTAAACCTTACCAGTCCTTTTCCTTCATCCCTCTTCCTTCCCCTTCCACCCTTCGGCCAGAAGGAGGAGCCACTGGCTCCAAAAGCTTGCAAACTTTAATACCTTTTACATGCGTCTTCTCCTGTTGCTGCCTGGTAAGTAGATTTTTTTATTTAACCAGTTACATTACATTTTCAAAAACTGATTATTTTCATCCTAAATTATGCTTCAATGCCTAGTATGGATTCTGAACGACTGATGCTCCAGTCTTTATCTGACAATCCTGATTTAGTTTTTCCATGGTTTGCCTGAATTACTGTAGGCAAATGCCAGGATGATTTCTAATATTTTTATTATAATGCTAAGGCTGACTACCTGTCCCACCCTTGGTAAATAAGACGTGTAAGTATGTAAATATCACTATACATAAATTATGTTCCTCCTTCCCCTTAGACTGTAATATCATGACATGTCTAACATCGTTGTAAAAGTGATATACAGACACATGTAACTAATACTGCTATGTTAATATCATAATGTTCCTCAAAAATGTCTACTTCCAGGTTTGATTCCCAGTATTGTCAGGAGTTTTTCTTTGGTGGGAGGTTGGATGGGTGTGCACTCAGTATCATGAAGCCAATTAAGGAGCTACTCAATTGAGGGGTAGCTGCTCCTAGATCAAAATGTCAACATCAGCTCGGAGAGTGCTGTGCTGGACTCATGTTCCTTCCCACTGCATCCAGCGATGAATGACTGAGGGTGACATTGTGGTCAGTCAACTAATGTATGGTCTTCAGGCCCTGATCATGGGGCTTCCTTTTTGCCTTTCTTCAAAAATAAAAATTCTTCAGTATGTGAAGGAGTTTTCTACAGAGTATTAAAAACTTGTGTTGACTTGGTACTACAATAAAGGGGTATTTCTTGTCAGAATTAAAAATAATGAGTCCCATGTATTACCTTTAGTGACACCCATCTACAGAAATGGTGGAAAGGAAAACACCTCCGATTATCAAAACATTGACTCATTTATCACAATGTAGTTTGGTAATTGGTATGTCATTAAGGGTTTTGTACAGGATTCTTTTCAGAGAAAGCAACTTATGATCTCAAAAATGCTGAAAAAAATCCTGCTTATGTATTCTGTGTCCTTGTGAAAAACTTTGATAATGTCCAACATAAAACTGTACTTGAGAAACTAAAATACTATGATGTTGATGACATCCCACTTGCGTAGAACTTCATCATAAAAAAATCAGAGGACTGCATCCACAATTTGCACCATAGCAATAAAATTAAAATCAGAATGTTAATTCCACAAACTTCGGTATTGGGATTACTGATATTCCTAACCAAAATAAATGATCATCTAATTACTTTAAAGTACTGTTTAAAGGCTAGACTCTTTGTTGAGGACAAGTAAACTGAAAAGGGGCTCAAATTCAACCATACCATAAACAGCCTAAATAATAAAATGAACAGGTCAACAACTTGTTCACTGTGAATGGTTTAGATTTTAATTTCATAAAATCTCATCTTACATAATTCCAAACAAATAGAACTGACTGGCTGTTTCGGAATTTATACATTAACGGCCATATACACCAAGTGAAACAGTGAATGTAAAATTCTTTGGGGTCAAAATGGCTAAAAAGCCATAATGTAGTCATCACACCTATAAACAAATCAAGAAGCTTAGTAAAGCATGTTAGGCCCTCGCAAGTAACTCACCCTGCGTCAACTTGAAGATCACGATGATGATTTTTTCCCCACAAACTTCCACTCTCCATTGCCTTATGGAACCATCTTCTGGGCCAATGCAGCTGAAGTGAGTAGAGGGATATAAAGGACACACTGACTGATTGAATAAATCTCCTTAAATGTGTACAACTGATCACTCTGCCAAGTGTTTCTAGAAATTAGCACTCTGTGGTAACAGTGACATTAGTACTTCCAGCACAGAATTCATACACATCAGAAACAGACTATTGATGTTATTGTTGTTGTTGTGGTCTTCAGTCCAGAGACTGGTTTGATGCAGCTCTCCATGCTACTCTATTCTGTACAAGCTTCTTCACCTCCCAGTACCTACTGCAACCTACATCCTTCTGAATCTGCTTAGTGTATTCATCTCTTGGTCTCCCTCTACAATTTTTATCCTCCACGCTGCCCTCCAATACTAAATTGGTGATCCCTCGATGCCTCAGAACATGTCCTACCAACCAATCCCTTCTTCTAGTCAAGTTGTGCCATAAGCTCCTCTTCTCCCCAATTCTATTCAATACCTCCTCATTAGTTATGTGATCTACCCATCTAATCTTCAGCATTCTTCTGTAGAAAGACTACCATAGAGAATTCTAAGAATATCACTACAGGACAATAAGATCTCTAACATCCAGCAAAGTTCAATAGTTAATGTTGAGTCACCAACATTCCTAAACTGCCATAACAAGTTTGGTATTGATTTAGACCAGGGGTAGTCAATCTTTTTTACCTGCTGCCCATTTTTGTATCTCTATTAGAAGTAAACTTTTCTAACAGCCCATCATGGTGATTTATAAAGGAGGTAAATAACTTTAGTTCACAATTTTTTAAAAGGAGAGTTACAGCTAGTTAATGTATATCATAATGATTACTTCACAAATACTTTGTCAAAATTTTACGAGAATTTAATGAAAAAGATTTTAAAATCACCGAGCGAGGTGGCGCAGTGGTTAGCACACTGGACTAGCATTCGGGAGGACGACGGTTCAATCCCGTCTCCAGCCATCCTGATTTAGGTTTTCCGTGATTTCCCTAAATCGCTTCAGGCAAATGCCGGGATGGTTCCTTTGAAAGGGCACGGCCGATTTCCTTCCCCATCCTTCCCTCACCCGAGCTTGCGCTCCGTCTCTAATGACCTCGTTGTCGACGGGACGTTAAACACTAATCTCCTCCTCCTCCATTTTAAAATCTCTCCTGCTACTGCCCACCACAAAAGGTGGAGCACCCAGTAGTGGGGTGGTAGGGACCAGGTTGACCATCACTGGTTTAGACTTTACAGGCATTATACAAAGTGTGCTCTGATCTGCAAAGTACTCATTAGCCCAGGGTAAATAAGCTGGATCTTCCTTTTTGCTTTCAAAGCTGTTTCTATAATAGCAGGTTTCTAGTGTGCCATATATTAAGAGTACTTTAAAAACTGTGATGGTTTAGTGCTGTGACAAGCTTACTTGATTCTGCAAAACCCAGAGTTGCCTCCAAAATATGAAAATTTCAGCCAACTATTCGCATCAGCAGTGAATAATAGACTTCACCATTTCACATGTAACATAAGTCATCCCCAATTATATCACATGCATATAACTACTTGCCAACTGACATGTGCCAATATGCAAAGCCAAATTAGAGCAAAGTGTCTGCTTTCCTTATGGAAGTAACACCCTGGGAAAAAATATCAAGCACACAAAAGCAAAGTTAAGCTATCCATCAGGTAGTCATCAAAGAAAATTGTCACACAGCACTCAATTTAGTGGTAATAATGGAAAAATGATTGTCACAAAGCTAATATTCACATCATTTCCCAATTTTTATGTCATAATTAGGTTTCCTAGCCCATCATATAGTCTGAAACTTAAGTACTGATCAGTTAGATTGGCCACTGTTAGTACTCATGCCTCTTTTTTCAGAAGTGCACGTGCTGAACCTTCACTTTCCATCGAAACAACAAAAACTAAACAAAGAATTAATTAGAGGAAATCTGTGGTAACCCATTGGACTTCCAGCTATGTATCAGGCACTGGCCAACATTTCCAAAAGTGGCCACTAGGAGACAAAGCAGCCAGCTGACACTGCACAACATCTACACCCCTTTCATATGCATCTATGTAGATAATCACCACTCAGTGCTCGTCCCCATTCTGCTCTGGCTCATTTTGTCATTGAGCTATTTGTGCTGTCTTGCCACATGGCACTCCATTGTACTCATTATCCCTGGTGCTTGTTATCAGAAATATACCTGTTCTAGAAGTGTTCTCATATTGTATGTTACAACAAAACTTGTGGGCATTTTCTGTGTTCATTTTCCAAGCATGAACCCGGCACCCGGGCTACCTCACCAGATAAATCGATGAAAGTTGTGCTCTAACATTTCCTGCAACAGCAGTTAGACAGACAAAAATATCAGGAGACCTTGTTCTCCACATTGCTCTCCCAGTAGGCAGCTATGAATCCACTGTCATTCCCATCATATGACAACAGCATTTCACCGCATTCCAGGTAACTGATCCAGATGTGATAAAATCCCTTTTCCTGCCGTGGATCTTGCCTAGTACGTACCAGCTTTTGTGCATATTGGCCCCTCTCATGAAACCTGTGCACCTCACCTTTGATGAAATGTGTGCTTTGTTATCTACTTACCTCCACAGCCACAGCCCTATCATTGCATCCCGAGTGGAATTTTATTAGTGTCGTAAACAATCTGACCAATCATATCTCGCATAGGAAGCTGAACTGCAGGGACCAAGTAGTAAATACTGTTTTGTGACCCTGTACATAAGGAATCTTATGCCAAAGTGATGATTCAGGACACTACTATTTGGGGGTGGAGGCTCAGAACAAGGAAGTGGGTCAGTAAGCTCTACAATTGGAAGATCCTTCTGTGGAGGACATTTTAAAATTAGCCCAACCCTTCGAAGTTTCCCAGGCCATAGGCCATCAGTAGGATTTTGGGGTTGAGGTGGCGGCCGTCATTTCACAACCAGAACAGGAATCCAACCTAGCTGAGGCAGCTAATGTGGCAACTGTAGAGAACAAGCACCGCTATCTTATAATTCAGTCTTGTACACAAGGAAAGCAATCTCAGCACCCCAACTGGCATTCGTTTTCGTCATGCTCAAAATGTTTGAAAACATGTGAGAGGCAACTGCCCTGATAGATGGGCATGGTGTGAGACATGGCAGTTGAGAGCACATCTCGTGTCAGTCTTTTGTGCTTGAGGTAAACAACACATGCAATGTCAGGGCCAACTGGAAATTAATGTGATTTTGTTAGACTCCTCCAACTCGGGAGTGTCACCTCAGGGACTGTTCATCGCACTCACTTTGTGTGACAAACAAGTTCAGTCACAGGTCGATACAGGCACCTCTGCATCCCTGTTAAACTACCAAACATATATCTAGCTGGGAGTGCCTCCCTGAAATCCACAGTTCAGCACTTGGTAACATATAAAAAACAAAGCATTCCACTTAAAACACAAATCTTGATAGCGGTGTCATACATACAGATTGCATGCTACCTCACCTTCCTTGTGGTTCACAGCATGGATACAGAGAATCTTCTCAGCTTTGATGACATTTACCATTCGGCCTCAATAAGAAATACTCTGAGATCTTCTCTGGGGGTCATGGCAAAGCAAGGAACTTCATGGTGCACATCACTCTAAAGAAGTCAGCATGCCCCCACTTCTTCTGTGTGCAACCCATGCTCCTCACATTGTGGAACACTGTCAAAAACAGACTGGACAGGTTGACAGCCTTGGATGTCAGTGAACCCGTATCTATGAGTGAGTGGCGGCCAGCATCAGTTATCACAAAAAGTCACCAGGTAAACTGTGCCAGTGTGGAAATTTCACGGTTACAGTCAATTCCCAGTCAATCCTCGACACATATCTCATTTAAAAACCTGATGAACTTTTCTCTGCACTCATGGGAGGAGAGCATTTTTCAAAAATTGACTTCTGTGAAGCTTGCTTACAATTACCTCTGGATGAAGAATCACAGGAAGTCCTCATACTAAACATGCTACATGGGTTGTGTAGGTTCAAATGTTTAGTTTTCAGGGTTGCCATGGCCCTTGCCATTTTTCAAAGATTCCTTGAACAACTGCTGCAGTATGTCCCAGGATGCATAAATTACACTGTGGTGATGGGGTTCACAATAGCAGAACGCTTAGAAAACTCGCAGCAGCTGTTTCACATCCTCCAGTCCATGTGCCTCAAATGCAATAATTAAAAATCAGTTTTTTTCCCAACCATTAGTGGAATTACCTAGGACATTTTATCTTCCACAATGGTACTCAACCCACACAGAAGCCAGTCAAAGGAACCGTCACACTTCCTTGCTCAGGACTGTCAAGGAACTTCAGTCTTTCTTAGGAACGATCACATATTACAGCAAATTCATCCCGAGTGTGACATTGATTGCACACCTGCTAAATAATCTGCTGACAAAGGGCATCCCTTTTGTTTTGTCCAATGTGTGAGCAGCCTTTAAAGCAGGCCCTTATATTGGCTCCATGCTCTGACACACTTCAACAAGGTAAACAGTTGGTGATGGCAGCTGATGCCTCTGAACAGAAGGTACTGTCCTGGCACATAGAGACACAGACCACTCACAACATCCAATTGCTATCCTTCAACAACACTCAATGCTGCACAAAAGAGGTATTTGCAGATCAAAAAGAAGGCCCTTGAGGTTAATTTTGTGCTAAAGAAATTACATATTTTCCTTTACGGAATGAAGTTTCACCGCATTAAACCATTACTCTCCCTCTTTGGTCCAGCTGCAAAGCTACCTGAGAGGGCTCCCTATTGCCTCCACTGCTGGGTACTTTTTCTCAGCTGGTACTACTAGGAAATTCACTTCTGCACTACCAAACAACATACTAATGTGGATGCCCTTTCCCGTCTCTCGATGGGACCCGACCTGGTGTTTGATCAAGAGCACATATCATGTTTCCATTTGGACAAAGTTGCTCAACAGGCGGTGGATGCTTTTCCATCATGACAACCCCTGTGGCTGCACCAATGGCAAAAGACACCATCTTACGATAGGTATGGTGGGACATCCAACATGGCTGGTCTGACTGCATTCCTGGTCAGGACTCGAACCTGTTACGCGACTATTTTCACCTTTGACACCAGCACAGAGTATTACTCTCCTCAATACTGATTGCCGGTCTCATCAGATGGTCCTGCCTGAACCTTTGCTCCCAACAATGCTGCAGCACATGCACGAGGGTCACTGGGGAATTTCTCCCAGCATCTTGCGTACTGCATAGGCTGGCAGGTTTAGCATCTTGCTCACAGCTGTTCTCAGTGTGAAGAACAGCAGGTGGTGTCCCACCAGATGTTCTCTTCCTGGCCAACGCCCTCCCCTCCATGGGAGCAGGTTCATATTGACTTTGCAGGATCCTTCCTGGATATTACCTGTCTGATCAACATCAATAAGTTTTCACACCTTCCATACATAGTCAGCTGTCGAGCATGAGTGCAGAAGCTAAAGATACTGTGTCCAGTAAAATCTTCACTATTGGAGGTCTTCCTCTAACAGTGGTGTCGGATAATGGACCATAATTCACTTCCCAAGTTTCCAGTTGGGTTCAAAAGGCTGACTCCAATAGGAAAGAAGAAGAGGCTGGTGGAACTGCTCCATGGCTGTCAGCCCCACAAGTTTCTCCACCTCATGCGGCCATTGCCAATGGTGCCATCTGAGGCACTGTCTCTCTGTTTCAGGCCAGGCACTGGGGTGTGGATGCAGGGGTTCACCCACTCAGACAGCTGGATTCTGGCAGTCATCCAATGGCAGCAGGGCCACTGTATGTTCACTTAGTACACAGGGGATGGGATGGTAACGCACCATCAAAATCAGCTGCACCTGCAGCAGGATACCCAACCGCCCCCTCCTCCAAGCTCTACAGTGTTTGCCCACCATCATGTCACCACCAACCTTTGTTTCTCCACCGTCACAGCCTCAGTTACCTCCTCTGCTGCTTTCAGGGTGTTCCTGCCTTCAGACTCTCCATCCTGTGTGGCACCCGTGGCCCCACTCTTGTCTTCCTCCATTTGTAAGCCGTTCGCGATGGACTGGATCTTGGCAGGCAACCAGGGTGTAGTACTGGCTCGGCCAGTCCCACCCCTGCCACGCCAGTACCTGACAAGGACATGATGTGGCCTCTGCTCTCTGCAGTGGAGACACAGCAACGCCAACTGCACTGCCAGGTGGGGCTTTGTGTGTTCCTATCTGTGCCGACTGGGTGCTGGTGAAATTGAACAGGTTGCCCTACATCCCCAATGACGTCGACTAGGTTCAGGGCACTCCAGGACACCTGGCTGGACATGGGTTGCTACGGCAAGGGGTGTGATAACCCAGAGACTACCACCTACATATTAGGTACCAGCCTATGTCTATGTTAGCACTCATTTGCATAAAAGTGTCCCTCATATATAATTTTGTTAACAGTAACAGTCAAGTCACTTATAGTGTTGACATCACGAAACAGGTGGAAGATGTTAGAGTTGTGGCAATGAGGATAGATGGAAAATTCTCATGGAAGGTGCATATTCATGGCATCCTACAGAATATCAATACATGTGAGCATGTAAAATGATTCATCAGTGCACATTTTTACAAGTTCATATGAATTAGTCTTCTGGGGTTATTCGGTCCAGGCACAGGATAATTTTAGTATAAAATCGTACCATCCAAGCTACATGTGGTGTTGTTTTACACAGCTCATGCAGACCAGTATTTAATGAGCTGGGAACTTCTATGGTGTTTCACTGTAGCTATTCTCTGTTGAGATTTTGTTAATGGCAATATGTTCTTGTTAGAAAGGAATACCTTCATCCATTTAGAGAATACAATGTAGACAATGTACATTGAGGTGATGTAAGTCATGGGTTACCTCCTCATATTGTGTTGGACCTCCTTTTGTCCAGCATAGTACAGCAAGTCGATGTGGCATAGATTCAACAACTTGTTGGAAGTCACCTGCAGAAATACTGAGCCAGCTGCCTCTATAGTGGTCCATAACTGTGAAAATGTTGACAGTGCATGAACTGATCTCTCAATTATGTCCCATAAGTGTTTGGCAGGATTCATGTCGGGCGATCTGGGTGGCCAAATCATTCACTTGACTGTCTAAATTATTCTGCAATTGCGAATGATTGTGGCCCAGTGATATGCTTGGGAACATGAAGTACATGAATGGTTGCAAATAGTCTCCAAGTAGCTGAACATAACCATTTCCAGTCAATGTTCAGTTCAGTTGGACCAGAGAACACAGTCCATTACATGTAAACAAAACTCACACCATTACGGAGTCACCACCAGCCTGCACAGTGTCTTGTTGACAACTTGGATCCGTGGCTTGGTAGGGTCTGCACTACACTCGAACCCTACCATCAGCTCTTACAAACTGAAATCTGGACTCGTCTGACCAGGCCACAGTTTTCCAGTCATCTAGTGTCCAACCGACAGGAGAGGCGCTGCAGGTGATGTCATGCTGTTAGCAATGGCATATGTGTTAGTCGTCTGCTCCATAGCCCATTGTGAAAGTTCACCACTTTGTCCTAATGGACACATTTGTCATTCATCCCACACTGATTTCTGGGGTTATTTCACGCAATGCTGTTTGCTGTTCCCACTGACAATTTTACGCAAGTATGGTGCTCTTGGTTGTTAAGTGAATGCAATTGGACACTGCATTGTCCATGGTGAGAGGTAATGACCAAAATTTGGTGTACTCAGCACTCTCTTGACACTGCAGATCTCAGAATATTGAATTCTCTTGCAATTTGAAGAAAGGAAAGTCCCATGCCCCTAGCCCACCAATGCACTGCCCTTTTATACCTTGTATAAATGATACTGCTACCATCTGTGTATGTGCATATCACTAGCCCATGACTTTTATCACCTCATTGTACCTGTAGTTTGGAATCATATCCCTATATGTTGTTGAGAAAAAGGAGTTTTACTCTCCAGAAAGCATTTTCAACAGGTTTCCATAAAAACTGAAGGCAATTATAGTTTAAATAAAATAATTCGATGGTTGACAGATTGTGGCAGAAGCAGCAAGCAGTATTTCCGAGGCACACCAGGCCACACTTGTCAGGACACTCTGCATATGCCTACAGAACAAGCGACACAGTGAGCATGTGAAGCTCAAACAACCATACATCAATGAGAGTTATTTTAATGTTGCCCAGTTTCAATGTCAGCCTGACAAATTTTTGCTGGGCATACTCTTTCTGCGCTCTACACTAATAATGAAAGCCTATTTACACTACTGACATCAAAATAAATGGAAATTATGATATATACATCTTGTAACAGGTAGTCACAGTACATTAGCTGATACAACCAATCTGATTATACAAATGAATCACAATTTGTACTGGTTTAAGGTAAGTTTCAGTCTGACTGGGTTTTTGTATATCAACCCAGCAAATAATACATATTTGGTTACTATCAACAAAACACACATGCCTTCTTTCCCATACCTGCCTTCATTAGTAACTTCAAATTAACACATATTGCAGTCA
The DNA here is from genome assembly GCF_023864345.2 of Schistocerca serialis cubense. Classification (NCBI taxonomy): domain Eukaryota; kingdom Metazoa; phylum Arthropoda; class Insecta; order Orthoptera; family Acrididae; genus Schistocerca; species Schistocerca serialis. The sequence goes on from NC_064638.1 coordinate 75,972,792, forward strand.
TATTACCACTATTATTGTCCCCGTCTAAAGATTTCATTTTTATTCACTTGATGCAATGAATGTTTCATGACAAGATCACAATGTTACACTGGTTCCATGCAATAAATATAAAAAATATGTCTCATATCTGTCTTGTGCCATTGCTGATATTCTCAACTCTCCTCACATTTTATTTATGGTAGAGAGCACTATCTTGATGTAAAATGGTAACAAGATCTCACAGTTTTTGTACTACTACTGCTTACTCTTGATATAAGTATAATAGGATGTCTGGGAAAACTTTATGATACTGATGTTATCTAACATGTAATTCGAGTATATGTGATTAAATGTCTTCAACACTGATCACAGTTCATTAGCACCAGTAGCCAGTTTATTACCAGCCAAACAGCTATAAAACTTCTATTGGGATAAAATGGCTAAAAATATCACAATGGGTACATGAACTAAATTTTAATGTAGCAGAAACTGCCAGCTATTTCTTTTTCCAATTAATTCAGTCATCTTTGAGCATTGCATGCTATTGATGATATGAGAGCAGTGACGTTTTTGGGAAAATTTAAACTTATATCAAAAGACTAAGCTTATGGGAAATGGAGGTGGTGTACTGTTGTAGCACGCAACAAATTCACATCCGCCAAGATGGAAATTGAAGCTGCATGTTAGATTCTTGGGGGAAGACTCAATATTACGGATGAGCATAAACTTATGAACCCTTCCATCAGCCACAAGACTTGTCCCCAGATGTAACCCAAAACTGTAGAGAAAACTTCTGTTCACTAGTGAGTAAGTTTCCCAATCATTGTTGGAGGAGACTTTCATCATCCAACAAATAATTGGAATAGTTCCAATTTTGTTAGTGGTGTGCATTACGAGACAGGTTGTGAAACATCATTAGATGCCTGCTCAGAAAACTACTTAGAACAGATAGTTTGTGATCCCTCTGATGGTAGTAATATATTGCATATAAAGGCAAGAAAAAGATATGACTTTTCTGAGGATGTCACAAAAAAACTAATATCAGTGACCATGAGGCAGTTGCAGCAACAGTGATTACCAAAGTACAAAGGGCAATGCAAACTTGGGTCAGGGTATACAGTAGAGTTCCATAGGATGAGTCGATAGGCATAAGTTCATTTGTTTTGATAGCTAGTGCCTGCTTGCTGGCATTAGTCAACCAGTCAGGCAGAAGCAGCAGCAGCAGCCGGCCAGGACAGAAGCAGCAACAAGGAAGTAATCAATTTTGTGACTTTTAAGAGTTCCTAACCAGGAGCAAATTGTATAATTTCATCTGTGTGCTTCGATAGTTTATTTTCTTGAGTTTCTGCATATTAATTTAATATCTTATAGACACCTTCTCATGTTTTTGTTTGAATTGGAAAGTAAACCAATTTTGTTACATATTACAAGTTCCTAAACAGAGGTGAATTATTTCTCTCACCTGAGTGCTTTGATAGTTCGGTTTTTGAATCTCTGCATATTAATATAATTTATTAGATACAGTTTTTGTGTTTTTGTCAGGGTCTACAGTAGAGTTACGCAGCATGTATTGATAGTCCGTTTGTCTTAGTAGTGTAGTTTTCCGTGGTCTTTAGTATGGGTAGGGACTGTGACTTGTGTTCGGATGCGAACCAAGTTGGCGACACTTTGCTCTCACCTCCAGGCTGTCAAGGCTTCTGTTACACAGCTTCCAGCTGCAGTGGATGGGCATCACTGTTGTGGGCTGGTTGTGGGGATCCAACAGAGGTGCAGCATGTTTGCAACCTCCAATCAGTCCCCACCGGTGGCCAGCCCAGTTACTGCTTGCACTGAGGTTCACCCATCACCCGTGGTCGAGTGGGAGGTCGTCTCAGGATGTGGAAGACAGCAAAAGAAGTCCCAGGGGATTGCACATAAGATCTCCCCGGTTAGATTGACAAACAGGTTCCAGGTGCTGTGTGAGGCTGACACTGTTGCTCAGTCAGACGCAGTCCCCTGTCCTGTTTCAGAGGAAACCTCTCAGCCTGCAAGATCTGTGCAATCACTGAGGGTGGGATTATTGGTAGTTGGGAGCTCCACTGTTAGGCAGGTTTTGGGGTCCCTTAGAGACATGGCTGCCAAGAAGGGGACAAAAGCCAATGTGCACTCTGTGTGCATACCAAGTGGAGTCATTCCAGACATGTAACGGGTCCTTCTGGATGCCATGAGGAGCACAGGGTGCAGCCAACTGCAGGTTGTGGCTCACTTCAATACCAATGATATGTGTCGCATTGGATCTGAAGAAATCCTCTCTTTTGTTGAGCAGCTAACAGAGGTGGTAAAGGGTGCCAGTCTTGCTTGCGAGATGAAATCAGAGTTCACCATTTGCAGCATAGTTGACAGGACTGATTACGGACCTCCGGTACAGAGCCAAGTGGAGGGCCTGAATCAGAGGCTCAGATGGTTCTGCGATCACGTAGGCTGCAGATTCCTCAGCCTGTGCCACAGGGTGTTTAGGATTTTGGGTTCCGTTGAATAGGTCACTGCATGCAGTAGGTGCCTACATATGTAGCAGGGGATGTGTGGTGTGGATTGGTTGGTTTTTTAGGTTAGAGGGGCCTTGCGAAAACACAAAAAGGGCATCAGTCTCGAAGGGTGCAGGCCGAACAAAGGAAGAACGTAGATACAGGAACCATCAGTATAACTGTTGTAAATTGTTGTAGCTGTGTTGGGAAAGTACCAGTGCTCCAAGTGCTAATAGAAAGCACTATACTCAAATCGTTATAGGCACTGAAAGCTGGCTAATGAGGGAGATAATTTCAGCTGAAATTTTTGCGAAGAACGTAATGGTGTTCCAATAGGATAGGCTAAACACAATTGGTGGTGGCATGTTCTGTTAGAAGTAGTTTATATTATTGTGAAATTGAAGTAGATAGTTCCTGAAACTTCCTTCCTGGCAGATTAAAACTGTGTGCCAGACTGATATTTGAACTTGGGACCTTTGCCTTTTGCGAGCAAGTGCTGTGGGGGTGGGTCGTGAGTTGTGCTTGGGTAGCTCAGTTGGTAGAGCATTTGCCTGCGAAAGGCAAAGGTCCTGAGTTCAAGTCTCGGTCTGGCACACAGTTTTAATCTGCCAGGAAGTTTCATATCAGCGCACACTTCACTGGAAACATCCCCCAGGTAGTGGCTAAGCCACGTCTCCACAATATCCTTCCTTCCAGGAGTGATAGTTCTGCAAGGTTCGCAGAAGAGCTTCTGTGAAGTTTGGAAGGTAGGAGATGAGGTATTGGCAGAACTGAAGCTGTGGGGATGGGTTGCGAGTCATGCTTGTGTAGCTCTGTTGTTAGAGCACTTCCCCGCGAAAGGCAAAGGTTCCAAGTTTGAGTCTCGGTCCGGCACATAGTTTTAACCTGCCAGGAAGTTTCATATCAGCGCACACTCTGCTGAAGAGTGAAAATCTCATTCTAATTAGTTCCTGTGAGTTAGTACGGGCAGAGGTCATTCTTGGCAACAGAAATAAAATAATAATTGGATCCTTTTACTAACCTCCCAATTCAGATGATACAGTTGTTGACACGTTCAAAGAAAACTTGAGTTTAATTTAAAACATGTACCCGACTCATACAATTATAGTTGTTGGTGACTTTAATTTACCCTCAATATGTTGGCAAAAATACATGTTTAAATCAGGAGGTAAAGATAAACCATCATCCGAAATTATGCTAAATGCATTCTCAGAAAATTATTTCGAACCGTTAGTTTATGATCCCAAGCGAACAGTAAACAGTTGCGAAAATACACTTGATATCTTAGCAACAAATAATTCTAAGGTAATAACAAGCATCAAAAAGGATACAGGGATTAATGAATACAGGGTTGTTGTAGCGAGACTCAATATTGTAACCCCCAAATCCTCCAAAAATAAACGAAAAATATACCTATTCAAAAAAGCAGATAAAAATTCACTAGACGCCTTCTTGGGAGACTGTTTCCACTCATTCAAATTAACTATGTAAGTGTAGACCAGATGCAGCTTGGATTCAAAGAAATAGTATCAGCAGCAATGGAGAGATTTATGCCAAATAAATTAACAAACAATGGAGCTGATCATCATTGGTACACAAAATGGGTCATAACACTGTTCCAGGAACAACGAAAAAAGTATGCCAAATTTAAACGGACCCACAATCCCCAAGATTGGCATTCTTTTACAGAAGCTCGAAATTTAGTGTGGACTTCAATGTGAGATGCTTATAATAGTTTCCATAACGAAACTTTGTATCGAAACTTGGCAACAAATCCAAAGATATTCCGGTCGAATGCAAAGTATGCTAGTGACAAGACACAATGAATGCCTTCTCTGCTCAATAGCAATGGAAATACTATTGATGACTGTGCTGCCAAAGCAGAGTTATTTAGCACAGTCTTCCGAAATACCTTCACCAAAGAAGATTAGGTAAATATTCCAGAATTTGAATCAAGAACAGCTGCAAACATAAGTGATGTAAGAATAGATATGCTCAGAGTAGTGAAGCAACTTAAATCACTTAACAAAAACAAGTCTTCTGGCCCAGATTGTATACCAATTGGGTTCTTTTCAGAGTATGCTGAAACAATAGCTCCATACTTAACAAACATATACAACTGTTCACTCGACGAAAGATACATATCCAAAGACTGGAAAGTTGCACAAGTCACACCAATATTCAAGAATGGGAGTACGAGTAATCCACTAAATTGCAGACCCATATCATTAACATGCAGCAGGATTTTGGAACATATATTGTATTCAAACATTACACATTACCTTGAAGAGAACAGTCTATTGACATGCAGTCAACAAGGATTTTGAAAACATCATTCTTGTGAAACACAAGTAGTTCTGTACTCACGTGAAGGGTTGAGTGCTATTGGAAAGGGATTTCAATTTTTTTCCATTTTTCTACATCGCCAGAAGGTTTTTGACACTGTACAACACAAGTGGCATGTAGTTTGTAGTAATTGACGGAAAGTCATCGAGTAAAACAGAAGCGATTTCTGGCATTCCCCAAGGTAGTGTTATAGGCTCTTTGCTGTTCTGTATCTATATAAACGATTTAGGAGACAATCTGAGCAGCCGTCTTAAGTCGTTTGTAGATGATGCTGTTATTTATTGACTAGTCAAGTCATGAGAAGATCAAAACAAATTGCAAAATGATTTAGAAAAGATATCTGTATGGTGCAAAACTGGCAGTTTTCTCAATAACAAAAAGTGTGAGATCATCCACATGTGTGCTACAAGGAATCCATTAAATTAAATCAATTACACAACAAATCAGTCAACTAAATACCTAGGAATTACAATTATGAACAACTTAAATTGGAAGGAAGACACAGAAAATGTTGTAGGGCAGGCTAACCAAAAACTGTGTTTTATTGGTAGGATACTTAGAAAATGTAACAGATCTACTAAAGAGATTGTCTACACTACACTTGTCCATCCTCTTTTAGAATACTGCTGTGCGGTGTGGGATCCTTACCAGATAGGACTGATGGAGTACATCAAGGAAGTCCAAAGAAGGGCAACACATTTTGTATTATCGCAAAATAGGGGGGAGGGTGTCACTGAAATGATACAGGATTTGGGGTGGACATTATTAAAACTAAGGTGTTTTCCACTGCGATGGAATCTTCTCACAAGATTTCAGTGACTAACTTTCTCCTCCAAATGCAAAAATACAGGGTGTACATAAAGTCCAGGAACATTTTCAATTATTTATTGCACAAGAACCAAACGTTGTACAGATATCATACACGTGTCATTTTGACGAGAAACCCTGAAAGTTTTTTTTCCATGTATACCACCACAGCGTAGTTTGGTAATTTGCTGATAGTCAGCGCTAGTCACAAAAATGGTGAGTTCAGGTGTGGAGTGAGCTTTCAGTATCTTGGAGTTTGACAGAAACAAGTGTGTAACAGCTGTTCAACGGCTGTTTGGAACCAAGTAGGGTAAGAAGCCACCAACAAGGAAGGCTATTTACCAGTGCCACAACAAATTCGTTACGACGGGTTGCTTGTGCCTGGCAAAGAGAAGCGGACATCCCAGTGTGAGTGAAGTGAATGTGGAACATGTATAAGAGACATTCATAAGGAGTCCAAGGAAATCAGTGCATAATGCATCCCGTGAACTCGAAATGGCTCCAATGACAGTGTGGAAAGTCCTGCGGCAGAAGCTGTCTATGAAACCATTCAAATTGGAGCTAGTGCCGATGCTCAATGATGACAACAAAGACAGAGCTTCGTTCGCAGTTGCAACAATTGAATGAGGATGGGGATGGCATTGTTGTGTTGTTGTTGTGGTCTTCAGTCCTGAGACTGGTTTGATGCAGCTCCCCATGCTACTCTATCCTGTGCAAGCTTCTTCGTCTCCCAGTACCTACTGCAACCTACATCCTTCTGAATCTGCTTAGTGTATTGATCTCTTGGTCTCCCTCTACGATTTTTACCATCCACGCTGCCCTCCAATGCTAAATTTGTGATCCCTTGATGACTCAAAACATGTCCTACCAACCGATCCCTTCTTCTAGTCAACTTGTGCCACAAACTTCTCTTCTCCCCAATCCTATTCAATACCTCCTCATTAGTTACGTGATCTGCCCACCTTATCTTCAGCATTCTTCTGTAGCCCACATTTCGAAAGCTTCTATTCTCTTCTTGTCCAAACTGGTTATCGTCCATGTTTCACTTCCATACATGGCTACACTCCATACAAATACTTTCAGAAACGACTTCCTGACCCTTAAATCTATACTCGATGTTAACAAATTTCTCTTCTTCAGAAACGATTTCCTTGCCATTGCCAGTCTACATTTTATATCCTCTCTACTTCGACCATCATCAGTTATTTTACTCCCTAAATAGCAAACCTCCTTTACTACTTTAAGTGTCTCATTTCCTAATCTAATCCTCTCAGCATCACCCGATTTAATTTGACTACATTCCATTATCCCCGTTTTGCTTTTGTTGATGTTCATCTTATATCCTCCTTTCAAGACACTGTCCATTCCGTTCAACTGCTCTTCCAAGTCCTTTGCTGTCTCTGACACAATTACAATGTCATCGGCGAACCTCAAAGTTTTTATTTCTTCTCCATGGATTTTAATACCTACTCCAAATTTTTCTTTTGTTTCCTTTACTGCTTGCTCAATATACAGATTGAATAACATCGGGGAGAGGCTACAACCCTGTCTCACTCCTTTCCCAACCACTGCTTCCCTTTCATGCCCCTCGACTCTTATAACTGCCATCTGGTTTCTGTACAAATTGTAAATAGCCTTTCTCTCCCTGTATTTTACCCCTGCCACCTTCAGAATTTGAAAGAGAGTACTTCAGTTAACGTTGTCAAAAGCTTTCTCTAAGTCTACAAATGCTAGAAACGTAGGTTTGCCTTTTATTAATCTTTCTTCTAAGATAAGTCGTAAGGTTAGTATTGCCTCACGTGTTCCAACATTTCTATGGAATCCAAACTGATCTTCCCCGAGGTCCGCTTCTACCAGTTTTTCCATTCGTCTGTAAAGAATTCGCGTTAGTATTTTGCAGCTGTGACTTATTAAACTGATAGTTCGGTAATTTTCACATCTGCCAACACCTACTTCCTTTGGGATTGGAATTATTATATTCTTCTTGAAGTCTGTGGGTATTTCGCCTGTCTCATACATCTTGCTCACCAGATGGTAGAGTTTTGTCATGACTGGCTCTCCCAAGGCCATCAGTAGTTCTAATGGAATGTTGTCTACACCCGGGGCCTTGTTTCGACTCAGGTCTTTCAGTGCTCTGTCAAACTCTTCACGCAGTGTCATATCTCCCATTTCATCTTCATCTACATCCTCTTCCATTTCCATAATATTGTCCTCAAGTACATCGCCCTTGTATAAACCCTCTATATACTCCTTCCACCTTTCTGCCTTCCCTTCTTTGCTTAGAACTGGGTTGCCATCTGAGCTCTTGATATTCATACAAGTGGTTCTCTTCTCTCCAAAGGTCTCTTTAATTTTCCTGTAGGCAGTATCTATCTTACCCCTAGTGAGACAAGCCTCTACATCCTTACATTTGTCCTCTAGCCATCCCTGCTTAGCCATTTTGCACTTCCTGTCGATCTCTTTTTTGAGACGTTTGTATTCCTTTTTGCCTGCTTCATTTACTATATTTTTATATTTTCTCCTTTCATCAATTAAATTCAATATTTCTTCTGTTACCCAAGGATTTCTATTAGCCCTCGTCTTTTTACCTACTTGATCCTCTGCTGCCTTCACTACTTCATCCCTCAGAGCTACCCATTCCTCTTCTACTGTATTTCTTTCCCCCATTCCTGTCAATTGTTCCCTTATGCTCTCCCTGAAACTCTGTACCACCTCTGGTTCTTTCATTTATCCAGGTCCCATCTCCATAAATTCCCGCCTTTTTGCAGTTTCTTCAGTTTCAATCTGCAGTTCATAACCAATAGATTGTGGTCAGAATCCACATCTGCCCCTGGAAATGTCTTACAATTTAAAACCTGGTTCCTAAATCTCTGTCTTACCATTATGTAATCTATCTGATACCTTTTAGTATCTCCAGGATTCTTCCAGGTATACAACCTTCTTTCATGATTCTTGAACCAAGTGTTAGCTATGATTAAGTTATGCTCTGTGCAAAATTCTACAAGGCGGCTTCCTCTTTCATTTCTTCCCCCCAATCCATATTCACCTACTATGTTTCCTTCTCTCCCTTTTCCTACTGACGAATTCCAGTCACCCATGACTATTAAATTTTCGTCTCCCTTCACTACCTGAATAATTTCTTTTATCTCGTCATACATTTCATCTATTTCTTCATCATCTGCAGAGCTAGTTGGCATATAAACTTGTACTACTGTAGTAGGCATGGGCTTTGTGTCTATCTTGGCCACAATAATGCGTTCACTATGCTGTTTGTAGTAGCTAACCCGCACTCCTATTTTTTTATTCATTATTAAACCTACTCCTGCATTACCCCTATTTGATTTTGTATTTATAACCCTGTAATCACCTGAGCAAAAGTCTTGCTCCTCCTGCCACCGAACTTCACTAATTCCCACTATATCTAACTTTAACCTATCCATTTCCCTTTTTAAATTTTCTAACCTACCTGCCCGATTAAGGGATCTGACATTCCACGCTCCATCCGTAGAATGCCAGTTTTCTTTCTCCTGATAACGACATCCTCTTGAGTAGTCCCCGCCCGGAGATCCCAATGGGGGACTATTTTACCTCCGGAATATTTTACCCAAGAGGACGCCATCATCATTTAATCATACAGTAAAGCTGCATGTAAAGCTGCATGTCCTCGGGAAAAATTATGGCTGTAGTTTCCCCTTGCTTTCAGCCGTTCGCAGTACCAGCACAGCAAGGCCGTTTTGGTTAATGTTACAAGGCCAGATCAGTCAATCATCCAGACTGTTGCCCCTGCAACTACTGAAAAGGCTGCTGCCCCTCTTCAGGAACCACTTGTTTGTCTGGCCTCTCAACAGATACCCCTCCGTTGTGGTTGCACCTACGGTACGGCCATCTGTATCGCTGACGCACGCAAGCCTCCCCGCCAACGGCAAGGTCCATGGTTCATGGGGGGCTACAGCAAGGCATTGTTGATCGCTTAATTTTTAGTGATGAAGCCACTTTTCACACTAATGGAAAAGTGAACAGGCATAATTGTCGAATCTGGGGTACAAAGCACCCACACGAATGCATTGAATTTGAGTATGATTCCCCAAAGGTAATGTTTTTTGTGCCCTGTCACATCGAAAACTGTACTGGTCAGTCTTCTATGCCGAAAGCACTGTCACTGGATATTCCTACTTGGACATGTTGCAGCAATGGCTGATGCCTCAAATGCAATTGGACTTCCGTTCATCTTTCAGCAGGATGGGACTCCACCCCATTTTCATCATGAAGTTCGTAGGTACCTGAACATGGAGCTGCCGCATCGATGGATCAGCCATGCTACAGAAGGGGACAGCTGCTTCATGAAATGGCCTCCCCGATCACCAGATCTCACTCTGTGTGACTTTTTTTCTGTGGGGACACATTAAAGATCTGGTGTATGTACCACGTGATGTAGCAGAGCTCCAGGAGAGAATATGGGAAGCGACTGCCACAGGCAACGATGGCATGCTGGGACGGGTATGGCAAGAATTCGATTACCGTATTGACATCTGCCAGGTCATTTATGGTTGGCACATCAAATGTTTGTAAAAAATCTTTCACAGTTTCTCTTCAAAATGCAAAATGTATGACATCTACACAATGTTTAGTTCCTGTGTAATAAATAACTGAAAGTGTTTCCGGACTTTATGTACACCGTGTATTTCGTTGACACCGACCTACATGGTGAGAAAAAAATCATCTTAATAAAATAAGGGAAATCAGAAATTAGATGTTCGTTTTTTCTGTGCTCTGTGTGGGATTGAAATAATAGAGAATTAGTGTACAGGTGGTTCAATGAAGCCTCTGCCAGGCACTTACGTGCGATTTGTGGAGTATCCATGTAGATGTAGAACAATGTGTATATTCTGTTAACTGGCTAAAAAGACAGTGATATCATATCTCAATAAGGAGTTTCAAAGATTTAGCTTTGGAGACAAGCATGTAGAAAAACTATGGTTCAATTTCAAAAGAATAGTTGACCATGCACTGGACAGATACCAACCTGGTAGAACAGTTCGTGATGGAAGGGACCTTCATGGTACACAGTCACTGTAATGAAACTTCTAAAGAGAGAATACTGCATAATAGTTGTAAAATGCAGTATAATGTTACTGATAAAGAGATGCAGAAGAAAATACACATGGCTTACACAATGGCAATACATGATGCCTTCAGTGACTATCATAGCAGAGCACTATCAAAAGTTCTCAAACAAAACTTGATGAAATTCTATTCTTATGTAAATGCTGTTAGTGGCACCAATGGTAATGCCCAGGCACTCATGGGTGGGCCAAGAACTAAAATGCAAAAACAGAAATGCTGAACGCTATTTGGAAATATTCCTTAAAAAAGGAATAATCTGGAGAACTTACCAAATTTCATTCTCATACAACTGAAAAAATGAGTGAAATATATGTCACTGTCAGTGGTGTTGAGAAAAAGCTGAAGTACTTAAAACTGAACAAAACTTTTAAGGTCTAATACAATGCTATTACATACTGTGGTCGAATTATTCTTCTCTTTTAACCACAATATAGTCCAGATCCCTTGAACAAAAAGCTGTGCCCAGTGGATAGGAGAAAGCACAGGGCACACCTGTGTACAAGGGCAGCAGGAGTAATATATAAAACGTTTGTCCAGCATCCCTGTCTTTCATTAGTTGTACAATCACATAATCTATTTTGAACATAATGACATCCTCCATGTCAACCAATGCAGATTCCGAAATGCTGGTCATGTGAAACCCAACTTGTGTTTTTTTCACTAAATCCTGAAAGCCATGGAAAAGAGTATCAGGTAAGTGGAGTATTTCTTGACTTCCAAAAATTATTTGACTCTGCACAACACACACACACACCTATTATCGAACGTACAGTCATATGAGATATCAATGCAGCAAGGACGCAGCATGTTATCTTGGATGGAGGGTCATCGACAAACACAGAACTAACTTCCAGGGTGCTCCTGGGAAGTGTGTTAGAACATGAATTTTGGCAGCTGATGATGTTACCTGTAATGAAATACTGTCTGAAAAGAGCTCCACAAATGTTCAGCTAATTTTGGTAATAATATTTCAAACAAATGCAAAGATTGGCAACTTGCTTCAAATGTTAAGAAATGTAATAACTTGCATAAAAAAAAAAAAAAAAAAATGCAGAGTCCTATGACTTCAATATCAGTGGGTCAAAGTTGGAATCAATCAACTCATACAGATACCTGGGTGTAACAATTTATAGAAATATGAGACAGACTTATTCATAGGTAAGGTACGTGGCAGACTTTGGTTGACTAACAGAACATTTAGTAAATGCAATCAGTCTACAGAGTAAACTACTTACAAAACATTTGTGTGATTCAGAATATGTTCAAGTGTGTGTGGTCCACATCAAACAGGACCAACAAATGATACTGAATTCACACAAAAAAGGGCAGTATGAATGGTCACCAGTTTGTTTCACCCCGAGGAGAGCATCACACAGTTGCTGAAAGAACTGAACTGGCAGGCACTTGAAAATACGAGGTATGTCCACAAAGTAAGTTCCGTTTAGTTATATGAAACAAATGTGTACAGATACAGAAAAAATATTTATTGTACAAAAATCTACAACTGTTAAACTACTTGTCTACATAGCTTCCAAAATTTTGTAGGCACTTGTCATAGTGTGGCACAAGTTTTTGGATACCATCTCCATAGAAGGTTGCTGCCTGCGTATTCAACCATGTCGTAACATGTTCTTTCAGCTCGTCATCATCGTTGAAGTGTTGACCACCAAGGACAGCTTTTAGGTGTAAGAAGAGATGAAAGTCACTAGGAGCGAGGTCCGGGCTGTTTGGAGGATGATAAAAAGTGTCCCAGTGAAATTCCTGTAAGAGTTGTTTGGTCACATTCGCCATGTGAGGTCGGGCATTATTGTGGAAAGAAACAACACCTTTTGACAGTAATCTTTGGCACTTGTTGTATTGCGGGCACAACTTCTTAATGGTCCCGCAGTAAACACGTGCATTGATTGTTTGACCTTGTGGTAAGAAATCAATCAGCAAAATGCCTTTCTGTTCCAAAAAACGGTGCACATGACTATTAGAGGTGTCAAGATTTGTTTAGGCTTAACCTTCATTGGGGATGAAGGGTGCCTCCATTCCATTGACTGCCGTTTTGTTTCAGGGGTGTCATACAATAGCCAAGTTTCATCCCCCGTGACTATCTGAGAAAGAAAACCATTGCCTTCTTCATTGTAGCATGTCAAAAACTGAACTGCACTGCCCAACTGTTGTTTTTTGTGTTGCTCAGTAAGAATTTTGGGTACCCAATGTGAGCAAAGTTTTTTTAAATTTCAGTTTTTCAGTAACAATTTCATGAATTAGTGATTGTGAGATTTGTGGAACTTCCATAGCAAGGGCACAAAGTGCAAACTTACGGTTGTGCTTAATCTTCTCTTCAATTGTGTGAACCAGTTCATCAGTAACCACGGATGGGCGTCCACTTCGTTCTTCATTGTGCACTTGATCGTGTACTACATTGAACAATCTGGCCCATCTTCTAACCATTGAATCACTCATAGCATTTTGTCTGTAAACCTCGAAGATTTGCCGATGAATTTCCTTTGATTTAACTTTCTTTGCATTTAGAAAACCAATCACAGATCTGGTTCCACACGCGGCGGCATTTTCAATTACGGCTGACATTATAAATAAGCACTACAAAGCACACATCAGCATCAGCGATCTGAAAATGGCGTACATGTCTTCTCCTTGAGTCAGAATAACTGCCGTGCATGCTCAGAACTGTGATCGTAGCACTGCCGTGGATAGAAATAAAAACGGAACTTACTCGTAGTTGCAAACTATCTTGTAAAACTGTACTTAGTAAATTTTAAGACTGAACTTCATGTAATGAATCTATGAATATACTACCAACCCCCTACATACTGCTAGAGTAGGAATCTTGAAGACAAGGTTACACTAATTACAGTGCAGAGTTGTTTAAGCAATCATACTTTCCATGCCACATATGTGAATAGTACATTCAAAAACTCTAATAACTTGTGCAATGGGAAGTATCCATCTGCCGTGAATCTCACAGTGATTTGTCAAGTATAGGTGCAAATTTAGACATATGTTGAACACAGTAGCAAAAGACAATGCAAACTATATTATAATAAAACAAAGTAGTGAGGATGATAAAAAACACAAATTTACACACTGTAAGACAAATTATGCTTTCCTTTGTACATTGATGAAACTTTCAATTTTTAAGCCAATTTTGAATATTATTTCTGAAAGTCTTTAACGAGATACTCTATGAAAGCCAACGCAATGTACTGAAAAGTTCATCCCCTGTAACGTATAATTATTTTGTGGTTTTCTTAGTGCAGTAGTAGGCTGGTCAATCATTTGATTGTGTCATGTATTTTGTTGGTGAATCTACATCTACATCCATATTCTGCAAGCCACCACATGGTGTGTGGTGGAGGGTACCTTGAAATACTACTAGCCATTTCCTTTACTGTTCCACCTGCAAACAGAATGATGGAAAAACAACTATCTAAATGCCTCTGTATGAGCCCTCTTATCCTCGTGGCCCTTACATGAAATGTACATCAGCAACAGCAGAATTGTCCTGCAGTCAGCTTCAAAGTTGGTTCCCTAAATTTTCTCAATAGTGCTCTGCAAGAAGAACAGTGTCTCCCCTCCAGGCATTCCCATTTGAGACCACAAAGCATCTCCATGATATTCAAATGTTGACCAAATACGCTACATCTAGCAGCACGCCTCTGAATTACTTCGAGGTCTTCCTTTAATGTGACCTAGTGGAGATTGCAAACACTCAAGCAGTACTCAAGAACAGGCCACACCAGCATTTTACATGCAGTCTCCTTTATGGAGCTACAGTTTCCTAAAGTTCTCCACATAAATTAAAGTTGACCATTCACCATCCTTATGACAGTACACAACAATGGTTTGCACTAGTGTCCTGTATACAGTCACTTTTACAGATGAACCTCACTTTTCCAAAATTCTCCCAATAAACCAAAGTCAATCATTCGCCTCCTTCCCAACTACAGTCCTTATATGCTCATTCCATTTCATATCGTTTTGCAATGTTATGCCTAGATAGTTAATTGACATGACTGTATCGAGTGGCACACTGCTAGTGCTGTACTTGAACATCCCAAGTGTGTTTTTCCTACTATCTGCATTAAATTGCATTTTTCTACATTTAGAGCTAGCTGCCATTCAACACACCAACTAGAAATTTTGTCTTGCAAGTAATCTTGTATCCTCAACCATTCAATAACAGCACCTTCCCGTAGTACACCACACCACTACCAGCCAACAGCCACAGACTGCTGCTCAGTGTGTCCATAATTCAAGTTCCAGTTTCAAAACAGTGTTTAAAGAGAACCACAGCTCACAAAGACGTGAAATTTGAACAGCATATAATTGACACAGGTAATGGAAAAGAAAAAAAAGAAAGAATTAACGAAAATTTGACTAACAGATGCCACTGTAAGCATCACAATATGCACACCACACAGACCACACACATGGCAGTTCCTTTGTTTGTGTCTGAGATGCTCAATCTGAATATCCCCATGAAGGATACCACGCTGCTGGTAAAGCTCTTTTGCAACAGCAGGACTGTGTGCCAGTAACCCTGCAGAAGTTTCCAGACACTCATAGTTATGAAAAAAGGCAATGGTCTGATGTCTGCTAAGGGCCTGGAGAAAATGATTACAAAATTCAAAAAGATAGGTTCTTTTGAAGTGCAGTGTGGCTTAGGCAGGAAAGCAGTTGATCCAACGTGTATCAAATATGTGGTCACAGCACTGTAGGACTGTTCGAGGAGTGCACGGGGAATTGCCCAAATGATGGACATGCCTTCAAGTACAATGGATAAAATCCTATGAAACATCCTGCATTGCTATTCATACACAATGACGCATGTTCAGGAGATGCTTCCTGCTCATCTGCCAGCAAGACAAATATTTGCTTTGGAATTTCTTGCTCACATGGAAGGGGACAATGAACAGCCATGGAACATTCTGTACACAGACAATGCCTATTGCCATTTTCGAGAACATGATAGTATGCAGAAATGCAGAATATTGGCAACAGAAAATCTGCACACACATCAACTGGTACCGCTTCATTCTGCAAAGGTCTGTATGCTGCAGGTTGATAGCATTGTTTATTGTAGGCAGGTTTTTGTTTTTGGGGAGATGAGGACTGTTACCTATAACATCACTGGTAAAAGCTATGACAGTCTTGTGTGCACCAATGTCATTCCAGTCCTTCGACGGTGTGGATGTGTGGCTAGGATTTTTTTAATGCAAGTTGGCACTCCTCTGCACATTGCATAGCCAGTGAAGCAGCTGCTGCAGAGGCATTTCATAAATGCTACAATTATCGGGTACCATTTCCCTACAACCTGGCCATCAAGGTCACCTGATTTTAAGCTGTGTCTTCTGGCTGTGGGGTTATCTGAAAGATGTGTTCAGTGCTCCAGTCACAAATGTAGCTGAACTGAAGGCATTCATTGTGGAATGCATTCTCAATGTGAGAACTGAGACACTCCAGTCTGTTGTGGAACATGCTGTTTCTTGATTTCAACATGTGGCAGCTTACTGAACCTGTCTTGCACGAGTCTCACAACAATTAGAAACTGACATCATATTGCTTTTTATTATGTTGTTTTTGGCCTCAGGACAGTTAAAAACTGATTCTTCCCTTCCGATATGGTACGATGCTGCTGTGCTGGATGAGCTTACATAACTCATGGTGCCACAACAGGTGACTGCTGAACTTGTGCAGTCATGATCATTGAACACTGCGGATAGTATAATGTGCAACTCAAACCATAGCCATCACATTGTGATTCATTTGTCATTTGTAGCCAACCCCATTTACATTAAGACGCTTACAGCACCATTTATTTGTAACATTTTCATTATTTTTTTTCTTTTCGGTCCATGGTGCTTCCTCCCATGTCAATAATATACTGTTCAAATTTGACATCGTTCTGAGAAGTGGTTTTCTTTCTAGAGCATTTTGAAACTGGAATTTTACTTATGGACACCATGTATGTAAAGAACAAGAGAGGTTCTATAACACTTCCCAGGCACACTCCTGACTATACCCATCTCTGACAAACACTCGCCTTCAAGAACAACACACTGTGCTCTATTACTTAAGAAGTCTACGAGCCTCACATATCTGGTAACGTATTCGCTGTTTCCCACGAGCAATGCTTTCTGGAACTGTGTTGATTTGTGGACAGAAGCTTTTCTGTCAAGGAAATTTGTTATATTCAAACTGAGAATACATTCCAGATTTCAGCAGCAAACTGATGTTAAGGATATAGGTCTGTAATTTTGATCCATTATTTTAACCTTCCTACAATACAGGAGTCATCTGCACTTTTTTGCATTCACTTGGGAATTTGCACTGGGTGTTGTGGACTGGCAAGAGCGCCAATCCACTATGAGAGGAAGCCGAAAGGCACGCGTTTAAGCTCATGCAGGCTGGCGTGAGGTCTGTAACAGGACAAGGTCTTTATAGTAGCAAAAATAGTACGTAGCTTCTTGAATACTTAACTTTAATCCATAATTGGTGAACATCGGTCTGACGGTACATGCATCACAAGATAAATAGCAATTGATAATGGCGCCTTGCTAGGTTGTAGCAAATGACGTAGCTGAAGGCTATGCTAACTATCGTCTCGGCAACTGAGAGCGTAATTTGTCAGTGAACCACAGCTAGCAAAGTCGGCTGTACAACTGGGGCGAGTGCTAGGAAGTCTCTCTAGACCTGCCGTGTGGCGGCGCTCGGTCTGCAATCACTGATAGTGGCGACACGCGGGTCCGACGTATACTACCGGACCGCGGCTGATTTAAAGGCTACCACCTAGCAAGTGTGGTGTCTGACGGTGACACCACACTGGGCAAGAGATTTGCGATAAATGCAAGCCATGTAAGTGGCCAATGCTGTAGACTGCTATGTGTAAAAATGAAATGAGATTGCATCTGGATCAGGCAATGTATTTGCTTACAACTCTTGTAGTTGCTTCTCTATTATAGGTATGCCCGCTACTATGTCTGCCATACAGGAGCTGTGCAATGGTCTAATGACAGTACAGTTGTAAGATCTTCCTCTGTGGACAATTTCTTAAATGAGGAATTTACAATGTCAGCTTTCCTTTTTCTGTCTTCTGTTCCAATACCAGATTGGTCAATGAGTGACTGGATAGATGCCTTCAATCTGCTTAGTGAATTTATGTAGGACCAGAATTTCCTCACATTCTTGGCAAGACCTATTGCTAAGGTACGATGAAGGTAGTAGTTGTATGCTTTGTGCCATTATCATTTTACAGACATGGCAGTCTCTAATAACTTTTGCCTGTCATTATTTCTGTGTTCTATTTTTGAACTAAGAGTGTAATAGTCTCTGCTTCCTCAGCTTTTTCCCAAATTTTGTTGTTGAATGACAGTGAATCTTCTCCATCCTTAATCCACTTACTCAGCACTTATCTCTCTAGAGAGCGGTTTACAACCTCTTTAAACTTTGTCCATAATTTCTCTCTGTTCATCATACTGAAACTAAATTATGACCATTCATTGTCTAAGTGGGACGCTAAAATTGGTTATCTGCCCTTTCTAACAAAAATACTCTCCTAGCCTTCTTGATGGATTTATTAACTTTAGTAACCATCATCGCTATGGTAACATTATAATTACTAATACCTGTCTCTATACAGACACCATTGATAAGATCAGGCCTGTCTGTAGCTACAACATCTAAAATACTTCCATTGTGTACAGACCATTGAAGTGGGTGCTGAAACAATTTTCAGAAAACTGTGTTCAAAGGTACTTCGCAAGACTGCCTACCATACCAACTACACTGAATCCATAGCCTTACCATTCCACATATGGTAGGCTAAAGTTGCCTCCAATTAACAGCATTTCCACACTACTGTGTGTAGAACTTCTTTGAATGATTCTAAAACTGTTACATGGTAAATAAAGACTCCAACAATTAACTTGATTTCAGCTAGACCTGGTACATGCATCCTGATAACCTCATCGTCACATTCCATTTCAACCTCGATTGAGACAATATTTTTTTCAGTTGCAATGAACACACTGCCTTATCAATACATGTTGCAGGCCTCACCAAACATTTCAGAGATTTCTACTTCAGTTTTTTGTTGGCTCTTAGTTGTGAGAATAATTATGCAGTGACAACTCTTATTTTTGACTGCCTTTATTCGTGGTTCTGTTGGTTTTCCTATGTGTATTGCAGGTAACTGATCATAAATTAAGGAACTGTACAATTGTAACTCTTCAGGCTTTCCTGGCGATCTAATGACATCTTGGGTTGTCGGGTGTTCTGCCGGATATCAGCATCATACTTGCACGATATTTCGGTCACGTAGCTCGTAACCTTCATCAGGTGTGACCTGACACTGCTCCTCGAGTGGACCTGGTCCAGTATTTATGCCTATGGCCTTCCCTCTCCACCAACAGCTGCAGGCGCTTCCTCTGTGGTCCGCGCCCATTCCCTGCGACCTGCTGAAGCGTTGCTGCTCCGTTTTCCGTCCGCTGCGGTTCTAGGTGTTCCCTCTGCGGTCCGCACCCACCACACCCGCTGCTGGGGGTTTCATCTACGGTCTGGGGTACCAAGCGTTCCCCCTGCGGTCCATGCCCGCTCACCACGACCCGTGGGAACGTTGCCGCTCCGTTTTTCGTCCACTGCAGCTCTGGATGTTCCCTCTGCAGTCCGCGCCCACCAGTCCCACTTCTGGGTGTTCCATCTTCGGTCTGGTGCGCCTGGTAGTCCGTCAGGGGCTCGTTTTCCATCTCCATGTCTCTGGTTCTCCTGTTTGTGTAGTGTTGCAGCTGGCCCCGTTGCTCCTTTAACAATTCCAGAGCCGGATTCCAGGCTCTGCTTAGCTGGTACCCTGTGTCACGGTTCATAAGATCGTCAGCCATTTTAATTTCTATTGATTCTCTTATAACACTGACCCAAAATCTGGGTGTTTGTGCTAGAATCTTGGTATCCTCATACTTCATGGCATGATCTAGTTCTAGACAGTGTTCAGCAATGGCTGATGTTTTGATGTGGCATCACTGTTCACCAGGGTCCCACTGAAGGACTCACTAGAACTGATTGCAGAGAAATTTGACGGTGCTCTGTTGGACCTGTTCAGTCATACACTGACATCCACGTACTTCCTGTATAGAAACCAATATTACGAGCAAACTGAAGGTGTAGCTATGGGCAGCCCACTGTCCCCTGTGGTTGCCAACATGTTTATGGAGAGTTTTGAGGAGAGGGCATTGGAGACAGCCACATTTAAACCCACATGCTTCTTTAGGTATGTGGATGACACCTTCGTGATCTGGCCACATGGGATGGACAGGCTCAATGAGTTTCTTGAACATCTTAACTCGTGCCGCCCTAATATCAAGTTCACCATGGAACTGGAGAAGAATGGCCAGCTGCCATTTCTGGATGTACTAGTCCAGAGGAAAGCAGATGGATCAATTGGCCGCAGTGTGTACCGAAAACTAACACACACTGATTTATATCTGCAGGCCAGCAGCTGTCACCACCCTGCACAGAAGAATGGGGTTCTGAAGACTTTGGTCCACAGAGCACGTGCCCTGTCAGACCAAGAGAATCTACCTATAGAGATAGAACATCTCAAAACAGTTTTCTTCAAGAATGGATACATGGACAGACAAATTGAGAGGGCACTCCAACCAGCCACTATACCAAAGGTTCCTGAAGAAGACCAAGATGAAGCAAAGAAGGTGGCATATCCGCCCTATGCTGGCTCTATTTCTGCCAGAATCAGTAGGATCCTCCGTAAACACAATATCAAGTGTGTTTTCTGTCCATCCGACAAGATCGGGGGACTGCTGGGGAGTGTCAAAGACGACCTGGGGTTACGAAAACCAGGGATTTACAATATACCTTGTCAATGTGGCATGTCCTACATTGGCCAGACGACAAGAACTGTGGAGATCAGGTGCAAAGAACATCAGAGGCACACTAGATTAAGACAGGTGACTAAGTCAGCCATTGCTGAACACTGTCTAGAACTAGATCATGCCATGAAGTATGAGGATACCAAGATTCTAGCACAAACACCCAGATTTTGGGACAGTGTTATAAGAGAATCGATAGAAATTAAAATGGCTGACGATCTTATGAACCGTGACACAGGGTACCAGCTAAGCAGAGCCTGGAATCCGGCTCTGGAATTGTTAAAGGAGCAACGGGGCCAGCTGCAACACTACACAAACAGGAGAACCAGAGACATGGAGATGGAAAACGAGCCCCTGACGGACTGCCAGGCGCACCAGATCGAAGATGGAACACCCAGGAGCAGGTTTGGTGGGCACGGACCGCAGAGGGAACACCTAGAACTGCAGCGGACGGAAAACGGAGCAGCAACGCTCCAGCAGGTCGCAGGGAATGGGCGCGGACCACAGAGGAAGCGCCTGCAGCCATTGGTGGTGTGGGGGGGGGGGGGGGGGGGGGAGAGGCCATAGGCATAAATACCGGACCAGGTCCACTCGAGGAGCAGTCTCAGGTCGCACCTGATGAAGGTTACGAGCTACGTGACCGAAATATTGTGCAAGTACGACGCCGATATCCGGCAGAACACCCGACAACCCAAGATGTAACTGTACAATTCTTAGTTTTTTATGCAGTCTGCAGGATACATTGTTTTAGGGAACACAATAAACCTAGCTGCCATGTTTTGATACACAAATGGCATCCCATAACAGTATGCCTATGTTATGAGACTATGAAAAATATTCATAACACAAGTTAAGCAACATGTATTTACTCACATACACTTGAAGTTTGGTTAATACATTTATGACCCTAGATAATACAGTACATCTGGAGTCCATATAATGGCTTTGTATTAGTTAAGATTTCGAGAGTAAATTCGGCAGTTTTACAGACAATCTGTATAAGAAACAAATAAGCTGAAAAATAAATTTTCAGTTTTATCTTGATTTACACCTAATTAATCATCTTTAAGTCAATTACTGGTTATCCAAAAGGTTGACTTTGCTTGTCAGCCCCTGCAAGTCATTTTCACTTTTAATGAAAGATCATCGGCATAAAGAACACATTACCATTACATTATATTAGGTTGGTCATATACATATTGTTAGTTTTTTTTTTCTTTTTACCTAAAGATGACCAGCCTTTCAACAGGTTTGACACGGTCTTCTGTCTTTTTCTACTTTTGTCAATGTTTTTGTCTCCCTAATTCTATTACATCCCATTAAACTGCCCTTCTTGTGATAGGTGTTCTTTGTAGACCTTTCCCCTTACTAATTGTTTCCAGTACATATGTATTTTTAATCTATATGTCCCTCAATTTTTAAATCCTTCTGTAGTACTACATTTCAAAACGTTTCCAGTTTCTTCTTCTCCAGTGTTCCAACAGATGAAGTTCATTTTCATATAATGATGTGCACCAGACATACATTATCAGGAACATCTTTCTCCGTTCCATACCAATACCACATACCAGTATAGATTATATGTTAAGCATGTTGTTATTCTCGTTTCTACTATTGTTCAACATCTTTGTCTTTGCTCAGTTTATCTTTCATCAATATTCCATAATGAGTATATTGCACATTTCTCCTTCAACAGGTCATCTACAGTGATGAGTCCAAACATTATGACACTGCCCTACGCAGACTGAATGCTACCTCATGGCATTGTGGGCACACAGCACAATAAGAAAAGTACATATGCAGAGCAGAGATGAATGAAGCATTGTTATAGCAACAATACAAGACACAATTTGGAGTAATTAACTAACATAGTGACCCTGAGCATCTCAGAAACAGCAACACTGGTTGGTTGTTCACATGCTACTATTGAGAGCATCTATGGGAAGTGGCTGAAAGACAGTGAGACAACCAGTAGCCAACAAGGTATAGCGCATCTATGCCTCACATGGAACATGGAGGCCAGATGCTGCTCTGTAAGGCAGGGTAAGTGGCTATCTGTGGTAGATCTGACAACAAAGTGCAGTTCTGGTGCAGGCACAAGTGTTTTAGACCACACAGCTCAGAAAACATTGCTGAACATCGAGCTCTGCAGCTGATGAGCATGTTCAATGGAAACATGTCACGTGGTTGGGTGAATCATGTTTCTTGCTACACCTGATTAACAGTTGCATCAGGATACACCATCATCCAGGCAAACAACTGCGTAAAACACACACCATGGAAAGGACGCAGGCTGATGGGAGTAGCATTATGCAATGTGGGACATTCAACCAGGCTACCATGGAACCCGTGGTAGTAATCGAAGGCACCATGACAGTTGTGGACATTATTGCAGCTGCATCCCTTCATGCTGAAGTCTTCCATGATGATGACGTCTTCTTGACAATTATATCTTCCAGCAGGATAACTGTATGTGCCATACTACCTGAATCATGCTACACTGGAATGAGGAACATGATAGTAAATTCATGTTGATGTCTTGGCCACTGTATCATCTCATTTCTCACAGAGTACCATTGACCACATGCTACTGTTTCATATATGGATTTAGAAACAAGCAGCCTGTCCTATCCCCTCCCCCTATACAACAAGCTGAAAATGTTAAGTGCAAAACATTTACTTACCTGTAATGATCTTCAAATGGCAGCACAGACTTCGCTTACAATCAGAAAGGCTGTGCAGTTTGCATAACTAAAGTATGCTACCATCTGAAAATGAATTTGAGCCCAAAACTCCACACTATAATGAACTAGTTACTAGTTCATTCAAATCAAACTGTAACTGATTGCACTACTGACATGAAAAACAAATTACTGGTATTTAATAAGCATCCAACCAATTATAAGAATAACTGTTTTGTAAAATCATTCCATATTTTTAATTCTGAATTTCACAAGTCACAATAAATTGAAATGGCCATATCCTGACTAAAGCATGGAGCCAGTTCCAACAAATGAAATGGAGGTATTGAAGGTCAGACATCAGCAGGCGCCACTAATAGTCAAAGTGCAGTAGAAGTCTGCTCCGATCTTTCTAAAGCTACTGTTATTAGAAATCAAAAAAATCCTTGTGAACCAACAGAAGGGAAAATGTGGTTCACAATAAACCAGAATGAAAGTTGTGGAACTCAAATAAGCTTTTGTAATGACAAAATCACAATGGGCCATCAATGAAAAGGATGTTAAATTAAACTACTAAAAGGGTAGTGTGGTGGATCATTTAGGTTTCTCTTTCACATAAATGACATGCAGACCTCTGAAAATGAAGAAAAAATCACAACAGGTTAGGGGTCATTAATAAATAATATTCCTCAACAGTCACAAATCGTTTACTTTCTAATTACTGGCCAACACATTTCTGACCTACAACTCCATTTTCTAGAACTGTATGGATATAAAAAATGGTTCAAATGGCTCTGAGCACTATGCGACTTAACTTCTGAGGTCATCAGTCACCTAGAACTAATTAAACCTAACTAACCTGAGGACATCACACACACCCATGCCCGAGGCAGGATTCGAACCTGCGACCGTAGTGGTCGCTCGGTTCCAGACTGTAGCGCCTAGAACCGCACGGCCACTCTGGCCGGCTGTATGGATATAATGGACATTACATCTGCTTCAGTTTTTCACCTAACAGTAACAGAATTGCACACTTATGAAGATTTAATGAGGTCTACCTCAGGCAAGATTAATGAGAAACTTCTAGAGTAATGAGAGAAACAACGTCTAGTAACATATTACAAGCATTTGACTACATATTATTTGTCTTCTGCACTGGTGATAAATCTTCCACATTTGCACCTATATTTTGAACCTATGTAACGTTTTTATGACAGTACTACATGACTCAAATGGTGCATATTTAACCTATGTGACAGTGATGTGCTGGGCTATTGGATTTATAACTACGTATTTCCATTTATGTGACTGACATATAAAATAAGAAACGAAAAAGTTACTCACAGGAGTGGTAGTTAACATTTTTAGTTTTACATGCTTCAGTATTCAAAACTAAATTTTGGCATGTCCGTGTACATACAGAGTAACTTAATGCTCACTATTGTTTACTGCTTCTATTGCTATATATGGAGAGATAGTTATGACTGAATGCGGAAAGTAATTTGTTGTATTCACTACCTGTCTATCCATTTAGCATGTCAGTGGGTTGGAAATCTGTTGTCTGTGTATTTCAAGTGCCTTAAAACACAGCAATGGAAACTCCAGGTAGGAATATCAATGATGCAGGAAAAGATAGGTCGCTACTTACCATAAGGTTGACATGTTAACAAAGTTGCAGACAGGCACAACTGAAAGACGCTCACACATAACTTTCAGCCACAGCTTTAATCAGCAAAAGGAACACACGCCAATCATACACACAAGCAAGCTCATGTCATGAACACAGTTGCCAACACTAGCAGCTCAGGCCAGATTCTGCCAGGGAGGTTGCAGATGTGTGTGTGAGGAGTCCTTGCTTGTGGGTATGAATGCTGTACATCTCTCTTTTGCTGATGAAAGCTGTGTCCGAAAAGTTTCTGGGATTGTCTTTTAATTGCAGATGTCTACAGTTTAATGTGTCATCTTTACAGTAAGTAGCAATCTCTCTTTCCCTACATTGTTGAAGTGCTGAAGAATATTTAGTTCCATGCCTGAAGTTTGTCTGTGACTGACTGTGAAACCTTTAACAATGTCTGGAATGCTGTGTTTTGTGTCACTCTTGCTACTCCAGATTTATGATACACATTTAACCAAGGAGCTGATGTATTAATTATATTTCATGGCAAATGATCTGCCTTGTCCTACCTGTGTAAAAACTGTGACAGCCTGTACATATGATCTTGTACACATCTGGTTGTTTACATTTTTCAAGTTTGTTGTAATTGTGAGGCAGGACATGATTTATTTCAGTACATGTGAAATAGCTTATTTTGATGCCATACCTTTTGAACTGACTGGTAATTTTATAAGAAGCTCTTCCAATGAACGGAATACTCAAATAACGTGGTTTTAGTATCTCTTGGTAACAAGTGTGTTGTTTCCTTTCCACGCATTTACAGAGATGATCAATTGCAAATGGTGACTATCCATTATTGGTGGCTATTTGATTACTGCAATTTCATCAACAAGATCATTTGTGCCTTTGGACTATTCACCGCCTCTTAATCCTGCTTCTGTATGCTACCAGTTTTTGAGTATGGAAGGAGCTACTGTGAATAGTTCTATTTGTTGCTGTCTTCTTTTTTTTCTAAATATGACAAATGCATAAGTCTTTTTTATGCAAACAGTTAGGTCTGGGAAATTTAATGTTTGCTCTGCCTCATGCTTGATGGTGAATTTGATGTTTACAGGATCACATGTCCAGAGTGTCCCAGTTTTGCAATAGGAAGGACAATTTGCCATACAATATAATGAACATATGTCAGTTCCCCAGTTAAATGTACATCTTAAATCTGCTGTGGCAACTCATCTATATGACACCAAACACAGCGTTCCACACCTCAATAAAAATCTCACTATCAGCCATAGACAAACTTTAGGCACACAACTATAAGTACTCTTAAGCACTTGTAATACACAGATACAGATTTTTCAGCCCACTGACATGCTGAACAAAGAGACAGACTCTGAATACAAGAGATTACTTTTTATATTCAGTAATGACTCTCTCAATACAGCAGACTCACAATTTTCTTATCCATGACCTATACATAAATACTCCCTAACATTTCCATCTCATTCCTCCTGCTCCCCCCTCTACTCTACTCCGCTCTCCTACATAATCCCCAGGATGTACTCAGTGACACTTTCTAGGCAATTTCATTATGCACTACTAAAACACTAGGAAGTTGCAATCTCAGAAAGTATAAATGACATTTGTATTTACTCTGTATGTAAATAAACATGTTAAATTCTGTGCTGAATTTGGAAGCATGTGAAACTAAAAAAGTTAACTGTCACTGCTCTAAGTAAGTTATTAACTTTTTTTATTTTATTTCTTCAATTATACAAACTGACATTCATAATAGTAAATCCAAGACCCAACCGTATCACTGTCAAATAGATTAAATATGTTCCATTTGAGTCATGTAGTACTGTCATAAAAATGTTCAATACTTTCAGAATGTAAGTGCAAATGTGGAAGTGCCACAGAAGACGAATGCGATGCGGTAAAGTGCAGGTAACATATTACTAGACTTTATTTCTCTCATTTCTCTAGCATATCTCATTAATCTCACCTGAGTATTACAGTTGCAGATAGCCTACAACTTAATAACTAAGTCAATAAAATCTAAGCCGGCAGACTTCAAGAACAAGCACAAGCAATAAACTTGTTTGAAACTGAAGTTAATCAACATGTAAATTCATATAACAAAACAGTCAAAAAGACTAAAGTCGGGCAGCTCCAAAAGATTAAATTCAGGCATGTTTGCTCTGAGAATTGTCCTTCCTATTGAGATGTGCTGTGCTCCATAGAAAGAGCCTAAATTGCATACAAATGGTATCTCCACTTTCTTGTAACTAACTGTTACAAACTTTTGAGATCACACAGAAATCCTTATTATCACAGCTACAAAACAACTATAAGGCCATTCATATACAATTAATGAGAAGGATGGTGTTACCAAACAATGGACTACATTTCTAACATTCTAAAACTGCAGTTTGTTCTTTCATTATAGCTGAACATGATCAATTGTAGATGATTTAACTGCAATAAATTTATGCCTCAATAGTGTCTCCTTTCAGGATAATTGCATATAGTGACCATATGAATGTGAAGAACATAATGTGAGAACATTCTTAATCCATATTCATATTATATGCTACATAAAGAAATTTTCACAAATAGACTGCTAATTCATCATCCCAGCATATCGTTAGCCAGGTATTGCAATGAGTGTGCTGTAATGAAAACATTATCATTTGAAAATCCTACTAATTTTGACAAGTTATATGGGAATACATCGTTAAAATTTTTGCACTTTTGTTTTCGTATGAACAAACTAATGAATACCAATAGCAGATGGATAGAAATTGTGAATATGTAATGGAACAGTGGAGGATGCAATAAAATAATCCCAAGCAGTATTGTTTATCGTACTTTTAATTAGATTTTAAATTTACATAACAATGCTATAAACTGTGGGAAAAGATAGTTACATATATACACAAACCAGTCCATGCCGATTTCCTTCCAGTCGCTCCTTAAAGATTGGGCTATCCAGGCGATGTGGTATTACACACCCACACTGACAACTCTCTCCAGCACTCATTCTTTTTACAGCATGTTAGGTCACATCATCTTCTCCCTACGTGTTCTTTTTCTATAGTGAACGCGACCGCCATGCGACTGTCATGCCTTATTAGACATAATATTTCTTCTTTTCATGTCAATACATGCTGAAAATGCTTCAACTTCTTTTGCACACAATAATGTCTGTCTTGGGTGTTGTTTGTAGCAATTGATGACAACGGCCTTTGCATCCTGGCAAGGTATTACTTGGTTCTCCACTGGCATTTTTGGAAAGCTTTTCTTCACTTCTTGAACAGCTGCCTCGTATTCTTCTTCCATTCGGCGATTTACCCTGTTATGGGTGTCCTGGAGCTTTGCTAACCTTCTCTCCCAGTAGACATCATTATTTCTTATTTCAGCTTCTTTCTCACGTCTAACTTCAAGAGAGGTCTTTGAAGGTTCGTTTTCGTTGATGTACTGCTGCTGACTTGGTAAGGAATTACTGTTCTTGGGGCGTGCATCGTCTTGACTTTCCGTCTCACCTGCTCCTTTAAGACGCTGAACAACTGAATCGGAAACCTTGATCACACTTGCGGGATCTTCATTTTGTAAACTAATTTTTCTTGTACTGCCAGCATTGCCCATCTTCTGCGCTTGCTCTATGTAACTTCCACTGTATATTTATACCGCTCCTGAAACACCTCTCTCCCAAGTTGAACCAAAGACATTACTATTCAAACCAGAGCTGTTGCCGGTGCGTTAGGATATTCTGTACATCCAATTAGCTCCTGCCCGGACAGATACGAGAACTTCACACACTTTTTCAGAAGCTTCACGCGTTCTTTCGGTTATAGATTATATTCTCTTCCACTACTAAATGCATACAGAGGTAAAACATTATAATGTCAGTGATTTACGTAAAATTGTAATAGCTGAAATAGTTGGAATATTTTAGCAAATTATACACAATCAAGATCAAAAATATCGTTTAGATGGTGAAGAAGACTGTGGGTAATAACTTTTATAATTCTCGGATTTAGAACAAGCAAGAATATACGTAGCCGTTTGATCAATAATATATCATATTCATGTGATTACATATCGCTGAAGATTGAGGTATAGAAGGCAATATTCATGTAATACTAGGCAGAAAGTTAAGTTTTAGTGTACTACTGTACGCATTACATTTAATAAACTGTATTTGTTGCATAATGTCACGCCCAATTTTGTTAAAGATAAGAGTCGAATCAAATGCATCACAAACTACTAAAGCCCCGCCCATGCGCAAATTCCTGCGCACATCACTTCCGCGCAGACAGATGCCTGTGAACAGGAGATTTTCGCAGATATGTGCACAAATCTTTAAGTTTGAGTTCATGGACTGAGCGAAATTGCTCAAATCTGTGTGTTCACATTACATAAGCGCAGACGAAGAAAATGGCTCTGAGGACTATGGGACTTAACAGCTGAGGTCATCAGTCCCCTAGAACTTAGAACTACTTAAACCTAACTAACCTAAGGACATCACACACATCCATGCCCGAGGCAGGATTCGAACCTGCGACCGTAGCAGTCGCAGGATTCCAGACTGAAGCGCCTAGAGCCGCTCGGCCAGGCGCAGACGAGTTGGAGCTTGTACACAGGAGATTGCCGCAAGTTTGGCGCGCGAAAAGTATTTGAGATAGCTGTTTGTTTAATTTAGTATTTCTCGTCTGCGTGCGCATAGAACATGGTTTGTGTTTATGTATGTATGTATGTTTGTGTATGTGTGTGTGTGTGTGTGTGTGTGTGTGTGTGTGTGTGTGTGTGTGTGCGCGCGTGTGTAGTGAATGTTAAAATAGCTGACGTCCGTGCTCTAGAATTGTAGAAATGTATAGGGGTCATACATGTTTGTGTACTGTAAATTTGAGAGTAAGGAATACAGCAATACAGATAAGAAGGTAGCTGCTTATCATTCTTTAGTAGAGAAATTGCCAGCGGTTGACCCTATGATAGGCAGCGAAAAGGTAATAAAAAATAAGAAATTCGTTGCGATGTAAAAAAAATAAGGCCATATTTGTTCTAAAAGAGAGCGTAGTCAGGATATTGTGTTAAGGTAATACTTAAAGATATTAAAATAGTGCCTTCAGGGATATACGAATCACTACACATGTTTTACTTCCTAATATAATTTGTGTTTCATAGTAAGAGTAATTTTGAGGTGATCTGTGGAATTCGACACCATATTACTAGAAGTAAAACATTTCAGATAAACTATGAATCCCTGTCTACAATTTAGAATGGAGTTTTACATTCTGGTGCAAAAGACTTTAACAAGTTGCTGGTAGACTTCAAACAGGAAATTGAAAATCACGACTCACATAAAATCTAAATTATAGCTCATTGGCCACTTCCATAATCTCTAAGAGTGTGTGTATCATTTTTAAACTGTAGAAACATTGGGCCTACCTGAAACATGTTAGAATTGAGGTAAAGGGCTTAATTTTCCTTCCTGAAATCATCCTTTAGGACTTTGTATGTAGCATGGAATCTACATCGACATACTTCTCCACAAGCTACCATATGGTACAATGTACCACTACTAGTAATTTCCTTTTCTTTTCTATTTGCAGACAGAGTGTTGGAAAAATTACTTTCTATATGCCTCCGAACGAGCCCAACTCTCTCTAGTATTATCTTCATGGTCCTTAAGCAAAATGTACATTTGCAGCAGTAGAATTGTTCTGCAGCTGGCCTCAAATGCTAGTACTCAAAATTTTCTCAATACACCTTCCATCCAGTGATTCTCAATCGAGTTCCTGAAGCATCTCCACAATACTTGTGTGTGTTCGAACGTACCAGTAACAAACCTAGCAGCCTATATCTGAACTCCTCGGTATCTTCCTTTAATCCAAGCTGGTTCAGATCACAAACACTTGAACACTACACAATTAAGGTTGCACAGTAGTGTCCTGTATGTGATCACATTTACAAATGAACCACTTTTCCAAAATTCTTCCAATGAACCGAAGTCGACCACTTGCCTTCTTCCTTAATGCAGTCCTTACACACGCTCATTCCATTGCACATTACCTTGCAACGTTATGCATAAATATTTCATTGGCATGACTGTGTGAAGCAGCACACTGTTATACGGTTTGTTTTTCCAGGTTATTTGTATTAATTTACATTTTTCTACATTTAGAGCTAGCTGCCATTCATTATACCAACTAATAGTCATCTTGTATCCTGTTACTGGCACTCAACGACGACAACTTCCTGTGCATGACAGCATCATCAGCAAACACTAGCAGACTACTGCTTAGCCTGTCCACCAGATCATTTACGTCTATAGAAAATAACAGCGGTCCTATCACACTTCCCCGGGCGCACATGGTACCTCTGTCTCTGATGAACACTTGCTGCTGAGGACAGCATATTGGGTTCTGCTACTTACGAAGTCTTTGAGCCACTCACATACCTGGGAACCTGTTCCCTATACTTGTAGTTTCGTTAATAGTCGGCAGTATGGCACCGTGTCAAACGCTTTATGGATATTTAACGATACAGAATTCGCCTGTTGCCCTACATTCATGGTTCACAAAAATTTCATGTAAAAAAAAAGGCAAGCTGATTTTCATATGAGCAATGCTTTCTAAAACCGTGCTGATTTGTGAACTGAAGGTTTTCTCTCTCTCAAGCAAATTTATTGTATGCGAACTCAGAATATGTTCAAGGATTCCGCAACAAACTGATGTTACAGATATTAGTCTGTAATTTTGTGGGTCCATTATTATACCCTTTTTAAACACAGGAGTCCCCTACGTTTTTTGCAATCGCTTGCGACTTGGCGCTGGGCGATAGATTCACGTTAAATGCAAGATGTAGATGTAGTTAAGTACTGGAGCAATGCTGTAGAGTACTCTTTCTAAAACCGAATTCGAATTCCATCAGGACCTGGCGACTTCACCAGCGGTGCTTATTACTATATCCTCCATACAACAGTCAATGTGAAGGTCAAACGATGGCATGTTATGTACGATTCTTCCGCGTGAATGATTTCTCAAATGCGAAATTTAAAAATTTGACTTTACTTTTGCTGTCTTCTTCTACCACATCAGACTGGCCAACAAGTGACTGGGTAGAAGCCTCAGACCCAATCAGCGATTTTACGTAGAACCAGAATTTTTTCAGGTTCTTGGCAAGGTCTATTGCTAAGGCATGACGGTGCTATTTTGTAAATTCGTGCATGGATCTTCTTGCAGACGAACGAATTTCTGTTAACTTTTTTGCCTGTTGTTATTTGAGAATTCTCTTTTGAACTGAGAGTGCAACAGCCTTTGCATTTTTCGAATTTCGTTGTTAAACCATGGTGAGTCTTTTCTGTTCTTAATCCATTTACTCGACACATAATTCTCACAGGTATGATTTACCATCCGTTTATACTTTGCCTATAATTTCTCTACATCCACTGTACTTTAACTAAATGATGTCAATTCATTGTGTAATTGGGGTACTAACAACTGTCTATTGATCTTCCTAGCAGAAATACTCTCCTAATCTTCTTGTTTTCTCTATTAACTTTAGTATCCAAAGTCGCTATGATGATATCATGCTCACTAATCTCTGTCTGTATACTGATGCTGCCAATTAGGTCAGGCCTATTTGTAGCTACGACATCAGAAATATTTCCACTGCTTGTGGGCTGTTGAACTGGCTGCTCAAGACAGTTTTCGGAATATGTGTTCAAAAGAACTTCGCCAAACTCTCTCTGTGTACCACCTGCAAGACTCTATAGACTTCCCAGTCTGTGCTCGGTAGATTGAAGTCACCTCCAACTAATATTGGATGATCTGAGTTCTCCACACTACTGATTGTAGACATTCTGTCAATGACTCTAAAACTGTCACAGGGGCTAGTGTCGCCATTAAAAACATCAAACAACGAACTTGATTTCACCTACATCTGTTGGATTCGGCCAGATAACTTCACTGTCACATTTAAATTGGATCTCAAAAGAGAGAATATTTTTGTCAACTGGAATGAACAGACCCCCTCCTATGGCGCCTAATTTGTCTTTTCGATATACATTCCATGAATCACTAAATATCTTAGAGCTTCCTACTGCAGGTTTCGGCCATCTCTCAGTCCCAAGAACAATTTGAGTGAAAGAAACTTCCTAGTGGGCAGTAAATTCGGAAACTTTGTTACGAATACTATGAAAGTTCACTGATAAAATTTTGACAGTCGAAGTATTTTTACTCCGAACACGGTCTGATTTCGCTATCTGCGAATCATCTGGCATGTGTTCATCAGAGGACCCCAACCTACTGCCTAGCCTAAAAGAAACACAAGTGCACACTACAAATACTCTGCTACCCAAGAAGATGCTTATCTGCGTAGTGCACCTCTGACCTATCAAGGGGAGTCCTACAATTCCCCACCTGATAATGAAGGTCCAGAAATCTGCAGCCAAGACCATCACAGTGTCGACGAAGCCTTCTGTTAAGACTGCTATGAATTGCGAGCTACACTTGCAGCACACATATGAAGGCAGTCGCCTGTATGAACTGAGGATGGCGAGAACCCAAGCGACAGGCGTCGCTGGTGCCGATGTGAGCATCAACTTGCTGACGACTGCACCCTCCAGGCTCGATAAGTGTAGGAATGCCTCCTCCACATATCCAATGAGCCCCCCCAACCAGACATACCAAGTGCACATTGGCTTTCTTTCCACTCCTATTTGCGTTAGGGACTTGGTACGCTTTGTGTATGATTTCTGCCGGCCGGTGTGGCCGTGCGGTTCTAGGCGCTTCAGCCTGAAACCGCGTGACCGCTACGGCCGCAGGTTCGAATCCTGCCTTGGGCATGGATGTGTGTGATGTCCTTAGGTTAGTTAGGTTTAAGTAGTTCTAAGTTCTAGGGGACTGATGGCCACAGATGTTAAGTCCCATAGTGCTCAGAGCCATTTGAACCATTTTGGATGATTTCTCTCAATGCTTGTTTCGAAACTGTAGTAGAAGCTTCTAGACACTGTAGTATCTTCCTGTTGACAGGAATCTCAACATCACTGCTAGCCTCTCATGTAAAGAAATTGCTATCTGCACACAAGTAGTTTTCTGCATTCTGTGAGAAGTTACGAGCCTCAAAGGATAATTATACGTTTCCAAAGCCATTCACAAATAATTACACCAGTCGTCGGGTTCACCCTTTAACTCAAGAAGAAAGTTTATGTGCGAAAACTGCCTACACTTCACCATTTTGATCGGTCTTTCTGTTTCTTGCATTTTGTTTGCATTTTTTAATGTCCAACACAAACTTTAATAGAATTTCCACCATTTCCAAATATATGACATAAATTTTAAGGTTACAAGGGCATAGTCATTTGCCACTGAAATTTCTTTCTTCACCAACAGATATCAGATGAGTAGTCTAGACTGGAACTTGTGTCGTTTGAACACACCACATTTGCAGCAACCTGTTGTATATACATCCATTTGCAGAAAAATCTGAATGGATGGATCATTGCATGTGGATAGGCCATAAGCGAAAAGGTGAAAGTGAATGGGAAGAAAATGAGATCAGACACCCATGTAACAAGCAAGAGCTTTTAAACCTAAAAGTGGGTGAAATACATTTTCATTTTAGTTAGTTAATATCCCATACCCATTTTGACGTAGAATAAATGTTATTTTATCCAGGCTAGCTAGATCTCATGAATTCCATCACCATTAAGAAATGTTGGTGAATTGCAAATAACCACAAATACTTCTAAAAAGGTAACTGGTTTTAGGATGCATGCACATTTTCAGATGGCTAACCAATCCAATCCAATTTATGATTTTGGCAGCAGCATGGTTTCAACTCCTGTGCAAGAATATTTGAATATATGTAATGTGGTACATCTTAGTGATTATTTCCCATCCTGATTAGGCTGTTTCTTAATGTAGCACTCTGCAACCATTTAGTCTGATAGAATGAAAACTAGTTATCAAAAAGATCTTTAATATTGTCAGTATAATATTGGAGTTTCTCTAGAAAAATATCAGGAACTGCACAGTTAAATGCTTTTGACAGGTCACAAAAAACACCAGCTGGCAATATTATATCATTCAACATTTTGAATACTATTATTTGTAAATCGAAAAATAGCATATTATATGTAGAGATTTTATTGAAATCGAAATGAAGAGTCATTAAGTATCTTATTCCCAACTGTTTGAATTAGTCTCTGTACGAGTTTTTGGGATGGGCTCTATTCATAATTCTTACAACACTTTCAAATAGCAAAGCTCTCTTGTTCAGAATTTCGCCTCCATGTGCTTCGACTGAGTTGGAAGACTGTCTTGGTCGCAGACAGGTAGCATCCTGTGAACAAGAATGCATAAAACATGCTGGAAGTTGTCATTACTGCTGGAGGCATGTATAAGGGGCATTCAAACGAAACCCAGTCACTAGTGTAAATTAACAGTAACTTAAAAATGGATTTATACACACTAGACATCCTCAAAAATAGTCGCCAAAACTGCGACACTAGCTGGTCGATTCCATCCTTGAAGAAAAAAGTAGGCTGCTGTCGGATCCAGGCCTGGACCCAGTCACACATTTCATCGTCCGTTGGGAATCGATATCCGCGAATTGCTTGTTTTAGAGGTCCAGATACTGACGGATCTCGTTCACGGTGATTCTGCGGCTGTCCAAGTCTAAAGAATTCACTTCCGCAATCATATGTGGTATCCGGTGTGATGACACGATGAGCCTGTCCAGGACGAGCATCGTCTTGCAGTGACTCGCGCTCCTCAAGGAATTGTTTGCGCCATTCTACAACATTTGAACGACTCAGACTGTACTCACTGTGCACAGCCTTCATCCGTCGATACATTTCATGCGGCCTCCAACTCCCTCCGGCGCCAAAAATCGAATCACTCCGCGTTGTTCATGCTTACTCGCCTGTGTATTCGGTAGTGAACGATAACTTGTGTGACCACCTTCTCTTCGGCGTAAAACCACACTGGTGCTATGCAACATCAAACGGTGTGCATGCGTCAGTCTCTCTACCAATAGATGGCGCCACCATATCCGCAGTTACGTGGTGCCATCTTACCTGTAAGGCAAAGGTAGATGCACTGGCCAAGTTTCATTTGATTGAACCTCATAGATACAAATCAATGTGTCCCAGCTTTGAACAAGTGTGCATGAAACACCTTCACTCTGGGAGTTGTGGTGACTACTGGGTGCATGTAGAAATGTGTCAGTGTGTGTAGGTTTTTTGTACACATTGTGTCCCACTTTGCCACTGGGATTACATTTCACCAGGATATAAAAGGGTCGTAGGGTGCCATCCCAATCGAACACCTTGGTAAATTGTATGTTGGAGTGAAGCGAGTTGAGTAGATGGAAAAATTCACATAAGCTGCAGTACACGTGCGACCAAATGGTACACTTATCATACACATATCGATAGTTGATTTTAGATTGGCTTGTTCTGATACTTTCTCCTCGAAATCTTCCATGAACAAATTCATCACAACTTACGACAAGGGTCACCCCCATTGAAACACTGAATGTCTGTTCACAATAATTTCTATCAAACTGGAAGCCCGTTGAAGAGAACACGAACTCGAAAAGTCTCGCCGGGTTGGAGTCAAATACGTTACCCATCAATTTCACGGAGTCCTTTAGTAGTATGCAGGCAAGAGGGACACTATGTCGCAACTCACCAGCAGGTCGTTATCACTGGGCGAAGTTTTTTACATGCTGTACAAAATGAATGGAATCATGGATGTGATGTTCGAATTTCCTCACGGATGGATTGAAGAGAGCAGTCAGAGGAGAGCAGATGTTTATACAAGCCATGTGTTACTGCTCCTGTATTATTGACTATGGGGCTGGGTGGAATACCTTTTTTTGTGACCTTCGACAGCTGATGCAGCGGAGCTGGTGCAGCAGCAAGTAGCCCGAATGTCTTAACAGTTTTTGCATCAACGGTACTGTGAAAAAGTTCCATGGTTTTCATCTGGAAGTGACTAGATAAATCTCCTTCAATCTTTTGTAAGCAGCGTCATTGAGAAGTTCATACGTTTTCTGTCTACATTATGAGCCGTGGATCAACAATGTAGTATTAATTTTGTCAGCAGGTAGGACGACCAACTCTGGATCGTCATTTAACTTGCAGATGGGCACTCTTCAAGCCTGTGAAATGTGGTGCGATTGTAGTGCATGCTTGGTGTATTTCTTTGGTCTTGTTGATTGATAGAATTGGGGTGAAGTTGAGTCCTTTCCCGAACACCGACGTTGCTGCATCGTTGATCACTCTCCATTTAAGGTTAATCACAGTCCGGTTAGGTGTTTCTTTTCCAGTTTTCTCTCATGCTGCAAGACATTCACTCTTTGACATCTGTTTAGTTATAGATTTTCTTCGTGTGGTGTACGCCTTTGTCCATGTGATAGCATCAACCTATCTCCATGCAGTGGGAAGAACTGAAGTTATCTTGAGATGAACTTCCAATAGTTTTTTGGAAGTGGTAGCCAGGCACAGGTATCTATCTCTGTTACCAGCGCCAAGCTGTGTCGTCTTGTGATGCGAGAGCCTACTACAGTCCTAATGTGATGAGGTATCTTGGCGAAGGATGGTATCAAAGTACCAACTAGGTATCTAAGCAGGAATGCAAGTGGGCAGAGCAGCAGCTCCTTCTTGTTCTGTAGCTTCTCCAGCATCTTCATTTGTTGAAACGAATGGAGCGATAGATACTGTGATACTGCAGCAAGTACACTTCCAAGCCATCATAAAATTCTCAAATCCTTTTAACGAAAGGTCCATTTCTGCGACTCTAAAGTAAAATTTTGTTTCACATTTTGTAATGTAATGTTTTATTCTTATATGTAGACAACATACATTATATGTATCAAATAAAATTTGTATCACAAGCATGACAAAATATACGTATGTCTAATAATTACCATTTAGCGAATTGTAGTTTTATATATAAATATTTTAAGCTTATTAAATGACAGTTTTGCTTACACCATCTGTAACATATGATCTGATATCTGATATAGGCGACATATGATACATGATCTGAGAGTTTTGTTCTCTTTCATTAAAAAAATATTTTATGGTTTTTGTGAACCACATCTCATTTTGTACATAGTATAATTACTGCTATTTGTTTACAGTGCAGTGCATAATAAATCATTTATGCTATAGAGACAGATTTCTATGAAAAATGATTAGAGAGATGTTTTTTTAGAATCTGTTATGGTTTACATCTCTCAAGTCTGCAGGGAGTTTTGTTTAGCAGTTTTGGTTCTGCATAGTATGGCTTTGATTTGAGTTTCATGGTGTAATGTTCAGGCTCATGGCAGCAGTTCCATTTCCTTGTGCCACAGTTGTGTTGTGTCTCGACATTTTGACTATCAGAAACATATTTGAATATTTTAAAGTGTAGTAAAAAGGAAGGATGGATGATGGGAGTTTAACATCCCATTGACAATGAGGTCATTAGAGATGGAACATAGGCTCAGATTAGAGAAAGCTAGGAAAGGAAACTGGCCATCCCCTTTTCGAAGGGACTGTCCCAGCATTTGCCAGGAACGATTTAGGGAAATCACAGGAATCCTAACTGTGGATGGTCAAATGTGAATTTGAACCATTGTCCTCTTGCATACGGGTTCATGTGCTAATAACTGAGCCATCCTGTACGCTCCAGCATAGGAGATATGTAGAGTCAGTTTCACAAGAAAGTGTACACCATAATTTTAAATGTAACGACCACATCGACGTCTCTGGTAGTGGTCTCGAATCTGAACGTAATGCGCCATTTGCACAGTGTATACATAAACAGTGTGATAGTTGAATCTTTTGTTTTGTCAGTTGCAGTTTAAAATGAGTGCAAAATATCTGAAAACTCATGACATAGTGTTCCTTGTAAATCATCCAAAGGGACCAAAGTTTTCATATGGAGCCGCTGCTAAAATTCATAGAAAGTCAGAGACACTCATTGAGAAGTAAATCAAATTATATATAGTGTTACAGAGTAAAATCACGTGCAGGAACGCCAGTCCGAAACGAGAGAGCAGAGTAGGCTGTGAAGAAGACGTCAGACAACAGCATGCTGACTGACCCCTCTACGGAATGACAATGTGACAGCAGCGACCTCGATATGAAGAGAACATAAGTGAGGCGCCGATTGGTCGTGGCCCAGTTCTACAGAAGCGACAAGACTAGCGACTTGGATATAAGCATCCACTGTATTACTTCACTTGTATTGGAATCGTTATACTGAAGGACGTTGATTATATTGCATGCTGCCTTTTGTTTGTGACACATCTATATATTTCTCAAAGTTAACTATTGTCATTTATTTTCTGTAATAAAATTCATTAATACAACTTGCTTGAATTGTTGTCTATCGACCCGAGGAAGCAGGTTTCCTAGGCAGCCCATAATTATTGACAACTAGACAGGATCCAACATTGGCGACTGGTATTCAGAAGATCGCAGTGCCTGACAACCATAGATTTTCTTTTGTGTTTTTCAGGCGCCCTAATTCTACTTTGTCTTTTTCTTTGCAGGGGTGTGTTTATTCAATTTACTAGTGTCTCTTATAATATTTTTGCTAATCAGTGTTTTCAGGAGGGCGTTGCGGAACTTTTCTTTTCTTGCCTTGTCTGTTTATCGCAGTGAGCAGCCGACCTCTCTCACCCCCTGCTCTGGCGCCAAAGCTGCAAGCAGTAGAGACAACACACCTAATGCAGATGTTTCAGACTCGGCAAATATCAACACTGCTAAAGATGGTGCAGCAGCTCCTGACGACCCGAGCCACCAGTACAGAACAACAAGCCATACCTGCAACTCCGAGCGCCATACCGCCTTTACGCCAGTTTAGTCAAAAAAAGAGGAGTGGCTCGAGTGGTTGCAACAGTTTGAAGCATTGCTCGTAATGTACCAGGTACTGTGAAACTCCATTATATTTTGTCAACAGAAGGAAATGCAGAGTTTTGCCTCATCCAGAAATTGTTCCCTAACTCCACTCCAAGTGAACTTCCCTATGATCAGCTTGTAGATTTGCTAACTATTATGACCAAGAAGTGAATGTGGTAGCAGCTTGGTACCAATTCTTTCATTGCAAGAAACAGAACAAACTCATCGCGAGTGGGTAACAGATTTGCAGGGTATGATGAGGAAATGCAAATTCAAATGTGCTTGCAGCGCTTTATATTCAGATATGTTGCGTGATACAATCGTGTACAATGTAACTGATATCAAACTTAGAGAACAGATTTTGAAACAGTCTGATCCATCATTTCAACATGTAGTGCAAATACTAGATCAGTACGATTCAGGTACCACATCGGCCGATAAATCTGAGCAGCCACCTATTTGTCGAGTTGAGTCGTGTCTTGCTTGTGACCGGCCCATTAGGCAGCGGCAGCTTGCACGCGCCACACCGCGTTAGCAGTTCTCTATGCTATATAAGCAGCTCTCTAAACAGGCGAACAGAATTAAGTCTTGCCCGCGGTGCTATTCAAGGCACAAATAGCAAGACTGCCCGTCCAGACAAGCAGTGTTAGGCCTATGGCAAGAAAGATCACGTCCAATCTGTATGTTTGCAATGGAACAAACATAATAATTCTGCCCACTCATAAAAATCTAGTCACAAGGCCCTTGTAACAAACGCCTGCAACAGGCATCAGAAAAACTTGCAAGTGAACAGTTTCTTCATTGCCACACCAGTCCAACGAACTTCTTGTGTATTTGCATATTAGTGGCAAACATGTAAAATTTCAGTTGGACACAGGTGCCTCTGTTACATTGCTGAATCGTAACACATATGAACTGTTATGCTCCCCACGCTTGTCTCAAACTAGCACGCAACTGACGGTTTATGATGGACAAGACATTCTCATTCACGGAAAATGTACTTTGCCTGCCATGTATCGCTTGCATACACGTACTGTGACTTTCACTGTGCTACAATCACGGGACCCTGAGGACATATTTGCCTGTGATTCTTTTGATTTGTTTGGCTTCAAAATTCAGGATAATGTGGTGTCAGTGTTTGTATCCAACGCAGAAAACAGTTTAGCTAGCTTGCTGAAAGAATTCCCTGAAATCTGTTCCGAAGATTTAGGCAAGGCTAATAATTTTGTTGCACATATTACTATGAAAGACAATGCTCAGCCGAAATTTTACCAGGCCAGAACTGTTCCCCTTGCATTATGGTACAAAGTTCCTGCTGAACTTACAGAATTCCGAGGTAGCGGAGCTATTGCTCCCACACAAGCTAGTTAATGGGCAAGTCCTCTGGTTTTCCTCCCCAAAGCCTCAGGCCACATTCGCCTCTGTGTTGACTAAGTGTACAGTCAACCCTCAAACAGTGGTTGATACTTATCCACTGCCACGCCCAGAGGATCTCATGGACAGATTAGGCGCTGGTCACTACTTTTCAAAAATTGATTTGCACAACACATATTTTCAGATACCACTAGATGAAGTATCTCAAAAAAGTGTATTGTTAACAGCCATTTGGGCTTGTTTAAACATTTGCGTTTGCCTCTTGGCAGTGCTTATGGACTCGCCATTTTCCAATGGTATTTGGAACAGCTCACTGCTCAAGTACCAAACTGTTCAAACTATTTGGACGATATGGTCATAGCAGGTCATACACCTGAAGCACACATTGCCAATTTGCTTGCTTTGTTTCCTGTGTTACATGATGCAGGACTGGAATGTAGACTAGACAAGTGTGATTTCTTTAAAACCTGAGTTGCAGTATGTTGGTCATGTTATAAACAGTCAAGGTGTACATCCTCTTCAGTCACATTTGTTACCCATACGTGATCTGCCACTTCCTCACAATGCCACAGATTTTCAGCCGGTTTTAGGGAAAATGAACTATTAAATTCGGTTCATACCGAATACAGCACAAATCACAGTTACATTGCTGTGCAGTCTGAGGCACCTTGCCACGGTTCGTGCGGCTCCCCCTGTTAGAGGTTCGAGTCCTCCCTCGGGCATGGATGTGTGTGTTGTCCTTAGCGTAAGCTAGTTTCAGTTAGATTAAATAGTCTGTAAGGATGGGGACCGATGACCTCAGCAGTTTGGTCCCATAGGAACTTACCACAAATTTCCAATTTCCGCAGCTCCATTGCATCGCTTGCGTCGCAAGAATATTCCCTTTGTTTGGACAGACGAGTGCCAAGAAGCTTTTCTAATACTTAAAGATGCATTGCTCAGTGATCGATGCTTGGTTCACTTTGATCCTGACGAACCAGTTGTGTTGCACATTGACGCTTCCTCTTACAGAATTGGTGCAGTGCTTTCGCACAGATTTGGTGGCAAAGACAGGCATTTTGCTTTTGCCTCAAAAGCGTTGTCCAAGGCTCCGTGTAACTATTCACAAATATAGAAAGAAGCATTGGCTATTATGTATGATGTCGCCAAATTCTACCAATATTTGTATGGCAGAAAATTCTACTTAGTAACGAATCACAAGCCATTGTAGTTCTCGTTTCATCTGTTGAAGCTGGTTCCTGTATGAACTGCCCAAAAATTGCAAAGGTGGGCTTTATTATTGTTTCAATACCAGTATGAGATTGTGTATCGCCCGAAAGCTCAACATGGTAAGGCAGACGACCTTTCACGCCTGCTGACTGGCACTGATACGGATTTTGATGCTCCTGCTGCATCTTGTTGTCTCATCGATACTCAGGATTCTGAATTGCTTCAATCTTTTCCTCTGAACTACAGAAAAATTGCACAGTTCACGGAAGCTGATTCAGATTTGATCATTTTGCTAAAATACATTCGCACATCTTGGCCTCGTTCATTGCACGGCGTAAAGAACTCTGTAGTGCGTCGATACTTTGCACGTCAGCATAGCCTCGCTGTACAGCAAGGTATGATTCTTGTTCAAAATGACTGTGGACAGTCGCGTGCGTTGAGCCCCAAAGCTTTGCAAAAAGAAGTGTTCCAGCTACTTCACCAAGGACACTGGGGGACTGTTCGTATGAAACAGTATGGACACCCAAATAGAACAGAAGATGTCACAGTCTCACTGATGTGCGGAAAATCAGCCCGCTCCACCACAAAAATTCTCTGCATGGCCTAAACTCACAATCACCATGGCAATGTGTGCACATGGACTTTGCGGGACCTTTTTGGAACACTCGTTGGTTGATTGTGGTAGACGCTTATAGCAAGTTTCCTTTTGCTGTGCCAATGATCTTGACAACATCACATAGCACAATTCAGGTGTTGTCCTCTATTTTTTGCCTCGAATCTTTGTCTGTAGTCATAGGGTCGGACAATGGCCCTCAGTTCATATAAAATGAATTTGAAACATTCTGTGAACGGAATGGCATACAGCATCTAATTAGTGCACCGTTCCATCCACAGTCCAACGGCGAAGCGGAACGTTTTGTCAGAACCTTCAAGCAGCAAATGGCCAAACTTCGCACCGCACAGACCAGGGATCAAACATTGCAACTGTTTCTCGCCTCCCACGAAATGGACCATCGCCAGCGGATTACTTCAAGGCCGCCACCATCGGATTTGCTCCACCCTCCTCAGCATCCAGCGCCGAAGGAGGGCCACAAGTATTGCTTAGCGCCGCATGATATTGTGTTTTTCAGGGGTTTTAGCGGCAGCAGACGGTGGGCGCGAGGCGAGATCCTTCGTCGACTTGGCGCACACATGTGTCTCATTCAGGCTCAGACAGACTGCAGCGCCAACATCACAATCAAATTCGCTACTGTCATGTGCACGGTGATCCTTCTGTCTCTCTTCCCCCCCAGATTCACGGATCCCGAGGGCAGCGCGGCCACAGCAGCTGCCAGAGGGCGTCATCACGACACCGCAGGACGACCCCATGAAGACGGAGCCTTCACCTCCTCCACCTCTTCTGATCCTACCGATGGAGCTGAACCCGCCCATGCTGCAGCAGCTGACGCCTTCTACATCTTGCTATGGACCTCAGGAGGTGTATGCGTACCCTTCTGGTCGTTTTCTGGAGTACGTTTCCGCCAGATCGAAAGCCGGATGGCGGGGTACGACATGAAGCCTGACGTTCTCTGCAGGCACAGCTTCCAGTCCCTCAGGGCATCCACACTCCTGCCTCCCCCCTCGGAGTCGCGCTCCCTGTACAACGACAGTCCATTGTTTTGGGGGAGGGAGGGAGAAATGTTGTGGCGTAAACATAAGCGCCGGAACGCCAGTCCAAAACTAGAGAGCAGAGAGGGCTGTGAAAAAGACGTCAGACAATTGCACGCTGACGGACCCCTCTCCAGCATGACAACGTGACGGCAGCAACCTCTGTACAAAGAGAACATAAGCGCCCCACTGACTGGCCACAGCCCAGTTCTACAGAAGCGTCAAGACCAGTGACATGGATAGAAGCATCCACTGTTCTACTTCACATGTATTAGAATTGTTATACTGAATCACATTTATTATATTGCATGTCGCCATTTGCTTGCGACGTATCTATGTATTTCTCAAAGTCTGTAATAAAATTCATTAATAGGATATGCTTGAATTGTTATCTAGCGATCCGAGAAAGCAGGTTTCCTAGGCATCCTATATTTGACGAGTAGACGGCATACAACATTTAGAAATTGGAAACATGGATGATTTACCAGAGAGAGAGAGCTAAGGTGACAAGTGTAACCTACCCTGCAACACCCTTGCATGCTTTCTAGACTGTTTTCTACCACCATGTATATCAGCAGAGGCTTA
Organism: Schistocerca serialis cubense; assembly: GCF_023864345.2. Lineage (NCBI taxonomy): Eukaryota > Metazoa > Arthropoda > Insecta > Orthoptera > Acrididae > Schistocerca > Schistocerca serialis. Next base: position 76,017,455 of record NC_064638.1, read on the forward strand.
GATTCTTATTTATAGACGTGGAGGTATAAAAATGTGAGATGGCACTACAGGCTTAACGCTGTTCGTTGCTCTGAAGCTGGTGCCGCCATCTTAGATGACGAAAAACATTATCAGACTACTGTTTACTAATGCTTTTTGTTCTTAATGTTTGTCCTGTGCACACAAATGTTGTTCTAAACAGTAAATATTAGTGTTTCGTGACTAACACAGTGTCAAAAATTTTGTGGCGTTTGTCATATGCATATTTGAACCAGGAATACTACTCATTTGGCCGGCCAGTCTGGCCGTGCGGTTCTAGGCGCTTCAGTCAGGAACCGCGTGACCGCTACGGTCGCAGGTTCGAATCCTGCCTCGGGCGTGGATGTGTGTGATGTCCTTAGGTTAGTAAGGTTTAAGTTGTTCTAAGTTCTAGGGGACTGATGACCACAGATGTTAAGTCCCATAGTGCTCAGAGCCATTTTTACTACTCATTTGGCATCACTAATGTAAACATGTTTTGAATAACAAAGAAGAGAACTATACAGTGTGAAAAGGCTGTTTTCCTAACCCAGCATTTTCCTTAACTGGTAGAGCACTTGCCCGCGAAAGGCAAAGATCTCGAGTTCGAGTCTCGGTCCGGCACACAGTTTAAATCTGCCAGGAAGTTTCAGCATCTAGTTTCCTGCGGAAGGCCGTGGATCGGAACTTCTTACTGTCAGTTTAGAACGTAGCATTGGCCTCGAAGTCGTGGCAGAAAAACGAAATGTTTGGCATTGTACAAAAGCGTGTTAGAAAACAGTGTTTGAACCAGGACCAGAGGGAGCGTCTCTTGTGACTTAGTATAGTCCTTGGGATACGATCATTCGCCTAGAGTATAGGTGATCAAACTTTAAAAGTGGCCTCTACGATGCCTGTATATTTAATAGGCGGCAGTAGCAGCAGCAGTTTGAGATGTAAATTCGGTGAGGGGCGAGGTATACCGTTAGGATGCGTGTATGGCTGCACACTATGCTATTCTGGAAAGCACTGCGGAATCTCCATCTCCGCACTGGAGGCCCACCACAGCTTTGCAACATTGCGTCCGCATCGGTGCCTCGGTGACTTCTAAATCGGATGAGCTTTTATAGTTCGTAATTTTTCCACGTTGGGGCGTAGAGAATAACGATGATCGAATGTTGGGCTGATTGATTTGAATGGACGCGGATCTGTAGTGCTTCTATCTAATTTGGGGGACGTACCACATTGCGCGCATTTCCGCCAAATGGTCAAGAGATGCTCCTTTGCACTAACTCAGGTTGTTCTGTATCTACACGGGTTGCAGAAGGTGATGGATATATCTTTCTTCTACTTCTGTACAGTGCCGACTTAAATTGGAATGAACACATGTGCGAAGCTGCAGAAATGGGAGCAGTTGCAAGATGCGTGGGGGATGACTAAAACCACGTTGGAATTTTACTGTAGCAGCTAGGTTCGGGAAAGGTGACTTGTTTCGAGATATGGGAGTGCCATAAATATGATTGAGTAGTTGTAGTAATCATTAAATGAATTGTCAATAGGATCCAACGCATGTATGTGCTTGAATGGAAAGAGCTGATTCCAAATCATGGACATCGTTTCTAGAGGATTGCGTAATACTAAAGATCTGATAAGCTAGTGTACATTTTCTTATGACCTCAATCGACACATCATCTACCACTACCGTTTGTACTGCTTCTCAATCAGTCGTCGCTTATAACTCAGTGGCTATGACACTGAGCCACTGATATGGTCTCGAGACAAAATGCGCTACAAATACCAAAGAATTATCTAGCTGGGGCGGTGTGATGGAGTCGCAGATACCGCTTACATACCACGTTCCTTAGCCGAATCACTTTCAAAGTTCAGTGATTTTATAGCGAGGTTGCATCGTGGGTTGATAATACACATTCCTACGATCTCCATCATAGTATTTGTCCAGAAAAAAAAACACCTCATTCAGAGGTAATGTCGTACCTCGATTCGTGAAGCGGGTATAGCTTTTAACACGGATACTTGTGGCACCTGTAGAACCAAGAGCGCTTATGACAGTAACATGCAGTAGTTGTTGCGATCGAGTTTCTTTTAACATCTGGTCGATTACGTCTCTCTTTCTAGGACACGGTGGTAGGATTCATAAGAATAAAACTTATGAGACATGTCCACCCATAGCTAATTTTCGGTCAGTATTATTTCGTATCGTAGGCAACCAGTTATTGATGAAGTGTTGTACTTAGTACTAGTGGTGGGTGCATGATATGTTCGCATTTGAGCATCAGGTTTTAAAATATGTGTTTCTGGAAAGGAAATGACTCTGTCCACTCTTAAGGAGGGTATGGATTTGACTTGTAGTACTGTGATAGCAAAGGAAAGAGTATGTACAGTCAGTCACAAGGAAGGTACAGATATTTCCATTTCCAGAGCCACATACTTCAGCGGGGTGTATTTCCGATACTTTGCTCAGTGTCGAATGCCGTGCAATTGAGCCCATGATCGTAACATTTAATTGTAAGTATAATGATAAACTATATATGTGACCGGTTTCCCAGAATGATTCAGTGTATGCATGGTCTGTGGTGGTAATGATTCACTTTTCCTGTTAACGGCAGCAGCCGTCCGAATGCAGAGGTCTGTTGGAGTGTAGGAATGTATCTGAGTTAACTTTGCCCTCATCTAGACGACCGAATAGCGAACTAATAATTAGTACGTGTTGAACGGCTTTCGTGATCAAGTGGAAATTGAGAAGACTGTATGGAGGTGCGTTTGCGATGTAGCATTATTCCCCCCCCCCCATGTACATTGTTTGGTTGACTGCTAGTGCACATTTCGCTCCTTTATTTAGTGGAGGGAGGATGGATTGCGGTGTGTGCATCTAGCATGTGGAAGACACGTTTGTCTGTTCTCTAAACATGGGAAAGATCTTAGTTGGCTTGTAAATTATAGGGATGATTTGGAATCTGTTACATTACCGACTCTGGTATTTGAGAGTGGAAATATCAGTTTCCTCTATTTGTTTCTAGATACTCAGTGGTTTACAGCATGCTGCACCTCACTAAAGTTTGGGGTTTGTAGAGAAATAATTTCCAGTCTATATCTTGGGAATTATGTTGCGGTAGGATGCTGCCTAGTGCTTGATATCGAGAAGTACCACGAAAATGGTATAATATTAAGACGAAAATACGTGTGTTCTTGTACTCCCCGAGTCTGGAGATGTACATAGAAAAGCGAGCAAGCAAGGAAGCAAAAGGGGTACTGCATTTGTGCCGAGGGGAAACGATCCCGAATTTGTAGAAGAGTTCTGAGAGTGACTTCAGTCCGTTGAGGGTGCCCTGATGTAAAAGAGATGATTTTGTATGGCTGACGATATGAATTGTATGTTTACTAGGTCGACATGGTATGCAGTGGTATATTGCCTCGATGGAGATCGGTTTCACGCTCAAATATTCTTGTGAGTCTCGTATGTATTTGATGATCTGTAGACAGCTTTGTGGGTTTAACTGTCAATGCAAATTAGCGATCTGTGCAAAATAATTCTACCTATGAAAGTCCCAGAAAGAAAAGGTGGATGGTGCTTCTATACCGGCAGCATCAGTAATTTGGCAGGTAAATTCGATAAGAGCCAATAGTAATGCTCGATTCATTCACATCCTTTGTTCTGGGATATAGGAGCTTCTACATAGCAGTGAGAACATTTGCCTATGTTCAGAGAAGGAAGGCTATCATGTTAGGAGCGCTGGGTGAGTGCATTAGATGTTATTTTCGTAAACAGGCTCTGTTAGGGCAAGAATTTCTTTGCATACAAGCAGAGACATCCAGAAAGCGTGCGTTAACTATTTCTGGGACACTATATGATTCCCAAGAGGTCGACTTGGCTGTTATTTTTTACAAAGCCATGTGACGTAAGAATAACATTGAGAACATTTTAGATGGCGAGTCACCAAGCGGACGTTTTGCTGGTACACACGGCTGAACACAGCTCGTATGTTCCATTAGGGGGAACTTTCACCTGTGTCCGCCATTGGCTCGCAGCTGTGCGTGCCCTGGGAGCATCTGCACCGGTGTCTAGGTGAACATGTATTTGGATAGGAAATTTTCAGGTGTCAAGTATGAAATGAATGTCACCACTTCATGCTTGAGGGCAGCTGTGCGTGGTTTGACAGCTGATGGCAGCATCGCTGGACTGTGCATTGATTGCATTATATTGCAAACAGGTCTGTAGGCTGTGCCATGTATTATTTGGAGAGTTTAGGAGTACTGAGTGTGTCTACACGTCACTGTGCTGCATTATTTAGGAACAGTTTGCAGGTCCGTGCTGAAATTATTTGGGAAAATTAGGAGCTGTTTGTGTGTTTGCAGACTGTGTATTGTGACCCCAAACACATAAGGTCGAGTGTTTTGTGCCAGTGTGACAAATATACTCCATCCCTAAATAAAATGTTCCAAAATAAACAGAGTGCACTGCTTCCTTACTCTGCCCAGCAGCCCAGCGCTGGCTGAGTCATTTTCGCGCCATTTTTCCCCTACAGAGCACCATCTGGGATTAGGTCACAGGAGGGTTGGCAGAACCCTCTGGTGGCATTGATGTGTACTAGGTCAGTTGGAGTCTAGATCTCATGTTGCAGTCATTGTTTAAAAAATAAAAACTTTTGTTCATCATAGGCAGAGTCGTTTTCCCGCCCTTCCCCCTCCCCCCCCCCACCATCTTGGATGACATCATGCACTGTGCACATTGGTACACGTTAATGCACGTTAGTACACTTTAGTACACGTTAGTGAATGTTCGTGTATGTTAGCCCGACAACATGGGTTGGTAAGGGGACGTGGTGGTCGGTTGAGGGTTGTGGTAGAGAGTTTAAGTATTACCTTCCAAGTACAGGTGGGCGTGGCATTCACAGAAATTCATTCCAAGTCCACAGTAGCACTCTCTGGTGGTGTCAATATGTACTAGGCCTCGTGGTGAACACGATGTATGCCGCCATCTTGAATAATGGTAGTTGCGTCATGAGATGACATCACAGGGGACAGCGCCCTCTGGTGCCAGTACTGTGTACTAAGTCAGTTGGAGTATGGAGCTCTTGGTGAACGCACTGTTTGCCGCCATCTTGGATTACGTTACAGATGAGAGCGCCTCTGGTGGTGGCGATGTGTACTAGGCCTTGTGGTGAACACACTGTATGGCTGTGCTGCATGAAAGTGATTAAATAAAGACTTATATCCAAGTCCTTTCACCACAAATCCTTAGGAGGAGGTGGCAGTCGGATGACTGAGGATAGTACAAATGTCCTTCCTTTCGCGCCATTTTCATAGCTTAGTAGAGATATGCGAATTGACCTTTGTTTATCGCCAAAATTCAAACTTGGTGCCAGTTCATAGGAAGAAGTGGCGGTCGGGTGACTTAGGTTAGTGGAGGTATGCCAAATGAGGTATGTTCGCGCGATTTTCTTAGCTTAGTAGAGATAATCGCGGTGTGATGCATTATCCTGTTGGAATTTGAACTTCCTGCCCATTTTTGAGGGGAGCTGGCGGTCGGACAGCTGAGGTTAGAACAAGTGTCCTGTTGGAATTTGAGCGGTAGCGTTCTCGCTTCCCACGCCCGGGTTCCCGGGTTCGATTCCCGGCGGGGTCAGGGATTTTCTCTGCCTCGTGATGGCTGGGTGTTGTGTGATGTCCTTAGCTTGGTTAGGTTTAAGTAGTTTTAAGTTCTAGGGGACTGATGACCATTGATGTTCCGTCCCATAGTGCTCAGAGCCTTGGAACTTGAACTTCCTGCCCATTTTTCAGGGAGAGTTGGCGGTCGGGCGACTGAGGTTAGAACAAGTGCCTTTTTTTCCCGCAGTTGTCTTAGGTTGGTAGCGAAACCCCAAGTGACCTTTGTTTAACGCCAAAATTCTAACTTGGCGCCAATTCGTAGGAAGAGGTGGCGGTCGGGCTACTTAGGTTAGTGGAGGTAGCCCAAGTGGCCTACCTTCCCGCGATTTTCTTTGCTTAGAAGAGATAACTGTGGTGTGATGTATTACACTGTTGGAATTTGAACTTCCCACCATTTTTCTGGGGGAGGGGTGAAAGGTAGCCCAGTTGACCTTCTCCCCATCAAAATTCAAACTTCCTGTCAAAAGCAGTCATCTTGAATAACGTAATCGCCGCCATCTTAGATGATGTCATGTGCTGTTGCCATCTTGGCGCCAGTTCATTGGAAGAGGTGGCGGTCAGGTGACTGAGGTTAGTAAAAATGTCCTTTCTTTCAGGCCATTTTCTTAGATTAGTAGGGAAACCCCAAATGACGTTTGTTTAGTGCCAAAATTCAAACTTGGCGCCAGTTCGTAGGAAGAGGTGGCGGTTGGGCTACTTAGGTTTGTGAAGGTAGCTATAACATCCACGATACATACATACATATATATATATATATATATATATATATATATATATATATAATGGGTGGAATATGATTGCATGGATAATATTCATTCAATTATGTAATTATTTCTTAAAAAGATGATAATTATGTAAAACAGAGTCAATATTTGTCTCACATTCTTTGTTAATCTATGTTATTCTTTTCTTTTGTTTTGTACCCTTTTGTCTTCTTCTGATGTACATCGCAAGACACGAATCGATTTGAGGTCTGTTAAATGAAAAACATTTAATGTAAAAGTATTGTACTTTTATGTTCATTTGCTGATAAAAACAAATAGACCCAACTACGTTAAAACTATTTATGATTAATTATTGAAAATTCACTTCCTGTATAATTATAATTTTGTATTAATTGTTTTATCATAGCTGCAAGAAGTGCAGCCATTGTTAGTTGCGATTATATAGCAACTTCGTCTGTACTTCTAGCTGAAAATAGCATGGGTTTGTGTTAAACCAATTTGAAAAACAATTCAATAATTTTTTATTGGTAGCATCAATTTCAATGATTTATTGGGAAAAGGAAAATCTTAACTTTTATCACAGCGGCAAATTTAAATGACTTGAAACTGCAAACTTTCTATATTCTGATGTGTAAGAAACAAATGTGCACTGGTGGTACTGAATTCTATTTATAAAAGAAAAAATTAATCGAATCAGACTGCATTTTCTAAGAACAGTGCTGATGGTATTTATTGTTGAACAAGATTTCATTGCTGATGTATGTGGCCAAAATTAAACTACGCATGAATCGCGGAGAAAATATTTCTGGTAGCATACGTCAGTGTTGTGTGCGGGTGATATTCTGTGGTTCCCTTTCATGATCAATTTGCTAAGAATAATTAAATCCATAGAAGACGAAAAAATTATAAAAGCTCTGATGTATGATCTGTAATTTTAGTGATATGAACACAGCTTACAGTCAACATTATTACACTATGTCAGGTGGAATTCTTGTGCAATTTGAACAAAATAATTATCCGGGAGAAGTTGTAGTTTTAATAATGCATTATATATGTGTATAATATTGTCAGTATCATTTACAAAATCAAATCAATGCAAAAGCTGCTAAAAGAAAAAAACAAGAGTGAATTCAGACCGCAGAACACCATAGAGTATCGTATCATCCATATTCATTGCACTTGTCAATGTTGACGATACACAAAAACCGCCACACTGGCGCCCGAACGGGGACCACCAATGCACATTTGTTCATTTAAATGAAATAATAACACAAAAATTTTTTATTTATTATAGGTATAAATTGCCACAACAACTTATTAATTATTTGTATGTATTGTTTTTCACGAACATTGACACCTGTCCACCGAGTTGCTGTTACTACTAATACTAGAGCTGGTGCAACAGACGAATCAAATAGAACACTGCTGACCACTTCAGAAGAGCACAAAGGTAGGAACAGGGATCCATCTTTGCTTTATTAATTTCGCAGTTGCACATAAGCAACATTCGGTGCATTCAACCTAGATTCAACACCTGCAGCCGTAAGTAGTACAGATCCAATAAACCAGCTGTGAGGAAATTGCTACTCTACACAGATCTAAAGAGTTTTCAGTGTTAATATATATATATATATATATATATATATATATATATATATATATATATGTGTGTGTGTGTGTGTGTGTGTGTGTGTGTGTGTGTGTGTGTGTTAGTTATAAGATTATTTTGTGTTGATGTATTTGTGTCAGTGTTATGTATAGACTTGTTGTCTTATATTGTGTATAAAATGGTTAGGCCTAGGAAACTGGTTAAGCCTACTGAGGATACGGAAGCAGAAATGATATCAGATCCACCTGTAGAACAATCTGTTCACACTCCTACTCAGTCATTAGAGAATTTTATTACCGATGATAATTTTGTAGATGATGTTCCGACAGGTAGTGAGACTGAAGAGCTGCCGAAGCAAACTGGCACTCCACCAGTCAATCAGTTAGAAAATAGAGACACTATTTGTACCGGCCCAGGGGCACAAGTGCACAACGCACAAGCTATGCAGTTACAGGATCTGTTAACAGCATTATTCGAAAAATTTACTACCCAGCAGAGGGAAGAAAGGGCTAGAGAGAGAGACAGGAACAAGAAATTAAAGACCAGGAAAGGGAAAGGAAATTCGTTGAAAATATCAACAACATATTTCTTAAAAGAAATGACGAAATTGTCCACCAGATCAATCAAACTTTAAATGAACGGGATAGTGCAATTACTAATCATGTGAAACAAGAGATCGCTACAGTGAAACCCACGATCGAACCATTAATGAAAATTCCAGTTCAGGTTAGCAGCCTTCAAACTGATGTCGATAAACTTGAAAATAGTTTCAAAGCTTTAGCCACAGCTGTCGAAACATTGCAGGAAGATATTCCTTCCGAAATTCATAGGCAAGTCAAAACCGAGATAGCCAGAGCGATGTATCCTGAAAACCATAACCCACAAAATCTGTCAGTACGCAGCAATAACAACACTGGCGCTGACAGGCAAACGTACACAGAACATTCTACAACGAATCTTGTTGTACCGCAAAGAAAACCAGACTTTGGTAATCAAATGATTTTGCCGCAGCAAAGCGTGACAACAAGAAACAATCATGATAACAAAGCAGAGTGTACTTGTAAAAAGGTAAATGCGACACCAGCAAATGTAGCAGTTCAATACAACTAACAACTCTGATGTATGAAGAGAGTCTCATCAAGCATCGGCAGTTTCAAATCTTCAATGAACAAAGCAAAAGAAACATACAAAAAATGGTTCAAATGGCTCTGAGCACTATTGGACTTAACATCTATGGTTATCAGTGCCCTAGAACTTAGGTCTACTTAAACCTAACTAACCTAAGGACAGCACACAACACCCAGTCATCATGAGGCAGAGAAAATCCCTGACCCCGCCGGTAATCGAACCCGGCAACCCGGGCATGGGAAGCGAGAACGCTACCGCACGACCACGAGATGCGGACAGAAACGTACACCCTGTTGTATTTATCCGTAATTTGAAAAGTGTTCTTCCAAAATTATGGTCAGAAGAACAAAAGATACACAAAAACCGCCACAAAACCCAAGTGGCCTACCTTCCCGCGATTTTCTTTGCTTAGAAGAGATAACTGTGGTGTGATGCATTACACTGTTGGAATTTGAACTTCCCATCATTTTTCTGGGGGAAGGGGAAAAGGTAGACCAGTTGACCTTCTCCCCATCAAAATCCAACTTCCTGCCAAAAGCCATCATCTTGAATAACGTAATTGCCGCCATCTTAGATGACGTCATGTGCTGTTGCCAAGTCTGTATGACGCCATCTTGGATGGCGTAATTCCCCTCATCTTGGATACGTCTGGCAACAATGCTGAGTGGCGCCCTTGCCCCAATACTTGTGCACACCATAATTACTCTACCACATAAACATTTGGGGTTACACTGGAGTGAGAAGTTCCCTGGGGGGTCCACTGGGAGCCAAACTGCACCCTATGGTGTGGGGCAGCTGTGGGGTTAGCGGACTGCTGTAGCCTGTTGTGGGGTTGTGAACCACTGAGGGCTACAGTGGGGATGAAGCTTCTCCATTGTTTCTAGGTCCCCAGTTCAATACAATACAATACAATACAAATCTGCATGAAACTTGAGTAGACAGTTAAAACAACCTCTATAGCCTATTCTATTAAGAGAGCCATGTCTGTGAAGCGTGGTGACTCATCAGATGGTATCCACAGTATTCACCAACTGGCTGGGGATCTGCTACAACCTATGGTGGTGACTCGTGGGATTTAGAGTGGCCATATTTGTACAAAATCCATACAATGAAGCCAATGACCAGTAGAGCTACAGGCATTGCATTTCCCTCGTTTAAGGTTAGGCTTGTGTTACCTAAGTTTGAGGTATTCGATATATTTTTAAGACTTTTGCTAGAACCCTGTTGACACTTTATAGCAAGACCAGAGTAAATCGAGACAGATGATTGCAACAAGAAAGAAGTGATACCTCAGTACAATTTGGCTTGAAAAGAATGTGATAGCCTTTATACTGTCGACGGGCTTAGTCCCGATTAATTCCTCAGTAACAGAAAACATAAATACAGAATAAAGCCGACGACATGGCAATAGGGTAAGTGATAAAAGTGGGAAGGTCAAAAAAAAAAGTAACTGCAGCGGCATGGGGTCGTGGTCGCCCACTGGCAACTCCAGCAGAATGGACCCACATACATTGTACCCCGTCAGTAGCGTAAATAACCGCATCGTTAGAATCAGGGCAAGTTTACTTGGTCTACCGTAGATATCAACTGGTGCCTAGCCTCGCGCCGATCGATAGATTACGCGTTTCAGCGCTTCCGTTTGCCTAAGGGTGGAGTTGCATGGCTTTTAAACGAGTTCTTCCCAAGACAGTGTGACTTATTTCGGCATATGCGATAGAGCTTGTGGCATCATCTTTAGTGACAATGGTTCTGAATGTATGTTGCTCCAAGTAACTACAACCAGTTCTCAAGGGTTAAGCGCTTTTGATCGCCCGTTCCACTGGGCACTGCTATTGTACCTGGATTATTAAAGTAACATGCGTCATGGCATGCACAATGTTTTTGGATTGAGCACGAAAAGTGTTTGTTGCGTAAAGTGCACTGCGTGCACATCCCTCAGTGATAGCTAGTAATTGTTTACAATATTTAGATAAGGAGGTATGTCCTTGTACTTGGAATGTTTCCCTCAATTGCTTTTTTCAAATGAACCCAGCTGCAATCTATAGCTGCTATTTCCAAATAGGTCAATTTGAGTGTCCTCTTTAACATTTTTGTACATGACACAATAAAATGAAAATAAAAATACACTTGAAAGTGGGGAGGGAAGCTCAGAGAGACTTCAGATAAAATACATAAATACATAATAAAATACAAAGGCATGCAGACTGAATTCCAAAATCTTACACTTAACACAATATTCATTTTCAAATAAATTTTTAGTAGCTAGACCAGGAGGTGTTTCTATAACTTTTCTCCCATTATTTCTGTTGTTATGTACCTCTGCTTATAGGTTGGTATATTTCACATGTATTGAGCAATGTGCGCCTAACGGTTCTGCATATTCCTTACAGTGCGTCATGAATTTCAATATTACTTCTACTTGTTGCTGAGACATGATCTTCTTAACAATTTTTGGATCTCTAATAATGCTTTAATACTGGGGTGATATATTCATTGCTGATCTTGTATCATTACGAGTTTTGTTTCATTGTGCCTGTAAGTCATAATTGATGGTCTTGATGGTGTTTTATTCAACCTACCTGCAATATCCTATGAATTGTTGCACTGCACCAGAGAGTCTTGCAGACAACAATAGTTGGTTTTCCCTCAGCAAACTTACTTTGGAGTCTGAAAACCGCAAGTCGACATGGTAAGTCATAAAGTCATAGAAAGTAGCATGAAGTATGGGTGTTTTTCTTTTTCCTTCGTTGTTTTTAAATTTGTAGCACGAATTTTTATATGGGTTTTGTAAGGGCACAGATAACTATGTTTGGTAAAATCAATACGGTATTTTGATGTGATGATGATTGGTTTGTGGGGTCATCAGTGCCCATACAAAGTCCCAATTCTTCCGCAGTCCAATTTTTAATATAGTCCAATCCAGCCACTGTCACAATTAAGATCATAATGATGATGATGAAATGATGAGGACAACACAAACACCCAGTCCCCAGGCAGAGAAAATCTCCAACCCGTCTGGGAATCGAACCTGGGACCCTGTGACCTAGCGGCAGCAACGCTAGCCACTAGACCACAAGCTGCGGACGTATTTTGATGTGAAAAGGGGAGAGGGTGTCTGTGATCCGAAGTTGTCTAGCTGCGTTATGTAAAGGTGCTGGATGCTGTAGCTAAGTGAGGCTCGGCGCAGTCGCTATGTCGTGATACAGTGGTATGTGCTACAGTCAGCAGCATCTGGTGCTGTGTCGGTAGCATGTGTACCTCCGGAACCCGAGCTGTTCGTTTGGTGCCTTTATGACGAACAACATTCACACGGCCGAGAAACGTAGGAAAATGTACCTGGCTCGTTTGCACAATGGTAGGGTCAATATCGATTTGCAATACTCGATAGTTTTCTGTTATCTTTGCACATGCAAAACCCGTAATACTTCAGTATGGCTGGAAATGCTGCAGACTGATAAGCTGGTTATGCATAGTCACTTCTATATGCCCTGGTACTCATACCGTGACTGCAGCTACAAAATAAATGGCAGTTCTCCCCCCACTTTGAGTCAAGTATTACTAAACACGATCAATAATGGGTATTATTTACAACCTATCTTGAGTAGAACTTCGCGGTATTTGTATCTTAATATGCGATTTCTGCTTAGTTTGAGATCTCTGCTAGGAGCAAGTTTACGGCAGGATCTATCTATACTCCCATATTATATTGTATCTTTCTCACGTAGCAAGGATTTTCAAGAAAATGCCTATTTTAGTGGGCCCTTGTTAACATATGAATCTCCGTCAGTTACTCCTGCTACAGTGACAGGTAGGATGGCCAAATCTGCCCGGAAGTGTTAACTGAAATTCCTACTGGGATTGGTATATTTGCGTTAACTCAAAACTATGTCCACTATGGTTCTGCTTCTTCAGTCACACAATGGAGTGAGGTTGTGTGAGAAATTATAAATACTTCCCTTTATCTACTGAAAGCTATTAGCATTAGCTTAAATGCTATGATTGATGTGGTAGATTGTGCAGAATGGTTTCAGGTGAGCTCGGAGCAGTCTAACATTGGACTTATTTAAGCCATTAGGCAAGTGCATAACCGTTTATTTTATAATGGATCTAATGATTTCACTTTATATTTTAACAATTCTTTGCTAAGTTGGGATACAGTGGGTGTTTTATAAAGGGATATCATCTTCAGGTATACTCCGGTTAGCACAGAAACGCACGTCTGCAGGTCGTAAAGAACAAGCGGGCCCGTGGGCAGACAGATGGACACCCTACATCAAGAGCGATGGCCGTCGTGTGCCGCCAGAGGAGTGGTGGGGGAGCCGGCGCGCATTCGAACCTCTACTCGCCTTAGTGGCTAAGCTTTTCAAATTGTAACTTCGTCAATATTTCTTCTAAGGTGTAGAAATATTTAGTGACGCGCTATGGTCTTGTGGCCTAAAGCTAACGAAAGTAAGCTTATTTTTGTTAGTTTCCTGTTTTGTAATAAATTTACCTTAATGCCAGACATTAATCAGCAATCTTGATCCTAAATGGTATAATCTCCCCACGGAAAATTACCCTCTACCACGCAATAATTAATAATGGTCAACCAAATCATCCACATGTACACTCCTGGAAATGGAAAAAAGAACACATTGACACCGGTGTGTCAGACCCACCATACTTGCTCCGGACACTGCGAGAGGGCTGTACAAGCAATGATCACACGCACGGCACAGCGGACACACCAGGAACCGCGGTGTTGGCCGTCGAATGGCGCTAGCTGCGCAGCATTTGTGCACCGCCGCCGTCAGTGTCAGCCAGTTTGCCGTGGCATACGGAGCTCCATCGCAGTCTTTAACACTGGTAGCATGCCGCGACAGTGTTGACGTGAACCGTATGTGCAGTTGACGGACTTTGAGCGAGGGCGTATAGTGGGCATGCAGGAGGCCGGGTGGACGTACCGCCGAATTGCTCAACACGTGGGGCGTGAGGTCTCCACAGTACATCGATGTTGTCGCCAGTGGTCGGCGGAAGGTACACGTGCCCGTCGACCAGGGACTGTACCGCAGCGACGCACGGATGCACGCCAAGACCGTAGGATCCTACGCAGTGCCGTAGGGGACCGCACCGCCACTTCCCAGCAAATTAGGGACACTGTTGCTCCTGGGGTATCGGCGAGGACCATTCGCAACCGTCTCCATGAAGCTGGGCTACGGTCCCGCACACAGTTAGGCCGTCTTCCGCTCACGCCCCAACATCGTGCAGCCCGCCTCCAGAGGTGTCGCGACAGGCGTGAATGGAGGGACGAATGGAGACGTGTCGTCTTCAGCGATGAGAGTCGCTTCTGCCTTGGTGCCAATGATGGTCGTATGCGTGTTTGGCGCCGTGCAGGTGAGCGCCACAATCAGGACTGCATACGACCGAGGCACACAGGGCCAACACCCGGCACCATGGTGTGGGGAGCGATCCCCTACACTGGCCGTACACCACTGGTGATCGTCGAGGGGACACTGAATAGTGCACGGTACATCCAAACCGTCATCGAACCCATCGTTCTACCATTCCTAGACCGGCAAGGGAACTTGCTGTTCCAACAGGACAATGCACGTCCGCATGTATCCCGTGCCACCCAACGTGCTCTAGAAGGTGTAAGTCAACTACCCTGGCCAGCAAGATCTCCGGATCTGTCCCCCATTGGGCATGTTTGGGACTGGATGAAGCGTCGTCTCACGCGGTCTGCACGTCCAGCACGAACGCTGGTCCAACTGAGGCGCCAGGTGGAAATGGCATGGCAAGCCGTTCCACAGGACTACATCCAGCATCTCTACGATCTTCTCCATGGGAGAATAGCAGCCTGCATTGCTGCGAAAGGTGGATATACACTGTACTAGTGCCGACATTGTGCATGCTCTGTTGCCTGTGTCTATGTGCCTGTGGTTCTGTCAGTGTGATCATGTGATGTATCTGACCCCAGGAATGTGTCAATAAAGTTTCCTCTTCCTGGGACAATGAATTCACGGTGTTCTTATTTCAATTTCCAGGAGTGTATTTACGTTTGAAAAGTATCTGATCAGATTTTCTAGTAATATATGCGCCGACAGCTCGTCGACGCCAAGGTATTTTTCTAGTACGTGTATTCTTTGGAACAACAGAGGTACAGAAATGTATGCTCCATGGTTATTATAGAGAGAGAGAGGAACAGCTTCGGAAGTATCGGTTGGAAGATTGTCGGATTGCTAAAGGAGATTTATTTACTCTTCTTCGCGCTAAAGCGAGCTAGGAAAGTTTGTGCCGCTAGCGTAATAGATAAATAGAAAGAAAAACCTGTAAAAGAAAATTACATGAGACTTGGAACCAACAGAAAACGGAACATGTACGGAAATGGATTCAATATACAATTTTCCTCAGAAATAAGGTTTGTGACCATTTTATTCTAGAGTGAATGACGAATGAGTTCTCTGTCTGAACCATTGATGATTGTCTGGGCCCTGTAATTAATTGGGAAGTTTCAGCTGTGACGAAGAGAGCCTGCAATCTCTGAGTTTTTTGAAATCGTCCAAAAAGGCTTCGTCCACATCTGAAATTTTAGATCTGTCGTAAACTGAACGAATTGTTCAAACGATCGATTTTCCCAACTGAATGCAGCGCTTAATAATAATAACAAATGTAAAGATCTTTTCTAGCAAACCAGCCGCTGAATATTAAGACGAAGGGCTCTACCAGAGATTCTACTACGCTGATTTCACGTAAATAATATATTTAAACTGTACACAGATAAAGGACAGAGAGAGAGAGAGAGAGAGAGTGAGAGAATCCTCCATTAGCATAATTGTTTCTCTGTCTTTTCACGGATCAGCCTAACTAGAAAACACGAAGCCCTGACTTTATTGTACCGATTTATGTGTGAGAGGGAAAGAGCGATAAAGGCGACAGATACACTTCTGTACAGACAAAACATTACACCAAGTTAGTGGCAAGCTGCATTCACATAGACTTTCATCATTTACAAAAGCAGAGTAGAATTCATTATAATGGCGACCGTGACAATGGGATTGAATTGCTGCCTCTCTGTGTGAAATCTGAGTGTAAAATAATTAATAATCATGAGTTTATTTTAAAGTATGGTTCTAACTCAACTCGCATAAGATTTAAATGTTGTATAGAATGTTAGCTGTTTTGATGAACTACTTCATCTTTGAGTAAATAAGATGGCAATGTGAAAAGTGTTACATTTGTATTACACTCTGTGTAGGTATATAGCAATTTTCTCGTAGCAATATAAATCATTGACTGAAAAAACATCTCATAACTGCACTATGCGGAATCATTGTAGGAAGAGATAAAACAGCTGTGTATTGATAGCAGTTGTTACTTGTAAACGCGAGAGTTTTGTGTCTCAAGCTGTCCAATGGCACCAATAACATTAAATGGGATGGCAATTAACTTACTCTGCATTTTCTAGGTGTTCAAATTATGACACAAGAACTAGTTCTTGACTGACTCTCGAGTAGAGCATTGCTTATGTTCTTCATGTGTATCTAACACTCGCAATGTCTTGCAACCATATGTGTTTCTGTTAAGCATCTGAGAGGCCTTTTGCTACATTTAGTTTATTTCACTTACAGTGACATTAAGCAGTCTAACTCGGTTTCCTGTAAGCCTCACGGAGGTCTTCTGTCTCCCATAGCCTGCATTAATTAAAGTTAAGCAATGCATTACTGTGGAATCATAACAACTTATTCTCTTCAGCTCTTTTGTTCATGACCAAGTGTAAGTGGTAGGCAATAACTAACTTACGTAATTTGTGACTGCTTTTTCACAAAGTTGCTCATACTTCCACGTTTTACTATAACTGGCAGAAATTAGGCACAACTGATAACGCCTGTACTAATTACCTCACTTATCAATTAGTTCTCATGACATGAATCTTACCATTTTCCTCCTCTCTAGCTGCTGACACTTAACACTATGACTTACATTATAACATGACTCAACTGAAAGACAACAAGGAACTCTTGCATTTTTTTGTTTTAGCAGAAGAGCATGCATCTCTGCTGCAATCAGTTCTGCTCCGGATAATACATTTTACAGGTACAAAAAATAATTAAATGATTCGTATCTTTCTTGTAATATTGTGAAATTCTTATCACTAGATCTTTCTCATATAGTCCTTTGACCTCAGGGTGTTGGTATGCTTAACTCTTAAAGCATAGTGAGAACGTGCTTGTAACACCCTATCTTTTTTCTTCCTCTTCTTCTTCTGCTTTGTTATAGTGACACTTTTACCCATCGGTGCGACTTTAGGGGTAGAACCAGGCGGTGCTGCTTGAGGCACCACAGCTGGGGAGTGATACAACTTTAGTTGATCGAAGTATACTATTGTAGTACGACCAAGTAACTGAATTTCAACATTCACTGGGGAGATGATGCGCAATACAGGTGAGAGGCCCTTGTACTAAGGAGTGAACTTCTTAGTTCGTCTCATTTTTACCACAGGATTTTGGAGCAATACCAAATCACCAAGTTTATATCAAGGGGGTGTAGTGCCTTTGTTGCTACATTCTAGCTGCTTTTGTGTGGCTTTCAAATTAATGTGTGTAACTTGGTTCTATATGGCTTCAAGACAGCAGGCTAACCTTTTCACTTCTCCCATATTGAAGGCAGGGGGCAATTTGTCAGTCTCAAAAGGTGAATTCATGGGTCTCCCACAGACTGCTTCGTGTGGGGATTATACCGTTGACTCATGAACATGACTATTGCAAGCTGAGGCAACAAATCCTACATATTTGTCCTATCTAACTGGGTCTTCCCAACACAATACAATAGCATTTACAAAATTCTATTGTTCATTCGCTCTAGGCACCTGTTGGCTTTAGGGTAAAATGCATAGTTCGCCATTTTTTGATTCATAACATACTGAAAACTTGTGCAAACAGTGCCAATCTGAGCCTTGGTCAGTGCGTATTGCATCCGGACTTCCAAATGGCAATACTAAGTGATTGGCAGAAGCACAAGCAACAGCCGGCTGGAGTGGCCGTGCGGTTCTAGGCGCTACAGTCTGGAACCGAGCGACCGCTATGGTCGTAGGTTTGAATCCTGCCTCGGGCATAGATGTGTGTGATGTGCTTAGGTTAGTTAGGTTTAATTAGTTCTAAGTTATAGGCAACTGATGACCTCAGAAGTTAAGTCGCATAGTGCTCAGAGCCATTTGAGCCACAAGCAACAGTTTCAGCGGTCATACAGGCAAGTGGTATCAAAATTATGTAGCTTGAAAAGTGATCAATAATTGACAATATACATTATTCTTGGTGCTTTGTGTAAATGGGCCTCAGATGTACAAGACCACAATTTGAAATGGTTTCTATGCTACTGGTAATGTTTGTAAGGGAACTTTAGTCCTTGGTGTATGCATTCTTTGTGCACAAGAGAAACAGTTTTGTATATACTTCCAAATGTCAGTTTGTCGACCTCTCCACCAGCAATTTGAGGCTATTCTTACATTCAAGTGGCCCATTGCCCATTATGGTAGGCAGATCTGTAAACTGTCATTACACTGTGGTATTATTCATTGTTGGAATTCTTTAGGTGGTACTGCTCTGTTACCTAATGCGGTCTTGCGATATAGTATACAGTCTTCTATAACAAAATCACAGAGTGATGCATACCGATGGCATTCTACATCTCTCTCTTGTAATTCTTTCAATTCTTTTATGGAAACATCATCTATTTGTGCAACTCTAACCTTCCTGCTTAGGCTCTCAGAATTCCTGCACAAGCAGTCAGACTTATCCCAAACTGTATAATCATATTCTGATAATTTTTATGCCTATCTACTCAAGTGACTACTGGGGCCTATTAAACTTAACATCCACACTAAAACAGAATGGTCCATAGCCACAGTGAACTAACGTCCATAAAAGTAACAAATAAAGTAATTTACTCCAAACATGAGAGCTAGCAGTTCCTTCTCTGTGGTACTATAATTTCTGCAGAATTCATTTGTCTGGAGGCATAACCAATTGGTCTTTTCACACCATTATACAGGGTGTTACAAAAAGGTATGGCCAAACTTTCAGGAAACATTCCTCACACACAAAGAAAGAAAATATGTTATGTGGACATGTGTCCGGAAACGCTTACTTTCCATGTTAGAGCTCATTTTATTACTTCTCTTCAAATCACATTAATCATGGAATGGAAACGCACAGCAACAGAACGTACCAGCGTGACTTCAAACACTTTGTTACAGGAAATGTTCAAAATGTCCTCCGTTAGCGAGGATACATGCATCCACCCCCTGTCGCATGGAATCCCTGATGTGTTGATGCAGCCCTGGAGAATGGCGTATTGTATCACAGCCATCCACAATACGAGCATGAAGAGTCTCTACATTTGGTACCGGGGTTGGGTAGACAAGAGCTTTCAAATGCTCCCATAAATGAAAGTCAAGAGGGTTGAGGTCAGGAGGGCGTGGAGGCCATGGAATTGGTTCGCTTCTAACAATCCATCGGTCACCGAATCTGTTGTTGAGAAGTGTATGAACACTTCGACTGAAATGTGCAGGAGCTCCATCGTGCATGAACCACATGTTGTGTCGTACTTGTAAAGGCACATGTTCTAGCAGCACAGGTAGAGTATCCCGTATGAAATCATGATAACGTGCTCCACTGAGCGTAGGTGTAAGAACATGGGGCCCAATCAAGACATCACCAACAATGCCTGCCCAAACGTTCACAGAAAATCTGTGTTGATGACGTGATTGCACAATTGCGTGCGGATTCTCATCAGCCCACACATGTTGATTGCGAAAATTTACAATTTGATCACGTTGGAATGAAGCCTCATCCGTAAAGAGAACATTTGCACTGAAATGAGGATTGACACATTGTTGGATGAACCATTCGCAGAAGTCTACCCGTGGAGGCCAATCAGCTGGTGATAGTGCCTGCACACGCTGTACATGGTACGGAAACAATAGGTTCTCCCGCAGCACTCTCCATACAGTGACGTGGTCAACGTTACCTTGTACAGCAGCAACTTCTCTGACGCTCACATTAGGGTTATCGTCAACTGCATGAAGAATTGCCTCATCCATTGCATGTGTCCTTGTCGTTCTAGGTCTTCCGCAGTCGCGAGTCATAGGCTGGAATGTTCCGTGCTCCCTAAGACACCGATCAATTGCTTCGAACGTCTTCCTGTCGGGACACCTTTGTTCTGGAAATCTGTCTCAATACAAACGTACCGCGCCACGGCTATTGCCCCGTGCTAATCCATACATGAAATGGGCATTTTCCAACTCCGCATTTGTAAACATTGCACTGACTGCAAAACCATGTTCGTGATGAACACTAACCTGTTGATGGTACGAGCTGAGGTGCTTGATGCTAGTACTGTAGAGCAATGAGTCGCATGTCAACACAAGCACCGAAGTCAACATTACCTTCCTTCAATTGGGCCAACTGGCGGTGAATCGTGGAAGTACAGTACATACTGACGAAACTAAAATGAGCTCTAACATGGAAATTAAGCGTTTCCGGCCACATGTCCACATAACATCTTTTCTTTATTTGTGTGTGAGGAATGTTTCCTGAAAGTTTGGCTGTACCCTTTTGTAACACCCTGTATACCTGACTTAAAATCGCTCTGACAGCACAGTCTGATGCGTTCTTCGAAATAATAAAAGGTTTTTCAAATACTGGATGTAATAGTAAAGGTAAACTAGTCAAGATTTCTTTAATTTTCTCATTGCTACTTTGCATTCATCTGTCTATTCAAATATGCACCCTTCTTTAGTAATTTTGTAAATGGCTTCTCTATTGTAGCATAATCCTGCACAAAACATCTATAATGGTTGGATAAAACCAGGAAAGATTATACCTCTAACATTTTTTGGAGCTGGAAAATTATCCACTGCATCAGTTAGCCTAGGATCTGGTTTAACTCCATCTGAACTAATGGCGTGCCCCAAGTACCAGACCTGTGACAGTGCAAAAGAACATTTTTCTACACTCCTGGAAATTGAAATAAGAACACCGTGAATTCATTGTCCCAGGAAGGGGAAACTTTATTGACACATTCCTGGGGTCAGATACATCACATGATCACACTGACAGAACCACAGGCACATAGACACAGGCAACAGAGCATGCACAATGTCGGCACTAGTACAGTGTATATCCACCTTTCGCAGCAATGCAGGCTGCTATTCTCCCATGGAGACGATCGTAGAGATGCTGGATGTAGTCCTGTGGAACGGCTTGCCATGCCATTTCCACCTGGCGCCTCAGTTGGACCAGCGTTCGTGCTGGACGTGCAGACCGAGTGAGACGACGCTTCATCCAGTCCCAAACATGCTCAATGGGGGACAGATCCGGAGATCGTGCTGGCCAGGGTAGTTGACTTACACCTTCTAGAGCACGTTGGGTGGCACGGGTTACATGCGGACGTGCATTGTCCTGTTGGAACAGCAAGTTCCCTTGCCGGTCTAGGAATGGTAGAACGATGGGTTCGATGACGGTTTGGATGTACCGTGCACTATTCAGTGTCCCCTCGACGATCACCAGTGGTGTACGGCCAGTGTAGGAGATCGCTCCCCACACCATGATGCCGGGTGTTGGCCCTGTGTGCCTCGGTCGTATGCAGTCCTGATTGTGGCGCTCACCTGCACGGCGCCAAACACGCATACGACCATCATTGGCACCAAGGCAGAAGCGTCTCTCATCGCTGAAGACGACACGTCTCCATTCGTCCCTCCATTCACGCCTGTCGCGACACCACTGGAGGCGGGCTGCACGATGTTGGGGCGTGAGCGGAAGACGGCCTAACGGTGTGCGGGACCGTAGCCCAGCTTCATGGAGACGGTTGCGAATGGTCCTCGCCGATACCCCAGGAGCAACAGTGTCCCTAATTTGCTGGGAAGTGGCGGTGCGGTCCCCTACGGCATTGCGTGGGATCCTACGGTCTTGGCGTGCATCCGTGCGTCGCTGCGGTCCGGTCCCAGGTCGACGGGCACGTGCACCTTCCGCCGACCACTGGCGACAACATCGATGTACTGTGGAGACCTTACGCCCCACGTGTCGAACAATTCGGCGGTAAGTCCACCCGGCCTCCCGCATGCCCACAATACGCCCTCGCTCAAAGTCCGTCAACTGCACTTACGGTTCACGTCCACGCTGTCGCGGCATGCTACCAGTGTTAAAGACTGCGATGGAGCTCCGTATGCCATGGCAAACTGGCTAACACTGACGGCGGCGGTGCACAAATGCTGCGCAGCTAGCGCCATTCGACGGCCAACACCGCGGTTCCTGGTGTGTCCGCTGTGCCGTGCGTGTGATCATTGCATTTACAGCCCTCTCGCAGTATCTGGAGCAAGTATGGTGGGTCTGACACACCGGTGTCAATGTGTTCTTTTTTCCATTTCCAGGAGTGTAGTTTTAAACTCAAGTATGCAGTTTACAATCTAGACAATACATTTCTTAATCCTTCTGCATGCTCGTCAACTGTTTTTCCAAAAGTTACGATGTTGTCAAGATACACAAGACACATAGTAGGCTTTATACTTCTCAATAACAAGTTCGCTAATCTTTGAAAAGTGGCAGGCGAATTTCTTAGCCCACATGACATGCGTAAGAATTCATACAGTCCAGATGGTACCATAAAAACAGTTTTCTGTCTGTCTCGTGGTGCAATGAGAATATGATGATATCCAGAACACATATCCAGGTTGGTAAAATACTTTCAGTTTCCTAGCCTGCCTATGGTCTCGTCGATACTTGGCAGAGGGTAAGTATCCGCTGTGGTAACCTTGTTTACCGCTCTGATATCGACACATAGACGATAGGTTTCCTCTACTGATTGATTTTTTTGGCACAATGACAATTGGACTGGTCCACGGACTTGGAGAAGGTTGAATTATCCCTGCAGCCAATTGCTGTTGAATCGTATCTTCAACAACAGATTGTAATTGATGAGTATATGATACTGCTCCTGCGCAGTTGGTCTAGCGTTTCCCATAGGAATTTCATGTTGGACTAGGTCAGTTGCAGGGAAATATTGTCTTTCCTCGAATAACTACACATATTCCTCTAAAATGGGATACAAAAGATTTTGCTTTGACTATGGCAAATGTGTCAACTTCTCTTTCAACTGATTTCTTGTCGAGGGTGTTAGTGTGCAAACGTTCCACACAGGTAACTGCTTATATCTTTCCTCTTGACACTCTTTCTGGTTAGAAACTTCTATTTGCATAGTTTCTTCGCCAGTAGCTAGTATTGTCCCACATTTGGTTCCTATGTCCCATTGACCAAATTTGTCAAGACACATACGTATTTGAAGTCTGTTCCCTTTTACTTTGGTTCTACTTAGACCTCTCTTATCCTGGATTTGGAATCTGTCATGAAACACATTCTGGGCAAGCCGGTCGATCAAGAAGTCCGATCTCGGCGGTACCTGGTCTTTGACTTCAATGCAGAGAAGTCTCCTATTCCATCGCTAATTGTTACTGGTTTGATAGTTTTCGACGCTCATGCAGGCTGTTCAGTTGGAGGTCCTGAGATAGACCTCCCTTCAGAAGTTCCTCGCGAATGAGGTGTATGCTTGCTGTCTGTATGACTGACGCTAACAGTGCACGACCTATGATCTATAACAGCTTAATAGTGTGTCAGGAAATCGTTCTCCAGGATGATATCAAAATCCTGTCTGTGTTTTCTTACTACTGCCATGTCAAAGACATACTCTTTTTACTTCAGTGCGCAGATCTGTTGTACAGGTGCCTGCAGAAATGATTATCGTATTTCCAAGTCCACTTATATTGTAGCGTGGCGGTATTAGCCCACGCTTTTCATTATTAGAAACAAAAAGAACACTAATCTGAGCTCCAGTATCCACAAGAATTTTGAGAATCTTCCCTCTGAGCTTTCCCTCTAAAACTAAATTTGCCACCTCTGTGGGTTCTCTCCTTTTTATAGGGTTCATGTACTTAATATGGAGCGAAGGTGGGTGGCAGAACATGCCGCACGTTCATTTTCCGGTGGAGTAGTACTCCTGTTTGGCTGATTGCTTCTGTTGTTGCCTGCCGGCACGTTACTCTTGGGGTAATTCGACCACTTATTTTCCGGACATCGGTCCTGGTCGTGTTCGGCGGTATGGCATCACTTTCAACACGAGCATTCGGCCATTTGGTTGGCCTTCCAGCATCTTTGGCAATTCGTGTCATTAGTGAACACATGTCGGACTTCGTTGGCGTGCACAGGTGAGGAATACATCGATTACTCTCGCTTGTGCTTCTTCAATTAACACTTCATTACGTGTATTGTCCCTTCCTAGGGTGTATGTGCGACAAGATATTGCCCCAATTCTGTCTTCGAATGCTTCAGACTCCTCCCCGCTTTCCTGTCTAAAAGTGGACAATCGATCACGGTAATAGCTAACCCCACGCTTGTTGGAGTAGCGCTCTGACAACCCCTCTGTCAAGTATTCAAAAGTAGGTGCTTGCCGCAACGCTTCTACTGATTAAACATAAGTCCGCGCGTCGCCCGAAAAATTCAGCTTGGCGACATTTTACAAAACGTGGTCTGGCCATGCGCATGTACGTCCCACGTCCCTGCAAAAATGTTACATTTTCGGCCGGCTTTTCAGAAAAATAAGGTACAAAAGTTACGGCTGGAAGCATATTGGCCATATCTGGTACTAGCTTTTTCTGTTTCAACTTAGGGGCTCTTGAAGGGCCCGGAGTTGCCGCACTTTCGGCAGTTCTGGCTTCATGTTTGCGAGTTAGAGCGCTAAGCCGTTCCTGTAGCTCTATTTTTTCAGGTGACAGGGTGCTTATCTGCTGTTGCAGTAAAATAATGCGATGTGACTCGTTCGGCGCCGCAGTTCAGCATCGGGAGCCTTTATTGTTATTTTCACACCTGATACAGGTAGGCCTGCAACAACATACTACGCCGCTCGTCGGCCACAGATATGACAAACATACAAAAGGAGACAGTCGAAAAACAGACATGGTGATATACAAACGTAGACATACAAACTTAAAACACGGGCGCAGTGTCCAAAATACAAAAAAATAAAAAAAAAGTTCAGAAACATGCACACGCACAGAGATGACACGCGTGAACGATGGAGCACAAACGATGAAACACTGGAACACGAACACGACGGCACACACAAACGCTAGGCGATGATCTTCGGCAGGAGAAAGTTCGCCATATGCGTACGAGTCCGGGGACCTGCCAAAGGGGAACAGGTGGGGGAGGAAGGAGAGGGGAGGGTGTAGATGTGAGGTGGAGGAAAGAGGGAAGGGGGGGTAGGGAAAGCCTGGGGGAGAGGAGAGAGGGAGGAAAGGAGAAGGGAAAGAAGGGAGAGAGGGTGCCCATGGGAAAAGACACAGGGGGTGGAAGGGGAGGATCAAAGTTGGTAGGAGGGGTAGATGGCGGGGATAAGGGCATCATCAGGGAGCAGGAGTTGGAGGAAGCCACCATGGGCGAGGGTATGGAGAGTGGAGAGATGGAGAGCAGGTGGGGTGTGGGAATACAGACGTGGCAGCAGACAGGGGTGGGAGAGGATGGGAGAGAAGTGCGTGAGGGCAATCAAGTTTATGGGAGGTGTAGAGGATCCGAATTCTAACAATACCACCACTTGCAAAGTAGGTTAGAAATCAGATTAATAATGGTGCGCTCGCAGCATATGTTCGCTTTTTCGAGCAACAACAAAGTTATTGACTGTGGATGGCATCGTCAGAATGGAAATAATGAAGTCCCTGTAAAACAGTCACTAATTCTGGCACTTATCTTGAATGGATTCCCACGTAGATTTCGTCGAAGTTGTTATGGCTCATCTTGTTGATTCTAGGGTGATTCCACTTTGACTGCTAGAAGGTCCAGATCTGTATTTTAGCTATATTTGAAGACCTAACAAATGCGTTTTTCAGGAAATCCATGAACAAACAATCCCAGATCAGAACAACGGTATGGTAGAAATAATTTTTGACTTGGTGTTCACTATCCACATTTTTATTAAACTTCTTGTAAATTCGCATGTACTTCTTCTTAATTGTCACATCATCAAGAAAACAGTTTTGTATCAATCTTCATATATTTAATTTCCACTTTAACCAAACACAAGACTTGACTGTTCTTTTACAAAGCGAAATAACAACTTAACTTCTGCAAAGTGAAACAAAGACTGCTCTGTGCACATTTGCACCAAAAAGGTTACAACTAAGTCAAAGATTTTGACAGTGTCAGAAATGAATACACACAAGAACCATATCACTATAATATATCGATATATCGGAGTACCCATACATCAATAAAACCAGATGTGAATATTGTCACAGAAATATGTCTGTTACTTCGCAGAAAAGTGGTACGATATTACTGGTATCGAGAACTGGGGATGGAGTGCCGTAATGGTCACGTAAATAAAGAACCATTACAGTATTCATTGGAGGAAAAGGTGGGGGTGTGGGAACGGAATGAGATCATACAGGATCCGCATTGAGGAGAGGAGGCAGATACGATAGGTGAGGCGGAGCGAATGGTGTTCTAGGATTTGAAGGGATTTGTAAAAGGTAGGAGGGCGGAGATCCAGGTGGGGTGGGTGTAGCAGAGGATAAGGCGTATGAGGGATTTATAGGTGTGGAGGATGGTGGAGGGGTCCAGACCCCAAGTGCGGCCAGAAAGGAGCTTGAGGAGATGGAGTCGGGAGCGTGTCTTGGATTGTCCATAGAAGGGGGGTTCAGGAGAGGCACGGTCAAGGGTGACACCAAGGTACTTGAGGGTGGGGATGAGGGGTTATAGGATGGCCATAAATGGTGATATAGAAGTCAAGGAGATGGAAGAAAGGGGTGGTTCTGTCTACAATGATCGCCTGGGTCTTGGAAGGATTGACCTTGGGCAACCACTAGTTAAAGCAAGTGGTGAACTAGTCAAGATGGGATTGGAGAAGGTGTCGGGAGCGCTGCAGGGTGGGGGCGAGGGCAGGGAAGGTGGTGTCATCGGCGTATTGGAGAAGGTGGACAGGGGGTGAAGGCGGTGGTATGTCTGCCATATACAGAAGGTAGAGAAGAGGGGAGAGAACGGAACCTTGGGCCACACTTGCGGACGGGTAGATGGTGTAGGAATCCGTGTTATGGATGGTGACATAGGAAGGACGTTGGGAAAGAAAGGACCTGATCAGATGGACATAGTTGATAGGAAGGGCAAAGGTTTGGAGCTTGAAGAGGAGACCGGAATGCCATACACGGTCGTAAGCGCGTTCTAGGTCGAGGGAGAGGAATCCTGTCCGCTGGTTGGCGAGGACGTAAATCAGGTATGGTTACAAAACTGGGATTGAGGTCGAACAGATGTACACAAAACACGGTCTCGCTGTATTCCAGGCGATGAAAAGATCCCCCGCCGGGAGTTGACCGGAGTTGTTAACTAGCAGAATGCGTTGCAGAGACACTTACATCACTCGGAGGTGGCGTCGGCGTCCAAGTGCAGCGGCGGCGTCGCAGTCGGGGCCGGTTGCGAGAGGCGGCTGCACAGTTACAGCCACCCAGCGACAGCGCTCCGTGCGGTCCGGCCCGCGGCGACTCTTCTGCTGCGATGGCAGGGCCCATCGTAGGAAGCGAAGTAGCGGCGCGCGGTCGTATAGCGCGCTCGCTCGTTTGATTGGGTCGTCACGGCCTAACAACTTGTCGGGCGCGCCCGAAGGCGCGTCTAGCTCAAACAGCCAAGCGGCCCGATTCAGCAAACCGTTAAGCCGTCGGCACATGGACCGTGCAACCGAACATTGAGTGTTGAACGTGCCGATTTTCTGACTTCATAGCGTGGAAAAGCACGTTCGGGAGTCTTTCCGAACGTGCAGAGCAATATCTAGCATGTCAGATATTCTGATCGTGCGTCTGAGCGTTGACCAATGAGATGGCACAACCCCACCTACGTCACACGCACGCCGTCTCCCTTCAGTACAGAGTTGTGAGGCGTCATATTGGCATTGATTTCAAGCCTGTACGTATATATGCCGTTTCTGGGCGCCAGCAAATTGAGAATCATTGGAAAACCCGTTGTTAACTGTGTGACTTGTAACTTGCGTATTGTGAGAGTATGCTATTTGAAGGCAGCGACACACTGAAGATCCACCCAAAACGCATTGTTCTTGGTACAATTTGTTATAATTAAATTTCAATTAGTAACATATATACATTAAGGTTTTTAGCATGTGGTAACATGCTATGATTGTCAATCGTCTACTGTAAGCTTAGCGAAGTTAGTAGTGTTGCTGATACATATGAAGTAGCACATCTGGGCAGTAGTTCGCGACTTGACAGTTTCAAATTTTTTCCTAACATTTGCGTTTTTATTAGGTTCTGATACTTTATTATTAGTTTAATATAAGTATATACTATAATATTTGATGGTATGTAAAAATAAGAAAGGAAGTAGTCACAATATTACAAACTACCGTCCTATCAGCTTGCTCTCAATTTTGTACAAAATTTTCACAAAGATCTTGTTAAACCGAATTAGTTCCACCCTAGACTCAGCCCAAACTATAGAACAAGCAGGATTCCGAAGCAATTTTAGCACTATTGACCACATTCTGACCGTTAGTGAATTGATAAGCAGAGCGAATGAATACCAACTGCCTCTCTGCATTGCCTTTGTTGACTTTGAAAAGGTATTTGACTCCGTTAGCCATGTAGCTGTCCTCCAAGCTTTGAGTGAACAAGGAGTGGGAGCAGCATACACTGAAGTGCTCAGGAAAATCTATGAGAATTCTTCAGCTTATGTTAACATCGGCGAATCAACTAAAGAATTCCGCATCATGAGGGGTGTCAAGCAAGGCGATCCCATCTCCCCAAAACTGTTCTCTGCTGTATTGGAAATGGCTACGTCAAAGCTGAGCTGGGAAGGTAAGCAAATTAGAGTTAATGGAAGAAGGCTTACCAACTTGAGATTTGCTGATGATATTGCCTTACTGGCCAAAGACTTGGCAGAGCTCCAAAACTTAGTTACAGATCTTGCATCGGAATGTCAGCTGGTTGGCTTGAACATGAACCTTTCCAAAACAAAAGTAATGTCCAACAAATGGGTCCCAGCTGGAGATGTGAAAGTCAAGGACAGTCTACTAGAAGAGGTCAGTGAATATGTCTACCTTGGCCAGATTATAAATATGAAGGGAGACATAAGGCCAGAAAACTATCGACGCATCAAGTTTGGCTGGCAAGCATTTGGGAAGAATTCAAAAGTATTCAGATAAAAAATGCCAGTAAATTTGAAGAAAGCAGTATTTGATCAATGCATTCTTCCTGTGACGACGTATGGCTGCGAGACATGGACACTGAACTCATTTACAAAAGGGAAACTTAGGACAGCACAGAGAGCCATGGAGAGATCAATGCTGGGCTATACAAGAAAGGACAGGAAAAGGGCAGATGACATCTGGTCTGTGACGAAGGTTAATGACATCTTAGAGACAGTAGGTTCCTTGAAATGGTAGTGGACTGGCCACGTCGCAAGAGGAAAAGACATCAGATGGACGAAGCTAGTACTGGAGTGGAGTCCGAGAGAGCACCGGAGGCCTAGAGGAAGACCACCAGACAGATGGGACAAAGACATCAAGAAGATCGCTGGTAACACCTGGCAGAGAACTGCCCAAGACCGTCCCACTTGGAGAAGACTGCTGAAAGCCTACCTGAATCCACGTCTCGAAGAGGTCACATCATTTAGTGATTGAATTGGCTGATGATGATGATGTAAAAATAAGTTCACATTTTTTTTAGGGGTGACTTTGTTCGATTAGCTTAATCTATAGGACAGCTTGCGCTACTTGTATAAAGATATTTTGCTCTAACCTTGGGGTTTCACTAAAATGTGGGAATGATGAAATAATATTTTTCTTATATGGAGAAGTATTGCAAATTCGTATCGTACTGTTTATAATGGAACTTTTACAAGCCTGTGCCCTTACTGATTGGACATGTTACTTTCCTTTTCGTGGACGATGGAGGAAATGTGCGTTTTAATAGAGCTAACGTGGGAATTTTACGAGCGCCCCGTTTAGTAAACAGTGTGATTTACGTACTAGAAACATCCCGCAACTGCCGCTGGAGTGCGTTGTGATCGGGTATATCACGTTGGGGCCCAAGTAGCATAATTTCTGAGGGTTCAGCGGCACACTGTACTTTGCACGCTCAACGTTGACGTTCGGCAACACGGCCTATGTTCCGACGGCTTTAGGATCCGCAGGAAAATGTCGATTCGGATCGAACGGTGCGAAAGAACTCACTTCTGACAACAGTTTGTACATGTCAGGATCGTATCAGGAACTCAGGTGGGCATCCTACACGTAAGATGAGGAATGACAAGACTGAGAGAAAAATGGGTTTTATTCCGAAGAACCACCACTAAGAATTACAATGTTCACGTAAACTGCCTATGGCCGCGGAGTGAACCACACATGATATGGAAAGAGTAAAACAGAAGTAATATCCGGCGATCCCCAAGGAAGTGTTACAGGCCCTCTATTGTTCCTGATCTATATAAACGACATAGGAGACAATCTGAGTAGCTGTCTTAGATTGTTTGCAGATGATGCTCTCATTTACCGTCTTGTAAAGTCATCAGATGATCAAAACGACTTGCAAAATAATTTATATAAGATATCTGTATGGTGCGAAAAGTGGCAATTGACCCTGAATAAGGAAAAGTGTGAAGTTATTCACACGAGTTCTAAAAGAAATCAGCTAAATTTCGATTACGCGATAAGTCACTTAAATCTGAGGGCTGTAAATTCAACTAAATACCTGGTTTTCCCATTGGCGGGTTTGTAGCATAAAGTAGGCGTGTCTCGCTCAGCAATACCGTGGTGGCGTCCCTAGCTCAGCGTAATAGCGTGGCAGCCAGCCACAAGTACTACAGAGTAAATTACGTAACTACTCACGCCTTAGCCTGAGGCTAAGTTAAAATGATGGAAGCAGAATACAATAAAAAGTTTTACCGCTGTTACCCGTTACCTTGCTACCCATTACCACGTACAATATAGGCGTAATAGTGATACCTGGGCAGATTTGCAGGAAGCAAGCGTAATGTAAATGAAAGTAGTAGCTTGGTTAAATCAAATGATGGAGGACTTGGTAATGCGAATACAAAAGAGGTTAGAGAGCTAGAAGAACGGTTCTGTAACCTATGGGGATCTCCTGGAGAGGCAGCCCAGGTGAGATGTAGAATTACTTAGGTATGCATGAGGAAGAATGCAGGCGACATTTCGTGTCAGTCCTGAGCTACTCGCAATTTCCAGATGCAATTAACTAGCAACAGCCCAAGGTCTGTCTGTTGTAGTCCTAGGGACGTGTAATGAAAATGGGGTTGACGTGTACCCATTTGCGTGAAGAAGCAAGTGCGAGGATGTAAATCCCTAATCGTGATTGTGTCACATATGATGACTTTTGCAGAGCACTTTTGAACGAATTCTGGTCCAAATGCTTTCAGGATAGAATTAAACTGTTGAAAGACAATAGTAATGAGAGTGTAGATTGGGATCCTGTGAAGTTTTTCCGGGACATGGTGAAGCAGAATCAATATTTACAGGGTGACAATTATTGAACTACACTCCTGGAAATTGAAATAAGAACACCGTGAATTCATTGTCCCAGGAAGGAGAAACTTTATTGACACATTCCTGGGGTCAGATACATCACATGATCACACTGACAGAACCACAGGCACATAGACACAGGCAACAGAGCATGCACAATGTCGGCACTAGTACAGTGTATATCCACCTTTCGCAGCAATGCAGGCTGCTATTCTCCCATGGAGAAGATCGTAGAGATGCTGGATGTAGTCCTGTGGAACGGGTTGCCATGCCATTTCCACTTGGCGCCTCAGTTGGACCAGCGTTCGTGCTGGACGTGCAGACCGCGTGAGACGACGCTTCATCCAGTCCCAAACATGCTCAATGGGGGACAGATCCGGAGATCTTGCTGGCCAGGGTAGTTGACTTACACCTTCTAGAGCACGTTGGGTGGCACGGGATACATGCGGACGTGCATTGTCCTGTTGGAACAGCAAGTTCCCTTGCCGGTCTAGGAATGGTAGAACGATGGGTTCGATGACGGTTTGGATGTACCGTGCACTATTCAGTGTCCCCTCGACGATCACCAGTGGTGTACGGCCAGTGTAGGAGATCGCTCCCCACACCATGATGCCGGGTGTTGGCCCTGTGTGCCTCGGTCGTATGCAGTCCTGATTGTGGCGGTCACCTGCACGGCGCCAAACACGCATACGACCATCATTGGCACCAAGGCAGAAGCGACTCTCATCGCTGAAGACGACACGTCTCCATTCGTCCCTCCATTCACGCCTGTCGCGACACCACTGGAGGCGGGCTGCACGATGTTGGGGCGTGAGCGAAAGACGGCCTAACGGTGTGCGGGACCGTAGCCCAGCTTCATGGAGACGGTTGCGAATGGTCCTCGCCGATACCCCAGGAGCAACAGTGTCCCTAATTTGCTGGGAAGTGGCGGTGCGGTCCCCTACGCCACTGCGTAGGATCCTACGGTCTTGGCGTGCATCCGTGCGTCGCTGCGGTCCGGTCCCAGGTCGACGGGCACGTGCACCTTCCGCCGACCACTGGCGACAACATCGATGTACTGTGGAGACCTCACGCCCCACGTGTTGAGCAATTCGGCGGTACGTCCACCCGGCCTCCCGCATGCCCACTATACGCCCTCGCTCAAAGTCCGTCAACTGCACATACGGTTCACGTCCACGCTGTCGCGGCATGCTACCAGTGTTAAAGACTGCGATGGAGCTCCGTATGCCACGGCAAACTGGCTGACACTGACGGCGGCGGTGCACAAATGCTGCGCAGCTAGCGCCATTCGACGGCCAACACCGCGGTTCCTGGTGTGTCCGCTGTGCCGTGCGTGTGATCATTGCTTGTACAGCCCTCTCGCAGTGTCCGGAGCAAGTATGGTGGGTCTGACACACCGGTGTCAATGTGTTCTTTTTTCCATTTCCAGGAGTGTATATGAAAAGAAGCGCAAATTGGTTACAAACTACGGCGTGCGCGCACTTTATTCAACTTGTAAACTTCATTACAGGTATACAGATTTAGGTTGTGATATGTTCAATATGCCCATCATCCTTCACAATGACGTGGCTCAGACGAATAGCGAATCAGCATGACCCGCTGAAATGTCGAAACATCGATACTGTCGATGACCTCCTGAATGACTGCTTTCAGCTCACCAATGTCTCTGGAGTTATTGCTGTACACCTTGTCTTCATATATCCCTACAAAAAGGAGTCGCGTGTGTTCAAATCCGGCGAATATGGCGGCCGATATAGGCCCATGCCAGTGGCATCTGGGTAACCCAGAGCCAGAATGCGATGCCCAAAGTGCTCCTCCAGGGCATTAAACACTCCCTGCTTCGATGGGGTCGAGCTCCGTCTTGCAAGAACCACATCTTGTCGGAATGAGGGCTAGTTTGGATAATGGGGAAGAAATCATCTTCCAAAACCTTCGTGTACCATAGGGTAGTCACTGTGCCATCAAGAAAAATCGCACCGATTATTCCGTAATTGGACAGTACGCACCACACAGTCACCCGTTGAGGGTGAAGAGACTTCTCAATCACGAAATGCGAATTCTCAGTCCTCCAAATGCGCCAAGTTTGATAATTGACGAACCTATCCAAATGAAGGTGGGCTTCGTCGCTAAGTCAAATCATATTCACATTAAAGTGCTGTTCCTTAATTTTGTGGACAATAGTGTTCGCGAAACACAACCACTGTTATACGGCCCGGGGGCTGAATGGCTGATGGGTTTGAATTTTGTATGAGAAGAGATATAGGTCTTCAACAACAATTTGTCGCAGTGTCTCCAGGTTGATTCCAACATGTTGTGCAGCTCGTCTGATCAATTTCCTGAGACTGGTTTGAAACATAGCGCGTGTCTTGTCGATGCTTTCAGGCGGTTTGATCCTTTATTGCAGTTTAGATAGAAAATAGGTACAGTACATAGTTTATGAGGAAATGATAGATATTTTGTTTGAATAAAATGCAGAAGTAGAATCATTTAAGTATCTGATGTTGTTGCTGTTGTTTGATCTTCAGTCCAAAGACCAGTTTTTGCAGAGCTCCATGCTACTCTATACTGTCCAAGCCTCTTCATCTCCGAGTAACTACTGCATCCTATATCCTCCTGAATCTGCTTAATGTATTCAACCCTCGGCTCCGCTCTACGATTTTTACCTTCCACACTTCCCTCCAGTACTAAATTGGTGATCCCTTGATACCCCAGAACGTGTCCTACCAACCAATCCCTTCTTCTAGTCAAGTTGTGCCACACATTCTCTTCTCCCCAGTTATATTCTGTACCTCCTCTACCCATCTAATCTTCAGCATTTTTCTGTAGCACCACATTTCAACAGCTTCTGATCTCATCTTGCTAAACTGTTTATTGTCCATGTTTCAAATCCATATATGGCTACACTGGATATAAATACTTACAGAGAAGACTTCCTGACACTTAAATCTATACTCATTGTTATTATATTTCTCTTCTTCAGAAACGGTTTCCTTGCCATCGCCAGTCTCCATTTTATGTCCTCTCTACTTCGTCCATTCTCAGTTA
The DNA here is from genome assembly GCF_023864345.2 of Schistocerca serialis cubense. Taxonomy (NCBI): domain Eukaryota; kingdom Metazoa; phylum Arthropoda; class Insecta; order Orthoptera; family Acrididae; genus Schistocerca; species Schistocerca serialis. Next base: position 76,052,168 of record NC_064638.1, read on the forward strand.
TTTTGCTCCCCAAATAGCCAAACTCATCTACCACTTTAAGTGTCTCATTTCCTAATCTAATTCCCTTAGCATCACCTGATTAATTCGAATACATTCCATTATCCTTGTTTTGCTTTTGTTGATGTTCATCTTATATTCTCCTTTCAAGACACTGTCCATTCCGTTCAACTTTTCTTCCAAGTCTTTTGCTGTCTCTGATAGAATTACAATGTCACTGGCAAACCGCAGGGTTTTTATTTCTTCTCCCTGGAGTTTAATACCTACTCTAGATTTTTCTTTAGTTTCCTTTACAGCTCGTTCAATGTACAGATTGAATAATATCAGGGATAGGGTACAATCCTCTCTCACTCCCTTCTCAACCACTGCTTCCCTTTTGTGCCCATCAACTCTTATAACTGCCATCTGATTTCTGTACAAATTGTAAGTAGCCTTGCACTCCCTATATTTTTATCCCTGCAACCTTAGAGTTTGAAATCCCTTGGAATTCTTTTGACAGTAAAAATAGCAGACAGTAGTATTGTTGTAGTAATTTGTAGTTTAGTAATTGTAGTCTATATTGCACATATAGATTTTGTAACTGAACATTTTTAGTTGTCTTGTCATTCTTCTGATGGTATTTTTGTGGAATGTAATTTTTGATGAGCCGTATACGGGTTTACAATTTTATGCAATTGTGAAGGTTTTAATTGTTCATTAGGCGTGTTTGTCGGGAATCCTTTCGTGTGGATGGTATTGTTGGTGATAAAGTGTTATATTGTATGTAATTTTCGTATAGTGACGAGTTTTGTATGCTTTGTAAATGATTACGTGATCGATGAAAAAGGTAAAAATGATGGATAGTCAGAATGATGAAATTGTTAACATGGCGAATTCGCCAACACAGGAGAACAGAATGATGAATAATGAAGTAGAAAACAATTTAATAAGCCGGGAAAATAGTCCGGAACCAGTTCAAAATTTTTCACAATAAAAAAATTTTCAGAATACGAGATTAACGACAGAAGATTGTGGAATAGTATCGAACACAGATATCTTTACTGCTATGACGAAGGAAGTTAGTTTTACGGGAAATGTTAGGGGTGAAAAGAATTTCGAACCAGTTAATATGGAGCAGTTGATGAGTGCAATATTAAATTTGGGATCACGGTTAGAAACTGATATGGGAACATTGGCAACACGGTTAGACTCACAAATAGGAACAATTAAAACTGGTATGGGAACAATGGAAACACGATTAGACTCACGAATAGGGACATGTTTCAGAAACTTGAAAGATGAATTTAAAAAAGAAATTAGAGAAGAAGTACAACCGATTTTAAATGCTCACAATAATAGATTAATTTAAATAGAAATTAGACAAAAGGAACAAAACAGAGAACAGGAAGAAAGAGATCGCGTGATAGTACAAAAATTTTCAGAGTTAAATCTTCAACGTGCACACGATAAGGAAGAAATATTTGAAAGAATCGAGGAATCCGTACCAAATGACAGAATAAATAACCTAACACAACAATATGAACAGTTAACTATTAAATGTGTCAATAATGAAAACCGAGTCGCGACACTTACGGAAGATGTAAATAAACAGAAAGAACAAATAAGTGACTTATCGGAAAGAATTGAGGAGATTTCAGATAAATTGACAAGTCTTAGTTTAAGTGGGGACAGAGATTCAGATGATACGGCTCCATTGCCATTTGCAGAAACAGAAGAGTACCAGAATATAAATAAACATGCTGAAAATCAGGGAAAATTTAATGAACGCGTTAAAAGGGTATTTGAGGCGTTACGAAAGCAAGTTAAACAAATTGAAAGTGAAATCGTAGGAAAAGACAGTAGAAGAAATTTAGAATCACAGATAGCAGCGTGTTTTGAAGAAAATAATTTATTTCATTTACGAGATGCAACAAGAGAGCGCCAAGTGCGCGAACTTGACAATGGTCAACATTCGGACTGGGACAGACGCGGTAGGTCGCCACAAGGGGAAAACTTTGACTATAAACACTTTTTAACTGTTAGGAAATTTAAGATCTTTCGCAATTCTAAGAATGACATACATCCATGTTCATGGTTAGATCAATTTATGTACGCACTTCCACCAGATTGGCCACTAAGTCACAAACTGGAATTTATGTGTGGTTATTTAAGTCCTCAGGGGATTCACTACACTAAGTGAATATGTGCCGTAGCGTGCACAGGGCCCCGAGCTGTGGTGGTGCTATTTCCCTTTTAGTTTTCTGCACTGCGGCCTACTCTTTTACTATTCTTTGTATCTATCAAAATAACTCTTCAACTATCAATCTATCGAGAGAAGGAGTCGGTAAAGAATAACCGGATATGACTATTTTACCCAAAAGTGATTTCAGAAATTACCGTTTGGACTTACTGTATCTTCAGCAGCATTCATTCGTAGTTTTAACGAAATTGTACCTGTTTATCTTCGTGACAATATTACTTCATATGTTGATGATATTGTTATTGCTAAATGTTCTTGGAGTGAGCATAACAAAATTTTTGATTCATTATTACGTATTTTTGCAAGAGTTGGCATTACAGTGAACTTGGAAAAATCTGAATTTGGTCGTTCTCAGGTGAAATTTCTTGGTCATATTATTTCTACAGAAGGTATTCTTCCTGATCCAGAGAAACTAGACGCTATTCGTAATTATGCTGTTCCTACTACAAAACATGATGTTCGTAGTTTCCTAGGTGTCTGTAATTTTCTTAGACGCTTTGTTAGATTGGACAATTTGGCCACACCTCGTTTATGTGAACTATCTGGAAAGAATTCTAATTGGTGTTGGGATGAGGAAGCTCAATCAGAATTTGAACAACTTCGTTATGCTTTAGTTGCTGCTCCACTTCTTTCACATCCGGATTTATCTAAAGATTTTTGTTTGGCGACGGACTCATCATACTAAGGCCTAGGTGTACACTTATTTCAAGAGATAGAAGAAAACGGCGTGGTAGTACAGAAAACTATTGCATTTGGAAGTCGTGTTCTCTCTAAATTAGAAAATAATTATTCGATTACGGAACTTGAAGCTTTGGCTGTTGTATGGGCTTTCACAAAATTTCGCATATTTTTGTATGGCAGACATACTAAGGTTTACACCGATCATCGAGCTCTGGAATTTCTTATGTCAACAAAATTAACACATGGAAGATTGTCACGATGGGCGCTGTATCTACAGGAATTTGATTTTAGTATTGTTTACATACAGGGTTCTTCAAATATTATTGCTGATGCCTTATCACGAGCACCTATGGGTTTGAAACAAAGTGCTGAGGAGGAATACAAAGAAAACAATTATTGTTTGATGTATATTCAAGGTGTTGCGTTTGAAAATTTTATTTCGTCTTCGCTCCAGGACATCGCTAAGGATCGCTAAGGAGCAGAACAAGGATCCAATCTGGAAGGACATTAAGGAGAAGTGGAGGAGAAAGGAAAGCGTAGCAATTAGACAGTATTATTTAGTTCGCAAGGATATTCTTTTTAAACGAAAATCGGTTGACAACTCTGTTTGGTTAGTTTGCATTCCTGATGATTGGGTTAATAAATTGATTTGGTATACACATTTCAGTTATGCACACTTTGGTCCCAGAAAATGCTTTCATAAATTACGAGAAAATTGCTACGTCAGTAATATGGAAAAACGTATTCGATTTGTTCTTGCCAAATGCAAATTATGTCAAAAGGCTAAGCCGCCAACTATTTCTCACAGAGCTCCGTTGTTTCCTATCATTTCAGCGAAATTAAAGGAGATGGCTGCAGTCGATTTGTTCGGTCCAGTGGTTCGTCCTACTAATGGTTTTGCGTACATTTTGGTAGCAGTGGAATTGACATCAAAATATGTGTGTTTTACACCTTTACGCAAAGCAACAGCTCGTTCAGTATCTAATGCTTTCATCAAACATTTTCTTAAAGAAGTAGGTCATGTTGATAAGATTATATCAGATAATGGATCACAGTTTCGCTCTAAAATTTGGCTTTGTACTCTACGGCATCGTAAGATTAAACCAATTTTCATTTCACTTTTTCATCCTCAATCTAACGCTTCAGAGAGATGGATGAAGGAAATCAATAAATTGTGTCGTCTTTATTGTCATCAGAATCACAGAATGTGGGATCAGTATCTTCATATTTTTCAAAACATTCTGAATGAACTCCCTAATGATTCAACTTCTTTACCGCCTATATAGATATTAAAAAATAAAGCATCGACAAATCGCATTTCTGAAATAGTTCCTTTTCCGCCTACACGGAAACTGCGGCATTCTGAAGTTGTCAACCTGGCTCTACAAAATATTGCATCAGCGGCTGCTAGAAGAGAGAAATCAGCTGAACGTCCTGATCATTTAAAAACTTTGTCAGTTGGTCAAATGGTGTTAATTATGTCTCATCGTTTGTCTCACAAAGGAAAAGGCTTATGTCGCAAATTTTTTCTGCTTTATAACGGTCCATATAGAGTTCGCAAAATTGTTCTTGATAACACTGTCGAAGTAGAAACTCTTAAATCTCGGCGCTCTAAAGGAATACATCATATATCGAACGTTAAAATTTTTGTGGTATGACGTACTTTTGAGAAACTAACAGTTACATGTAAACACGAAGAGAACATAACGATACCGCGGCGGCACATACTCAAAGCAACAGTCAAGTCTGCGCGCCGCACAAGGCAGTCGTTGACCGCAAACAATTACTTCTTACGTCACGCGTACCTACAGCTGATTAAGCGCTCAATGGGAATACACTGACAGCCGTAAACAAATACACCGTTTAATTTCTCCGATTAAATCCAGTATAAAGCTATAGTGACTTGATAAATTATATTATTAACGTTCAGTTTTTTTCAGAATACGGTTGTATAAAATATTTAAGAACTTCAGGTAAATTCTGTGTGTGTCCGACGTTAAGAGGACTTGCTATCGGGAAAATTTCAGGAAGAATGTAATTTCGAAGAAGAAAGTAATAAACTAAAAAGGTAACTATTAATTGGGTTTATTTTTCAGGTAACGTATTTCCACTTAGGTACGTACGTTAGACGTAATTTGCTACTCGCGATTACGTGATTTATACTGATTTTGACAATGATTGATTATTGAACAGGGTTGTTACTTATGTGTATTATGCATCGCTTGGCTGCACTGCCATAAGGTCATACATATTAAAAGAAAACAAACTAACACAAAGGAAAACAGTTTATCTAATTAAGTTACCACTGGTGCCCCAATTAAACATGATATATGGCTACAGCATCGCACACAGACTTATTGATAATAGGATCGATCAAACTATGAAAAGAAATTAAATTTCGCTACAACAATATGATTTATTGTTAGAGGACCTCAAAAACGAGGATGACAGCCTTGCCACAGGTGGGTGGATGCATGATAGAATCATGAACAAACGCCAATACTCTTTCCTGAGAGAGTTGTGGCTGCAGTTACTTGGCTATGGAAATTAAATCAGCAAAATGAAACCTTTCTGTCGTCTCATCTCAGTGAATCCAAATATGGCCCATGTTCACCGCTTAGTGGCATATGAGAACAGAGGATGGCTGCAGTAAAGGCAGAGAATTCTAAGTCCAGCCACAGCATCTGAGTTCTGCTCTAAGTTGGAGACATCTCGCTCTGCATCCGAAAGTCAAAGCATACTGTATCAAGGCCTACAGAGAAGTTCTCGACATGCTGCCCTAAGAAGAAGGGTTCACTTACTCTCCTCTACAAAACATTCCAGCACTGGAATCTCGACGGCCAATGGCGACAAAGCAACAGACCTTGCAAGTTCCAACCAATGATGATTCAATAAACATGCAAACAAATTCACCACCCCTACTGATTCTGCCATGGCTAACCAATGTCATAAATTTCTCCCTTGGAGCAGCGTAGAACCATTACAACCATTTAGAAGGCATGCACATGCACATGCATAGAGACTCTCCCCCACTACGAGGCAATCAGGGATCTCCATACTATGTTTTGAACAAAAATTCCAGCTGCCCTTCTCCAGGCCTACAGGCTGAGTCCATGCTGGCAGCATCATGTTTTCCATTATCCTTCAGGTATTGTTTTTGTTAAAAGATATTCTCTGTACTTCATGCACAGTGAAATTTTATAATGGGCTGAGCCACTCTCACTTTTCGCCACTACTGCGTTCAGTCTTCGGAATGTGTACCTGGCCAAAACTTTGGCTTTCAGCAGAAACATTTTTACGACCAGTGTGCTTTCTGTCTGTTAGAATGGAACAAGCTCCATAGAGATTGTCTCTACCAGTGGCAATATGTAAAGTTGAGTTTTTTGTGTGTCAGAATATGCCTCACACTCTTCTCTTATTGTGTATAGTAGCAACGAGCAATAGTTGATGTGTTCCATGTGTCAGAATATAAGGAGGAACGAGCACTAGCTCACACTTGCTACACTATAAGGAAATCAGTTCATCAACACAATACTCGACAAACAAATATGATTGATATACCCACAACCAGGCTTAAGAAAACCCAATCTAGCTATGAATACATAGGCATAAAATTATTTAACACTTTACCCGTACAGGCTCAATTGGTTTCAATGGATATTTTCAAAACTAAAACCAAAGTGTGGATGAAGAAAAATACTTTCTACAGTGTAGAAGAATTTCAGAATAGTTGTAAAGATGATCCAATTTATTGATAAACTAAGGCTTACTATTATGTATAGTTATGGATGTAGAGGCAGCTAGCTATAAGCTAATAGGGTACAACACTATCTTTTTTTTCCATGTAATATTTTTGCTATATGAAACATAATGTACAAATAGCTATAATACTTCTGACAACATTGATTGCATGTTAATGCTGATAAATTATGGCTTACTGTTATGTATGGATCTAGGTGTAGAGGCTGTTGTAAGCTAATAGTTTACAACATTGCTATATTTTTACTATGTAATATTTTGGTATGTAAAACATAATGTACAAATAGCTGTAACTCTTCTGACGACATCGATTGCATGTAGGTGCTGAAAGATGGATAAAATAAATAAATAAAATAAATAAATAAATTGTTTCCCAGTGTGGTTAAAGTATTTGACTGTTTGTTGTTGGAACAAGTTACAAGTAGAGCGTTCAGCTCTGAAAGCGAGAGGTAGAACTCAGGAACTGGAAGTTGCTGCAAAGGACTGACATGTAGACTGGTAGTGTATAATCGTTGATGTGGAAAGATATAAAGCTACTCTTCGAATAAAGTTGAACTATTGGGAAATAAATTGTTCTTAAATTGAGTCCTTAAGTGCTTGCACCCTTACTCACTATCAATGAAGCCAATAACTTCTCTCCGTTCCAAAATCACCTGTGCTAAACATCCTAGAACAGAAGCAAGGACAACTACCACAATCACTTACAAAGAGACACAAGAAGAGTGACACTGTTTCTTATGACAGATCATACCCCATCCGGACTCTGTTCACTGATGTACCTCACACTCATTACATAGGGAATAGCTACACTGCCAGTATATGTGGTCATTCATGATCCACTAAAATGGAATATTGGCACCTCAGTGAGTGCAAATACTAATCTCTACAATTCCCCTCGAACTGTGACCAGTCTGCTGTTCTCTTGGCTTCTCAAACTAGAACCTCAAATTTATGTCACATCATTCCTGTCCACTACGGCCATGCAAACGAACAACACAACAAAGGCCACAAAAATACAAAGCTCGCTCTCCAAACTTGTACCATCAAAACTGCCAGTAAGAACTAGTGATGACTTCACAGCTGGAGTGCCCCTTGATGAATGGAGAAACTTAACTTTGCAGCATATACTTCTGACACCAGATTGTTCGGGTGGTGAGGTGGTAGCAGCAGAAGTGGAGCAAACAGCTATTCAAAGGATAGGAAGTTACGTCACCTGCTACACTGGAATGTGGGTTGAGAGTAGTGGTGGTGTCTTGAATCAAGCAGCAGACCGACAATATGACATCCCTGATTGAACTACACTTTTATTCATGTTTCGTACAGAGGTGTAGTCACTGCTTTAGGGCAGGCCGTTGACTCTGGAACGATGTAGTCAGCTGCAAAACTCAGTGACCATGTTATATTCCCACACAGATCTTATTACCGGCTTTGGAAGAAGGTGTGGCCTACATGAAGCAATGAAGGTGTTGACAACAATGCAGGCTGACCTCTACTACGTTCCTTTTGAGTGACTGAGATGGAGGAAGTCTCCTTGGATGTTTAGCACAGGTGATTTTGGAATGGAGAGAAGTTATTGGCTTCAGTGGTAGTGAGTAATGGTGCAAGCACTTGAGGAATCAATTTATGAACAGTTTATTTCTCAGTATTCGTTGACAATCTGAAAATTGCTACTGTTCTGGGTATTAGTCAGATGAAGTAAATTTATGAATGGCCAAGTTACAATTAGTGGACGTTACAAAGACATACATTATGCATCTTGAGTGGTTGAATAAGGCACATACATTTGATCTCCTCAAAAATGGACTCTATCTGCGTTATCACAAGCAAAATAATGCTAGTTTCTTCAGGGAACAGCTTAATGGAATGTCCCAGGAGCGAAACAAGTCGGCTGATGCGTTCTTAGATAGGATTAGAGACATCAACGCACAGGCCTATGAGTTAACGCAGAATGATCAGATGGCTAATGTTATTCCGCAGAAGATGGAGCACTGATCTGTATATGTATTTTTGGGAGGTTTTCCACACAATATGCCATACGTTGATAAGAAAACGGATGGATAACACAAAGGATTTCGCCACTGCCTTTAAAGTACCGTAGGTGAGCATGTATGGGCCACATGTGGAAACAGTGCCACCAACTGCAATGTTATCAGTTGAGCATTAGGTGAGAGATTATCAAAATAGGAAGGAAAGTCAACAGCATCAGGGAAAGGCTTTGTTAAACGTCAATGGGAATTCCTTAATTGCTGGACGTCGTTCCCAGTAAAACAGAACGCTCCAAAAGTATATGCAGAGGCGAAGTGTGTTGCTTGCTGGGCACAATAAATAAAACGGAACACTGCTTTTAGTGCACAGGGCCTCACGTGACACTATTTAGTCTGGATTTCCTGGCTAGGAAGAGACTGAATTCTTGTGATATACATTTCACGGACTGGGGGACAATGATGTGCCATCACTTGCATTCATGAGGATGATGGCTGAAACCCACGTCCATCCATCTGATTTAGATTTTCTGTGATTTCCCTAAATCACTTCAGACAAATGCCAGGGTGGTTCCTTTGAAAGGGCATGGCCGATTTTCTTCCCTAATCTGATGAGACTGATGACCTTGATGTCTGGTCCCATCCTCAAATCAACCAACCAACCATTGGCGCCAACATTGCTCAATTTCTGTGTTGGAGCGAGGAGTTATCTGGAAGTGTTGCTCCATATCGGTGAGGGATACTGTGTGATCCTGGGATTGGATTTTCTGAATAAGCATCAAGCAAAAATTGATGTTTCATACCACAGTAACGAACTCAGTAGGACACTGTTCCTGTTGAGAATAACCACTGTAAAAGTTACATTGTTACAAGGTTCAACGATCATGAAGGTGGAACCGAATACAATGCAATCACTATCATTAAAGCTCAAATGCCATAATAAAGTAACAAGAGGTATGGTATACTGTGTGCTAAAGAGCTGTTGTTACAAAATGATGAACTGCTTATTTCGCATTCTTTTGTAGATAGAGGCATGGCAAATGTGCAGGCGATAAATGGATATTACATGGTACTGGTGAGTGTGGATAACTTTGGCTCTGAAGAAATAGATCTGTCAAAAGGACCAGTTGGACATCCTATATGAGGACGATTTAGACAGACTGAGTGAAGACCTTTGTCACAAGCAAACTTTCAATACATCTGCTTTGCATGAGAAAGTATAACACATAAAACGAGGGGGCAGGTCAACTACAGAGGCTTTGTTAATACACTTCGTGGATATGTTCACTCATAATGACTCATTACTAGGAACACCTGTGATGTAGTGTAAAATGCCGATGAGGGATAAACCTCTGGCCTACAAGAAATTGTACAGAATTCTAGGTCTATAAGGGAAGAAGTCATCAATCAGCACCTGGCTGATGGCGTTATTGAAGGAAGTGGCAGTCCATAGAAAGCAACCATAGTCATTGTCCCAAAGAAACCACTGGATGGAATGAGGAGGTACAGAATCAGTTGCAGTTACTGATACCTAAATGCAAGGACAGTCACAGATGCACATCATATGTCGACAACAATTGATACTGTGAATAGCCTAGGTCACTGTAAATACTTGTCCACAATGACTTAAAGAGTGGGTATCACCAGTTGCTAGTGGTTCCAGAAGACTGGATGAAGACCACATTCACCATTCCATGAAGGCACTATCAGTGTCAATGAATGTCATTTGCTCTTAAGATGCACCAGACAAGATCTAGAAGTTGCTGGATGTAGTGCTAAGGCGATTAAAACCATATCAGTTTATGATCTATTTAGACGATATTCTCGTTTTCTAAAAATGTAGATCACACACAATGACTGGAGGAAATGTTTAAAAGGTTGCGTTAAGTATTGAAAAGTTTCAGTTTGAGTTTATGGAGTTAAACGATTTAGGTCATATGGTTAGTCACGACTGCATGAAGACTTTCCTAAGATTGATATGTGCTGTGTGTGATTTATTAACACCATAAACAATGATCAACTTCAATCATTTTTAGCCCTCTGTAATTATTACAGAAAATTCGTGAAACTGTTTGATGAAATCGCTAGTCCATTAACTGATTTATTAAGAAAAAATCTCAGAAGTTAACTGACTGTCATACCATGTTCAAGAAATTGAAAGAGGCACTAACAACAAGCCCTATCTAATATTTTCAGATCATGAGAAAAAAATCATCCTATCCTATGATGTAAGCGACAATATGTGTAATCTCCCCACGGAAAATTGCCCTCTACCACGCAATAATTAATAATGGTCAATCAAATCATCCACATTTATTCACTTTTGAAAAGTATCTGATCGGATTTTCTAGTAATATATGCGCCGACAGCTCGTCGATGTCAAGGTATTTTTCTAGTACGTTTATTCTTTGGAATAACAGAGATACATATATGTATTCTCCATGGTTATTATAGACGGATAACTAGGACAGCTTCGGAAGTATCTGTTGGAAGATTGTCGGGTTGCTAAAACAGACATATTTGCTCTTCTTCTCGCTAAAGCGAGCTATTAACGTTTGTGCCACTAGCGGGTTATTTGAAGAGAGAGAAAAATTGTAAACGCAAAATTAAGTAAGACTGGGAATCAACAGAAAACGGAACATGTAATGGAGATGGATTGAATATACAATTTTCCTCAGAAATAAGGTTTGTGACCCTTTTATTCTAGAGTGAATGATGAATGAGTTCTCTGTCTGAATCATTGATGATTGTCTTGGCCCTGCAATTAATGGGGAAGTTTCAGTTGTGACGAAGAGAGCCTGCAATCACCGAGATTTTATAAAATCGTCCAAAAAGGCTTCGGACACATCTGAAATTCTAAATCTGTCGTAAAATGAACGAATTGTTCAAACGATCGATTTTCCCAACTGAATGCAGCGCTTAACAATAATAATAGATATAAAGATCTTTTTCAGCAAGCCAGTCGCTGAATATTAAGACGAAGGGCTCCACCAAAGATTCTATTGGGCTGAGTTCACGTAATGAAATATTATATTTAAAACTATATATAGATAAAGGACAGAGAGAGAGAGAGAGAGAGCGAATGAAATTAGAGAAAATACGCAGAATCCTCCATAAGTATAATTGTTTGCCTGTCTTATCACGGATCAGCCTAAAGATAAAACAGGAGGCCCTTACTTTACTGTACAGGTTTATGTGTGAGAGACATTACACCAAGTTAGCGGCAAGCTGCATTCACATACTTTCATCATTTACAGTATAATCCATTATAATGGCCAATCCGTGAAAGGACACGTTTTAGGACGTTGTTAAAATAATTTTTTTCTCTGTTTCATGTGAACTATGACGAGCCAACTTAACTGACGCTTGGAAAAGAGAAGAAATACTCGCAGCCACATTAAGTGGATCTACAAATAAGAACATAAAACAACACGCTGGGCGCAGAGAAAAGGCCAGATCTATAATTTTATTATTAAAACTTGCTAGTATAGATGAAGTATACGCTTTTCTATTTGGTATTATTGGATATTTGTACATTGATTAATTGTGTTGAGGCTAGATGTAGTTTGATTGACTTGCCCCAGTTGCATTTATTTGTATAAGTACAGTAAGAAACTAGACACAGAAGTACTCTTGTGTGAACGGAGTTACATATAGTGACAGTAGAAGGGAGAGATATATATATTGACGGTAGAACATTTATATGGTTTTAACTAGGGCGATGTTTAAGATGAGTCAAGCAGAGCAGAGCAGCACGCAACAGTCTCCAGCTGTTAGCACTGATAATAATGATGTAGTAAGAAGTGTTGTAGAACCGATCGCTACAGATAGCGCAAGAGAACGCCCTGTAGACACGGCTGGAGATGAAACGCAAGTACGCAACATGGGTTAGATCCATTGGTCATTATCATGAGACAGATGCAGATGATAACTGAGAGCATGAATAATATGAATACAAAATTAGCCTCAGGTACGGAAGGGCAGGAAAATTTGAAAACTGAGATTAAGCAGCAGTTACAAGACAGTTTTTCTGAATTGGAGCAGCGGATAGAGACGAAGACCAAGGAACTCAAAGATCAGGCCGAAGAGACGGAACGAAAATTAACTGCACAAATAGAATTGGTAAAAGCTCAATGTGAGGAATCTACTCACCGCGTACGTGTAGAAATGAAGGAGTATGTGGCTATTAAGATAGATACCGTACGGGAACAGGTGGAAATGGTTCCGCAATTAGTACAAAAGCAAGATGCCATGTCATGTGCAATTGCGCAACTTCCTGAATTGGCACGTACGCAGACTAACCTAAAGGAAAGCGTTGAACATCTGACAGAGCGTCAAGATGTTATAGACCACCAAATTAATGTATTAACGGGTAAATTATCCGAAATCACATTAGAAAACAAAAGGCTAATGTGTGAAAACGTTGAGCAAAATGTTAAGGCAGCAGTCCAGAGACTATTTCGCAAACAGGAAGAGAATTTGTTTGCGAAAGGACTTGAGGAAGTGCGACAGCAGTTAGGTGCTGATTTCGAGCATTGGAAACAAATGATAGAAGAGTCGATACGCGTTTCACAACAAGGCTCAGAACAAATGAATACAGGCCAGCAGCAGAAGTTGGCAGCGACTATAGAGTCAGTTACTGCACATTCGCACACGATACCGACTTGTGTAAGTAACTCAAACATTAAATTGCCTCAAGCTAGTTGTTCGCGTGAAGTCTTATCCAACGGAGATTACGAAAGCCTTTGCCATGCTGAAGAAAAAATGATAAAGCATCGGCAATTCCAGATTTTTAACACTGACAAAAGGGGGGTCCATCAAATTGTTTTTATTCGAAGTTTCAGAGGAGTGCTACCCAGAAATTGGTCGGAGTGGCAGAAGATCAGTTTCGTACAGGATATATACAAGGTTCGGGGGCGATTTGGGCCTTGGACATGACTTCTGTTTGCTCGACATATGACGATTTTGAGAAGGCGTCTTTAGCAAAGTTCTGGTCAGAAGGGGTACAGGAACGCCTAAGGCAGGAGGTGCTCTACCCAGAGCCTTTCTCCTTTTCAAAAGGAAGCCTTAGGAAGTATTTTGAAAAATATATAAATAAAACTAGATACTGGGACAGACCTATGCCCTTGCCAGACGTAATAAACATACTCAAGGCAAGACTACCAATTAGCATCCGGAATCAATTGATTTACGGCAATGATAAAGACTTGGAGTCGTTCCTCACGACGTTAGACCATATAGATATTATTGAAGAGAACAACCAGAGAGCCCGTAATAACAGATTCCAATATAGGGAGATGGAACCTACGCCCAACGGTAGGCAAGGGAATGGACAGAGATCGTTAAATAGCGGAGAAACCCCTCAAAATCTCAATAGTAATACCGGCAATAGTCTTGCGAGGGGCTATCCAAGGAACAACAGGAATGGAAAAAGATACAATCCTGTGTGGGGGAACGAAAGGAATTTCAGACCCCAAGCCTGGAATAATAACAGTAATAGAAAGTGGAATCAACCGGGGGGAATGAATTCAAATAATCAACATCAGTGGGGACGGACATCTACGAATCAACCGGTAATTACCGAAGTGACGGATGATGTCAACCAGCAGGCAAGTCAAAATCCAACAAACTTGTAAGGACCCACTCGTGCCCCGGAGGAGCGGTCAACAATTGGTTGAGGGGCAACAGGATATGTGTACCCATGCTAACGTATAATGATGGACGATTACTGGCAGATGAATTGACCGAGGACTTAGAACCCCAAGATGAGGATAAGGAACAGGTGGCAGTAGCTGAAGTGCAAGTCATTTTGGAGACTGTGCCTATAGTGGTGGTTTTAGACACAGCTGCAACCACAAATGTTATTTCGGTGGCACTATTCAACAAGATCAGAAATATAAGACGAGTACCAATTTTTCCAGTTCAAAATTGCAGAATAATAGGCGCCGTTGGGGCTAGATCGGCTAATGTAAAAGTGCAGTCACTACTTAGTGTAAAAGTCGGAAATGTAGCAATATTAAGCACATTCCTTGTTGTGAAAAATTTGGTGGTAGACTGCATTATCGGAGTCGACAGCCTACGTCAATACGGATGCAGAATAGATTTTAAAACAGGAAAAATTTGGTTAAATGTAAATAAACAAGAAATTGAGTTGGACTTGTTGAAAAAAGAAAGCCACCAGAAAATATAATAGTGGGATCAATGTGCAAGTAATCAGGACGGCACAAAATTCTAAACAGCATGTAATTAGTGAGTTCCAAGTCAAAGGAGATTTCGGTCAATTAGTGTATGAAAAGTTAAATGAATCCGACTGCATTATTGAAAATCAGAAGAAGCAGCTCAAAGAATTATTATTAGCGTATAAAAACGTGTTTGATGAAAGGCCAGGAGTTATTAAGGGATACATATGCCATCTCTACGTTAAGCCGCACGAAACGTATTGTAGAACTTTCTATCCTGTTCCCTGTAGGTTAAAGGCTCAAGTTCAGAAAGAAATAGATCGCATGTTGAAATGGGGTTTGATCGAACCCTCTACAAGCCCATACTGCTCCCCATAGTTGGTCATGCCAAAAGCAAATGGGACTGTGAGACTGGTACTCGACGCCAGAGAAATAAATAAAATCATAATTCCAGTGAGAACACATCCGGAAAACATAGACGAACTTATACAACGGTTCCAGGATGTCCAATATTTGACAAGCATTGATTTGCGGAGTTCTTATTGGCAAGTCAAGGTGTAAGAGTCGTCAAGGAAATATACGGCTTTCATTTATTCCGGAAGAAGTTACCAATTTACTGTAGTTCCTTTCGGACTCAACATTAGTGCTGGAATCTTTATAGCAGCTCTACATTATGCACTAGGCCCAGAACTAAGAACCAGGATAACAGTGTTTGTTGATGATTTGTTATTGCATCAAAGACTTGGGAGGAGCATAGTACCTTACTGAGACGGGTGTTGGACGTGTTCAAAACCATGGGAATAACTGCTAACCTACAGAAATCCCATTTTGCAGTAAACAGAGTCAAGTTCCTGGGGCATATAATTGACGCAAAGGGAATTTTACCAACCAAGGAGAAGCTAATTGCGATTAGTAAGTTTCCAACACCCAGAAATAGGAGGCAATTAAAAGGGTTTATGGGTCTTGCATCATTTTTTAGAAGATTTATAACAAATCAGGCCATGTATGCAGCAGCTCTAAATAGTTTGCTGAAGAAGGATGTGCCCTGGCTCTGGACATTAGAGTGTCAAGAAGCATTCGAGGAGATAAAGAAGCAATTAGTAAATGCACCGCTTTTGTACCATCCGGACATGCAAGAAGAATTTTACTTGTCAACAGATTCGTCGAATGTGGGTCTTGGAGCGTGCCTTTTCCAAGTACGCAAGATAAATGGACAACTCACCTTCTGTCCCATTGCGTTTGCCAGTCGTGTTTTGTCCATCTGTGAACGAACTTACACGACGACAGAATTAGAGGCTCTTGCAGTCGTCTGGGGTTTTAAAAAATTTCATTATTATCTATATGGGTCAAAGACTATCGTATATTGCGATCATCAATCATTAACGTTTTTACAAACGTGTAAACTGTTACACCCCAGACTGGCTAGATGGACTCTCGCTCTGCAACAATACCAATTTAAGATCGTGCATGTCTCAGGACAGCAAAACATTATTGCTGACGCTCTATCAATGTCACCGCAGGGTTTGACTAAAGAGATTGAAGTAAATAATAACTCTGAATTCCCTGTATTGCTGCTGCAGGAAAATCCATTTAAGACGTACTACGTCAATTTGTGTGCGCATATGGCACAGTTACAGAAAAGAGATGCTCAATGGGGAAGTGTCATTCAAAGGTTACAACACCAACCTTCGGATCAGATGGCAAATTATTACAAACTGGTAAATGGCGTATTATTTTTCCGCTGTGGAAGGCAAAACAAAGTCCGTTGGTGTGTTTGTATACCTGAGGCGCAAATAGAGAAACTTGTATGGTTCACTCATTTAACCTGGGGACATTTCGGTGCGACAAAATGTGCAGACAAGGTAAGTGGGTACTGTTATTTTCCCAACATAAAGCGCAGAGTGCATGAGGTCTTAAAGAGATGCATAATCTGTCAAAAAACAAAGCCGGATTCAAAAGGGACTAAGCACCCATTATGCTCTATATTAGTCCAAGAACCAAAAGAATTAATTTCGTGCGATCTGTGTGGACCGTTACCTACTTCAAGAGGTGGTGTTAAATATGTGTTGGCATTTCTCGATGTGTGTACGAAATACGTAAAGCTATACCCGATAAAGGCGGCTACAGCCAAAGTAATTGTATTAAGATTGATAAGGGATTATCTTCCACATGTTGGTACACCTAAGGCGATCATAACAGACAATGCTAAAATATTCACGGGACTCCGATGGAAACAGACTTTGTCTCAAGTCGGTGTGAAACACATACTAACATCATTTTACCACCCACAAGGCAATTTGGTTGAGAGAATTTTTAGAGAATTCAATCGATTTATGAGGACGTATTGCCATAATAAGCAGACTGCGTGGGCAAATTATGTGGAAGAGTTTGAGCAGATATACAATAACATTCCCCACTCCTCAACTGGATATACACCTCGTGAATTGATGTTCGAAGCAAAAGAGGAAAACTTCTGGACTGACCATATGCCCAAAACTCAGGAAACTGAGATGCCTTGGGAAGAAAAAATAAGACAAGCCATCATAAATATGACGAAAAAAGCTGATCAGAGAAAACAACAATTTGAGAAATTAATCAAGATGGTACAGACATACCGGGTCGGAGAAAAGGTATTAGTCAAAAGACATACCAAATCATCCTTAATAAAGAAAAGTATAAAGAAATTGAAGTTACTATATACTGGCCCATACATTATCCTACAAATTCCGAATCCTGGGACTTATCTATTAGCATACCTGGGATTGAACAAAATAAAAGGGTTATTTTCCCATAATGACTTGAAGAAATTTAATGAAAATTAGAAGATAGGGAGTAATGCTGTTGCGAGTGACAGAGATGAACGCTCGTAAAACAATAAACTGTGTGTGTAGTGTTAGAAAACTTTAAATTGAAATAATTAATCAGTGACATAGACTATAGAAATAGTGACTAACTGTTACTATCGAGTGTTTCAAAGAAGATAGTGGAGATAGGCTTCACCTGTGTTTGGGTGAACATGGAACTTTAGCATTGCTAATGTCATCAAGATTTATAAAGGATCTAACTGACCTTCGAGAACAATGAAATGTTTCCCGTAAATGATGCTGAATAATCAAAAGAGGTTCCGAGTGAAGGTTCATATATAATTTCAAGTGCACGCTTAGATATGTAAACGTGTGAAGGGATGTGTTGAGGCAGTGAATCATGAGTGACGGTTAACGCCGCAAAGATAATTTCCCGCGCAAAACAGTTGACGTCGGCGCGAGAGGTAGAATCGATATAGACGACACAGATATGCTTTCTAAGAGACTCGCACCAAATGCGAGGGTAAACTGATTCATGTTGAACTTTAAAAAGAAAAGGTGTTATAATTAGAAGTTAAGAGTTTTTAATTTATTATTGAATTTTTAAAGAAAGTAATATTCATAGAATTAATAGTTATTTAATGGGTCGTGTTCATTTGGAATTTTTGTTTGAAAAAAAAATCCATTTCCATATATGTGCATGTGTGAACGCCGTATGAATCAGAGAATAAATGAAAGAAGTGAATCCGCATTCCTCAATGCTAATAACTTTTACATTACAACAATCAATTGGAGAAATATGTGTATTTAGAATAAAAAGTTTTTGAGTATAGATAAATTATATGACCTTCAAAGGAAATGATGGATAATGTCCTTGTATAAAATGAACTACACTTTCCATTATTCGATGATTTGAATCCAAAATCTATTGTAAGTTGCATGAATCCTTTAAATTACGAAGAACAAATCAGTGATAGAAAATGTGTCAGAACTTTTGGACTTATAAGCACAAGTGGGGATGCAAAGTCAAAAAGAGTATTCAAACGAGAGTAAATATGATGATGCTTTTGGTAACATCATTAGTTAATGGCTAAATTCCTTGAAGTACGTTGTAACAAAAAGGATCCATGAAGCCATAAGGATTTTGCTTTCAAAAAGGAGAATCTTGGACGGTGCAACCTAACCAGTTCTCTTACAGGAAGAGTTTCTCTTTTGGTCATTGCTAATTCTTTTGGAATGAATGTTGCATGTGAATTCGAGTATCCCTGTCCCTTCTACTCTTCCCATTGTGGGCCGCGTAGAAGACCGACTACAAAGTGGGCCGCATAGAAGACCGACTACAAATGTGGACGTCGGAGACATGCAAGACCCGGGGGAGTTTTAGCACCTCAAGATATTGTCCTAGGAACAAGATTGTAAAACGAAAATTCACGTTATTTATTGTAAAATGTTTTTTTTGCTAGAGGCACAAATCACTCTTCTCCAAATCTTGATATAAATTGATCCCTGTCTTTCCTTTAGAGATCTATTTCAAAATTATTTTTTTCTTCTATAGGCTTTCCTATCTTCTATGTACCATAGGCTGGGGGTCTAGGCTTAAGAGGTTTTCCGAGGTTTCCCTGCTTAAGAAAGTTCCCGAGTGGGTAGACCCTGATAACAGTTTCATGAAAGATCATCTTCCTTGGTTGTGCACAGCAAACATAACACCTAGATGCACGTAATAGCAAAACAGCCGCGGTAACTGTCTCTTCATTTCTTCTGTTTTCAACATTTCTTTTCTTCGTCTGTCTTAAACATAACATTCTTTTTCAGTCAGAGGACTGACAATCACCACTTCCGGGTTATCCACACTAATAGATAGCTCGTGAAGTGTGTTCGGTAAATCAAAATTGAGCTCACAAACTTCGCTCGCTGCGAGGGGCATTGTAATCTCCCCACCGAAAATTGCCCTCTACCACGCAATAATTAATAATGGTCAATCAAATCATCCACATTTATTCACTTTTGAAAAGTATCTGATCGGATTTTCTAGTAATATATGCGCCGACAGCTCGTCGACGCCAAGGTATTTTTCTAGTACGTTTATTCTTTGGAATAACAGAGATACATATATGTATTCTCCATGGTTATTATAGACGGATAACTAGGACAGCTTCGGAAGTATCTGTTGGAAGATTGTCGGGTTGCTAAAACAGACATATTTGCTCTTCTTCTCGCTAAAGCGAGCTATTAACGTTTGTGCCACTAGCGGGTTATTTGAAGAGAGAGAAAAATTGTAAACGCAAAATTAAGTAAGACTGGGAATCAACAGAAAACGGAACATGTAATGGAGATGGATTGAATATACAATTTTCCTCAGAAATAAGGTTTGTGACCCTTTTATTCTAGAGTGAATGATGAATGAGTTCTCTGTCTGAATCATTGATGATTGTCTTGGCCCTGCAATTAATGGGGAAGTTTCAGTTGTGACGAAGAGAGCCTGCAATCACCGAGATTTTATAAAATCGTCCAAAAAGGCTTCGGACACATCTGAAATTCTGAATCTGTCGTAAAATGAACGAATTGTTCAAACGATCGATTTTCCCAACTGAATGCAGCGCTTAACAATAATAATAGATATAAAGATCTTTTACAGCAAGCCAGTCGCTGAATATTAAGACGAAGGGCTCCACCAAAGATTCTATTGGGCTGAGTTCACGTAATGAAATATTATATTTAAAACTATATATAGATAAAGGACAGAGAGAGAGAGAGAGAGAGCGAATGAAATTAGAGAAAATACACAGAATCCTCCATAAGTATAATTGTTTGCCTGTCTTATCACGGATCAGCCTAAAGATAAAACAGGAGGCCCTTACTTTACTGTACAGGTTTATGTGTGAGAGACATTACACCAAGTTAGCGGCAAGCTGCATTCACATACTTTCATCATTTACAGTATAATCCATTATATATGAATGGATGTATTCTGAGTCAGGATATGAATGGTAAGGAACACCAAGTGGTATATGCATCAAGACAGTTGAATAAAGTCAAATGGAATTACTCAGCCACGTAGAAAGAGATGGTGAGTGTTATTCATGGTATTACCTATTTCTGTTGTTACCTGTACAGTAAGAAATTCAAAGTTATAACAGACAATGTGGCATTAAAGTGATTATTAGGGCTCAAAGGTCCTTCAAGTAGACTAACCTATTGAGCATTCAAGTTGAGTGGTTTTGATTATGAGGTAGTACACAAACCTGACAAGAAATATAATGCCTGTGGCTTGAGAAGAAAGATTGGGCTCATGAAGGCACTTGGCTGAAGCTTTACAGAGTGGCAAGATGTGCAGACCACAGACATAGACTGCCAATTACTTAGAACATGGTCGCAATTCGCTGTTCATTACAGGCTGTTGTGTAATAAGTCAAAGTACAAGCCACACATTGTGGTACCCACAGCTTTGAAGGATGAAGTGTTAAAGGATGCACATGACCATATGTTAGCAAGTCACAGAGGGTGAAGGACAACTGATCCTCATTTAGCTGAGCAATACTGGTGGAGGGTGTGGAGACAGGACTGTGACCAGTGTGTAAGGAATAGCATAACATGGCCACAACATGCCAACCTTTGTCATTTTAGCGTGTCACTGCAAAGATTACTGAAGGCATGCAAGCCATATGAAATGGTGCGAATGGACGTTTTGGGCCCACAGTTGCAATCCTCAATCTACAAGCCAGTATAGTGGTACAGGCCTTGATAAACAACTGATTAATAAAGTTTTGCAAAGCTGACACAGTAGTTACAAGTCAGAGCACCAATTTCAGTCTGAGCTGACTGAGCAGCCATGTCATCTATTGCAAATTTGGAAGCTAAGAACTAGTCCCTTACATCCTCAATTATATATAAAAACAGAATGTGTCCATCAAACTATCGATAAAATGTAAAGGTATTATGTGAACACCCATCACAACTGCTGGGACATTTACCTAGTTTATCTCATGTATAATTCCGAAGTACACAACAGCACTGGGCTTCCACTGCATGAGGTGGTAACAGCACAAAGATGGCGTCATGTTTTGAAATGATTAAACCTAAAGCTGGGAGAATGGGGAGTCGGTGAAGTAGTTTGCAAATATGTTATGGGATGTTTTGGGACTGCTGAAAGAAGTGAAGATGAAGGTGTACAAGTATCATGAAAGAGCTGGACGACGTGTTGCTGAACTACCTGAGCACAAAATTTGTCAATGGTTGATGCTGGCAAATGTCTACACACTAAAGGATAAAAGAAAAAATGGGTCATATTAAGTCGTAGAACTGATGTTACAGTTACGAACAACAACTTCCACTGTCCATGTGCGACACAATAAGCATTTTAAGGGTACTTTCAAATAATTTACAAGTGCCAGTAACGCTACCAGCGAAATGAACTAAAACTAAGAAGGAAAGAAAGGAAAGAGAAACTGATGTGTGAAAGGTACGTCAAGTGAATTCTGCACACAGGCCACACCAAGATATATTAATAGGATGGGGTACATCAAATAGTTTTATGAGTAATATATGTGACAATTGCCTCAGTGTCTTGTTGTAGTGGGTTCATGTTGTGTTTTGCTAAGTTTTGTGGGAATAGTTTAGTTTCTGAGTGACTAGGAGTGTGTTTTGCAATATGTTTTTAAAGTAGTTTACTGAGAAAGAAGAGTTTTCGTAATATAATTTTACTAGTTCGTCGCATGATGATGCAGTGACGTAGGTTAAGGAACAGCCAATGCACCATTTGGTTTACGTTGAAAGGCAGAGGAGAAAACTTGTGTTTATTTTGTTCCATTATGTCAACTTGTAGAACATAAGTACAGATTTTTTTGTCTAGATATGAAAACAGATGCAAATCTTGGGGCCAGATGTCTTCGAAGAAAGGAGAGATGTTGCCCCATGACGTAGTCTGTGGCACAGATCTGTCTGGAATCAATGTATCAAAACGATGGCACAGGGAGATGGTTTCTGTCATTGTAGTGGCCACACACTATGAGGTAAGCAGACACATTATAACACCATCACTTCTGAAAAGCGTCGTTGAGGCACCTTTCACCTACAAAAGCATGTCCAGAAAAGCAGACCAGACGAGAAAAGCAGGCCATGTGAAGTTCTGTTGGTTGATAATTGTGGCAATTGAGCACACTAACTTCTTTAGGTTCCCATCCTAAACTTCTAGTGAGAAGAAAATACTGGCTGGCCCTGTACACAGAAATAGTACTTGAATCACAAACTCTGTTCCAATTTGCTTAGATGTTCTTAGTATCTAGAGGTATACATGATGTGAGCAATGCCACCAACACCAACCTATAACTTTGAAGCAAAGACAGTCGCAGTGAACGATGTTGTAGCCAGTCACCTACTCTGGACTTAGGTTCCAGAAGCTACAGGCATTCGACCTTTGCAGAAGACTGCTTTCGGACTCCTAGCATCTTCATACCGCCAATTCACCTACTAGGTGACTACTTCTACATCTACATCTACATCCATACTCCGCAAGCCACCTGACGGTGTGTGGCGGAGGGTACCTTGAGTACCTCTATCGGTTCTCCCTTCTATTCCAGTCTCGTATTGTTCGTGGAAAGAAAGATTGTCGGTATGCCTCTGTGTGGGCTCTAATCTCTCTGATTTTATTCTCATGGTCTCTTCGGGAGATATACGTAGGAGGGAGCAATATACTGCTTGACTCTTCGGTGAAGGTATGTTCTCGAAACTTTGACAAAAGCCCGTACCGAGCTACTGAGCGTCTCTCCTGCAGAGTCTTCCACTGAAGTTTATCTATCATCTCCATAACGCTTTCGCGATTACTAAATGATCCTGTAACGAAGCGCGCTGCTCTCCGTTGGATCTTCTCTATATCTTCTATCAACCCTATCTGGTACGGATCCCACACTGCTGAGCAGTATTCAAGCAGTGGGCGAACAAGCGTACTGTAACCTACTTCCTTTGTTTTCGGATTGCATTTCCTTAGGATTCTTCCAATGAATCTCAGTCTGGCATCTGCTTTACCGACGATCAACATTATATGATCATTCCATTTTAAATCACTCCTAATGCGTACTCCCAGATAATTTATGGTATTAACTGCTTCCAGTTGCTGACCTGCTATTTTGTAGCTAAATGATAAAGGATGTATCTTTCTGTGTATTCGCAGCACATTACACTTGTCTACATTGAGATTCAATTGCCATTCCCTGCACCATGCGTCAATTCGCTGCAGATCCTCCTGCATTTCAGTACAATTTTCCATTGTTACAACCTCTCGATACACCACAGCATCATCTGCAAAAAGCCTCAGTGAACTTCCGATGTCATCCACAAGGTCATATATGTATATTGTGAATAGCAACGGTCCTATGACACTCCCCTGCGGCACACCTGAAATCACTCTTACTTCGGAAGACTTCTCTCCATTGAGAATGACATGCTGCGTCCTGTTATCTAGGAACTCCTCAATCCAATCACACAATTGATCTGATAGTCCATATGCTCTTACTTTGTTCATTAAACGACTGTGGGGAACTGTATCGAACGCCTTGCGGAAGTCAAGAAACACGGCACCTACCTGTGAACCCGTGTCTATGGCCCTCTGAGTCTCGTGGACGAATAGCGCGAGCTGGGTTTCACATGACCGTCTTTTTCGAAACCCATGCTGATTCCTACAGAGTAGATTTCTAGTCTCCAGAAAAGTCATTATACTCGAACACAATACGTGTTCCAAAATTCTACAACTGATCGACGTTAGAGATATAGGTCTATAGTTCTGCACATCTGCTCGACGTCCCTTCTTGAAAACGGGGATGACCTGTGCCCTTTTCCAATCCTTTGAACGCTACGCTCTTCTAGAGACCTACGGTACACCGCTGCAAGAAGGGGGGCAAGTTCCTTCGCGTACTCTGTGTAAAATTGAACTGGTATCCCATCAGGTCCAGAGGCCTTTCCTCTTTTGAGCGATTTTAATTGTTTCTCTATCCCTCTGTCGTCTATATCGATATCTACCATTTTGTCATCTGTGCGACAATCTAGAGAAGGAACTACAGTGCAGTCTTCCTCTGTGAAACAACTTTGGAAAAAGACATTTAGTATTTCGGCCTTTAGTCTGTCATCCTCTGTTTCATTACAATTTTGGTCACCGAGTGTCTGGACATTTTGTTTTGATCCACCTACCGCTTTGACATAAGACCAAAATTTCTTAGGATTTTCTGCCAAGTCAGTACATAGAACTTTACTTTCGAATTCATTGAACGCCTCTCGCATAGCCCTCCTCACACTACATTTCGCTTCGCGTAATTTTTGTTCGTCTGCAAGGCTTTGGCTATGTTTATGTTTGCTGTGAAGTTCCCTTTGCTTCCGCAGCAGTTTTCTAACTCGGTTGTTGTACCACGGTGGCTCTTTTCCATCTCTTACGATCTTGCTTGGCACATACTCATCTAACGCATTATGTACGACGGTTTTGAACTTTGTCCACTGATCCTCAACACTATCTGTACTTGAGACAAAACTTTTGTGTTGAGCCAACAGGTACTCTGAAATCTGCTTTTTGTCACTTTTTCTAAACAGAAAAATCTTCCTACCCTTTTTAATATTCCTATTTACGGCTGAAATCATCGATGCCGTGACCGCTTTATGATCGCTGATTCCCTGTTCTGCGTTAACTTTTTCAAATAGTTCGGGTCTGTTTGTCACCAGAAGGTCTAATATGTTATTGCCACGAGTCGGTTCTCTGTTTAACTGCTCAAGGTAGTTTTCAGATAATGCACTTAAAAAAATTTCACTGGATTCTTTGTCCCTGCCACCCGTTATAAACGTTTGAGTCTCCCAGTCTATATCCGGCAAATTAAAATCTCCACCCAGAACTATAACATGGTGGGGAAATCTACTCGAAATATTTTCCAAATTATCCTTCAGGTGCTCAGCCACAACAGCTGCTAAGCCAGGGGGCCTATAGAGACATCAAATTACCATGTCTGAGCCTGCTTTAACCGTGACCTTCACCCAAATCATTTCACATTTCGGATCTCCGTCAATTTCCTTCTATACTATTGCACTTCTTATCGCTATAAACACGCCTCCCCCTTCACTGTCCAGCCTGTCTCTGCGGTATACATTCCAATCTGAGTTTAGGATTTCATTACTATTTACATCTGGTTTCAGCCAACTTTCTGTCCCTAGTACTATATGAGCGTTGTGACCGCTTATTAATGAGAGCAGTTCTGGGACCTTTCTGTAGACGCTCCTGCAGTTTGCTATTAGAACATTAATATTGTTATTCCCTGTTGCATTTTGCCTACTCCTACCTTGCTGCATCTCAGGAGGCATCTTGTCGGGCCTAGGGAAGGGATTCTCTAACCTAAAAAACCCTCATGTGCACTCCACACGTACTCCGCTACCCTTGTAGCCGCTTCCGGCGTGCAGTGCATGCCTGCCCTATTCAGGGGGACCCTACATTTCTCCACCCGATAGCGGAGGTCGAGAAATTTGCACTCCAGATCTCCGCAGAATCGTCTGAGCCTCTGGTTTAAGCCTTCCACTCGGCTCCAAACCAGAGGACCACGATCGGTTCTGGGAACGATGCTACAAATAGTTAGCTCTGATTTCACCCCGCGAGCGAGGCTTTCGCCTTCACCAATTCCGCCAACCGCCTGTACGAACTGAGGATGACCTCTGAACCCAGACGGCAGGAGTCATTGGTGCCGACATGAGCAACAATTCGCAGTCGGGTGCACCCAGTGCTCTCTATCGCCGCCGGTAGGGCCTCCTCCACATCTCGGATGAGACCCCCCGGCAAGCAGACAGAGTGGAAACTGGCCTTCTTCCCCGACCTTCCCACTATTTCCCTAAGGGGCTCCATCACCCGCCTAACGTTGGAGCTCCCAATAACTAATAAACCCCTCCCCCCGTGTGCCTGCTCGGACCTCGCTGAAGGAGCAGCCACATGTCCACTCACAGGCAGAGCGGGCGATGCCACACGGCCAGCCTCCACATTGACCCTCCGCCTCGTGCGCCGCGAACGCCGCTGAACCCGCCACTCCCCTTGGGGAGAGGGTGGCCCAACCGCGCCCAGTACACGCGAAGATGTCTCGACAGCAGGGACAGTGCGTGAAGCATGTAACACCTGGGGTGTACCTTGCGACGCACCAGACTCCCCACTGCCGCTACACTCCGAGGCAGCAGCCTGAAGACGGCTGACCGAGGCCATCAACACGCTCAGCTGTTCGCGAACAGTGACCAGCTCCTCCTGCGTCCGTACACAGCAGTCACACATCCTATCCATCCTAAGGAATCAATTTACTGAAGAGAGTTAATCAACCTTTAACTAGACTGCTAATTCACTAAAGGCGGCTGTTTATTCACTAAACTGTGGTTGCTAGGCACTTCTTGTAGAAAACAATGAAAATAGCACTACCTGTCTCTGGACTGTATTGCAAACAAACACTAGCACTACTGACTAGCACTTGACTAAAGGGACTCTCTGACTGTATTCAAAACAAACACGAAATCTATGGAACTATTAATAGCACTCGACAATTAAAGCTTCCTAAAAGCAAATGCACACGGAAGAAGAAGTGACAAGTAAGAAAAATACAGTTAATACTTAAATTAAGGTAGCTCGCTGCACAGCAGACGTGAAGCAGACGGCAGTTACGAGGGTGTCTACCGCACTGACGGGATGTGTGTTCGAGTCCAGAATGACAGCTGCCAGGCTACCCTGCTGTTGCATTTCTGTCCTTGTGAATCACCTTGCCGCTGATTATCACCCAGGGCAACGACACACTTCTGACGCTTTAACGCTGAGGGCTATGGTTTGAGTACAATCCTTCTCTGTTGTGTATTCCGTGATCTGAGGTGGGCCAGCGGCCTAGACGAGGCCGCCAGCTACTCCCGTAGTGCTGACATCTGTAGATTATATGGCATATGCATGCCAATGCACAGGTGCATCTGCTAACGACTCCTCGCTGAGCTCTGTGGCTCACTACGTTATCTCAGAGCTAATAGCCTCCCCAGCAGCAACTACACAACTGTACCTAATGTGAATAAAAGCTTAGTCCAATTAGTGTTGTATTACAAGTGGTCTGCCACTCTCTTCATCACACCACCACTCTCAACCCACGTTCAGGCGTAAGAGGCGGTGGTACCTCGTGACCTTCTCATAGCCACTTCCTCCAATTCTGCTCGAGTCACTTCAGTACCCCAATAGTGTGTTTTAGAGAAGAAATAGTAAGGAAATCATAGCGGGATTGACTGCTTACAGAAATGATAGCAATCTAAGAACGAACAGTAGGAAACCAAGAGACATATCCAATGAAACAAAGAATGATAATGGTGGATGAAGGGTTAAGAACTGTTCAAATGTCATTTGTTTGCCTTTCTGAAGTTTTTTAATTACTTTATGTACTTAATACCATGAATAGGATTTTATCATTTTTAAAGGTTTGGGTAGTATACAGTTTTGTAGTGTCACTTAGGATAATAGCCTGTGTGTGTGACTACAAATAACATTGACAACATATCCAGGTTTATTTTTCTAATTTGAGCAGGTCCTCAAAGATGTAGAGGGCCCAGATGCTCATGGATTTTGGATAGGAGTGGAGAAAGGACGTTTGTGGTTGGAGCAATTTTTGATAGTAAAGAATAAGATCTGATTCTCAGGGCCTATGGTCATGAAGCTGACTGGTTGTTCTGGAGGATCGTCGAACACATAATCCGCTTCCTGCCACTGAAGTTTGACCTGGGGAGGGATATTGGTGTGGTAAGAGGGAATCTGTCTTTGGGGTCTGCTTTATGTCCTTCTTTGGTTATGATCTCCCTGGAATTCTTTTTTTCGCCTTCTTACTTCATCTTACTTAGAAGGGCCAGACTTAGTTACCCTCTTTTCCACAACAGCAAAGGTGTCATCGCCACTCTTATTCCATCAATCACAATATAATTATGCAGCCATGCAATATCTTAACAGAGGCTTCCCTGGAAGTATCTCACACAGGGTCAAAATATCCTTGTAAAACCATAATCTAAGATAGATCATATTAAATGTACTGTACTTTCATGGACAAAATAGGAAATCCAATTTATGACTGGAAAACCTGAATGTTAATAAAGGAGTATGAAGAAAAACTGGCATGGCTCAGTTGAGGGCCCAACCATCAAATGCCACAGAATCATGGCAAATAGTCAAAGTTAACATATAAGACATAATGGCTTCAAAATATGAGGAAGAGCTTACTTTATCCTCAAATTGAATACGGGCAAAAGGGTAGTATTTTTCAGTCGTTTAGAATGGAAACAAAAGGAAATAAATTAACAACAATAAAACGGTAGACTTTCTGGGTTGCATGGACATGAAAAGAGTTTTGATATGATGGGATTGGTGTGTACATGGTAACCTGAGATCACTCACTCTGAGTCTGCTTGTGCTGTGACTAATGTATTTAAGAGAACCTAGATGAAAATAACTGAACTGAATAAGGTAATCAAGAGGAACCAGTGGACACTAGCTGTTGAATATGATGCAAAATGACAGTGCAGTTTCTTGTTTTGATGACCCATATAATGTGATCATAGACGAAAATAGCTCTAGCGCTGCTGACTGATTCATAAGAACAAGGCAACCTTTTTATTAATAATTAAATATCTTCTACACTACAAGGGAAGGGTCGAAAATGTAGTAAATTATTACAACATATTGTGATGCTACATTAGTCAGTAGAACGAACATTCTTAAGCCGGAAATGAAACACTATGGATAGTTTTAAGAAAATCAATCTGGTAATTTAGGATTAATTGAACTTTTGTATGAGTTGGTGACAAATTTTGTGTTGCAGATGATCTTTTTTGCTAGTATTTCTACTTGGATACCATAACTAATGTTTCATTGCTTTTGAAGTGGTAGATAAAATCTAGTTTTGTAGGGTCACTTAGGTTAATACTTGGAAGTGTCATTGGTAATAACATTATTTTTTTTAAATTGTGCAATTTCTAAGAGATGTAGAGGACATAGATGCCAGCATTTTTGTACGGGCAATGAGGAGGTATTTTGACCCTTGAAGAAGTGTTTTGATAGTGGGGAATCAGAGCCAGTTTCCAGGGCCCATGGTGGTAAAGCTGGTAGGTCCATTCTCGGAATAAATGAATGTCACGATCCTCTGGTCGGCCATTGAAGAATGGTCCAAGGAGTGACCTTGATGTGGGGACCAAAATCTGTTTTCGATGTCTGTATGTTGTCCTTCTTCAGCTCTGATCAGGAATTCTTCCTTTTTTCCTTTCGTTCTGTCCCTTACTCAGAGGTGCCAGACTTGTTTATCCATTTTTCATTGTTCAAAGTGTCACCACAACCTCTTTCTATCACATCAATTATCATGTGATTATATTGTACGAGCCACACAATACCTTACTGGAAACTCCCTTGAAGATAACGGAGCCATGCAGGGTAGCTGAGCAGTCTGAGGCGTCTTGTCATGTTTCATGTGGCTCCCCCTGTCGGTGGTTTGAGTCCTCCCTCGGGCATGGGTGTGTGTGTTATCCTTAGCGTAAGTTAGTTTAATTAGTGTTTATTATTATTATTTTTTACTTTTCTTTTACATGCTTGGGACAGAAGTGGCATTTGTGATCATCTGTTGAGACTACTGTCTATTATATGATCAATCAGTGTAAAGAATTAGTGCTTAGTCATATTTACTTCATTGTTTGGTAGTGAACATGACTAATCACTCATTGTTTACACTAATTACTCACATAATTCACAGTAATCCCAACAGATGGTCACAAATCCCACTTCTCTCTCAAGTATATAAATCAAAAACGAAAAAGAAAAAGCAATAATAATAATAGTAATAATAATAACAATAATAAGAAGGAAAAAATTAAAAATAAAAAATACAATAGAAAATAAAAGGTTGCACGCACACACACACACACACACACACACACACACACACACACACACACACACACACACACACACACGCAAAAGTCAAACACATAACTTATGTCAGGACACAGATATAGAAAAAACAATTGAAAACAGAACCTGAGATAAGTCGGAAACGCTTACAGCAATGAATAACCAACAACCTATATAATATATACCTCTATATGAATAAAACGATATACAGAATATGGCAGTTACACTACTGTATTTGAAAAACAGTAACCACAAGGAAAATGGCAAACTTTCAACCAGTTTGCCCCATGAGAGAAATCTGTTTCATTTGCAAGTAATGAATTAGATGCTGATCTTTCGCATTTTATTATAAAAATGTCAAGGAACCCTTTTAACTCTATAACCTGTGTGTGCAAACGATAACCTGTATGTGCAAAAGAAGACTTGCAACTAAGGTGAAATGTGTCTGGAAGCACAAGTTAAATAAAAAATCTTAATGTGGAACATGTAAAATGCGCTTTTCTTTTAAACTGCTGCAGTTCAAAAAGTATATTTCTTGTTTATTGCTATAGAAAAAATCAGATACTAGTTTTTTATGTGTTAATTTGTGCTGAAAAGTTTTCTGAGGGGTGGCCAAGCAATGCAGCTGCACTTTTCAAGAATTTATGGAGTGTGCTCTTGTCACTGAGTTTCCATTGTCAACACACCTCTGAAATCTGAAAGTGCCTCAACAATGATAATGATAATTAAAAATCCCATGAAAAGAGTGTTCAAGGTAAAAAATATTCTTTTTAGATGATTATTGTTTAGGACTTTGATAATGTCTATTACATCTACCAACTGAGAAATTTAGTTTTATTTGTTTTCTGAGCAGCTTTGGATGTACATGTAGGGACCGGATCTATGTATATTTGCACTGTCAGTTTCAAAAATAGTAATCACATTATTACTAGTTAATTATCACAGGTATTTTGTTTTTAAATACAATACCATCATCCATAATTCCATACTTTATGTCTACTGTGCAATATGCATATATACAGTTTAATTCTACCATACAATAAATAAATATATGTTCTGAATTCACTGCCATTCTGCATATACACATTTTAATTCTGTTACACTGTATGTGTAGTTCCAATTTTTTTTTTATATTTTTCATGAATTCACTGACTGAATGGAAAGAACTTTCTACTTGGAATAGTTTTATTTTTTGTTTAAATTTTCTTTGCAGATATTGTCTGAAATAGTTGAACATTTTCTGGATGAAGTTGTTGGTGGTACCGGTCATGTGTGCATGAAGTGTGCTTGCTTCAATGAATGTGTGTGTTTTCTTTTCCTATTATGTCTAACAGTCTCTTTTGTTGTGCCTGTATCCGACTCTATGGGTCATCTTTGTGGTGAGGACCAATCCATCATTTTCTTAATATTATTGAATTCCATCATGATCTTTGCCTGTCTGATTTGCGCAGCTTTCTTGCATTGTAAGGAGTGTTTCTTTCATGTTTAGCTGTGTTATGTTGAGGAACACTCAACTTTCTACAGTTTCTGGTAGCTTGGCTATGAATCTCTTCATTTTTTAAAAATGTATTCCTATTTTACTATGCAAAAAAATGAATAATAGGTTAGAATTTCAAGTGTTTTGAAAAGCAGTTTAAAGCTGTCTATTTTACTTACATTAGCCATAATTCTGATTACTCTTCTTTGCAGTTTAAAATTTTTAACTGCATCACTTGGCAGACACTGTATTTATATACCATAGGTCATAATAGCATTAAAATATTAGAAATATATCATCTGTTATTAGTGAGTTGATGTTTTGGAGAACAGGAGGACTGAACTCAATTTGCTAGTTGTGGTGTCAACATTGTCTTTCTACAGTAAACAGTTATCTATTATAAGCCATAAGAATTTTGTGTTTTAAATTACTTTTGTATTCAGTATTTGTAATTGGGAGGAATCTATATTTCTTCTGTTATTGTTCCTCAACAATATTGCATTACTTTCTTCATTATTGAGACATAGCCAATTGATTTCAAACCACTAAGTGATACACTCAAGTATCATTGTTTTTTGTTAAGATATTCCTTAAATCTGTGTCAATAGTTCTGCTAGAGGTATCACCTGCAAAAAGAATCATTTCACTTTGAGTGTTTAGAGGTAAATCGTTTATTTACATATAACAGGAACAACAGAGATCCTAATATACCACCCTGTGGTACACTGTGACATATTCGTTAAAATTCTGACAAATATTTATTTTGTTTGGATTTTATTTCTCCTGATTGTTTCCTGTTTTGCTGATGTGGTACTAAGAGCTGTTCCTCTAATCACATACTAGCGAAGTTTCCTAATTAAAATGTCCTAGTCAGGTAGGTTAAAAGCTCTAGGTAGGTCCCAAAAGATACCAAAAGGATTTTCGCCTTGATATAATCCCACTGAGGTCATACTTGTACATTCAAATACAGCTGAAACTGTTGATTTTCCTTTCTAGAGTCCAAAAAGTCTAGTATTTCTCATGCCATTTCTTTCCAAATATGACAAATCTAATATACAGGAGGACCCGAAAGTCTGTAAACATCTGAAAATGCACTAATTCACGAAATAATATAGGTAAAAAGGTAAAACTTGAAACACATGAGTAGCTTATTATCAAAGATAGATATCTGTTGTTTGCAAGGTATTGAGATAAACGTCATTTTTTGTTACAAAATGTGCAGTTAATATATTTCTATCTAGCTTTAGGCATTGTTAACTTCATACTGTAGGAATGGTTCTTCAAGGCACCCAGCGTCAATTTCATTATAGAAAGTTTTTAAAATTCTCTTTGAAAACACAGATTTGTCTTTGGGACCAGAATGTGTAGATGTCCACTTCTGATGCAAACAATTTGCAGGTGTCCATTTTTGATGCTCACAGATTCACTTCATAATGCTGACAATCCTTTACAAGAGTATCACCTGCGAAACTGTAGGAATTTGAACATGAAATAAATTAAGCTTTAAACTGCGCTGTGTTATTGAAAAAAGTCCTACATATAAAATAAGTTTTTAATTATGTCAACTTGTTTTGCTCACTTACAAGATATTAAATAGTAATGAAACTTTTTTATATTTTATAGTGCTTACATTACGAGAAAATTGACAGAGAAACTTAAAATTTTAAATTATATTTGGAAATCTAAATGCAAATGGGCGTTAATTTTATCTCAGATAGACATTGCCGAAATCAGTCTGTGTGTTTCACATTCACAGGGATCATCAGGCAAATCTGAGTCATCAGTTCGTTTCTGTAGTACATTTTGTACCACTCAAGAGTGGGAAGATTCTTCCAGTTTCCTCCAAAATGTTTTGATTATCAGTCTGTCAACGTCTCGAAATTTTTCTGTCTTGATTGATATACCAGTGCGAATGTTATGTCAGTTTATCTCTTCCAGTTCGTTGTTGACCTTAGAAATTGGTCTCTCTGCTGCCATATCTGTTTTGTAAGTAAATTCTTCTTTGACCACCACTTTGTCTGACTGCGTTTTCCAAAAAATCATGCACTTGAATGCTAAGAGCTTGAGTGGAACTGACATGCAGCCTTCATATGATGCATAGCTTGTTCTTTCCAGTCTTGAGGTACCCAATCTCTTCCATTCAGTTTCAGAGTTCCACACTTCTCGAAAGCTTTGTGATACTCAGCTTTATCAATTACGGAATCTTTTTCTCTTAGATTTGTTTCTATTACGTCAAACACTATTTGAAGGCAGGAAACAGTGGCCAGCAACTGGGAAGACTATTTCGATATTCATTATGTTTGCTGGTGCATAGCTACCCAGGAACTTGTTCAGTGTTGTTAACATGCTGATATTCTTGTTGTGCCCTGCATGTCTTTCTACCATCAGTCAGATGGTCTTGTAGTCTGAGTGATCAACAGCTTTCAACCACTGAATGCATTGGAAGCCATCTCATTAGAGGATTTCTGGCTTTCATCTTCTGTCCAACCATATATTGATAAATTAGCAAAGTTTAGACAATCACTTGACAAGCCTAGGATAACTGAAAGGTTGTAGCAATAAAAGTGTCTGGAGTACTAGGCAATTTGATATGTTACCTTAAGGAGAACAAGGTTCTTTTGACAGTCGAAGCTCAAGAGGAAACAACCTGTGGTTTTATATGCAAGTGCTGGAAAAAAGCTTATGCTTGTTTCTCGTGTAGTTCCAATGTAATTTTCAGTCCTGACTTCACAGTTTAATTTTGTTCCATTGAGAGTCTATCTCCCAGTTCAATACATCTGCTGCACTCATCTACATTTGGGTAAGAAAATCCTATGTTAAACTGTGTGTATAAAACTTTTCTGAAGAAGGCTTGAGTGACTTTCTCTTGATTGTCTCTTTTTGTACTGAACATTCCTCATAGTTTGCTGACGCTGAGATCCGTTGGCAGATAAACATGGGATGTTTTTTCTCTTGAATAATACGATTCATAGACATTTAGACAGCAAGTGATGGATACTGGCGTGGACACCTTGAGGAATGTTTCGTGACAGACTTGCAGATTACTGTTACATTAGTTAATAATACTGTATTTAAAAGTGATGGTTCTTCTTCCTTTTAGGGTTATGCATTTCAGAATGATGGTAACTGAGAAAGAATTTTGCTTAGTCTTTTCAGGGATGTAGGAAAATGCGTCATGGAAGTCTTTGATGTCAAACATCATTAGCGATGAACATGCTAACGAACTCCACGGTTACATGAAGAAAACACTGCGAAACCTATAGCAGAATAACTGTACACACAAAGAAATGAAACCACTACAGCAACTGTATATTGTCATGTAAGAATAGTATGCACATCTGACAATTGAAGAAATTATACAGAAATGGAGCCAGAATCATATAAAATTACAGTGAACATCTACATTTCTCCATTAACATACTAATTGTAAAATTATGTTGAAGCACCAAGTTTGGAAACATGTTTGCTTTGTTGGTTCAAGTGTTGCGTTTTAATGTTTAGTTTTCTTGTATTTTAGTGCATATTTAAACAGTGAATCTCTCACCCTTACCCCTAAGCCCTTTGGCCAACACTCAAAGCCACAAACTCAGATATTATCTCCAGAATAGCTGAGGTAAAAATTTTCCCATCTCTCTGTCAATAATATGCCCTACATTACTACTTTTCATGGCCCTGTATCTCGGAAATTTTTAGGATAAGGCCAGTTAAAATTCTTACCAGATGTCTCCCTATAAAGTATAATCTTATGTTATTTGTGAGATAAAAATTCTTTGCAACGCTTGATAATTACATGTAACACACGCAAAAAGAGAGCAGTGTGGATTACAAGCTATCCTTATCTTTGTTTATTTATTTTTATTTATTTATTTTATTTTTTTTGCATGGAGACACCAACTGGTGTCTTTTGCAAACGTCATAGCATTTTTTTACAAGTTTGGTACTATATATATATATATATATATATATATATATATATATATATATATATATATATATATATATATATATATATATATATATATATCTACAATAATTTATTTTAGTTTAATGTTAATATTCACTTAGTGAGTATAAACACTTGTCAATCAAGAAATGTTTCAGTTTCACTTTGAATAAGTTCCTTTTGTGGCACCCTATAGAGCTCGGTAATCTGTTGTACCATATTTGACCACTAATGCATGGACTATGGTCTGTTGTTTTTAATTTTGTTCTTTGTGTGTAGTAGCAGTCTTTATTTCTTGTATTATAGGCATGCATATCAGAGCACTTTGTTTCTTTGTTTTGATGTGTCACAAAAAATATAATTAATTTGTAAAGATACAGTGAGTAGACTGTGAGGTATTTATGATGAACAAAGATTTCCCTGCATGAATCTCTATACCCTAATCCATGGATAATTCTGATTGCTCTTTTCTGTAGGGTTAATATTCTGTTCATATGTATGTCGGCAGCACAACCCCATATTTCTATCCCATAATTAATCTGTGCAAAAATGGTTCCATAATAAATTGTTTTTAATGTCTGATGTGGAACTACTTTTGATAACTGGCTGATTAGATGTAATGAACTGCTGATATTATTGCATAAAAATTTGATATGGTTTACCCATCTTAGATTTTCATCTACGTGAATACCTAGAAATCTTCAGCCTTCTGAGTCCACTACTTCAATTCTACCTATGTTACTGATAGAGGTTTGGTGTGAGTTTGTAAGTTTAAATGGCAATAACTGAGATTTACTGATATTAACTTTCAAACCTTGATCTTGGAAATAAGTAGTTATTTGCTGTAGTCCCTCAGTTGCTACCAATGTTAACTCATCATTTTGTTTACCAAGAAATAACAGTGAGGTATTGTCTGCATAGGTTACCAATTGGGAGTTGAAAGGTTGCTCTATATCATTTATGTACTCTAGGAAAAGGAAAGGGCCCAAAATTGAGCCCTGGGGTACACCTTGTGTGACTGTCTCATATTTGGACTGGAAATTAATGATCTGATTATTGATTTTGTAAGTCAGCTTTGTACACTGCATGTGGTTAAATAAATATGTAGCCAGCAATTGCATGGATGCAGCATTTACATTGTATGACTAAAGTTTACTTAAAAGTAACTCATGGTTTACCGAGTCAAAGGCTTTAGTAAGGTCTAGAAATATGCCAGCTGTTTGCATTCCTTGATCAAGGGCACCATGTATTTTGTGGAGAAATTCCGTAATCGCTGTGATAATACTATGATCTTTTCGGAATCCGTGTAGTGTCTCTGTTAGGAACTTATTCTTCAAGAAATAGTCACTAAGTTGTGTCAGCAGCACAACTTCAAATACTTTGCTGAAGACAGGTATTAATGATATGGGCCTGAAATTTGAAACCTCTTCCTTGGATCCTTTTTTATGCACTGGTTTAACTGTGCTCCACTTCAATACATTTGGAAATGTATGTTCTCTGATACTGCAGTTTACCAGGTGGGTGATTATTTTAACTAATTCCTTATTACATTTTTTAATCACAATACTACTCAAACCATCCCATCCAGATGAGAACTTATTCTTTAGGTTATTTATTATCCTGCCTATTTCTTTTTCACTTACTTGTTTGAATTCAAAAGGTGGCTCTTCAAAGGGGCAGAGCTTTACCTCACTACTGTGTTATTAATTGGACTAACAGCTGCAGATATAAAGTATTTATTGAAAACATTGCAGACTTTATTAGGATCTTTAATTGTGTTTCCTTCATGTCTTATAATTAAAATTTCAGTTTCTGGCTTCGGTGTGGCTTTGCAACATTGATTTACAATTCTCCATGAGGTCTTGGCTACATTGTCTGATTGAGCTATTTCACTGCTGTATATCTGTTTTCTTAGATTTGAAAGCTCTTTCTTAAAGATTTTCTTGGCTTCGTTGTACTTGGCCTTAAAAACCTGCAGGTTTGTTGACTTGTGTAACACATCCAGGTCCTGGATGTTTTGCCTGAGTTTTATCATATTTGCTGGAAGTATCAGTCTGTTGGTTTTTGCACTTTGGTTATGGGTGAACACTCTTTGTATTTTCTTAACAGGGCAGCAACTGTCAAAGTGTCTTAGCATAGTATCATAGAATTTAGCCCATTTGTTTTCAGATCCTTCAGTCTGGTAAACCAGATCCCAGTTCTCTATAGCTAATTTATTTCTTAGGGCAAGGATGTTACCCTCTTTTAGGATTCTTTTATTTTCGATAACTTTTGTCATTTTTGGGATGCTTGTGTTTACATACTCTACAAGCTGGCATTTGTGGTCAGAGTAGTGAAAATCCATATTCCAGCACCTAACACTGTCTTTAATATGTTTACATCATATAACGTAATCAATTCTGCTAGTTCTGGACTTTGTTACCCTGGTATCACTATTTACTACATTTATGAGATTATATGAGTTAAGAGTATCTATTAACCTCATTTTACACAAACTGGAAGATTTTGCCGCAATATTCAGATCACCAAGTATAGTTAGGTCACTGGGACCACAACGTCCCACTACTCTACTAAATATGTCTATGAAGCTAACTACATCAGCCTTTGGTGGATGGTAAATCCCAATAACTTTATGTTTTCTCATAACCCCTCTACACTCTTTGGTGTGGACTTCAATGCCTGTCACTTCAATCAAGCCTTCTTTGTTGTACTGGTCTAGATAGTTTATTTTCTTGTACTCGAGATTCTCACTAATGTAAACTGCCACACCACCACCCTTATGTTGCTGTCTACAATAACTATTTGCTAAGGAGTAGACCTCTAGTTTACAGTAAATAATTTCATCAGATTTTAATCCATGCTCAGTTAACACTACTATATGAGGTGACTGTTCACTTACAAAAACCTGTAATATATTAAGCTTATTTCTAAGGTACTGTATGTTTAGGTGCATGAGCCTTAGTGGTATTTTTAACTGATCACTCTGATTATCTTCCTTTAAAATGCACTGAGTTGGTTCAAATCAGTCTCTTTTCATTGTTTCTTTTCCACTTTTCAAGTTGTCGATTTCACTTCCTGGTTTTTCCTTGTGCGTTGGCGATACATTTTGCTTTGTTTCACTCACTTAACTGTTAATTAATAAAACACTTCATAATCTGAAATACGGGTTTGCATGTTTATTATCTGGCATGGGCAGACCCCATGTCTGATTTCAGGGGTCATGTGATTATGTACAGTCTAATCATTGGTTCACTTTGGTTTATTCAGCGAATGTCCGAAATTTATACCAATCTGTTGTGTAAGTGTCCACTTTTGAAGTGAACGATAAAATTTGACATGTAATTTATCCATTTCTGAAACAAACGAACTTCACCAATGAAAAGAGCTGAACATTCCCGATTGGTACTCACTGATTGCTATACCTCAACTGGAAGGACAGAGATCCAGGTTTGAAATTAGGCTACTCACATGTCTGAAATGGAACCAGGTTTTATTGAAACCAAAGCCAACTGCAAAAACTGGCCAGTGGGTGGTGCTGAAAAGCAATACATCAGTGATGTCGCATGAGAATCCTGAAGAGTGTGAGATACTCTGATATGTTAAGTATCGTATCATCCTTAGCCTGGATGATAAACACTTGCTGCGAGTTATGAATTTTATGCAGCACAGCATTTATGCAGCTCTCTTGAACAAATCGTTTGATGAGGATCGATTGTTGAGCTGCCACTTGCATCATGTTTGGTCTTCCAGGTCCAGAGTGATTATTGGTTACGGAGTCACTTGAAGTCACAAGTCTACTGCGATTGTCTGCCCACAATAGGGATGCTAAAAGACAATGTCTGATGGCAATTTCACACCACTATGCTTTGTGCTGTGAACTGCTTTTCACAATATTAGCGAACTACTACATGTTTTGTTGATGAATGACAGCCAAAAAGTTGAGTACTTGTCATAAAGAACATTGTCTTTCATAAAAATTAGTTGTTATGCTAATTATGGCTTTATATCATTTGAAGCCCCATGTGTTAGTCTTTTTCGCGCTTTTTTTGGTTTCAATGGAGTCACATGCCATTTCAAGCATCAGTGTAAATTTTTACCCCTCTGCCTACATTATTCCACGAAGTATTGAATTTTCGAATGTTAATGGGGTTTTGGGTCACTCTATATATGTTATTTTCTCAAGAACTTCTGAGAAAATGGGTAGCAGACTAACTAGTCTGTACTTGTCAGAGCACATTGGAGCTCCTTTTTTTGTGGAATGGCACAACATAACTATTTTCATTACCTCTGGAAAACCACCTTACTTCAGACATGAATCAACTAGGAGACAGAGTAGTTTCTTCATTCCATATGTTGCTATGTTCAGGGTTTTATTTGAAAACTTATTGTGTCAGTGGACGCTTCATTATCTAATTTCTTTTTCGCTTTAACTATCTTTTGCTCTGTTGTCAGAGATGAATAACATGACTTGATGGTGGAGTCTTCCTTATTTTTAAGCAGATGTAGGGCATGCACAGGATCACTTTTGTTATTCTGTGTAATTCTTTGGCGTATGTTTGTGAAGTATTTGTTTGAAGCATTGCTATCAACAGCAGGATTACTTTATTGGTTACTTTGAGCTGAAGGGTTTTCCTAATATTGTCTCATGATTTTCCTGTTTCTCTGTTAATTATCTTCCATGAACTTCTGACTTTGTTCAATGACTGAGCACTGATGTTTCAGACAAACTGTTTTTTTTTTTTTTGCATCTTTCAGTGTCTTATTGAAAATTTTCTAGTAAGGTTTATAATATTCATCAAAATGGTCCAACCTTTGTCAGTCCTTGCTAATGCTATAAAACTGCTCCAGTTTTGTAAAGGCTGCAAGAAACCCTTCATAAACCATGGCAGATGGTCCGCCTTTTCCTTTCACTTCCCTTGTTTAACTCAGTAGGCGTTCTGCTATTGCTTTTCCATAAACATTTAATAAAATGTTATACTTACCATTTATACTGTCTGAAAATCTAGTTTCCAGAAACATCTTTGAACTCGAGTATTTATAAATACATGCAGGTATTTTCTCAACAAAGGAAAAACAATGATGAGAATAAAAATCAATATTTGCTGGGAACGCTCATTCACTTTGTCCTATGCCAGTAATTCTAGCAGATATATGAGATAGAATCAGATATAAACTTTTGTAATTGCAAAAGTAAATAGCTACTTTGTTAAATTGTCTGTATCTCGTCACGGCAATTATATTTACATAAATAATACGATTATGCTTTGGATATAAATATGATGGTTGTAGAACTTATCATTTGATGACAATACACAAGAGAAATGTAAATAAATAAAAGTTTTTAAATAAATGACTGACTTCATGGTCTAAATTATTTACATATAAAATATCTGGTGTTCTGTATTCTCTTCATTAACATTTAGATAATCTTTAATGAATTTATCACCAATTCTCCCTTCTGAAAGTAAGTAAATTATACATTCTCTCAAAAATAAATGTTCATCTGGTTTTGATGATGCTTCCAGTAGGGTAGCAACCAGCTGTTCCCATTTAAAAAGCCTAGTCTTACCTGAAATATACAATGCACTACTCAAGGCATTTTTACAGAGAGACTGAAATGTGCTGTTATTAAACCCCTTTTTAAGGTAAGTGATAAGAGATACGTCAATAACAACCTAGCTGTCTCACTGTGACATCATTTTCGGAAATGTTCGAGAACATGATGTATTCTAGAATAGTATCTCTCCTTAGTAGCAATAATACCCACAGAAAATCACAGTTTATTCTTGATAAGAGTTGATCTACTCGAGAATGTCATTCGCATGTTCACTCACCAAATTTTACAAGCATTAAAGAATAAAACAGTACCAGTTGATATTTCCTGCGACCTATCTAAGATATTTGGCTGTGTGAATCACGGTATTTTCCCAGATAAATTGAAGTTTTATGGGACTGATGGTATAGCGAAGCAGTGGATAATGTAATAATTAAACAAAGAATGCAGAAGGTTTTACTTAGTAATTCAACCAATTTAGTATGGGAAAATGCTTCAGATGTGGAAGAAATCATGTATGGGGTTCCCCAATGCTCAATCTTAGATCCGCCATTGTGCCTCACATCTGTAAAAGATCTTCTGTCTAATATACAACAAGCAGAATAAATTCTTTTTGTAGATAATACTAGTACTGTAATTAAGCGAAGCATACATGCAGAAACAGAGGAAATGGTCAATAATGTTCTCAGAAGTATCATTGACTGATCTTCTGTGAATGGTCTCACACTCAGTTTTAAAAGTGTGCAACATATTCACCTCTGCACAGGAGCACTACACCAGTGATAAGTGTAAAACATGGCGAGAAAATAATAAATGGGGTGGGAACTTCAAAATCCTTAGCTATTCATATTGATCCGAACTAAACTGGAAAAAGCACATTTTGGAACTCCTGAAACAATTTAGTTCAGACACATTTTCACTTGGAATCATTGCAAAAATGGGAGAGAGGCAAATTAGTAAGTTTACGTATTTTGGATATTTTCATCATTAATGTTATATAAAATAATG
The DNA here is from genome assembly GCF_023864345.2 of Schistocerca serialis cubense. Classification (NCBI taxonomy): domain Eukaryota; kingdom Metazoa; phylum Arthropoda; class Insecta; order Orthoptera; family Acrididae; genus Schistocerca; species Schistocerca serialis. The sequence continues at coordinate 76,094,701 of NC_064638.1, forward strand.
TTCTAAGATAATTTATCTTTGTGAATCATAGTCTTTGTTACTCAAAAACGAGCTATATATGGTGTACGCGCACAATCGTCTTGTAAGCATCTGTTTAAGGAGGTGCACTTCTGGCTACTGGGTCATAGATTGTGTTCTCTCATGAAATTTGTTGTAAATAGTCCACTGCAGTTGAAAAGGAACAATGATGAACATAGTTACAATATCAGAAGGAAGAATAACCAACATTAGTGTACAATAATGTTGTCTTTATTTTTGATCACTTACCCAGTGATATAGAATGTCTGACAGACAGTAAAATAAAATTTGAAAACTACCTGAATAAGTATAACCTTGATAGCTCCTTCCATTCATTAGAAGAGCTTCTGCTATTGTAATGTGTAAAAAGTGGTGGATTGGAGTTAATAACTCACATCTGTATATTAAAAAAGCATTGTAAATATTTAGCATGAAGCCATATTTACAAATTAAATTACGACGTGAAAGTAAAAGAAGTCGTTCCACATCAGTATGATATAGCGTGCAAAATCATCCAGGGTACATATAACCACAGTGTAACATAAGTCGTGACACTCACTGCTGTAAAAGTTGTTGCCGTTTGACATATGGAGCGACACTAGCGCTCAGAGTGGCAGGTAAGGTGAACGTCAGACGCGTCGTAAGCATAATGTTTGTTTGCATCCATTTCCTACGTAATTTCCGAATTATTCGAGTTAGTTTCTTGCCTCTTGTTTGTATAGTATCAGAAGGCATATATGTTTCTAAAATCGATTCTAAAATAAGTGCAAGTATGAACAAAAACCATGAATAGAATGGCAAGCTACAACACATTCGTGAAGAAACACTTGTGACATTGGACAGAATTGCAGCTTACCACGTCGATATCAAAAGAATATAAACACACATATTCACATGTAAGAAGCACAGACATGTACTTCTACATGCAAAAGCGATGGACAGCTCGTTTATCGTTATGTAGGCCTACTGTGTTTGTCATTGTCACTTGTTTCCACGACCTTCATCTTTATATTATTCTAAGTGGGACAAGCAACTGACAAATAGTGGGAGAAATATGCTGAAAACATAATGAGCTGATTACATTACATTTCATTTCACGAAAAACCAAATATTTGAATAATTTTCAAACAATCTGTCTGTAGCACTTTCCTTGTCCCATAATAGTTTCGCTCGAAGTCTAGCGATCTGAACATTCTGACACTTCACACGCTTTTGTAAGACACGAACAGCTGCACTTAATCTAACCACTTCATCGTCAAAGCAGGTCTTGTGTTGATGATTCTCACGAATCTGGCACTAATAAATGGAGAGTTGAACTAGCTGCTTCTGTGTCATAGAACTGTTTTACAGCTTTAGATTGACTGTCGAATCTTTGTGGCTGTTTCTTCTTTATCGTCAGTTGAGGTGGCTTATTAGGAATGCCAAACAGTGGGGATACTGCATTCCACACGAGTTTGTTTTTGTCTGCGTTCATGACCTGGTTTTGTTCGAAATGTAGCGAACAAAACCTAATATTATTATACAGGTAAACCGGGTCTTTCTTCATAAAGTCTTCTCGTCTGCTATTAACTAGCCATGTTTTTGCTCCTAAAACGAAACATTCATGATTTATACACATACATTTGCAAATGAATCCTGACGATAGAGTTTAGTAACATGATGGTATATACCTCTCAGGATCCTTAGGAAACCTAAAAAAGACAGCTGTGGTGTCTTCTTCCTATTGCTGCTGCAATTTATTGCGCTACAAACGCTCCCGATGGTAAAAACCATTGTATAAATCAAAATAAACAATCACTATTCGCTTTCACGATCGCGCCGAACTCACAGTTAAACCTACCGGCCGCTTGGAGCACTGCTGGCGCTGAAGACAACAAAATCGAGGCTAAGTGTCGCGACTGTTATGTTATAACTAACCTTCTGAAGTAAAATCTGTGGAACGTCGACAGTATCCGTACAAACTACTTCATTTGATCGTTTCTTGAACTTTGTACAGAAAATTCTGTTCTCAGGTTTCTGAAGGAAGTCTTGGGGACTTACATGTGCACATTTCATTGTCTGTCGAAATAATTTTTGAGCTATGGGTGGGCATTAAGAATTTTCATTACGGTTTATCTTTAGTTTATGATCCTTGGAAATAGCAGACAGCTTTTCTGCTAGTGTTTTGTTTTCGGCTGCTGGAAATTTTTAACGCTTGTTTATGATGTAATTTTTGTTATTATTGAGTCCATGTTTCATAGTATTTTTTCTCCATGGCTAAATGTAGTGTTTTACATCATGTGTTTATTTTGACGTTTCGTGTCACTGGTGTTTATGAATCAATAATTAAAGATTATTTTGTGGTTGTGAAATGTAAACTTTGATCTGTTTCGTGTGCTGTCAAGAACATAAACGTGTTCGTATACGTAAGCAATGAAGAGGGATATTTTGAGTAGTAGTATCAAGCATGCCACATTTAATATCGTGTTTCAAATTTTTTTTCGTTGCATTACGTTTTTAATGAACGCATTTGTGATACGGTACATAAATCAAGATGTAATCGGTGTTACTAACGTGCGTTTGTTATTACTTGAATCCACAATTCTTTTTATAAGTAGAGAAGCATTTCGCAGAGCCTGCCTAAGTAAATCACTACAGCATAATTGGCAACAAGTCACCAATCTCATATGGATTACTGTGCCACTAAGCATTTTTCTGAGTATAGTGCTTGGGTACTTGTGGCTTTACGTACTTAAACAACCTAGTCATGAAATCACACAGCATTATTCAGTTGGAGTGTACGCCATCTGCGCAAGTTGCATTATTGAAATGTTCTGTGAACCACTGTACCTCACGGCCCAGGTTTTCTTATTTTTGAGGCTCAAAATAATTTTGGACACAATACATGTTGTAGTAAGGACAGTTACATTTACTTTACTTGTGATTTATATACGCAATGGAGCTGTAATTGCTTTCTCTGTTGCACAGGTTTTGTCTGTGCTTGTGTATACTACTGGTTATTATGTATATTTTTGGCGTTACTTGAAGAGGCATGCTACTGTTAGAAAGAAAGTCCATGGTCGCCATGGAGATTCTACCCGTGAAAAGGCTGAAGAAGCTGGAAAGGAAAAAGAAAGTTTTCCTATTCGGTCCATGGCTGACTTCTTTCCCAGGAAATGTGAGAATAATGCATTCATCAGTTACCAGATGACTGTTTTGACGTGGAGTTTTTTTAAACAAGGAATAATGAAGCAGATTTTAACAGAGGGTGAGAGATATATCATGACACTTTTCTCAGTTTTGTCATTTTATGAGCAAGGTGTTTATGATATAGTCAACAATCTGGGTTCACTGGCAGCTCGTTTTATTTTTCGCCCAATTGAAGAAGCAGCATATTTTTATTTCTCACAAACTGTAGAAAGAGAAGTGCCTATGAAAGACCAAAAGAAAGAAGATGTAGATGAATCTGCAATGGTTCTGAAACAGTTGTTGAGTGGTTTAATGTCATTAGGACTTGTTGTTGTAATATTTGGCCAATCATATTCAAAGTTGCTTCTGCTGCTGTATGGAGGTGAGAAACTTACAATGTACCCAGGTCCGTTATTAATGCAAACACATTGTGTATCAATACTGTTGCTTGCCATTAATGGTATCACAGAATGTTATGCAATGGCAACAATGACAGCAATACAGATTGACCGATACAATTATTTTATGATTCTTTTGTCATTTGCATTTCTACTCATTTCGTGGGGCTTAACTAAGTTGCTGGGTGGAGTTGGTTTCATTCTTGCCAATTGCTGTAACATGACAGCACGAATTGTGCATAATAGTACATTTATCCATAGACGTTTCAGTGGAACCTCATACAGTCCACTGAAAGGCCTAATGCCTGGTCTTCATTTTTCTGCAGCCCTGGTAGCTGCAGGTATGTTGGTAAAGTTCTCAGAGGTTTACCTGTTTGACTCTTCTAAATTTATACATTTTATGATTGGTGTTATTAGCTTTCTGTTTATACTTTCAGTTTGGGCATATGAATCACGTGTTTTAGTTGTATCTGCTCTGAACAAACTGAAACATTTAATGAAGAAAAAGAAACGTTGAAGCAGATTAATATTAAAATTGTTGAATACTGTGAAGTGTATGTACATTTTATAAAAAGGTTCAAATGTAATGTTAAATTGTATCTCTAAGTTATAAAGTGGTGCATTTTTAAGCTTCTGTGTCAAATCTGCATTCTGAGATTGGCATTGATTATTGCAAGGCATGTTTTATATACATTTTAAATATTGAATGTTGCTCTCAAATCTTATTTGGTATAGTGATTGCTCTTTATTTTTAATCTACTGACTGTCAGTTGGTGGGGAAAAAAAAAAGCTAAGCTTTCCTTTGCTCATTAGACTTTAAGGCTCTCTCATTTTGTATTTGGTGATGTGACTGCAGTGTTTATTCAGATTTGATGAATAACTTTTCGCACATACAATAGTACCAAATAGGAAGGTAGACTACTGATCACAAATTATGTGCAGTTCATGGCTCTGTCTTACGTGGTGTGCTACAGTAAGTGTTTCCAGTCTGAATGTACAAAGAAATTTGTCACTGCGAATGCCACTAATGTAATGTCTTCCTCAATTTACCTCTGCCATTCACATTCATTTCCATAACCATTCACCCATAATACTGAGAGATTAGTGTGAGCTCTTTAATTTGCCATTAAAAAATAAAATTCTTTTTAGCATACCTAAGATAATCTAGTTTTGCTTTTTGAATATAGAAATTTACATCTATACTCTGCAAGTCACTGCAGTGTGTGACACAAGGTACTTTGTTTCCCGTTATTTTGTCCTCTTCCTTGCCTTCTGTGAATGATGCGAGAGAAGACAGATCTTTGATAGATATCCATATTGGATTCTGCAGTCATGCTCATTTTATGAGATATGTAGAAGAGCAAGAAGTATGTCACTTTACTCTTTTCAGAAGATTGTGCTAGCAACCAGACATACCTTTATCAGTTTGTGAACTAACAGTTTCATCATGATTTGCAGATCTGTGGTAGGTTTACTACAATGCATTGCTGAATACTAATGTGAGCGAAGGTCCTTCTGCGACCAAATATAGGCGACTTGTTGATTCCAAATAGGAAAATGGAGTTGATTTTAAGATTGTGACTACACTTTTATGGTGTACTGTATTTGATACTGTATTTTTGAACCAGATGTCACATTTGGCAAGGTGTATTATGATATACAGTATTAGGAGTAAAAACTGTCATTTTTGTGAATATTGTGTGCTGAAATAAGATTATTACATGTACTATTAGCGATTCAGTTGTGGCTATGTACCACCAGTATTACATCTTGTATCACTCAAGCTTATGAATGTGAGGAGACAGAATGTACAACTGACTGTATTGTGTTTAATGAGTTACATTCACTTGCTAATTTTCAACTCCTTGAACATTCCATTTTACAAACAACTGATGACATGTAGCTTCACAGCATGTATGTGTAATTCATATGTAGGTGTTCATTGGTTTTCATGTGTAATGTGCATTTTAAGATAATATTAATGCATTTTTGAATGTGGCTGTTACTTAGTGACCATATGCTACAAGTTATTAAACAGCCAACCTATTGGACATAAATGGTACCTTGATCTAGGTTTCGACACCTACTAGGGGTGTCTTCATCAGAATGAGATGTTTTTAAATTGTTAAATTACATTGCTAAAAAGCAGTAGTCAGAATCTGGAACAGCTATTCTCAAGTCAAAAGTAAAATAAAACATTCTAGCCTTTGTCATATGTGCCCAGCTGGGAGCAACATCAACATTGGGTCTGATGTTCCCAGCTGTGCACATGTGGCAAAGGCTAGAACGTTTTATTTTACTTTTGACTTGAGAATAGCTGTTGCAGATTCTGACTATTGCATTTTGGTAATGTAATTTTATGATTTAGCAACATTTCATTCTAATGAAGACAATCCTTGTAGGTGCTGAAACCTAGGCCAATGTAGTTATCATTTATGTGCAGTTGGTTGGCTGTTTAATCATATGTTGAAATAATATTAATGGTTTACAAAGAATCTTTCAGACAATTTAAAGTTTAGTGTTTTTGCATGAACATTATTATTTGTGTATGTTGTACGTTGACGTATGAAATAACAAGGAAGTTGTAAACTGGTGAAAAACAAAAACCAATGATTTTGGATTTTTTGACAGATAAATGAATTACAGTTCTTTGTTGTAAGCACTAGATGTCAAATTCTTTTTACGTTGCTTTCTAAATTATTTTGCCTGATTATTGGTTGTAACATAAGACAATCCAGAATATGGAGACACATTTATTGAAAATATTTTAAATAATCATGTTATATCAATGTTCTATTGTATATTAATTGGACTGAGAATGAAATAGGGTTTTGTGATTTATTTACCAGTCTTCACATTCTGTACAAAATACATGATTGAAATATTGGAGAATATGTAAATGAAAAAGATATTAAAAAGCCATTAGACCTAGATAATTGATCCTTTGTGAATAAATTTAAGATTTATTATATCTATATTTATAAGTAAGGTAATGTGGATAAGGTAGACACGCACATTACATTAAAATGACAAAAAATTGTCAAGGAAAGGAACATAGACACCAGTTTCAGCAAACTGGAAGTACCCTTTTACATATGGATAGCTTCCTTGTGTTACATTTATGATGGTCTCTAGCCTATAAGTAACAGTGTATCATACATAGTATTAAAAATGCAATATAATTAGCTATATTAGTCATCTGTGAATGAAATAGCATGCACATCACTGTAATGGAATACATCAATCCATAATTGTAAACTTGTGTCATCTTTTGATTACAAACAGTTACTTGTAGGGCATAACTGAATAAGAGAGACAGTAGTAGAAAGAGAAGGCATCTGAAATGGAGGAATATTGTGAAAAGAATCATGGGAAAAATGGATAAAATAACAGTGCTTGGATTTTATCACCATTGCCAGAATGCATCAATACAGGATATGCATTTGCTATTTTGTTACTGCTTGGGGACACTGTGGGTTGTTTAATGGGTGTGTGATGTAGTTTGTAATATATAACAGTAAAAACTATGATGTCATCAGGTCTGGCTGTACCTTGTAGGTGAAGTTTACAGCCCAGAGAGAGAGAGAGAGGGGGGGGGGGGGGGGGGGGGTAGGGGAGGGGGTTTCAAAGTTCAAGGAGTGCCAAAATTTGGGCAGACACACAGCAAATTTCAGCAAATTGAGCTTTCATTCTTTTTATGTTGTTTACCCTCCTCACCAGCATACTCTGTTAACATTACTCTTAAGCAACAACCATTTGCTGCTTCCTCAATAATGACTCATTCCAGTCAACAATGCCAGTAAGCAGAGAATGATTTGCTGCCATGATAATACTAAAACTTCCATCCTGCCTCAAATTAGCATGAATGCACTTGAAGCCAAAAAGCCCGTGATTTGATGTCTCCATAGTTGAATTGTTAGCATCATAGCCTTTGGTGTGGAAGGATCCAAGTTTGATTTCTGGTATCTTCTCAGATTTTTCTAAGTTAATATCGTCTGTAATAGGATGCACTCATCCGCGTGAGGCCAAATGAGCAGCAGTGGCACCATCAAGATTCATCTACTGGAAGGATTACTGACATGTTGATCATACATCTCTGTTGTACTGCTTTGTAGGCTGCAGTCACTAGCTGGAACAGGCACAAGGCCTTGTCTGTGAATGGTATTTAATTATTTTTTTAAAAAGTTGCTTATATATCAGAGGAGGCAGTGTTCTGATGCTTACTGTGGTGGTGTTTGTGTGGTGTATGATGATAAGAGAAGGGACAAGATGAATCCTGGTGCCAGCATATAACAAACTTCTCGTCAACAGTGACTTGTACCTTGGCTTCTTGAGACAATGCAGAGAAGTTTGGAATTTAATGCATGACATCGGTGCAAAGTCCGATTACCAGGAACTTTATGCCACCACAGCTCCTCTCCTTGCTAGCCAAACATTGGCAGTGAAAATTTCATTCAGCAGCAGGATTTGAGCCAGCTTATCTCAGAGTTGAACACTGTCACACGGGCATGCCTTGGGTACGGCTGCGGGTATGCTGTTTTATGCAAGCTCCATTTGTCATTTATGTATCTATCACAGAGAATTCCTCCATTCAGTTTGTAAGGCTGCTCTCTAAGTAATTTCATGATTCAGATTTCCTTTACTTGTCACTATTAGTCTGAGCTATATAAAGAACTCTTTAAGCTCTTGCAATTCAGTAAACTGTTTCATTTTCCTCCCTATGCAGACATAAATATTCTGTTCTCATTTTGACTGTTTTAAGTGTGCATTCCTTCAGTGCTCACTTCCAACTTTGCTACCCTTACTGGTGCCGCACAAAACAATATCGTGTGCAAACAGTGTGCACAGTGAGATTTGGTCTCTTTATTCCCTACAACATGATGTCCACATTGAATGGCCTGCTTGAAGACTCCTGATGCAAGTCAATTTGAACTGGTATCTGTTCTGTCGAACTTACAAAGCTTCTTACTCATGTTCTTGCATTTGCATATGTGTGGCACCAGTTTCTTTCTCATACACTGCACCTTTCCTATTGTGGCACTCTGTCATTTTTTTTCCCTCTAATTCTTTGATGACTATGTGGCCTGTTGAGTCATGTACCAAATCTGTTGTTACTTTACCTGGTGTAAAGTCAGTGTGTTGCTCTGCTATTGATGTTTTGTCTCTGAGCCATTTGCCAAGAGCTTGTCCAAAACTTTTATGGCATGTGACAGAAGTTTAATTTTTCTCTGGTTAGCAGACTCACATATGTTACTTTTAAATGAGCACAAGTGTCTTGTTTCTCCATTCATCTGAACTCACCTATGTTATAGAGTAGCATGATAAATCTGTTCCTGTCACTTCTTTAAGAAAGAAAGTCTTCATTGCTCAAAAATGTGCCGTAAGAGTAATGTGTGTTCCTCACCCATGATCATCTTGTAGAGATCTGTTTAAGGAGTTGGGCACTCTGATTACTGCTTCACAGTATACTTATTCCTTTGTGAAATTTGTTCTAAGTAATCCACTGCAGTTCAGAAGGAACAATGATGTACATAATTACAATACCAAAAGGAAATATGACTCTTTTTACTCCACATGAAAGTTGTCTTGAGCACAAAAAGGTGTGCACAATGCTGCAACTAAAATTTCTGAGAACTTATCCAGTGATATAAAATGTCCGACAGACAGCAAAGTAAAATTTGAAAACTAACTAAAAAAGTTTCTCCGTGACAACTCCTATTCTCTAGAAGAATTTCTATTATTGTAATATATAACAGGTGGTGCATAGGAATTTGTAACACCCTTATAAATTTTCAGTGGTGTTGAGCCAGTCATAGAGTATTTTTTTAAGGACCACATCACCATTTGATCATATATTTCCTGTGTACAGTCTAGATTTTGGCTTTCATGCCATTATCAAATACAATGATCTTAGACAGTTAATATATTTTGCTGTCTACTGTACAGGATAACACTTTATTTCATGTCATTATCAAGTACAGTGTTCTTAGACCATTAACATCATTTTGCTGTGTAATGTCCAGGATGAGCTGTTGAACTGTGTGTATGTCACAGAGCACAGTAAACAGCAAAATGACATTACTGGTCTAAGAACACTATAGTCAATAATGGAAAGTCCAGGATGGAATGTGACAATATTGTGAAACTCGATAATGGCGTGAAATAATGTCATCCTGTACAGAACACAGCAAAATATGTTAAGTGATTTGAGACCATTGTACTCAGTAATCCAGATAATCCAGACTGGCTAAAGTACATTGAGTTAAGCCTCTTTACCAGAAGAGTGATAAAGATATACTGTCAAACAATTGACCAGTTTCACTTTTGCCAGCTTTTTCAAAAATTTGGGAAGGTTGTGTTCAGCTGTCTTCTTCAGCATCTGACTGCAAATAATATACTGTCCAAGTCACAGTTTGGCGTCCTTAAGGGTCCTGATGGAGAGAAGACTATTTATGCATACATTGAGAATGTACTTATTTCATTTAATAACAAATTAGAGGCTACTGGTATTTTTTGTGAGCTGTCAAAAGCCTTTGACTGCCTGAATCACAGAATTATCTTAAGTAAATTAGAACATTATGGCGAGAATGTCATGAATGCCTGTGTAGTGGGCAATGAGTCTTCATCTGCGGAGAATTAATTACGTGTGATAGTGCTCAAAGTTCCATCTTTGGTCTGTTGCTTTTTCTAGCGTACATTAATGATCTCTTGTGTGTTACATTGTCAGTTGCTAAGTTTGTTTCATTTGCAGATGATACAAACATTGCAATAAACAGCAAGTCAAGTGCAGATTTAGAAATAGCTACTAAACGAATTTTCATTGACTAATTCACTGTGATTAAACATTGAAAAGGCCAACTATGTGCAGTTCAGAACCTGTAAGATTTCCTTCCAGCATGTGTATAACTTATGAAGACATGCAGATTGAAGAGGCTGACAGTGTTAAATTTCTGGGATTACAACACAATATTAAATTCAGTTGGACAGACCATATTACAGAACTGATGGAGCACCTAAACATTGCAGTGCAAATGATGTTAGATAAAAGAGACAAAAAAATATAAAAACACATGCATACTTTCATTCTGTTATGTCATAAGGGATCATATTCTGGGGTAACTTGTCAAGCCAAGCAAAAGTTTTTAGAGTGAAAAAGTGTACAATATGCCTTATTTGTGGCATAAATTCAAGAACATCATGTTCAAGGAACTGAATATTCGAACTACTGCTTCTCAGTATATTTATGTCTTAATAAAATTTATTGTAGTTAATGTGTCTCTATTTCCAACCAATAGCTCAATATACAGTATCACTTCTAGGAATAAGAACAATCTACATAAAGACCTAATATCACTTACCTTGGTAAAAAGAGGTCCAATATTTAGGAACACACATTTTCAATAAATTACCAGCAACCATTAAAAACTTGGTTTCAGATAATGCACAGTTTAAATAGAGCTTGAAAGATTTTTTAATAGGCAACTCATTCTGCTCTATAGATGAATATCTTAACAAGGAGTGTTAGACCAGTTTCAGTAAAAATGTCTGTTAGATATCAGTTTTGACAGCTCTTGGACCCAACAGTCAAGATTAGATATTTTGTGTTTGATAAATTTATTTAAAGTACATAACTAGCAGTACTGTAATGTGTTCACATATTTTGACAATCTCCTAACAAATGATCAGGTAAGTGAGTATTATATTGAAATGTTTTATGGTTTTTATGTTATACTTTCTGACTTGTTCCATACCCACAAGAATCATCTCATTTTTGGGTCTATGGAATGGAAACTGAATTGACTAATCTGATAGCGTGAAAGCCAAAATCTAGATTGTACATAGGAAATATACAGTTAATGACTCATTCCACATCATTAAGATTTATCACGCAAATGGTCCATGGAAGTTGACACTAACATACACCAAAAACCCTTCCAAGTTCCTAAAGCGACGTCAACTGGTCTAGTTATCTTTCCATTTATGTTTTTCTTCAGGGTTGTAAACACTTTTTTGCTGGCATACAGCTCATGTCATGTTCCGGCAGGGCTCTCTCTTCCTTTCTTAAGAGAAGATGCTGAGGCTTCTGTCATTCAGAAGTCTCTCAGGGTAAACTTTCCATCATACCTTAATCTTATTCTCTTGTTTGAGTATGAATCCAACTTCATTCTTTTCTTGTATAATGGGTATGAAATCCTCAGTCATTTAGTCTGTGGCCCTAGCTATTCTAAAAAGGTTTCTTGTACACACTTGTTTCCAGTTTCTCACAGACATTATTGCGTTTCTAACTGACCTTTTTATGTATTATTTGCCATCTTATGTAGTTGTCGTCATCAGCTGCTCTGATTTCATCCCAACTCTTCTTGGTACCAGGCTTAATTTGGGATCCACAGACCACTAAACTTAGCCTGTGGTACAGCCCCCACCAGGTGAAATTTTGTCGTAAATAACACAGAAAAATTGCATTTTAGAGCAGTTATCGAATTAGATGCCATTAATAAAGAATTTATGACTATTTATATGATTATATCTCATACGATTTTTTAAAACCCAGTATTAATTAGATGCCTATAACTCAGGATTTATGACTGTTTATTTACAACAACATAAGTAATCAATTATCGATGCTGTAATGTAAATGGATAGATATAATAATCTACTCATCAAGCGGTGGCAGCGGAACATATAGACAAGAGGAGTTAACCTTTACAAGCTTTCGGAGCCAGTGGCTTCTTCTTCTTCTTCTTCTTCTTCTGGCAGAAGAGCTGAAGGGGAAGGAAGAGGGGTAAAGGAAAAGGACTGGAGAGGTTTGGGGAAAGGGGTACAGTCTAGGAAAGTCACCAAGAACCCCGAGTCAGGGGAGACATTGGACAGGATGAGAAGGAAAGACTGATTGTTGGGGACAGCACCAGACAAGATTTGAAAAGCTGGCTCTGAAAGCTTATTACAGTTAAATCCTTTCGTGTGTGTGTGTGTGTGTCCCCTGACACACTTGGTGAGTAGATTTTTTTTTTTACCTATCCATTGTCTATTTATTTAATTATATCTCACATGATTTTTTTAAACACAGTATTAAATACAAACAATAACACATGTAATTTACAAACAGCCAACTAAATTTTTAATATAATCAATTTGTTGTTTATTTCCATCAGGAAATTGTCGAGAGTAACCTTTTGAGACATTCTGTAACCGTGACGAACAGTTTGCCAGGCGGTTTCATGCTCACAATTTGGAGATGGAGCCTTACCCCATCTGTGAAGAGAGTCCATGTTTCTGCCATGATTGGTGCATTGTTTGTTAAACATTGTCCATGTTCTATAGTGTAATTAGAGAGATAAAAAAATGCACTCACCAAGCGGCGACAGAATAAAAAACACACACAAGCACACAAACAAAGGTTTAACTTGTGCAGGCTTTTGGAGCCAGTTGCTCCTCCTCCTGGCAGAAGAGTTGAAGGGGAAGGAAGAGGGGTCAAGGAAAAGGACTGGAGAGGTCTAGGAAAAGGGGTACAATTCAAAAAAGTCACCCAGAACTGTAGGTCAGGGGAGACGTACCGGACGGATGAGAAGGAAAGATTGATTGATGGGACTGCACCAGATGAGATTTGAAAATGTAAGAGCATAAAGGTGGAAGACAGGGTAATATGCATGACAGAATTACTGCTAAAACATCATGCACTGGTTAATAAGAGTGAAAAGCTAAGAGGATTGTATGTAACAGAAGGGGGATGGCAAAAACTAGGCAGGTCAGAAAATGAAAGATGTAGAACACTAAAATAAAGCGAAGAAAGGAATAGTTACTGTGAAGAAGTGCCGAGATGGAAAGAATTAACATAAAGTAGACCAGGTTAGTGGCAAGAATCAGGGACATGTTGTACCACTATTTCCCACCTGCAGAGTTCTGAGAAACTGGTGTCTCGGGGAAGAATTCTGATGGTGCGTGTGGTGAAACAGGAAGGTCACGACTGTCATGTTGTAGAATATCGTCTGCAACAGGATATTGTGTGGTGCCAATATACACCCTCTGCCTATGCCCATTCACCCTAACTGATAACTATGTGGTAGTCATGCTGATGTAAAACGCCGAACAGTGTTTATGTAACTGATGTATGACGTGTCGTTTCATAGGTGGATCTCCCTTTGATAGTATATGTTTTGGCTGTTTCAGGGCTGGTATAGGTGGTGGTAGGAGGGTGTATAGGGCAAGTCTTGCAGTGGGGATGGTCACAGGGGTAGGAGCCATAGAGTAGAAAAATGGCTGCAGAAGGTGCATAGGGTCTCACAAGGATATTGCATTGATTGGAAGGGCAACAAAAAGCTAATGTAGCTGTGGTGGGCAAAATCTCAGACAGACTGGATCTCATTTCAGGACACGATTTTAGGAAGTCATGGCCTTGTCAAAGTATGATTAATACATTCAAGACCAAGATAATACTGACAAGTGATATACTCCAAAGTTGTTTTTTAGAGGGATCAGCATCAGCAGTACCAAGACTGGATGTTATTGGCTAAGAAATCTGGTTTTGAACAAGGCTGGTGGGGTAATTATGCCCAGTGAAGGCTGAGGCGAGAATGGTGGTTTATTGCTGTAAAGACTGCATCTGAACAAATACGTTTGCCTCGAATCCCAAGGTTATATGGGAGGGAATGTTTGACATGGGAAGGATGGCAACTGTACAAATGTAAGTACTGTTCATTGTTAGTGGATTTAATGTAAACAGAAATGTGTAGCTGGCTTTCGGTGAGGATGAGATCAACATCAAGAAAAGTGGCATGGTTTTCAGCATGAAATTTATTTGGGAGAAGGTATTAAGAGATTCCAGGAATTTTAACAGGTCAATCTGACCAAGAGTCCATATGGCAAAGATACTGTCAATGTATCTGAACAAGACAAGGGGCTGACGGCTTTTGTGGATCCCAGGAAAGCCCCTCCAAGTGCCCAATGAAAAGGTTGGCATAGGCAGGAGCCATCCTGGTTGCCATAGCCATACCTCGGATCTGATTGTATGTCTGCCCCTCAAAGATGGAGGAGGCGTTGTTGGTAAGTATAAAACTGATTAATGTAAGCAGGAAGGATGTCATATGTTTGGAATCAGGTGGGTGCTGACTGAGGAAATGTTCAGCAGCAGACAGACCATATACGTGGGAGATGTCGATATAGAGGGAGAGGGCATCAATGGTGACCAGCAAGGTGTGTGGTGGGAAAGGGATGGACACAATGTATGAAACGTTTGCTATTTTAACATAGGACGGAAGTCTTTGTACAAAGGGTTGCTGGTGTTGATCAACTAGGGCAAATAAACATTTGGTGGGTGCTTCAAAGCCAGCAACTGTAGGATGTCCAGAATGATTGGGTTTGTGGATCTTAGGAAGGAGGTACAAGTTGGGAGTACATGGTTTGCATGGAGTAAGAAGTTCTATGGACTGAGGAGTATGTCCTTGTAAGGGGCGTGAGGTTTTTAGGAGGGACTGCAGGTCAGTTTGAATCACAGGGATGGGACCTTGATGGCGGATGCTGTTTGTAAAGGTGTCAGACAGCTTGTATGGGCCTTACTACCATACTCCTGTCAGCCAAGTACCACAGTGGTAGATCCTTTGTCTGCTGGGCGGATCAGCTTTTAGTGAATGTAGAGTTCTGCAGAGGACGGGTTAGAAAGGGTTGTGAAGCAATGCTGGGTGTCAGGAATTCTTGGAACGCTTGTAAGGAATGATTTTGAAGTGGTGGTGGCAGGTCAAGTTGGAATTGTGGTCGGAACTGTTCAAGGCAAGGTTCAATGTCAGGTTTGCTGTTGGAAAGGTTTTGGAATTGGGTGGCAAAATGATATTTCCAGTTGACATTAGCGTGTAAAGGAAAGTACATCCTTCATCAAAGTAGCATCATTAAATGCAGTTTTACAGCTGACAGTGAGACCCGTGGATAATACAGACAGTTCATGAGGGGAGAGTGTCTTAGACAAGAGATTGAGAACACTGTACCATTGTGAGTTGTTATTGGTCTTGGAGGCAATGGTGACAGCTGTGGGATATTGAGATTGGCCAAGCTCGGTTTGTGGGAGAGGAGTGGTGGTTGATGGTGTGGCTGTCTGGGGAAAAGCAGAGGGACAGGAAGGGAAACACCACTGTTGAGGTCGTTTAGGAGAAGGTGGGATAGCTTTTTCTAGGTGAAGTCTGACATGTTGCAGTCTGAAGTTGGCTTGGTGGATGATACCATCCAAGGAAACATGAGGGGTAAATAACTGCAAGATTTTGTAGGAGGAGAGAAGTCTGGTGGAGTAGAAATTGACAGATGATGATGATGATGTGTAGTTTGTGGGGCACTCAACTACGCAGTTATCAGTGCCCGTACAAAGCCCCAATCTTTACACAGTCCAATCTCGCCACATTCTGGAATGATGATTAAATGATGAGGAAAACACAAACACCCAGTTCCCAGTCCCCAACCCAGCCAAGAATCAAACCTGGGATGCCATGATCCAGAGGCAGCAAATGCTAGCCACTAAACCACAAGGTTGCAGACAATTGACAGATGAGGCATATAGGTTACAGATTAGACAGGTAAGTGCAAGAGATTGCTGTGCTTGGAACTGTAGAAGAGCCTGGTGTGGAATAGGATTACAAAGAGGAATGGGTTTTCAGTGTTAGGCCTTTGGGAGTAACTCCAAGGGACAAGTAGGTTTCAAGAAGCAGAATGTGGGACCTTAGTTTTGATAGTGTAAAATCATGTTTTCGAAAGAACGGGTGTAATACGGGATGGGATTCATCATGGCATTTTGGAGTGCTATAAATGGTGGGATTGGCAAAAAGAGCAAGTTACAGCAGCAATGCTCTGAAAAATGACGCACAGAGCATTGCAGCATATTATCCTTTGCCACGAGAATGACAGTGCACAGACTGATCCTTTGGACAAATAATGGTTCATATCGTAATAAAACTCTAACCTCATGTTATTTATTTAGGTTCACAGGTTTATGTTGGTTATTAGAGGGGTAACGGGACTTTGTGGTCTCCCTGCACATTGTAGGTATAGTTTAAATAAGTTACTATGCAAAACAATAACAAAATTTCAGTTTGAGCAAGACTAGGTACAAGCTACTGAATTGCTGTTGCCTGCCCATCATCTACTAGAGTAGATAGTTTCGTATACAGCTGACCTTCTGCTGGTGTGTTGACTTTGGACTGTCTGATGATGATCAGAATTGTGACATTGGTTCATTACATGACAGCTGAAATAGGTTGGTTTATAGGAAAGAGCATCATCAGAAACTAGAAGTTTCTTCTTCTTCTGATAGAAAACCTCTGCAAAGATAGTCAAAACATCAGTTTTATTTTGTAGTTGTTTTTAATATCACAAAATGATGTGGCTTATCACTCAAAAGGATTTTATTTGAGTTTACGTTGGCTGTGGAGTCCTATATACTTAAATTCTTTAGAATACTGTTATGCGTTGTCCCATCGGGATAGCCAAGCATGTTAACATGCTACTTCTGGAACCCAAGGAGGCAAGCCTGCCCCAAATTCAATCTGCCTCATGAATTAATGACAAGGGTAGGTGACCAGCTAGCTTGGATGTCACTTTTAGGAAGTTTCCCACATCCATATAGGTAAATGCTAGGCTGGTACCCAGCTCCTACTCAGAGACATGGTACCCATACATTTAGAAAATATTCTCATACTTGAACATGTGATTTATTCTGTATGCCTACAGATGAGGTACACAAATTCCATCCTGAGTGAGGATAGTGGCATTTGGAAGGGCTTCCGGTCTCCAACTGTCACTAACATTGCCGAAGCCCATAAAAAATCCTGTCCCCATAGATAGGCTTATCAATTTCTATGGGTCCAATGCAGGACATATTTCTGATGTACTTAAACTTCTTAACAGCCGACTGAAAAATTAAACTTTACTTATTTCATTGTATTTTTCACTAGACATGGCTTTCTTCAGAAATGGTATGTGCACAATTTGGGCTGAACAACCTGTTCCTAAAACAGGCCTGTCTAAATCAGCTTGAATTCTTTTGAACACGTTTTCACTCTCCTTTCCCTTCACACGTCCAAAATCGCTGTTAGTGTTTTCAGCAGTACAAGAAACAAACTTTACTTTGAGTTCGTATTTTTTTCACACACTGCAAAAGATAATGAGTCAGAACTTGAGCAATTTCATCTGTCATTTCATCTAAATTTAAAAATTTAACTTGAATTCTCTCCTCCAGAGAACAAGTGAAGAAATTCTCTTCTGTCTGAACTATCCAATGTTACTGCTGCATAATTAATGTTTTCCAAAGAACACAGCCATTTGAAGGGCAGTGCAGCTGGAACACAGTTCCCAGCCCAGATATCTCGGGGTCACTCTTGACTGTACATTGGCTTTCAAGCAGCACTGTCTGAATGTAAAACAAAAAGCACCTGCAACATACAACATATTGCCCAAAATTATGGTAATGTCAGCAGCAAAACCAGTTAAAACTACAGCTTTATTTTTGTATTATGCTGCAGGTGAATATGTTAGCCCTGTTTGGTATCATTCTGCCTGTACTAAACAAGTGGATATTGCTCTTGATGAGTCATGTAAACTAAGTAATAGATGTCTTGAAACATACACTGAGGGATAAATCCTATTACTTAGTGTTGATAGCTGCATGCTGAGGAAGGCATAAGGTATCTACGTCCACGAACACTCGTTATATGGTCACCATCCTCCTCCTTCATTATTGACATCTAGGAAAAACTGTCCAGCAGACTTGTTGCCAACTATCTGTGTGGAAGATGAGCTCTGAACACCACAGCATGACACTTTCAGAGCTGTTTTCACTGAAGAATGGTCCATGTGGAAACTCCAAAAAGGCTGAGACCAAGCTGTAGCAATGGAGTCACCATACCCCTCCCCCCCCCCCCCCCTCCTGCCCCCACCCACCCACCCCAATCATCAATCCTTTGTGGCTGTGCCCTTCAGCAGACTATGCAGTGCTTTTATGCCAACATAGAATATGTCCTCGGGGATGTGCTACTGTCTAGCAGGATTTATGCCAAGTGAATGAGGATAAAAGTCTGCTGCAGTGTGCCTCACCTGGTGAAACTTGTTAAGTGGTAAGGGCTAGCTGTGCATGCCATGAACTGTGCACATTTTTTATCAAATCTGTATGTATTTGGCCTGTAACACATTTAAGCCATGCCAGTTGCAAATGCGCAAAAGCTCCTTAAAACTTGCACAACTGAAGGTGTGCTCACAACCCTGATGCCAAGTTTTACAAAGTAGCATATCACAGTACATTTAGTGCCATGTAATGCAGATTATGGCATCTACATTACGATTAACAGCATTCAAAGAAAACTGACAAAAAAATTGTAAGGTGTCAAAAGTTAGTGTGTTCATGTGCTTTTACACAGCAGCTGTCACTGCATATGACAGTCGGACTTCATGTTAATGACCCAGAATTGTTAATGTCTCCTTTATGTTACACTACTGGCGATTAAAATTGCAACACCATGAAGATGACGTGCTACAGACGTGAAATTTAACTGACAGGAAGAAGATGCTGTGATATGCAAATGGTTAACTTTTCATAGCATTCACACGAGGTTGGCACCGGTGGCGACACCTACAACGTGCTGACATGAGGAAAGTTTCCAAACGATTTCTCATACACAAACAGCAGTTGACCGGCATTGCCTGGTGAAACATCGTTGTGATGCCTCGTGTAAGGAGGAGAAATGTGTACAGTCATGTTTCCGACTTTGATAAAGGTCGGATTGTAGCCTATCGCGATTGCGGTTTATCGTATCGCGACATTGCTGCTTGTGTTGATTGAGATCCAATGACTGTTAGCAGACTATGGAATCAGTGGGTTCAGGAGGGTAATACGGAACGCCGTGCTGGATCCCAACAGCCTCGTATCACTAGCAGTCGAGATGACAGGCATCTTATCCGCATCGCTGTAACGGATCGTGCAGCTACGTCTTGATCCCTGAGTCAACAGATGGGGACGTTTGCAAGACAACAACCATCTGCACGAACAGTTCAATGATGTTTGCAGCAGCATGTACTATCAGCTCAGAGACCATGGCTGCGGTTACCCTTGACGCTGCATCACAGACAGGAGCACCTGCGATGGTGTACTCAATGACGAACCTGGGTGCACGAATGGCAAAACGTCATTTTTTTGATGAATCCAGGTTCTGTTTACAGCATCATGATGATCGCATCCGTGTTTGGTGACATCGTGGTGAACACACATTGGAAGCATGTATTCGTCATCGCCATACTGGCGTATCACCTGTTGTGATGGTATGGGGTGCCATTGGTTACACGTCTCGGTCACCTCTCGTTCGCATTGACGGCAGTTTGAACAGTGGACGTTACATTTCAAATGTGTTACAACCCATGGCTCTACCCTTCATTTGATCCCTGCGAAACCCTATATTTCAGCAGGATAATGCACGACTGCATGTTGAAGGACCTATACAGGCCTTGCTGGATACAGAAAATGTTCGACTGCTGCCCTGTCCAGCACATTCTTCAGATCTCTTACCAATTGAAAACATCTGGTCAATGGTGGCCCAGCAACTGGCTCGTCACAATACACCAGTCACTACTCTTGATGAATTGTGGTATCGTGTTGAAGCTGAATGGGCAGCTGTACCTGTACACGCCATCCAAGCTCTGTTTGACTCAATGCCCAGGCATATCAAGGCCGTTATTATGGCCAGAGGTGGTTGTTCTGAGTACTGATTTCTCAGGATCTATGCACCCAAATTGCGTGAAAATGTAATCACATATCAGTTCTAGTATAATACGAGGGCCGTTCAGAAAGTAACCTCCGGTTGATTTAAAAAAATACACCAAGTTAAATAAAAATATTTTAATATATACATCTTACAACTACATCTTTGCACTATTTTTCTACATAGTCTCCATAGCGATTGAGGCACTTATCGTATCTCTTCACAAGCTTTGAAATTCCTTCTGCATAAAAATCACCCGCTTGTGCCTGGAGCCAGCTCTTCGTCGTCATCAAACCGCTGTGACCCGAGCCATTTCTTCAAATGCATGAAGAGGTGATAATCACTTGGCGCCAGGTCTGGGCTGTAAGGTGGATGGTTAATAACGTCCCACTTGAAGGACTCAAGAAGGGCCGTTGTTCTGCGAGCAGAGTGAGGACGGGCGTTATCGTGCAAAAAAACGATACCGGAAGTCAGCATACCACGGCGTTTGTTCTGTATAGCCCGTCGTAAGTTTTTTATTGTTTCACAGTACACGTCTTGATTAATGGTCGTACCACGTTCCATGAATTCAACCAACAACACCCCTTTGGCATCCCAAAACACCGTTGCCATCAGTTTTCTGGCAGAAAAATCTTGCGAGGCTTTTCTTGGTTTGGTAGGCGAATTTGAATGTGCCCACATCTTTGATTGTTCTTTTGTCTCAGGGTTCACGTACTTAATCCAGGTTTCGTCAGCGGTCATGATTCTGTTTAACAATGGTTCTCCTTCGTCCTCATAACGTGACAGAAAGTCTAATGCAGAGGCCATTCTTTGAGTTTTGTGGTGGTCGGTAAGAATTTTGGGCACCCATCGTGCACAGAACGTACGGTAACCCAATCTTGCTGTCACTATCTCGTACAAGAGAGTCTTAAAAATCTGTGGAAAACCAGAAGACAACTCCGACATTGAGAAACGTCGATTTTCACGAACTTTTGCATCAACTGTCTGAACGAGTTCATCAGTCACCAATGATGGTCTACCACTCCTCTCTTCATCATGAACGTTTTCTCGTCCATTTTTAAATAAACGTACCCATTCACGGACAACTCCTTCACTCATAACTCTTGGTCCGTACACGGCACAAAGCTCACGATGAATAGCTGCTGCAGAATATCCTTTGGCTGTAAAAAACCTTATGACAGCACGCACTTCACATTTGGCGGGGTTTTCTATTGCAGCACACATTTCAAACTGCCACAAAAACTAAACTAGCACAGGTACGACGTTCACTCGACCACGGCTTGATGCCGACTGACCTGTTGAGTGCGTGAACGCACAGATGGCGTCGCTACTCCCCCCACAACCCGCACTGTGACCAATCGGAGGTTACTTTCTGAACCGCCCTCGTATATTTGTCCAATGAATACCTGTTTATCATCTGCATTTCTTCTTGGTGTAGCAGTTTTGATGGCCAGCAGTGTACATGAAATTAATATTCTGTCATACTATGTATGCCACTTACCTCCTCCCTAAAGTAATGGAAACTTGTTTCAAGTCAGTTAGGGCACACATGTGCATATTTTTTCCTTAAGAAACAGAAAAATCTCTGAATCACTGTAACAATGTAACATAATTCTGGTAATATGTACGCATGTCCTAATTGATGTTAAAGCAGCTGACATGTATGTTTTGACTGAAAGTGTTGGAATTTGCAAGTTTTGGTTACATCTGAGCAGTCAGAGATGCTATCAAAAGAAAAATGCTGTATCAATAAACAGAAATAATGGCAATGAAACATATTCATTACATACAAAATTTATTTAATTTCCTCTGGAGTTTGTATATTTGCCCGTACCTATGATATGAAGCACTGCATTCTCTTGCACACATTTGAAGCTATGCATCCATTTTAATTGACTGAGTTTTTCATTTAGATTACACATTCAAGACAAAACATTCAATGTGGATTCACTTTCTTGATTAGAGTTCTTAAGTGAAGGTTTAAAAATGACTCATCAAAATGCACTCATGGCCTGGGAAATGAAATGATTATTGCCAAACAAAGTTCCAAATTGCTTCCATAGTTACTCTTCCGCTCTTTTAACTGTTCATCCACCAATTCCTGGTAATTTCTTCTCAGGACTAGATTCACCACAGTAAATTATATTATATTATATATATTCAATTTTAGCACCACAGTTTTCAGTACTAGCAGATGAACAACAATGAGAGCCATAATTAAAAGTGTATCATAGAATTACAGTAACAAAAATAGTTACACACAGAAAATACAAATCTTCATCTCAGGTGTTTGAATGACTGTAGATGGTAAGTTGGGAATAAACTTACTTCCTGCATTTACAAATTATTGGTATCAAAAAACTACATAATCCAAATCAGTCAATATTGTAGAAATAAAAATATTCAGTACAGATATCAGCCTTTATGTGAAGCTGCTTTCTATAATAAGATACTGTACAAACATGGTTGTGATAATATACAAAGGAATGTACTGGATGATTGAAAATAAAATACTACTACTACTACTACTACTACTACTACTATTACTACTATTGTTACTACTACTACTAATAATAATAATTACACTAACATTTAAAAAAATTTCAAAAACTGAAAGAAGTTACATGTAGAAGAGTCGTGCATAAATGTAGTCATGTTGTATATTTACAGTGGCAGTACATGACTGTTAGAAAAGACACTGAATAGAAATGTTCATAAATAATCTTCAGTTAAAATATTTTAATTTTTAACAGAATTAAACATGTTTAATTTGTACTACAGACAATTTAAAGCAGTGCCTTTGGACAAAGGGGCACTAATATAATCTATGTAATTCTATTAAAAAGAAATAAATCTAATTTAAGTAGAACACTCCCTGAGTCAACTTCATGAAGTTTTAAATTCTTTGAAATTGGCCCACGTGAATACTGGGTTTCCTGTAATATATCTGCAACTCGCACCTCAGTTCTTCCCAGGAATTCTGTGAGAAATGCACAAGAAAAAATAGTCATTAATATAAGGTTTCCTTATTTTTAAATATGATGTACTTAACAGGTTTTGAAAATATCACTTACCATTGGGACAGAAATGACCACGATCAAATACTGTAATACAAAGGACATCCTCTTTTAGGTCCTTTACCAGGAATTGCATTGAAGCATTCCAACGAGGATTTGTTGTTGACGCTACTACAGGTGTGCGATGTTCTTGTGAGCCCATGCTGACTTCACAGAATGCTTCACACTTACCTAAAATTGTGAGAACAAATATAATAATCTTCCTAATATGGCTGAAAGAATATAGTATACTTGTTATCAATGTGTTTGAGAATTATTTGAACTTGCATATTGTGTCTGGGCAAAGCTGAATCAGGTGGCTCATGAGAAACTGTTTTAAACTAGGGAAAAGTAAGGCCATTCTGGAAAACAAAAATTTGCTTCAGCATATTATTTTTTGTTATACATTGTTACACAGTATTCAATTTGTCTCCACAATGGAAAACTTCGAATATTTATACATGAAATTATGTAATCAAGTTGTACTAAATTTCAGATTATGTTGCATTGAGAATTTTATTCTGTCACACACAACTGTGCATTATGAACTTTTCAATGTCAGCTGTTTTAATAATAAAAATTTCTGATCCTTGATGATAAACCTTTGTGTGAAATGTTACCCAAGAGTTCCCAGAGGTGTCTGGTACACACTAACCTATTACAAACTAATCTTAAGTGACTCCTTGAATATTTGTAAGGGCTCAGTAATTCAATGGGCTGAAGCTCTTTTTGTGAGATGTTTGCAGATGTTGCACTTACTTTATAATGTGAATTTGTCGTGATAAGTGGGAGAGAATGAGATTTCTGTATAAATTTGTTTTTCTATCCTGTGGATACTGCAGCAAAAACTGCAAAAAACAGGAAAGGCTGTTAGTGTCACCAAAAGTTAGATTCCAGACATTCGTGGATGAGACAGGGACTAAAACTGTGGCTAGTAAAGCAATAAGCAGAAAAGTTGAACTCTATTTTCAGATTCTCCTTTACAAAGAAAATCCAGGAGTACTGCCCTAATTTAACACTGCAGAGATGAGTGAAATAGATATTAGCTCAGTGGTATCAAACAGTTGAAATCAAAAGAACTGAGCAAAGCACCATATCTTGATGAAAAACCTATCAGATTCTATACCAGATTTGTGGCTGAGTTAGCTTCTCTTTTAACCAGAATGCACTGCAGATCCTCTGAACAAAAAAACTGTGCACACTGGTTGAAAGAAAGCATAGGTCACACCCATATGCAAGAAGTGTAATAGAAGTAATCCACAAAACTACAAGCCAGTATCATAGACATCCGTTTGTTATGGAATCTTGGAATATATAAGGGGGATTCAAAAAGAAACGAGCCAGAGGCATAATTACAGAAACCAATACCTGTATGTGAGAAGTATTGACCTTGGCTGTTGAGACCCTTGTCCCACAGTGACACAAGGTGGTGAATGGCTGTCTCATAAAATTCCCAGGGCTGAGATGTTAACCAGTTCCGTATGTACAGCTGGATGTCCTCATCCAAGGTGAATAGTTTGCTGCTCAGAGAATTTTTAAGGGGACCAAAAATGGCGTAAACACAGGCAGAGAGGTCCGAACTGTATGGAGGGTGGCAGAGAACCTCCCATTTGAATTTCTGCAGGATTGCCACGACTGTGTTCGCTGTATGAGGCTTTGCATTGTCGTGGAGCAGAATAACCTCTTGGGTGAGATTGCCTGGTTGTTCTGATTTGATCGCTTGGTGAAAGAAGGTCATGGTTTGCGAGTAATGCTGGGCATTCACTGTTATTCCGTGCTGCAGGAAGTGAGTAAGAAGGGGCCCATCTTGGTCCTGCACTTGTGTGGATGGCCTTGGCTTGTTTTGGTGGTGGTGACCCTGGATGCTTCCACTGGAGACTTTGTTGTTCTTATTCTGGTTTGAAGTGATGACACCACGACTCATTTCCAGCTGCCACTAGTGCCAGAAACACATTCCCTTCCTGAGCATAGTGCTACAGATGAACAAGACAGCAGACCATTCGACATGCTTTCTGGTGTGATTGAAGACTGTGGGGCACCCATTGGGCACACACTTTGCACATGTTCAGTCATTCCTTCATGATGGTTTGAACACTTCCAATGCTCAATCCAACTACGGCAGCTATGGCTTTCACTGTCACTTGCTGGTCCTGTGTAATGAGTGCAGCCACCAGCTGGACGATGACATCAGTCATGTACTGTGGTGCTCCAGACCATACATCATCGGCTAACGACACTCGTCCTCCCCTGAAGCACTTGTGCCACGCCTTGACCCTTGAAAGGGTCATTCAGTGTTCGCCGTACACTTGTGACATTTGTCGCTGTCAGAAAACAAACAACACCTCTTTGCTCATATTTTGATGCCTCCATGTCACTGTTTGCAATGTGACTGGCAGTGGCAGCATTGGACAATTGATGCATGCTGCTGCTAGCTCTACGTAGTCATGTGACGTGCACGTGTGCCCTCTAGTGATGGGCTGTGAACTTCCACGCTCTGGTCGGAACCACACCTTGTTACACATGCCACAATATTACCGTCCTGTCACTGGTCAGCACATTCCAAACTCCGGCTCGTTTCTTTTTGAACGCCCCTTATATTCTGAGCTCAAATATAATGAAGTTTCCCAAACAGCATGACCAAGCCAACCAGGTCAGATTCCAATAACACTGATCACGTGAAACTAGCTCTTGCTTTTCTCACATGACATCCTGAAAGCTATAATCTGGACAGTATATGACCACATCTGTGAAAAGTCTGAGGTTACTGTTAACATTGTCTGCAAGGTCATTAATGTACAACATGAGGAGCAATGGCCCTAATACACTTCCCTGGGACACAACTGAAGTTACTTGCTTGACAGGAGTCCAGTGTTTCAATCACGGTGACACCTTATTAGGAGCAGTGTATGATTTTGAAACAGAGCAATATTCATATCAGTAAAGCCTTCATATATATAAAGGCACAGTAGCTTTCAAGAAGAACAGTACTGTTGACATTTTTCCGCCTCTAATACTTGCCCACTTTGGCTGTGTGGAAGTGTTTCATGCTCTTTGCAACAAAACTTAAGCTATAAGGCCAGAGACTGAAGTAGAATCACTGGCTGTACTCAGCAAGCTCATTAAAGAGGACTTTTAAGAAGTAGTGTATAATCATTTACAAATGCAATTAAAAAAAAAGTGTTGTTGAATAAAATACATGTACGGTAAAATTCTTTAAAATGATAAATTTAGAAAACTTTAATGTTTTTCATATGAAATAGAAACGGTAGTCTAATATGTTGCAATGGAGCAATGCTTTGGCAGAAAATAATACTATGCATGCCATGAAGAAAAATTATTAGTACCAAATTAATACTCTTGATCTTGTGTTTGCAGAAGTGTTAGTATCTATTTCTTCGTCTCAAAAATTGGGATCACCTAATTAACAGATAACTATGTATAAATAAAAAATAAGAGGCAGGTTGATATGATATGTTTTGAGGTATAGAGCAGAAGTAAAGTTGAGAATGCAGGAGGGAGGAGGGAATAGTGTAGGGAGGAATAACTGTGGAGAGAGACCCTAGTTTGAATACAATAAGCTGGTAAAAAGGATGTAGATCACTGAAGTTATGCAGATATGGAGGGACTAAGGTGGGGAGTTATATTAAAACAATCACTGGACTGATATTTATGACAGCATAACTGACCAAAATAAAATTCTGCATAAACATTCCCATCCATTATATTAAATCATTTACAGAGTACTGATCACTTGCACATGAAGACCTTAGGAAAGCAAAGACTCCATCACTGCAAATTTTAAGTTTCTGTGTCATGCAGAAATATGCTTTCTCATCTACAATGAAGGTTGGGGATGTAATTGGTGTTATACCTTGCCCTTATTTCCACCTATACTAATTACCTAAAATTACAGACCATACATGCTGTACGTGCATGGATGTGTGATAGAAAAAAGTTTTGTGAGGCATTAGAAGTATACATATAATATATTCTGAATGCTATTAAAAATTGAGGGAAAAAAAGACTTGCTGAGGAATAAATGCAGTTTACAAACAATATCTACTTCTTTCTACTAGTTTCTGCAGTCCTGACTTGCTAATCAGCATATAAATTCACTGTAGCTGCATGCATATTACAAAAAGGTAAAAGCTGATTTAGTGTTGTTAATAAAAGCAAACAGAGAGCAGAAAAACACAGTTAAATGAAAACAAGTAAATGATTACAGCATATTCACATAATCATAATATGAATACAACCACCTGATGATTTACAGGTTTTATTTTGACACTGTATGTCATAAACTATAACAAATTTTGACTTACTGGTGAAAAACTTGTACCGTGCATTAACATTTTGTCATAGTAACACAAAATAAGTTGCTAGCATGTATGCCATTGTCATATTAACATCTGTCTCTACATAGTAAACTACTGCAGTACATTTGCACATACATCTGTCACCACCCTATTGCCCCAATTTGACTGTACAAGTGTGTACACAGTTTTGGCTCCAAAGATCTTTAGCATGTACATCCTATTTTAAATGACTCCATATTAACTCACCAATGCACACTGATGTAAATTCATTGAGGTACATACAGTAAGAATTTAGCTTTATGCTATAAATATGGTACAATATGGTATACCACTCTGAAAGGCAACACAAGCAACTAATTTTGTTATGCACCATATAGCAGAGATGCTGAGTCGCAGACAGGCTTAACAAAAAGACTACTAAACATACAAGCTTTTGGTAAGAAGACCTCCTTCTAAAATAGACAACATATACACATTCATGCAAACGCAGCTCACACACACACGACCACTGTCTCTGGCTGCTGGGATAAGAGACAGTGGTCATGCGTTTGTGAGCTGCGTTTGTGTGGATGTTTTCTATTTCAGAAGAAGGCCTTTTGGCCAAAAGCTTACATGTTTAAGAGTCTTTTTGTTGTATCTGTCTGCAACTCAATGTCTCCACTATATGGTGAGTAGTGCAATCTTTCCTTTTCATAATATTGTCACTACTCCATCCTGATGTTTAATTTTGTTATGTAATTGTTTGTTGATATGTTCAGATTCTATACATAGTAAGATATTTTTGGTATATATGGGAAATGGTTTGCAAAAGCAACATACTGCATATCAGGAACTACTCATTAGTATTCTGCACATCACTGGTTGTTGAATGTGGATTCTTACAATGAGTGGAATACATTTTGTTGCCTCTCAATGTAATGATGAACAGTCTTCCAATGAGGAACTGGGCCTCAATCCTTTTTCGGATTAATCAAATGTTAGCACGTTTCCAATCTTGTTTATGTGCCTGATTACAACTCAATGCCTCTACTGTTTGGAAAGTTGTTTATCTTTGCCCCTAAATTAAATTTACACTCAAACAGGGCATCCATTGCCATAAATACAGTCAGACGATTGAAGGGATAATGTCAAAGGTGTAAACACCACTTGTCATTGTCACCTTTATGTATAGTGGCGATGATCGACCAGCAGTACTTCTACTGACATGAGTGTGTGTGCTGGTAGACATACATCAATTTCATCACTGAAAATCATGCAGCACCCATCCCCAATTCCCTTTTCCAATGTACTCTCATCTGACACTACTGAAGATGATGTCACCAATGTATTTTTGCCTAGAGTAAATGTGTATGGTACACAAGAAACAACCACGTCCAGCAAGTGTTTGTTTATTATATGTGGGACAAATGGCTTTGATTTTTTTAATGCCTCTTTGTCCTACTGCTAAGAGTAATCCTCACTTTTTTCCTAGTTAGCCATGTAGCTAGCACAAGCAGAGCATCTATGCTATGGGTCCTCTTCTGTCACCCAGCAGATCCACAAACAATGTATTAATGACACATGACCAATATAACTGCAGTTCTACAGAATGACCTGATAGCTTCCCTCAGATCCATTACTTGCCCTACTCAAAGTCATTTAATTGCATAGTAAAACACTAGAAAATCCAGTATGGAATAAAAACAATATGGAAAGGGTAGATTGCTATGTACCACATAGAGAGCATATTCAGTGTCAGACAGGCACAATGAAAACATAGAAAGACTGCTAGATAGTTGGAGCTATCAGACCAAGTCCTTCATCAGAAGTAGGAAGACACCACTAAGCACAACTGTTACAGCATCCGAGGTGAGCAGCAATCTAATCTGGGGTGGCTAGTGGGATTAAAGAAGAGAGGTGGGGTGGGGAGGAGGAGGGATAGTGTGGTAGAGGTGGAGGATTATGCCAGTGCTGCCCTTGGGAGGTGGAGCGATATGGTGGGGCAGGATAGTGGGCTGCTAGTTGCACCATGAGAAGGCTGCACTGGGCAGAGGCAGGGAAGGAGGGAGGAAGGCAAAAGGCAGAAAAGAGAAGTAGAGAGGGTGAAAGGACCATTCAGCTGTGCTCGAGGGATAGAAGGTGTACATGGGGTTTGAGTGAGAGTGGGGAAGGGGATGCAGGTGGAGAAAGGGTCTAGTGAAGGTTGGGAATGGGAAAGGGGGGGGGGGGGGGGAGGTCATGGGAACAAAGAAAATGTTGCAGAGTAAGTTCCCATCTGCACAGTTCAGTAAAGCTGTTGTTGGTTGGAAGGATTCACATGGCACAGATTATGAAGCAGTCATTGGTTGGCTGGCTAGTTGATTTGGTGGGAAGGGACCAAACAATGAGGTCATCGGTCCCATCGGATAGGGGAAGAAACGATCCCAGTGTTTGCCTGAAGTGATTTAGGGAAATCATGGAAAACCTAAATCAGGATGGCCTGATGTGGATTTGAACCATCATCATCCCAAATGTGAGACCAGTGTGCTAAACACTGTGCCACCTCGCTCAGTAAGCAGTCACTGAAATCAAGCATATTGTGTTGGGTGGCATGCTCAGCAACTGGTTGGTCCAGCTGCCTCTTGGCCATAGTTTGGCTATGGTGATTCATGAAGACTGGTCTTGCCCAAATAAAGTGTGCCACAGCGATTGCAGATAAGTTGGTAGCCCACATGGCTGCTCGTACTGGTAGGAGATTGCGACAGAACTGTTGTTGGTAGTAGCAGGAAGATGTATGGAACAGGTCTTTTATCTAGGTCTACTGCAGGGATATGAGCCATGGGGCAAGGAGTTTGGAGCAAGGGTGGGATAGCAATTGACTAACTTTCTCCAAAATCTTCCACCCCATTCACTTCACGTCATCCTCACCAGCCCTACACAGCCACCTTCCCTGATTTCATCTCTACCTCAAGAATAGTTATATCAGTAGCTCTGTCCACATCAAACCTACCAACCAACACAATACCTCAACTTTGACAGTTGCCATCCATTCCACACAAAGATGTCCCTTCCATACAGTTCAGTTACCTGTGGGTGGTACGAGGGCAGTTCAATAAGTAATGCAACACATTTTTTTTCTGAAACAGGGGTTGTTTTATTCAGCATTGAAATACCCCAGGTTATTCCCCAATCTTTTAGCTACACAACACTATTTTTCAACGTAATCTCCATTCAATGCTACGGCCTTACGCCACCTTGAAATGAGGGCCTGTATGCCTGCACGGTACCATTCCACTGGTCGATGTCGGAGCCAACGTCGTACTGCATCAATAACTTCTTCATCAT
Source organism: Schistocerca serialis cubense (assembly GCF_023864345.2). NCBI lineage: Eukaryota > Metazoa > Arthropoda > Insecta > Orthoptera > Acrididae > Schistocerca > Schistocerca serialis. The sequence goes on from NC_064638.1 coordinate 76,125,681, forward strand.
CCGCGTAGTGCCTTCCACGGATTGCGTCCTTCATTGGGCCAAACATATGGAAATCCGACGGTGCGAGATCGGGGCTGTAGGGTGCATGAGGAAGAACAGTCCACTGAAGTTTTGTGAGCTCCTCTCGGGTGCGAAGACTTGTGTGAAGTCTTGCGTTGTCATGAAGAAGGAGAAGTTCGTTCAGATTTTTGTGCCTACGAACACGCTGAAGTCGTTTCTTCATTTTCTGAAGAGTAGCACAATACACTTCAGAGTTGATCGTTTGACCATGGGGAAGGACATCGAACAGAATAACCCCTTCAGCGTCCCAGAAGACTGTAACCATGACTTTACCGGCTGAGGGTATGGCTTTAAACTTTTTCTTGGTAGGGGAGTGGGTGTGGCGCCACTCCATTGATTGCCGTTTTGTTTCAGGTTCGAAGTGATGAACCCATGTTTCATCGCCTGTAACAATCTTTGACAAGAAATTGTTACCCTCAGCCACATGACGAGCAAGCAATTCCGCACAGATGGTTCTCCTTTGCTCTTTATGGTGTTCGGTTAGACAACGAGGGACCCAGCGGGAACAAACCTTTGAATATCCCAACTGGTGTACAATTGTGACAGCACTACCAACAGAGATGTCAAGTTGAGCACTGAGTTGTTTGATGGTGATCCGTCGATCATCTCGAACGAGTGTGTTCGCACGCTCCGCCATTGCAGGAGTCACAGCTGTGCATGGCCGGCCCGCACGCGGGAGATCAGACAGTCTTGCTTGACCTTGCGGCGATGATGACACACGCTTTGCCCAACGACTCACCGTGCTTTTGTCCACTGCCAGATCACCGTAGACATTCTGCAAGCGCCTGTGAATATCTGAGATGCCCTGGTTTTCCGCCAAAAGAAACTCGATCACTGCCCGTTGTTTGCAACGCACATCCGTTACAGACGCCATTTTAACAGCTCCGTACAGCGCTGCCACCTGTTGGAAGTCAGTGAAACTATACGAGATGAAGCGGGAATGTTTGAAAATATTCCACAAGAAATTTCCGGTTTTTTCAACCAAAATTGGCCGAGAAAAAAAATGTGTTGCATTACTTATTGAACTGCCCTCGTACATCTGTAATGATGAGCAGTCCCTCTCCAAACACGCCAAAGTTCTTGCTGATGCCTCCACAGATCAAAATTCCCCCCCCCCCCCCTACCCCCACATACACACACAATTTATCCAGAAACAGATCTCCCACATATCCACTGTCCACCCACAAAGAAACACTTCCTTGTGACTCAGTACCACTCAATTAACGCAATATCTTTGTCTGTCCCTACTCCAACCTTGCTCCCAACCCCTTGCCCCATAGCTCATATCCCTGCAATAGACCTAGATGAAAATCATGTCCCACACATCTTCCTACTGCCACAGACTCCAGTCCTGTCACAGACGCCTGCTACCATATCAAAGGCAGGGCCACCAATGAAAGCAGCCATGTGATCTATGAACTTAGCTGTAAGACTTCCAACATGCTGTCTGTCTGCATGAATGGTTACTACCAAACTGTGGGAAGGAGAGCTGGTCCATCTAGCTGCCGAATATGCCATCCAACGTGATGTGCTTGACTTCAATGATCACTTCACAGCCTGTGCTGTCTAGACTCTTCCCACAAACTTCAACTTTTTTGAATTGTGCAGATGGCAAATTTTCTTGTAACATGTTCTTCATTCCTGTAACACTCTTTCCTAGCCTCAAACCTTGTCTAGTCCCTATCTTCTGCCTGTCTATCCCCTTCCATAATCCTGCTCCAGCCCTACACACATATTTTATCCCAGCAGTGCACCTGCATAGCCTTTTACCCTTCTCTACCTGAATTCTCTTCCCATTGCCACCCTCTTTGCCTTCATGTAAACAGTTCATAAATAAGAAGCTTTGTTGCATGCCACACACACTCAGTCATGTGACCAGTGTCTGCCCCCGGTAGCTGAGTGGCCAGCATGACAGAATGTCAATCCTAAGGACCCGGGTTCGATTACTGGCTGGGTCGAAGATTTTCTCCACTCATGGACTGGGTGTTGTGTTGTCCTAATCATCATCATTTCATCCCCATCAACACGCAAGTCACCGAAGTGGTGTCAAATCGAAAGACTTGCACTAGGTGAACGGTCTACTCGACGGGAGGCCCTAGTCACATGACATTTCATTTCATGTGACCAGTCACATGTACTGTGTTCTGCAGTCATTAGACTTTAATCTTTGTGCCTTTTGTAGAGCCACATTTTATGTTGCAAATTCTGTTCCAATTGGACAGTGTTCACTGTATGTTATCCAATGAATTTCCATCATTATGCATTGCAATAAAATTAATTGGTCATGATGAAATGCAGATTTTTAATGCTCTTTCTTTCACTGTCTCAAAATAAAAACACTCAGAGTGAAATCACTGTAGCAAGATCCCAATATGTGAGAACTTAATTATTAACCCTTAATAAATATTTTGTATGTTCTTATGGACATGGTGGATATTTAATGGATTTCTGCAGAAAAAGTGAAACTTCAGGTTTCACCACTTTGACTCTCCAGTCATAGAATCCCTAATACTTGCTTCCAAAGCTGACATTCATTTTGTGTCCATATTTTGCTGTTTATTTTAGCACATTTGTTGCAAGATCACAAAAACCAGATTATAAAATAACACAAATAAATGCAATTTATTTAATCTGAATAGTTTTGCTTAGCCCACTAAATACTTCAGTTTACCCTTAGCAACAAAGTGAGCAGCCCATAATGAAATCTTGTCCACTTCACAAGTATAGCCACCTGATTCTAAAATAAAAAATAGCATTGTTTTAACCTAACAGTGTCATTACCTGCTTTGTTTGGTTTTAGTGATGTTGCTTTAACAATGACTATTTTCAGATAACCCTTTGCAGGCCGCTGCCGAACTAGAAAAATACAGGAAGCTTTAAGAACCACAGTATGTTAGCTACACATGCAAACCATTGTTTTATTTGTTCAAGTATTAAGCAAGCATGCATAGGCTACACAGGCATTCTGAGATACATCTGTGCAAACAGAAAAATAATAATTATTACATCAAAATTACATAAAATACATACAGCAATTTTCTCTGTGTTTTGTATTAATTAAATATTATCCCATACCTGTGAAAATACAACTGTGTTCCCAGTAAACATGCTGTGATTAATAAAAATGTCACATACTGGTAACAGAAAAGTGGTTAGTCAAAGGTAACAACAACTATAGAAGGATATAACATAAGCAATATTCAGCAACAAGCAAGCAGTACACCTTCAGATACATGAAATGAGAGAGCTTTTGCACAACACACAGCAAATCTGTACAGGTGTTTGATACACAGGTTTATTATTATGGTAAGTATTCAGTTAAGTTTGAAACCCCACATTTTCAGTATAATTTGCACTGAGTGAAAATGAACCTAACTACCTGCAAGATATATCACATCAAAACTCAACAAGTAACTTATGTAACAATGCTGTTTCACCCATCACACAGCCTCCAACACTTATGAGAGGGCAGCACTGAATTGCTGTGTCTTCATTCAACCTTTTTCATTCTTTTTTTTACTTGTTCATAAAGCCTATCCTCAAAAACTACTGTTTGTCTATTTCAATTAACTCATTACTGTATTAGTACTTGCACTCTTAATTACAGCCATTTTTGAGCGATGAATGGGTCTGCATTACTTCTCATTTTCACTGGTATTTTTCACCATAGGATGCTAACAAAATACCAGACATAACAGTCATTTATTATATTTTTCATGATTCTACCAAGTATAATTGATTACTGACAAGAGAACATACAAGTGTTCTTATAAACCAGACCGGTAACACACACTGGTCAATTAATAAGTACCACTTAGTAACGTGTAATTAACAAATCTTGGACTTACAGAATGCAGATGGTTTTTATCTAATATCAAATACATCAACATTTTAAAACATTCACGTCAGAACTATGTATCCCAATTTGCACTTATTCTGAACACTGTTCAGATAGCCCCTTTTAATCATCTGTTTCCAATATGCATTTTTCCCACTGGTTGTTACTGTTATACAACAAACAAAGGTGGCCACCATCAAAAGGAATAAAAATACTCAACATTAATGAAACTTTCCGGCAGATACAATCTGTGTGCTGAATGCAGAATGTACTCAGATCCTTTCTGTTTGTAATCAGTGTTCTTTCTGAATGAATTTCTGCATATGCCCCATGGCTGGACTGAAACCTTCAAGCTGCCAGTGCCCCTCTTTTATTTTACAAATTCAACATTAAATTTGTCAATTATTGCATAACTACAGCAGCACCTTCTGCCATGATTTTTTTGTGTGGCCTTATGCTGTCTATTATATAACTATACAACAAAAGTTTTAGTGAACATAATCATCAATGCAGACTGTCAACTTTGGACAGTTAATGTAACAACATAGACTAATCCAAATTTCAGACTGGATTCTGCTCATAATATTATAGAAGGTCTCTAATTCTTTCGAACACTGAAATTTTGTTTCTGAAGGTGTACAAAATTGTTTTGCAGATGGGAGTTTTGTTTTGGTGTAAGGTAGGTTAGCAATATATGATATTATACTAAATTCCAAAGGATGCTGAAAGGAACTTCACCAGTACCACTAGAACATTTGACTATGGCTCTCATCTGATGAGACAGCGAAGCACTTCACCTAGTGAAAACTGAAAGATACAGCATTATGCATGCCAAAATAGTAATATTCTTCTGTATTTATATTCTTACCACTGGATGAACTAGGTTTTAGTTCACTCCCTTCCACGACTACAACCAGCACTCTACCGCAAGCACCAAACTGAGCTTGTTCTGGAGAAATAAAATCAGTACTCTGAAGTAACTGCTAGTACACATTAAAATAAAAAGAATAAATGCTTCACATGGGCTGCTGAGAGATAAAAAGAACAAATTTACTGAAGTGGTAACCATCACAAGCACGCTGGTACTAAGCTGTAGACAGTGAATCTCACACTTATAGAAACAGAGTCTCCTCATATTGCCTTAAACAGAGGAGGTACAAGAACATGACAGATGTGGTAAATGCTGTAAGAAGCTCCATAGAACTGCTTGAAAGCAACACATGTTACAGAAAAGGAACAACATACTGAGTGAGTTTTAATGCGATAATGTGGTGCTTCTTATTTACAAGTTACAATGAGATTAGTTTTTATTACTTATGGTATTCCTGATATGATCAGGCTGTTAAAACTAGTAAACAGCAGAATACAGAGATTATGTACGGATCATTAGTTAAGTTCTAATAAATGTTGTCTTCTTCAAGGGCCATTGTGGCATCTGTTGTTGTGATTCAGCAAAGTAAGACAAAGCTAAACAAAGTAAATAAAACTGAGACTTGAAACTGGTCATCCAAAAGAACATTTTATTGCGATATCTTTATTGTCTTTGTTTCTCCCCCCATATGCCTCCCATACCCAAATATTTAGCAGCTTCTGACAGATTCACTTTATTGTTTCTCTTATCACTTATTGAAGAGAGAGATCCTGTCTAGTGTCTTTATTTCAAAGTACATACATTTAGTGAGAGTAATCAAGTTAGTGAATACAAATTACAGGTTCCACACAAAATATATCTTATCTTCATTCTCCTTTGACTGCAGTGACTGAGTCTGTGTGTGTGTGTGTGTGTGTGTGTGTGTGTGTGTGTGTGTGTGTGTGTGTGTGAGGAGAGAGAGAGAGAGAGAGAGAGTGGAGAGTGGGCAGTTACAGAAGAAAGTTGAAAAGTAACATATAAAATCATGAATGTTCTACAATTTTTATATGTTTTTAATAAAATTATGGCCATAATATGACCAGCAAAAAATAAAAGTTCCATATAATGTAGTTATGGAAGGTCTATATGGTAGATTATTTAGTAACAATAATTGATCCACCACAATGGAAAACCCTAATGCACTTATAAATGTGTGAATAACACACAGTTTGGTAACTTTATGAAAAATGCTGTACATTTCCCAAACTGAAATTTCATTATAAGTAAAGACTAAAGGTGAGAAGAGAATGTGAGGCACAATTAAGATAAATAATAAGAATGGCAATACTAGACTTCAGATGTGTAGCACCAGCAGCAGCAATAATGCAGCTTGGTTAAATACATTTAAAACAAACACAACAAAAAAATATGGGATTTAAGCATGCATGTGCAACATTCATTCACCCACAGCTGTCAAAATCTTGCAAACCAATTGTAAATATATTAATTAAAAATACAGAAACAATAACTCCACGGTAGTTACAAATAATTTCTAACCAGCCTAATGGAATACATCCAGATATGTGAGAAGTCATCCTCAAATATTTGAAAAATACAGTGTGTAGGGAGGGGGCAACAGGAATGTAGGTTGTGTGCTCTAACTGGTGTTGCCATGATGCAAAAAGTCTTTCCTAAAATGGGAAAACTCTCTACAAATGAGGAAGGCAATCATTTCAATATGAAACTCTTCTGCTTTTTAGCCAAGTACAGACAGTGCTAATTAAATGTGACAATTTATGACAGTCTGTTGTACTTGGGTGCAACCACAAATTTTGCAGAAAATATGTTATCAATAGCACTAGCATATAACTCCTCACAGAAAGAATTGGGACAATCTTGAGTAAATTGAAAGTTTGAGTTAGTCTTTGAGATGTGCTCAGGTAGTATGATTAGTAATGGACTGCTGGGTTACGGCACTGGACAATCATATAGTTTTAATTTGCCAAATAATGTAGTTAATACACACTTAATGTTATGTAAATGGCTGAAATGACAAAATTGTTTTGGATATTATGCTGACTTCTACAACATGTTTCTTGATTCTGTATCCTCATTCCTACTTATATCACAATACTTTCCATACAGAAAAAGGTAAATAACAAGAGGAGTGTGTGATAGTATGCCATTTCTTCTACATTTATAAAAATTTCGTTCAGACAATTGATAAATTCATATAGACACACAACAGGATACACAGTACTGAATTTCGGGAGTCACAACTCCCAAGCACAGTCAACTGAAATGCATAAAAACAGATAACAGCATTCTTAGCTTTCACAAACATGGGTTCCTTCATCACGAAAAAGAGAAATGTGCTGGGGAGAGGAGAGGTCACTCAGAACTCAGGCTAAGATGGATCCATATGGTATGAAGAAAATGGAGGCAAAGTTGATTTACTGAAGCTGATAAATCTTACATGAAGGATATGCAATCAGATAAAGAGTGCCTTAGTAGAGAAAGGGAAAGGACTGTTAGGGGGTAGGTAGGTGAAGGACAGGGACTAGGAAAGGTTGAGGTCGCAAGGGTTACAAGAACGAAGGAGATGATGTATGGAAAATTCTCACTCGCGCAATTCAGAAATGCTGGTGTTTGTAGGAAGAATGCAGATGGCACAGGCTGTGAAGCAGTTACTAAAGTGAAGCACATCGTGCTGGACAGCATGTTTAGCAAGGTGGTCAGCTGTCCGGACTGGAGTAGTTGGCAGTGAGAAGATGAATGGGACAGGTCTTGCACCTAGATCTGCAAGACCTAAATGCAAGACATCTCATACATCTTCCCACTAGCACCTACTTCAGACCTGTGGTGGGCATCTCTTAACCCATCACAGGAAGGGCAATATGTGAAAGCAGCCATGTAATCTACCAACACAGCTGCAACCACTGTGCCACTTTCTACATGGGCATGACAACTAACAAGCTGTCTGTTCCCATGAATGGCCACTGATGCACTTCACTTTAATGACTGCATCACAACCTGTGCCATCTAGATTCTTCCTTCCAACACCAGCTTTTCTGAAATGTTTAGGTAAGAATTCTTCATACAACATATCCTTTGTTATCATAAGCACCCTGGCCTGAACTTTCACTAGAACCTATCCTTCATCTATCTATCCTTCTCCCTGCTCCCATTCTGGTACTTCATGCGCCTTCTATCCTGCCAACAAGCCTAACAGTTCTTTCCCCTTATCTCCTCCCCCTCCCTCATGCTAGTCCATCCAGCACAGCCTCCCGACACTGTCCCCACCAAATTCCTGCGTGTTCCCACTGGCAGCACTAGTGTTTTTACCCAACCCTATAACCTTCTACAGCCCCATCCCCTCCACCTCGTGTCTCTTCCTTACCCCCAACACCCACCACAGTAGACCGCTGCACGTTGTATGCAGTCACAGTCAGGCCTCAGTGCTCTGAGACAGTGGCCATGTGTGTGTGAGTTGTGCATACGTTTCTCATTTTGGAAGAAGGACTCCTCCCAAAATAATATTTTAGCATTCTTTTTTATTGTGCCTGTCTGTGACTCAACACCTCTTCAATGAAGAGACTAATATTCTATCCTTTCCACATTGTTGTTAAAATTACATTTAACTAATGCAAGAAGTAAAGGGAATTCTTTGGCTAGTGTAGGTGACATCCAGCAGGATGAAACTGAGGAGGTGTATGTTAGAGGGCACTTTCTCCTTTCCTTACTTCAGAGAAATTGATGCTAGGTGGGAGGATTCTAATAGCGCATGTAATGTTTTGTTGTGTCTATCTGTGACTCAGCCCTCCATTATATGGTGAGTAGCAACTATTCTTTTCATAATATTGTCATTATTACATCCTAAATATTCCACTGTTTGATACAGAAAGCATTTAGTTATCTTTAGTCATGCTGCATGCTCAACAACTGGATACATTCTGAAGGTAGACTGTTAGTCTGTCTCTACCCACGTGTTCTGTTAGAGACGTGGTGATCATCCCTATGGTTTATGTTATGCCATTGATGGAGGTACATTGGGTCAGTGTGAGCAGATACATGGGAATGAATATTGTGGTAGGAATGGTAGTCTCAGAATGTAAGAGTGTTTTGAGCAGATGTTATGGAGGTTATGAGGGCAACAGTGAGGTTATTGGTATAAGTGATGAGGACATGCTTCCCTCTTCTATAAATGCCTCATTGACCTTGTCTATAAACAAATCTCTGAGACTATCATCTCCTTCTCCTCCACATTCTTCTTAAAAGTGTTACTTCCCAAAATACACAGTAGCACCATTTTCATTACCCAGTACCATCGTGGCAGCACACTACCCTCTAGGGTTATCAATTTAAGTCAAGTCTTGAAATTAGATTATGCCCCGACCCACCTTCACCCCTTCACTCTTTCTGCATAAGCACTGTTTATATGTTTCTAAAATTCAGAAATGTACCACCCAAAATGTCTCATTATGGGTGTTTGTTATGTTCCCACTGAAGGTCTCTGACTTTGTGACCAGTACTTCCAGGCTATTGCTTGTACTCTATTACCTCACATTAATTACGCCAATCACTTCCTCCACATACATCAACAACTACCATTCCATTACAATGTGGCTCTAATCGTCCCTGTGGGCACAACATCCCAGTAAGCTAACATCTCCCAACAGCCTTCAAATACCAAACCCATTATCATCTCCTCAGTAAGCACGAACTACTAACTTCTCATCCTCAAACATTTTTCCTTTGTAGGACATATTTATAAATAAATCCACAAAATGGTCTTGCATACTAATGTCACCCTTCTCCCCCAACACCTTCAGGGATTCGAAAATATATATGGTTCCAAATGTGAGATGTGTCAAACATACCAAATAAATACCGTCTATGAAACTTCCTGGCAGATTAAAACTGTGTGCCGGACTGAGACTCGAACTCGGGACCTTTGCCTTTCGCGGGGCAAAGGTCCCGAGTTCGAGTCTCGGTCCGGCACACAGTTTTAATCTACCAGGAAGTTTCATATCAGCGCACACTCCGCTGCAGAGTGAAAATCTCATTCTGAAATACCATATATGCTCGAATTACTAAAGATAATATACTCACTTGACTGCTGGCGCTGGAACTGACTCTTCTCAGTGTCAATCACATGGACACGTGCCTCTTGCAGACGCTTTGCCCAGAGGTTACGTTCGGCTGATGTTGATGCCAAAAATGAAAGTGTTTTTCCAGTTGTGGTGTCTCCCACGCTAAATAAACGTGGGTTCTCATTACCTTCACTGCTATTCTGCTCTTCCAGCACCAACAGCTCATTCAGAAACAATGGCTGAAATCATATTTGCCAGCATATTTGGTATGGCTCAAAAAAGTGATATGCTTCTGCATCACATTATTCAGCAAGTATTCACAATAACTTAGAGAGATGAAATGCAGATATATTGCAAAAGAGTGATAAAACTCAAAATTTATCTCTAGCAAAAGTAACAGAGTTGAGCTAGATCCATAAAGTTAAAAAGGACATTGAAATACATAATATACAAGATGACAAATAATAAGTTGCAACAAACAGTTTCAGGATGAAAATATTAAACCTAAATGGTTCTAAACTACATACAATAAGAATAGAAGTGAAGTGGTCTAAAGAAAGATGTAAGAGACAAGGTGAAAAAAATGAAAGACAACAAAACAGAAAGAACAGAAAGTGAAATGTGCTTATTACATGACTGTAACAAAATAAAAAAATAAAAATTTTAGCTTTTCCATTTTACTTTCATCAACTACAGGTAACATGAGAAATGGGAGCCTGCAAATATGTGATAAAAAATAAAGTGTTATTCACAATCTGTCTGTTGGGGTAATGAGTGTAGGTAATGAATGGGTGTAAAGCTGCGAGAAGGTGATGAAATGCTGCAGACTCAAGAATGTCACTCTGAAGATTATAAGAAAAACTTGTTTCCAGTACAATGTGATTGTTACAATATAATTGATGATTATTATGAAAAGGTCATGAGTCCAATTTTGCACAAATTCAGATTTCAGTATTTTTGCATTCTCTATCTGTAGACACATGTATCTGTGTTGAGAACATCGTGAGTTTCTGTCTTTAAAGCTAAGAAAATTGTTGCCAAAATATTTATGTGGTACGAAAATGTCATGAGTCCAAGACATCTTCTCATTAGTTTTATGTAATATTTTTTAAATCACCAGAAGTAGCCTACGGTTTATGTCCCTACATTGACAACAATCAGATTTTACCACTACTATTTTCATGATCTACTGTTGGCACCACATTGTAAGACAAATCTTGTGTGGTTGTTGTCTAATCTTTCATTAGTAGTGGCAATTTAATCAGAAAAGAGAGCATGGACTCAAATGAAGAAGGTAACAGCCATAACAAGAGGAAAGACATACGGCATTATGATCAATACAAACACATCATAATACAGAAGGCCAGATTACGAGGAGAAGTGTACATTAACTACAAAGGACAAAATACTCCTGCAACTGCAACGGGGAAAAATTGCAAGTAAATATGAATTTAAAAACTAAATGTTGAATACATGTTTTGTATATGTTTCCCTTGTTTATTCCAAACATTGCTTTCTTCTACTGCAGTTGTAAGCTTTGCTGTTTTGATGCGATCGACAGAGCCCAGATCCTGGAAATGGTCAAGGAATTCGGGAGCAAGAATGCACAAGATGGATATCTACAAGGTCTTATGGAAGTTACGGAAACTACTCACAGATGCCCAAGGAAGTATAATCCAAAATGTAGGGAGAAGAACTTCAAATATCATGTTCATGTTCAAGAAAAGAGAATATTGGTATGTAAAACTGCATTTATTAGTATTCATGGCCTGAAGAGTGACAGGAGGACTCAAAGACTAGGAGACCTGCTGGTTATAGGAAAATCGGTAGATAAGAGGGGTAAGAACATGGGAAGCAGAGTCAGAGCTATAAAAGGTGATGTCATTGATAAAATAATGTAACATGTGGGATCGTTCGAAGTAAAAGTTAATCACTAGGCAAACAGAGATATTAAGTATTTAAAGGCCAGTTTGAATGTAAAGATCATGAATTCCCTGTTTCTAGAGACGTTGCCAGATTTGAATGAAAAATATGGATTTTAATTAAAGTTTTTCCATGAAAATTATAATTACATGTTTGGTAGACCTCAAAAAGATGTTTGTGGTTACTGGGAGGAACTTAAAACTAAACTAAAGAACACTTACCTTTGTGATCCAGCTAAATGAGTGATTGTTGCTGAGCAAATGGTTCATATTTGAAGGACCAAAAAGTTTTATAAAAAGATAAAAGCTGTACAGGAAAAGAGCAAGCAAAACGACGATGTCGAAGGCATATGTATGGATTTTATGCAGAATGTACCACTTCCCTGCGCTCCAGTGCAGGAAGTGTTTTACCTACGTCAGCTTTGGGTCTTTACTTTCTGTATTTATGACCTTAAGACTGGCAAACCTCATTTTTTTCTATTCAATGAAGCAATAGCCAAAAAGGAAGTTAATGAGATTTGTAGTTTCTTACTTGCTTTCTTCGAAGAACATTACTTTGATAAAAATATTAAGGAAATGTATATTTTCTCTGGTGGGTGCTCAGGACAAAACTGTAACAATACAGTAGTCTGATTCCTAATGGCATTAGCAGGGCCTAGTATGTTTGAAAAAATTTTTCAATACTTTCCTATCCGGGGGCACTCTTTCCTACCTTGTGATAGAGTGTTTGGGGGTATAAGAAGAGAGTTATGACAAACTGATAAGAGTTTACACTGTGAAAGAATATATTGAACTTATTCTTCATTCTTCCAATAAAAAGAACTCATTCATTGCCAACTACCTTGAGGATAGCAACATTGTTAAGAACTTTAAGGGCTGGTGGCCAGATCTTTTTAAACGCAGTTCCCAGAGTTTAGAAACAATGGGAAACGACAGTTCAATGAAAGTCAACTTCAGTGTTTCACAGTACAATATGTTTGAGCACGGCAGCCACAACTCAGGGGTATTAGTAGCCTGATCATTCACTGATGGACTGACTCAAAACTCTTTCAGACTTTTAAAACCCCTAGCAAATATCAGACTCCCAACAATCTTAGCACATGGAGAGAAATGTCCTATAAACAAAGTTAAGATAAACGAACAAAAAAACTGGAACAGTTACAACCCAGAGGAGAACAAAAACTTTTATATTGATTTATTCACTTGGCCTACAATAGCTGAAGAAGATGAAAATGTTTGAAACCTATAGAAAATGTTGCAACAGTGCTTATCTGTAACAATGATTATGTTAAAATACTATTTGTAATTTGTGTTTATTAGTAAATTTTCTCAAAATTCTGTAGTCGCTCTATTATTTATTTTAATTTGGTTCAAAAAGGTCATGAGTCCAAGATAAAAAAAAAATTAACTTGAAGAATATGAAAACAAAAATTGATGATTTGAAGATGTAGATTTAATGGTTTCCAGGTACAACAGGGTATAAATATCCAAGTACTTCTTATTTTCTACCATTGAAGCATACAACAGTTTTCTTTTATCTGAAAATAATGTTTTATGGACTTATGACCTATTCATAACAACCGATTCAATTTAGTTTAACAGATATAAACAATCGGTAAACATTAAAAGAATGGAAGGAAGCCCAAAGTCATAAACTGCAGTTTATTCAGTCATTGTGAGCCATGAAGTTTAAATGGAAGCATTCCTTAGTGGGGCCCTTTATTGTGTTTGCATGCAAGTCAGTGATTGAAGCAACTGAATGTGAGCTTTGCAGTTCATTTTTTAATATTATCAGTCTTTTTAAAAAAAAAAAAAAAAAAAAAAAAAAAAAAAAAAAAAAAAAAAAAAAATATCTGAAAGCTTGCAAGGTAAAAAGGCAGATTTTTGGAAAGAAAAATGTATATTACTTTCTCGAAACAGAGTGGCTCATATTATTTGCCTTCACAACCAAAGAATTGCTTTCAATAGCATGTCATACCAGTTTATGAAAGATGGGACAAAACAGGTCTGGAAAATGTTAGCCTTCAGATTCATTGTAGTTGTCTCAAGTAGAATTATGCTAGAACAAATACAGAGTTCAAACTCAGAATATTTAGAATTGTACTATATATACATTCAACTACTTTGTAATCCCTATTGATTTTGGGGCATTAATCATTGTGAGAAAGCCATTTTTGTCAAACTGATATTGTAAGAAACATACATTAAACACAATGAAGAAAATTCACTGGATTAAATATTTTAAATAAGGATTATCTTCAGCCAATCCCCATTCCCTCTGACTTTAGTTTTGTAAATGGGAGGCTCATTACTAAGGGTGATGAATCCGGATCTGAAATGGGGAAATTGTGGCTGACAATTTGAAAAGACTTTTCTCCCTATCAGTAGCACAAGCAAGTTATGGACAGATATTATTACTGCAAATTCATAACTTCCATGAGCACAATGAAGATAGATCGATTATATTTTCACAACCCACAGATGTCAAAATTATTAAATTAAGTGTATAAGCTTGAATTTGAAATCCACTATTCTCAAACATTACCCACTGCACTATCTCACTCAGTAAGCCAGAAAAAACATTACATTCACTTAATGTTTGAAATGTAAGCATGGAATTAGGCATCCAGTTCAGTGTCAATTTACACTTCAGCTTTACAGTCAAAATATTTTGCACAGGATTCAAAACTGAGGAGTTTGAGATGAGAGAGTAGTGGTCACAAATGAGTGCTTATAATATCTTAAACGGGCATGTGTTTGTATATAGTTCTTCAAGGTCAATGCAGAAACAAAGCAGTTTACAATCAACTTAGTGTGATGTGTACATGGTGGATTTTGTTTCTATGGGGTTACATGAAGTTGTTGGCATAAGATGTTGTTGGCATAAGATGCCCCAATACAGACTGAAGGGGAGGGTATATGAAGATTTTAGGTACCACTGTAAGACATGCACTGAGGTTGGTGGTAATCACACTCAACAGTTGCTATGAACTGAAGTAATTATATCAGGTGCAAGTTGTTTATGTCATTCCTGCTCTTTAGTTCCCTATCTCAAAGTATTCAGTTTAGCATGCTCTACCATCTGTATAATTTTGGCAGTAAAAGCTTGAATCACCTTGGGGAATGCCACAGACTTTTGATATGTGACAGCCTGGTCTAGCATGGCCTGAAATACGAGATGATTAGACAGAACACTGTGACACCAGAGTACTCAAAACACCAAATACTTACGCTGAGGTGACAAAAGTCATCATTACCTCCTAATACCATGTCAGACCTCCTTTTGCCTAGCAAAGTGCAACAACTTGACGTGACATGGACTCAACAACTTGTTGGAAGTCGCTTGCAGAAATACTAAGCCATGCTGCCTCTACAGCTGTCCATAATTGCGAAAGTGTGGTCTGTGAAGGATTTTGTGCACGAACTGACCTCTCGATTATGTCCCTTAATCATCAATGGGATTCATGTTGAGCTATCTGGATGGTCAAATCATTTGTTCAAATTCTCCAGAAAGTTCTTCAAACCAACTGCACAAAATTGTGTCCCAGTGACATGTTTGGGAACATGAAGTCCGTGAATGGCTGCAAATCATCTCCAGGTAGCCAAACATAACCATTTTCAGTCAATGATTGGTTCAGTTGGGCCAGAGGACCAAGTCCATTCCACATAAAAACAGACCACCAGCTTGCACAGAGCCTTATTGACAACTTAGTCCATGGCTTCGTGGGGTCTGGGCCACCCTCTAACCTTATCATCAGCTCTTACCAACTGAAATCTGGACTCATCTGACCAAGCCACAGTTTTCTAGTTATCTCCGGGTCCAACCGATATGGCCCCAAGCCGAGGAGATGTCATGCTGTTAGCAAAAGCACTAATGTTGGTTATCTTCTGCCATAGCCCATTAATGCCAAATTTTACTGCACAGTTCTAACAGATACGTTTAATGTACATCCCACATTGATTTCTGCAGTTATTTCATGCAGTGTTGCTAGGCTGTTAGCACTGACTACTCTGTAAGAACACAGCTGCTCTCGGTCATTAAGTAAAGGCCACTGGCCACTGCATTATCCATGGTGAAAGGTAATACCGGAAATTTGATATCCTCAGCACACTCTTGACATGGGGGATCTCAGAATATTGGATTTCCTAATGATTTCCGAAATGGAATGTCCCATGCATCTAGCTCCAACTACCATTCTGCATTCAAAGTCTGCTAATCCCTGTCGTGTGCCTATAATGCTCATAATCATGTCAGACATCTTTTCACATGAATCATCTGAATACAAATGACCGCTTCACCAATGCACCGCCCCTTTATACCTTGTGTAGGCAACACTACCACCATCTGTATGTATACTGTCCCTTGACTTTTTTCACCTCAGTGTAAAACAAAAAATAAACTTTGAAAACAGACTAAATATCGCATGTGAATAGTGCTCTATTGTCTACATACAGCATTACAAGAGTGCTCCATAATGAATTGATAACCGGCATTAATAAAGACAAAAAATTGAAAAAAGCTGTTTTAGTACACCGAAGGTATGAAATAGAGAATATGGCAGCAAAAAGAGTACAAGGATTAGCCAAAAAGTTTTATTATTACACTGAAAAAAAAATTAAGTTGTATAAATTTTTTTTTTTTTTTTTTTTTTTCAGGTATATGTGTGCAGCCATGGTACACATTTACGTCCCACGTGACAGTAACACAGTATGCTGTTAAGAGGATCCAAAAACCAATGGGGTAGGCTATTTCCATTTTACCAATGGGCTGCCCATTTTGTTTTGGCTCCTTTAATGGCATGTTCTGAGACTGTGGTACAGTGTTTTCAATGTGCACAGGGGATGCAGACATGTACCTGCAGACAAACAAAAAAACTATTAAATCCATTTATCTTTTCCAGGTGATAATTACAACTTCATCACTACTCCTTGTACATGTAAGAAACACTGAAGCAAGAAACTGAGCATAACTTTAATTTTAGTAAAGTAGACAACATGTTTCTATTCACTAACAGGTCCATCAGAAATACGTGTACTTTTTCATCCTCATACAGTATGTTTGGTACCATGGATGATTTGGGGTCCACCCAGTTAGCAACTGTCTGGGTTTAGAAAAGATATCATTTATGTTATTTATAAAAAGCTGCTAGTGAACCTAAATTTGAAAATCTTAATGAGTACAGAATATGGTGACAAGGAACCTTCAAGACCTATGTTCAAAATCATTTTGCTTATGTGACTCAATATGTATTAATTACTCTAAAGAAAGAAACTAAAAATGTGTTTCTGATCTTGTGCTATTAGAGAGGTTTAGTGTGGAATAGTTTGAAATATTCTAGCAAGCAGAGAAGTACATACAGTCAAAATGTCTCCATCATGTTTCCTACCTATATACTTTCTGCTTATATTGTTTTACATTTTCTAAATATATTTTATACATTCTCAATGGACAAACTTGACAAGTTATTTCTAGAAAGTTTATTTTGAAAATCTGATGTTGTGCGCATTAGGAACATTTTCATGGTCTCACGTTGTACACTTCTGTGTAAGTTCTTCACCAATTTGGCACAAAACATGGAAAAAAGCAACTGTTTCTTTGATTAGGTTTTCAAGCCTCAAGATCCATAGCCAAAATATTTGTTACGGCCAGCAGGAGCATAAAGTACTTTGACCATAATAGACTGTTTTCTAAAGGCTGTGACTAATTAAATAATACACAAATATCATCAATTTTTCTGCTTAAAACAATCTTTGTCTAAGTTCACAATGCATTATTCAAGCCTGCCATCATCATTAGCAGGTGTATTTCATTCTGTCCATATTTTGGATTCCATTTGTGGCAAGCACATGCCATGAATTTTTGGTAATCAGCTGTGAGACAAGAAGGTTATGTGCTGTCCTGCACTCATGGTGAAATAATAACAGTAATTACAGTGCTGAAAGATGTTTCACACAGTTCCATATACATTTTTGCAAAATATATGCTTTGTGATGACTGATATTTTCACAAACTACTCCTGTTACAGCTGAGTGCCTTTATCTTGTTGGTTTCAACAGTTCATGTACTGCCGAAGTTTTGGTCTCTAGGTCTTCCCCAAATCACTATTACAGACAAAAGACAGTCTGCTTCTAGACACCTCTGAATTGTAACCTCCTGATAGATTAAAACAGTGTGCTGGGCTGGGACTCAAACTTGGGACCTTTGCCTTTTGTGGGCAAATGCTCTACTGTCTCAGCTATCAAAGAATGGCTCATGAACCACCCTCACAGCTTTATTTCTGCCAATACCCCATCTCCTCCCTTCCAAATATCACAGAAGTTCCCCTGAATACATACGAAACTGCCATACTTGGAAGAAGTGATATTGTTGAGATGTGTCTGATCCATAGCCTGGGGGATTGTTTCCAGAATGAATTTTCACTCTACAGCAGATTGTGTGTCACTTTAAAACTTCCTGGCAGATCAAAACTGTGTGCTGGACCATGAGTCAAACCTGAGACCTTTGCCTTTTGCAGATAATTACTCTACTGATTGAGCTATCCAAGCATAACTCCTGACCCAACCTCACAATTTTACTCCCACCAGTACATCATCTCCTCCCTTCCAAGCTTATATCCTTTCTTCCAGGAGTGGTAGTTCCACAAGGTGTGCAGGAGTACTACTGTGAAGTTTGCAAGGTATGAGATGAGGTACTGGCAGAAGTAAAGATGTGAGGGAGTGTTGTGAGTTGCATTTGCTACAAAGTTCCAATTTGTTTACTTATTTATTTGCAAAACTACACCCTCATGCTGGTCAATTTGGTACCCCATTTGTCATCTCCCACTCTTTATTTGGCTATGGAAATTCAGACAAAAACTCACTATGTGATTTAAAGGGTGTCTCTGTGTTTGTTCTGCTCAAACAGTTGACCAAAAATAGATAAATTCCTGATCTTTAAGATTATGTAAATGTTATAGGAAATAAACAGTTATTTGTATGTATAAAAAGTAAGTACAGCTGGTGGCAGACTCTGGTACACTGGCAGGATATAGGGAAAATACAATCAGTCTACAAAACAGGTTGTTTACAAGACACCTACACAGCAGCTGTAAAACAAAGCATGGTGCTGTAGAGTGAAGCTGAATGAAGGGCTTTTGATGTCAAAATGACAAAGCAGTGATTACCATGGCAGAATAGTGTGGAAGGATCTCTCACAAAACCCAAAGAAATTCTGCTCCTACGTAAAGCTTATTAGCAGATCTAAAGTACCCATGGTCTAGGGGTAGCGTCTTTGATTCATAATAAAAAATGTCTTCGGTCCTGAGTTCAAATCCCGCTGCTGCTTAAATTTTGATTGATAATCAGCATTGGCAGCTGAATACTTCCGGCATAAGAAGTCACTCCTCATTCTGCCAACAGCCTTGTCAAAGAGGGCGGAGGAGTGGACAGAGGTTCAGGGCACTCTCTTGTCCTAGGTGTTGGTAACTGCCCCTAAAGGTGGAAGAATCAGCAATGATCAAAAGCATGAGGCTGCAGAAGTCACTGCATTAAAGCCACGTAACATGTATCCACAGGACATGTGGCCTGTAGCTGAAGAAGTGTCATGATGATCTCTCTCCATGGGCAAAAGATTCCAGAATAATCCCCCATCTGCAGGAGAGGACTGCCAAGGGACAGGTGACCACGAGAAAAAGATTGAATAATCAACAGAAGGATAACGTTCTATGAGTCAGGGCGTGGACTGTCAGAAGCTTGAATGTGGTAGGGAAACTAGAAAATCTGAAAAGAGAAATGCAAAGGCTCAATCTAGATATAGTAGGGATCAGAGAAGTGAAGTGAAAAGAAGACAAGGATTTTTGGTCAGATAAGTATAGGGTAATATCAACAGCAGCAGAAAACGGTATAATGGGAGTACAATTCATTATGAATAGGAAGGTAGGGCAGAGAGTGTGTTACTGTGAACAGTTCAGTGATAGGTTTCTTCTTATCAGAATTGACAGCAAACCAACACTGACAACGATATTTCAGGTATACATGCCAACATCGCAAGTTGAAGATGAAGAGATAGAGAAAGTGTATGAGGATATTGAAAGGGTAATACAGTATGTAAAGGGATATGAAAATCTAATAGTCATGGGAGACTGGAATGTAGAGGAAGGAGTAGAAGAAAAGCTTACAGGAGAATATGGGCTTGGGGCAAGGAATAAGAGAGAAGAAAGACTAATTGAGCTCTGTAACAAGTTTCATCTAGTAATAGTGAATACTCTATTCAAGAACCACAAGAGGAGGAGGTATACTTGGAAAAGGCTGGGTAATATGGGAAGATTTCAGTTAGATTACATCATGGTCAGAGAGAGATTCTGAAATCAGGTACTGGGTTGTAAGGCATACCCAGGAGTAGACATAAACTCAGATCACAATTTAGTAGTGATGAAGAGTGGGCTGAAGTTTAAGACATTAGTCGAAAAGAATCAATAAGGAAAGAAGGGGGATACAGAAGTACTAAGGAATGACGAGACACGATTGATGTTCTCTAAGGCTATAGATACACCAATAAAAAATAGCTCAATAGGCAGTACAGTTGAAGAGGAATGGATGTCTCTAAAAATGGCTACCACAGAAGTTTGGAAGGAAAACATAGGTGCAAAGGAGGTCACTGTGAAGAAACCATGGGTAACAGAAGAAATGCTTCAATTGACTGCTGGAAGGAGGAAGTACAAAAATATCCCGGGAAACTCAAGAATAGACAAATAAAAGTCACTGAGGAATGAAATAAAAAGGAAGTGCAGGGAAGCTAAGACGAAATGGAAAATGTGAAGACGTTGAAAAAGAAATTATTTTTGGAAGAACAGACTCAGCATACAGGAAAGTCAAAACAACATTCGGAGACATTAAAAGCAAGGGTGATAACTTTAAGAGTGCACTGGGAATTCCACTGTTAAATGCAGAGGAGAAAGCAGATAGGTAGAGAGAATACATTGAAAGCCTCTATGAGGGGAGAGATTTGTCTGATGTGATAGAAGAAGAAACAGGAGTCACTTTAGAAGAGATAGGGGATCGAGTATTAGAATCAGAATTTAGAAGAGCCTTGGAGGACTTAAGATCAAATAAGACAGAAGGGATAGAGAACATTCCATCAGAATTTCTGAAATCATTGGGGGAAGTGGCAACAAAACGACTTTTCACATTAGTGTGTAGAATGTATTTGTCTGGCAACATACCATCTGACTTTCGGAAAAGCATTATCCACCCAATTCCAAAGACAGCAAGAGCTGACAAGTGCAAGAATTACTGCAGAATTACAGCTCATGCATCCAAGTTGCTTACAAGAATAATATACAGAAGAATGGAAAAGAAAATTGAGGATGCACTAGATGATGATCAGTTTGGCTTTAGGAAAGGTAAAGGCATGACAGAGGCAATTCTAACGTTGCGTTAATAATGGAAGCAAGACTAAAGAAAAATCAAGACACGTTCATCAGATTTGTCGACCTGGAAAAAGTGTTCGACACTGTAAAATGGTGCAAGATGTTCAAAATTATGAGAAAAGTAGGGGTAAGCTGTAGGGAGAGATGGGTCGTGTACAATATGTACAACAGCGAAGAGGGAATAATAACAGTGGACAATCAAGAATGAAGTGCTCATATTAGAAAGATTGTGAGACAAGAGTGTAGCCTTTCGCCCCTACTGTTCACCTGTACATTGAGGAAGCAATGACTGAAATAAAAGAAAGGTTCAGGAGTAGAATTAAAATTCTAGGTGAAAGGATATCAATGGTATGATTCACTGATGATATTGCTATCCTGAGTGAAACTGGAGAAGAATTACATGATCTACTGAATGGAATGAACAATCTAATGAATATAGAATATGGACTGAGAGTAAATTGAAGAAAGATGAAGGTAATGATAAGTAGTAGAAAAGAGAACAGCAAGAAACTTAACATCAGGATTGATGGTCACAAAGTAGATGAAGTTAAGGAATTCTGGTACCTAGGCAGTAAAATAACCAATGACGGACGACAAGGAGGACTTCAAATGCAGACTAGCAATGGCAAAAAGGGCACTCCTGGCCAAGAGAAGTCTGCTAATATCAAATATCGGCCTTAATTTGAGGAAGAAATTTCTGAGAATGTACGTCTGGAATACAGCACTGTATGGTACAGAAGTATGGACTGTGGGAAAACTGGAACAGAAAAGAATCAAAGCATTTGAGATGTGGGGCTACAGATGAATGTTGAAAATTAAGTGGACCAATAAGATACAGAATGAGGAGGTTCCACACAGAATCAGAGAGGAAAGGAATATGTGGAAAACACTGATAAGGAGAAGGGACAGGATGATAGGACATCTGTTAAGACATGAGGGAATGACTTCCATGGTACTAGAGGGAGCTGTAGAGGGCAAAAACTGTAGAGGAAGACAGAGATTTGAATACATCCAGCAAACAACTGAGGATGTAGGTAGCAAGTGCTACTCTGAGATGAAGAGGTCAGCACAGGAGAGGAATTCGTGGCAGGCCGCATCCAACCAGTCAGAAGACTGATGACAAAAAAAACACAACTAAGTATAAGGACTTGCTGAAAAATAATTTCTCCAAATTTCTTATGTGGAAACTCTTAAATGTTTTTAAATATAACTAATACTATTAACATTCTACATCTTTATTCTTAATGTTTCCATAATTGCAGCCCTCTGCTAGTAGAGGGCTCTGAATTGTGTGTGTAATATGACAGTGTGTAACATAACTATGTTGGTGTGCGAAAAACAGTGTGCTGTAATTGACTTCTGAATTTGAAGAGTTTGTACACACATGGAGCACCCTCTTCTTCAGCATGACAATGCCAGAGCATACACGACCACCGCAACACCTGCAGCAATCTAACACCTTGGGTTAACTCCCTTTGATCATCCTCCAGAAAGTCCTGACTTGCTCTCATCCGTTTTTCATCTGTTTCCAAAACTTAAAGAACACCTTCGAGAACTTCATTGTGGTAGTGGTGAAGTGGTGCAAGCAGAGATGAGGTTGTGGCAAGGTCAACACAGTAAAATATTCTGCAATGATTGTATCAACAAACTGGTCTCTCATTAGGAGATATGTTTGTCATCAGAGTGACTACATTGAGAAATAAATATGTAGACATGGAGAATGAAGATGTAGAATTTTAATGAAGTTTGTTTTATTTAAAAAGCTTGGAGAGTTTTCACATAAAAAATTCAGCAGCATTACTTTTCACTATGCCATTGCATTTCGACATTTGTGGACAAGACAGGAAATAAAAGCAGAATGCTTAACTCCATTTTCAAATGTTCCTTTAGAAATGAAAATCAAGGGTTGTTGCCCAATTTAATTCTTTCACCACTGCAACAATGAGTGATATAGATATTAGTATCAGTGGTGTTGAGAAACAGCTGAAATCATTAAAACTGTACAAAGCCCCATGGTTTGATGACATCTCTATCAGACTCTGCATCGAATTTGCAGCCAAGTTAGCCCCTCTTTTTGCCATAATATACATTAGATCACTTGAACAAAAAACTGTTGCCCAGTAGTTGGAAAAAAAGCACACGTCATCTGCCTACAAGAAAGGTAGCATAAAATTAACATGCAATTTCCTTGACATTCCTTTGTTGTATACTGTTAGAATATATTCTGAGCTCAAACATAATGTTCTCCTCCATGCCAGATAGTACTGATTCCAAACACATCAGTCATGAGAAACCAAACTTGCACTATTCTTACAAGACATCCTGAAAGGCAAGGATCGAGGCAGACAGGTACGTGCCACATTTTTTGACTTCTAAAAAGCATTTGACTCAGAATAGCTTGTTATTAAAAGTATGATTGTGTGGTGTATTAAGTAAAATTTGTGACTACTTGGTACAGAAACTTATCTTGGATGTAAAGTCATAAACAAATGTAGAATTAACTTCGGGTGTGTCTGGAGGAGTGCGTTGGGACTCTATCTATGTTATATACTAATGACCGTGTAGGCAATATTAATAATAATGCTGAACATTATTTATAATGAGTACTGTTTGAAAATGTAAGATATAAAAGTGATGTTAAAGATTGGTGACTGGCTTTAAATGTTAATGTAAAAATTTTGCATTTCACAAATTGAAAAGAAAAAAAAAGTTGTATCTTGTGAATAAAATATCAACGAATTACAGTTGGAATTCAACAACTCGTATAACTACATAAGTGTAAATTGTAGAGACATGAAATGATAAGTTGATGGCAGACTTTGGTTCATGGGTGAATAGTAGTGAAGTCAATCAGCCTACAAAGAAAATGCTTATAACATACTCATGTGATCCATCCTAGGGTACTGCTCACATGTGTTGGACTTGTACCAAATAGGATAAATAAGAATAATGAATATGTACACTGAAGGGCAGGATAAATAGTCACAGGTTTGTTTGAACAATGGGAAAGTGTCATGGAGTTGCTGAAGAAAGTTGACTGGTCGATGCTGGAAGAGAGGTGCAAATTATCATGAGAAAGCCTGCTTACAAATTTTCAAGACCTAACTTTAACTGAGGCCCCATGAATATGCTACAACCACCTATGTATTGCTAATTACTGTGTGCACAGAGGCATTTATGCTCTATACATGAAAGGAACAGGAAGAAGTCCCAATAACTCGTACAATGGGAAGTACCCTCTGCTATTCACTTCACAGTGTCTTGTGGAGTATGGATGTAGATGTAGAATACTCATGTGATACTTCTTAGAATATTGCTCAAGTATGTAATATCCACACCACACAGGACTAACAGGGGAGACTAAACATGGAAAAAGAATTTCAGAATGAATGGTCATATGTTGGTTTGATCTATGGGAGAGTTTGACAAAAATGTTGAAAAACCTGAACTGCCAGACACTTTAAGATAACTTGCCAGTTGTCCCTTGATGGCATATTTACGAAGTTCAAGAAACAGCATCAATTGGCAAATCTAGGAATATATTACAACCTCTTACATGTTATTTCCACAGGGATCTTGAAGACCAAGAACCAGTACCAAGTGAGGAATCTAAAAATATACCACAACCATGAATGTATCATTTTAACAGGGACATTGAAGATAGAATTACACTATTTCAAATGTACAAGAGAGAGAGAGAGAGCGAGAGAGAGAGAGAGAGAGAGAGAGAGAGAGAGGGGGGGGGGGGGGGCGGGAGATTAGAGTTTAAAATCCCATCAACATTGAGGTCATTAGAGACTGAGCAGAAGCTCGGATTACAAAAGGACAGGGGAGGAAATCAGCCACGCCATTTTTCAAAGGAACTATCCTGGCATTTGCTGGAGTGATTTAGGGAAATCATGAAAACCTAAATCTGGATGGCTGGATGGGGATTTGAACCATTGTCCCAACAAAAGCGAGTCCAGTGTGCTAAACACTGCACCACCTCACTTGGTAAGTACACACAGAAGCATTTAAGTAGTCATCTGCCCTGTTCTATACATAAATGGAATTGGAACAGTCATGATATGTCGTTCAATGGAAATTAACCTCCAACAAATGATCCACAGTGATTTGCAAAGTATATATACATAGATTTATCATCAGTGCTCTGAATCATATTTTACCATTACAGAGTCAACTCTTATAATGTACACACAGCATTGCCCAACACAGTGTGTCACAACAACAAACTGCCTCCATCATCAGAGTCATCAGTTTTGACGACATGTTGACTTGGCTAGCCAGCTGTGTCAATTTACACTCCCAATGGGCCCCCATGATTCCCTGTGTTGGTGAAGTCTTCTGCAGTTGGATAGTAGATCTCATGAAAGCTGCTTGCCATCTGTACCATCTCTGCCAGAATTACCTGGAGTACAATTTGATGATGTTCTTTTTGGTACTAGTGTTATCCTTGTTTAACTGAAGAAGAAATAAGTTACTCATTACGGCAGAAAGTGTCTACGTCTACATCTACATCCATACTCTGCAAGCCACCTGACGATGTGTGGCGGAGGGTACCCTGAGTACCTCTATCGGTTCTCCCTTCTATTCCAGTCTCGTATTGTACGTGGAAAGAAGAATTGTTGGTATGCTTCTGTGTGGGCTCTAATCTCTCTGATTTTATCCTCATGGTCTCTTCGTGAGATATACGTAGGAGGGAGCAATATACTGCTTGACTCTTTGGTTAAGGTGTGTTCTTGAAACTTTAACAAAAGCTCGTACCGAGCTACTGAGCGTCTCTCCTGCAGAGTCTTCCACTGGAGTTTATCTATCATCTCCGTAACGCTTTCGCGATTAATAAATGATCCTGTAACGAAGCGCGCTGCTCTCCGTTGGATCTTCTCTATCTCTTCTATCAACCCTATCTGGTACAGATCCCACACTGCTGAGCAGTATTCAAGCAGTGGGCGAACAGGCGAACTGTAACCTACTTCCTTTGTTTTTGGATTGCATTTCCTTAGGATTCTTCCAATGAATCTCAGTCTGGCTTTTGCTTTACCGACGATCAACTTTATATGATCATTCCATTTTAAATCACTCCTAATGCATACTCCCAGATAATTTATGGAATTAACTGCTTCCAGGTGCTGACCTGCTATTTTGTAGCTAAATGATAAGGGATCTATCTTTCTATGTATTCGCAGCACATTACACTTGTCTACAGTGAGATTCAATTGCCATTCCCTGCACCATGTGTCAATTCGCTGCAGATCCTCCTGCATTTCAGTACAATTGTCCATTGTTACAACCTCTCGATACACCACAGCATCATCTGCAAAAAGCCTCAGTAAACTTCCGATATCATCCACCAGGTCATTTATGTATATTGTGACACTCCCTGCGGCACACCTGAAATCACTCTTACTTCGGAAGACTTCTCTCAATTGAGAATGACATGCTGCGTTCTGTTATCTAGGAACTCCTCAATCCAATCACACAATTGGTCTGATAGTCCATATGCTCTTACTTTGTTCATTAAACGACTGTGGGAAACTGTATCGAACGCCTTGCAGAAGTCAAGAAACACAGCATCTACCTGTGAACCCATGTCTATGGCCCTCCGAGTCTCGTGGACGAATAGCATGAGCTGGGCTTCACATGACCGTCTTTTTCGAAACCCATGCTGATTCCTACAGAGTAGATTTCTAGTCTCCAGAAAAGTCATTATACTCGAACATAATACGTGTTCCAACATTCTACAACTGATCGACGTAAAGAGATATAGGTCCATTGGTACTCGATATATAGATGAGCCAATTATGCCATGACTTAGAATTCCCTTCAAAAGTGTGGTAAGATTGCACTACAGAAGTCACCACCAAAAGGTTGTTCAACAAAGAGTTCTAGAAGACAGAAAACGTGATTGCTACAACAAAAAATAGTTGACTGAAGCTGCTAACACCAAGCAAGCTGATCAATAACCAAGCTGTAAACTCACTAATTACTACAGAGTCTGTGCGATATTTATTTAGCCACCTGGTCTTCCTGCTGCTAGTGTCTACACAGTATTGCTGGCTTGTTTGAATGTTTAACCCCGTGGCAAGCGCTGAAGATAATTACGCCAGTGGGCACATGCGGCACTCAGTGCTGCCGAACATCAAATACCATTTAAATGACAATTGTTTTAGTTTTCTGGTAGAATTTATAGTAGTAGTTTTGAGCTACAAGTAAGATCATTATAGATGAAGATTTCAGTGCTATTACAGGCCTTTATTAAAGCAAGTTTTACAAAAAATGTGTAGTGAAGAGAAATGAAAATACTGTTAGTCATAATAAAGAACCAGACATCCAGCTAAAAAAAAAAGTCATGAACACACATCACGAATCACACACTTTGTTCCTCTGGAGAAGCTCTGTCACAATGTTGTAGCTGTGTTGCTTGCAAACAAATCTTTTCAATTGTTGCAAGTCACAGTAGTTTTGTTTTTTACCACCACATAGATAGCACCTTCTAACACCTCTTTGTTACTTATGGGGGCTAATCGATAGGATGACAGAAATCCTTATGTCCCTCGGTAAAATAACAAGTTAAGCCCCTTTTTTCAACTGACTCTCCATTACAGCCAAGGCCAGGTTTGTGAGGCACGTTCTTCTTTCAAATCTTTTATCTGATTGTCTTTGAAGAACAGTGCTTGAGAATCAATTCCAGCAATATCCAGATACTAGAAAAACAATGTCAAGTGCTAACTTCTTATTGTCCTGTGTGTGGAGTAAGATGTACACATGTAATCAACAATATCTACACCACCTTTGGTTGCATTGTAGTCTGGCTTTACGGCAGACTTTCCTTTAGAAATTTCTGTTTCATCAGTCTCACCACTGACGGTAGAAAAAGCACAACCTTGTTTCTTTTCGTTCAGCATGAAACAAGACAGAAGTCATCCTGAAATCTGAAAAGACAGTTTCCAGTTTCCCACGAATTGTTTGGCAAAAATTCTGGAGGAATTTCCTTCTTGAGCTTTTACAGTGTCCCGATGATGGTTAGCCCATTTTCTAGTAGATAATGTACTATAGGACAACTACTACAATACTTGTCTGTAGTTACATTCCCGTCAGTGCCCTTGATTGGTTCAACTAATCTCTTCACAATATCCATAGGCTATTTAGATGCAAGATATAGTCCAGGATTCTGTCTGCTGCAGTACACTTCAAAACTACTAACGTAAAATGTCTTGCTATCGCATAATGTGCACAACTTCAAACTAGTCTTGGCAGGCTCATTGGGCATGTACTGCACAAAACTACAAAGTCCACAAAAATGAACAAGTATTTTGTCTATGGTTGTGAGCTCCCCTGGGCTGTAGTTTTTTCTGCAGTTGTTAAAAAATGCAGAGGAGATCATGAATGGCAGCAATTTTGTCAATTGCAAATCACTCTTTTGTCACTGAAGAATCGTCAAACCTCAGTGACCAGAGCAAGAACAGAAAGCGCTTTTAGGTAAATGCTGCCCTGATAATAATCTTTCCTGTGCCATTTGATGCCTACAGCTCTAATACGTTTGCACACTCTCCTTTTTGGACAGCAATGAGAAACAGTGCTCCTACGAGAGCCATTATTTCAGAAGCAGAAGTATTTCTGCAGTCTCTGTCACTTGCGTAAAACACAGATGAATCTTGTTATCTATATATCTATTGGTGTTCGCAACAACATAGTCAATTATCTTAGGATCAAAAAATTTGAGAAACTTTCAATTTCAGTTTTAGTTCCTGTAGCATTGCGTTTCGGGCCAGGTAAGACTTAGATTATGTTCTTACGCTCTGTTTTACCTGGCACCACAACGGATTATTTATCCAGTGGCACTCATCATTTGGTAATTCATTCACTTCATTCCCACCACTGCATGATTGTTCAGATTCATCAGAATAATCTGCAGCCTCTATTATTTCTGCTGCGTCATCACTATCAAAGAAATCAGCATAATTCTCTTTGTCAGATTGTTCTAGAAGAAGGCACTAAATGTCATCTGGCGTCAATCCTTTTCTTTGTGTGAACCTTCTGTTGTGACTCGCCGATCTTTCAAAGTGCCGCCGCGCAGTTACGCGTGTCCTCTACATGCGGCGCTGTCTGCCAGCGATGCAGCAGCAGTGCCACCTAAGTTGCCAGCCAGCCAGCGGCCGCTAGACTTGAACTCAGTTATGATTTGACTGTTAAAGTGTACACATGTCTTACTCTGTTTACTTGATCTGTGACTTTCATGTATTGCGTCTTCCTTGAAATATATTGGTTCAACTTGAAGTTATTACACCTTCAGGACAATATGAAAAGTATAATGCTAATCTTCAGCACTAGTGTAGTTGGCCACTTCACAGATAAGCCATGGCTATTATGAAGGGTGTTATAATGCAATAATAGTGAAACTTGTCACATGACAATATCATCAAAGTATACCTAGCCCCATTGTTGTGTGCTTGGCATGCTAACTTAATTACATAAAGAAAACTGAATGCTGCCATCCACCCGCCGCTTGGTATAAGATGAACCAATACAGAGTTTGTGCTGTTGTCAAGCTTTTTCCTGAAGAGAATGAAAAGCATGCAACTTTGAAAGTCAGTGGTTGACGTCAGATGTAGCATCAGACGGGGTAGAACTCTGAGTGTTTTTTGTTGGATGAGGCAAGGTTCCACTGTGATGGGTATGTGGATGCATAGAATTAATACAGGGCTATGGAAAATCCACATGAACTGTACAAGTCCCTTCAGCACATGCAACAAATGAGTGAGTGGTGTGCAATGTCATGTAGGTAAATTTTCATCACATTTGTTCATGGCACAGTGGACAGTCAGTGCTAAATATAGATGGTGTGACACATTGTAAGCATTATACTTTAAGACCAACTAAAGTGTGCATGCTTTCAGAAGGACTATGATACAGCTCATGCAACCAAACAACAGCATGACTTGCTCGGATCGGTGTTTTCATGGACAAATAATTTTGGGGGTGTTCAGGCCTCCTTGGTTTTCTGATTTATACCTGACTGATTCTTTCTTGTGGAGATATGTTAAGTATGCTTTTTACAGAGCTCACCCCCATGCTTTTCCAAATTATGAAAAGTAATTGAACAATGTGTTGCTGCAATAATTCAACTATCATTACAACATATGTTTCAAAACATGCAATCTCATAATCAATTATGTGAGTCATGTAATGGAAGTCACTTTAAACAACTTTCGTAATTAGACATTTTCCTATAAGATTGTATTGCATTTTGAACACCCTATACACAGTGGTGGATACGGAAAAACCTCAAGGAGGGGGCACTAAAGATGTCTTGAGCTACCTTTACTTTTACCGTAGTAAAAAATAATCAATTCACATGCAATGTTTAAGAAAGTTTTATTTAAACTGATAATACACATAGACAAGACAATGCCATATTTTGATAAAAAAAGTTACAATTAATACTTCACAGTCAATTGATCACTCTCACTCTTCTCTAATCTTCCACTTGCACTTGCTAAATCTATACCTTTTTACTTATTCATTCTTCAGTCTTAATATTTCTGCTTCTGAATGTAAACTAGCTTCCTATTCAGTGAATAGTCCGCATTTATAATGCTACATATTGAAGGTGCTATGTACAAGAAAACAGTAGAATATTAGCGACTTTTCTCGAACAAATGCCAGACAGAATAACGTACTGAGATCACTAGAACGGCCACTACTTTTCTCATAGGTGTGTGTTAGCTATCTATGTGCCAGACAGAAATGTATAAAATATGATTATGCGGACAGACGTGCTACATAGGAAAGCACAACTACTCGATAAGTTGATTCAGTTGAGTCAACTGATGAAAGAAAGAAACAAATAGCATGCAGACTGACTGGTGGGGGCAGTGAGGGTGGCAATGCGGGTGGCCCCACAAGGGGGAGGGGAGGGGGGGTTGCAACCCCCCCCCCCCATATGTATCTGCCACTGCCTGTACAAGTGAAGAGGCTCTAGAATATTTACTTGGTGCAGAAGGAGGGAAACTAAGGAGTTAGTCTGGTGCAGAATATGCTGGCATCATACAGAGCTATACTGATTCAACTCTGAAGTCTATCCAGCATAATTTAAGTGCAATTCATTTTGAGACCGTGATTTTTAAGATGATACCACATACATTGTGCTCCAATTGTCATAAATCTCTGACATCAGCCACTACTGACAATGTCTGTGGATGTCATACCAATCTGACAGACCTACACTACATAACAATGAAGAACTAAGCAAACAATATTGTGAGCATAGGACTAAGTAAATGGCTTATTTCATGCAAGAAAGATAATTGATTATAATATTTATAAGCCTAACACCCATTCCTTTTCCTAAAGAGCAGATATAAAACAAATGAGAGTATCAAATACAGTGTGAACACCCTGAATTAGTAAACACTGAAAAAATAAACAATCATTTTATGAAAAGATACTCTAACTATCAGTAATTGTGTTTCCCTGATGATTCTAAGAATATATGGTCAGGTTAATGAAAAAAAACAAAAATATGATACCAAAACTTTATTGTGGTTAATTTTCTTCTTGTTAATGAGTTTGTTAGAGATGGAACATGTCTTCATAGAAATGTTGCTGAGTTTCACCTACAATGCCTTAAAGAAAATGTCACAGAACTTGAAACAAAGTGACCACAATGGGATTTGACACCAGCTCTCCTCAAATAAGAGAGAAATTTAGTACCCATGTACCGCCATATTCAGTCAAGAAATAATAGTTTGTATAAGTAATATAACTAGTCTATTTGAAATGCTTCAGAGGTACAAACATGATCTTCTATGGAACTATAGCTAAATAATAATTAAATATGAGTTTCAACACTTACCTTTTTATAGATTTTAAATGAGATACCAGCATGCCTTTCAAATGAGAATGAGTGAGTACTGCCAAGAGATTTTTGTGGCTGGGCTAAGAGCAGAAAATCATTCATCAAGAATGCAACCAGTTCTTTCCCACTTTTAGCCTGATAAAATAAAGAAATATTTTAGTTCCTTTGTAAGCAATCATGAAAGAAAAAAGTATCTTCATGTTTTCTTCCACATACTTTATGCAGAATGCCATGATGAAGGAATTTTCTGGGTCCTAGAGAATTTGTAAGAGAATTAAAAATTAACTGCTCCTCCAAGCCATCACAATGGATATGCCTCTGAAGCCATTCTAATCGTTCTGAGTTCTCTTTTTCTCTCACACCTTCATTTACCTGAAAACAAAAGACATGAATGCACTAATTCTGTACAAACAATGTAAGGCAAAATAGGTACAAACAATATATAGTTAAGAAAAATTTGAGTAGTTCATCGAGTGTGGTTATAATAGATTTGTGCATAAGTTCATAGTGCTTTTGTTTTGCATTGTGGTATTCCAGTTGCTATGGTTTATTTATCAACTATTATTTTTTATTTGTAGTTCATTCACTATTGCTATTTGAGTTTACATATTGTTATTTTGTCATTTGGAGACAGTAAGTGGAGCTGTGGACACCAAAAAAGGGAGTGCCAAGTGGTGAAATCTGATAATTTCCAACATATTCATCTATATTAGTTCAACAGAATAGTGACAGCAGCAGTCATGTATGGGGAAAACACTGTTGGATAAATCATGGAAAGAAAACAGTTTTCTTATTTTAAGAAGGAACAGTTTAACATTAATGACTCTTGTTCAGGAAGGTGTTTGTGATTTGATAAAGATTGTTTAAACACATTAATCCACAATGATCCATGTCAGTGTACATGGGAACTGGAAAATGTGATGAACTGTGATGATTCCACCATCGTGCAACATTTTTGTGCAATGGGGAAGGTTCAAAAATTGGGGGTATGGGTACCACATGCTCTAAGCCAAAATCACAAAAAACAGCTAGTGGTCATAAGTGTATCCCTGTTTGCTCATCACTTGGCTTGTTAAAAACACTGACCATTCCTATGCTGTATCATTACTGGTGATGAGAACTGATGCCCTTATGCTAACATAAGAAAAAGAAAGGAATGGTTGAGCTCAAACAATGTAGCAACTCCTCATACAATTCGCCGAGATGTAACCGTACCTGCTGGCCGCTGTGGCTGAGAGGTTCTATGCACTTCAGTCTGGAACTGTGCTGCTGCTACGGTCGCAGGTTCGAATCCTGCCTCAGGCATGGATGTGTGTGATGTCCTTGGGTTAGTTAGGCTTAAGTAGTTCTAAGTCTAGGGGACTGATGACCTTAGATGTTAAGTCCAATAGTGCTTGGAGCCATTTGAACCTTTTTCTTTAGCCATAACTGCTGACATTCCTTGTCAACAGCTGAGACGTCTTGCTCACACAATCCAAGAACAATGACCAGGAAGACTTCATGAAGTGGGAAGTCATTCCATACCCACCTCATTCCCTTGATCTTGCCCTCTCAGATTTTCACCTTTTCTGCTCTCTATTAAACAACCTTCAGGGAACTTTCTTTCCACATGAAAATGCACTCCAACCATGGCTTGACATGTTCTTCACTTCAAAACCACATAATTTTTATAATCATGGAATTGAGAAGTTACCTGTGTATTGGTGGACTGTTGTAAGTACTAAAGGAGAATATATTATTGATGACTAAAGTCTCTATTATAAGTATCTGTTGTGTTTATTAAACTTATGGAAAAAAGTTACAAACTTATGCAGTAACCTAATATATTGTACCAAATTTTATTCCTTCATGAATACCTGTACAGACCCAGTCCAACTAAGTATAAATAATGAAAATTTCCAATCAGTCAGTCAATTGACAAAGTGGGAAGGTAATAACCACTTATTTCCAAAAGTGGTGTGATCAACATGAAGTGTCTTCAAAATAAAATATTATTTGATAGAGAATGAGGGAATAGTTATACAGAAAGTAGAAGAATAAAACATTTCATAAGTCAAGGATCTTTCAGCAACAGTATTAAAAGTATTCAGTGATGTAATTTTCCCATTAACACCAAAACTTTACAGAAGTTCATTAGAGTTTGGTGTGTAAAACACAGAGATTGTATGAGCTTCTTATTAACTATAGAACCATCGCTTTGAAGTTGACATGAAAATTAATGAGATTTATTCAGTTTCAATTTCAAATTTTATATTTTGCAGAACATTTGTAAAATTGTACCATATTCAAAACAGCATGTCAGACATAATGTACTTGCCTCATAATTTTACCCATTGATGGAAATGATATTGAAAGTCATTCAAAGTTAAGCAATGTAGTCCCTCCTGTGGTTTTTGTTTCATCTCTTTCCTGTCATGAAAATGCCCTATGCATCCACCCAGTATGTCCTGTCACAGGCATATCCTAGCTTATCAGAAGTAGGCCCATCTATTAATGCAATCATTATCATATACTAACTCAACTGAAGCTTCCGTGCTGCCTTCTATGTGGGCATGACTGTCAAACAGCTGTTCACCTGTATGAATGATCACAGCCAAACTGTGGCCAAGACCAGAGTTGACCACCCAGCAGCAGAATATACTGCTAAGCACAACATGCTTGACTTGGATGCTTCACAACCTGTGCCATACAGATTGTCCACACAGTACCAGTGTCTTTAATTTACATTGATGGGACTGTCATTGCAACACATCTTTCAAACCTACAATATTCCTAGCATCAAACTCTAATAGCCCATGTCCCACATCCACCTCCACACCGATTGAGTGCCTCTCACCTAACCCTATTAATCTACACTCACATTTTCCTCTCCACAGTGTACCTCTTCCTGTATGTTAAATACCCTTTCTCTCAACACACCCTTCCTCTTCCCTGTGTGCCACAAATGAATCCTCCTGCATGCTGCAGGGAAATCTCTTCCGTGTCATATGCCTATCCCATCCCCCTGCAGCCTCTCCCTCCCAGCCATTAATCATCTCTCACCCACTTGACCAAACACAACCTCTCACCATAAGGGCTGCAGTATCAGAACAATGTAGTCAAGTGTTTGGTATACAGTGGAATTCCTAAAAGAGACAGGACGATAAAAGATGGATCTGTGGATACAGTGGAGTGGAAGATGTAATTAAGACAGTATTGAGAATGAAACAGAGGTGGACAGAACATGTAGCCTGATGAATGGATGGCAGTTGAACCAAGGAAGCTTTTTTACTGAGCTCCAAGAAATAAAAAGGACTGATACTGAGATGACATCCTAGTGGAAGGCGGCTGTATTGCATTAAAAATATACAGCAGCAATATGGGTGTAAATAGCTGAAGACTGCAATAAAAAGAGAAGTCTCGAGGAGTCCTTTATTGAACAGAGGGTGTCAACTGGCTGGTGATGATGATGATGATGATTGTGATGACTGAGGGACAAGTGTTTCATTGATATCAGAAGAGAGTGAATTTGAGTGATTTGTATGTTCCTTGGCCTTTAGAGGTAGTTTATTAGTTTATAATACATTATGAAGAAAACTCTCAGGTTAGTCAGTTCCTGTGATCACTACAGTCTTTAGCCCCCCCCCCCCCTCCCCGCCCTGCCACTGCCACCACCAGTAGCAATGAAGGTCACATTAAATTTTATTTGTGGATGTTTTAGTTTTTCAAATAATCCTGTCAACTATATGTAATATTAATAAAAGAAAACTAAAAAAAAAAAAAAAAAAAAAAAAAAAAAAAAAAAATAATCCTCAGATCATAGGCGTCACTGGATGCAGATATGGAGGGGCATGTGGTCAGCACACCACTCTCCCGGCCGTATGTCAGATTCCGAGACCAGAGCCACTACTTCTCAATCAAGTAGTTCCTCAGTTTGCCTCACAAGAGCTGAGTGCACCCTGCTTGTCAACAGCGCTCGGCAGACCGGATGGTCACCCATCCAAGTGCTCGCCCAGCCCAACAGTGCTTCACTTCGGTGACCTGACGGGAACCGGTGTTACCACTGTGGCAATATACATAATATTAATATAGATTAATGATGCTAATGATACAAAAATTTCTTTACCTGTCTACAGAACTCTTCAGCTTTGGCCAGTGCTTCCTGCAAATTCTGGTGGTCTGGATGATCTGCTGGAGTGTACTCCAAAATCTGAAGAAGAGATGGCCGTAATTTGCATTTGATTTGATTGTAATGCAGAATTCAGATACAAACAAAAATATAAATATAATAAACAGTACTTTTAGAATGTCAACAGACATATCCTATTAATAGAAAATGGCAAATTTGAATATTTTTTAATGTTGTATGAACTAGATCACATAGTCTGGCATCAGAAACCTAGGAGGTGGAAATGAGTTACTCCCAAACTTTTATCAGGAAATCCACTCAAGAAGACAGCAAGTAAACAAAATCTGGGTTGGGGGCAGGGGAAGAGGGGTTGTAACTTTGGCAGTGCTGGGTAACTGTAGACAGACAACATAACATTAACTTATTTTGAAATTTGATTATTTCCTCACATTACCTATATAATTCCTTTTGCTGTTACAGATTGGAGATTGTGAAGAATTGCAAAGATGTCTATGTGCTATTTCGAAAATACTCAGGAACTCCTGTGCCAGTCTGAATCAGAATCACCGGTTACTGTAAGCTGCAAGAGAATCCAGTCAATGATCACTGCAAGTAAAACAAGAAGGGCCACTGCACACTGACCTCCAAAAACAATTGCAGGCTGATTCAAATATGACAATTCTTTGTCATAAAGGCTGTGTATCAATGTACACATCAAAATGGCATATCACAAAGTTTATAAATATATTCACAATACTGTAAGAGAATCTGGGATTGAAATACTGGAAAAATGTCACCATTCTGAACTTCCAGCTTTTGATTTTCTGCAGTATTGTATATTTCATGGCATGCAATACTTAATGGAAAGAGATGGCAAACATCTTGGTTGGTGAAGAGCAGTTAAATCGGGCAGGACAGTTGATCATGGGTAGAGTAAAAAAAGCTTTCAAGCTTACTATACTTGATACATGCAATGAGGAGTGTCAAATGGCTGGACAAAGTCAGAATTATAATTAAGGGAGCTGTTACTGATTTGCTTGCACATATGCTAGATATGATGTTAACAGCAGATGTACATTCATGGGAAAGCTTAATGTTGCTGCAGCTGCCGAAGCCAAGAAGAAAGTGTATATACAGAGGGCAGTGGTAGTCTGAAGCATAAGACTGTACTTAAGAAATCAGTAGACCATTTAGTTGTGATGTTGAGTCAGTACCCAACTGTGGGACCGTGAGAATACTCGTATTCTGAAATACAGCATACTCATAATTTTGGCTTGTGCTAGATAACAATAGTTCTTTCACTGAAAGAACAGCATCGCAGGTCATTAATGAAACAAAGGAACTACCAAGGAGAATAGATTTATAAAGAATGACCATAAAAATGAATTTGGTGTCCTCTGAAGTGAGTACTTCACTGCTAGAACTGCTGTTACATATTTCCGAAAGTCTTGATGGCACCTTGCCTACTGTCGTGATCACAAGTATGATTACAGGTGCTACAATACATTACCTGACCATGTTCCTTGTTGCAGCTGATATCACTTTGAAAAAGAAAGAAATGATTAGGAAATTAAATGACTTTGGAGTGTGCTGCTCATATGATAAAGTTTGCCGTTTCACATCATCAGCTGCCATTTCTGCAGCCAAAGGGAATATTTGAGGATGTTTCTCTGGTAATAATGGTGCTCTCATACAGCCAGTAGTATATAATTTTGATTGGTGAATTTCATGATCAAATGGTCAACTTGTTCCATGTTACTTCTGTTAACCCAGACTGCCTTTGTGAGTAATACTGCTACAATGTCTAAATCAGAGAATACCATTCCTTGTGTAATAAAGAAAAAGCTTCAAAATCCTTTTGTTGCTGATGTTGAAGCTCAGAGATATCATGGTCCTATGAAAGCTTGAAAGCCACAAATTGAAATGATAAGAACAGGGCAGTGCCAACAGGTACTGGAAATGCAAGACTTATCTGCTTGCAGAGCACAACAGTTGGATTGCCAGTTCCTATGTGCCATTGTTTCAGAAGAAGACTGCACAGAATTCAATGGATTCAAAACTCATTTGTGTCAAGAACAAGGACACACACTAAGGTCTATGACTGCTCCAGCATAAACACCCCTTGTCAGCCTGATACCTTCACACCCTGAAACCATGCTCAACACTGTGGTGGAGGTCAAATGACTCACAACTGATGCATGCCAAGAATATGTTGTGCTTACGACAGACCA
Source organism: Schistocerca serialis cubense (assembly GCF_023864345.2). Taxonomy (NCBI): domain Eukaryota; kingdom Metazoa; phylum Arthropoda; class Insecta; order Orthoptera; family Acrididae; genus Schistocerca; species Schistocerca serialis. Next base: position 76,164,048 of record NC_064638.1, read on the forward strand.
GGCATTATATTGAGTTGCAGCTGGATTAACAGGGGTCTTACTTCATGCATGTAACAAGTTTGTTCTATGGCTAGTGGGATGCACACACTCATGCATTTCATTGGTTGTGTTGAAACTCTAAGGGCAAACAGTGGTCTTCAAGAACTTATAAACAGTACATGAGGTGGTGTGGCTCATACGCTGCTAGGAAAGAAATTTCCTCAGAATATCCATGCACTACTAATTGTAACCAAACAGCTGCTGAGAAATATTTTGAAGGCTTAAACAATTAGAGGCTATGCAGACCTTTCAGCAGCACTGGACATGAAAGTGGCATTCAATGAAATAACTAAGTGGTGGGTAGACTGTCTTATCAAGCCAGTGTTCATAACAGTGGCCTTCATTAGAACCAAACAAGAAGGAGATTTTCTACTACATCTCTGGGCAGTGGAGGAAATCCTTCCCTATTTTTTGCAGCTAACCACTTCAACTGTCTGAGGTGTTGCTTGTACAATTGAAGAAGTGCGAAAAAATGGGCTAACCCTCAAATGCAAAAGTTTGGAGATAAGTGTTGCCATCTGTTGCTGGTATGGGAACTATCAAGACTGACACTGGTCTCACCCCTAAATATCGCATTAAGATATTTAGGGGTGAGACCAATGTCAATTTTTATACTTTCCGTACCCAGCAACAGATGGCAACACTTATCTCTAAGCTTTTACATCTGAGGTTCAGCCCATTTTTCTGTATATGTCTTCAATTTGAGATCTGTGGAAAAACTACCTGACCATGTCTTGCAGAAATTTCTGAAGGACAGTATGTGATACGACACAAACCAGGATACTAGAATGCTACTTGGAGTGATATGTTCACTAAAAATACACTTATACAATATGGAAATGTTGAAGGTGGCAGTATGGGTCAAACTCATAATTCACCTATGATGATGATATGGACTCACAGTTTCCATATCTGCAGTCAATTGCTTGAAGGCAAACAAGATGCGCAGAAATGACAATGAAAACAGATCTGTCAGATATCATCAGGAAGAGACTGCAGTTAGGAAGAAATCTGATCATTGTGGGCAAGAGAAGCTATGCAAGGCATTGTTTTGGTGCATCTTGGACCAAAGTATACAATGGAAACATGTTGTTAGTAACAAATTAGGGGAAAAATCATATGGTCAAATTTCTGACAGTGTGTTTAATTCCATTATATTTTTTGTTTTCTTCCTGTATTTTGGCATTTCAGGACTATAAAATAAAATTGTCCAGCAGAGCCACGGTTGCATCCATTGAATATTGCTTTTACATATATTTTTCACTAAGATGCCCTCATAACATGTTAAGTGGAAGCCATTTTCACCTCAAGAGCAATTTTTTAATTCTGCCACTGAATCTGGGAAGAGAAAGGAAAGGGTAGGTGTTAACACCATGTTGAAGTAGAATATATTAGGGATGGGGGACACGCTAAGGCTGAACGAAAATGGCAAATGGTATTGGTCTTTCCTTTCTAGAGTATCCTTGCATCAGGAAAACTATGGTTAACCTTAAAAAGAGAAGAGGGTCTGAAATCCTCTAATGTCTTTCCAGATTTAGGTTTTCCATAACCCTGAATCTGGAAGGGCAGACAGGAATTTCAAACACTCTCCTCGTGTATGTCAATCACAGGCAGCCTTACTCAGTTTAAATTTGGGAAGATATATACTTGACATTGAAATGGAATTCCAAAATATACCATTTGCAGGAATTTGGTACAGGAAAATTTGTTTTCAGAATGTACACTAGAGACATACACTCTGATGTGCAAAACTTAAGGACGAAACTAACATCAGCATAATGTGTCACTGCCATGTAACATAGTCAGGTGAAACTTGGACCATACGTAGAAATAGCTGCTTCATATGGTACAGACAGTAACAGAAAGAAATATGTAATGAAATTGAGCCACAGTAAATTTGCTGTTTTGAAGACCGCACCGGAGCATCTAGTGTGAAGCAGTCGCCCTCTGTTTCTGGCGGTGGTGCCGCTGTGGCAATCGCAGTTTTGGTGTCTCTCTGTGGTGGAAGAAGGGGAAGATTGCCTGTTCGCGTGCATTTAAGGGGCACTATGAGCTCGCTAGGGGCGAGTCTGGTCAGTTGCTCAGCCGGGTCACAGTCAGTGTCTGTCTGTTGTCTGGAGTGCTAGTATGTATTAGGCTGCCAGTCTGCTTGAGTTTGTTCAGGCAATGATCATTGGCAATTAGATCGGGAGGTTGGTCAGTCGGAGTGAGTCTTGGTCAGTCTCGTGTCACCAGTTGCTGGCCTGTCTCTCATTCACATTTGTGCGGCAGTTAGTGTCTGTCTGTTGTCGGAATGCTGGCGGCCAGTCTGCTCGAGTTGCCCGGGCAGCGGTCATTGGCGGCTGGATCGATCGGTTGGTCGGTCGCGCACTGAGACACAAGATGACTTGTCTGCCTTGAGCGTTGGCGCATGTGAGGTTGCCATGTGAGTCCAGTGGGACGCGCCATATAGCGGGGAGGTAGTGGCTTCACGGTCGACATGAGAGCAACAGGCGTCAACCCACGACATCGGGCTGGCCGGTGCAAGCTGTGACACCGTGAGACGGGAGATTGGTGCGCCTTCCTGCATCCGTTGAAGCGGCTGGCAGCGGATGGTTCAGGAGAGCGTTGGGGGTGCTGCGCCAGGTCTTCACCAGAAATTGCAGTTTATTATTAGGTTAAGTGGTTGGAGATATGTTGTTTTATTTACTTGTTAAATTCTACTTGTTTTCTTGGTGCGGTCACCAGCCGCTTTGTTTTGGGGTCATCCCACCATTCTTCTCCATTTTCCCACCCACCAGAAGGTGGTTATTTATGAATTGGGTGGTCCATTTTTCCCTTGTGGAGTAGGGGTGGGTTAAAGCAACCTGCGGTTCGGGTTGTTCAGTAATCTCCCTGTCAATCTGCCATACGTTAATAGCTGCCTCTGTCATGCTTGTCAGATTCAGTGTTAACAAATTTATTGCTTGAAGTGTAATGGCCGAATTCCTGAAATATGTTTTTATCTTGCCTATCATCTTCAGTGGCAGTATATGTGTAATGTAGAGCATGTTTGTATATTTTATGTAAGACTGCATTTCATGGGTTTTTTATTTAAATGGTCATTTTGGTATATAAAGTTGCCACCCTTCCAACATAAGAGTCTTTTTTTTTTTAATCAAGTTGCACCTTCGGTGCCAAGTTAATATATATTTTTTTAATGTTAGTGTTTTGTACCATTTCCATCCCTCCTACGAGGTGCATAGTTTATGTGCTTGTGTGAGTTGTTAAAATTTTTAGTTTACAGTAATCTGGTGTGTTGCAGATTTGCACCAGTGTAGTCTTTCATAGGTTGTTGTGAGCACTCACGACTACGGCCATGTCAAAAGGCAGTGGCAAGGTTCTCAGCCCGAAAGCTCATGCTGTCAAAATTTGTTCTTTCTGTCTCTGAATAATTTGTAACTTGATATTTAGAGGGTGCTTTCTGATTATAATTTTAAATCTGTAAAAAAAAGGGGGGGGGGTGCTTTTAGGAATAAAATTTCCATTTGTTGAAAGAAATTTAATTTGTTTTCATCAGTTACCCACTGGCAACTTCTTCCACATTCACATAGTGTGATTAAATGTGTGAATGTTCTTGATGAATCACTAATAAATAAAGTAAATTCTTAATAAAAGGTTTTGAAAGTAAATACATGGTTCAGAGATGGAGAGAAACAATGCTTTTATTCAAAGTCAACAATTACATTGAAGTCACTGTGGTTTATGACGGTCCCCTGGACAACAACAAAGGCAGGACACAGTTCTTAATAAGGTGTGTAACCAGCATGTATAGCAGTGCGTACTCTGCAAAGTGCCAATTTATTTGCCAAACATTCTTTCGTTTCAAGAGCTCCTCCACCAGTGCTCTTTGGTGCAGTCACCCACTGCCATCCATAAAAATGTGGTCAGCATCAAAGGCACCCCTAAAAAGACATACATGGGGGAGGAGTACAGTAGAACAATAATGTTTACTTGTGAGTGTGCCATGTTTAAAGATTTGGAGGTCTCCTCACACCATAACATCCGGATTATCAACATGATCATGTTCAAAAATGTTCCTGGATGCATTTGGTGTTCCCACCTTGCACCATATGAAGGTACGTCCAGCACTATTGAACATGATCCTTTTGGTGGTCCAGGTGTTATGGTGTGAGGAGGCATAATGTTCACGGGCATTCTGACCTCCAAATCTTTGAACACACTACACTCACCTGTCAATGCTCTTGTGACGCTGCACTTCCACATGTGCAACTTTTCAAGGGTGCTTTCAGTCCTGACTTCGTTTTTATGGATGACAGACTGTGACCGCATTGAAGAGCGCAGATGGAGGAGCACTTGGAATGAGAGGATATTCTGCGAACGGGCTGGCTTGCCTGTTCTCCCCCCCCCCCCCCCCCCCCTTCTCCCAACTTAAATCCCATTGAGCACATGAGGGAAGCATTGGAATGACCAAATGCAACACATCCACTTGCACCAAAGACTATCCAGCAATTATCAACCACTCTGACAAAGGAATGGAATGCTCTACCACAAACACTCCTTACCAACATTGGGGCTTCAATGGGAGTGCACTGCAGACGGTGCATTACTGTCCGTGGTTTCCACACACCCTATTAAGAACCTTGTCCCTCTTTTGTGCTGTCCAGGAGCCATCATAAATCAATGTGACTTCACTTTAATTATTGTCTATGAATAAAAACAACATTTCTGTTCACTTCATTGTGTACTTCTTTCAGTTACCTTATATACTATACTATTTTAGTTCTTTCTTTGTTTGGTCCAAGTGTCATCAAGCTATATTACTTGGAAATGACACAGCATGTGAAAGTTACTTCCATACTTGAGTTTTACACACCAGTGTACATATGACTCTGAAAATGAGTTCTCTATGGTGACTTATCAATCAGTGTAGAGGGTTGCAGAATGACAAAGAAATAACTCAGTAGACACTGGATAAATTGTAAGAAAGGTAATCACTAAATCATTTGTTTTTATGAGTAGGCAGGACATACAGCCACCAAACAGAGACCCAAAATTGAAACAGGCAGTATGGAAAAGGATTTTCCCTCAAGTAAGCAGTCAGGGGTGACGTTTCTCTGAGGTGACCGTAGTGAAAAATTCACCAGGGAACTCACTGAGGCTCTGTGTTGGAACTGTAAAAATTCCCAATGACATTGTTTCTGGAAAAAAAACCTAAATATGTTTTGTCACAAAACAAACAAAAAAATTAACAAAGTTTAATATTATTCTTTTTCACTTGATTTGTATCAAATATCTTGATAGCATAATCAGGAAATGTAGGAAACAAGTCCATTCTTCTGAATTTAAAACAACTGTTCATAGTTTTTAACTATAGTTAGGAAAAACCCTCCAAAGTAGCTGCTGTATCACAACAGTGGAACTGATAGGCACAACAGTGATTAAGAGAGACACCCATGAAGCGAAACACACACACACACACACACACACACACACACACAGAGAGAGAAAAAGGGGGGGGGGGGGTAGTTTTGCATCTTCTGAATCTTAGAGATCGGGAACTATTACATTTGTGGGTGTTTGTTTTTGTGTGTGTGTGTGTGTGTGTGTGTGTGTGTGTGTGTGTGTGTGTGTGGGTTTTGGCACTTTATAGGTGCTTAATGGCTTAATGACAAGGTTATCAGTGACCTTACAAAAGTTAGTAAGAACTAATGTCATTGAAATGGTTTACAAAAGAGTCATAAAACAAAGAAGAATAAAGCACACAAAAATATACTATCTCACATCCCTTATGATAATGTAAAATCAAAACTGGGAATTAAAACACAAGATATACAGGAGGAAAGCTAAAATAATGACACAGGCAAATGCAACTGGCTGATCACTTACAAAAAACAGGGATGAGCCAGACCCCTGACCAAAGACTAAAAAATTCTCCTATAATTTTTGGGAACAAGCTGGACATGTCACAAAACCTTATAAGCTGTAACATATTCATCTGATTACCAGTTAAAAGATAGGAGGAGCTGCTGTCCTTTTGTCTGAATATAAAACACAGCCCACCAAAATGTGGCACACTGTGATCCGTTGATCTGTACACCACAAGCACCACACATTGGAGTGTCCTCTCAATGAAGCAAGAAGCCACGTGTCACAGGGCCTCATGCTATATGAAGATGAGCGAGAAGGACATCACCCCATCTTTGTGGCTTGAATGAGGTGCACCATGGCTGAGTTGTAGACTTTACAAGATGCAGCTTATTGTCTGTAATTTCCAGCCATTCTTCTTCCAATCTATCTATGTCTCTGTACCTCAACAGTGAAGTGATAGCACCTAGGGATATAGCACATAGTATTTTCGGATTATTGCAACATGCCTCCTTCACTGCTACATCTGATAGTTTGTTCTTGTTAATACCCATATTCTGTGGTAAACAGCTAAAAGGCATCTCCTTCCCCAGCCTCTGTAGATGATGAAAGGCATCCTGTATATTCTGGACTATTTTATTTGTTGGGTACAAGTGTTGGAGAGAGATAAGGGCATTCAGGGAGTCAGAACAAAAGAGAAATTTAGTAGTCACAACACATCACATTTTCTCCAGTGCCCTCAAGATCATGTAAAATTCTGCTTCAATTACAGTAAATTCTTGAGGTAATCGGATCTTAAGGAAATGATCAGGGAAGACAACAGAGCAACCAATGGAGCCCCCCTGTTTACACCCATCTGCCAATACAGCTATATAGTTGTGGTGCTTATTTAAAATGCACAAAATGTGTTATTAAAAACAGATACAAGAATGCAGTCTCTCCAGTATCACATTAAATCTAAAATTATTCTGGGCCACTGTAGTAACTGAGGTGGCAGTAAGTTCCAATTCTGGGTTTGGGTTTTAAGTTGTCCCAAGTCAAGAGACTACAGCAGATGCTTCACATGGATCTTAAATGGCCTCATTGCTTGTGGATGATTAATAAAAAGGTGTTCCATAGTTGGACAGACAACAGTCTGGAATGCAGGTCAATTGGGAGTAGTGAGGAACTTATACACTTGACACATCATGAGGAGTGACCGCTGGATGTTTTGTAGCGGTTCCCCAGCCTCAGCACACAGATTGCGTATGGGACAGGTCCTGTATGCTTAATTCCCTCATGGTGGATAACACCAATATTCTTCAGGTAAAAGGGTCTCATTGATCTGTACAACTGTACTTCTAAATTCTAGCCATGATCTCACAAAAGTCTTATAAACCTGGAACTGGCATATGCTATCCATTCCTCAAGGCATGTGGCTATGACACTTTAAGATATTAAGAGGTTTCTGGGTCATTTAGATGTGGTAGCCACAACAGTTTGGAATAAAAATGAGTCCACATATCACAATGAGTCTTTAAAATGTAGAATGGTGTCCCTCATATGCAAGCTAGGTACATCAAAAATATGATGAAAATGAAAACAAACAAACAAACAAACAAACAAACAAACACACACACACACACACACACACACACACACACACACACCTTTGAAAATCACTCCTCCATCCTTCTCACAGTAAGTTGCAGCTGACAAGTCACTGTTGTAATGTTGGATGGGGTATATAAAATGGCAAAACTGTCCCCAAATAAGGAGCATTGCACAGAATTCCTTACCACAAACACTAACTGTTAATACCTACAGCAAAGAAGGTGACACTTAAAACACTTTCGTGAGGAACACCATTTACTTGCTCAAAACTATCTGATAACACACCACCAAGTTTGTGATGAAAAGAGTGTTTCCATAAGAAGGAGCAAATGAATATGGGGAGGTAGCCTTGAATGTCTCATTGGTGGTGCAGTCTGAGAATGTCGTGCCTCCAAGTAGTGTTGTATGACTTATTGGTGTCAAAAAATATTCCTATACAATACTGCTAATGTAGGAAGGTATAAGGATAGCTGTCTCACTGTTGTCATTAGTAGATCAACATCTCTTGAAATGACACTAAGAGCTGCAAGGATCTGCCTGGTCTCCAAGATGCAGACCATATGACGGCTGACTAATGGCTCCACAGTCTTTCACAAATAGCTCGTTAAGGCAGCACCACAGTAATTACTGGGATATTCGATTCTTTCCTGGCTTGAGGAGAGGTCTCAAAATAGTCTCTCTCCACAAACTGGGAAACTGTCTTGTCTGTAGTTCTGAATTAAAATATTTGAGAAAGACTTCCTTTCATGCTGCTTGCAAGTATTGCAGCTTGATGTACTGAATTTGGTTATGACTTGGTGCAGTATAGTGAGCCTCAGTGCCAAACCCAACTCCCACATGGAGGAAAGGCAGTTGAGAAAGGGCAGTTGTAAGACTCACAACAGTTGGAGCTGAAGTCCAACTCGCCCCTCTCCATGGTCACGTGGTAGCAGCAGAACGCTGGATACTGGCTGGCAGTGGCAGCAGTCACTGCAAAATGCTCTACCACTGTCTTGGTGAAGTTCCTGGGCATTGTTTGTAGACAACTCTGCTTCTGCACCACTGCTGTTGGTAAACAACTGAATTTACCATGAATCCTGCTGATGGCTTCCATACTTTTGTATAATATCTGGAGCAGTTGATAAGGGCCCAGAAATGTGAGCCATGGTACTTTCTTGCTCTTCTTGATTATGAGTTGAGTTTTGGCTCTCATTACTTGAAAGGTTGCAATGCTTTCTACTGTTGGACATCACTTAAACCAATGCAGAGCCACATGCCTGACCCACATTGATGAGCAGCATGCACAGTCTACCAATGTCCAGGCTGCATTCTAAGATGTCCTGAGAACTCCAGGGTGCATAAGTTAGTGGCATGGTGAACCACATGTGATATGGTCCAACCATTCCTGGCTGCTGCATTGGTATTCAAACACAGCCAACTGACTGAACAGTGTCCTGTTAACTCTGTTGGTCATTCATTTCAGCAGCTTCCATTCAATATGTAAATCAAGAGTGGGACATTGTCATTGGAATGTAGGTCATCAGTTACTTCACACTGGGCAGAGTCTACAAGGGTTGGGGTGCAGAAATAGGTGTACAGCTGAGGATGACCCAGTAGTAAGAGAGAAATGAGTGGGATTGTTCATGTGCACAGTTACTGACACACGATGCACAGTTCCTCAGACATCATAATGCTCTCAAAACTCAACTACTAGGAAAAGTAGAGTGTGAGCCCCATAATTAATTAAGGGCATTGAAGTCTCCCAGTACAAGAAATGGTCACGAGAGTTGGCCCATAAGATATGTGAGAGCCTCAGAATCCATCGCTTCCTGTGGTGGCAAACAAAAAGAGCAAACAGTGAACTTCACTGGCAACTGCTTGTAGGTTAGTAACCAGGAATAGAGCACAGGAGTGGTATGTGTAATTGACAAACATAGCTACCCCTCCCATTGCCCATTTCCCAGTCATGTCATCCTTGCGGTGGATGGTATAGTGCCATAGCATAGGGGCATCAGTAGATTAAAATATGGTTCTTGTAAGCATGAGTATAGGGGATATTCCTGCATCAGGAGTGTAAGTTCCTCCAAATGTGTCTTGAACCCATTGATATTCCATTGTACTGTGGGGGCCATTTACTGGTGAGGGTTTTCTTTCATCCTGTCTCTTCACCAGAGTGGGGATACTGCGGAGGATTGAGGCTTAGTCTGGGGATTAGATGGTTGTCTCAGGCAGACTTCATGTTCTGTCTCCAAAGTAAACCATTATAACTGTCAGAGAGGATGAGATCTACACAATCTGACCATTTATGAATGGTCTTCTTTTGAGGCTGACACTTCCAATTTGATTTGTTTGCTAGAGGAGACTTCTTAAGAACCTCCGCAGCACTGATAATGACAGTGCTAACCCATTTATTGGAGTCTGCCTTTTGAGGTGCCAGATGCTCAATAATGGCAGCAGCTGTAGCCTTTAATGCTCTTCTGGGGGCAGCTATGCACTCTGAAACAATAGCATCTTTACAAAAGCATTGACAAACACAGGTAGCAGTGCTGACACTAGCAATCTCAAATTGTGTAGGGGCAACTGCTTTTGGATTAGACATTTTAAGTCAGTGAAGTAATGAAAGTGGGAGGCTGTCTGGCCATGTAGATCTTTTTGGCCTCACCACACAGGATATGCTTTGTTGTTTTGAGCTTCTGTGCCTTCCTTTCCTCAAGGTAGGTGCTGCAATCTCTACTCCAGACAGGGTGATCCCCAGAGCAATTAGAACAATTCGAGCGAGACAAGCAAACAATGTCTCTGTGGGTGGCCTTACCATATTTGCTGCAAGTGGCTTCTCCTTTATATGTTACAGTGGTGTGCCCATGTATGAAAACACTGGAATTTAAAACAGCGCATTGAGTTGGGGACATAAAGCTGCACACCTGCCTTGGATGCTCTGGAAGTGTTGTGATACTGAAGGTAAGAATAAATGAATCTAATTTAATCAGTCCACCATCTACCAGTTCCATTGTATATATCAATGACATCTTCTTGAGCCCACTCATCTTTCAGTACCTCTTTGGGAATACCAACAATATATCTGCATGACACAACACCTTTGCTGTACTTCAAGGTGTTATGCAGCTTCAGTTTGAATGCATATTCCCTTAGGCATTTAGCATTCTGGAGGTTTGATGCTTGTTGGGAACTAGAAATTTGCTGAACAGTGCCACATTTCTCAATCGATTCACAGATTTCAAAATGCCAGCAATGCCCTATTAACCATTTTGAATGGAAAAAGGTGAAACACTTTCAAAGCTACCCTCTTTCCTTTTAACTGCTAAAAATGCATTCTGTTCTGTAGCATGTGTTCTGTTGCAACAAACAAAACAACTTGGAATACTGCCTATGTCAGGAGGACTGGCTACACAAGCTCCCTTGTTAGGTTAGGTGGATTCGACTGGGAGCCACAAGCAATGAGTTTGAGGGTTCCATACTGGTTCCATGAGCAGCTAGGCAAATGAGGATCCACCCAGACACAGCACCACATCACTGAGTAACTGTGGTGTGGCTGGTTCCCCAGAGGTTGCCAACTAGTGACTGTTCCACCTAAAGCCACGTATCTCTCTGAAGTGCAGCTCACCTTGAGAGAGGTTTTTTATACACATTTTACCAACTTTGCAGTCTGGGTGGTTGAACTAAGATCTCTATTTCCTGTGACACACAACATTTCACCACCAGTCACCTGCTCAAGTAACCCGGGTTTGCTAAGCCCATACCCAGCAAATGAATACTGAGCTCCGTGAGGTGCTTGCCAGACAGAATGAGAGGGGGTGCACATGTAACTTTACCAAAAAATACCACGGACGCAGTGGGCATTACCCCCTCCTATTCCATTTTGCAAAGTAAGAGGAGAGGAATGAGACAAACCTTGTTGAAGCACTGTGCCTCTAAATGTCTGAAGTAATTTAAGGAAACCATGGAAAACTTAAAGCAGAATGACCATTAGCAGATAGGATTCAAAATTCTCTCTCCTGAAAACAAATCCATAGTCTTGACAAAGGCACTGCTTTGTTCAATAAATGTGATAACATTGTGAAAGTCTTGTAGATTGATACAGCAGATTCATGATATTAGTTCAACACAAAATGACAGGAACTAAAAACTAATATCAGGAGTGAATAAATTACAAATAGTCCTTGAAAACAAATCAATAAGGAAACTTGCAGGAATATTCATATGAAAACCAAATACACCAAATTTCTTTCTTTCCTTAAACTGCAAGAGGAACAGTCAATAATAGTCCAGAGCATTTCTACATTTATATGTTAAGTAATTTATGTGACAATTATTAATGAAACTAAGAAGAAAGATAAATACAAAAGAACACAGAAAAAAGAAAATTTCATTGAAATTATTTAAGTTCAAGAAACCAGCAAAACTGAACGACACGCTCAAGACATCAATGAGGTCTTTGTTGTTGTTGTTGTGGTCTTCAGTCCTGAGATTGGTTTGATGCAGCTCTCCATGCTACTCTATCCTGTGCAAGCTTCTTCATTTCCGAGTACCTACTGCAACCGACATCCTTCTGAATCTGCTTAGTGTATTCATCTCTTGGTCTCCCCCTACGATTTTTACCCTCCACGCTGCCCTCCAATACTAAATTGGTGATCCCTTGATGCCTCAGAACATGTCCTACCAACCGATCCCTTCTTCTGGTCTAGTTGTGCCACAAACTTCTCTTCTCCCCAATCCTATTCAATACCTCCTCATTAGTTACGTGATCTACCCACCTTATCTTCAGCATTCTCCTGTAGCACCACATTTCGAAAGCTTCTATTCTCTTCTTGTCCAAACTATTTACCGTCCATGTTTCACTTCCATACATGGCTACACTCCATACAAGTACTTTCAGAAATGACTTCCTGACACTTAAATCTATACTTGATGTTAACAAATTTCTCTTCTTCAGAAACGCTTTCCTTGCCATTGCCAGTCTACATTTTATATCCTCTCCACTTCGACCATCATCAGTTATTTTGCTCCCCAAATAGCAAAACTCCTTTACTACTTTAAGTGTCTCATTTCCTAATCTAATTCCCTCAACATCACCTGACTTAATTCGACTACATTCCATTATCCTCGTTTTGCTTTTGTTGATGTTCATCTTATATCCTCCCTTCAAGACACCATCCATTCCGTTCAACTGCTCTTCCAAGTCCTTTGCTGTCTCTGACAGAATTACAATGTCATCGGCGAACCTCAACGTTTTTATTTCTTCTCCATGGATTTTAATACCTACTCCGAATTTTTCTTTTGTTTACTTTACTGCTTGCTCAATATACAGATTGAATAACATCGGGGAGAGGCTACAACCCTGTCTCACTCCTTTCCCAACCACTGCTTCCCTTTCATGCCCCTCGACTCTTATAACTGCCATCTGGTTTCTGTACAAATTGTAAATAGCCTTTCGCTCCCTGTATTTTACCCCTGCCACCTTCAGAATTTGAAAGAGAGTATTCCAGTCAACATTGTCAAAAGCTTTCTCTAAGTCTACAAATGCTAGAAACGTAGGTTTGCCTTTCCTTAATCTTTCTTCTAAGATAAGTCGTAAGGTCAGTATTGCCTCACGTGTTCCAGTATTTCTACGGAATCCAAACTGATCTTTCCCGAGGTCGGCTTCTACTAGTTTTTCCATTCGTCTGTAAAGAATTCGTGTTAGTATTTTGCAGCTGTGGCTTATTAAACTGATTGTTCGGTAATTTTCACATCTGTCAACACCTGCATTCTTTGGGATTGGAATTATTATATTCTTCTTGAAGTCAGAGGGTATTTCGCCTGTTTCATACATCTTGCTCACCAGATGGTAGAGTTTTGTCAGGACTGGCTCTCCCAAGGCCGTCAGTAGTTCCAGTGGAATGTTGTCTACTCCGGGGGCCTTGTTTCGACTCAGGTCTTTCAGTGCTCTGTCAAACTCTTCACGCAGTATCTTATCTCCCATTTCATCTTCATCTACATCTTCTTCCATTTCCATAATATTGTCCTGAAGTACATCACCCCTGTATAAACCCTCTATATACTCCTTCCACCTTTCTGCCTTCCCTTCTTTGCTTAGAACTGGGTTTCCATCTGAGCTCCTGATATTCATACAAGTGGTTCTCTTCTCTCCAAAGGTCTCTTTAATTTTCCTGTAGGCAGTATCTATCTTACCCCTAGTGAGACAAGCCTCTATATCCTTACATTTGTCCTCCAGCCATCCCTGCTTACCCACTTTGCACTTCCTGTCGATCTCATTTTGAGACGTTTGTTATCCTTTTTGCCTGCTTCATTTACTGCATTCTTATATTTTCTCCTTTCATCAATTAAATTCAATATTTCTTCTGTTACCAAAGGATTTCTACTAGCCCTCGTCTTCTTACCTACTTGATCCTCTGCTGCCTTCACTACTTCATCCCTCAAAGCTACCCATTCTTCTTCTACTGTATTTCTTTCCCCCATTCCTGTCAATTGTTCCCTTATGCTCTCCCTGAAACTCTGTATAACCTCTGGTTCTTTCATTTTATCCAGGTCCCATCTCCTTAAATTCCCACCTTTTTGCATTTTCTTCAGTTTTAATCTATAGGTCATAACCAATAGATTGTGGTCAGGGTTCACATCTGCCCCTGGAAATGTCTTACAATTTAAAACCTGGTTCCTAAATCTCTTGTCTCACCATTATATAATCTATCTGATACCTTTTAGTATCTCCAGGGTTCTTCCATGTATACAACCTTCTATCATGATTCTTAAACCAAGTGTTAGCTATGATTAAGTTGTGCTCTGTGCAAAATTCTACCAGGCGGCTTCCTCTTTCATTTCTTAGCCCCAATCCATATTCACCTACTATGTTTCCTTCTCTCCCTTTTCCTACACTCGAATTCCAGTCACCCATGGCTATTAAATTTTCGTCTCCCTTCACTATCTGAATAATTTCTTTTATTTCATCATACATTTCTTCAATTTCTTCATCATCTGCAGAGCTAGTTGGCATATAAACTTGTACTACTGTAGTAGGTGTGGGCTTCGTATCTATCTTGGCCACAATAATGCGTTCACTATGCTGTTTGTAGTAGCTTACCCGCATTCCTATTTTCCTATTCATTATTAAACCTACTCCTGCATTACCCCTATTTGATTTTGTATTTATAACCCTGTAGTCACCTGACCAGAAGTCTTGTTCCTCCTGCCACCGAACTTCACTAATTCCCACTATATCTAACTTTAACCTATCCATTTCCCTTTTTAAATTTTCTAATCTACCTGCCCGATTAAGGGATCTGACATTCCACGCTCCGATCCGTAGAACGCCAGTTTTCTTTCTCCTGATAACGACATCCTCTTGAGTAGTCCCCGCCCGGAGATCCGAATGGGGGACTATTTTACCTCCGGAATATTTTACCCAAGAGGACGCCATCATCATTTAATCATACAGTAAAGCTGCATGCCCTCGGGAAAAATTACGGCCGTAGTTTCCCCTTGCTTTCAGCCGTTCGTAGTACCAGCACAGCAAGGCCGTTTTGGTTATTGTTACAAGGCCAGATCAGTCAATCATCCAGACTGTTGCCCTTGCAACTACTGAAAAGGCTGCTGCCCCTCTTCAGGAACCACACGTTTGTCTGGCTTCTCAACAGATACCCCTCCATTGTGGTTGTACCTACGGTACAGCTATCTGTATCGCTGAGGCACGCAAGCCTCCCCACCAACGGCAAGGTCCATGGTTCATGGGGGGTCTTTATGTAATTTAAATTCCAAAGATTGCCCATTACATAATTGATATTATTTGAGACTCAACTCTGCTATAGAAAATATATCTCCTTGGGCACTTACCTCATACACACATAAGAAGACTTTTACTATTTTTAAACCTAATTTGAAATCTTGATGTGGTCAGTACCAAGTTACAGTAACACCGTTAGCCTCAGGCCCAAGTTAGACAGTCTGAATCAGCGAGCAAAGCAGAACACGTAGCACTATATACACTGCTAGAAAAAAAAAATAGTACACCTGGAAAGGTGATGTCAATTTTGATGTGATGATGGCATATGCCACCTGGGGAATAGTAGCTGTATGGATAATGGTTTGAATGTTGTCTGCCAACAGACAGTGTAGTGGTACAGCTACCAGAGCACCATCTGTATCCGCCATTTAATAAGGAATGCTCATAGTTAGAAGGCTCAGTGTTGTGCAGACATATGAAGCAAGCAGCAGCCATGCAACGGGTACACATTTGTGTGTCCTATAGCCAATGTATTGCAAAGGAGTGAGATGGTCCTTTCAGTGAACTGCCACCCAAGTTGAAAATGCTGTGTCAGTTGTGCAAAGATGCTGGTATCAGTGCTCATGTAAACATCCTCATACCCTTAGACAAGGTTTTGGGGCCACTCACACTGCACAGATGCCCACAAGGACTACCGTATAGCAAGGGCAGCAGTGGCAGATCATACAGCTACCACAGCACAGATAAGAGGGCTTGAGAGCTCAGATGTGTCAACAAAAACCATTGAGAACCAGTTATTAGCAGTGCGAGTTTGGGCACGCACACCTCTAGCTTGCCTTCCACTCACACCATAGCATCAACGTGTGTAGCTCGACTGGTGCAGTCAGAGGATAATCTGGAAGATGGTATGGTGCGCCATGGCCTTCAGCAATGAAAGCAGACTCTGCCTGCATGCAAGTGTTGGTTGTTTGTGCATACAAAGTAGACCTGGTGAGTGCTGTCTCATAGAATTCATTCATCCAAGACAAAGTGGCCCCATCCCAGGCCTTACAGTCTGGGGCACAATAAGCTCCATTCACTGTCAGTACTTCTGGAGGGGACACAAACTAGTGCTCAGTACGTGCAAAATGTTGTTACACCTGTCATTTTGTTGTTCTTGCAACAGGAAGTTGGTGCTGTTCCAAGAGGATAATGCTTGCCCACACATTGTCTGTGAAACTCAACAAGCTCTGCAAGATGTGCAGTAACTTCCCTGGCCACCATGATCTCTGGAATTGTCTCCAATTGAACATGAGACAAGAAGTGATTTGCATGACTCATTAACTGACAAGTCTTACAGAACTACGTGAAGAGGTCGAGCAGGCATGGTACAATGAATCCCAGGACATTATTCGCCACCTGTACGATTGACTGCATGCCAGAGTCAGTGCCTGCATTGTCGCCTATGGAGGCTACACCACATTCTGGTATGGGTGTTTCAGTATGGGTCAATATCTGGTACTACCTGTGCTATTGATCTTTAAATGTCACCATTTCATGTACTCCATATGTACTGTGTTGCAACAATAAATTTTGAGTGAATTGGAAACCTCTAAAAGGGTTACTTTTTTTTCTGGCATTGTAGTTGATGAGTAAGTGGAACGATGCAATAGGACAAATTCCAATCCCAGTCAAAGACTCCTGCAATTCCAGAACTCAAAAAATGGTTGGAATTGTTTGTCTACAAAATTAGGATGTTCACAGTTACTGAATGGACAAATCATCAGCTCACATTCACAAGAAAAAGCTGCAGAATGAAAATAAATGAGAACAACATATTTTTAGAACAAAAATACATTCGAGCCATTAGTGCTCGAAAATGATTGCTAGTTTTTCTAATGAATGGATTAAATTGTGAAGTATACCTTCTTTATGAGAAGAGGGTATTTTGTTATCCTTTGCATTGGTTTAATAAGAAAGCTGCTAAGTGGCATTCCTTTCGTGCGAGGGTCAGCCTGGCACTGGCGAACAAGTTCACGAAATTCCACTGATTCTTCTGTAATCTTCTGCAGAAATGTAGCTGCACTGAGCTGGCAGCTACAGAAACGGATGTATGCAGTCATCCTTGGGAGCTGTAATCAGTTTCTTGCATGAAATTTGTGTTCTATACATTTACAATTTATTGTTTGCAACTTAGATTGATTTTTGTTCATTATTAGCACTTCCGGGACAATGAAGACATTAAGCTTATAATTAAATGGTTAAGTATAGTCAAGCGAATACACTTGCATTTATATCTACTGAAATATTCAAAGTATGTTTTCAAGTATACATCAAATTTTCTGATTTTAGATATACGATATTTATGGACATGTGCCATTATCATTTATATATATCGGAAGGCCAAAATATGTCACACTAGAGTTGTAAAATGAATACATTGAGATCTGGACTCACAGTTTACGAACTGTGTACTCCATAACTGATATCCATTCCATATAACTATGTTGTGCACTCTTACTGATTCCATACAATACATGAAATATTTAAAGGTTTGTGTGTTTATCATTAGGTATGATGGTACATTATAAAGACAAAAATAAATAATTTGATGACAACCATTAGCTTAGAGTTGATAGAGTAATCTCTGAAATGTATGTCTGGGCCTCTCAAGTGATGTTGAAACAAAACTCTCTCCCTGACAACCACTGAAAAATTGGACAAACAGATAGAGCTGAAACTAAATAATTATTAAATACAAAGGATATGCAATCAAATCCACTGCAACATGAGTGTAAGTACTACCAATGATTGATGACTGGATGCATTGATGTAGCTTTCAAATGGAGCCCTACAAAAGTATAAAACTGAATATCTACAAGGAAAACAATTACAAATCTCTATACTATTAATTGAAAGTGTAATATACATAACAAGACATGATTTCAAGTTTTTATACCATGAACAACATTGTGTTGAGAAGAGGGGTTGGGTTGGGGTTGGGGTTGGGGCTGGGGTTGGGGTTGGGGTGGGGGCGGGGGTGGGAGCAGGGGTGGGAGTAGGGGAGGGGAAATGGGAGGGAGAGGGAGCTCCTGTTTCACACATCTTAGGACTGATGATAGCAATTGTGAAGATAATCATTATAGTTACTTTAGCAACCAAACACTAATGTTAGGAAAATAATCCTCAGCAACTTGTCTCAGGAATCAAGCTCCCATCATCTGGCTGCTTATGTCAATTGAATGTTTAACACAAACCACTGGTATGTTGTCAAAACTTATATTGACCATTAGCATGACAGTTGACTTGAAATATCAATGCTTTTGATCACTGCCAGATCATTGATGTCTCATGCATGAGACACTCCATCCTCAAGGTAGTGCAAGTATTGGGCTTTTGACATGCTACTGTGACAAGGCCATATTGTGCAAACATTCAAAGAACCCCAGTGCTGTAAGAATCAAACGTTTTGGGCAGCAAAATACCAGTGACAAGAGTCATCATAAAATCTTATGGTTTGTAAAAGGGTGCCACAATAAAGCAAAACACTCAGTGTGTAGAAGGCACCACCCAACTATAAATGTACCTCTGGAGTGTGCCCAAAGATTAGCATGGAAGTAAGAACATGCTCCCTGGATGCTCAGAGAGCAGGAAAAGGCTGCCTCGACATGTGAAGAGGTGACATGCAAAGACAAACATGTCCACTAAATGCAGTTTTTCACAATCAACATAAAACTTATTTCAGGCATACATATGAATGAAAATAACATATTTCAATGCAGACATCTTTCCTTTGTACCAAAGGCAGTTGATACCTGTACATCAAATTTACAATGAAAATATTGCTTTAAAAAGTACATTTAAACATGGACATGTTCTCATTTCCATGAACCATTTGAACATGTTTGTCTCTGAGTGAATATCAAAAGCAAATATCTAGTTTCCTGAAAATAGCTTAATCTTACTGTAAAATGCTTGCTGTACTATATAATATTACCTATTTGTTATAATTTAGTATGTGGTACCATGGAAAAAATATAAACTGGCAACTACACATTAGGATTCAGTGTTTTACTGGAAGTTCTGACTTTATTGTTGCTTCACAATTATTTACAATAGTTCAAAGCATCATAACAGAATACAGTGACTTAGCAATGGCATTACCTATTACTATGATCATTTGAGGGAATGTTACACTTAAACATATCAACCTGCAGCATTTTCTAAACAATCACAAACAATTTCTTCAATGTATTCAACAACTTGAGTATATTGTCTATGATGAATGTATACCATCTTAAGTCTTCTCTGAAAATTGTTTACAGAAAACCACCAATACCTTTCTTATTGTCATCTGAAACTGGATTGCTAAGAAGTACTTCAGCTTATGATTAAGAGAGGAGTTTTGTAATGATACATCTGCATTTTGAGATTTCCACTCTTGTACATCTTGCTGCAACCTCTAGAATGCAATTGCCTCAATATCAATATGAATGTTACTCATAGCTTTGCACTTATATATGAAAATTCATATTATTTCACGTATGTAATCTCAATTTCATAGTCCTTTAGACAGGGATTTCATGTCTATCACTCTCCAGTCTTCACCAAGGTTTCTTACTTCACCCACTGACTGGTAGACCTCATTATATTCCTCTTTTGTTACAATTGTTGGCCTTTTTCATAGAAGTTTCTCTACTCTACAGAAAATGTAGTCAGCACGTAAGTAACAGTGTCCTCTTAGTAATTATTATTAATATTAGTAATACACAGTATTATTATTAGGGAATGGAGAGGATAAACTGATGCTAAAAGCTGCTGGAATGAAACGATGTGACTGGAATCAGTGTCTCCTACTGGCCGCAACTAACTAGTTCTCCTTTGCACAGAATGCATATGTGGACAGATATTTTCACAGTATAGTACCATGGCACATATTTGATTTCACTTAAACTGCATGATGTGCTTAGATTCTGCTTATCCTGTATGTACCATCTCTCTCTCTCTCTTTGGACATGTTCACCTTTACATGTCACCTTCTGATATGAGATGCAGTAAATATTGGTATACCAGTGTCAAAGTATCATTATGTTGAGATGCTGTTTAGGCAAATGGGGCATCGTTGGCAGGAAACGTTTACATTTTACACAAGGCAAAACTGGGATCTGATACACAAGCCATCATCTCGTAGTGGCAAATAACACAGGCACCTGCTGTTCAGTTAAGTGCTTCTAAGTCTGTCTGTCTGTCTGTCTGTCTCTCTCTCTCTCTCTCTCTCTCTCTTTGCAGACAACCTATATATTCAGCAAGACAATGGACCACTGCACAGCTCCCAAATAGTAAGAGATTGTTTTCAGGAGCACTAAAAAGTAGTAAATCTCTGGATATTATAATATTTCAACCAAAGTACTTAAATCTTGTGTTGATTTTGTGGTGTCCCCCCGAGTTACCTAAGTAACTAGTCAATGAGTCAATGTGTATATACTAAAAAGACTTAAGTACGCAGTAGTAACACTCATTTATGTAAGTGGAGATAAGCAACTGATTCTAGTGACAGACTCATCTGCATTTCTAAGCCTCTTCTGTTATTCTCCTGACTGTAACTGATATGGATGTTCTAAAGCCCTTTATCAATATACTTGTGTCATCAGCACCATTAAAGACTGTGGAGAGTCCTCCTTTGTGCCTAGTAAATCATTTATGTAGGTGAAGAATGTCTCAAATATTTTGAGAAGGTAGCTTACATTAGAATATACATCACCATTCCTAGAATAATTTTATTAACATCTAAGTTTGATTTTCATACGTACTTCTTAATGGAGAAAGCAATATGTAATCTCACAAATGCATTTCTAGTAGAACTAAACAAGAAAGATTATCCCCTTGGCATTTTCTGTGATTTTGTCAAGGCCTTTTATTGACTGAACAAAAAATTCTACTAGAGAACTAGATGCATCTCTGATTCCAAACCAGGTTCTGTCCTTGGTTCCCCACTAATTCTTATATATAGATGGTGAATTGTAAATGAGGAAAAAAATCCAAGGAGTGCATGCTGCTGTGTACAAGTGACAGACCATTGTTAACTTTGTTCTTCTGAATGTATTGTGTACATAAAATGGTCAACAAGTCAACAAGAAACTGACAACCCTGATGGTCATGACATGTTATTCACCCACAGATGTATAACATAACACACCAATGAGTTGATTTGTATCTGCCAGCATTTGGAAGATATGAGCAAGAACAAATCCCATCGTAGTGTATGCAGAATTGTATCAGAACTTATGAACGAGTCATTGCCAATGGTGACAGAGTCAAGGAATGTTTGTCCTGTAAATGGAAAGAGGGTCATTGCTAGAAGGAAAACTGTGGCATGCATGACATGTTTACAACAGCACTGTGCTGTTTACTTTAGCTTGTATCACCATGACAATAGCTACTAATGTACATGCCACATTTTTATACCATGGCAACTTTCACAATTGAGGAATATGCTGACATCCACCTCACCTGTGTAATCAGTGAAGAGCAAAATTTTGAACTGGCAGCAGTTGAAATCAGGGACCAATACAGGTGTAGGAATTTGATTATCTTATATATATACAGATCTCCTAGTGGAGACTTCAATATCTTTTTCTCCAAACTTAATCATGTTCTTGACAAGATATCCACTCCAAAGAACCACATTCTCATATGTGGAGACCTGAATGTGGATAAACTGAATCCTGATTCTACATGGGACTCATTACAAAGTCTTGCTCAAAGTTTCAATTTAGTTCCAATGGTTAACAGTGCAACCAGAATAACAAAATACTCAAAGACAGCTGTTGATCAGGTATTAACAGATTTAGGCAAAGAAAACTGTGAGGTGGTGGTAGGAGAGCTAGGATTATCTGATCACTCAGCTCAAATCATTAATATAAAAGTGGCTCCAGAAGAAACAAAGAAAATGCATATTTACAGACGAATTTTTTCTAAAAAAAATAGACATGAGTTTGCCAAACAGATAGCAGGACAAACATGGGACTCAGTATACTCAGAGGTAGATGCAAATGAAAAATTCAAAAATTTCATGACATTGTTTAAATTAAATTTTGAAGAAACATTTCCTAAAGTATTATGTCCATTACCAACAACAGGAAAAAGCAAGTGGGTCACAAAAGGAATCAAAAAATCATCTGAAACACTAAAGTACCTGAGCTCCATTAAACACAGCCAAACTAATCCTACTTTCTCACTCTTTTATAAAAGATATAGAAAAACATATAGGAAAATATTGATTGCAGCAAAGAGAGCTCATAACTCCAAAATAGTGCACTCTGCTGAAAACAAAAATAAGGCAGTATGGAAGATTGTGAAGCAGGAAACTGGTACCAGGAAAATGAATCTGTCAAACTTGAAAATCAAAGAGGAAGGGACTCTAATAAAAGACCCAATATATTTGGCAAACTATATAAATGATTATTTTAGTAGCATAGGAATAAAATTACAGGAAAATTTTCAAACAGCCCCTCAGGTCAAAAAGCCAAATAATGGTGTATCACACTCAATGGTGTTATTCCCTACAACACAGGAAGATGTCTATAAAGCAGTCAGCAAACTGAAAAACAAAAACTCAGTTGGTCTAGATGAAGTCCCCATTTTTATAATTAAGGACTGTATCAAGAGCCTACTTCCACCTTTAGTTGATATTATAAATCAATCTTTCAAGCAGGGCTACTTTCCAGACTATTTAAAATATGCAAAATTACTACCTCTCTTCAAAAAAGGTGATGCAGGAATAATTGAAAATTATAGGCCAATTTCTCTACTATCATGCTTTGCAAAAATATTAGAAACTATTATGAAAGATAGGCTAATGAATTATTTAAATAAATACAACTTACTGTCTGTTGACCAGTTTGGATTTCGATCAGGGAAAAGCACAGAATCAGCAACAGCACACCTCACAAAACACATTCTAGAAGCATTAGATAAAGGGAACTACACAACAGGTATATTTCTTGATCTAACTAAAGCGTTTGATACAGTAGACCACAACATATTGTTAAATAAGTTAGATGAACTTGGAATAAGGGGACTTGTGAAAAAGTGGTTCCAGTCATATCTAAAAAAATAGAAGACAGATAACTGAAATCTCACATATTTCAAGTTGCTCAAACTATATTGTAAAGTATACTTCAGACCCAAATTATGTAAATATAGGTGTCCCACAGGGTAGTGTCCTTGGCCCAGTACTATTCCTCATTTACATAAACGACTTCCCACAGAGCATCAAGCATGGACAAACAATATTGTTTGCAGATGACTCAAATGTTCTAATCAGTGACAAATCACCAGATGCACTAAAAGAAAAAGCCGAACAAACACTAAACAGTGTACGTGAGTGGGCATCCAATAATAAACTAACACTAAATCTTAAAAAAACAAATGCTGTTAACTTCTATGTCTGCAAAAAACCACACTATAACAACTTTAAGTTAAACATTGAAACTATAGAATGTGTAGACTACACAAAATTTCTTGGTATGCATGTTGACAGTCAGTTAAAGTGGGAAGAACATATTAAAATACTTAGTAACAGAATCGCTACAGCATGCTATGCTCTGAGAATTCTGACTGCAGTTTGTGATACTACATGTGTCAGATCTGTATATTTTTCTTAAATCCACTCTGTTATTACCTATGGAATAATATTTTGGGGAGTCAACAGTAAAAATATTCAAATAGTTTTCAAATTACAGAAAAGAGCAATTCGTATAATAACCAAGAGTGGCAGTAGGGCTCACTGCCTTGAACATTTCCAAAAGCTGGAAATCCTAACTGTCCCCTGTGAATACATTTTTCAAAGTGTTATGTATGTAAAAAAAAAATATTGACTGCTATATGAAAAATTCTTTAGTACACAGCTATGAAACTAGAAACCAATACAATCTGCATCTAGAGAGGAAAAATAAAGTTAAAACTCAGCAGAGCTTGTTGTACAATGCTGTTAAATTATATAATAAATTGCCCCAAAAAATAAAAGATATTGACACAATCGGACAGTTCAAAACAAAACTAATTTTTTTTTTATTAAATACACAGTAACGGACTATCTGAATTAAAACATGTAGTGTAATTAAAGTAGCCTGCATTGTAATACATGAGGAAATAATTATAATATGAAATCAAAAATTGTACAGTTCTATAAGAAAATTACAAATTACACAAGGATATAAAACTAATTTTAGATACCTCAAAAATGTGTGTAAATACTAATTTTATGTGTATAATTGTAGGTATATTGTATTGTATATGATTTTGCTGACGAAATCCACACAATGTAATTTGTTACATGGATTAATAAAGAAATCAAATCAAATCAAATCAAAACCTTTGGGCTTGCCGACGGAAGAAATGATGTTGCAAAACAACTGTATCATAGAGGTGTCTTACCTGGTGCTTCCCAGCCACCAAAATATTTTACTTTGTGGGTAGTCACTTCAGGGAGTATGGTGCATGTGTGGCACCTCTAGGATTTAATGGCCGGGGCCAACTGTTGACGTACAGTGCGGATGATGAAGAGAACTTGTTACAAACTGTTGTGGAAGACCAAAGAACAATCACCAGGTCTCTTGACACTGCAGTTGGAATATCACAATCTACTGTTATGTGAGTATTGCACAGAAACCATTACTATCCATTTTACATGCATAAGGTACTAGCATTGTCACTGGGAGGCTACCAGCAGAAAGTGGACTTCTGCAAATTCATCCTAAGGCATCAGAGGCATGACCAGCATTTTTCACAAACAATTCTGTTCACAGACAAAGCCTATTTCATGTAGGATGGTATCGGGAATTTGCATAATTTGCACAAGTGGACAGAAGAAAACCTCCACAGCACAGTGGTACGAGGGTAGCAACAATGATGCAGTGTCAATGTCTGGTGTGGTATTATTGATCGGCACTTCATGGGGCTGTTTGTGCTACCACTAAAGATGATAGGAGAGTGATATCTTTGTTTGCTGGATGCTATGTTATTGAAATCATTGGAAGACGTTAGTTTGGCCTCTCGTGTTAACCTGTGGTACATACGTAGTGGAGCCCCACTCACTTCAGTGGCACAGTGTGACACCACCTGGACAATTCCTTCCCTTCCAAATGGATTGGTTGTGGAGGCCAGCTAAATTGTCACAAGCTGAATCCACTGGTTTGCTTTTTGTGGAGGCCACCTGAAACTGTGATTCAGGAAGGAGGTATTGTTGATATTAAGAACCTGCAATGCAGTATACATGTCAATGATATTATGCAAAGAGATACAGACATGATGGATTGTTTGAGCAATACTTTCAGCAAATGTTTGAACTTTACCACAAACACCATGGCCATCATTTCGAGCAGTACTTATGAAACACCACTGCAGCTTCTGATCATGTGTTTCTATGTTAGTTTAGATTTGTGGTGTTACACTGTATTCATCTGAATTAACTGAGACAGGCCTGAGTAGTCGATTTTGTACTCTGATTCTTTGTAGTTGTTCCTTAAGACTAAACCCAGGACACAAAAACCAAATAATGAAACATTCATACACAGTAGTGCTGTTATTCCTCACATTCCTTTACCTATGTCACATAGCCACTACACATAATATAAGCTGGCGAAAACAGAATGATATAATGTGGATGGTGTCACTGGTAGCATTGTCATGCATACCATCACTTCATGCTGCATACTTCAACTTCTGATTGGCAGCATTGACTACCTACAACACTTGCATGTTGTGCGGTGTTGCTGATCTGTCCTTCTAGCCTATGTCGGTGCAATAGGAAAGTCTGCTGCACATTTATCAATCTTACAACACTCAATTCCATTGACATTTAGTGACAGAAGGACATGGGGAAAATGAATTTATGTTTGTAGCCCAATGTGCGACACTTTGTAAAAAATATTTTTCCTCATTTACAACTCACCTTGTATAAATGACCTAACTTTGACCTCCAACAAAGCAAGCAGCTTCACACTGTTTGCAGATGATACAAGGATTGCAATAGGTAATGAAACATCCACAGACTGAAAAGTGTAATGGCAACCAATTACTAATACTGTTCTCAATTGGTTCACAGTAAATTCTCTAGCAATAAAACTCAACAAAACCAATTACATTCAGTTTCATTCTGTCTAAAGCCATTGGGAGATTAATATCACAAAAGAGCCAGCAGATAAAGAGAGTATATCATTCAAAATTCTTAGGCACCCATATACTCCAAACCTTGAAAATGCTTAACTCAGCAAAATTTGTCAGCTGGATAATCTCAAAAACCAGAGACATCAATATTTCAGATTTGCCCATCTTTGTTTCATTCATTCACTGGTATGTAATGGAATTATCAGATGGAGGTGGAACATCACTCGCTGCATACAATTGCCCAATAGCAGTCTCTGACAAACAACATCCAACAACAAAATTCAGGATAAGGGTCACCATCGTCAAAACAAGTACCAGCTCATGATGCAAATATAACAAAGATGTGAAAGCCAAATGAAATGGATAGTACTAATGACATACAGGATAAAGATGCGGTAGACATTGCAAATGTCACCTATAGTGTGGAAGTTGTAGCCATAGACAGAAACTTGTGTGCTTATTCAGTAGATAGCCATCACAATGGACAGCTTACTTGCCACATGTCTGGTAGTCTTAAGGACATGGACATTTCAGTGGTTGGGTGGTTGACTTGGGGGAGAGGACAAAAGGCGAGGCCATCGGTCCCACCGGATTAGGGAAGGATGGGGAAAGAAGTTGGCCATGCCTTTTCAAAGGGACCATCCTGGCACTGGCCTGAAGAAATTTAGGGAAATGACAGAAAACCTAAATCATGATGGCCAAAGGTGGGTTTGAACCGTTGTCCTTCCAAATGCGAGTCCACTGTGCTAAGCATTGCGCCACCTCACTTGCTGACGTTTCAGTGACCCTAGCACTCACTCCTGCAGGAAATAACACATTTCCTATCAGCAGAAAACATTCTAGCAAAGGTAAGGTACATCAATTAACAGACATGGGTCCACATGTTGCCTTTGTAGAAGGAGAGAAAGGTAATGTGGGGAATTTAAGTCCGATCACTCTCGGAAGAAAGTTGTTTACAGAAAGTAACAACTTACAACACAAAATTATTAACATTTCAGCTACTGGCAGAAACAAATAGAAAATTAAAGCCAACAATAGGCTGTCAGCAAACAGGTTAAGGTTGGTTGACATCTTTTGGCAGAAAAGGATTGAGGTTTACATCCCTAATTTTCTAACAAAGAGGCATGTAGATACTCACAATGTTGATATATTCCTAACAACAACATTCTTGCAGAAATAATGTCTGAATTTTTAGTAACTGATGTCCAAAGGGTTTAGAAAGAAAGTAATTGAAAATGAAACATTGAATGTCCTTCTTACACCTAAATGTGTTGTAAAATAAGCACACTTGTGCTGTATGCACTGCCTGGTTGCACCTTACATCCAGTCAGTTCTGCAGTGCCATAATTGTGTTTGATATTTTAATTTGGCTATGCAAGCAGCACTTAGTTAACCAAATGCTTTGGGAGCCCATGAGACTTCACAATGCTCACATAGCAGGGAACCCAGGTGTTTGCACTGCAATGGAAACCACTCTACCATCAGTTGCTGTTGCCCAATTTATCAGCAACTCATGGAAGCAGAGCCAGCTTAGCCTATAGCAATTATACTTCTGAACCCACGCCACTGTGATCATTTGCGCAGGTTACTACTGATGTTTCTATGACATGAGTGCTCTCTCATAATGAATAGCCTGAAGTTTGCAGGAAATCAGAGGATTTGAATACAACAGAGAAAAGTTACAACAGGGGCCTAAGCATGCAGTTATATCAATTCCAGCCTCCAGGTCCAACAAAAATAGAATGCTCACTCACAATCAACATAAGCACAGTTATCCTGGTATGTCCTATGAATTTCAGGATCCACAAAGTTCTATACAAAACACTCCATACTTCCCACTCCTTTACCTACATTCCAGCCGGATCAAGACACTCCTGCTAACAGCTTTTATACTTTAAACATGCAGACTTTTCTTTCCCTCTAAAATCAAACAGGCATAGTAATGACACAGGCTATTACACAGAACACTGTTGAAGACTTCTGAAAATCTGACAATGGCCTCTGAAGTCCTCCAGCAGTATGCACCATCGGCTATCTCGAACAAAGAAAGTCTTTATACGGAACTTAGTGGTAACTACACGTCAGCAACTTGTATTTGCAAAACCTGGCTTAATACACCAGATCAAATACTTCCTGCAGTTAAGGGATTACAGTCACCCTCTCTTGGTACCAGTTTTGCATGAAGAACTGTTAAAAGACACTATACAGGCGGCAAATTCCTCACCTGACAAGGGCAGCATACACTACCAGATGATAGAAAATCTCCCTCACATCACACTCAGAAAACGGTTACAGATATTTCACCAAATATGGATGAACAACAAACTAATACACAATTGAACAACTCAAATAGATACCAATACTGCAACCACATAAAGATGAAGAGTAGGCTGCGTCATATAGACTAACTTCTCTTTCTTCCTGCACTGGCAAAACTTTACAGCATTTGGTTAAAAATTGGTCACAATTGTGGCTGCAATCAAATTAGATTCTGAGTAAGTATGGTCTTCAGAAAAAGCAAGAGAACAATTGATAATTTAATACCTTAACCCCTCTTATGTCTGTGATGCAGTGACAAGAACAATGTTTCTTGATGTTGTTGGAGCATATAATAATGTTCACATGTACCAGTGTTGATAAGGAAGTTGTAAACTCTTGGACTCTATCCAAAGCTGATTTACAGAATTGATGCATTTCTCACCAAAAGAAATATATAGATTTGGGTCCAAAATAAATTAATTGGACCCCATGTCTTCTTACAATGGGTCTCCCACAAGGATCTATTCCAAGCCCTACACTCTTTGCACTCTATACTAATGAGCTTGAGAGAATTATTGCTTCTGTAAAACTGCTCCAGTATGCAGATGATATTTGTGGACCCCAAGACACAGAAGTATGTATCAGTCCTGCAGGCATGCTTGGATAGCTGAAGTGGCAACCACTCATAATAAGCAGGAAATCTGGCTTCAAGTCCTGGTCCAGCACAAATTTTCATGTGTTGCAAACAGCTGATGTCAATCAACATTTGCAAAATATAATCCATTTTGTAATTTGTTTGTATGTATGTAGTATGTATGTATGTATGTATGTTGTGACCACCAGTCTGGACCAGGCTGTGCGTGAGCTGTCTATGGCAATGCACATACAGGATCAAACATTACACAGCTGTGGATTACAGATTTAATACGTAATTGTGCCCTTCACAAAATGAACATGCTGTTTGAACAGTGTAAGACTCTCTGCTCATAAAAAATCCCAACCTAGGTTCCCTCACACTCTCTTTGATTCCAGAATGAGTTGGGGACCTCATACTCAAACAATCTTCAGTATATGCGGAAAAGCATCAAAATGTACGAAACTGGTAACATGAGTATGGTGTGGGGTTCATCCAGCACTATGCTCACTTTGTACCACATACTGATACATTCCCATACAAATTATGGAGGCATAGCTGATCACATCTCTGTAAAAAAAAAAAAAAAAAAATAAAATAAAATAAAATAAAAAAAAATAAAAAATAAAAAAAAATAAAAAAAATAAACCAGCTACTACATAAACTGCAGTACAAAAACCTATGCATCTGCCTTGGAGCTATGCTTTCTTCATCTATTAATGCCCTCCTCCTGGAAACAAGACAAATGCCTTTATATAGCCACAGAACAATGCTATGTGAGGATTATATTTTACAAAGAAAGCAGATACTACCTATCCACTGATCAAAAGGTGTGAAATGCACACTCCAATTGGAAATTATAGAAATCAGAGGAAAAAACAGCTTAATCTCTATGAACAGTAGGAAAACTGGAAATATCTGCAAATTAAAATTCACTTTATTGAAGTCCTTCCAATGTTTCTATACAACTATCACAACTCTTCTCAGTATATTCCTGTAACATATGTTGATAGTTCCAGCAACAGTAAAGGTTAGGAGCCATTTTCACCTATATCATGCGTAGCATAGAAATAGGTAGAGTATACTCAAATATACACACAGATGGCTCAAAAACAGATATGGATACTCATTGGGATGCAGTTTCTTCTGTCCACAAATGGCAGAA
Organism: Schistocerca serialis cubense; assembly: GCF_023864345.2. Lineage (NCBI taxonomy): Eukaryota > Metazoa > Arthropoda > Insecta > Orthoptera > Acrididae > Schistocerca > Schistocerca serialis. The sequence continues at coordinate 76,194,447 of NC_064638.1, forward strand.
GAAAGGAAGTTTCAAGCACAGACAGTGCTTCTGTATCCGTATCTGAAACACACCCTGTTCTGCAGACAGTGCAGTGCACAAGCTCCCTCACAATCCCCAAAGCCCTTATCACATCGACTCATGATGCATTGCGAAATCTATTAGCTGCAGGAACTGGAAAAAAGAAACTTGCAAATACAATCTTGATCCAGTAAATCACTTATATGATGGAGAAAAGACTGTCAAATTACAGAATTCATTTGGGTTAATTCTCAGTACAATAACAAAGCAAATCAACTAGTGAGAGATTTAATTAGCAGCATAAGACCTATGGACGTAAAACTCCCATTCACATACTACCTTCCTGAAAATAAAACAATGAGCAATTCTCTCATGTCATGGGAAAAAAACCCAACAAAGGGTACAAGCTATGCAAGTATACACCCATTCATACCAAAGCTGCTATGGTTTGTAAAGGCCAAACACTCACGGACAATGCTTCTCAATAAGGGATCTTTTCCTGTCCACCTACATAGAATCTATCAATGTGATGATATTGCAACTGATGACATAAATCACACCCTACTTCAGGACAAGCACTATGAGAAGGGGAGAATGAAATTTTTAAAGGAGCCTTCAAGACTTGGTCACTGACAACAACTTTGCACTATCCTAGTTGTTGGAGATACAACCAGAAGCAGAAATAATGCCACAGCTGGATTTATAAAGACATAAAAATCTAAAAGGAATGGTGGCCATTGATCTTATTTAAGGAATTTTCATACAAACAAGTGGTTAGCTGTGAATTCTATCTATTACAATTACAATCTGAAGATAAATTTACAAATGTATGCCCTAAAATGTACGTATGAGGTAGACAGATACATAGAGAGGAAGAGAGGGAGAGGGGGAGAGAAGGAGAGGGAGAGGGAGAGGGAGGGAGGGAGGGAGGGAAGAGGGAGGGAGGGAGGGAGGGAGGGGAGGGGGAGAGAGAGAGAGAGACAGAGAGAGAGAGAGAGAGAGAGAGAGAGAGAGAGAGAGTGTGTCATCTTTGATGTCGGATGGACAGTGTGTGTACGATGGTCGGTAAGAGAGTTGCAGTGTCAGGGCAGGTGCTCCTGGCAGTGTTGTGGACAGGACGCTAAAACTATAGCAAGACCACTAAAATCACACCGGGAATACTTGCCTGTTGCAAGGCACATCAAGCCACTCCACTTTTGTGGAATTCAGGATAGTTATTACGAAAGCAGCTTCCGAAGAATCCTTGAAACAGTTCTGGGCCTGTTTGAATACATGAACAGGGAAGGTGAATTGGCGATCTGAGATGCGAACAGTAGCTGTGGGACAGATGCTGCCCAACGACCAGGTTTGGCAACAGAAAAGGGAAGTGGCCGTAGGCTGGTTAAGTGCCTGACTTGTTTAATAACTGTTCTAAGATATGTGTCTTCAATGTATTGATGAAATGCGCAGCCTGAAATAGCAGTTGCATTTTGGGTTGTCTTTATTCAGCAAGTACTACTTGATCATTGGCAAATAAATAACAGGTTAAACTACAGGGTGTTCAAAAAGTGTCTCTGAAGTGCCGTATGATTGTTAGCCGAGTGTGTCGTATGCCAAAGTGAATATACCAAAATGAAACTCAGTGAAATAAAAGTTATTGATTTATTGAATATTTATTTTTACTAACAAATTTTCACATTAAATGGTGGAAGTGTGTGCCCCGTTGGTGAATACACAATTCAATTCGTCTAATCATATGGCACATGCAGCTAACAACCATACGGCACTGCGGAGAGACTTTTTGAACACCCCATATATGCCAAAATATTGTTCAGCTCACAGACAGATGTTAAAGTCATTGGCTTTGCTGAGCCATCCAGTGGCTGACGTTAATTGAGAAGTGATTGTCAAGATTATAGCTGCCTTTGTTATAATAACAATTACAATATTTTATTTGAACATTTCAGTTTTGAAAAGACCAAATATTTTCTTATCGTACATATTAGGTATTATTTTAATTGTAAACAAAAAAGAGTTAAGGTTTGCTCTTCTGCAGAATTAGCAAGAGGAATTCATTAGTTAGCAACCATAAAGATACTGAACCTTCCTGAAAATAAAGAATATTTTCCTTTGGGGCACTATTTTATGGATTTTAAGTTTTGCTTTACATCTACATCCCATTTCTATACCATTTGTAAAATAGAGAGAGGGAAAAATGACTGTCTACTTGCCTCCATAAAAGACCTAATATCTCTTATCTTATCATCATCACCATCATCGTCATCATGAGAAATATACGCTGGTGACAGTATAATCGTTCTGCAGTTAGCTTCACATTCTGGTTCCCTAAATTTTCTCAGTAGTGATTTGTGAAAACAACAACATATCTCCTCCATGGATTCACATTTCAGTTCATGAAACATGTCTGTAATACTTGCACGTTCATCACTTCTACCAATAACAAATCTAGCAGCTCACCTCTGAATTGCTTTGATGTCTTCCTTTAATCTGACCTTGTGGGGATCCAAAGCACACGAGTAGTACTCAAGAAAGGGTGGCACTAGTGTTCTATACATGGTCTCCTTTATAAAGGAGCTATACTTCTCAAAAATTCTCCTAATAAACTGAAGTAAGCCATTCACCTTCCTTACTACCACCCTTACATGCTCATTTAATTTCATATTAGTTTGCAACATTATGCTTACAAATTTAATTGAAGTGACTATGCCAAGCAGCACACTACCAATGCTGTATTCAAACTTTATGGGATTGTTTTTTCTAACCATCTGCATTAATTTATGTTTCTACATTTACAGCAAACTGCCATTCATCACACCAACTAGAAATTCTGCCTGTCATCTTGTCTCCTCCAACAGCCACTCAATTACAACACCTTCCTGTACACTACTGCATCATCAAACAGTCACAGGTTGCTGTTCACCTTATCCATCAGATCCTATCACATTTCCTTGGGGCACTCGTGGCAATAATCTTGTCTCCAATGAACACTCATCGTCAAGGAGAATGTACTGCATTCTATTATGTAAGGAGTCTTGGAGCCACTCACTTACCTGGGAAACTAATACATGTGTTCGTACCTTCATTCGTACCTTCATTAACAGTCTGCAGCAGGGCACCATGTCACATGCTTTCTGGAAATCTATGAATATGGAATCTGCCTGTTGTCATTCATCCGTGGTCACAGGACATCATATGACAAAGGGGCAAGCTGAGTTTCACACAAGCAATGCTTTCTAAATCTATGCTGACTTGTGGAATGGAACTTTTTTGCCTCAAGGAAGTTTATAATTTCCCAACTCAGAATGTTCAAGAATTCTGCAGCAAACCAATGCCTGCAGAGTCTCATGGCAGGAACACTGAATAAAAAGTAATTGGGTTTCCAAATATGTCAACTAATTAAAATTCCATGAGCTTTCGACCAAGCACTCCTTGGCCAATGTCAAATGGTGTGACTGCCAGTGGGTTCTTAGTACACCATTTATATACATTAGCTGCATATGTTGACAAGGCATTCGATGTGCTTGCTTCAACCAAGTAATGGCTGGGTTCCATGCCATGCTGAGCTGCGGGACACTGTCTCTATTTACACTGTTGCTGGTAATTTTTCCTTCAATTGACTTTTTAATTACAGAATCCCAGGAGCCATTTGTGTGACCCATGATGGATGTTTTGTCAAATTTTATCTGGTGTCCATTCTAAAACACTCTCAGCTATAGCAGATTTCTCGGGGGAGCATAGGTGATAAAAATTCTTGTGCTCCTTCCTGCATTGTTCCATAGTGCACACTGTTCATCTGACATAAGACTGGCAACACTTGCAAGTTATCTTATAGACCCCACGTGTTCTGAGATCTACTGCATCTTTAACCAGTCTCAGTAACTGATGGATATTTTTCAGAGGCTTGAAGATCAATTCGATCTTGCATCATTTCAGCAGCCAGCTTATCCTGCCTGAGATGGAGCCACAGAATGCCAAAAAAGCAGATTCCTATTTCTGCTCCTCATCATTGGTCTTGCTTGAAATCACTTCATATATTTGGTGGATGTTATAACTATTTTTCCTGAAAACCTGGCATAGGAGGCTCAGCTCATGGGGTGGGTTATCAGCATCTGATATCATTCTCACACGATGCACCAATGTTTGTAAAACAGTGCGCTTCTGTGCCACATGATGAGGCTGACGGTGTGCAAGTACATATTGGTGGGGGTGTGTTTTCTACAGACACTGTAGCCAAGGCATCAGTTTTGTTTGCAGTGGATCAGAACATCGAGGAAGGCAATGCACTGTCTTTTCTTTCACCTCAATGGCAAACTGTATGATACTGTTAAGGCGATTGGAGTGTTTCAGTAACTCGTCAAGTTTCTCACGTTCGTGGGGTCAAATGACGGATGTGTTGTCAACATATCAAAAGAAACAACTCGGTATTAATGGCACCATGTTTAAGGCAATATCCACAAAATTCTACATGAAGTGGTTTGCAACATGTAGAGCTAATGAGCTACCCACTGCAATGCCGTCAGTATGATCATGTTGCTGGTAAATGTGCAAAAAATAAGAAGATGTACGAGTGTGCCTAAATAGCTTGGTCACTTCACTTACAAAGAACTGGGATACTATGTCCAAACAATCTTTGACAGGCACATTTGTAGATAGTGCCACTACATCAAAACTGACCATAATGCCACCCTCACTAAGTCAAAGATGGTTAATTTGGTTGATAAAATCAGCTGAACTTTTGATATGATGAGTGCAGTGTCCTACATGTGGAGTGAGGAGATTGGTCAAGTATTTTGCCAGCTTGGGTGTTGGTAAACCAGTGGTGGATATGGTAAGGTGGAATCACATCCCATCATTGCGGATCTTCGGTAAAGCATAAGCATCAGATAGTCTAAGTGCCTGTGATTCTTGACCACAGTGCCTTCCACTGAAGTGCGCTTGAGAAGTTCAGATGTCTTTCTTATTATTCCTGATGTTGGGTCATGTGGGATTTTCCGATAAGTACCTTCATCTGGTAGCATTAAGATCACCTTACCACAGTCCGCGTATTCCATAGTTACAGCTGCATTCCCCTTGTCAGCAGGAAGGACCACAATGCTTTCATCACTGTATAGTGCTTGTAGACCACTGCTCTCAGCCCCGGTAATATGAAACAGGGGATGAAATACATATTGAAATGAGCCATATTCTCACAAAAGCAAAGTTACCAGCACCCAACATGACCAGGGCTATGGTCGCGAATCTTCTCGCTCAGGCACTTAGACCACCTACTGCTTGTGCTTTATTGAAGATGCACAAGGATGGGATGCCATTCTGCCTCATCATGTCCAATATTGGTTCACCAACGTACATGCTGGTGAAGTACTTGGCCAATCTCCTTGCTATACATGCGGGATGCTGTAAACGACCATATTAAAAATTTGACAGATTTTATCAACCAAGTTAACCATCTCTGACAAAGTGAGGGTGACATTATGATTAGTTTTGATGCATTGGTACTGTTTACGAATACCCCTGTCAAAGACTGTTTGGACATAGTATCCCATTTCTATGTTAAGTGAAGTGGAAGAGCTATTTAGGCTCACTCTTACATCTTTTTATTTTCTGTACAATGGCCAGTATTACGATCACATCGATGGCGTAGCAATGGGTAGCCTGTTAGCTCTAGTTATTGCACATTTCTTCATGGAGAATTTTGAGGATATTGCCTTGGACACAGTGCCATTAATGCCTAGTTATTTCTTTCGATTTGTTGATGACACTTTCATCATTTGGTCCCTTGGACATGAGAAAGTTGACGAGTTGGCACTAACAATAAGATAGTTTCCCAAGAAGGTAGAAAAAGATTATGCATTGCACTTCTTCAAAGTTCTCATCCAACACAAATGAAATGGATGCCTTGGCCACAAGGTCTATAGAAAATCCACTCACACCAATGTGTACGTGCTTGCCATTCACCATCACCACTAGTATAGAGGTGAACTGTTTACACACATTGGTGCATCATGCAAGAATGATATCAGATGCTGATAAACTGTCTCATGAGCTTAGCCACCTATGCAAAGTCTTCAGGAACAATGGCTTTAACACCCATCAGATAAATGAAGTGATTTCAAGTACAACACACAACAAGACCACTGATGAGGAGCAGGAAAAGAAACTTGCTTCCCTGCCATTCTTCTTACTGAAACCACTTAAAGAGGCAGCAGGTCTCAGAACAGCTGGGGCCTACACGATACCCTGTGGGTATGGCCAGTCTTATGTCGGACAAACGGTACACACTGTGGAACAATGCAAAAGGAGTATTAGAGGTTTTATCACAAACACTACCCCCCAGAAATCGGCTTTAGCTGCGCATGCTTTCAAAAATGGACACTGGATAAAATTTGATGAAACATCCATCATGGCTTGCACAAACAACTTCTCAGATTCTGTAATTAAAGAAGCCATTGAAATAAAATAATCACCAATAACACTCTAAATAGAGACAGTGCCCTGTAGCTCGGCACTGTATGGGACTCAGCAATTCCGCAGCTGAAGCGGGTGCACTTAATGCCGTATCAACATATGCATGTATATGGCAATGCCACAAGCACCAGTGACGTCACAGCCAGCAGCTAGTGTATATAAGAGGCATGCACTGGCAGTCATACTACTTGACAATAGCCAAGGAATGCTAGGCCAAAAGCTCATGTAATTTTAATTACTTGACACAGGTGGAAACCTGAGAACTTTTTATTCAATGTTACTGCCATGAAACTCTGCACCCTTAAATCGGGTATTTGTAAGGGGAGGAAATGTGGTGCAGCATTTAATGTCTGTGGGAGCTGCATGTCAAAGGCTAATTTACTGAATTTGCTAGGCTTCCTACTGCGCTGCCGTGATGAGAAGACTAGTCCACGATTTTCTATGGTATCCCATTATATCAACACCACTAGGGGGAAATTTCACCATGCAACTGCTGAATTTGAGTGAATGTGCTATTATAGCCTTGCATCTGCAACTATCAAAGAAATTCATGGCTTTGGACTGAGACTGAGGGAATGTAGCTATGTTTTCCCATCAAACGTCATCACAGAAATGGACTACAGAAAGGAAGGTTCAGGTGCCTTTTGTAACAACAACAATACAGTGTGGGCCACAGATCCTCAGAATGCACTGTCATCAACTTGACAGCGAGAGATATAGACACAGGCGCAATGTTAAGAAAGGACTTAATTTTGCATCTTTGCCATGGGATATTCCTATCTGTGATACACTAAGTACTGTCGAACAGACAGTCTGAAAGCTCTCAAATGAAACAGTGAATGAAATACAGCATGAAACAAGCCGTATTCTCATGAAAGCAAAGTTACCAGTGCCCGATATGACCAGGGCTTAGCACAATAGCCTGTGGGCACTACATAATGAAGAAAGCATTATTGTTCTTCCTGCTAAGTGGAATGCAACCATAATTATGGAATACACAGACTATGATAAGAAAATCTGCCTGCTACTGGAAGAAAGTACTTATCAGGAAACTCCCACACAACCCATCATAAAGAGTAATAAGAAAGACATCTGAACTTCTCAAGTGCTCTTCAGTGGAAGACATTGTGGTCAAGAATCTTCTGCCACAGGCACCTAGACCACCTACTGCTTATGCTTTACCGAAGACCCACAAGGATGGGATGCCATTTCACCTCATCATATCCACCACTGCTTCACCAATGTACAAGCTGGCAAAGTACCTGGCCAATCTCCTCACTACACATGTAGGACACTGTGAACATCATATTAAAAATTTTGCAGATTTTATCAACCGACTGTTTACGGCATAGTGAGGGTGACATTGTGGTTAGTTCCAATGTGGTGGCACTGTTTACAGAAGTGCCGGTTAAAGACTGTTTGGATATGGTATCCCAGTTCTTTGTAAGTGAAGTGGAAGAGCTATTTAAGCACACTCTTTTACCTTCTTATTTTCTGTACAATGGCCAGTATTACAATCAGACTTACAGTGTTGCAATGGGTAGCCTGTTTGCTCCAGCTGTTGCAAACCTCTTCATGGATAATTTGAAGGATATTGCCTTAGACATGATGCCATTAGTGCCTACTTGTTTCTTTTGATACATTGACGACACATTCATGATTTGGCCCCACAGAAGTGAAAAACTTGATGAGTTCTCGGTACATCTCAATGGCATTAACAGTAACATACAGTTTACCATGAAGGTCCGACACATTGCCCTTCTTTGATGTTCTCGTTCACCACAAACAAAATGGATGCCTTGGTCACAGTGTCTATAGAAAACCCACCCACATCGATATGTACTTGCACACCATCAGCCATCATCACTGGTACATAAGTGCACTGTTTTACAAAATATTGGTGCATCATACAAGAATGATATCAGATGCTGACAGCCTGCCCCATGAGCTAAGCCACCTATGCAAGCTCTACAGGAACCATCTTCGCTATATGATGAGCAGCAATTTTCCTTTTCCTAATATTGTTACATTCCATCTTGGATTTCCAATTGTTTGAGATTAGTTAAAGACACAGTAGGTCTCAGAACACCTGGGGTTCTACAAGATACCTTGTGAGTGTGGCCAGTTTTATGTCGGACAAACAGTATGCACTGTGGAACAATGCAGGATAGAGCATGAGAAGTTTTATTGCCTATGCTTCCCTCAGAAATCTGCTTTAGCTGAGCATGATTCGGATAATGGACACTGGGTGAAATCTGATGAAACATCCATTATGGCTCAGAGGAATGGCTTTTGAGATTGTGTAATTAAAAAGCCATTGAAATAAAAATCACCAATAACACCCTAGAGAGAGAGAGAGAGAGAGCACTCTGCAGTTCAGCATGGCATGGGACACAGCAATTGCATGGTAGAAGCAAGTGTGTTAACACCTAGTCAACATATGCCAGTATATGCGGCAGGTGATGCGGCAAGCCCCAGTGACATATATAAGGGACGTACCAGCAGCCCACTGGCAGTCATACAACTTGACAATGGGCAAAGAGTGCTTGGCCCAAAGATTGAGTAATTTTAATTACTTGGCATGATTGGAAATCAAGAACTTTTTATTCGATGCTAAGGATGTTGGTCTGTAATTCTGTGGATCCATTCTTTTACACTTATTGTATACATGATCCATCTGCACTTTTCTCCAATTGTTTGGGATTTTGTGCTGGGTGAGAGATTAGCGATAAATGCAAGCTAAGCAAGAGGCCAATGCTGTAGAGTACTCTCTCTAAAACTAAATTGGGATTCCATACGGACCTGGTGACTTACTTGTTTTCAATTCTTTTAGTTGCTTTTCCACTCCTGGGATGCCTATTACACTTTCTGCTCTACTCCAGAGATGCCTATTACTATGTCTTCCATAAGAAAGTATGTGCGACAGGCAAATGATGATATGTTTATCCAATCTTCCTGCATGACTGTTTTCGTAAACTTAAAATTTAAAATTTCAGCTTTCCTTTTACTGTCTTATATTGTCACACTAGAATGGTGAATGAGTGACTTGATAGAAGTCTTTGACATTTTTAGTGATTCTGTGTAGGACCATAATTTTCTAGAGTTCTTGGTTCTCAGCAAGATCTTTTGCTAAGTTATGATGGTGTAAGTGGTTGTATACACTGTACATCAATCTTTTCACACACACACACACACACACACACACACACACAAATCTGTCATCAGTTGTACATTCTTTTGTAACCGAGAATGCAGTAATCTGTACTTCCCCAGCATTTTACGAATTTTGTTATTGAACCACAGAGGGTCTTTTCTGTCCTTAGGCCATTTACTTGGCACATACTTACACAAAGCACAATTTACAATAACTTTAAATTTTGCCTCTATGTCCATCATATTGGAAACAAATGATGTCTATTCTTTGCCTAAGTGGGATGCTAACATCTCTTTATATGCTCTTGCAAACAAATGTGCTCTCCTAGCATCTCCTTGGTGGATTTATTGAATGTAAATGTTGGTTTAGTTTAATTTTCATAAATTGCACAAAACTGAGGTTAAGGTTCAATACCACCACCACCACATCAGTGCAGTCCTTCCAACTGTAGGTTTAAACTGCCATGAACAGCAATGTCTCACTGCACTTGTGGCAGGAAAAATATGAATGTCCACATGCAGTAAGATTGCTAAGTTCCCTATCTGCTCATCCAATTTTTTTGTGCATGATTTTTGTATTTACATCTCTTATTCCTTTTTCTTTCAGCTCTCTCTCTTCTTCTTTATAATTCTCTTCCCCTCTTAACTTTTTATCTGCTGATACTCTCTGTGTTACATCCCTTTCTTCCTCACTGCAAACTTTCTACACCTGTTGTCAGTTTCTTGCATTGTGTTATTCACTTAATAGATAAAAATGTGAATACTAATACAGATTAACTAAGTGAGCTTTCTTGTTTTCAGACATATTGTTAAGATTATAAACTCACATTTTCACAAAGAATATCTCCAATCATTCTAATAACTCCATCTGCACTCATTTCTTTTCGGATTCTCAAAGTCCTGTAAAACAAAATAAATGTAAATCAAGAGTACTAGGCATTTTAGAAAAAAGCTGTATTAACAAAACTTACCTGAGGAACATGTAGTTACACTGTAGTATTTCACGCCAGTTAACAAATATTTTGTAAATTTCTTCATTTGATAAAACTTTGCTCTCTAAGAGTGGTTTCTCAAATACCTAAAGCAATAAGAACTCTATTAATATTACACAAGCAAAATCAGTCACATGATTACAAAGGAATAAAATGCCTATAAGATTAGTAAACTGCCAACAGTAAAAAAGTAGAAAGTTATGTGGTTGTTATATTTTTCCCTGAGACATTTAAGTCTCTCACTCAACTTGGGTGGTTCATGCAGCAATGTTAACCATAGTGCTGTGGTGGTGTAACGGTTAGCATTTAAGCCTAGCAAGCAAGAAAACCCAGTTTTCAGTCCCGGCTGCAGCACAAATTTTAATTCATTTCTTCTGCTTCAGTCATTACGTGGTCATGTTATAATGGCATGGCAAATTGCTATTAAGATTAGAATACTGTCATAAAGAGGAAGTAAAGTAATTATTACTTTGAGAAAAAATCACATTCACTCTCACATATCAATGGAAGTCTGTGGAAATTTGTCACAGAATACGATATACAAGAAGACTACAAAAAATAATTTACACACTAATATGACAGGTCAAGCAACTTATATTGAAAGCTGCACTATATTTGAAAGTGACAGAGATAAATGACACTATTTTTCAAAATAGTCACCAAGTATCTTAAACAACTGTCAAAATATTCCAACAACTGGTGAATTGTTCAATTCCTTGATGACAGAAATTCACTCCTTGGTCACATATGCCATATGGGACTGCTACATGAACATCCTCATTGCTGGAAAATCTTTTTTTTCCCCGGATGTTCTTTCAGCTTGTCAAAATCTGAATGTGATTAATGGGTCCTGGGCATGTATTATCACTGTCAACAGAAACACTTGTTACATGAACCAGGGTAAAGAAATTGGCTGACAAATAAGTGAAACACCCAGATGGGGAACTGGAAACAAAATGAAACTTAATGAGTTGAGAGTGTATGAGATGTTATTTCAGTAATTACAAAATTGAGTCAAATTTGCAATGAACTTGGCAGTATAAGCCCACTTATCTGTATGACATTGCACCCCTCTCTGGCTTGGATGCCTGCACTGATTTGGTTGGGTAGAGGCCATTGTAATCTCTGCTGAGGCAAGCTGACTAACCACTGCTGTAATTGGTTCTTGATATCCCAGACACTGACAGTGAGACAGAACTGATGTCATTCTGCATCACGTAGAACTTTCACACATTCAAACAACAACTCACCTACAAACCTTAGCACCCAGAGGCAGTGGCCATTTGTGTGTGAGTTGTTGTTGCTATTGTGTGAATGTGTGAGGGTTCTACTGTTGTAGAAGGACTTTGTCTGAAAACTTAAAATATTTACAGCGTTCTTTTTCATTGTACTTGACTATGACACAACACTTCCTCTGTGTGGAGGGTAGCAAACTATTCTTTCCATATAGTTGTAAACAAAGAAAACTGGTTTTCTACTAACATCCCAGTAGCTCAACAGATGGGCACACACACAGACTAAATGGGGGAAGTATTGTGAAAGAAATCAGCCATGACATTTTAAAGGAACAACTCTGGAATATGCTCTTACATTATTCAGATAACTCAAGAAAACCTCAATTTGAACAACCAGATTGGGATTTGAACAACCATCCTACTGAATGCGAGTCTGGTGTGCTAATCACCATCTCACTTTACTCAGTGACTGGATTTGGTCCTCAAAGTAAGAGACATCAATGTTCACTCACTCCTGCTACGATAATCAGTGTAGTTCAGTCAAACGGGTTTGATGATGATCTGCATTTTTGTTTTAAGCTGTTACAGATAATTTTAATGGACCACAGAACAGTGGGGGGGGGGAAAAAAAACCAACCAACAACAACAACCCTCAGCACTAAGACATCCCAGACTACAATAGAATAAAAATGGATTCAGTACACATGAGGGAAACTGAAACTTGTCATAGAGATATAGCCCCCACTTCTGAGTGTGAAAGAAATGTAAATTTAACATTCCGAAAATACTGAAACAAAATTTCATAAACCTTCAAAGAAATGATGATCTCATTGGGAAGATAATCAAATTTTAATGCACCTTCTTTCTAATAAATACCACAGCTTATCTCTTTCCACAGGAACCGTGTTCTTCAAATGCAAGTGCATAATGAAGTAACATGTTCTCTTTATTTAATGTTGTACCAATTACTAGACTAGACTAATCCATTTTTGCAAGTCTCCACCTATCTCTACTGCTACTAGGACATTAATGCCTAGAATCTGTTGTGCAATGGAGTCTACATTTATATGTCCCTGGACTGCCAAATCGAGTGCATTGTAATGGCAAAAAAAGAGGTTTGTTACATGAGTACAGCATAGACTTAGAAATTCAGTGCTGTTATCGGGCCAGTTTCACATATGGCAGCAAGATCTTGAGTTTTAATGCAAAAAACCGTGTGGTGTCCCATAATATTTCCATGGGAAAGGCCATGGCACACCGTTAGGCTCTTCAAAGTATGCAGGATAGCCATGGGAATGAAATGAAAAATTATATATAGCTCAAATGAACTTTGTAGAAACAGTACACCAATAAGGGGAGTCTCTTTGTACGGAGTCATGTGAGACTGTGTGTACAGCCTGGGCAGTGAGCAGGCATCTTCACTTGCTGGTACCATGCTGTCGCTGGTTAAAAGTGCTTTATGGGGCCGCCATAGAATACCAAGCAGACCACTCCAAGAATGTCAACGCGAGTAGTAATGACATGAAAGAGACTGGTTGATTTTGGGTGAAGGTCCAGATCAAGAGTTATTGTCATATAGTTCTGAAATGTAATCATGTAAGTTTATGGCAGAAAATACAGCACTTAAAGTAAGTCACTGTTAGAAATAATTTACATAGCTAAAGATAGCAGAAACCCCACTCTCTTTCAGTGAAGTACTCACACTTCAGAAAAGAAGTTACCAAGCATGGCAAGAAGTCAGGTTGGAACTGACTAGCTGGAACAGTTTATAACTACTATTACAGATGACCCTCAATCAAGTGTTAACATATTGTACAGTCAAACAGCCAAAGAGAAGGTGGCATTACAGCTGGTGTTAAGCACGGTGAAGCAAAGCAGCAACAGGGAACATGCTAAAAGTCGCATACACTGATAAGTCAAAACATTATGATCACTGCCCACCACAACACTGGATGCCACCTGATGATGTTGCAGGCATGTGACGCGGCAACAAAAGTATGTAAGTGGAGCAGATGCAGATGAGGGATCACACTTGTGAAGATATGGACTGCAAATGGGGAAATCCAATGACATAAGCAACTCTGACAAAGGGTAGGTTATTATTACGTAGAGCCTGGGAACAAAGTATATCGAAAAAAGGTGAAGCTGGTCAAATGTTCACATGATACTCAAATGGTTCAAATGGCTCTAAGCACTATGGGACTTAACATCTGAGGTCATCAGTCCCCTGGACTTAGAACTAATTAAACCTAACTAACCTAAGGACATCACATACATCCATGCCCGAGGCAGGATTCGAACCTGCGACCGTAGCGGCAGCGCAGTTCCAGACTGAAGTGCCTAGAACCAGTTGGCCACAGTGGCCAGCTCATGTGCTACTGTCTTGAACATTTATGGAAAGAGGTAGAAGGGAAGTGAAACTACAACTAAGTGCTAATTGGTTGTACGTCCACGACTCTTCATACAACTTGGGATTTGAAGGCTCGTCTGCTCTGTAAATTAGGACAGATGGTCATATGCAGTACCTTTGCTGAAAGAGCACAATGCAGATGCACAAGCAAGTGTTTCGGAGCACACAGTTCATCGTACATTGTTGCTGGAATGCCAGAGATGCTGGAGTTGGTGGTCGTGTGTGTGTGTGTGTGTGTGTTTGTGTGTGTGTGGGGGGGGGGGGGGGGGGGTTGCGCGTGTGTGTGCACACGAGTGTGCCTTTTACTGATGAAGACTGTGGCCAAAAGCTATATGTGAGTGTCTTTTAAATGTGCCTGTCTGCAACCTGTGACAGAAAACATTGTTAGAGTACAAGCTGCACTTCAGCAGAAAAATGGAGACTTAGAACATTACAGAAGCCAGGTAGACGCACCGCAGGTTGTCAAGAAATGGGTACTGGGACAATTTCAAGAAGTTAAAAGTCACACAGACTGTACCCTTTCCTTCTATTGATTCTGTGATAGCAAATTTAATAACACTTTTTTCTGGTGAGGCAACAGAAGGCATAATTATTTCTTAGTGATCTTTTAGCTTCAGCCATGCTGGGTGGTTGGTCTAATGAAATATGCCTTCAGACGGCCAATTTATGACTGAGTGGGAAAGGTTTGTCAGCTACAATGAAATCTCATGGGATGCACAAACATTCAAACAATTAGCTGAGGGATTACAGCACAGGTATCACAAACACAACAGTACATTAATCTTTACTGAAAAATTAAACACATAAACTCAAAAGCACAATGAGCCATTTGAATCACTCTCAGGTAGGATCTGAAGACTCAATGTTCAGACATAGCAGCTGATATGAAATGAAGAACGGAATATAGTGTTATACCAAGAAGCTGAAAATGGGGTTCTCGAAGTGTTTTTGCATGGCATTCCTGCTGAAATGTTGAATACAGAAGAATGGATAATCCTCTGGATTTGGTCATGGCTATTACAGTAGCTACATATTTAGAGGAAACAGATGTTGCAACTAAGGGTCGTGGTGTGTGTCATGTGTTTGTTTTGAAAGTAAAGTGTCACAGCTGTGGACCCGATGGGTATCTCAAGAACCAGTGTTGTCAGACAAAGTGAAATGAATACAGACCAGTGGATCACAAAGTGTAGGATAGCAGTGCTATGAAATGAGAGAATGGATATCAGAGAAGTGTTAGTTAAAAACAAACGGGAACATATCAGTCATTGGAAGTTGTGCCCAATAAAATGTGATACTGCACAGTTAGATGCGGAGACAGATTGCTCCTTGTGGGGTTTTGTTGGTGGCAAGGAACGTAGATTTTTAATAGGCACAGGGACACATGTATTGATCATCATAGGAGATCTCTTGGGTAAAAACAGACAAGGAGCTCCTCATTATAGATTATGTGGAATGGGTAGCAATGATATACATTCATTCTGGACATCACAGCTCAAGTTTAGTGTATGAAATAAGACTTTTTCTGGGCATATGGAGGTGTTGTCACACATGGAACAAGGATATACTGTGATTCTCGGATTGAATTTCCTTACTAAACATCATGTAAAGTTAATCCTTCGCAGCATACAGCTGAACTTAGAGGAACTTTGTTTCTGCTGGTTACTACTGGTGCACCTGTCAAGGAGTTGTCACCAACTACATTGTGTACACACACATTAAAGATGGGTTCTCATGATAACGTGCCATCAGGTGCAGGCAAACTAGTTTGGGTATCTATGGGTATAGACTTACCACAGGAAATTTTATGCATGTTTGAACCACTGGAGTAATGACCGGCTGGATACAATGCATGTATTGTATGCATAAGCATAACGTGCATAAGTAATGTAAATGTGGAATATATGGCTCTGGTTAGCCTGGATAATTTCTGTAGGGGCAACATAAATCTAGCAGAGAGCTTAATGATTGCCTCATTGGATATTTTAGAGGAAGACGATACACACTGGTGTCCAAAATTAAAGCAACAAACCACTGTTACCCAGTCCTGCATTTAATTCATGACATAATCATACAAACTGCCAACACAAGTCTGTATAATCGTGTTCTGCACAGAAGATGGCATTTCGGTCAAAGGAAAACCATGCCACCAATGACATCAAGGCACCTATCAGACGGAGTAGCGTTTGTTGGGTAGTCCCACATCCACAATCACTGTGTACACAGTCATAGGTGGTATAATACGGCATAGAGAGGACACCTATCAGACTCTCTGTGGTGGAGGACCACAGGAAGAATGGAAGCAGGACAGTCGTAAACTCATTTGGCCTGATGGCTTAACGTGAGCTGTTCTGTTGATTTTCAGATGTAGTGACAGTTAATAGAGATTGAAACAGTACCCTAAAGACCAGAGCAGGGCCGATCACGTGTGACATCAGAAATAGAGGACCGTTATTTGTCTGTTGGGGCATGGTGTTATGGTTTTAGTACAGCGTAGCAACTGGCATCGGACATCACAGCATTCACTGGAGTGTTCTATTGAAAAAAACAGTGTACAAAAAGCTTCAACAGAGTGGCCTTTATTGTCAGGGACCTGCTGTATGTGTGCCACTGATTCATCTTCACAGAAGGGTAAGTCTAGCGCGGAGTAGTCAACATGCCACCTGTACAGTTGAAGAGTGGGCCAAGGATCTTTTCACAGGTAAATCCCAATTTGGTCTGGATAGTGATTCTTGATGAACTCGCCAACAGAAGAGAATGTGGAACATGACTTCGAGACCCAAACATCGTGGAAAGAGATTGATATCAAGGAGAATTGCTAATGGTGTGGGCAGGGATCAAGTTGACCAATTGAACACCTCTTCATGAAATTGTACAGATGAATAAGAAAGGTTTAAATGCTGTCAGGTACTGAGATGATGTGTTGGGACTTCATGTATGATTGTTGCGAGGTGCTGTGGGCCCAGATTTCATAGTGGTGGATGATAATTCTCAACTTCATAGAGCATGAGTGATGCTGGTTTCTTGAAAACGGAAGATACTGCACACATGGTGTGGCCTGGTCACTCTCCTAATTTGAATCCCACAGAGCATGTCTGGAATCCACTAGGGAGATGGGTTGCATCACGTCAAATCCACCAACCACTCTCCAAGACTTGTGACCAGCTCCGCATGTAGAATGGGTATTATTGCCTCAACATGACATTGGTGACATTATTCGCAGCATCTCTGTCATTGTCAGGCCTCTAATACTGCCAGATATGGTCACACCCCATAGTGAGCACATTAACCCATTGTTGGAAAGTGTGTGAAAATCAGTTGAGTTGCAAAAAAATGAAGAATATTTTCGTCTACTGTTCTGCAAGTTGCAATTGTTTATGTTTTGTATTATTTAGATTATTTCTACTTTGCTTTCACCTGTTTATAGTATTTTATGGCAAAATAAATGCAAACTTCCACAATTTCTGTCTGATGCTTTAATTTTGGACACCAGTGTAGATAGGTCATATACTAACCAAAACCATTAGCATGCCATCTGTGATGCTGTATTAAGACGTAAAGTCAGTCATCTGTAAGGCAGTGCCCAGAAAGTTACGGAAACACTATTGTTACAGTTTACAGATTTGTTTGGTGCACAGGGTCCATTATCCACCAACCTATTACACAACATCACGTACCAACAGCAAGTAATGCTCCAGCTTATAAGAAGCTATATCATACACCAAAATGTTTACAGCTACTCGTGGAAGAATTTATCAACCAACAACTGACAGATGGTGTTATAGAAATAAGTGACAGTCCATGGGAGGGCATATGTGGTCCTGGTCACAAAAAATTAATAGATGGCACAAAAAACATCTCTTTTGGTCTGATTACAGATATCAAAATGCCTATCAAGTACTGAATATTAATGAGACATTCAACTATTTAGGCAGTGGAAGTACTTATCTGCAAAGGATTTGCATATCAGGTACCACCAGATGGAGATAGTACCTAAAGATGGACCTAAAACAGCTTTTATGGTGCCAAGGGGGCATTTTTCAATACTGCTGGATGCCATTTGGGCTTAAAAATGCACCTGCCCATTTCAAAGATTGCTAGATGGAGTTTTGTGTGTGCTAAAACCTAGGAAATGCATGATATATGCCATTGATATCATAGTTTTCGCAGAACATGTGAAACAGTTAATAAGTTTCCTACAGACTAAGAGCAGCACATCTTAAACTAAGCACTGACAAATGCAACTTTGCACAGAATTAAGTCAAGTGTTGGACTATGTCCTTTTTGAGGACTGTGAATGGAGCGATCCCTGTTTAGTATCTCCAGTTTCTGAATTTGCAACTCCACAAACAACCAAACAATTACAACCTTTTCTAGGCCTTTGAAATTATTACCAAAAACTTATAAAGGACTTTGCACAATTGATCAACAATTAAATTGATTGTTAAGAAAAGGGATTAAATTTGAGAGATCGATGGAGTGCAAGTGTGGCTTGCAGACGTTAAAGAAAGTACTAATCAAAGAACCAGTATTTGGTCATGATTTGGAATACAGGCAGAGTACCTGAAGAGCTCTTAAACTGCAAATTGACATTTGAGACATTCAGCTATAACCAGAAAGAATCAAATCACAACAAGAACCAACAATTGTAGAAGAAGGTATGAGCATCATAGATACCTTGAAGAATAATAAAGCTTCTGGGAGAGATGGGACCATTGCAGAACTCTTCATATACGCTGAAGAAAATAAGATCATTGAACTGATGCATATAATAAGTAAAATTTGGAAAGAAGAGCAACTTCCAGAAAGGTGGATGTCGCCACTATACATCCTGTACACAAAAAGGAGAGAAGTCAGAGGCCAGAACTATCATTAATACCAGTGACCTGTGAGATATTCTCAAAAGCACTGGTGAACAGAGTGGAAAAGCAACTAAATCTACAAATTGGTGAGTATCAGGGTGTCTCCAGAAAGAGGAGATCATTGTATTTGCAGACAATATGAGGTCTGTTAAAAAAAATTCTGGAACACTCATAATTTCGCGCCAATGGTTTGTTGGAGTGAAATGCGGTTGGCATCCCTCCACATGCCTGTGTTTAATGTGTGACTGCTGAAAGTTTCATTGTTGTATGTCTGTTAGTTATTGTTCAGTGCTATATTGAGTACAGTATTATGTTGGACAGTTTGTAAATTTGGAGACGACAGAGTTAGAGGAGCAATGCACCTCCCTTTACCTTTGAGTGAAACTCAAGAAAATCTTTACAGAGACACACCAAATGATGCAGGAAGCCTATGGTAATGAGTGCTTAAGCTTTACTTGGTGTTACAAATGGTTCACACAGCTAAAAAAGACCGGATGGAAATGAAACATGACCTGCATTCAGTATGCCCTTTGACATCTGCTGATGACGCTCATTTCAAGAACGTCAACAAAACTGTGCATGCCAATCAAAGACTGACTGTCTGAGAGATTGCAGAAGAATTTAACATTTCAGTTGCATTATGTCATGAAGTCCTGATACAGAATCTTGGAATGCATCATGTTGCCAACAAGTTTGTCCCACAGCTCATGAGTGAAGACCAGAAAGGCCTTTGCCTAATAATCTGTGAAGAGCTTTTCGACCGAGCAAATGAGAATGAGATGTTCCTTAAGAGAATCATAACTGGTGAAGAGAAGTGGGCCTATGGTTATGATGTTGAGACCAATGTTCAGTCTTCACCAAGTGTCAGGAAAGATTCTCCAAGACCAAAGAAAGCTCATCAGATCAGGTCAAATGTCAAAGCCATGTAGATGGTTCCTTTGATTTTGAAAGATTAGTTCATCATGAATTCATGCCACAGGCACAAAATGTTAGTTGATGGTACTATTGGGATGTTTTGCAATGCCTTTGAGAAGGAAATGGCTTGAAATGTGGTGAGACAATTCATGACTTTTGCGTCACTATGACACACCCACACATTCATCCCTATTTGTGCATAACTATTGCACCAAAATGAAATTACTGTGTTGCCTCATCCTCTGTACTCTCCAGACCTGCCCTTGTAGACTTCTTTTTTATTTCAAAAGTTGAGAACCTCATTAAAAGGATGAAGATTTGTAATGATAGATGAGATAAAAGAAAATTCATGGACGGCACTTCGCAAATCCAGCAAGAGGTATACCAAGACTGCTTTCAGAATTGGAAATGGTGCTGGGAGTGGTGTGTCAATTGTGGTGGAGGAGAGTATTTCAAAGGAGACCATGCACAATAAGTAAACAGTAAGCATAGGAAAACTGTGTTGACAAAGTTCCAGAATTTTTTGAACAGATCTCGTATTGTGGTATAGTTGGAATCATCATAAGAGGTAGTTTACCAAATCATGCAACTACAGAGACAAGCAGCTAAATGTGACCTACAGATCTCTACTGAGAATACACAGCATATGACAAACATGAAGACATCTCATATATGGATGATAATAAAGGAGGGGAAATTTAGAAGGTCGTAATATTTAAAGATCTAGGAGAATGGATAGAAACTGGTTTGACAGAAAAAGAAGCAATTTGAGTGTCAATACACAAAATGAATTTACCATACAAACTTACTGTAAACATCTACAACAGGAATAATATTTCAATCAATGCAAAAATAAGACATTAACAGAATTACCAGACAGTGATCCATCCTGAAGCCTCACACACAGCAGAAAGTCTGAACTTGCATAAGAAAAGGAGTACTTATGAGACTAGAATTTGTAGACTCATGGGTTCTAAGGAGGATATTGGAACCTTGAAGAACAGGAGATGGTCAAAGAGAAGGCAAGCAAACTGAAGACTGTACATCCAAATGGAGAGAATCTCACACATCATTAGGAAAAGGAGGAACATGTTCTTCGGATACATTTTCAGAACTGGCCATGGACGATTGACAAATCAAATAATATACTTTTTTGTGGATAAGAGAATCCAAGTATGGTGAATCCAAGAGATACACAGGGATCTGGAAGAATGGGAAAACTGGAACCAGAGATTTTCAAACTAAAAATTCAGGCTTTCACAAGTTTCCAGGACAGAGACAGACCCAGGGCAAAAATCATCATTGAGAAAGATAGAGACCAGAAGAAATGAAGCTGATCCAGAAATGAAGCTGATCCAGATTAATTTGGTCTTCAGGTGGCTAAAACAAAAAGAAGAAGAAAGAGGACTCTGGAACTGTCTGTTTTAACAGGCAGTCCTGAAGTTTGAGACTGTTCCTGATGTCACAGATATTAAATACATGATGGGCAGTATTTGTTTTGCCTGATTCTATTTACATAACACAAATATGAAATTGCAAATATCTGGTGAAACACAAGCAAACTTTGTCTGACAATTCTTAGGAAACCTACCTGATATGATATAATCACCTGTGGGTTTTTCAAGTCGTATGGGATGTTTCCTTTTAGTTAAGTGATTTAAAATAAACTGATGCTAGAACAGGTGCCAGACCCATCACATATTCAATAAACTTACAGAATCTAACTACCACACAGTTGGGTACTGTGGCCTTTTCTCTACAGAGTGACTTGAATTGTTTTGAATACCACACTCACTCATTTCTGTATCTGACGATTCTGCATCCATGTGACTTAAACACAGGAACTGCAATAGACAGCTTCAATACACTCACTGATTTTATAGGAGACCAAAACTTTTAGGTGTTTCTCAACATCTCAGCATGTAAGACATTGCTTTCGAATTTATCCAACACTTTTCAAATAGCTGTCTTTATTCTTGTTATGTCTTTTTCAGCTTTTGGTTGTCAGCAAGGGTTCTGCTTGGTTTGAACCACTACACAACTACCTTTGCTTTAATATTAACTTCCTAACACTGCTACTGACCCATGTTGGGTCCTTCTCATAGCTCAGTATGCTCCAAGGCATCAACTTATCTAGGACATGGCCAACACCACGCCTGGATTTGTGCCCGAGAATCTCCATATTCTTTTTGCTGAAGTCAAATGTTTGCTGCTGATCACTCAGGTAGTATCGAAACATTCTACAATTGCACTTGGTAAGCAGAAATCTTCGAACCTTTCTTAACTTTTTGTTCAATGCCAGCTATCAGTGATGGTCAAGTGAAGGCTTACTTACAAAGTTTCAAGAACCAACTTTAAGTGAGTAATCTATGAATGTATTAAAACCCCCTACCATTATAGCATGCCTCTAGAAATTTACTTGCAATATTTTCTAGGATTTCTCATGAGTATTTTACCAGTTTGATATCTCACCAGTTTGATGCTGGATGTGACTGGACAGTAGTAATAACAAATGGGTCTGTCTGATTATTTATCGCATTAGACAATGGGAAATCCTTTATGGCAGTAAATTCGCCACTTGATCTTTACCTACTTCCTGTTCCATTTCCATAATAACGTCTTCAATTAGTTGCTTTTTCATGAGTTTTACATATATTCCTTTGACTTTCTGGCCTCCTCTTCTTTGCTTAGGACGGGTTTTCCAGTTGAGCTTTTGATAGTCATATAGCCGCTTCTCTGTTCTTCAAGGTTTACATTAATTTTCCCGTATGTGGCATTTGTTGCCCTAGTAACCATGCATTCTTCTACAGCTTTGAATTTCTCCTCTAGCCACTACTGCTTTGTCACTTTATTTTTCCTGCCAGTCTCCTTTTACTGGTTTACTTTGTTTCTTTTTAAAATACCTTCTTCTTTTTTGTCAATTAAGTTCAATGTCTTGTGTATTACTCAAGGACTTCTACTGTGTCTTGTCTCTTCACCTAGTTGCTGTTCTGCTACCTTCTTCATCCCATCTCTCAAAGATGTACTTTTATATTATATTCTATTCTTTCCCTATTACAGTCACTAGCTGCCTAAAGCTCCTTTTGAAACTTTGGACATCATCTGGTTCTTTCAAATCATCCAGGCCCCTCCAACCTAATCTCCTACATTTCTGCAATTAACTCAGTTTTAATCTGCAGTTAATAACCAATAAATTCTGGTCAGAGCCAACATCTGATCCTGGAAATATTTTGTAGTTTAAAATCTGGTTTTGGAATCTGTCTCACCACTGGTTGAAACCTGAAATTGATAGCAGCAAGATTTTTGGGGAAAATTTAAGTGTATAATGAAAGGATAGACAAATGGGAAATGGAGGTGGTGTATTTGTTGCAGCAGACAAAAACTCAAACCCACCGAGATAGAAATTGAAGCTGCATGTTAGATTGTTTGGTCAAGACTCAGTATCAGGAATTTGTATAAAATGATAATTGGATCGTTCTATCATCCACCAGACTCATCTCCTGATGTAACCAAAATCTTTAGAGAAAACCTCAGTTCACTTGTACGTAATTCCCCAACAATACTATAATCATAGGTGGAGACTTTAATCACCGAACAATTAATTGAGTAAATTACAGTTTTGTTAGTGGTGGGCATGATAAGACACCTTGTGAAATTTTAGTAAATGTCTTCTCTGGAAACTACCTAGAATAGGCAGTTAGAAACCCCACTCATGATGGAAATATATTGTTACTAATGGCAACAAACAGACTGATCTCTCTCATGTTAGAGAGACGCTGAATGAAATATATTTACCTGCCAAGAAAGCAATGTATGAAGCCTTCAATGACTATCGTAACAGAATATTGTCAAATGATATTTCAGAAAATCGAACAAAATTTTGGTCATATGTAAAGGCCATTAGTGGCACCACCCCAATTCGATCCTTTTACCACTGAAAAGATGAATGAAACAGGTATCAGTGTCAATTGTGTTGAGAAACAGCTGAAACAGTTAAAAAGCTCCAGGCCCTGATGGAATCCCTGTCAGATTCTATACTGAATTTGTGGCTGCATTAGCTCCTCTTCTAACTATAATCTATCACAGATCCCTCAAACAAAAAAAAAAAGTGCGCAGTTCTTGGAAAAAGGCATGGGTCACACCTGTCTAGAAAAAGTGATTCATAAAATTACCATCCAATATCCTTGACATTGATTTGTTGTAGAATCTTAGAACACATTCTCAGGTCAAACATAGTGAGGTACCTGGAACAGAATGACCTCCTCAATGCCTAACAGCACGGATTTCAAAAACATCAATCATATGAAACTTTACTCGCACTTTTCTCACATAATAAACTGAGAGCTTTGAATCAAGGCAACACGAGGTAGACGCATTGTTTTTTGATTTCTGAAAAGCATGTGACTCAGTAACACACCTACACTTATTGTCAAAGGTGCGATCATATGGGGTATCACGTGAAATATGTGACTGGTTTGAGAACTCTTAGGTAAGGAGGATGCAGCATATTATCTTGGATGAAAAGTCATTGTCAGATGTAGAAGTAACTCCAGGTGTGCCCATGGGAAGTTGGGACCCTTGCTGTTCATGTTATATATTAATGACCTTGCAGAAAATATTAATAGTAAAATCAAGCTTTTAGCAGATGATGCAGTTATCTAAAACAAAGTACTATCTGAGAGAAACTGCATAAATATTCAATCAGATCTTGGCTTGTTGCAGAGATTGGCAACTTGCCGTAAATGTTCAGAAATGTAAAATTGTGCACTTCACAAAATGAAAAAAACATAGTATCTTACGAGTATATCATCAATGAGTCACTGTTGGAATTGACCAACTCATACAAATACCTGGATGTAATACTTTTTAGGAATATGAAATGGAATGGCCACATAAATGAGTAAAGCAGGTGGTAGGCTTTGGTTTAGTGGTAGAATAGGGGGGAAGTGCAATCAGTCTACAAAAGAGATTGCTTACAAATCACTCATGTGACCCATTCTAGAATATTGCTCAAGTGGTTGGGACCTGTACAAGATAGGACTAACAGGGGATACTGAACATCCATGAAGAAGGGCAGTACAAATGGTCACATCTTTGTTTAATCCATGGGGGAGTGTCGGAGAGATACTGAATGAATTGAACTGGCAGACTCTTGAAGACAGACATAAACTATCCTGAGAAGATCTATTAACAAAGTTTCAAGAACTGGATTTAAATGATTACTCTATGTATCGATCATATATGGACCTTGAGGATAAGATCAGAATAACTACTGCATGCACAGAGCCATTCAAACAATCATTCTTTCCACGCATCACACATTAATGGAACAGGAAGAAACCCTAATAAAGGGTACAATGGCACATATCCTCTGCCATGCACCTCAAGGTGGTTTGCAGATTACAGATGTAAATGTAGATGTAGACATATCTGTAAGTTTCTGGTGATTCCAGATCTCTTCTTTGAGTACAACCTTCTTTCATGATCCTTAAACAAAGTGTTAGTGATGACTAAATTGTGTCTTTTCCTTCTCTTTCTTTACTACTACCAAAATCCAGTTCTCCAATTAAATTTCATCTCCTTAATGAACTGAATAATTTCTTTTCCATCATCAAACATCTGTTCAGTCTCTTTTCATTATGTGAAGATAGTAGGCATATACAAGGTGATTCACGTAAGATGGAAAACTCCTTTTATTTTATATAACAAGGAAAACAATCAATTATTGACAAAATTATTTAATTGCATAGATAAAAAATCTACTCACCAAGCGGCGGCAGAACACGCACATAAAAGACAGGTGTAATTGACAAGCTTTTGGAGCCAGTGGCTCCTTCTTCAGGTAGAAGGGTTGAAAGAGAAGGAAGAGAGGTGAAGAAAAAGGACGGGAGAGGTCTATGAAAAGGGGTAGATTTTGAGAAAGTCACCCAGAACTGCGAATCAGGAGAGACTTACCATACGCAATTACAAGAAAAGAGTGATTGTTGGGGACAGCATTAGATGAGATTTGAAAACCTGAGAGGATAAAGGTGGAAGACAGGGTAATATGCGGACAGAGATTACTGCTTAAACATCATCCATGTGTTAATAAGAGTGGAAAACTAAGTACATTGTATGTAACAGAGATGGGAGGGGGGCAGTGGGAAAAAAAAGAAAAGAAAAGAAGTAAAAGATGGGAAAGACAATGAAAGATGTAGAAAACTACAATGGAGTGAAGCAAAGAGTAGTTACAGTGAAGAAATGCATGGTGAAACAGGCGCCGAGGCCACGAATCTCATGTTGTAGAGCATGCTCTGCAACAGGATATTGCGAGTTGCTAGTATACACCCACTACCTTTGCCCATTCATTCTAACTGATAATTTGGTGGTAGTCATGCTGATGTAGAAGGCCGAACAGTGTTTACGGAACAGCTGGTACATGACAAGTGTCGTTTCGCAGGTGGCTCTCCCTTTGATAGTCTATGTTTTGCCAATTACAGGACTGTTATAGGTGGTGGGAGGAGGGTGCATAGGGCAAGTATTGCGGTGGGGATGGTCACTGGGGTAGGAGCCATAGAGTAGGGAGATGGGTGCAGATGGAGCATAGGGTCTGACAAGAATATTGTGGAGATTGGGAGGACAACAGAATGCTATTCTAGATGTGGTGAGCAAAATTTCAGGCAGTATGGATCTCACTGCAGGGCATGATTTTAGGAAGTCACGGTTCTGTTGAAGTAGCTGAGTAACACATTCCAGACCCAGATAATACTGAGTCATCAACGGTAGGCTCTGAAGTTGTTTTTTGGATGGATCAGCAGCACTGGGATTGGATTTGAGGGCCCAGGAAATCTGCTTTTTAACTAGACTGGTGGGATAATTACGTGCACTGAAGGCTGAGGTGAGAATTGTGGTGTATTGCCATAAAGGGTATGCATCCAAACAAACACGTTTGCCTCATATGCCAAGGCTGTATGGGAGGGTATGTTTGGCATGGGAAGGATGGCAACTGTCAAACTGTAAGTACAGTTGTTTGTTGGTAAGTTTAATGTGGACGGAAGTGTGTAGCTGGCCTTTGGTGAGGATGAAATCAACATTAAGGAAAGTGACACGGGATTCAGAATAGGACTATGAGAAATTTAATTGTGAGAAGGCATTCAGAGATTCCTGGAATTTTAGCAAGTTAGCCTCACCGTGAGTCCATATTATAAAGATATCATCAATGTATCTAAGCCAAAGCAGGGGCTGGAGACTTATGGATCCCAGGAAAGCCCCCTCTAAGTGACCCATGAAAAGGGTGGCATAGGACGGAGCCATCCTGGTTCCCATGGCCATACCCCTGATCTGTTCACCTCAAATGTGAAGTAGTTGTTGGTAAGTATAAATTTGATTAAGGTGAGAAGGAAGGATGTCATAGGTTTGAATCAGGTAGGTGCAGATTGAGGAAATGTTCAGCAGCAGACAGACCACCAAATTATCGATTAGGATGAATGGGCATAGGCAGAGGGTGTAAACTGGCAACTCGCAGCATCCTGTTGCAGAGCATAGTCTACAACATGACATTCATGATCTCGGTGCCTGTTTCACCACATGCGCTATCTGGATTCTTCCCCTGGACACCAGTTTCTCAGAACTCCACAGGTTGGAACTAGCACTACATGTCCTTGGTTCTCACCACCCACCTGGCTTTAATTTACATTAACTTCTTACATTAATTTCTTCCGTCTCAGCATTTCTTCACTGTAACTACTCTTTGCTTCATTCTGTTTTAGTTTTCTACAACTTTCATTGTCTTTCTCATCTTTTGTTTTTCTTTTCCCCCCTCCCACCTCTGCTACATACAATGCACTTAGCTTTTCACTCTTATTAACACATGCTTGATGTTTAAGCAGTAATCTCTATCTGCATATTACATGTCTTCCACATTCAAGCAATTTTTTATAATAAAACAATATACTTTTTTAATTGCATTCAAAAGCATTTGAAAATATGAGTACAGTGAAACAACACTTGTTAACCTCCACATTGAATCGTTTGGCAAAAGGACCTGAGAAATGTGCTAAGATTTAAAGGCAAGATGGCCAGAAACAACAATGCAGTGTAAACACTATCAAAGAGGACTCTCTGTGTACTATCATTTGCTGAAAACTTTGTTTCATTATCTTTAACTATTCACAAAACATACTTTTACTGCTGTGGTGGTTCCTGGCTTTGAGACTTATCTTGGATGTGATAATGGATCTGCTATGCTGTACATAGCAGTTCACCTGCATTCATTTTAATATTCAATATTAGGTCTAGTTCTGCATTAGCACTATTTGCTTTTGTGTTAATAACCCGGTTCTCACCTGAGCAGGAGTGTTGTTCTTCCTGTCACCACACTTCACAAAATTCCACTATTTCAAACTTCAATCTATCCTCTTCTCTGTCACTGTTTTTATGAACAGAGAACAGCAAAGAAAACCTATAATGATAGCATTACAATGCTCACCTCATACACCTGAATGCTCCTTTAAGACAATGCATAGTCACAAAGAACAGAATATTATTATGATAACTGTTTCCAGTCCTGCTACTTATGTACAAAAGAGTTCCAATTATTTTAGTATAATTCTTAAATCAATAAACCATCAAATGTAGGAAAATAAGGAAAGTAATAGCTTGAGACAGATGTCTACAGATATGCTTGAGAATATCTTCATAAATTAAAAAAGAAACTAAAATAAAAGCTTCTCCCTCATCAATGAAGCAACAATATACTTACATCATGGACAATAGACATATCATAAGGAAAGTAATAGCTTGAGACAGATGTCTACAGATATGCTTGAGAATATCTTCATAAATTAAAAAAGAAACTAAAATAAAAGCTTCTCCCTCATCAATGAAGCAACAATATACTTACATCATGGACAATAGACATATCATTAATATATGCCTGTTCAGTATCAATCAGTTCTTGTATGCATCCTTGTCTTTTCCTTTCTGTCTTATTTAGATGGTAGTCAGCTGTCAAAGGAAGAAAATAAAATCAAATCTGTAATATGTAATTTATATTACAATCTGTATGTTTTTTCCACAAAAATGGATGACTTATTTTCCTATACGCACAGCAGAAATAACATTCTCTCTGTAGTGAGATTTCTGCGATTAAAAAGTAGCATGAACTCAAAAAGTTCATCATGGCAAATCATGGATAAAAGTTGCCAAATAAAATTATAACTGTGTTCAAAATATATATGTTCAACTTCTTAATTAACACAAATAAGTAATTTATTTAAGGAAAAGAAATAGGACATGAAGACACACAAAGTGTAAAGGCAGCACTTGGGAAAAACGTACTCCGCGTACAAATAAGAATTTTAACACTGAGCTTTCAGAATGAACAATTTTCCTTTATATATACTACTTCTGTAAATCCACTGAGGCCTAAAGCAATCCGAAAAAATTTGGAAACATATCCATAGCCTTTAAACAGATGGTCCAGTGTCCTGTCCCAGTACAATTGTCTCACTTAAAAAAATAAATTAATATTTATGAATTTTGTAACATAGTGATAAAGTGACATGAATTAATGAAATATCAAGTTTATAACAGAATCAAATGTTTAAATAATTGTCAGATTTTAGGGGAATCCAACTCAGTGATTGATATGGGAAATCGGCTACATCTCACATCCAGACATAGAACAGGTCAGTAATTACTGATTTAAACTGGCCAAAATCACTGTGTCTCAAGATTGTAAGTTTAGCCCCTTGAAGTCAATACTTCTGTACAGTGAACAACTAAGATCATCTATCCTCTCATCTCTGAAAACACACCACATAAAATATGAGGCCTGGACAGATCTGGCATATGTAAGGACTGATCTATAACAATCACAAATTTCTAAGGGCACTAAGAAAACTTGTTAAACAACATGAATTGGTAAGAGCAAGTATTCTTTTGTTTGTTTATTTATATGCAACATGCTCCATTACAGTACTTATTTTTTTCTGTCTGTGTGTGTGTAGTGTACTGTGATGTAATGTAATGTCTGTGATGATGATAGAAGGGAGATGGTGAAGCCAGGTGCTGGCACATAGCAGAGCTTAATGTCCTCATCCAATGGACTGATTACCATCAACAGTGTCACATGTCCTAACTTTGTGAGACACTGTGGAGAGATTTGGTACTGAAGCCAGGACATTAGCGCAAAGTCTCTGATCATGTCATCTATATAGATACTGAATAATGTTGGTGACCAACTATACCCTTGTTTTACTCCTTAATTTGTCTGTTTTCAGTCGTTATTTCTTCGCCCCTGTCTGTTCTAATTGGGTATTCATTTATATGCTTTTTGAAACTTGGCTCATATGTTTAGGGATTCCTCTTTTTTCCATTATGGCCCTGTGAATGGTATCAAATGCTATAAGTTTCCCGATAACATTCTTGTCACTTTTGAATTATCTGTTTCAGTGAAAAAGCAGTATCTATGCACAATCTTCCCTTTCAGAAACCTGCTTGTTCCTCCATTAAAATTATGTGAAATAATTCACAGCCTTTCCTTTATTTTGTAAGAAACTTTCAGGGTAATTTTACCGTTGTAGTTAGATGAATGATTTCTTTTGCCTTTCTTATGTCTGAAATTACCTTTGCTATTTTCCATTCCTGTGGTATCTCAAATTTTTCACAGCACCTGTTCAAGAGATACAGCATTAATTGTAAAATAACTCCTCATGCTTAATCAGTTCATAATGTACTCATCCTCCTCTTCCTAGCCAGATACTGGGAGTGAAAATTTTTTCAACCAACAGGATTTGAACTGGCTTAGCCCTGGGTCAAGTGCCACTGCAAAAATGTGCATTAGTAGCTTTGGCCACAGAGGTGGGTAAGAGTGAGTATTGTCATGTTTTCTTTCCAAAACAAGTAAAATGGACATTGCTTTGTTTGAATTTGTCATAAGTGATTGATATCACGTATTTCAGGCAGCTGAAAACTTATAAATTAGTATTTTGCAATGATGAAACATGGTTCTGCACCAGCTTTCATCACAGTTTATTACTGGATAAATGAATTTAACTGTGGTCATACAAGCACTGAAGATTTCAAGACATTGCCAGACCCATAACTGACACTTCTCCTGAAGAAATTGTCTGTAAAATTCATGGCATCCTGATCAATGACTGTTGCATTAAGATTTTTGAGACAGACAAAGTAATCAAAAAAATTAAAAATAAAGGCACAAATAATTTAAACAAAATATTTAAAGTACATCATTTGCAAGAAGACAGCTTAAGAAATCTGTGTCTTTGGAAAGAACACATAAAAAATGTTGTGGGGAAGGCAAGCCAAAGACTGTATTTTATTGGCAGAACACTTAGAAAATGTAACAGATCTATTAAAGACACTGCCTACATTATGTTTGTCCATCCTCTTTTGGAGCATTGCTGTGTGGTCTGGGATCTTTACTAGATAGGATTAATGGAGTACAATGAGAAAGTTCACAGAAGAGCAGCACATTTTGTATTATCACGAAATAGGGGAGAGAGTGTCACTGACAAGATACGGGATTTGGAGTGGTCATAAACAAAGGCATTTCTTGTGGCATGTACATGGAAAGATGTAGGTGTTCATTTTTCATAGGCACTATTTGAGATTGGAATAATAGGGAATTACTGTGAAGGTTGTTCAATGAACCCTCTATCACGCACTTAAGCGTGGTCTGCAGGGTATCCATGTAGATGCAAATGTAGATGCATCGGAACAGAGTCATCCAACTGCTCAATAAAATAACAACTAGTGAAGACCTAAACAAAAAATGGTCTTTAACTTCTCATGGTCACGCTTCACAATCATGCAGAATTTTTAAAGGACATCATATTGTATGATGCTTCTAGTTGCTGTAAATCTTTATTTCGCAGCATCTAACTTCTGTCCAATATAATAAAGAGGCAACTGCCATGATTGTATAAAATTTCAGTTGGGACTCTATTCTTGTTTTATCCTTAAGTGTTCTCCTTATTGTCCCAAATATATGCTGGTATGTTACAGCTTTTTCTGTGTATTCATATCTTGATCGTATGGTATGTCACATCCTAAATATTTGAAATGGGCTATCTTATTAAATGAAACAACAAGTTTACTGTTACCAGTCACCGTTTTATTTTTTCCACGACGCGTTTCGAAGGTTTAAACCTCCATCATCAGGTGGATTTACTTTAGTTAGTATTACATATGTGTGTATGTTGTGTTACGGCTTTGGAGGAACTTGTGGCACTGCCTAGTGGAGAAACAAGACACTATTTCAGAATATGGTTTTGGATAACTTTTGACAAAAAATTAAACTGATATCTAATGGTAAACTTTAATAAGTAAACTAGAGTACCTCCAGTGGTCACAGGTTCCTTTTTCTGTCGTAACACTTCACATGTATACTACCACATTTGTAAACAAATATGGCATCTGGAATCAGCTGCGTGCAAGGTTCATACAGCAGAAGAGAAGACATAATCGCAAAGTGCAAAGAAAATACATCGTAACAACATTATTACAGAATAATCGTTTAAATCATTTGCAGATGTTTGTTTTGAGGTGTCAAATATATGTGTGTGTACTTCAGGTGGTATATAAATCCAATTTTGAAAGGTTAAAACAGCTAAACATTCGTACTCGTTTATGCAATCAGGTGAAATGTTAAAATGGCTTAAACTTCATACTTGCTAATAACAATTAGGTAAAATGTTACAAGCTTGAATTACAATGATCATATTGGCA
Organism: Schistocerca serialis cubense; assembly: GCF_023864345.2. NCBI lineage: Eukaryota > Metazoa > Arthropoda > Insecta > Orthoptera > Acrididae > Schistocerca > Schistocerca serialis. The sequence continues at coordinate 76,227,208 of NC_064638.1, forward strand.
ACAGCAGTCAAATCATACATAGATGACACTCTTAGAAGAAAGAGAGAGAGAGAAAGAGAAAGAGAAAGAGAGAGAGAGAGAGAGAGAGAGAGAGAGGAAGGAGTGATTATATGAGAGCAAACATTTACATGGCAAGGAGTCTTAAGATTACATGTTGCATATATTAGCTGCCTAAAGGTTGGGGTAATACACTGGTTAATGTTATAAAGTATGCAGATAAATATACATTTGTGCCAGTAGTTGATGTACATACAGTTTTAAGCTGACAAGAGGTATAAGCTGTTGGTGTGATGGATTATCTGTGAATGAGGTCAATCTCTTGTACTCTTGGCAGCTGTCAATAAAAACGGTGACTGGTAACAGTAAACTTGTTGTTTCATTTAATGTCAGTAACAGTCACGGTAAAGCCTAACCTAAAAATGTTCGCATTTAAAATGGGCTATCTGTTCTATTGGTTTATTATTAAGGACTATTTTTGTTTATGCTGGTGGATACCGCAAAAGGCAATGGTTTTATTTATAGATATAGTTCAGGTTGTGCCAATGGCCTTACCTCAGTGATAACAATAGTTCCCATCAGGTCATTTAAGTTAGGCACTGTTGGGCTGGGCTAAGACTTGGAGGGTGACCATCCAGTCTGCCGAGCACTGTTGGCAAACGGGGTGCACTAAGCACTTGTGAGGCGAAACTGAGGAGCTACTTGATTGAGAAGTAGTGGCTCTGGTCTCATAAAACTGACAGAACAGCCGGGAGCGTGGTGTGCTGACCACACACTCCTCCACATCTGCATCCAATGACGCCTGTGGGCTGAGGATGATACAGTGGCTGGTTGGTACTGTTGGGCCTTCATGGACTGTTCATGTGGAGTTTAGTTTAGTTTATAGTCAGGTTGTAGCTTGCACTTATCTCATTTAGTTTATGTAGTGCCATTTGCAATTTATCTTCTCAGTCTTGAATAACAATTTGATCATCCATGAATAACATCGTGTTAATATATATAAATATATGTCTCACAATGTACTAAGTGCTGAGCTTACTACTTCTTTTACTTCACTTCTTTTCTGATGGTATTGCCCTTCCTTTACCTTCTAATGATTTCTTCTCTAATATTGATTATCTGCTCAACATGATATCCATAGGAGACAAGAAACAGCATACAAATTAATTAAACAACTCAGTAAATAACAGAGATATAGCATAAATATAAATGTCATACAAACATCTGTCTGGATTACACATTATAAAAAACTATGGAACAATCCAGAAATAGAAGCAGCAGATAATAAAGAACAACTGCAAGTAATAGATTATATAGAACTGGCAGACCTCAAGACAGTTTAAAAAGAAATGAAAAACCAAAAATCATCATGACTAGACGGAATACATCATGAATTTATCTAACATGAGGCATTCTCTTAGAAATAAGAATGCTGTATCACTTGAACATGTGCTGTGTAAAATTTCAGATACCACAGGAATTGAAAATAGCAAAGGTCATTTCAGTACATACGAAAGGCAAAAGAAGTAATACATCTAACTACAAGGGTATAAGTACTCTGAAAATTTCTTAAAAATATACTGCAAAATAAAGGAAAGGCTGTGAAATATTTCGTGTAATTTTAATGGAGGAACAAGCAGGCTCAAGAAAGGGAAGATTATGCATAGATACTGCTTTTCCACTGAAACGGATAATTCAAAAGTGATGAGAATTTAACCAGGAAACTCACATAGAATTTGTGAATTATATAAAAGCATTTGATAGAATTCACAGAGAGAAGCTAAGGGCCATAATGGAAAAAAGAGGAATCCCTAAACATATGATCTAAATTGCAAAAAGCCTATATATGAACACCACAATTAGAACAGAAAGGGGCAAAGAGATAACGACTGAAAACAGACAAATTAAGGAGCAAAACAAGGGTATAGTTTGTCACCAACATTATTCAGTATCTATATAGATGGCATGATCAGAGAATGGAAATGAGATAGGACACCATCAGGCATAAATACTGGGAGGAATAGATATATTAACACAATGTTATTCGCAGATGACCAGGTTATCATATAAGACAATGAAGATACATTACAAATGACACTACATAAATTAAATGAGATAAGTGCAATCTACAGTCTGACTTTATCTATAAATAAAATAAAACAATGGCTTTTTCCAGTACTCACTAGCACAAATAAAAATAATCCTGAATAATAAACCAATATCAGGTTACCTTCCATTCGGAAAGGGGCTGCACTCAGTGACTGTATGTGACTTATAAATTATAGAGTGCAGCAATCAGTCATCTGTTTTAGATTTTATTATGCAAATCCAGATTTCAGCTAGTAGCTAGCCATTCTCAACACGATTTTTTTTATTCTCAACGCATGTAAGTCCCTGTTGTTAGGGAGTTAGTCGCAGTTCTTTGACTGATGCCCGAACAACAGGGACTTACATGCATTGAGAATAAAAAATAGTGCATTGAGAATGGCTAGCTACTAGCCAAAATCTGGATTTGCATAATAAAATCTAAAAAGGACAACTGATTGCTGCACTCTATAATTTAAAAAATAAACAAATAGAACAGATAGCCCATTTCAATAATTTAGGATGTGATATACCAAATGATCAAGATAAGGGTACACAGAGAAAGCTAATACATACTAGCATATATTTGACATGATAAGGAGAGCACCGAAGGGTTAAAAAAGAAAAGAGTCCCAAATGAAATTTTATATAGTCTTGGTAGTTCCCCCTCTATTTTATGGGGTGGAAAGCAAGACACTGAAAAAAATAAAGATTTTCGGCCACCAGAAGCATCAGAAACTAAACTTCTAAGATCTGTGAAAGGCACCACTAAGTAATAGAAAGAAAGTAACAAGGGAAGAATTACGAATGCAACCAAAACCTGAAAGGCAGTCCAACACAATGGAACGGAACACGTTCTACAAAACTGTGATTGTGATAGTTGCCTCCATTTCAAAAAAACTGATGGAAGGGTATTATAAAATCATATTTAGGAAAGCCAGTTATTATGAAATTTGCATGGCAACCTGAAACAGAGAGAGTAATGACACTGCACATAAATATGTTCTTGCAGTAGGACACTGTTCATGGGCTTCGAAAGAACTCCACACCCACATTATTCTCCAGATCTGACTCTATACAACTTGTCTCTTTTCTGCACTATATTTAAAAAAATAAAAAATAAATAAAAAGGTGGGATGGTGGAGGGTTTGGAGTGAAGAAAATTTTGCTGAATGAGGAGATTATCTGTGATTTGACTGAGAATTATTCAGAGTTGAAACTTATTTTTTTTGTGTGTGTATTCGCCATTACAAAAATTAAGTTATTTACTATGTTTTTTTACCAACTGCATTAATCCACACTTATATGATTAGCAATCAATTTAAATTACTGCCATTTGACCAGAACTTTCCATTACCATTTTCATGCTACAGTAGTTGTAAATATTTGCTTTTCCTCACATTGAAAGACTTAAGTGTACTGTCTATGTACACATGTGATGTGCAGTTCTTTACTACTGTGCTTTTAGTTACATTCACTTTCATTGAACTTAATGAAACTATCGAGAGTAAACAACATAAAAATAATGCAGATGTTGTTGTTGTGGTCTTCAGTCCTGAGACTGGTCTGATGCAGCTATCCATGCTACTCTATCCTGTGCAAGATTCTTCATCTCCCAGTACCTACTGCAGCCTACATCCTTCTGAATCTGCTTAGTGTATTCATCTCTTGGTCTCCCTCTACGATTTTTACCCTCCACGCTGCCCTCCAATACTAAATTGGTGATCCCTTGATGCCTCAGAACATGTCCTACCAACCGATCCCTTCTTCTGGTCAAGTTGTGCCACAAACTTCTCTTCTCCCCAATCCTATTCAATACCTCCTCATTAGTTATGTGATCTACCCATTTAATCTTCAGCATTCTTCTGTAGCACCACATTTTGAAAGCTTCTATTCTCTTCTTGTCGAAACTATTTATCGTCCATGTTTCACTTCCATACATGGCTACACTCCATACAAATACTTTCAGAAACGACTTCCTGACACTTAAATCTACACTTGATGTTAACAAATTTCTCTTCTTCAGAAACGCTTTCCTTGCCATTGGCAGTCTACATTTTATATCTTCTCTACTTCGACCATCATCAGTTATTTTGCTCCCCAAATAGCAAAACTCCTTTACTACTTTAAGTGGCTCATTTCCTAATCTAATTCCCTCAGCATCACCCGACTTAATTCGACTACATGCAGATATTTTCCTACAAATGATGTACAACGACCCCAGCTATTACGGAACTGGTTCTACTCTTATTCACTACTTCCACTCCCCTCTACAGAAGCTTTGCGTTTCAAAAGAGTAAGATGGTTATAATACAAGCTATTGGATAAACTTCTAAGCTATATGTGATAACATACATATCTGTGAATCTGTATTTACTTCTATACTCTGCAAATAAATGAGAAGTGCATGGCAGAGCATGTACCCCATTCTATCTATCATTAGGGCTTTCTCCCATTCCATTCACATATGGATCACAGGAAGAATGATTGCTTAAATGCCTCTGTATGTGTTGTAATTAGTCTAATCTTGTCTTCATGATCCCCATGGGAGCTGTAATATATTTCTAGATAGAAGACTTTTTAAGTAGATCTTTCTTGGATAGATTGCATCTATCTTCAGGTATCTGCCATTTCAATTTCTCTCAGCAACTTCATCACACACAACCAAGTGTCGAACAAACCCATTACCATTCCATTCCTGCTGCCATTCTTTGTTGACTATTACCTGTCAGTCACCTGGTATGGGTCTGACATAATTCAGTAACACAAGTGTTCTGTATGCAATTTCTTTGTAGACTGACTGCATTTTCCTAGTATTCTACCAATGAATCACAGTTTGCCACCTGCTTTACCTACTACTGAGATCATGTGACTGTTGCGTAATATATCACTTCAAATTGTTACACTCAGTTGTTTGAGTTGACCAATCTCAACAGAGATCCACTGATATTATAGTCAGCATACTACATTTTTTTTTTCATTTTGTGGATTACACAATTTCACCTTTAAGAACATATAAAGCAAGTTGTGTCTTTGCACCACTTTGAAATCTTATTACGATATAGCTGAATACTTGTATAACTTCTTTCAGACGGTACTTAGCTGCATGTAACCACATCATCTGTAAAAAGTCTGAGGTTTCTATTAATATTATCCACCTAGTCATTAATATACAATGCAAACAGCAAGGCCCCTAACACATGTCCCTCGGGTATACACCCAAAGTTACTTCTGCATCTGTTTATGACCCTCCATCCAAGATAACTTGCTGCATCCTTCCTATCAAAATACCCTCAGTATTCAGTCACAGATTTTGCTTGATACACCATACAACTGTACTTTTGACGTTAAGTACTGATGTGGTACTAAGTCAAATGCAGTTTGGAAATTAAGGAATATTGTGTCTATGACTGCCTTGATCTATGGCTTTGATTATGTCATGTGAGAAAAGTGAGAGTTGGGTTTCACATGTTCTGTGTTTTTGGAATCTATGCTGGTTGACATGTACAAGGTCTTTCTGTTCAAGATGCCTCTTTACATATGAGTTGTGAATACATTCGAAGATTCTACCACTACTCCATGTCGAGGATATTGGATGATTAGTGCTGTGGATCACTTCTGCTACCATTCATGTAAATGTTTATAACCTGTGCTTTCTTCCAACTGCTGGGCACAGTTCTAGTACCAGGGATCTACGATAGATTTCAGTTATAGGAAGGGCTGATTCAGCCTCGAACTGAGTATAGAATTTGATAGGGATTCCATCATGACAATGGAGTTTTTTTTTTTAATTTTAATGGTTTCAGCTGTTTCTCAATAACACTGACACTAATCTCTATTTCAATCTTTTCAGTGGTATGAGATTTAAACTGAGGCATACTACTGAGTTTCCCTTTGTAAAGGAACATATGAAAATGGTGTTATGCATTTCAGCTTTTGATAAGCCATCCTCAGTTTTAGGTTCTGTCTCATCCATGATTCAAAAGAGACAAACAAACAGTAGTCACTGGAAGGTTCACACATTACTCTCTTGGCAGCCAAATGTGTTTCATTAGCAAGAAAGTCAGAAGTTAAAGATTGGCTCAACATAACATATAAAGTAAATAACCATTTGCTGATAGCTCGCCTACAGTGCTTCTAATAGAGTCAATAGCATAGTTGGAAAATCCTGCAGCTGTTTTCATTCTCTTTTCATGCCAGTAGTAGCACTGTACCTTATTTTGACTCCATTCATATGCACTACACACAGCCACAGTTTTCACTATCAGTCAAGTGAGACAAATATTCAACAACTATATACTACTGCCCACATTCTACATCCATACAACCACCACCACACTGGCCTGGCAAAATACATACACATTCAAATCGAATAGTACAATCACCACTAGATAAAATGATGTTCATGTTGTCTTCAATCTGAAAACTGGTTTGATCCTGATTTCCACACTAGTCTATCCTTTTTTCATACAGATTGTGCTGTAATTTGTTTCTCCAAATGGATTCAGTATCTACTGATTAGTTATTCAATATACTCATCTTATCTTCAGCACTCTTCTGTAGCCAACATTTTCAAGACTGTTCTCTTCCTACCTGAACTGTTTATTGCCCACATTTCACTTCCGTGCAGGGCTATGCTCCAGACCAATATTTTCATCAAATAGGCCTGCTTGCTAACATTTAGAATTACATTTGATGTTAACAATGTATCTTTTAGATTATATTCTTATTTTGCTGTTAAAATAGTGAAACTCACTCGCCCTATTTAATTTGACTTACATTCCATTATGCTTGTGTTATTGTTGTTGATGTTTTTCTGTTAACCTTTTTTCAAGGCGCTAGCCATTCTGTTCAACTGCTCTTCCAACTCCTTTCCCATCTCTGGCAGAATTATAATGTCACTAGCGAACCTCAAAGCTTTCATTTCTTCTCGATGAACTTTAATTCTTTTTCCAAATTTCTCCTTTGTTCACTTTGTATTTCATCTCTTCTATCTTCAGAATTTCAAATAGTGTGTTCCTGTAATCACACTCAATAGCTCAATCGACAGATACTGTAAACATAGGTTTGGTGTTCTGTAATGTATCTTCTAAGAAAAGTCGTAGGGTCAGTATAGCCTCACCATGTCTCTACATTTCTCTGGAACATAAACTGATCTTCCCCAAGACTGGTCTGTACAATTTTTCCACTCTTCTATAAATAATTCATGAGAGTATTTTGTAATGATGACATATTAAACTGATAGTTTAGTAATACATCTGTCAGTACCTGCCTGTTTTGGACTTAGATTCTTCCTGAAGTCTTGAGGATATTTTGCCTGTCTCATGAATCTTGCACACCATTCAGAATAGTTTGATCTTTAACTGGCTCTCCCAAGGATCTCAACAATTATGAGTGAATGTCGTCTACTACTGGGGCCTTGTTTCGCCTTAGGTGGTTCTGTGCGCTGTCAATTTCTTCATGCTACACCATACCTTGTACATATCTTCTTTATTTACTCTCTCTTTTGTTTCTGTAATATTGCTTGGTAGTTCATTTCTTTGTGTAGTCCTTCTATACAATCTCGTCCAACTTTCAGCTTTCCTTTTTAGGGTTCTGTACCTCAATCAGTAAAATGGAACCTTGGCAGGATCACTTTGTTGTTTGTCTGTCTGTCAGTCGATCTGTTAAGAACCCTTTTTTCTTGGGAACAGGTTGAGGTATCAAGCTGAAGTTTATGTCATCTACTAAGGCTACAGTCCCCTGACAGTGTAACTAATTTAAATTTCTAAATCAATGTAGTCAAAAGATACGGCCATATATGTCAAATATTTTGATACTCGCAAACTCGCCCATGAATTGTCCATATACAAACTGGGCCTGGTAATCTAGCAGTAAAGCAAGTGCTTGGAAACCAAGATGTCATGGGACTGAAAATTCGTCAGGCTACAGATTTTTCAGTCTTAGGCTACAGGTTTTTCAGTCTTCATTTTAACCTAGCCTTCAACTCTCAGTGACATGAGGAGCGGCCAGATCCAACAAGTAGTTCAGGTTCCACATTAAACCGTAGGTCCCCTTTCCTCAGTTGGATAACTGGGGTACGTTAAGGGCACACAATTGGCATCCAATAGAAAGACTTGCACCAGACCATTAAGCCATATAAAACTATTAGTATTATCTACATACATAATTAATTTATTATGGAACTCCCTGAATACAAGTCCAACTCACACTTGTCTAGTTTTTGTTTAATACTGACTTGCCATCTGAGCACATGGTATTGATACACCTGCTTCTCTTTTGTCCAAAAGCCTTTTTAGTTTTCCTACTGATAGCACCTGTCTTTCCTCTAGTTATGCATGCTTCTACAACCTTGCATTTCATCCTCTAGCCATATCTGCTCAACTATTTTGCATTTTCTGTTGCAACATCCCATTTCCATTTCACTTACAGAAAACATCTTCAGTATTTGTATTTGCATCATGCACAGTAAGTACTAAAAAATAAATTTGCGACTAATGTTTATATGTTGCATTGTTTTTCCATATCGGTAATTATTTGTGTTTTATTATGTTACATGTTTTGCAAAGGCAACACCCTGCAAAGAATAATCCAAACTGCAATGAACAAATAAAATGCATATTAACTGCTATTAAACAAATCATGAGAATTAATGGTGTGCTTCCAGGTATTCTGCTGAGTCACTGCTTCCACAAAATGTAAATAACACTTCAACAGAACACCTGGAAGCAGACCAGTAATCAGCTGCACCAAGAAAACCTGAGAGATCAAATAATGAGAAGTTTATTACTGGTCTTCCAGACTGGATGTGTTTGTTGGTATAAGCTACCTATTGCAGAACTGTAGACAGTTCTAGGCAAACACCAGTGCTGGCTCTGCCCGATATTTTTGGGTAGCTACTGAGCATCTGCGTGTGTAATTTGCATTGTTAGAAATACTGGGAAGAGTTAGCTCAGAGTGCTTGCACCAGAAGTGGCAGAGAACCATCCTTTTTCTTTTTCTTTTTGGCACACAAAAAGTAGTGTCTTCCAACTACATAATTTATTACTCCACTCTACAGAAAAGATGAGACAAAGGCTGTAAGGCTTTTGAAAGATTTTGTAAATTCAGTACACCACATCTTGAGCCTATCAATTCACTGACTAAATTTTATATGCTGTTTAAATAAAACTTTAGTGATATCTACAAGTAAAGTATTACCTAAAAGTTATAATAATTAAAAATGTGTGTACAGCAAAATGCATTAAACATGTCTAACGAATAAAGTTGAAATTTAAAAGCAAAAAAGACTGTGCATGTAAGATTACTTGTACGAACTGCTAGTGAGAGAAACAATTTTAACCTGAAAGCATTGGTTAGTTTTAATATTCTTGATTAAAAAGCCATGGGAGTTTATTTCAGTTTGTATGTCATAAATACTGCAATAATATCAGTATACCATTGATTCTATAGCAGAATAAAAATCACCCCAACAGCAACATGTCTACCAACACAAACTAAATTATTCTCAGATTTAGCAATTTTCCACAATTGTCTTTTTATCAGTCAGATGCATTCTATTTCGGATTAGTTGGTTTGAATTCACACATGAATATTACGCAGCAAGAACAGTTCGCTAGCAATTTTTGGAAGGATCACTGGAAGGAGGGGGATTGGGGGGGGGGGGGGCTGCAGGGTGTGAGTAGCAGTGTAGGTGCATGCAAGAATAATAGTAATTTTATTAATTTTGTTACATCAAGAAATGATATCAATGATCAACCAGCTTTCATCTTACTCACAAACCTGCTAGTGTAAAAGATAACTACAAAACTGATAATGGTGGAGCTACTCAAAGCTGAGCAAGCCACCACAGCACGCTGGCTCACATTGAGCAATTTTAAAAAAAAGTTGGGACCTAGCACTTTCTCTCCCTTGTCAGTTACAAGGAATACCTCATGATATCCAAGGATTTCTACTACAGCTTTCTTTTTGCCTATCTGACACACTACCGTCTTCACTATTTCATCCTCCACAATGACTAATTTGTATTTTATTTCAGATCTGCTTCCACCTGTTGTTGCCTAATGTTCACTTTGAAACTCTCAATCTCTGGTTCACTCAATTTCTTCACGTCCCATCTTCACAATTCCTTATCTTTCTGGCATTTCTTCAGTTTATTATTATTATTATTATTATTATTAGTCGTAAAGCTCCCAACATGGAAGACGCTAAGTAAAGATGGTTCACTTCTGGGGCTTCTTATTCTTCTTGTTTGCCCACCAGGTCTTCATTCTTTACGAGAATTCAGCTTTTCTTTCTTCGCTCCATTTTGCTCCAGTTCTCGGCGCTTTTGTCTCTGGTTTCACCTCCCATTTCTCAACTTTAAGTTTGAAATTGTTTCTTTTGTTCATGTCTTCAGTAGTAATGTTGGCTAATTCCAGATCTTTCTTTACATTTTTGATCCATTCTCCTCCATTAACAAGGGATGCTACGTATCTTACTATTTTTTTTGTAAGTCTGATCGGGAAGTCTCATTATGTGGCCATAGAATTTTAGACGCCTCTTCCTCATGTCTATCTCTATGTTAGAATATTCTTCAATTTTAGAATTTTTCTGTAATCTATACCCCTCTTTGGTCCATCTTGATCCCAGAATTTTCCTAATGATTTTCCTTTCCTCTTTCTTCAGGTTTTCCATATCTGTTTTCCTTTTAAGTGTCAAGGTTTCGCTGGCATATAGCATTATTGGTTTAATTACCGACTTATGTTTAATTTTTGTATTTATAGATAGACATTTTTTATTGTAAATGTTTTGGACCAGTCCTAGACCCCTATGAGCTTTTAATATTCTTTCTTGTTGTGAGTATTTTTCAGAAATTATCTCTCCTAAATATTTAAAGTATGGTACCCTCTTAATTTCTCCATATGTCTGCTGTTTATAATAAATCAACTGGGGTCACAATCCACATCTGATGCCAGAAATGTTCCGCAGTTTAAAATCTTTTTTCAAAATCTCTGTCTTGTAATTTAATAATTTATCTAGCTTTCCAAGGGACTCCAGAACATCATGTACACAATCTTAATTCACAGTTCTTAAACCAAGTGCTTGTAATGATTAAATTATGACCAATACAAAGTTCTACCAAGTGGCTTCCCCTTTTTTCCCAGTCCTTGTGCACTTACTATTTTCCCTTTTTGTTTTCATACAACTGTATTTCAATCCCATAATAATTAAATTTTCTTCTGCCTTAACTATCTGAATAATTTCTCTTATCCCATCATACATTCTCTCAATTTCTTCAACTTCTGTGGAGATAGAAGACATATGAACTTCTGTGATGGTAGGTGTTTGTTTCATGTCTACCGTGGAAATGCTAATGCATCCACTATGCTGTTCATAGTAGCTTACTCACATTCTTACTGTCATTTTTGCATTACACTCATTTGATTTTGTAATTGTAACCCTTTGTCCACCTGACTAGAAGTCCTGTACTTTCTCCAGTTGCACTTTTCTTATATCAACAATAACTAACAACTATCCATTTCTTTTTTTAAATGACTTAATCTACCTGTCCAATAAAAAGAGCTAACATTTCAAGCTCTGACCTAATGAATGGCTGTTTAGTTTTTCCTGATGAAATCCTTCAGTGTTGTCCCCGCTTGGAGATCAGAACAGGGGACTATTTTTTGCAAGATGATGCCATCATCGTTAAGGCATATAGTAGAGTTGCATGTCCTCGATAAAAATAACTGCAGTCTCCACTGCTTTCAGCAGTTCGCAGCACCAACACAGCAAATACTGATCAACTGTTACAAGGCTAGATCAGGCAATCATCCAGATGTTGCCCCTACAACTGTTGAAAAGGATGATGCCCACCTCAGAAAACACAGGTTTGTTGGCCTCTTCACAGATACCGTTCTCTTGTTGCTGCATCTACACCATCGCTATCCATATCACCGAAGCAAGCAAGCCACCCCACCTTGCCAAGATCCACGATGGCTCTTTGAGAACAACATTGACATGCACAATTAACACAGTACCACGCAACTAAGGGGGGAAGGGGGAAAATGTTGATATGGATGTAGTACTGTGCAAGTCAATATTGGACAAAGATACAGATGGATACCTACAGTCAAAGATGTCCTCAGAAAAGATTTAATGCAGACCTTATTCTTATCAACTCTCAGTCTAAGGAGCATTTATGCTGCAGTCTCACTGCTGGCATCTCATTGCTTACACATTGCACCTTGCCATTTGCAGGGTGCCTTGTTTCATTTACACTACAGCCTCACTCCTTGCTGCACACTGGGAGTAATTACCCTGCAGCTGGTCACATAGCTAGCAGAATGCGTGCACATAGAATCAGACACACCGCTGCTGGAGTGACCTCGAAGCAGTAAATCACGGCTCAAGTTTCAGGACATGCAGTGATGGTCACAGCATGAAACACAAGCCAGCAAGGATCGTAGTGAGCAATGATACTGCAGGTTAAATGCACCAGTAAGATGCAGTAGGTATGATTTCTGAATGCCATCCTATGCTGGCAGGCAACAAGGTGGCAGCATAAATGCATCCTAACAATCTTTAAGCATCTAATGCTTGAAAGTAAAACATACTGTTTTAGAAGGTGTACATAAAGAGGTAGTCAGAAGCAGCTCCAGTTCCTCATAACTGTGAATATTTAATTAGCAACTACTGATAATCAGTCAGTTTTTATTATAGATGAATTACTGGCAAAAATAGGCCTCTGAGTAATGTCACGCCGTGAGAGTTAAAGACAATTTTTACTAACATTTCTAACCATTGCTAATAGGAAATCTTTTATATGCGAAATCATTACCATGAAACAATTTACAGCAAATATTTACTTTGCAGCAGTTTTCATGTTTTATGAGTGGGCTGGGGGAGGGGGAATTGTAGAAACAAAGTATCAAGTGCAAACAGAAAGTATTAAAAAGACATAAAAATCAGTTTGAATAATTTTTTAACAACATGTTTATTTGTCATATGCTGATACTGAATCTTGATGCTTTATTGCATACATATGCTTAAATGTAGTACCTTGATGAAAGGGGTCATCCAACAGATAGAAGAAAATGGCAAGTATGGCCTTATAATAGTGAGGGACAGGGGACAGACAGACAGACAGAAGAGAGAGAGAGAGAGAGAGAGAGAGAGAGAGAGAGAGAGAGAGAGAGAGAGAATATTTAATGGCCAGACAAATTAGTCACTTTAATAGGCATTGTTTTCATCATCCATTCAGCTTCAAGCAAATTGTACACAAATCAATTTCTACAAACAAGCTGTCTCATGGCACAACTGATTTACACAAATTTGTCAAACTTTATGGCTAACAAAACAAGTCTTACACATTATTCTTTTCTGATATGCATTAGTAATTTTAAAAAGTCACAATTTACAATTCATAATGTACCATAATTACATGAATGACAAAATTTTCCCATATTACATTTACATCCAATGATGAGCATATTTCCTGCAACGTCACATTTCATTCATAACAATGACCATAACAGTAACATTTTTGGTGTAATAACAATTGGACTATATGTCAATAGATTATTTAAAAAATTAAAAAAACAACAACAAAATAACCATTGCTATACAAAACAGTAACCATGCGATTTGAATACATCATTAGCTATATGGTGAGAGAACTGAACAAATAAGTTGAGATTCTGGATAGAGAGATATTTATATGCTCTGGTAAAACATTTCCAAAACATGAGAAGTATCCTCTAATTGCTAGATTCAGCAGATCACTCACTCATAGATGATGACAATATTACACATTTGTAGTGCAAAACAACGGACAAAAATATTGTTGATTATTATATTTGGGGAAATACTTTTATCTGATATTTTCTTTCTCCATACTTTTGGAACAAGACTCAAATTTACTCGTTAAAATACGATTTTCAAGATTCCTTTGCAGATTTTTGCATATACAGCAAAATAAACTAAAAAGTTAGGCTTAGCAATAACTTGTAAAAGAATAAAAAAGGTTGTGTTCATAAAATTTTAACTGCAACCACTTATGTGCCTCCTAGTGCAGATTAAATGTGAAATCCCTAAATATTTAGTACGCCCCTTAATGTGAGGTAAGTAGTACAGCATGCTAAATAATATCAGAGGCACATTGTGGCTCAGATTTTTTTTAAAAGAAAAAAAAAAAAAGGAAAAGAAAGAAAGAAAAATTACAATCTGGAAGCAAGATTTGTGGCTTTTTAAATGGGATATATAATAACTACTCTGTGGATTGCAATAACTGGAAGATAATCAATTCTTGCTAATCACTATACTGGCTTCACTCATAGTTTTGATTTTATGGCAAGTGCTGTGCTCAAGATAAAGATATTTTTGATAATTTATATAGGTTATCTGTAATAATGTGGTGTACATAACACAATTTAAACTCTGTGTTACAAACTGTTCTACACAACATCAAAAACCAATGAGATTCAACAAACACATTCATTATGTAATAAATGTGTATACATATATATATATGGTTCATTATGTAACTAAAGTACAAGTATATTAATAAATACTAGAACACAATATTTACAACTACTAACAGTCAGATCTATCTGTGTATACATACATCTCCTTCAGTCAGGTAAGCTACAACCATGAGACTGTGCTATCCAAGCGTATTTACTTCACAGTCACTTTAATACAAGGAACAACACATTATATCACTTAGTATTGCTAATCTTCAGACAGAAGACATTTAGTATTATCAACTGAATTTGTACAATAACACTATACTACAGCCACTGCCCAAATGTCCTGAGTATTTATGAGTGACAGTTGTTAAACTTCATACGTATAAGCAGCAGGTATGAAAAAGTTACTAACTTTAACAGAAAGATGGAGTAAGAGCATGGGCACGTGGAAGGGAAAAGCCTTTTTCAAGTTAATGGAAAGTGGTCACAAAATTATCATGATATTCTACAGCTGACAGACCATGGATAATTATGAATGGTCACAAGAAAGAGAAGGATTTATGATAACAAGAATGCTCTATCAAATCCAAGAAGAAATAATATTACCTAACAGATCTTCCAAGATTATTTATTAATTCAAAGTAAGATGAGTAGTATGAAAAATTAAAGAACAGAATACCATGGAGAAATATTTAATGTTAGGGGTCTCCTACTACTACAACCTACTAAAATTAATAAGGGTACTGGAGCTGTGAAACCATGTCATACAGCAAATGTGAAGTGCACATGAAAAAGTGACTAGGGCATCCCTTTGCTTAAAACTCACAATAAATACTTTAAACATAATATTTAGAATATTACGCAACAAAGGTGTACGACTAGGTCACCTTACGTCCTTCAGTACTTATATTTTAACAAGATTTCCACAGCACTTTATTACAGGGAGTGACACTTAACATACTGTGGATGACAATAAATTTGTCATACAAAATGTAGACACTTCTGTGTAATCTTACAGTTTATTAATATGACTCTACATCAATCACTCAAATTGAGGTATGAGAATGTGGCAAATGAGAGTTTGCAAAAGTCAGTTGCATCATTAATGAAACTGTTTCATTAGATGCATGGAGAAAAGTTATGATATGCATACATAGTATATAAACAAAATTGTTATAAGCAGACTATTTTCACAAGACACCTACAAGTCAACAAGGACTTTATGGAGACGGACATGCTTACACACAATTGACTATAGGTGGGGACCCACTATCATGCAAAATTAAAGCGTTCCTGGAAGAAGTAATGGAGGGGGAACAAGAGGCATGCCGAACTTCAACAATTACTAATTCAAACAGCAAACATAGTTTTTCTTTGCATCTACAGGATTAAATGAAATGAGAAGGGATATATGTGAAGTAAAGGTTTAAAACCTGCTGCCAAACAAAATTGGGGCAAAGAATACTGTCAACATATCCTTGCTGAGCAATAAAGTTTGTATTAGTTTAGAGAGAATTTTCATACACCAAATCAAACTGTGGCACAATTTTCTCTCTATTGTATATGGTAACATGAACACTGCAATACTCTTCATGTAACTAAAATACAAAACTATATTAGGGAGAATACTTCCTAATAGAAATTTCCCCAGCACAGAAGTAAAATTACAGCCATCAGCAGGAATCTATTTTGTATATTTCTTTCACACATTTTTTCCACTTCAGCAAATGTTATAAGACAGATGCGCTGAATGTTGAGTGGGTCCACAACCTGTAGACAAGGTGCGCTTGCAAAGTCCTACAATGGACAGAAAAGAAACCAGCATTATCTAATGGCAAGTAACAGTTTACAGCATTGTTAAGAAAAGGCTACACTAAATCATTCTGCCCATAAGAGAAAAAAGAAAAAAAAGTCACTGCAGAAACTAAGGAATATATTTTTCACAGAATTTAACAAATCAACAAGAACATCACAATGTGACTGAAACAAAACTAAAAGAATGACGTAACAGTTACAGACAAAACACGAATAAGAAATCTGTGTGTGGAGTAGCTGGCAATCAGAATAACACTTTACTTAAACAAGCTGAACAACAGATTAATTTTATTTGTCTGCCAAATTATATACACATACTCATACTTTTCAAGGTGTGTGTGTGTGTGTGTGTGTGTGTGTGTGTGTGTGTGTGTGTGTGTGTGTGTGTGTGTGCGCGCACTCGCGTGCTCTAACCTTTCTTTTTCAAGAAAGTAACTTATCTATGTATTTACGAGACAAAGCCCTTTATGCCAAATAACTCGTACTGAAGCAAAAATAGAACAGAAAGCACAGCATTTCATAACAGAAATTTAAAATTTTCATTTTCAGTAAATACACACTCTGCCAGAAGTCTGAATACAAGAGGTCTCAAGCAAGATGGAGAGGCTGGACTGAGTAACCAACAGCATCAAAGCATGACGACAATGAATACAAAATTTCTGGAGCTGCATACTGTACTCCATATTAGTGAGTGTGAAGTAAGGTTAAAAAGTAAGACAACTCTAAATATAAAATGCTCAGTGAACATTAATAACTGAAAATTCTATGTGCAGGCTGTTATACTACTCATTATAATACTTGTGTGTAACATGTTGCTTCAATGATGATTTAATACGACTTAATTCATTTAATGTGGTTGAACTTCTTTCTCTCTTGCAACAGTCTGTCAGGTATTTTTTTCTTGCTTTTGCTGTTGTCTGTTCCCAATACCTACAGCAAAGAATGTAAGTTGCAATGTGTGCCCATAAGCAGATTCCACATTTAATATTATATCAATGAGCAGTTTCTGCAACCTTTTTTGCCTCCCTTTTAATGCCACATTTTAAAAAACATAGGAGAATGAACAGAGGTGAGCACAATGTTGTCCAACATGGCCAAAATGAAATTTAAGATTGTAAATGTAGAAGTAAATTGTTTATCAAATATTTAACAAAGTTTTCTTCTCAATAAGTACCTGCAACTGTACAAGTCCATTTTGGAAAATGAAGAAACCACAGGACAGTTGCTTAATCCACAAGATTTTATTGTGTACACAACTGGTTTCAAGTGAAACATGAATAAATTCACACAGTGAAATTCCTTTATTGAAAGCAAAATTTACAGCTGCCGTAACAAGTGCTGTGGTAAAAGGACATTTAGGGTGTCTTGTGCAGAACTGTCAAAAGATGATGTCATGAAACAAACAAAAGCAAAGAGATGATTCAACATGCCTACAACAACAATCTTATGAAACAAAAGTTGGCAAAATGAATACCATGATACCTAAGTGGTGGTTTAATGGCCAAGTGCCAGATGACAGATTCAACAATCATGGGTTTTGGGTTTGATTTTTTGTCAGTCCTAGGATTTTTATCCATCACTTATAACTTCTTTCACCTCTGGAAACATTGTTGACATGAAAAACGCTGAGTCGAACAATTGTTCAGAGTACACATTAAACTACAAGTACTCCTATAACTGGCTGGATAAGCCAGTCTGAAGGCCAGAGGAAGACAAGGACATACCACATCAACAGTACTATGCCTAGTAAAACGCAGATGTTCAAATTAGCCATTGAGTTGATGACAACTTTAACTTTTTAATGGCATATAAAAGGTGAGTCAGAAATGGGTGACAGTTACAACACTGATAAATACTGTTTGCAGTCTCTATAACCCAACAATATTGTTACATTTACACAGTAAATGTAAGTATGAGACCAGTTTCCAGAAGTCAACAAAAACTACAAAAATTGTAAAGAGTGAGGAAACATAAGCAATTTACACAGAATTCGAGCCTGTCCTTATCTGAGCAGTATTACACAGAACGATTAATTACAAACAATGAACAATGAAATCTGGTAACATCTGGAGAGTAGGACAACAGATTGTGCTGCAAGAATGAGAAAAGGCTCATTCAGAAAGTCTTAACTTGTAAAATGGTTTCAATTTATTATTTATTGATTGACTGAACTGTGACAGAGTATGAGTAGATAATTGGAGTTTGATCACGTTCGAGGTAAGGAGATCACATGATTAAATGTTCACCTTTATGTAGCTCACAAACTGCATTAATATCTTCTAGTCAGATGACCACATAAAGTTCACCAACTAAGAGTTATGACATGTGACAATGGAAAATACTTTTCTTATGTTTTGTTGTATACCATAAGCTATCATACAAACAACTCTGTGTCCTTACTGCTCCCACTGAAACAGTGATATTACTGATTACTGTGTACAGAAAATTTTTGATGGTAGTAGATATGTAAAAAAAAGAGCAACATGCAACCATCAGATGGACTGTGTGCATATTCACAGGACAACTGCTTACTGAAGAACCATTCTCTGCATTATGATACACAGTGCCTGTGTCATCCTGGTTACAAAGTAAAGTTCTTTTGAACATGCATGCATGTCCGAAGGAACAGACACTGCTCTGACTACAGCCGTTATGAAACGCATTAAATGTACTTGCAATTGTGAATAATGACAACCATCAGCTGTAGAATGGAATGACATCAATGAAAATTAAAATTTATGCCGGTCTGGGACTTGAACTCAGATTTCCTGTTTATTGCGATCGGTAGCCTTACCATTTGGCTATCCATGCACAACTTACGGCCAGACCGCTCGCAACAATCAGGAAAAATGAGCGAGTCCTGATCCGGCACAAATTTTCATTGTCGTCATTCCACTTTACAGCTGATGTCTGTCATTATTCACAATTGCAAGTACATTTCAAGAATTCTCTCCATTGGTCATGATTTATCTTGTTGGGCGGCAGCATGTGTATTTCGATTTGACACGATGGCACAGGACATCATCATCATCATCATCATCATCATCATCATCGATAAAATGCCTGTGAAAAGGATGTCTTTGGGTGTAGACATACCTACAGTCCAAATTGCGCATTGTTAGGTGAACAAACAGACCTTCACATCTTCCCATATAAAACTGGAATTGTGTAGGTCTGCGAAGTTGATGCCACAGATGCTTATGCATACAAACTGACAAAATAAGTCAGGCATCTAGAAGGAGAGGAGGAAGTGAAATGGAACTTAATGTTTGAGATGTTGCAAGATTTTATTTCACTGATTACAAAATCAAGTTAACTGAACAACAAAATTGTCAGTAAGAAAACACTATTGGTGCACTGCTGATAGCAAGTTGCATCCCCCTGTCCCCACATTCTTGTACTGGATTAGTGGGGGAGGGATTTGAATAGCCACTGTATTCTCTCCTCTGATCATCTGACAGACAACTGTTTTAACTGTCCAATTAATATCCTGGATGTTGGCAATGGAATTGTACTGACATCCAACCTACCCAAACTGGTCCCAACATTTTCTTTTGGGGACAGATCAGGGGGTTCATGCCAGCCTATGAAATACCTCAACATCACGCAGGCTCTTCATAGATAAACATACAAAATGTGAATGAGTGCTGATTTCTTGAAAGCTGGTACTAAGATACTGTCTCATGAGAGGTAACACACGAGGATCCAGGATTTCTAATCTACTGCTATTCCATTATGACTCCCTGAATCATCACCAGGAAACACCAGAAGTGATGCCCGACAGCACTCCTGATCATAACACTACTGAAAAAAGCAATGTGCCTCTCCCGAACATTGGTAGAATGTGTCTTCTCATCTCACTGCCATCATACTCACCGACTACAGCCATATGAGGTTGTGGAGAACTGAAATTCACTGCTGAAAATGATGTCATGGCACTTGTCAGAAGTCCAAGTGGGGGGGGGGGGGGGGCAATAGGAAATTTTGGATAAATATCGGGAGTGGGCCCCAGAGACCCCACTCATACAATGTGGCAAGGATATGATGTTGCCAGGTCATGTCATATGGTTTACATAAGCCAAAAAAGATGGCAACCAGATGTTTGCGACTGGAAGAGGCTGTTCGGATGGCAGACTCGAGGGACACAAAATTATCAGTGGTAGAGTGACCCTGGCGGAAGCCGCCCTGACATGGAGCCAGTAGGCCACATTACTCCAGGACCCAACCCAACCGTCAACACACCATACATTCCAGCAGCTTGCAAATAAAGCTGGCGGGGCTGATGGGCCAGTAGCTATCCACATCAAGTGGGTTTTGACCAGGTTTGAGCACCGAAACAATGGTGCTCTCATTGCGATGGAAAGATGCCATCACACCAAATCCGGTTGAAGATGATGAGGAGATGTCGCTTGTAGTCAGACTAGAAATGTTTGATCATCTCACTGTGGATCTGATCTGGCTCAGGTGCAGTGTCAGGGCAATGTGCAAGGATGCTGAGGAGCTCCCACTCTGTAAATGGAGCATTATAGGGTTCACTGTGACGTTCAGTGAATGAGAGGGCTTTCCATTCCATCCACCATTTGAGGGTGTGGAATGCTGGGGAATAACTCTCTGACACAGAGGCTCGAGCACAGTGCTCAGCAAAGTGCTCGGCAATTGCGTTTGTGTCGGTAGATAACACAGCATTGATGTTAATGCCAGTAACACCTGTCGGTGTCTGGTATTTTATATGCTGGCGAACGCGGGCTCGAAGCTGTTTAAAAGCTATTATGTGCTCTAGGGAAGGGTGCCACTTATGTTGCTGTAGAGCTCGCTGACGCTCTTTAATGGCCTCAGCGATTTCTGGTGACCACCAAGGTACTGTATTTCGCCGGGGGCACCCTACAGAACAAAGGATCGTGTTTTCCGCTGCAGAAACAATCATTCTAGTGCCCTGCTCAACTACCGCATTGATGGTACCAAGTGGGAGAGTTTCAACAGTGGCAGCAGAGGTAAAAAGCTTCCCAGTCTGCCTTGTTTAAGGCCCACCTTGGTAGACGACCAGGGGAATGGTGCTGGGGGAGCGACAGGAAGATGGGAAAGTGGTCACTACCACAAAAGTCATCGTGGACTCTTCAGTGGACAGATGGGAGAAGTCCTGGGCTGCAGAGGGACAAATCAATGGCCGAGTAAGTGCCATGAGCCGCACTGAAAAGTGTGGGGGGTCCAGTATAAGAGGCAGAGGTCGAGTTGTGACAGGAAAGTTTCGACATCTCTACCTCGACCAGTAAGCAAAGTGCCACCCCACAAGGGGTTATGGGCATTAAAATCCCCAAGACTAGGAAAGGTTTAGCGAGTTGATGAATCAGTGCAGCCAATGCGTACAGGGGTACAGCACCATCTGAAGGAAGATATACGTTGTAGACAGTTATTTCCTGCGTCACCCTTATCCTGACAGCCACAGCTTCAAGAGGGGTTTGAAGGGGCACAGGTTCACTGCATACTGACACAAACTCCACTTGACACACTATTATATTCACTATGGTTCTTGTAATATCTCCTGTAGCCACGAAGGGCAGGGGTCCGCATTGCCGGAAACCAATGCAGAAAGCAGGTGTAAAGCTTAACAGTTGCCATAGCTCAGCCAGGTGGTGGAAAAAACTGCAGCAATTCCACTGGCAGATGATGTTATCATGAGGCTGGGAAAGCATGAAGCATGCAAGGAGGCAGGTTACGCCATGAAGCTCTTCATCCAGCAGCTTTTGGCTCCTTTAGCCACTGGCAAGTGTCTGCTGTGGCATTAGTGGAGACCTCAAGAGAGAGGGTCCCAAGGGAACCCTTCTGCACGAGAGGAACCGGAGGAGGCTGTTGCTTCTTCGGCTGGAGGGGGTGGGGGTGGGGGAGGGAGGGGGGAGGAGATGTCCCCTGTGTTTGAGGGGGCCTTGCTCCCGTAATAGGTACATTGGGAGCAACGGAAGGAGATTTTCCCCATACCACCAAGGGGCAGATGTATTCTGGAGGCTCGGAGGGCCCACTGTTCATGGCACAGAGTGTCGTACGACTGGTACTCGTGATGGTGATGGTAATGTAACTGCAGTGTATGTGGACATCAACCGAACGGGGTGTAATCGTTCAAATTTATGTTTAGCCTCTTGATTAGTCAACCAGTCCAGGGTCTTGTGCTCCATGATTTTCTGTTCATTTTGGAGTACTTTGCAGTCTGGCGAGCAAGGGGAGTGCTGCTCTCCACATTTGATACAAGTGGGAGGAGGCACACAGGATTGTCTGGATGCAGTGGATGTCTGCAGTCTTGACATGTGGCATTAGAAGTGCAGCTGGAAGACATGTGCCCAAATTTCCAGCATTTAAAGCCCCACATAGGAAGAGGGACGTATGGTTTAACGTCACAGCAGTAAACCATCACCTTGACAGGCCACGATGAAGGCACTGGTACCAACCCTGTCATCTTTGGGTCCTCTGTAAATTCTGCTACAGACTGAATACCGAGGCGAATATGGCTCTTTTGTTTCAGTAGCCCTACGTTCCTCCCATGGTGTAGCAAGGAAGGAAATGATTTAAGGTCATATCTGACAGCATTGTAGTCGATCTTGCCCTTCTTAGAGACTGCTGGCACTATACGGTCACCAGCAAAAGATGACTTAGTCCACTTCACTGCGGGTCATACGCCCTGATACCACCCACTCCGATCAGGTGCTCTCCCCACAGGTTCCACGCAGCCACAGCAAAGGCATGATGGCTGTTGCTGGGTGTCATGCCCCAGGAAGATAGGCATCTACTCCTTGGCATACATGGGGAGTTTACAGCTCAGGTGTCAGAAGTTGTGATCCCTGTGTTATCAGGAGGCTACCACCAGATGGGTACATGACGGCCCCACCACAATGGACTGGCTACCGTGCTGGATATTTGGGCTCAGAGGAATCCAATACTGTCATGGAGGCGAAAGAGGACAGGATACAATGGAAGAAGATGACATACCCCAGAAAGTGTCCTCGCCCAAATAGCTGAGTTGCAGGTGGAGATGCAAAGCCATGACAACGAGTTCAGGAGATCGAATCTAAGGGCACTATGGATAACTTGTGCACCACATAAGGCGTCGTTCCCCATATGGCCCGCACTTCTGTAGAATTTGGAAAGAAGGTGGGGAGTGGAGAGGAGCGGGTGGAGAGCAGAATGGGGCTCTCTGCAGAACTCACAGACTTCGAACATGGTCAGGTGATTGGATGTCACTTGTGTCATACGTCTGTATGCGAGATTTCCACACTCCTAAACATCCCTAAGTCCACTGTATCCGATGTGATAGTGAAGTGGAAATGTGAAGGAACACATACAGCACAAAAGCATACAGACCAACCTCATCTGCTGACCGAGAAAGACCAGCAGCAGATGAAGAGGGTCATAATGTGTAATAGCCAGACATCTATCCAGACCATCAAACAGGAATTCCAAACTGCATGAGAATCAACTGCAAGTGCTATGACAGTTACATGGGAGGTGAGAAAACTTGGATTTCGTGGTCAAACAGCTGCTCATAGGCACACATCACCCTGGTAAATGCCAAATGACACTTTACTTGGTGTAAGGAGCACAAATGTTGGATGATTTAACAGTGGAAAAATGTTGTTTTCATTGACAAATCACTGCACATAATATGATGATCCGATGGCACAGCATGGGTATGCTGAATGCCCGGTGAATGTCACCTGCCAGTGTGTGTAGTGTCAACAGTAAAATTTGGAAGCAGTTGTGTTATGGTGTGGTCATGTTTTTCATGGAGGAGGCTTGCATCCCTTGTTTTGTGTGACACTATCACAGCACAGGCATACATTGATGTTTTAAGCACCTTCAGCTTCCCACTGTTGAAGAGCAATTCGTGGATGGCGACTGCATCTTTCAACACGATTGAGCAATTGTTCATAATGCACGGCCTGTGGTGGAGTTGTTAAGACTACAACAACATCCCTGTAATGAACTGGACTGCACAGTGCCCTGACCTGAATCCTATAGAACACCTTTGGAATGTTTTGGAATGCCGACTTCATAGCAGGCCTCACTGACCGACATCGATACCTCTCCTCAGTGCAGCACTCCGTGAAGAATGGGCTGCCATTCCCCAAGAAATGCTCCAGCACCTGACTGAACGTATGCCAGCAAGAGTGGAAGCTGTCATCAATGCTATGGGTGGGCCAACACCATATTGAATTCCAGCATTACCAATGGAGGGTGCCATGAACTTTTTAGTCATTTTTATCCAGGCGGCTGGATACTTTTGATCACATAGTGTATCTATTTATTGCATGGTCAACTATTCTTTTAAACTTTCCTCTACATACTTCTGTCCTAAATTTTCAAGCTTCTCATCAAGATATGACACTACTGATTTTTTACCTCATTTGCTTAACACAGTATCTTTTTCCATTTATTTTAGTTACCCTTTGTACTTTGGTAATCATTGTTGCCACAATCACGTCATGGTCACTGATACCAATTTGTATGTTGAAACCTTTATGCCTGTCAGGTCCGTTTCTTGCCATCAGATCCAATGTATTTCCATCATGAGTGGTGTTCTGAACAATATGTTCTAGGTAGTCTTCAGAGAAGCGATTTAGTATGCTTCACATTATGTCTTGTCATGCCAACCACTAACAAAACTATAACTATCCCAATTCAACATTGGATGATTAAAGTCTTCTCCAATGATTACACTAAGATTAGGAGCCTTATGTACAATGGATCTGAGGTGTCTTAAATGAAAATGCTTCCTAAACCCCGACAAAAATTTTGAAGTCTTTCTGCAATTATTGTTTTTCCTCATTTTATTCACTGTTTCCATTCTGCAATTTCTGTGCCACACAACTACTAACTTAAGTGATCCTATACACTGTGTCAGAGCTATCAGCATGCTCTCCATAAGGCTGTCAAGTACAGATGAGGGAACCATGTCAAAAATATGAAGAATTTTATTCCAAAAACAACTGGTAAAAAAATTGTGGTTTCTGGCGAGAGATTTTGTAAATGATGAAGTCACACAACAAAGTTGTTATACACAGACACATGATACCACTGACTGGAAACTTAATTGCCAGTACACAATGGGACTAGGGCTGTTGATAAAATATTGATATATCGATATCGAAATGACAACATTGAGGTTCAAATTTCTATGGCTTTGTGAAGGAAGTAGATGTGGCATAGAGGAAAAAAATGTGAATGAATCGGTGGGCGGGGTGGGGGAGGAGGGATTTGGAGGTGGGGGAGGAGAGATTTGGAGGTGGGGGGAGGGGGGGAGGGCAGGATGAGTGTGTGTGTGTGTGTGTGTGTGTGTGTGTGTGTGTTTTGGCAGTGTGAATAGAATAACAAGATTCCCAAAGTGAAGAAATAATAGAAATAATACACCTAATGTGTTAAAAAAAAGAATTTAACACAGCTAGTGTGCTATTTCTCCACATAAACATTCTTCAAAAATACTTGCTGAAAATGATGAGCAAAAATCTAAATGACAAGAGTTGCGTTTGCAGTGGGAGGAGACATGTGAGGGGAAATGTTGATTTAATTGGCCCGCGGCAGTACAAATAGGAACTGCAACGTTCAAGTTCACCATGCAATTTTGACACAACTGCTGGGTCACTGGTGACGGTAGGGGGAAAAAAAAGAAAGAAAGGAAGAAAGTAAAAAAGAAAGAAAGAAACGGGGTAATCAACATGAAGTGTTCCAGGCAAATCCGATGTGTGATGAAATTGAGAGACAGACACGTTTTATTGTGCTACTTACATGTAGTTACCATTGTTAGCAAACTGGTTATCGACAAGCATGTATGTGCATCGTTTTCCTTTCAATTCTTGCTCTAAGGGGGATAGGCAGGCTTCTACCTTTTTGATTTACAGAATATCTAATAATAAATCAATACTTACTTATACAGCTCTAAAACTGGCCTTATACCTACAATGTGTAACTGACATTTTTAAAGGTTGGTATTTTGATATTTTTTCTTCGATACATCATTATACTGATACTTTTCTACAGTATATCGAGGGCAGATAATGATATTTTTTTAAATATCAATATATAGGATATATGAAATTTTTAAAAATATCAAGAGTCCTAACTTAAATCAATGATAAATAATGAATGTGCTTGCACAGCAGTAGTACATATCACATTTTTGATGAATAATACTAACAACTTCCTGGCCGATTACAAATGTGTGCCCAATAGGGACTCCAACACAGAACCTTGTCTTTCACAGGCATGTGCTTACTGACTGAACTATCCAGGCACTACACTTGACCTATCCTCACAGCTTTAATTTCACCAGTACCTCTCATGCTTGCTAGCTCAGACGGTAGGAGCACTACACAGAAAAGGCAAGGTTCTGGGTTTAAGTCCAAGTGCAGCATACACTTTTAATTTGTTACAAAGTCTCAAAAAAAGTGTACACTTTGCAGCAGAATGAAAGATTCATTTTGGAATTTTAACAACTATCAAAATATTTACTCCCTGCAATGCTTTCCACTCACGTGCATTACTTAGCAGATACAATAAATGAACCAATGCAGTTTCATATGCTAAACATTAAAACATTCAAGTCAAATAATCCAACATGAATATTAAACAGCTGCAATATCTTGGTGAGCTTCATTGAGGTGGTTGATCTAAATGTGAATTGACCTCCCTTTCTTTAAATTTATTTTGTGAAATGCTTATAAACAATATGGGGTTATGCATATTACTGTCTGTCAAACAGTGTACACCCTTCAAATTTGATGCTTATTGCTTTTTGGTCAGTTCAGTGACTGAGCACAGATGCACAATAATCTCTGCACAGCAGGCGTAGCTAAATCGGTGAGAGAGTGAGGCAGGGTGAGATAATGGCAAGTAGAACACACTGCCATTGGTTATGAAAATATGCTTACTAATTTTAATGACCAAAATTCAAATTATGTATGCTGATTAACACACAAGCTGATGGAACACTACACCTGCACTGTCCACAGCAATGACTGAACAATTATGCACCTCACTGTGCATGTCATACAATCAAAAGTGTAACCAAAAGTGCAGAAATACCAGCAACATTTAAGCTATGGAAAATCTGGGAGGGAATAATGACAATATTATGAAAGGAGTAGTTGCTACTGACCATACATACAATGGAGATACCTGATTCTGATGAAGGCCTGTTTGGCTGAAAGCTTTGTTTGACTGTCTTTTTGTTGTGCCTATTTGTAACTCAGCATCTCCACTACATGGTGAATGATAACTATCATTTTCATAATATTGTCAATATTTAATCTTTCAGACAAAGTCTTCCCTCAGCAGCAGAACTCCCCCACCCCCTCCCCCCCCCTTCTCTCTCACTCTCACTCTCTCTCTCTCTCTCTCTCTCTCTCTCTCTCTCTCTCTCTCTCTCTCTCTCTCACACACACACACACACACACACACACACACACACACACACACACACCCTTACCCTTAGCACCCAGAGACAGTAGCCATGTGTGCGTGTGGTGTTACCGTGTGAGTACTACTTCTCATCAAGAACTTTGAAAGATGAAATATTTCTGGTATTATTTTTTGTTGTGCCTGTTTGTGGCTCAATGCCTCCTCTGTGTGGCGAGCAGCAATCTAACCTTTCCATATTGTTGCTAATCCATGACTTCCCACTGTTTAAGTGCAATCAGTAATATGACCAGTCAAGAGAGTTAATAATTTTTTTACAATACATTTAGGTTTCTTATGAACAGTGATTGCCTTCAATACATCATAATTAATTTTTACCAATACATACATAAATAAATGTTAGCAGGCAATACTTACACACAGGTGCCACATAATTACTGGGGAAAAGGCCTGTAGCTCCTTTCAATTCACCCCGCCACCAAGAGGGTTCCTCTTTTGCTACAACTGTTATAATGTCATCTTTCTCAAAGCTTAGTTCATCATCGTTTAGTGCAGAATACGGATATAATGCTTTAACTTTTTCTGAAAAATAAGAACAAAATAAACTCATCTCTACACATCAGCACAATCTCAAAACAAACTGTTTAATGAAATAAGATAAATTCTCTTTGCTTAACCCTTGAACAGGTGCATCAGTTTTTATACCACGAGTGGGTGCATCGTGTACTTTCTACACATGTAAAGAATAGCTTTCTTTACATTACAAAGGTAAATACGTATGGACAAAGTCACAGTTTAATCTTAGCTTACTTGAGCAATGATAAAATAAACTTACATTATATGAGCTAAATCATTGTTTATTTACACAATAGTAAAATAAACTTTCATTATATCGCTCTGATGCCATGTGCAAGCGTTACCCGATAGTAACGTCACACTCTGAGCACTAAAACAGCACAGTTGCGACACTTTAGCACAGTCAACCACTAATCCAATTGTTAATTATCGCATAGACAACAGTCTCGTTGTGGGATTGTGCCACTAGCTAGGAATCTGGGTCATTTGCTTGCATGGATTGTACATTTTCCCTCATATAGCTCACTGTTTATTTTATGTTACTGTCGCTCATTTGGACGTGTGACAGCACAACTTACTAGTGAGTCAGCTTAGCCAATATTGATGGAATAGGTATGGGTTCGAAAGCAACAATGGAATGGTACAAGATAATGTTATTTGCGATTGGTGCACTTTTTACATAGGTGTGCCCACTCGAGGGTTAAATGGTAAGTATCAGCTGATTACAATTAAAGTGCTGCTACTCACAGAGATCCAGTGTGGGCTGTAATTATTGTATGGCACCAGAACTTGGTAAATACGCTAATATATTAATATGGAACTGGTTTACACAGGAAAAAAATTTGTTCCAATTTTGGACACCAGGTGCAAATCTCGCACTGTGAACACAAGAAAGAGAAAAAGAAATGTTTCCATATGTAATGGATTAGCAATGGGATGTGAGCAGAAAAGGTCAAACAAGTGAGAATGGCATAGTGTTGACTTTATTATTGACCAGTGCTTACAGTTTCTTCCACTTGAACACTGGAGACATGGATGAGATGCTGCATCCATAAAACAAGATGATCAACAGTTGCTCGCAGCAGTTCTGGTGGAATCTGAGTAACATATCTCCCTATACTGGGCTTCATATCAGGTAGAGACCAAATGCATCACTGGTACATGTGTTCTTTTAAATATCTCGAGTCAAATTTCACATGGATTCAGATCACATCATCTTGCAGGTCATGCATCTTGTAAACCCATGGAGGTAAAAAAGTTCATGCAAGCAACTTGCGGTGTTGCTACATTCTGCGTGAAAACAGCTGTTTTCACCCAACTGCACTCTTCCAAATTGGGAATCACATGCAGTACAAGGAGGTCTCAATGTGCAGACATCACAGTACGCCTCACAGGCCCCCTAGGTGTATTTTCTTTAATGAAGAACAGACCAAGAATAAAGATGTTTGTGAATGCACAGCACACAGTCACATAGCGAATGCAATGATGCTTCACGCACAACACGCAGTCTAACAGTACTCCAAATTCGGCATTTCTGTGCATTCTCTGAACCATATAGTGTAAAATTTGCATCATCACTTCATGGAATATTGCCTGGCCACATGTCATTAACTTTGATCCGTGTCAGAAACTGAAAAGCAAATTCAGATTGTTGCTGTAGATCATGGGGGTTTCAGTTGTTGCGCTGTCTGGATCTTTGATGGGTAGCAATGTAATATAGACTACAAAACCCTCCATACTGTTGACCATGAGGTAAACAATTCTCGTGACACTGCATTAGCATTACCCAGGGCACATGCAGTGTGGTCAGTTACAGGACAGAAAATCATCATTAACTGGCACTGAAATACAAATCCTTCCTCTTCTACATGTCAACCAAGCTTGCCCGTATTCCTGAATTTAACAATCATAATCTGTAAACCATTTAATGACAATGCGATTCTTCACAAACTTTTCAGTTGGTGATACTCTCTCAATGCAGCACTGTAATTGCTGCCATTCACATAAAACTAACTCCCCCCCCCCCCCCCCCATGGCATCGACAGCCATATAGTTCACTCATGTTATGGCTTGCCAAATGACTGTGTGGATATAATTTAATACAAACAGTGTACAGTGCCGTATTTGCACCTGGGGGCCACAATTGGAACTGTTTCTCCCCCCCCCCCCCCCCCCCCCCAATGTAAATCAGTTCCACATTAACACATTAGCATATCTACCATGTTTCACTGCCATACAATAATTACAACTCTCAATAGACCTCTGTGAGTAGATGAAACGCACCATAATTATAAACCCCACCCCCAATATACTGAAGGTAACACCTTAAATACAAAAGCAATGATCAGCGTTATTTTGACATTTATCTTCATGCCGTTGCTGCTGCCATCATCACTGTCAGTCCAGAGACTGGGATGATACATTTGTCATGGCAATCTCTCTTCGACTGTGGGAGCTGGGGTGGGAAACAGAAGTAAGGGGGGCCGGCATGCACGGAAGGGGGGAGGAGGGGGAGGAGTGACAGATAGGAGGCAAGCAGGAGGAGCGACAAACAAGAGGCCAGTAACAGGAGTAAGAGACGGGGACATGAAAATGTGGCACCATTATATTTACCTGTTGCAGGCTGTGATACCTCTTGAGCAGGTTGTTGTTGTTGTTGTTGTTGTTGTTGTTGTTGTTGTTGCAATGATGTATCCTCCTGCTTTACAGGTGTCCCTTTGTTACTACCTCCTAGTAATTTAACATACGAGGCAGGGAACCAGCCAATTTGTCTTTTTTTGCCCTTTGCCTGCAATTCACCTTCCCACCAACCAGTTGTTGTCTTCTTTCGAATCATTATTAACTGGCCTCTCTGCAGGCTGAGTTGTTCTGAACTTGTAGCCTGATAAGGGGCAATAACTGTTGCTATTTCAGGTTTCTTTCCTTTTCCCTAAAAAGTTCAAATTTCAAGCTATGATAAGTTTCTGCTATGAATAGAATGCATAAATTATTAATGAAAGTAAAAAAAAAATAGTTTTGTGAATGTAGTGTTCAACATATGCAACAATGTAAAATCCGGAATGGAGTATCAACAGTATGAATTAGGATAGATTGCTACTAAAAACACACACACACACACACACACACACACACACACACACACACACACACACAGAAAAAAAAAAAATGCTGAGGCCTGTCTGCTGTGCAATGCCTCCACTATGAGCTGAGTTAAAGTCCATCCTAATTCATATTATAACTTACAACATGCAACAGATCATCAACAAAACACTGAATTTATGCAATTTTAATTACACTGTCATATTGGACAGGTTTTTTGCAAACAAAGAAAAAAATAGGTCCTGAATTGCCTCTGGCATCCCGGGTGGAATACATTGTTCAACATACAAAAAATGAAATGCATCAAATGGTAATAGTTTACACAGCATAAGCTGAAGGATCCTACAAGGTTAGAAATACGCATTCATCAATCCTTCAATTGCTAACTTAGCTCTCAACTTTTTAAATTTTTTTCATCATAAGCGGGCTGAGAATAAACTGCTCCCAAAGCGACAACAGCATACTAAATTGCACAGCAAAGAGAGCACACCAAGGGCCCTTTGTCTGCAGTATAGGATCAAATATAATATTTAGCACAGCTCAAAAAGCATGCGAAATCTACTACATGGTAGCTGGCTATATTTAAAGGAAAACAAACACTAACCAAACTACTTAAACAACAAAACCAACAATAGGTGAAATATTTTTCACAGTTAAAATATGACTGACACACCAATTTTTAAAAAACGACTGTGTGACAATATGTGGCTGCATGCACCCAGAAATAATGAAGTTCGACATTGCAATTTTAATGCTCGTATAGTAATAACAGTCCTACTATGGAATAATTTGTAATGCTTTAGTCTTTATATTTTTGTTTTCTAGGAGAGTCTCTTGAAATCATATAATATCCTAAAAGTGTGGTGAATATCTTACAAGGTGACATTTAGGCTACGTCTGTGAGGATATAGACAGTATGACATATGGAAGTTTGGGTTGGTGCGGGGAGCGCGCACTGATAGTTGAAGTGGTTAAGATGACAACTGGCGATAAGTGGGAAATTTGCTCGAGAACACTGGAGACAACTTTTTCAACTGCTGTATGACAATGAATGAACATTGACTTTAAATGTGAACATTTTAGGTTAGGATTTGCTGTGACTTATTGATATAAAATGAAACAACAAGTTCACTGTTATCAGTCACTGTTTAGTTACATCCACAATGCGTTTTTAACGTTAAGACCTCCATTATCAGGTGGATGTACAAGTGTTAATAAGACGTGTGTTATGTTATGATTTTGGGGTAACTTGTGGCACTGTCTGCTGGAGCACCAAAAACATATTTCAGAACATGGATTTGGGGAGGTTTTTGACTAGAACTAAACATGTGTCTAAAGGTGAAAAAAAGAAAAAACAATTAAAATAGAATACCCCCAATGGTTACAGGCTCCTTTCTCTGTCATAACAAATCACATGTAAACTGTCATATTTTGTAAACAAAAACGGTGTCTGTAAACAACTAGGTGCAAAGAACATATAGCAAAACAGAAACAATATTTCGAAGTACAAAGAATATACAGGGTGTTTCAAAAATGACCGGTATATTTGAAACGGCAATAAAAACTAAACGAGCAGCGATAGAAATACACCGTTTGTTGCAATATGCTTGGGACAACAGTACATTTTCAGGCAGACAAACTTTCGAAATTACAGTAGTTACAATTTTCAACAACAGATGGCGCTGCGGTCTGGGAAACTCTATAGTATGATATTTTCCACATATCCACCATGCGTAGCAATAATATGGCGTAGTCTCTGAATGAAATTACCCGAAACCTTTGACAGCGTGTCTGGCGGAATGGCTTCACATGCAGATGAGAGGTACTGCTTCAGCTATTCAATTGTTTCTGGATTCTGGCGGTACACCTGGTCTTTCAAGTGTCCCCACAGAAAGAAGTCACAGGGGTTCATGTCTGGCGAATAGGGAGGCCAATCCACGCCGCCTCCTGTATGTTTCGGATAGCCCAAAGCAATCACATGATCATCGAAATATTCATTCAGGAAATTAAAGACGTCGGCCGTGCGATGTGGCCGGGCACCATCTTGCATAAACCACGAGGTGTTCGCAGTGTTGTCTAAGGCAGTTTGTACCGCCACAAATTCACGAAGAATGTCCAGATAGCGTGATGCAGTAATCGTTTCAGATCTGAAAAATGGGCCAATGATTCCTTTGGAAGAAATGGCAGCCGAGACCAGTACTTTTTGAGGATGCAGGGACGATGGGACTGCAACATGGGGCTTTTCGGTTCCCCATATGCGCCAGATCTGTTTATTGACGAAGCCGTCCAGGTAAAAATATGCTTCGTCAGTAAACCAAATACTGCCCACATGCATATCGCCGTCATCAATCCTGTGCACTATATTGTTAGCGAATGTCTCACGTGCAGCAATGGTAGCGGCGCTGAGGGGTTGCCGCGTTTGAATTTTGTATGGATAGAGGTGTAAACTCTGGCGCATGAGACGATACGTGGACGTTGGCGTCATTTGGACTGCAGCTGCAACACGGCGAATGGAAACCCGAGGCCGCTGTTGGATCACCTGCTGCACTAGCTGAGCGTTGCCCTCTGTGGTTGCTGTACGCGGACGCCCTACCTCTCCAGCACGTTCATCCGTCACGTTCCCAGTCCGTTGAAATTTTTCAAACAGATCCTTTATTGTATCGCTTTTCGGTCCTTTGGTTACATTAAACCTCCGTTGAAAACTTCGTCTTGTTGCAACAACACTGTGTTCTAGGCGGTGGAATTCCAACACCAGAAAAATCCTCTGTTCTAAGGAATAAACCATGTTGTCTACAGCACACTTGCACGTTGTGAACAGCACACACTTACAGCAGAAAGACGACGTACAGAATGGCGCACCCACAGACTGCGTTGTCTTCTATATCTTTCACATCACTTGCAGCGTCATCTGTTGTTGAAAATTGTAACTACTGTAATTTCGAAAGTTTGTCCGCCTGAAAATGTACTGTTGTCCCAAGCATATTGCAACAAACGGTGTATTTCTATCGCTGCTCGTTTAGTTTTTATTGCCGTTTCAAATATACCGGTCATTTTTGAAACACCCTGTATATAACAACATTATTATTTCGGAATAACTTTCAATGAAATGTGGATATAAATAAACTGTAACTGGTAAGAGTAAACTTCTTGTTTCATTCAAGATAAATAACAGGCATGGAAAAAAGTAACCTAATGTTCACACCTGGCAGTCAAGGCTATTTTTTGAGTGCAAAAATACCTCGGTAAAACTTGCAATGATGACACAGTACACTCATTTGAATAGAAATTGTCTCACAAATAAAGTCACTCCAAATTACGTCAAGATTGACATCACAACGAATGCAAAAATTTCAAATAAAACCACGGAAAATGTGCAAAAACTATGGGTGAAAGATAAACTAAAAAATTTTTATGGTGAAAAACAAATTTCAATAAACAGCTTTATAGTGCAGAGCTGCAGCTGACTTCATGGACTAGAACATGATTCCATAACTGTACACCTAAATCGCTGCACAGAAAACTAAAGCAACACAGAAGGAAAAACTAGCAAATCTTATGAAACAACAGTTACCTCCCAAACTGAACCAAAACGGCTGACAGAACACACATTCTACACAGCTTTCCTCAACAACACTGACATAACTTTCACTGCACTGAATAGTAGGAACAGCCAAACATTCAAGCTCAACAAAAAACTCTTCGAAATTCTCAAAGAAAGTAATACTACACTTAAAAACACAGCATAATTTACACAACATGTCAAAAACATAGTAGTAACTCTGTTCTTCTGCAGTGAGGAAAAGCCAACAAATCTCAGGAGAAAGTGTGTATGTTTCATGGAAACTTACATAGATAAGCTGTAAGAAATATGTACAACTTAAATCTCCCCCCCCCCCCCCCTCCTCCTCCTCCTGTTCCTGCACCTCTTTGAATAAATCACAAACATAATGAATGCTTCCATGAAGTTTCCATGGTGTGACTCTTCAATTGAATATGGAGTTGCATGGCAGGTAAACAAATATCAGTTCAAAAGTTTAGCTTGTTATTGTAGCTACAGCATGAAGGAGGAGATGTCTAATTTAATTTGGCGTCACTTCGTTACACCATGAATTTCATTTAGGAGCTGACAGCTCACAATCTGTTCTACCAACAGAGCAATTTTAGTACAACATACTACGCTGAGGTATAGACGTTACTTACAGCTTTAGTGTTTCAGTCAGTGGAAAGTTAATATTAAATGCTATCATGTTCAGCTGATACAGATTAATTTGAAGTTCCACTATTTTCCTTTCAAGTTTTGGTTCATGATGATTTTTACTTTTTTCATTTTTGCAAACCATATTACATAACTTCTAAAGAAAGCTGGTGCTACTATAAATATCTGCAAGTTGAAATAAATGAGCAAGGTGACTTCCATTATGGACTGGCCAAATTAGAAATAGAACTGCATGTATTCAGCACACTCATGTTTCTGTACAACAATGGTAACCTTGCTGAGTAAATTAACATGCATTATGATATGGACTGCAAAAGCAAAATTACAGCCCCCACAGAAAATGCTCACTGGCTTTAATGTAATATGTTTCTAATAGCCAAATAGCATTATGCCACATACCCATCTCAGTCACAACATAAATTAACTTTAATATTCTCCTCAGTCAACTTAATGTTGCCTCCTTATCCGTGTATTTTTTAAAATTCCCCTATTTCTATTTTTTACTGTTTTCTTGATTTTCATCATGTAATTATAGCTACCATTCACTTAGTGTTGTGTCATGTCCTCTGTATCCAGTCTGTACTGCCTACAGTGGTATCTTTTCTGTTTCAAATGATCTATTCCAAACTGTATCATTATATTCTGACATTTTCTCTGTATCTCTCTCTTCCTGAGTAAACACACTATACTTAAAGTAACAGTATCAATATTTAGTAACTTAATTAACATCAGACTAAGCTACTTTGTTTAATATGAACATGCAACAGAATTGATGGAAAGCAATCAGAACTGCAAGCCAGAGCACTAGGGTAAAAGCAACTTGAGAAGGCTGTCATTGCACCTAAAAACTGCCAGTTTACATCAAGGAGGGGTTGATAAGAACACAGGGTTATTCGTACGTACCTCCAGAGTTTCAGAAGACAGATGTGCAAAAACTATCAGACATACAGAAAATTGATGTGCACCAATGGACAGTGCATCTCCCCGAGTTTCAATTCATAAAACACACCATCGCATAGTTGAAGAGTGCACCACTAGGGGGCAGGCATGTCAGAATATATAGCCAAGTCATCTGCACCATACTGCTGTATCGGCACAGTTAGCACCTGTAGACAGGTGACCGATGAACAAATTTCCAAAGTAAGCCACTGTCATTGCACCTTCCTGGCCAGACTTTGAAAGCATGCATGTACTCTTCCTCACATATTTACTTTTACTGTGTTACCAGCGATGCCCATACTGAGCACTTATGTTGAGAATTAAAAACTTTGAGACACACACTATCCAATGGTATGTGGATATTTTCTGTATGTTTTGTTTTCACACAGTCATCTTCTGAAACCATGGACATACTTACAAATTACTCTGCAACACGTTTAACATTGGAACATGTCATATACCGGTGACAGGACTACACGACCACACAAAATTCACAGCCAAGAAAGCTGCAATTGTGATCTACAAGGAAAATTAATGATAACAGAAGAGAATCAATTGTGATGTGAATCATTAGCATTTTTATGCAATTGAAAAATCTGTACCTGTCTGATGTACATTTCACTGTACCTGAAACTTTTGCTTCCTAAATGACTAACAAATGCATGGAGCATAATGTAGATCATAGAGTTGAAGCACTAATCCATGACACAGCAATTCCACATATTAAGAATCTGTGCCACAAATTGTCAGAAGTTATGTAGGTACATATGAGTAATACATAAAGAACAAGAAAATAAAATGGCAAATCCGAAATCTTTTGGTAAAATTTAGAGAAGCCTCCTCAGTATGAGTAATAGAACTATAGTTACAAGTGACAGGATGAGCAATTAATGCTAACCACAAAAGTTAATGGTTACTGATCAGGTATCACTAGTTAATCTTGGGCCATTCTAATGCAAACATGTCAGTGTTGTTAAATCTACACACAAAACGAAATGATTACGGGATGTGGGAGGCTACAACAACCACAGGTATCTAGAACCACTATGAAACTACAACAACTTGGAAGGAATTCTGTCAGTTTTAAATCTTACAATTAAAGAAAAATAAGCTTTACTCAGTGCCTTATTGATAATTAGCTACTGTATGTCTAGTTTTTTTTCCTTTTCCTTTTACATTTCAGCCCACCTTACTACTACATGCAAGTTGCCTTCAGCTTTCTTTCCTAGATACCTTTATCTTCTGTTTATAACAATCCCTCATGAGGAATTCAAGTTGTTGTACCTAAAAATTCCTCTCGCTTGTGGTGGAAAACATTTCTCATTGTTTCATCCAATACTTGTTTTACAAACCTTACTTTGAAATGACAATCAGAGCCCCACCACCTCCCATTTTTTCAAACTTAATTTTGGCAACTGAAGAAGGTGAAAAAAATTATTCTGACATTATAAAAACTTAATTAGCTAAAAGAGTGTATGTAAGTACTACTACAATAAGGTAGCAAGCACTGCTCTTTCAGCAAGAAAACCTACATCACAAAGACATCACTAAAAATACCAGAAATACAAATATAGAAAAGGGAAGATTAAATACAGATAAATAGGGAACTCTGTACCTTAGGTGACTGGAAGAAGTCGGGAATATTCTTCTGTTTCATAGATTTG
This sequence comes from Schistocerca serialis cubense, assembly GCF_023864345.2. NCBI lineage: Eukaryota > Metazoa > Arthropoda > Insecta > Orthoptera > Acrididae > Schistocerca > Schistocerca serialis. The sequence continues at coordinate 76,265,445 of NC_064638.1, forward strand.
TTTATATCACCCAAACATGGCAGCGTACAGGATAAGGAGAGAGAAAACAGGCCAAGAGACACAGGGAAACATTAGTTCACAACACAGATGCAAAACACTGTTATTCATACAAACAATGACATACAGTTACTTCACGAACAGAATTCATTCAACATGTAAGAAGCCAACACCCATGTCCCATCAAAAGCTCAACAAGGAAAGCAAGGACAGAAGTAAATCAAAAGAAAATTAAAGGAATTTGTTTAAATGCACACCATGAAAGTGAATACCAGTGGTGTTTATTGGAATGTTTTAATTGCCCTACATTCCTGATACTTCAGATGCAACTTCTGGCTGCTTACTTGACGGAGGTGTGTGTGTGTGTGTGTGTGTGTGTGTGTGTGTGTGTGTGTGTGTGTGTGTGCGCACGCGCTAATTTGCTTGCACTTCACTCCTTTCTCTAGTTTTAAATATTTGAAATAGTAACTGCCTTTCATAGTGTTCTTTTTTACTTTTCCCCTTGTCATTTACATTATTAGAAAAATAAGCTCTGTCAACAAATAATCTAATCTCTGGTTATTTTACAAGAGCAGAAATTTTTGAAGAAACTTTCCATGTTGTTACATCAATAATCAGTCATCTGTAAGTACTAAACAGGAGAAACTGAATTCAAAGTAACACCTGAATATTCACTTCCATATCTGCACAAAGAGGGATAGTTTGCCAGAATATGGTCCAAGTAAGAGTAGTAGAAATGACAGACATGCAAAATATGCAGTACAGTATAATATAAATGAAAAACTGAAGTTAGTTGTAATACCTTAGAGTCACTATCGTCCCCAGTATCTTCAAGCTGGGGGAAGTAGAAAAAAATATCAGAAATGAGTAAAACATTGTAGTTAACGTAACAAACCTACAAAAAAAATTATACAAAACAAAGTGTTAATAAAATAAAAATAATTAGAAATCACAATGCAATATCAAATTATGTTAAGAGCTAACACCTTCAAACAAAACTGTTGCATACCAAAAGGAATCACAAGATGCACACAACAATAATTTACAGGAGAAAAATCAACGTATGTCTCTCAGTGACAACAATCAAAGCAATGTCAAGTATCTGTAATTAGTTTTTTTACTATGTGGAGGTGGTGCTGCCTTTCTTGGTCCTCTCTCTCACCTGCTTAGCTTGTTTCTCCTTTCACAGTCCCATCAAACTTTTCATCAGTGCCTCAATTCTTTGTTTTGTTACTTCCCGCACATCCTCTCAAAATCTTGCCATGAGGCATTTAAAGCAGTCACTCACAGCTTTTTTTCCTCACATATGAATTTCCTTACTGCAATTGGTGTGTGTGTTTGTGTGGGATGGGACACAGGTTGGGGTAGGGGGTGGGGGGTGGGCACGGGGGTGGGGGTGGGGGTGGGGGGGGGGGGGTGCGGGGGTGCTATGCAATTATCAGTAGCAAACCAAGGTCTGGGTGAAGTTGAAATGTGATTGACTGGGGTTGTGAAGCCAACAAATGTGTTCTCATTAAAGTAATTCTATTTCTTGTAATAGCATGTGTTTTACATGTAATGAATTTATGTGAGTAGTTTATGTCCACCATTGTGATCACAACAAAGTTCAAAGACAGGTGGTGTTTAAAAGTTCAATATGTCCCACATTTTGAACAGAAGAGTGGTGAACAATATGAATAACACCTGTACAGAAACATTTTTGTATTGTAATTTACTCCGCTGTAAAACAACAAGTTTGTTGGATTGTCTTTGCTTTGTAAGTTTCTATTGTAATTTTCTGCACACATGATAGTCACCAACCAACCCTACCAAACTTTGAAAATGTGTCGGGTCTGGTGGGTGTTTGGTGGAGGTGGGTGTGGGGTATGGGTGAGAGGGGCTTAATTAACTGTGCTGTAAACATTAAGAATTGTGGATCAATGGAAATGTTTCCCCTTTTAAGAACAACACAGATACAATGGCAGTAGGGTTACTGATTAACCAAAGAATACTAAATTTGCATAAAAATATTCCATTAACAATCCTGATCAACCTCAAAGTCATAACATTACACGCACGCACACACACACACACACACACACACACACACACACACACACAGATGGTGGCAGTATTGCGTACACAAGGCAATAAAGGTCAGTGCATTGGCGGAGCAGTTCTTTGTATGCAGGTGATTCATGTGAAAATACTTCCTACGGGTATTATGGCCACGCAACGGGAATTAACAGACTTTGAATGTGGAATGGTAGTTGGAGCTAGATGCATGGTACATTACTTTTGGAAATCATTAAGGAATTCACTATATCGAGATCCACAGTGTCAAGAGTATGCTGAGAATACCACATTTCAGGCATAACCTCACTCTACAGACAACGTAGTGGTCAACGACCTTCACAGAATGACCGAGAGCAATGACATTTGCAAAGAGTTAGCAGTGCAACAGACAAGCAACACTGCATGAAATACCTGCAGAAACCAATGTGGGATGTTTGACAGATTAGTACACTGCAGTGAAATTTGACATTAATGGGCTATAGCAGTAGACGACTGACGCAACTGCCTTTGCTAGTGGTATGACATCACCCGCAGCACTTCTCCTGGGCTCATAACATTGGTTGGACCCTAGATGAGTGGAAAACCATGGGCAGGTCAGATGAGTCCCAAGTTCAGTCGGTACGAGCTGATGATAGGATTTGGGTGAGGCACAGATCCCACAAAACCATAGACCCTAGTTGTCAACAAGGCACTGTGCAAGTTGGTGGTGGGTCCATAATGGTGGGGACTGTGTTTACATGGAATGGACTGGGTCCTCTGGTGCAACTGAACCAATTATTGGCTGTAAATGGTTATGTTCATCTAGTACAAGAACATTTGTAACCATTTCTGGACTTCATTTTCCCATACAACGATGACATTTTTTTGGACAACAATGTGCCATCTCACTGGGCCACAACTGCTCACAATTGATTTGAAGAACAGTCTGGACAGTTCAAGCGAATTATGTGACCGTCCAGATCTCCTGACATGCATTCCATCAAACATTTATGGGTCATAATCGAGAGGTCAATTTGTGCATAAAATCCTGTATCAACCACACTTTCGCAGTTATGGGTGGCTCAATATTCCTGTACGGTACTTCCAATGACTTTTTGAGTCCATCCCACATAGAGCTGTTACACTATGCCAGGCAAAAGGAGGTCTGACACGATATTAGGAGGTATCCCATGACTTGTCACCTCAGTGTAGAATTTGAATCATAGACCTGTAAACTACCCCTGAGAGAAAACTTGGTATGGTGTGAGAGGGTGTCCATTTCACTATCAACAGCATGTCTGGGTGTATTTGGATGAATTGTTACCTGGACAGTGGATGAAATTCATTACTTAACTTTTTTCAGAGGCAACACATCTCAACTACATACGAGTGATCCTAAAACATTAATTTTATTGACTACAGCCAACTATAGAAATGGCATTAAGATAAACATCAAAGGGACTTAAGCAGTCACATGTCTTACAAGGAGAAGCCAGATCTTACAGTCAACTGACTTTGATTAGCTTTGGCAGACCAGTAGGGGTCCTACACTAGAGTAACTCCTGTTAATGGGTTTAGGTCACTAAGCAGGAACCACGTGGAACTGTTCTAACACTTCACTCAAAATAAGGAAATTTTATCTATACATATCAGATGCGCAACCTAGTAGTTTCTGAGAAATCAAAGAAAAAAAATCATTTCAATCAACTGCAGATATACTTAAAGAGAAAAGCACTTGCTAACTGAGACGGTGGCCAAATGGTGTAATGTTTGCACTCAGAGTGGGGGTTCAAACAACGGATTTTGCAACATTTTTTATTCTTCTGGAAGAAAATGGAAACTATCACAGAATTAGACACCACCTTTAAATAAATTAAATTTTATTGTGTTCAAGAGAGAAATGATTTGTTTATGTGCCTACAAACTTTGAAAGCTCATGCAACTGCATGTACGAGGGCTATCCACAAAGTACATTACATTTTGGAATTAAAAATAAATAAAGTATTGGAAATTTTTTTTTATTATAGACAGATGAAAGCCACACTTAAATACTACTTTTCTACATAGTTGCCATTTAAATTAAGGTACTTATCGTAGCGATGGACGAGCTTGGAAATTCCTTCGTCGTAAAATTCGGCCGCCTGCGCCTTCAACCACGTGGCAACTGTCTTTTGGCACAGAAAAGGTGTGATTTTTGTGGATTTCCTGGAAAGACTGTGTACAATAAAAAAAATTTCCAATACTTTATTTGTTTTTAATTCCAAAACGTAATGTACTTTGTGGATAGCCCTCGTATTTATGTTGTTCTTGCAAAATATGTAATCCTATTTAGTAAATGTGAATGTGTTAAAGCATACGATGTTACATATATTTCCAGAATAGTGATGTGTAGAGCCCTATGTCTGTCTAGCAAACTATAAAACATAATAATTTCACATTTTAGAGGGCACAACTGATTTGCATGTTTTTGGTGTATATTTGCATATGGTGACAAATCTGGAGGGACAGCGTACGTCTTTGAAGTGGGACGATGACTGTGTTAAATATGTGTCTGACAGTACCTGCAGGGGTGCTTGCGCACATTACATGAAAGGTTGCCCCTGACCACATAAGCAATGCAGATGATGAAAGAGAAAGAGACTCAAGCAAACAAAAGAATTTGAAATAGGTATGGACTCTTATATTTAGATCTGTCAACTTGACATTTCTGTTGAGACTGACAGTTCTGCCTAAATAAATATTTAATGTGAGCTTTGCTGTATTTGAAAGGAAGAATATATGGCACATAGATCTGAGAAGCATCTTATTTATTTATGCTATTGGATACTGTCGGTCTCATAAACTGACATAAAGCTGGGAGAATGGTGTGCTGACCGCATGCCCTTTCATATCCATATCCAGTGATGCCTGAGGGCTGACGATGGCATGGCAGCTGGTTGGTACCATTGGGGCAAGTTCAGGCGGAGTTAAGTTTTTTATTGGATATTTTGCTACATTTTTGGCTTCTCATACTTACTGCTGAATCTGACAATGAATTCTGAACTTTATCAATCTGTAAGACTGAAATAGAACTAAGAAAGATTCAGTATCCACAGCTAAAAAGAAAATCTAAACGTCTACAAAACTAATTATTAACATCAAGATAATCATATGAGCCATGACCTTTGACCTTCATCTTTTCAAAAATGCAAGCATGGAGAAGTCTTTTCACATTAGTTACTTTCAAGACACCATCAACTAGAATGCCAAAGGTCATCTACATCAGTGCAAAGGTCATCTACATTGGTGGGGTCACAAGATTTGCCTGTCCTTGTCCGTTTCCAGCTGTTTCACAACGTTTACCTGTTGGTCACTTCAAGAACACAACAATGGTTCAAAAATTGTAAGAATGGAAGCTACAACTCATTTTGCTGGAAGTATACTGCCTGTCAAAGAATTGGGTTTGGAGTTCCTCTACTCTTAACACAGGCACAATTGGGTAACAAATTTATGACTTGAGAATATTAATTTTTTATTATATTTTTCCAGTTTTTGTGTTTGTATAAAGTTAGATCTAATACCACAGTGTGTACACCCCTCACCCTTTTATGCTTTCTGAATGGGGAAGTGGAACAATTTTAAGAACACCAATTCCAACGATGGATACTACGCAACCTTGAGTTTTTGAAATTGTGGGTTTTACGAAAAGAGTGTGATACTAATAATGAGACTTAAATCAATTACAGGATTGGTATATTTTGTCAGAGGGGTGTGTGAAAAATGGGATAGTAGCACTGCAGTGCTCAACAGGACTGATGTTAAAAAATGGGGAATTGTACCATAGAAAATTCACCCTCCCCTAACAACATCACAGCACAGCTCCTTGCTCGAACTAGGGCAGAATTTCCACAATGAATAAAATTATTTCTTCGTATGGCTGCATAACTCAGGCCTAGTAGGTGAAACTAGTTTTCCGTATTTCAAGTGCAATGAAGATATATGTGTATTTGGCATGGAAACAGTAGGGGATGCAATGTTTGATAAATAACATAACAACAAAGTGAATCACAAAAATATGTGAAGAGCGATGCAATGTGAGAATATCTGGAAAGCTTCACTTTCAGCAGCGTAATTCCAACTTATTCATCATGTACAAACATCCATGCACTAGCAATAAATGAAGTAGCATATGAGTGGTTAACAAGACGACACAAAACACAATTAATATTTACATTCAAAGTTTTGTTATGACTTTCACTTAAGTCTCTAGCTACTGCAGAAATTTATACTACTTTATCCTCTAGAAAATGATAAATGGTCAAAGGGATTCAACAATGCAATAATCCAGGACCGGGCACACGAGCTACCCTTGAGGCTGCCTATGGGTGCCATGGGCATGGGTATTGCCATCCGGGTATGATGCACGCTCATCTGCCATTCTCTTGGTTGCGAACAGGACCGAAGACTGCCAATAAATACCTGATCGACAGCTGACACTCAAGTTTTCAGTCATGCTGGAAGTATTCTCTACACTGTTGTAATTATTACAGTACAATACTGCAATGAATACTGATAATAAAGTGTAACAGTTGCGTAGTATTTGCGGAAGTGTAGCCTTAAAGACCAATTTGTGTTATGCAGAAGTGGTATCAAATGAAAAAGTAATAAAAGTTAGCTTACAACAATTCTGCCGAGAAACGATGAAAATGAATTTACACTAGTCTGCTTGCTTCATTGTGCCATCTTGTCACATAAAACTTTGTCAGTTATTTGGTTATAAAACTACTGTCTTGTTTTCCTAGTTTGTTAGTAAGTGAAATTTTATCTTTGATGTTTTACCCTGTCGACGAGCTCATACTTCATGTTCCACTTACCTCTGAGAGCAATTGTGGCGTTCCACTTCAATCAATAAAAATTAATGCAGTTACAAGCATTCAGATGATAACAGTAGACAACAGAAAGGCTGTCGACTGTATGCAGTTTGATAGAGGCACAACAAAGAAACAAACAGAAACAAACTTTTCACTGTGTAATGTTGTAATGAGTACCAGAAAACTGCAAAGTAATACAGCACTGCAAAGTAATACATTTCACAGGATGAAGCAGTTACAAGCAGTATGAAACATTCCAAATCCTGTCATTTGATTCAGTGAAGAATTGGTGGGGAGGGCAGTACAGGGATCTCAAGAAAAGGGGAGTAAAATACCATTCTCACCAACATTTTTCATGATACAAATATAGCCTTGACATAAAGGAACAAGTAAAGAAAACATGTTTGTTTTACTAAAACATCTATTAACACATCTAATCTTACTGAGACGTGTTAAATTCTGAGCTGATCCTTTACTCATGATAAAGAAAGAAACGTCAATTTTCACACGCATTGCAAGTATGTCATCCCAAACATACTTCACGCTCTAGCAGCTATCTGAAACAACTGCAGAAACTGTTTGAGGGTGGTTCTTGTAAAATATTTCAATATTTTCTGCAGTGTGAAATCTCTCCTTGAGCACACAACTACACTTAAAGTTGTCCAGCTCTAACTGAATTTCAGCAAGTGCACTTTTATAGTCCACTGCAAAAGGAGTTGCAAAAATATTAAAATCAAGTTCAAATACACTCCTGGAAATTGAAATAAGAACACCGTGAATTCATTGTCCCAGGAAGGGGAAACTTTATTGACACATTCCTGGGGTCAGATACATCACATGATCACACTGACAGAACCACAGGCACATAGACACAGGCAACAGAACATGCACAATGTCGCCACTAGTACAGTGTATATCCACCTTTCGCAGCAATGCAGGCTGCTATTCTCCCATGGAGACGATCGTAGAGATGCTGGATGTAGTCCTGTGGAACGGCTTGCCATGCCATTTCCACCTGGCGCCTCAGTTGGACCAGCGTTCGTGCTGGACGTGCAGACCGCGTGAGACGACGCTTCATCCAGTCCCAAACATGCTCAGTGGGGGACAGATCCGGAGATCTTGCTGGCCAGGGTAGTTGACTTACACCTTCTAGAGCATGTTGGGTGGCACGGGATACATGCGGACGTGCATTGTCCTGTTGGAACAGCAAGTTCCCTTGCCGGTCTAGGAATGGTAGAACGATGGGTTCGATGACGGTTTGGATGTACCGTGCACTATTCAGTGTCCCCTCGACGATCACCAGTGGTGTACGGCCAGTGTAGGAGATCGCTCCCCACACCATGATGCCGGGTGTTGGCCCTGTGTGCCTCGGTCGTATGCAGTCCTGATTGTGGCGCTCACCTGCACGGCGCCAAACACGCATACGACCATCATTGGCACCAAGGCAGAAGCGAATCTCATCGCTGAAGACGACACGTCTCCATTCGTCCCTCCATTCACGCCTGTCGCGACACCACTGGAGGCGGGCTGCACGATGTTGGGGCGTGAGCGGAAGACGGCCTAACGGTGTGCGGGACCGTAGCCCAGCTTCATGGAGACGGTTGCGAATGGTCCTCGCCGATACCCCAGGAAGTGGCCCCTGGGAAGTGGCGGTGCGGTCCCCTACGGCACTGCGTAGGATCCTACGGTCTTGGCGTGCATCCGTGCGTCGCTGCGGTCCGGTCCCAGGTCGACGGGCACGTGCACCTTCCGCCGACCACTAGCGACAACATCGATGTACTGTGGAGACCTCACGCCCCACGTGTTGAGCAATTCGGCGGTACGTCCACTATACGCCCTCGCTCAAAGTCCGTCAACTGCACATACGGTTCACGTCCACGCTGTCGCGGCATGCTACCAGTGTTAAAGACTGCGATGGAGCTCCGTATGCCACGGCAAACTGGCTGACACTGACGGCGACGGTGCACAAATGCTGCGCAGCTAGCGCCATTCGACGGCCAATACCGCGGTTCCTGGTGTGTCCGCTGTGCCGTGCGTGTGATCATTGCTTGTACAGCCCTCTCGCAGTGTCCAGAGCAAGTATGGTGGGTCTGACACACCGGTGTCAATGTGTTCTTTTTTCCATTTCCAGGAGTGTAGATTTCTGTAACTAAGTCTACTATTAATATTTCTAACAAGGCCTGTCACACCTTAACAAATTCATCAAAATATTAGTTCAATGTCTTCTTTTCAAGATTTAATTCATTTATAACCAAGGCAACAGTCCAAAAATGCATGAATGACCATTTTGTAAGTTGGTCTATTCTCAACTGTAATTTTCTATTAAAACCAAACGTGGTATCGAAAACATCAGTTATTAACTGATGTCTATCTTGTAAAGCTGTACTCAAGGCACTCAGGTACTTTTGTACGGTCAGTTAGACATGCAAGATCTAATACCCACTAGGGTATCATCATACCCTTTTACTGGATTCATTTTGTGTCCATGAATAATGCTATTATGACTTTATGCAAATTGAAGAAATGATACACAACACCACCTCAACTCAGGCAGCACACATCACAAAAACACAGCCCATCAATATAATCACGCTCCAGTTCTGCCAGGAAGAACTTAAACTGCTCATGTCCCAAACCATGTGATCTCAATTTATTAATTGTTTTTACAATAACATCCATGACATCACCGGACATCAACTTCTTTCTACGGTATGTTGATGATTTTCACTTATGGACCATCTGACAGCAACTGAATAAAACACAATTTTAGTGCCATACGCGTTTCGCCTTTATTTTCTGCAAGGCATCATCAGTGGCCTGTAATATGTACATATGTTAGCTATTTTATTTACATTTTTGTTACTGTGCCTATAGGTTATAAACAGTTCTGGTGGTTGGTATTTCCTATTAAGTAGTAATGTTTTGAACTGTACTTACAGGTTGCGTAGACAGTTTCTTACATATTACGCTCCTGTTGCATTTTTGGTCTTGTTCGTCTTCCTATGAGCGCCAATTTGCTGTTTTTTCTGCATTCCACAGCACTATGCACTGAACGCTTTTTTTAATGCAATGTTTTGGTTTCTGTTGCCGACTGTCAAATGTTTTTGCCAAAGATCGAATATTACTGCCAAACTTATGAGTTTAACTATCGAAGTATCTGTGGTCTGTTCGTGTATGCATTTGTGTGTGCGCTTGTGTATGTGTGTGTGTGTGTGTGTGTGTGTGTGTGTGTGTGTGTGTGTGTGTGTGTATTTTTTGGTGTTATATTATTTTATTTTATTATATTTAATTATTTATTTTTGTTTATGTCCTGTGTGTGTGTGATATATATATATATATAAAACAAAGATGAGGTGACTTACTGAACAAAAGCGCTGGCAGGTCGATAGACACACAAACAAACACAAACATACACACAAAATTCAAGTTTTCGCAACAAACTGTTGCCTCATCAGGAAAGAGGGAAGGAGAGGGGAAGACGAAAGGAAGTGGGTTTTAAAGGAGAGGGTAAGGAGTCATTCCAATCCCGGGAGCGGAAAGACTTACCTTAGGGGGAAAAAAGGACAGGTATACACTCGCACACACGCACATATCCATCCACACATACAGACACAAGCAGACATATTTAAAGACCATATATAATTTTTCCCACGTGGAATGTTTCCTTCCATTATATATATATATATATATATATATATATATATATATATATATATATATATATATATATATATATATATATATATATATGTGCTGTGTATGTGTGTCTGTCTGTATTTTGGTGTTACGCATTTTTTTTTTTTTTTTTTTGGAGGGGTGGGGGGCTGTGTATGTGTGTGTGTGTGTGTGTGTGTGTATTTTGGTGTTATATACTTTTTTATGTTATCATTTCCTTTATTAAGTGTAGTAAGGAGCCTGTGCTGATGTGTGTTTGTTCATTTATCACATGTTTGTTTTCTGCTATGGCTTTCTGGATGTGGAAGTTTTCTTGCATTTGTATAAGATGTTTGTCATGGTTGCTTATTCTCATTATTTTCATTTCTTGTTCCATGTTTGTAGGATGATGGTTGTAGTGTGTTAAATGCTCTGCAAATGTGGAATGGTTTTTCATACTTCCAACATCTGATATGTTCTTTGTATCTTGTTTCAAAATTCCTGCATGTCATGCCTATGTATACTGCATCACAACTTTGACATTCAAGTTTATATATTCCTGATTGTTGGAATTTGTCCCTCTTGGTAGCTGGCTGGCTTAGTTGTGATTGAAGGGTTTGCCCAGGCTTATATGCTATTTTGAAGCCCTGTCTCTTTAGGATGTTTGCAACTCTGTGTGTTAGTTTATGTGTGTAGGTCATGGTGTACCATCTGGTTCTTTTCTGTGTGGTGTTGTCATTGTGTGTGTTTGTTGAGTGTGTTTGTAAGTTTTCAGCTTGTGAGTTCTTTTGTATTGTGGAAATGTTGTGTTTGTTTTTTATTTGTGTTTTTATTTTTTGATTTAGCCTGTGTACCACATGTGTGTCATACCCGTTGTTCCTAGCTATTTGTATGATCGTGTTCATTTGTTGTTCATAGTTTCTCTTACTGAGTGGGATTCTGTTTAATCTATGTAACATGTGTCTTAGTGCTGCAAATTTCTGGCTTTGGGGGTGGTTGGATGTGGAATGTATTATTGTGTCCGTGGCTGTTGGTTTTCTAAAGATGTTAAATGTATGTTTTCCATTTTCTTTTTTAATTGTAATGTCAAGAAAATTTATTTGATTTTCTTTTTCTTTTTCAAGTGTGAATTTTATGTTCTTATGAGCTTTGTTTATTTCTGAATGGAGTTCATCTATTTTTTCACTTGGCTCGTCTACCAAACAAATAATGTCATCCACGTATCTGTACCAATATATGATTTTGAAACTTTCATTTGTGGTTATCTCATCAAATATCTGATTTTCAAGGTGACTGATGAAAATGTTTGCTAGTGTTCCTGATATTGGGGATCCCATGGGCAGTCCATCAGTTTGTAGATAATATTCTTCCTCAAACTGAAAGTAGTTTTGTTCAGTTGTCAGTCTGAGCATATTTGTTATTTCTTTTATTGCGTCTGTGGTGAGGTTGCTGTGGGATGAGAGATTTTGTTCTATGATTTCTATTGTTTCTGTGATAGGGATGGAGGTATACATATTTTCTATATCAAATGAAATCAGTGATGCTGTGTGTGGTACCTGTAGGTTCTGTATATTTTCTATTAGGTTTCCTGTGTTTATCACTGTCCTGTTGTTTTCTACTTTATAGTGTTTTGTAACTAACTTTTGGAGGTGTTTGGCTATGCGGTATGTTGGGGCTTTCTTGAAGTTGATAACAGGTCTCATTGGCATTCCGTCTTTATGTACTTTCGGTTGACTGCGGAGTGTTGGTGCTTGTGGGTTTTTCTGTGTTAAGTAGTATTTTTGTTTGTCTGTGAGTGTGTGTTCAATGTTTTTCAGTGTTCGTTTCACATTTGCCTGGAATCGTGTAGTTGGATCTGACTTCAGTTTTTGTATTGCGTTGGTGTTTATGTATTCCTTGGTTTTTGTGATGTATTGCTCTTTATTCATGAGTACTGTTACATTTCCCTTGTCTGCTCTTGTTATTAATACGTTGTTGTTTGTTAACTTTTGTTTTAAACTTTTCATAGTAGCTGCTTCTGTTTGGTTGTTCTTATTGTGTGTCTGCTGTGTTTGTTTTATTATGCCTTTTATTTCTTCTTTTACTAGTTCTCTTGTCAGTCCTATGTTTATTTCACAATTATTTTGTTGTTCTTCACGTGTAAGGATGTGTTCGGTTTCTACTATGAGATTTTCTATGTATTGATTGTTCACCTTGCTATTGGTGCAGTGTTTCAAACCTTTTTCCAAGAGCATTTTTTCGTTTTCGTGTAGTTCTGTCTCTGTTAGGTTAACTAAGCGTGGATGGAATGAGTGTTGGTGTTCATGTGGTTTCACATTTAAAATGTAAACGTATTTATGCGTCTTTTTTACTGTTAGTTTCATTTAGTTTCAGTTGCTGTCAGACGGTCCATAAGTGAAAATCATCAACATACCGTAGTATTACGCGCAACTGAGGAGGACAGGACCAAAACATTGAAGATATCAACTTCTTTCACCTATTTCCTAATCAAAGCAACACATTACACAACAGAGCACTGAGGGATCATCTGAGTTTCAACAAAAAGTAATCTTCTTCCCACTGTCAGCTGAAGCTTAGGGATTTGGCCTATTTTCATTCTGATGAACTTCACTACTCCTGTCATTTACCTGTCACTAGTTGTGTGATACCACAAACGGCAAAGAGATGGACACCGACAACACTAATGACATGAAGTAAATTCATCTGCTGTATTGCTGCATGCTTCTATAACAAGCAAGCAATGTCAGAAGATAGGTGGAGGGGGAATTTCTGGCTGACAGTGCCCGCTGGCAAGTAGTGCGCACCCACATGTGTGCCTGTGCCCATGTTAGTTCGTTTGCCAATCTCTGCAATAACCAAAATACATCAGTGTAAACTCTCTCCAGTGGTTAATTTTCATGAGCAAATTGCAACTGATAAGCCACGTGAAATGAAAGTGGTGTTCTTTAACAGTTTTCCCATAAAAAAGTTATTAACAATCACGATACTTATTTTGACAAATTAGCGATATCTCAGAAATTATTGATAAGTAAAACTTCCACAAATAACATTAACATACAATGAAATTATTGTATACTTAAATTATGAAAGGCTGGCCACCTGCTAATAAGTTTAGGCTTTCAGTTTATTCACATTGATCGTATCAACATCTACAGTTGACAGTTTTACTCTTTAAGTCACTACAATCAAGTAAGTCCAATATCCAAACTGCCTCAGTTGCTTAATTTATATTTATGACTTCCAAGCTAAACATTTTAAATAATTTGTTAATTTCACTCCTGATGGAAAAATATCTGAAGGTATTTACAAATTTGCATCCTGCTAGGTGTTCACTTAAAGAAGCTATTAAGCTACTTTATGTTGCCAAACATATGTTGCCGCCCCCCTTCGACCCCCTTTCCCATCCTGGTCTTTGCAATCAGTGTAGAAATTTATGTTGAACGTGGGAAGAGGCCTTTAGTTAACTTGATCATTTACGACATATATTTAAATTTAAAAAAATACAGTATTATCATATTTCTAAAGGGCTGTTTAAAGTAATGCATTGCAAAACATTAGTTAGAATTCAATCAACAAACATGTTATGACTTCACTTTCTTCCGCAGAGTATCTGATATTCATATGGATTGTGAATGCTTACCTGAGCTGCAGCAGACATAGCAGTGAAGTCTGGAGTCCCAAGGGTTTTCTCATTTGCAGGCTTGATGTACAAGAGATTTCTTATTAGCACACACAACAATGGGTTATGCAAACACAAACACACAAAGCACTACACAGTGCATGTTGTTATTAATAAAAACAAGTGGAAAGGTCATACTGAATTAAATTACCTTCTTAGTAAACAGTGACAACTTACAACAGTTGTGCATATTCTCTCTATACAATCTACTTCTGTACAACAGACTAACATTGAAAATAAAAATCTAGACAATCTCTATAGTAATAATTTTAAGTGATATTTGAAGTTTTGAATGGTGTGAGAGTGTAAGTGACTATATAGCAAAAGGCATAACAAATTTGACATTCTATACAGCATAGTAGTCAATATGAAATGGGACTGTTTTTCTTTCTGGTACAAGTAAATATTTTAATATTGGCAGCAGGATGCAATTTTTCGTTTATGGTAATGGTGGAAGACAAGAGTGCAAATATGAAACTCACAACTCAACTCAAAGAATAATGTATGTGATGCTCATACATTTCATTACGGCTTAATTACAACACGGATAGACTGCAGCTCACCGTACAGAGGAGACAGAATCACAGACAGGCACAATGAAAAAATTGTTATACATTTTAGCTTTTGGTCAAAATGCCTTCTTCTGAAGTAAAAAACACACAGATTCACACAAGCACCCCCCCTGGCTGGAGCTGGAGCAGGGAAGGGGATGAGGCAGGTGGGAGACAAAGACTAGCAAAGGTTGAAGTTGGGGGGGGGGGGGGGGGGGGGGTTACAAGTATTAAGGATATGTTGCAAGAAAATTCCAATCTGTGTAGTTCAGAAAAGCTTATGTTGGTGGGAATAATTCTAATAGTATGGCCCTTGAGGCAGTCACTTGAGTCAAGCACACTGTGCTGCACTGCATTCTCACCAACTGGGAGGTCCAGCTGTCTCATGCCCACATTTGGAAGTAGCCGTTCAAGAGAACGGACAGCTTACTTGTGGTTGTGATGCCTAATTAGGATGCTGTATAGTGGTTGAAATTAAGTAGTCTGTGACAGGATTGGTGTAGCTGGTACTGGGAGGTTGTACGGGACAGCTCTTACACCTGGGTCTATGCACGGATATGAGCCACAGGGCAAGGGGTTTTGAAGCAGGGGTGGAACAGCTGCAGGAAATGATATTGTGTAGGTTGGGTGGATGGCAGAATATCAGTATGGGAGTGGTCGGGAGGATATTTGTAGTTCCAGGGCACAATGAGAGGCAGCTGAGAGCCTAGTGGGGAATGTGATTCAGGTGCTCCATAGTCCACGCAAATTAGGAAAAATGGGGGAAAAAAATTTATAAAGTTTTGAAACTTTGGGAAAACACGCTTACGGGATGAAGAAGTGAAAAACAGGAAAGTTCCCTCCCCTATCAGGGGAGCTTTCCCCTCCACCATCCATTAATGTAATTTATTCTCCTTTTCCAAAACTTAATGAAAAATGGTTCATTTAACAAAGTCATCTATATGACAGATCATATTTCTGGTGAAATTCTACTCAGAATGCACTGGGGGGATTTTTTGGCATTGTGGCAAACAAGATCCCATCACTGAAGTGTTCAGTCAGTTTATTTTTCAGAGTTTTTATAGTCATTGTGTCTCCTTCTGGGAGACATTCATTAACCTTCTGCAGCAAATCAAGCAGTGAAAATTGACATTCCTCTGAACTATCTATAAATCTGCATAATTCTTAAAAAGCGGCATCAAAATTGATATCTTGAGGGATGCCTCTTTTTTGAACAGAGGAGGGGTTTGACACTAATTTAGCACAGCAATCTTGATGAAAACGGGCTTCTGCAGTTACAAAACACTGTTGATGCATTTGGAAACCTTTCTACCGAAATCACAATTGCATTTCTCTGCTTTCTCAAGCAAGCAGCATATGTCTCACAGTTAAAGAGTGAACTTCAAACACTCCATGGCGTTCGTGGAGTGTTTTTTTCTTTTTTCTTTTTGGCCTGTATGTCACAGTTTTCAGCATACATGAAACAGTCTTTTTTGAAATTGAATGGATGAGAGGAAGAGGATCTCAAACTTTTATCATCTGCTCGTGCAACATTCTGATTAGTTAGTTTCCTTATACTACGTTCCTTAATATATTCATGTCGACATACCTTATGCACTTCAATCAGTCCAGCATTCTGTAGAATATTATGAGCCCCATCCTTCCGTTCCTTACTGACGCGTATCAGAGTTTCCAAGCCCTTCGTCACTATTGATCTCTCTCCTTACGAAACAGATTTACCACAAATAAAATAGATAGTAGGGACCAGCATATTGTTTTCTCAGTCCAGGCAAAAGAAATGAGACCCCTTAACTCATGAAGTGTGGTCTCTAAGACCGCGTGAAAATTTTCGAACCTGCTCTCCAAGGCCAGTTGTGGTGGAATGCTTCTATACTCCCCCTAAACTCCTTAAATTGCCAAGCCTATGATGTTTTGTTGTCGCTTGCATTATTGCCTTCTGTGTTTATTGCTGACACGTGTTACTGATAGGTAACACGTGAGCTACCTGTTTTCTTCAATAGGGTACCGTATAGAACTTTCCCGAGGTTGACAAAATTGTTAGTTGGTCTCAGGATGAAGGTGTCAGTGATGTAGATCAAGAAATAAATGAAAAAGATGACTGTTTTACATTAGCCAGTCATCACAATACGGCTATCGAACAAGAGCATAATTCAGAGGAAGAATTTCAGGAAAGTTATTATGGGGATCTGTCTATTCCTTCAAGAAATACTTAAAATGTCTGTTAAAATCTAATGTGTTCTGAGTGTTGATAAGGAAAATGTAGTCCCCAGCAAAGAATATCAATTTGACGGACTTTCTTTTTGTACCCATCAGATGGAATTTTTATGTGCAAATTTAAAGCCTGGAATTTAGATTTATCTGGAAATTTATTTACTACAAAGATTGTGTAATTTTTCAGAATGCAAAATTCAGTACTCTAACAGTCTACCCCCATGGACCATGGACCTTGCCGTTGGTGGGGAGGCTTGCGTGCCTCAGCGATACAGATGGCCGTACCGTAGTTGCAACCACAACGGAGGGGTATCTGTTGAGAGGCCAGACAAACGTGTGGTTCCTGAAGAGGGGCAGCAGCCTTTTCAGTAGTTGCAGGGGCAACAGTCTGGATTATTGACTGATCTGGCCTTGCAACACTAACCAAAACGGTCTTGCTGTGCTGGTACTGCGAACGGCTGAAAGCAAGGGGAAACTACAGCCGTGATTTTTCCCGAGGGCATGCAGCTTTACTGTATAGTTAAATGATGATGGCGTCCTCTTGGGTAAAATATTCCGGAGGTAAAATAGTCCCCCATTCGGATCTCCGGGCGGGGACTACTCAAGAGGACATCGTTATCAGGAGAAACGAAACTGGCGTTCTACGGATCAACAGCAAAGTGAACGCATTATTGTGGCCAAGATAGACACGAAGCCCATGCCTACTACAGTAGTACAAGTTCATATGCCAACTAGCTCTGCAGATGATGAAGAAATTGATGATATGTATGATGAGATAAAAGAAATTATTCAGATAGTGAAGGGAGATGGAAATTTAATAGTCATGATTGACTGCAATTCAATAGTAGGAAAAGGGAGAGAAGGAAATGTAGTAGGTGAATATGGATTGAGAGTAAGAAATGAAAGAGGAAGTCACCTGGTAGAATTTTGCACAGAGCATAACTTAATCACAGCTAACACTTGGTTCAAGAATCATGAAAGAAGGTTGTATACATTGAAGAAGCCTGAAGATACTAGAAGGTATCAGATCGATTATATAATTGTAGGACAGAGATTTAGGAACCAGGTTTTAAATTGTAAGACATTTCTAGGGGCAGATGTGGACTCTGACCACAATCTATTGGTTATGAACTGTAGATTAAAACTGAAGAAACTGCAAAAAGGTGGGAAATTAAGGAGATGGGACCTGGATAAACTGACTAAACCAGAGGTTGCACAGTTTCAGGGAAAGCATAGGGAACAATTGACAGGAATGGGGGAAAGAAATACAGTAGAAGAAGAATTGGTAGCTCAGAGGGATGAAGTAGTGAAGGCAGCAGAGGATCAAGTAGGTAAAAAGACGAGGGCTAGTAGAAATCCCTGGGTAACCGAAGAAATATTGAATTTAATTGATGAAAGGAGAAAGTATAAAAACGCAGTAAATGAAGAAGGCAAAAGGGAATACAAATGTCTCAAAAATGAGATCGACAGGAAGTGCTAAATGGCTAAGCAGGGATGGCTAGAGGACAAATGTAAGGATGTAGAGGCTTATCTCACTAGGGGTAAGATGGATACTGCCTACAGGAAAATTAAAGAGACATTTGGAGAAAAGAGAGCCACTTGTATCAATATCAAGAGCTCAGATGGAAACCCAGTTCTAAGCAAAGAAGGGAAAGCAGAAAGGTGGAAGGAGTATATAGAGGGTTTATACAAGGGCAATGTACTTGAGGACAATATAATGGAAATGGAAGAGGATGTAGATGAAGATGAAATGGGAGATACGATACTGCATGAAGAGTTTGACAGAGCACTGAAAGACCTGAGTCCAAACAAGGCCCCGGGAGTAGACAACATTCCATTGGAACTACTGACGGCCTTGGGAGAGACAAAACTCTACCATCTGGTGAACAAGATGTATGAGACAGGCAAAATACCCTCAGACTTCAAGAAGAATATAATAATTCCAATCCCAAAGAAAGCAGGTGTTGACAGATGTGAAAATTACCGAACAATCAGCTTAATAAGTCACAGCTGCAAAATACTAACACGAATTCTTTACAGACGAATGGAAAGACTGGTAGAAGCGGACCTCGGGGAAGATCAGTTTGGATTCCGTAGAAATGTTGGAACACGTGAGGCAATACTAACCTTACGACTTATCTTAGAAGAAAGGTTAAGAAAAGGCAAACCTACGTTTCTAGCATTTGTAGGTTTAGAGAAAGCTTTTGACAACGTTAACTGGAATACTCTCTTTCTCATTCTAAAGGTGGCAGGGGTAAAATACAGGGAGCGAAAGGCTATTTACAATTTGTACAAAAACCAGATGGCAGTTATAGGAGTCGAGGGGGCATGAAAGGGAAGCAGCGGTTGGGAAGGGAGTGCGACAGGGTTGTAGCCTCTCCCCAATGTTATTCAATCTGTATATTGAGCAAGCAGTAAAGGAAACTAAAGAAAAATTCCGAGTAGATATTAAAGTCCATGGAGAAGAAATAAAAATGTTGAGGTTCGCCGATGACATTGTAATTCTGTCAGAGACAGCAAAGGACTTGGAAGAGCAGTTGAACGGAATGGACAGTGTCTTGAAAGAAGGAGGTAAGATGAACATCAACAAAGGCAAAACGTGGATAATGGAATGTAGTCAAATTAAGTTGGGTGATGCTGAGGGAATTAGATTAGGAAATGAGGCACTTAAAGTAGTAAAGGAGTTTTGCTATTTGGGGAGCAAAATAACTGATGATGGTCGAGGTAGAGACGATGTAAAATGTAGACTGGCAATGGCAAGGAAAGCATTTCTGAAGAAGAGAAATTTGTTAACATCGAGTATAGATTTAAGTGTCAGGAAGTCGTTTCTGAAAGTATTTGTATGGAGTGTAGCCATGTATGGAAGCGAAACATGGACAATAACCAGTTTGGACAAGAAGAGAATAGAAGCTTTCGAAATGTGGTGCTATAGAACAATGCTGAAGATTATATGGGTAGATCACATAACTAATGAGGAGGTATTGAATAGAATTGTGGAGAAGAGGAGTTTGTGGCACAACTTGATAAGAAGAAGGGATCGGTTGGTAGGACATGTTCTGAGGCATCAAGGGATCACAAATTTAGCATTGGAGGGCAGCGTGGAAGGTAAAAATCGTAGAGGGAGACCAAGAGATGAATACACTAAGCAGATTCAGAAGGATGTAGGTTGCACTAAGTACTGGGAGATGAAGAAGCTTGCACAGGATAGAGTAGCATGGAGAGCTGTATCAAACTAGTCTGGGGACTGAAGACGACGACAACAACAACAACAGTCTATTTGTGAATAGAGGGAAACATTCCACGTGGGAAAAATATATCTAAAAACACAGATGCTGCAACTTACCAAACAAAAGCGTTGGTATGTTGATAGGGACAAAAACAAACACAAACACACACTAATTTCAAGCTTTTGCAACCCACGGTTGCTTCATCAGGAAAGAGGGCAGGAGAGGGAAAGACAAAAGGATGTGGGTTTTAAGGGAGAGGGTAAGGAGTCATTCTAATCCCAGGAGGGGAATGACTTACCTTCGGGAGAAAAAGGGACAGGTATACACTCGCACGCACGCGCACACACACACACACACACACACACACACACACACACACACACACACACATCCACCTGCACATATACATGTAAAGGCAAAGAGTTTGGGCAGAGGTGTCAGTCGAGGCGGAAGTACAGAGGCAAAGATGTTGTTGAATGACAGGTGAGGTATGAGCGGCGGCAATCTGAAATTAGCAGAGGTTGAGGCCTGGTGGGTAACGGGAAGAGATGATATATTGAAGGGCAAGTTCCCATCTCCGGAGTTCTGATAGGTTAGTGTCAGTGGGAAGTATCCAGATAACTCGGACGGTGTAACACTGTGCCAAGATGTCTTGGTACAGTGTTACACCGTCCGTTACCCACCAGGCCTCAAACTCCGCTAATTTCAAGTTGCCGCGGCTCGTACCTCACCTGTCATTCAACAACATCTATGCTTCTGTACTTCTGCCTCAACTGACATCTCTGCCCAAACTCTTTGCCTTTACATATGTCTGCTTGTGTCTGTATATGTGCGGATTGGTGTGTGTGTGTGTGTGTGTGTGTGTGTGTGTGTGGCGCGCGCGTGTGTGGGGGGGGGGGGGGGGGGGGGCACGAGTGTATACCTGTCCCTTTTTCCCCCGAAGGTAAGTCTTTCCGCTCCCGTGATTGGACTGACTCCTTACGCTCTCCCTCAAAACCCGCATCCTTTTGTCTTTTCCTCTCCTTCCCTCTTTCCTGATGAAGCAACCATGGGTTGCGACAGCTTGAAATATATGTGTGTGTGTGTGTGTGTGTGTGTGTGTGTGTGTGTGTGTGTTTCTGTCTCTATCAACATACCAACACTTTCATTTAGTAAGTTACAATATATATCCTTTTGTGTGATAAATAGTAAAATGCTGCAGGCTTTGTTTAGTGCAATAAAATAAAATAATTGTAAAAGCAAATGTTATATAGCATAAATTAAATATTTCAAATGATTTTAACCTTAAATCTCTGTTTAAATATGGGGTCCCAGAGAATACATCTCGTGGTATATGTTACAGAAAAGTCACCTTGCGAGTTAAAGGCTAAGAAGAAGCACTTCATAACACGACAAACTGATGAATAATGTCACAAAAATAGAACTCTCTGGCACTACTTTGACAGCTGACAACACTAACTCAACTGAACTGGACACTGGGTAGGAAGAAACAGCAGCGACAATAGTGGTATTGGAGCACTGAGTGAATGGGAACGGAAACTTGAGGTTTTCATTGTTGCCACGTACTCCTGATTTCAACAATACTGATCACAAAGGAAACATCATCAAGTAGAATATATAGGTCACGAAATACTTCCATACACTTAATTACGCTTTTCATTTAATTAGTACAAAGCAACGAAAACTACAAACTATTACGTTAACAGAATTCTATACCAATTCTTATACCTCAAATACCATTTGTATAAATGAAAAGCCGCATAAGATCTGTTTCATGTACAATTTTGCGAGGAATATATTTACTAACAAGAGCTCTGTTCAAAAAATGAGCCTTTTTGCGTATGAATTTAAAACAAGATACAAATTTACTTTTGGAGGGGATAAAAGGGGGATGTGCTGCCCCTTCCCCCCATATGAAGGGAACTTTTGTGTTTCTTATTACTATATCCCATATGAGTATTTTCACGAAGTTTCAAAACTTTATACATTTTTTCACCCCATTTCCTGATTTTCTTACTAATTTGCCTGGGGCACCAGCCCTGGGTGGTACTGAGTTACGGTATCAAGTCACAAGAGTGTTCAAAAGCTGCTATTTTCTAATGGTCTACTTCCTGAGGCACCTATCTGCTGCTCAATGCCTCCTCTATATGGTGAGTAGCAATTGTCCTAATTCATGCTGTTAGTAACAAGTAAAACCCATTTTTACAATAATTTGTCACAATTCTTTCTCATGAAGAATATCAATGTGAGGAATAAACCAACAACTCTAAAACCCAAGTTTACTGGGTCTGTTTTTTGAGGAATTACTGAAACTGACACACTTCAAAAGCCGTATTTAAAAATGAAGAAAGAAAGCACATAAAGGTTTAAAATATTAAGTAATAATTATGTATCTCAAAACTAACAAATTTGATAGAACAAATATTGTTTAGTGATGGGCAGACAATAAGAGAAACTCTGAACATCTTTTTCATAGTCTCTCTGTACATTGTACAACATTACAGAAGTATGAAAACGGGTAATTTAAAATAATTTCTTTACAGTGATAGCTGCATTCTGGCCTGAGCTGCTGGAGACAGCAGTCACATGTGCATGAGGTGGGATTGCTTGTGTGACTGAATGGTTTGTGTTTCTCTTTTTCTGAAGAAGCCTGTGGCCAAAAGCTTACATGTAAGTGTCTT
Organism: Schistocerca serialis cubense; assembly: GCF_023864345.2. NCBI lineage: Eukaryota > Metazoa > Arthropoda > Insecta > Orthoptera > Acrididae > Schistocerca > Schistocerca serialis. Next base: position 76,288,329 of record NC_064638.1, read on the forward strand.
AATTGTGGCTGTCTGCAACTTAGCATGTTATCTTTACAGTAAGTAAGAATCTATCTTTTCCTACAGTCTTGATATTTCTTTCAGTTATAGAAAACTCTTACTAGAAATTAACTTTCTCATTCTAAAGAAAATGTTATAGTGTAAATAAAGTTTTCCCATTATCTATACTATTACAAGTAACCTTGCAAGACATATAATGAAGTTGGATGTCACTGTCCTCACCTGTTCTTCCTGTTGTGGAGTGGGTGAGACTGGGGCAGCTGCTACTTCTGAGACTGTTACATCTGTTATGTGGTTTTCCTTTACAGGCTCAGCAGGCTCATCTGATACTACAGCAGACTACAAAAGCGAAACTCAGGATGTAGTCTGCTACTAACATGCACACAACACACTCCTTCATATTATTGATGTAAATGTTATTTAGTATTTAAAATCACTATACCATGGTACACTTACTACACACTAAAAAATGGAATTTACATCAATGATTAATGGAAATCTCATATAAAGATGTGAAACAAATACTAACAAAGAGATAGAGGGGCTGGCCAGTACTTACCTCAGCTCAGTACAGCCAATAGATACACAAAAAACAGAACCAAAAATTTACGTTCCTAGCTTTCGGAACAAATGTTCCTTCATCAGGGAGGAGAGAGGGGAAAGAAAGGGAAGAAGGGAAAGTAGATTCAGTTACTCACAACCAAGGTTGCTTCATAACCTGGGTTGTGAGTAACTGAATCTACTTTCCCTTCTTCCCTTTCTTTCCCCTCTCTCCTCCCTGATGAAGGAACATTTGTTCCAAAAGCTAGGAACGTAAATTTTTGGTTCTGTTTTTTGTGTATCTATCGGCTGTACTGAGCTGAGGTAAGTACTGGCCAGCCCCTCTATCTCTTTGTTAGTATTAATTTACATCAATGATCTGTTAATAATGCATGATGGATAGACCTTAACTGGGGGTTACTGCATGGTCTGACTAAAATAAACATTTACCATGACACACACACACACACACACACACACACACACACACACACACACACACACACACACACACACACACACACACACACAGAGAGAGAGAGAGAGAGAGAGAGAGAGAGAGAGAGAGAGAGAGAGAGAGGGGGGGGGGGGGGGGGGGGTTGCACACTGTCCCAATATTATGGCTCACCTGGAGTGAGGACTTAATAACATCGAACAGAGCAGGTGAGGCAAATTTGGCAGAGGTAAAGGCCTAGACAGGCTGTGGTGCGGGAGACAGGGAAGAGAGGTTGTGGGCAGGAGAGAGGATAAAGGGGAAAGAGAGACTAGGGACAGAGCAGTGCAAATAAAGATTTGTAAGTTGTGTTAATGGGTCAGTTCCCACCTACATTCAGAGAAGCTGATGTTATGAGGATGATTCAGATTCTGCATGCTGTGAAGCAGTAATTGAAACAAATCATGTCGCACCCAATGGCACACACTGTGACATGATCATCAACCCTTCCATGGGCCAAAGTATGACTTTGCAGCCCTTCATGCAAAAAAATCAGTTCAGTACAATTTGCCACCTATGCACAATGCATTTTCAGTGATGAACACTCATATTCCCAGTATACCAAAGGCCTCCAGATTGCCTCCCAAATACCTGGTCCCACTAAACAGTTATAAAAATGAACCACATCATTACTACTATCTAATATTATCTAGGATAGAAACAGCAGAAATACACCCTCTGTGAGAATTTTGGATACTTTTTATCATACCCTGCATCAGGAATTACCGCGCCCCCCCCCCCCCCCCCCCATAAAATCCATTGTACCTCTCTGAAAGAGGAATTCTGACATTCACCCTTCCTCCAAATCATTCTAGTATGTTTTATGCCACTTCTCCTTCCAGTACTTTGTCTTACAAGTCATATCCATAAAAGGAAAATGTGCAAGATCTGTCCTTTGCGACCCATAGTACATATTAATATAGACCTGTCTTAAGCTTGTCCCAATTTGTCAGAAGTAACGACTGCATCTTCTGTGCTGCATTTTATGTGGGCAGGAACATCAAGCAGCAGCCCGTTAGGATGAACGGCCGCTCTAAAACTGTGGCAAGAGGTAAGATTGCGTACCTAGTGGCAAAGCTTGCTGCTCAGCACAAAACGTCATCAACAACTGACAGAATTAATTAGTGCCATGTGAATCCTCTCCCCATAATTCCTTTTCTGGATTATGTTCATGCGATCTACTTCTTCAACATGTCCTTTGGTCTTGCAATCCCTCTGTCCTCAATCTCTGCTACAGCTTGTGCTTCACTCTGTTCTCACTCTTTCTCCTAATTACCCCCCATGTAAAAATCAGCAGCTTACGTCACATAACTCCCCTCTGATCACCTAACTTTAGACTGATCAACAGGTTTGAGAGTCTGTGAACCTTCATCCTCATATTTTCTCTTAGTTGTCTCTGTCTCCTGTTCTACACCATCTCTTCTCCAACCTTAGGTTATTTTATGTGGGTGAGGGAGAGGGAGGGGGGGGGGGGGGGAGAGAGAGAGAGAGAGAGAGAGAGAGTTTATATGCACATTTACACATACCAAATTCTGTCTTTTTCCTTATGTCAGAAGATAAATCAATACTCACTCCAGATGGTGCTCGCTGTACATAATTTGAAGGAAATATTCCATGTCTATCTCCTATGATTCCAGTCCACCAGTCTCCCTCTTTCTTGGTAACAAGTATCATTTCACCTTGTAAGAAACTAAGATCACCTGGTTCAACAGACTGATAAGGATACATGGCCACATAATATTCTGTAAAAGTAACAACCAAATATTTATTAGTAACCATCATATTAGCAACACCTGCAGCAATAAATCACTCAACTTCTATAGCAATTGCAATTTTTATGATAAAATACAAGCAGCAGTGACAACTTTTACAAAATTTAAAAGTTCTACATATTCTGATGAAACTGAACAGGTCGTAAGTTATGTACCCTTCAAGGTATCACTCACAAACTGAAAGGTATGTGTGTGGCCCATTCTGAATGTTCTGGTGATTGGCAGTGGAATAATAGTGCAAAAATAATTTCTTCTGACATATTTTGAAGTAAATGTAGTACCATTATACATGGCAAATATATAATGAATATGAGAGGGATAGTAGGGGTGGAAGTTACTTTCATGTGACATAAAATGACCAAAAATCTAGCATCTGCAATGCCCTTTAAACGATTTTTACAAAATAAAATATGCTTCAAAATAATACAGACTTACTTTCTACTGATTAGCTTGTTTAGTACACATTGCAATTGTGAGCAATATTTTGTGTACTGCTGTAGACCAAACAGACCCATTCAGCACCTACCATGAGGACCCACTATTTATTCAGAGTAAATTTTTGTGTTTTCATAATCTATGAAAAGAGTTCCTGCAATTAGATATAAACCTACCCTTTTCTCCTTCCTGCAACTGTGAAGGAGCTAACTTCACATAAGATTTTGGAAACCAACCATGTACACCAGCTAGTTCACCGTAACACCACTGCTCTTGTTGTTCTTTGACTCTGATAACATCTCCCTTATTAAATGACAACTGACTAGACTTCCTGGCTCTCCAAGAATAAAGGGCTTGTGCCTCCACATCTTCAACATTATCACCCTGCAAGTCATAAAAAAAAGTCAGGCAGCTAAAATTTGCAGAAAGACAGTTCATCATTCAATACTCACATGAAGCACAGATCAAGAGACTGAACACAGCAATATGAGTGTACGAGTTGTGTTTTAAAAACAGTAGCCAACTACACTGCTTTTAGCAGCAACTTATTCACTTTCTGAGAGATCTTGTTTTACATATCGTAACTGTCTAAATGTTATGTAATGAATCAGAACTACATATACACTGAATGTGTGGTCTCAAACAATTTTGAATAAAGATAAATTTTTTTATATCACGCAGCAGTGCGCATGCTTGGATTTGAAACTAACTTTATTCACCATTTCATGAGACAATATGAAGTAATATTTTGGATTTAAGTCTCCTTGCGCAAAATAACTGTGCAGGACAAAGCTTTATGAGGAGGGTAGTGGGGAGGGGGGGAGGGGGAGAGGGGGTAATTATCTCATGAGATACTACAAAATTTTTTGGGGTTGCGTTGTTTGTGGAAGGAGACAAAACAGCAAGGTCATCTGGTCTCATCAGATTAGGGAAGGAAGTCAGCCGTGCCCTTTCAAAGGAACCATCTCAGCATTTGCCTGGAGCAATTTAGAGAAATCACGGAAAACCTAAATCAGGATGGCCGGACATGAGATTGAACTGTCGTCGTCCTGAATGCATCAAAATTTTATTTATTTATTTATTTATTTTTGCTACTGGATATAAAAGAAATCATAAGATGGAAAGGGACTGTTTTTGTGAGAGTATTATCATACAGATATCAGTAAACTAAGTATTCACATACATGCTTCAGCAAACAGACCAACTGTATAACTATTTCAAAGCTAAAAGAGAAAGTTTATGTACGTAGGAATGTCTACAAACCATCCTGCCAATTCTAACATCAGGCAATGTTGTCTGGTGATTATCAGAAAAATTGAAAAACAAAGAAAGAACTTTCTTTACAAATAATTACAATATTTACTAATTATATCATCTGTTAGATTACCTGAACTGTAAAAATTACATTGCCAAAACAAGTTTAATAAAACAATGAGTAAAATAAAGGAATTATGCTGAACATTCGTTAACTTCATACTGCGTGCAGTAATAAATGATCTGCACAGTACTTTGAGAAAATATGGCTTCTATTACTTTAATATACCTCATTATTAGTATTGACTTTCCAAACGAGAAAGGGCTGGTAGATAGACACAATAAAAAACACACAAACACACACACAAATTTCAAGCTTTCACAACCCAAGGTTGCTTCATCAGGAAAGAGGGAAAGACGAAAGGATGTGGGTTTTAAGGGAGAGGGTAAGGAATCATTCCAATCCTGGGAGCGGAAAGACTTACCTTAGGGGGAAAAAAGGACAGGTATATACTCGTGTGCGTATCATAGCGAGAATGTTTTCTCATTCATCACTGCTCTGCTTATATATTCCCTTACTGTGTCTCATGCTTACAATGTCGCCACACACCTCTCAATATTGTGGTGGGAAGTGGTCATAATGATTCACTAGTCAGTGTATAGTTATCAGTTTGCTGGTCAAATATGTCAACACTATACTGCTATCTACTGCCTCATCTTTTCTGTGATACGCTTCAAAATTCCATACATTGTCAGTTCTGGATTCGGAGTGGACTATGGCTTCATTCCATATTGGCCATACAAACCATGAAGCCTACTCTCCCCTTAAAAGATACAAGTCCCTTCACCAAATGTTATGGCTTCTTCTGGATAATAAAATTTCAAATTTCTCTCTCTATGAATTCAGGAGCAGCTTATCTTTATAAATGTGCATAAAACCTTTGTTTACCTTTCTTTTTTGCCTTTGTGCTGGCTTTCAGTTGAAACATGGGTAACATGTTTATGAGATGATCTTTTGGCAAAACGGCAAAAATTTCAGCAGAATTATACTCCTGTGCCGAGTATCTCTCTTATTGGCAGCAAAATAGCAAAGATTTGTTTCACTTCTTCCATAGTTTGAACATATATCTAAAGGTTTACTTGATTCATCAAGTCTTCCAATCTTGTTTCAATTCACAAGAGCCTGTGAATGCAATTATGTCAGGAATTTCATCTTCATTTGTCAGCAGTCATCACAGTTACATCTTTCTCTACTTTTAACAGGTGTATACATAGAAGATTAAGCATGTGCACCAATTCATTTCCTGATGTGCCTGCAGTAGAGGCATTCATAACAGCATAATACATGAAAATAATATCTGCACTTCCAAACAAATCTAGACATAGATGACATGTAATGTGAATTGCTGTCAAATACATTGGTTTCATTACATGACTACTCACAAAGGATTTCACAAATCGTTTTTGTCATATGCTTCTCCTCTTTATAGCATATTTAGAACTCAAAATCGATACTAAAGCAAACAAAATGCCATAAACAAGGAGAACATGCCTGTCAACTAAAGTCTATGAAACGACAGTAACAAACAGTAATTTCAATACTAAATGAATTTTTACACCGATTCCAGACGCAGTGATTTCTTGTTACAGCAGCAACACTTAAGTGGAGGTCATAAATATATGTTTGACATTACAGAAAACTATCTTAACTGTTACCACACAGAAAGCGTTTTACTATTGATTCCCCCATGTACGGCTGGGTAACTCAGTTTAAAGTTCACTTGGAAAGCAAGGACATGCCACCACACAGTGGACCAAGCCTTGTAAAGTACCTGGTGTTCATACCAACCTTTGGGTTGGAGACAGCATTACCTAACCTACTGACTTTCTTTGTAGTCCTGCCAAAATCTCATGCTTCATTTTGCGTGAAGTATCTGTTATAACATTTGACGCTTATTTTGAAGACTCCAATGTGGAAAAGTATTTTTTATTGTGATATATTTTAATATGCTATCCTCTGTCATTCTTAATAAGACAGCAATGTACCTGTTTCTTTATTCTCTGATTGAGCAATTGTCTTTGTCACTGCGACGGCACGGACATTATCAGAGATTGTTCTGGTTACTTATTCATAGCAGATAGACACTTTTGGTAACAGGCTCAGCTGTCATTTTGTGGAGGCATATCTAATTATTACTGTGACTTCTAATGTATTTAGCACATAAAAGTAGCAAATATAGCTGTGTGTTCAGAAGAATAATAAAAAAAGATACAAAAAGGTAAAGAAAGCTTTCTCTTTATCATTTAATAGTCATACCTAATCCCCTCAGATTTCCATATTTGCAGAATAAGCTGCCACACAGTGGTGGGGTTGTGGAGAAAGAGAATTTTTCTCCTATTTCATAATTTCATTAGTCAAGAGTATAACAACAACATCAAGGAGACTTCAAATCTAATACAATTTTCATTTATTAAATCACAGTGAGGCATGAAACAGTCTATCAGAAAGGAAAAAAGAAAGTTTGTTTAAATCTAGTAACCCTAAAAGGTAATCTTTAAGATATTCTTCTAAACTTAATTGTGCAATCCATAAACCCACAATCATTTGCATCTGACTATGTGTTATCTGTGAACATCACACTTCTCGCATTGAAAAATTCGTAGTCTGAGTAATTATGTTTTCACTGTTAAAGGATGTTCTATGAGGAAAATAATATTTGTGTGAATGAAAGTAAGGCAGTTATGAACCCTGGGAAAGATGTGTTTACATATCAAAGTGCATTATTTATTACTCCAAACAGGGTAATATGGTTTTCCTTGCAATGACCTAATAAACTATTGAGATGAATGGGAGACCTGTGTTTTAGACTGAATTTAAAAATGCATCATCTGAAAATATTCACATATAATGAACTATCAAATTCTGTTAACGTGACCAAAATATGATTCTAGGCCTTAAACCAGAAGAATTTTAACAATTTATACAAATAAAAATCTTAAAAAAATGCAACTGTTGTTGAAATCTTACAATAATACTGAGTGGATTCTGGCAACATTAAGATATCACTAGGAAACTCAGTGCTTAAATAATCCAATTATGAGGTTAACTAACAGCTCTTAATGCACTACACGCAAAAATTTATTAGGTAAAAATTACATTACCTGTCCAAGTACAGGACTAGCCATTTCATCAAGCACCTGTGGACCAACATCACCAGAAACTTCCACAACAGAACCATTATCACTGACGTTTTCTGGAACTTCTGCAATTCCCCTTAAAAAAGAGATTAACAGTATATTACAAATAATTACATAATCACTAAGAAGCAACTGAATTAAGTGTGCAAAAGCATGAGATTATGAATCTGACCAAAAATATGATTCTAGATAAATTAGATCCATTAATGTGGCACAAATAAGATCAACTAGTTCTTTAGCCTTAGAATTTAGTTTCAACATTCTGAGTAAAGAACGGTGATGATAAATGCATACTGTGAAATATGTTGAAAAATCCTCTCTCTCTCTCTCTCTCTCTCTCTCTCTCTCTCTATGTCTATCTGTGTGTGTGTGTGTGTGTGTGTGTGTGTGTGTGTGTGTGTGTGTTCCACATTTGACAAAGTTTAATCAAATTCAAATGCCATAACTATTTGTCAAAAATGAGTGGACCACTTTGAAAAAGATTTTGAATTATTGTGTGTACTAATTTGTTTCTATGACTGAAGTAGCTGGGTGTGATATGATATATTAGAAAAAAGTGGGGATAACTTAATTCTTTGTGCAGGTTATCTACACACTGGAAAAAGTGCTGGATGAAGAGCATTAACGTAAAAGCAAATTATGCTGAAAACAAAGTGAACTTTTAAGTAAAAAGATCTCGCAGTCTGACCATCATTGTTTCATATTGTCTCCACTGGCGGTACTAGGGGAACAAGTTAATCTTCACATTTGTCCTGTATGGAAAGAATTTGGAAATAGGACACTACATGTCCAATATAAATCCAAGATAGTATTCTCTGCAACAGATGAGATCATGAAATAAGCAAATTACCATTCTGCCCAGATGGGTTCAGCTATTTGACTTATTTCAGTAATAATCTCAGAGGCACCCATTTGTCTGTCTATAGGTTCATTAACCCCTTAAAAATCATTGATGTATCATGTTTGACCCTTGGTAAACATACTCAGCTTCATGTAACTCAAAATATGAGAAAATAAGTTGCATGTGCAATGGACAGCAACACTACTACATTCCACAGAGCAGAATAACAGATCTGAATAAATCCCTGCAAAGTAAGCATATGAACCATTGAAACACAAACATTTCTGCATACAGACCTCTGTCTGGGCTTTATAGCCCTCAAATAAATAATTGTTTTAAAATATTTCACATTTCACTGATAGTACGTCACAGAACAGAAAAATAATCTTACTCAAGTTGTCGTTTAGCTTGAGACTCTGCTATGATAACATCAGGAGGAAAAGCAGATGAATCCTCCAGGACTGTTACAGGACTGTCTATAAATTCCACGTAGGACTCAGGAAACCAGCCAGTTTGGCCCCTTAGTTCTCCTGCTAACCATCCAGGTTCAGCATTTTGGTTGGCAGCAACCTATTAAGTAATTACATTTTTATTTGTTTATGGTAAGGAATATGACACTGCACAAACCATCACTTAAACATATAGTTACCATAATTATATCTCCTGGCTGGAATGACAGTTCATCACTGTTGCGAGCAACGAACTCGTAAAGGGCACGGTATTTGAGCAAGTTTCCATTTACTGCTGGAAAAAAAGAACAATGGTAATATTCAGTTAAGCTTCTATTTTTAAGGGAAGCAGCAAATACAAAGACAAGTTGGTGACTTGAGGCAATCTTCCTACCATTCAGTTTCCCTCAAACAGTCGCAAAGAGGTCACTAGACTTGTATATTGAAAGTGATCAACTGGCTTCCATGGGCAACAAAAATTTTATCTTCAATATTTCGTGTAATTACTGAGTGAATTAAAAAATTTAAAATGGTGTCACAGTCTACTCATTAAGAAATATACTCTTATGATAAAGGTTTAACACAAAAAGACAAGCTTTACAGCCAGAAACTGTTGGTTTGTCTTGGGCCAGCATAACCGATAGCACACAAATGTATGGACTTCAGTCATCCAGTATTTGTGAATGAGAGCACTAAGCAAATTCAAACAAACTTTACACATAGTTTCAATCCTTTTTCTCACTGACATCCCCCATAATGCAATTTGAAGAAAAACCTGCAATTTTGTCCATTATAAATGGTTTTAAGAAAGTGTACAACAGTAAAGTTAACAAAACAAAGCAAAACCTCGGGCATATCAAAAACAGTATGTAAAAATGGCATAGAACACAGAGAAAATGCAACTGAAAATGGGAACCATTTCCCAAAATGTGTCGCATAAACTATGAATAAAAGAAAATCATGACTGGTAGCAAAACGCATCGAAAGGAAAACAGGTTATCATTTAAAAAATATTTGATGTTTATGCATTAAAACTTCAGCACTAAGACACGAAATTGTGTTTTATTACTCCTTTACTACTAAATCTATTCATAAGACACTTTGCAGATGGTATCTACATGTATCACTGAATGTACCTGGAAAATTATATCATTGAGATAGACAGAAAACTAGCTTTTGCTTAAAATGGAGCACAAATTACCCTCATTATATTCATTCAGTGTTTTATAAGTAGAGCACTTAGTGACTTCCAACAAACTTCAAGCATAATTTCAAACCTTTGCTAAATTTTTTCCTGCTGACATGTTTAAAGTCAAACATTTAACACTGTAACTAATTTGTAAAGTAATCAGATGTCTGAAGCTGTTTTACATGTGGCAGTTAGATTCTTTAAAGAACCAGAGGTTATCGGTATCCTTATAGTGCAAATGTTGCTGGTAGATTTGGCAGTGACCCAACACATTGGTACAACATCAGGTGAGCAAGAACAGGGTAAATTTCACTTTGGAACCTGTGAGTTAAGGCATCTGCAATCATCACTGGGGGAATGGATTTGGAAGGGGTGACAGAACAGATAAAATGGTTGTCTCAGGAATAGAGTGTGGGTGCAGATGGTTAGTGGAGAGTTATGTTTGTAAGATTACAGAAACAGAAGATGTGTTGCAAGGATAACTGCTGTATGACACCGCTGCATTCACAGGCGGCACTGCTTCTAATACAACATGATAAGCCTGTGATGGGACTGGAATAAGATGTGCTGGGTGGGTGAATCTAACAGGTCTTGGACAAGGTCTTCCACAGGGATACAACCCATATGGCAAGGGGTAAAGAGTGCAAGTGGCATAGTGATGGACCATGATATTGTGCAGGTCATGTGGGTAGCAGAATACCAGTTTAGGAGGAATGGGAAGGATTGTGGGTAGAGTACATGTCATTTCCTGACACGATGATAGTCAAAGACCTGGTGAAGGATGTGATTCAGGTGTTCCACTCCATATTGGCATTGGGATGAGGTGGGGCGAGGGGGACTATTTGGAATGTGTGGGGGATATGGAATGGGGAAAACATTTGTGAAGTAAGTTTGGGAGATAACACCTGTGTATGAGGCTTACTGATAGCTTCCGCATAGTGGCCAAGGCATTCCTTGTCATTGCACATGCAACATCCAAGGGTGATCACACTATATAGGAATTTTTTTTTGGTTTGGAAGGGATGACAGCTGTCAAAATGCAAGTGCTGTTGATGGTTGGTGGGCTTGATATGAATATAAGTATGGATAGAACCATTAGTGAGGTAGAGGTTAACATCCACAAAGGTACCATGCTGTGCCAAGTAGGACCAGCTGAACTGGATAGGAGAGATGAGACTGTAGGAACGAAGACAGGATGTCTTAGCCCTGGATCCAGATCATGATGGTGATGTTAATGAACTTGAACCAGACAAGGGGTTTGTGGTTTTGGGATACATGAAAGATTTCTTCTACATGGACCATTAACTGATTGGCATTGGAGGATGTCAAACCGGTGCCCATGAGTGAGCAACATATTCATTCGTATATCTTCCTAGCAAAGAAGTAGTACTTGAATGTTAGGCCTATCATGGTCCAGTCACATTAATTTGATGTCAGTCTATGTTCAGTGTCACTGAGCAGTAACCATTCACAGACAGCACGGGGCAGTACTACAGTGGAAGGTATATAAAGTGCTTCAGGGGATGCAAAAAGAGTGCAGTCTTTGACATAATGCGGAAAATGAGCAATTTAACTGACATCCCAAAAGGGCATGACCACTGGCTTTAGAGCTAGGGTGGAAACATTTCCGAAACAGCTTACTTTGTAAACTGTTCCCACGCCACCATGGCCGAAGCATACACGCACACAGCAAAGTAGCGCTATCCAAAATTGGGACTGAGGCAAATGTGGTCCACAACGGGCCATACATGACAGGGGTGAACGAAGGTTGCAGAGATACCTACAGGTGAATAGACACGCAACTGCTGGGCAACTGACAGTCCAGATAAACTAAGGGGTTACCAACAGTGTCTACTCAACAACCATTCCACGAATGTTGCTGCATATTAGGCTTCACAGCAGGCACCAGGATCATGTACCTATGCTGACAGCTGTTCATCGACAATGAAGGCTGGATTTTGCATTTTGATCCTGTGATTGGATCACTGAGTGTCAATCATTGTTTATGCTCCACCTGACACATGGCTGTTGGCACGTACAGTGTGAAACTTCTGAAAGCAACCACCTAGCAACAGGGAGGAGAAGGGAGCGTTATTGTCTGGGACAATGTTTTCATGGCATTCCCCCGAGTGATCTCATGATTCTGGAAGGCACAATAGATCAACAGAAGTATGAATCTGTCCTTGGGGACCATGTCCACCCCCACTTTTCCTCGGCATAATGGCATATACTGGCAGGACAGTGCAATTAGTCACGCAGTTCACAGTTCACCTGTGTGGTTTGAAGAGCACCAGGATAAGTTTGCCATGTTCTCCTGGCCACTAAACTCCCCAGATATAAACCCAATTGAGAATCTGTGGGACCACCTCGTTTGGGTTGTAAACACCGTGGACCCTAAACGGAGAAACCTAGTGCAGCTGGCAACAGCACTAGAGTCATCATGGCTCCACATTCCTGTCAATACCTTCCAGAACCTCATTGACGAAGGTGGTTATTCAAGTTTTTGACAGGTGATCACATTAATGTGACAGGACATGGTAACTGGTTAGATGTATAAGCCATGAGGTAGTTGGTCTGGACTCTGAAGAACGTTAGGGGAGCGATAGCAGCAAGGCCATTGACACGGTGGATGCTAGTGTATAAGGAGGCAGCACCAACAGTGATAAGTAGGGATTCAGGTGGTAATGGGGTATGGTTGGCGAGAGTTAATAGAGGCAGTCATTTATATTTTTAATAAGAGAGGCTAGGCTATGGGCAACTTGTCCGAGGTGTTGGTTGAGAAGAGCAGAGCTTCTTTCTACGCATGAAAATTCCTGTCTCTGGACATAATCCTTGTTTTCACAATGACATTCAAACTTTAGAGTCTGTCACTCTCTATCCCTCAATTACCGTATACTACAGAAGCCAATCTACACGGTGTGCGCATTGCCAAATCGCATTTGCTCCCTCTTCAAGACACTGTTGTGACCTGGGGAGCTGGGGTTGCATTGTGAACAGGAGGCAAAGAACGGACTGTGGGTGAGTGGTCCAATTTACATCTGGAGGCATCAGTAACACAGTGGTATCTGCAATAACATTTGTTTCTCCTGTTGAGTTAACAGACTTAGAAATATCTTCAGAGCAGCAGTTAGTGGTTGGATGTACGTGCATGTGCCATGAAGAAGTGCTGATGTGCTATCAGCAAGGCATGACGTTGCTCCATGGATCAGTACTACAGTCACTTGCTGTGCTGATGGCATCACAAGTACGAGAAAGCATTGCCCGCCAAATGTTCTGTGATACAGTGCAGCTCCCAGCTCAGCACTCTTCAAGAAAGCCAATCACACCCCTAGGTGGAGACGGCAGACTGTGGTCCAAGTTGCTGATTGCTGTGAAGACATGGCCACTGTCATCTACCATGGATCGACCAAGACTACAGCAGGTGCTCATGAGTTGGCCAGGTGACTCAGGAGTTGGGAAGGAGATGCACTAACGTGCAATACACGGTCAGTTTGGAGATCGCATCTTGCGGACCACCCATGATGACCCATAGTGGAGAAGGGGTGGTCACATGCCAGTCTTCTCATCTGCAATGACCCACTGGACAGCAATGACAGACCATGACTGTGGTATGCCTCAGGCAATGACAGACCATGACTGTGGTATGCCTCAGGCTGGTTGCAATTTTCTGTTTAAGTGAGCAAGCAGGTAGGAGGCAGCTCATATATTTGCTTGTTGTGGTTTCACTGAAACAAAACAGACTGCTACTCTCTCTGGTTCTTGCAACATGAACAGAATGGCAGAACGATAATGTGTCTTTGAGCTCCGAAAGTCTTGTTATTTAAAAGGACTGAGCCCACACCTGTGGTTCTTGGTATATCAGCACATTTGCCCTCATTTATCAGACCCTTCACCACACCTTGCCTCGCTGTGGTGATTCAATAATTATTCTGGGTTGCTGAGCTTGGGTCTTTTTGACTACATTTGACTTTACAGTGGTGAAGTTACGTAGTGTTACATCACAGTGCCTTGTTATGTAGCACTGCTACATTTGAACTTCTGCAATCCTTACTTGGAGGTTGTGTGGCAATGCTCGCCTCTGTTCCTGATGTCTGTTATGTCGGCAGTACACCTTGTTGACATTGCAGCTGGCACACCAGCCCAGAGCTACCCTTCTCTGTTCTGAGATCATCCGGTAGAACCTTCTTTAAAAAAATTAAACAAGCACAATAAAATTATTCTGCTGTGCAATAATACTGTGCAACCTCAACTACCTACAACACATATCCTAAATTGAAACATTGCAAGAGCATTCCACCAGCCCCAAAAATTATTAAATTTATTGACATCCTACTCTCACATTGGCGCATTACTATCCATCAATACCAATCACATTCCAATGAACTCCTCTGTCAACTGCTCATAGCACCTAGACCCTGTCTTGTTGACCTTTTGCATTACCCATATCCCCCCAGACTCCTATCATCCTATGAAAATGAGGACCTACATAAACCCAAAACATTGATGTCAACCTACCCACCAAATATCTCAACCGTACAGAAGTTTCAGTCCTATCCAAAGGTCTCACCTTCAGTCCCACATCCAAGTTCTACCACATTTGGCTTGTCCAAGACCTTCTCTTGATCCCTACAGTGGAAACACTTCTTCACTATCAATCCCTCCTACTAAAGCCAACCAAATACCAACACACAACTTTTCTCTTCCAGTTCATATTACCACCCTACTGAGACCCTCTCCCTCCAAACCACACCACAGTTACATTTCAGGAATTCCTTATCTCCAATATGGTCTTACCATCTTTCACGAGATACTTTCCCAAGAACAGAAACGTCTCAATGGAAGAACGAACAGTCATTCACAACCTCAAGACAGGCCCAGATTTAATCATCCGCCCTGTGGACTAAAGCTCCACCACTGCAGTGATGAATCACAGTGACTAACTGACAGAAGGTGTTTGCCAAATGTCTGATTCTTCCACCCACAATCCCTATCACAGTGATCCTATTTGTAAGTCAAAGATTGCCTCCCATCCCTATTGAAAGCATCCATCCTATCCCAGAATTATTTCTCCTCGAATCAGTTTCCCTCCTCACTCCAATGATCTTCCACATACCCACCTCCTACATACTTCCCAAAATCCATAAACAGAACAATCTTGCATGCCCCACTGCAGCTGCTTACTGTGCTCACAATGAAAGAATGGCCACATTGGTTGACCACCACCTCCAACCAATTACATGTAGCCCGGTCTCTTATATTAAAGGTACAAGCTATTTCCTTCATAGACACTCAAAAATTCCCACCTAATTACCATGTGGATCCCTATTTGTCACTGCTGCTGCAGCCACTTCTGATATCGAGCATTCTCTCTTCTAGGGCCTTCCCGATTCTAAACCAATCATCATATATCTTATACATCTAACCAATTAGATCCTCACACATTACTACTGCTTTGATGGGAGTGCAGACAAACAAAATCGTGGTGTGGCCATGTGCACTTCCATGAAATTGATGGTTAGTGCACCTGTTACTGACGAAAGTATGGATGGGACTGTCCGACATGTCGTGGTCAATGTCAAGGAAAGTAGTTCATTGGGGTGAGGAGAACCAGGTGATGTGAATGGGAAAGAAGACGTTGAAGCTCTGGACAAATGAGGGCATTTGTCTTGGCCTGTGTGCAGATCGTGGAGATATCTTCAATAAACCAGTGTCAGACAAGGGGTTTGAGGTTTTGGGAGATTAGAAAGGTTCTTTGAAGACAGCACATACACAGATTTTCATAGGAGGGTGCCATGGAAGTGCCCATGGCCACTCCACAAATTTGTTTGTGTGTGCGCCCACCAAAGTAGTAGTAATGCGTGAGGATGTAATTGATTAGATGTATATGTAATGTGATGTTTGGTTTAGAGCTGGAAGGACTTTGGAAGAGAAAATGCTCAGTATCAGAAGTGGCATCAGCCGTGACAAGCAGGAATCCAGATGGTAATTAGGTGGGAACTTTGGAGAGTCTGTTAAGGAAATGGCTCGTATCTTTAATACAAGAGGCCAGGCTATGTGCAATTGGTTGGAGGTGTTGGTCAACCAAAGTGGCATTTTGACAGCTATCATCCCTTCTACTGCTAAAAAATCACTCTCGTATAGTAGGCTAACCACACACTGATGGTACATCTGCAGTGATGAGAATTCCTTTGCCCACAATGCTGCAAGATTCACTTATGCCTTCATAAACAAGCACTAGCTCCAAATCTAGTCTGAAAAACATTTTTACTGCACAATATCCTCACATACCCCTAATCTTTCCACAATCCCAAAGAACGAGCTACAAAGAATTTATTAATGTATGCAAGTCTGAGGTAATTTGATATTGGTAACCAGAATTCACAAACAAAATAACACCACATTTTTACAACTAATGATGCACATTTTAATCTCTTCTTCAAGATGCCTCTTGTTTTATTCCTCTTTTTATTTTTCTTATAATTTGAGTTTTCTTTTCACATTCTTCCTTATAAGCAGTATAACTGGCATGTGCTTGTTGTCCACACCTAATGAACTGCGAGTCAAATCTCTCAGTACATCCCTCACAGTCAAACCACTGTTTGAACATTTTCCTGTCATCACTAATTTGTTTTCTCCTAACGTGTGCTTCAACATGTAAAATCTTCTCTCAATATCCACATTTCTAAGGGACAATGCACGAGAAGCCTTAACAAGTTATGAAACATACGTGAACGATGGATGATGAGTTTCCTTTCCAGATGTGCTGCTGCCAGTAATTGTCAAAAACTGTTATTTAGAACTGGGTCATTTTTTTTCAAACTGTAGAATAAGTAACATTGCAGGAAAAGACAGATTTCTGCTTACCACAAAAATGACACGATAAGTCACAGACAGGCACAGTTAAAAGACACACACAAACTTTCAGCCACAGACTTCATCAGAAGAAGAAGAAGAAGAAGAAAAACACACACACACACACACACACACACACACACACACACACACACACACACACACACACACACACCTCATGCACACATGATCGCGAAACTCGGGCAGCTCAGACAGCAACGTCAGAGTTGGCGGTAACGTCAGAGTTGGCGGTCATGTGTGCATGAGATGCGCTTCCTTGTGTGAATGAATGGTGCACATTTCTCTTTCCTTTTCTGACGAAGGCTGTGGCCAAAAGCTAATGTGTTAAGTGTCTTAACTGTGCCTATCTGCAACTTAATTTGTCGTCTTTACGGTAAATAGCTATCTTCTTCTACATGAAACTTCCTGGCAGATTAAAACTGTGTGCCTGACCGAGACACGAACTCGGGACCTTTGCCTTTCGCGGGCAAGTGCTCTACCATTCCAAACGGCATTTGCACATATTCAGATAAGCTGAAACCATGTGATAACCGCACTCTTTTTCACATCATCTGGTGCTACCAGAATCTCACAATATGCCTTCCAAAAATCGATAACACTAAACACCTCAGAGCCTGCCGCTGTGGTTGTAAGATCATGCAAGTGTGGAGTTAGATAGCGATTTGGTGCGCTATTGCATTCAGGGCACAAGAGTCTCCACAAGACTTGTGTTGTGGTACTCATCGACACTGCAGCATTTCGCAGCATCCTTTAATGTCCATGTGCCACTTCGTTGTGAATCTGCAATGTAGCATTTCGTATAGATATGGCGATATTATGACAGTAAACGAAATCAGCTTTGAGAATGGGTTCAGTGACATCAGCAATCAGAAGACTCTGTCTTAATTTTCGTGAAAAATCAAGACTCACCGTTACCTCTTCATTGCCATATGTAGGACCCTTTGATTCATTTGCTGCCATTAGCAATGATTGTATGGAAAAATGATTAATTGTTGTTGCTGGAAGGATGCTGACATCTGAGCCCCTGTCAACTAAATACACGCGGCTGATGTACCTGTCTTTTACTATTGTCGTATTTCAGATTATCTAGGCATTGTCAACTGGAGCATTCAGCCATGCCTAAGTCTGGTTGCTGTAGCTGTTTGGATAAGCACATCCCTGATTACATTTGCATGACAGGTTCCCAATGTGTGCATGGTTCATGCACCATTTCCCTGTGTGCTACCATCAACTCGTGTTCTGAATCATCTTTCATGTTATGTGCCAGTGGGATTGTTTGGAATTTCACGGATTTGCCACTGGAGAGCTTTAAAATTGCATTATAGTGCACTCACCTGTTCTTCTAGTGGGACATGTTGATCTTTATCCTCAACTTCTGCATCTGGACCCTACACTGTGCTGTGCACTTTGTGGAATGCCTCATGTCACAGTGCCAGTGTATGATAAAAGTTGGTCGGTGATCAGTAACTGCGAGTTGAGTGAAGATGAGGCACAAGTAATCACTCCACTCCTGATTCCGAAAGGTAAGTGACCCATCCAAACTTGGCTAAGTTTACAGTCAGAAACCTCAAATGCAGTAACCAGCAATCGTAGGTATTATCAAAGGATCGAAGGAATCTTGTCTCCCATTGTTTCTCTTAGCAGCACTAGAAGAATGCGAACGTCTGAATGTCTTCCGGTTTGCAAATTCATTAGAGTACATTGATTTTGATGTGTGCATATTTCTTTCTGGTGGTGGTGGTGGGGGGGGGGGGGTTTGGGTGGGAGGGTGTTAATGTGCAACACGTCTGCTAGTAGTAATAATAATGTTTCCAAGTCCAACACACCCACAGTGATGACAAATTGTATATAATCAGCCATGATTCTGTAGGCTCCAAAAGACAGGTTGAGAAGTTAGACCCAACGATCTGGTTGCTGCGGCATATAAGACAGCACAACAAACTTTCTACATGTCACTGAAGACACAATGCAGCTCGTTGGCAAAATGTCTGTGACTTCTCGGACATTAACCCTGGTTGTGGAACAGTCTGAAGATTCTTCAGCCACTCCTGATTTACGTTCCGTGAGCATGGAGCCCAACCTATTAGGCAACTGGTTTAACTCTTAACTGATTTATCTTCTGCCAAAGTCCGAGTCACCATTTTTGAGTACTACACTCCACAATTGATTAAAAGATTTGGAAATTTATTTTATTCTTTTATTTTAATCACTTCCGAAATCTTGACACACTGAGAAATGAACACACACTAAAAACTCCAAGGAAATTACATAAAATTACTAAATTACAAAAAAACAACTTTCCATGTTAAACATTCCCTCCTATAAAGCCTTGGAATCTGAGGCAAATGTATGTCTTCAGATGCAGACCCTACAGCAATGCACCACCATCCTCACCTCAGCCTTCACTGCATGTAATTACCTCACCAGCCAAATTAAAAAGCAGATTTCCAGGGCCATCACATCCATTCCTGATCCCTCTAAAAAACGGCTTCAGAGCACATCATTGGTGACTCAGTATTATCCAGGTCTGGAATGTGTTAATCAGCTACTGCGACAGGGCCATGACTTCCTAACACATCATTCCCTGAAATGAGCTCATTTCTGTCTGAAATTTTGTCCACCACACTTAGAATAGCTTTCCGCTGCCCTCTCAATCTCCAGAATATTCTAGTCCAACCCTATGCTCCTTCTGCACCCATCTCCCTACCCTATGGCTCCTCCCTCTATGACCATCCCCGCTGCAGGACTTGCCCAATGCACCCTCCTACCACCATCTACAATAGCCCTGTAACTGACAAAACATATCTTACCAAAGGGAGAGCCATCTGCGAAACAACACGTCACATACCAGCTGTTGTGTAAACACTTGTCAGCCTTCTACATCGGCACGACTAACACTAAATTATCAATTATGATGAAAGTCATAGGTGGAAGGCATGTACTGTCAACTCACAATATACTGTTAGAGAGCATGCTCTACAACATGATATTCGTGACCTCAACACCTGATTCACCACATGCACCATCTGGATTCTTCCCCCAGACACCAGTTTCTCAGAATTCCACAGGTGGGAACTAGCACTGCAACATGACCTTGGTTCTTGACATTCATCTGGCCTTAATTTACGTTAATTTCTTCCGTCTCAGCAGTTCTTCACTGTAACTATTCTTTGCTTCACTATCTAAAGTATAATTTTTAATGATACTTTGCTTCGTTGTTTGCCTCTTCTGCCAAAAATTTAAAGGATTTACATATCATCACATGTCCATGATTATGAAAAACTTTCCCTGTATTAATGGTGCACAAAGACTGTACTGCCATGCTATGTAGTAACAAAATAGCAATGAAGATGCTCAAAGTGAGCAGCTGCCCCTTCCGAACAGTGGGACAGAATCACCCACAACATGCGCCACATCATTTTGCATGAGCTCTTCCATTATTCATGCAATGCCCTTACATGTGCAGCAGTCTTGAACTGATTACACAAAGCATAAACAACAATAGAAAATCCAGTTTAATTTTGAAAAAATACCTTGATGCTCATGAATTCTTCTGTGTTCATAGAAAGAGAAACGATTTTAATTTTGAAAGTCAGTAAACATCTTATAGCTAATGGCATGGTAGGTAAATTACCCTAAGCATAATCTACGAAAATTACACTTAGTGAGTTGCAGACTTTCACATTTGCCTACCTGGCACAGTTGTAGCTGCAGTTGATTCTGGCCAAGCATCAGCAGAAGCTGCATTCCACTCAGTCTGTGGAGGATTGTCCCAGCCAGAATCACCCCACGATGATGAAAAGTCTGTAGGATCCCTAATTTTTCCAGTCATGCCTTTCATTTCCAATACCTTCAAAATTGAAAATTATTAATAAGTTAAGGAGTAAAGGTAACAACTTACCAACTAGTTGATGAGTTGCTTTTACTCCTTAAATTGTTTATATTTCACCAGAACTTCCTACTACCACATTTAAAACATGTTAGGAATAGTCTTATGTAAATATGTTTTGTTTGTGTCGCATATTATCAAACATAGATACAGAAAAATTTTAGCATCAAAGAAATTGTCCAGTGAATTGTTAGTCACTGTCTGACTATCTTTCTTAATATTTTTATTTTAGAGTGGTGCAGCATTAGTGACTAATGATCTAAAAACCCAACTACTGAAAAAAAATTTTTTCTATCGCTGAAAATGTACTGGGTGTTTTACAATTCCTATAACAGGGTTCTGTGTGTTGTAGATGAAACTTTGTAGATAAGGTTTTGATGAGGAAGCCATGTCCAGAATTGTATAATTTGGGTGTAGGGTGTAAAATTAAGTTTGAAGATCGGATCACTTTCAAATCTCCCACTTCAGGGTAAGCACACGAACTGAGAAGAGAATGCTATAAACAAGACATTCTCATGACTACTGTCAACCTGCCCTAATCAGATTTCATGGGTGAGCAATTTTCATTCGGTCGCATGCCTTTATGTCAGTCAGTTCAGGAGCTGGCCCCTCATAATGCATCTATCTTAAAGCAAATGCTTGGCAAGATAGACTTTGCCAATGGACAGAGGTGCTAAACCTCTCAGCCTGGACAAAGGGAACAGGTCATTCAACAGCCAACAGCAGTCAATCATCTACCATGCACTGCCCCTCACACAGATGAAGGACAGGACACCAGCAAACTGCCTCAGATCAACACCTGCTTACAACCAGCTCTGCACTGCTAACAACTGGTTCAAGACTGGTAAGATATGACTGATAAGCCAGCTTTAATGTTGATCAAGCCTGGTGCCCAGCAAACACAAAATCAATCAATTTTCCCTACACCCGAACTAAAAATTCCTGCTCGTGACATTTTAGCATCAAATGTGGGCTCAATATTCCGTGAGTGAGCACATTTTTGGTGCTCTACATGCAGTTTGATATGAAACAGAGTTACCACATTTTTGGCAACCAGCATGGTGCTTGATATTATGCGAACTAACACAGTAGGATACTGTGAAGAGAGTAAGGCATATAGGTTATTTCAATGAAGCAAAGACAAATTAATTAAGAAAATAAGATTCAGGAGGGTGAGGGTATGCTAGCTGCTCCTAAAAAGTTTCAGGGACAGGAAAGATTATACAATGCAGGCTTTTACAGCCAGTACTTGCATTCTTTGTGATTTATGTTTTACGTCCATCAGGCACTGTGCTTGTGCCATGACACTAGTGCCCATAAAACAAAAAACACTGGCAATGTAGAGAAAGTTATTTATTCCATTCACAGGGAAGAAAACTATATCACCACCAGGTACAATGATATAGACTGGGCAGAAAAGAGGCCAGAATGTCAATCACTGGATTCCCGTTTAAATCACAAAGAGATTCAAGTTCCATGGGCAGCAAGAAACAGCCTAAGTTAGATCGATCACCTACTGATGCTAACTATATCGCCCTGGCTTCAGGTTGTCAAGAGACACTCTGGTTACAAATGTAAGAAAGTTAAAGCTCTGCATTCTGAGAAAGTGGACCAGTCAAACTTTTTTGAGACAGCAAAGGTGCAGTTGATATATCCAAAACAACTTGTTACAATGGACAAACCAAAAATATCAGTACCAGACATCATTTTAGTAGAGAAAAATAGACTCAGCTGAAGTTAAAGAAGAACTAATTCCAACACAACACATCTTCCTGATATGTTGACAAAGTTAATGTCAGGAATCTGACAGCAAATGATTAAATAATTTAAGATTCTACAGGCACTGATTCTGGTGTGGTGTCTTAAATGAATATCCATGCTTGCACTGTCTCTCACATGCACAGGTGTGCCAAAAGTCACACCTCATTAAGCCACATCTCACTGCAGTTAGTGTAAGTGCCAAAAAACTAGCAGAGACCCTCGCCTCTGGATCGCACTATTTCTATTATGGTAGCTTTCCATTTAGAGATTTTATGAAAACTGAAAAGAAAATTGAGGATGTATTAGATGACAATCA
Source organism: Schistocerca serialis cubense (assembly GCF_023864345.2). Taxonomy (NCBI): domain Eukaryota; kingdom Metazoa; phylum Arthropoda; class Insecta; order Orthoptera; family Acrididae; genus Schistocerca; species Schistocerca serialis. The sequence continues at coordinate 76,311,339 of NC_064638.1, forward strand.
GTTTGGCTTTAGGAAAGGTAAAGGAATCAGAGAGGAATTCTGACATTGAAGTTGATAATGGAAGCAAGACTAAAAAAAAATCAAAACACATTATAGGATTTTTCAACCTGGAAAAAGCATTCAACAATGTAAAATGGTGCAAGATTTTCGAAATTCTGAGAAAAATAGAGGTACGCTACAGAGAGAGACAGGTAATGTACAACATGTACGAGAGACAAGAGGGAATAATAAGACTGGATGAGCAAGAACAAACAGCTCATAGTAAAAAGAGTGCAAGACTGGAATGTCGTCTTTTGCCCCTTCTGTTCGATCTGTACATTGAAGAAGCAATGATGGAAATAAAAGAAAGGTTCAGGGGTGGAACTGAAATTCAAGGTGAAAGGATATCAATGATATGATTTGCTGATGATATTGCTGAGTGGAAGTGAAGAAGAATTACGTGATCTGCTGGATGGAATGAACAGTCTAATGAGTAGTAAATCTGGTAGTAAATCAAACAAAGACAAAAATAATAAGAAATAGCAGAAATGAGAATAGCGAGAAACTTGACATCAGGACTCATGGTCACGAAGTAGATGGATGAATTTAAGGAATTCTGCTACCTAGGCAGCGAAATAACCAATGAAGGTCAGAGCAAGGAGGACATCAAAAGCAGACTAGCACTGGGAAAAAGGGCATTCATGCCCAAGAGAAGTCCACTAGTATCAAACACAGGCCTTAATTTGAGGGAGAAATTGCTGAGAATGTACGTTTGGAGCATAGCATTGTATGGTAGTGAAACATGGACTGTGGGAAAACTAAAACAGAGGAAAATCTTAGCATTTGAGATGTGGTGCTATAGGCAATTGTCAAAAATTAGGTGGAGTGATAAGGTACGGAATGAGCAGGTTCTGCCCAGAATGTAGTGGAAAACACTGACAATGAGAAGGGGCAGGATGAAAGGACATCTGTTAAAGACATCAGGGAATGACTTCCATGGTACTAGAGGGAGCTGTAGAGGGCAAAAACTATAGAGGAGGACAAACATTGGAATACATTTGGCAAATAATTGAGGATGTAGATTGCAAGTGCTACTCTGAGATGAAGAGGTTGGCACAAGAAAGAAATTCATGGTGCATCAAACCAGTCAGAACACATATTTTAAAAAAAAATGTTGTTCCCAGAATTTCAGCACAGGATAGAAACAGTGGCTTATAGAAAATTTTTACAGTCGGTACCTTACTTTGCTTGGACAAGTGCTGAGCTATAAAATGATTATAGAGTTCAGTTTTCATTTCACATGCCCTTATTCTGAGCCCTTGTCTATGTAATATAAATACATTGTGAGCTCATAACTATTTTGCTGGAAGGTCATAACACAGCTTATGATAGATATAAACATGCTTACAGTTTTCAGCATGTTTAAGAACCCTAGGGAACACCATACCAGGCTATTCAAAAAGAAGGAACAGATTTCAAACATACATTGCTTCCAAATTGCAAAAGATAAAAACACAATTCCAGCATTCCTGAAAGAGAGAAGTTCAAATTTTTATGCATTCAATATGAGCACCAATTGTTACATGACAAATATGAAAATGGTGGCTCATTTACTGCCACACATGAAACGGCTGGTCTCTCGATACTGAATTCACAGCTTCAACAGTAAGAAATTCTCGAAGCATTTGTGATGTTACCTGAATGACACCATTCCAGGACACCAGATTGGAGGAGAAGCTACAATGCGACAACTGCTAGGTCGATGATGCTGTCAGCAGAGTAAATCAACATATAGTGCTAACAAAGTCTGTAAATAATGTTGTATACTGGCATTGTTATTTCGCTTACTTTTCTGTAAAAGTAACTGTGTGATCATTTACTGCCATTATCATAAAATAGAAGCAAGTTTGTAATTTTTAATTTCTTCATTTTGAGTAACTGTTGCTTCCCTTATTATGCGGAAACCATACTTGTTTTAGGGTATGGCTAAAAGGAGACTCCCAGTGTGTCAGAGTTAAAGACTCAGAACTAAACAGACACAATTTTTGTGTAAAGAAAGTAATAGCAATGTGGACATTCACAATGATAATACATCTGTTTTATTTAATGACCACTATATTAATATGTGAGCATTCAAAATCAAAGTACTGATTTTTAAAATTCATTATACAAAGAGTCCAATGAAAATTATATAAATCTAAAGGAACTTTACCGCAGATGTGCACAAAAGAAAAACTCGTGTTTATACATAGCCATTGATCGTGGTAATAGGAAGTACACACAGAGACATGAAGAAAGTTTTTCTTAAGTGTCTGACATTGCTACAAATTTCTACCACACTTAAGGACCAGGTGCTGTGGAAGAAATGATGCACGAAAGTAACAAAATTTTGTGAAGTTGCATTCTAGGGATGTTCATGTTTAAATGTTGCAGGTAGTGAATTTGCAGTAACACATGCATACTGGACAGCTACAATGTCGCAACTGCTACGTTGTTGTTGTTGCCAACAGTGGAAAATGCATCATACAGTATACTGTATTTACTCGAATTGAAGCCACAGTTTTTTTCCAGTTTTTGTAATCCAAAAAACTGCCTGCGGCTTAGAATCGAGTGCAAAGTAAGCAGAAGTTCTGAAAAATGTTGGTAGGTGCCGCCACAACTAACTTTTGGCATCTATTATATTTAGCACTACACAGGCATACTTTGCAGGCACGAAGATAAAAACTGGCTCCAAAACCTCTGTGTCAGTAAAAAAAAAAAAGGTAGAAGGCGAGCTTTTTTCTCCGCCCCGAGTTTCGACCACTGCATTTTCATACATTATCCAACAAAGTAAATAGAAATTCCGTATTGTTCATCTTCAAATGTAGCAGCCTTTCAAATATTCATTGAAACAAAAATAAATTTCTTTACACAAAAATATGAACAATGCACTAGACTTAAGGGTTGTTGCACGAATTGATATGCTGGGGCTCATTAAGATTTCACATAGCGGCACCTATTGCTTTGTGGAATTTTGTGAAGTGCTTGTTGGTGTTAGTGAACCATAATGAAGCGCTTTCATTATAGTGCTAAATTCAAGAGCGGAGTTATTTCTTGTGCGGAACAAAGTTCTAATCGTGCTGTAGGTCTGCGATACGGGATTGAGACGAGAGCAACGTCAAGCGATGGCGAATGCAGAGAGACAAATTATTTGAATGTTCAAATACCAGGAAGCATTTAGTGTGCCAAAGTGTGGCCGATATCATGCACTAGGAGTGATTTTAAATGAATTTGTGAAGGAACAGAGTCAGAAATTCTTGCCTGTGAATGCCGAAATTTTAAAAATTAAGGCACACGAAATTGCTAGAGAGCAAAAAATCGAAAATTTTACAGCTAGTCGCAGCTGGATTGATCTGTTTATCAAGCGCTGGGGTTTTTCACTTCAGAGGCGAACTTCCGTTGTACAGAAGCTGCCTAAAAATTATGAAGAGAAACTTGTGGAATTTCAGCACTTCATAATCAGGCGGCGCACAGAAAAGCAATACCTTCTTGGTCAGATAGGAAATGCTGACCAAACTCCCGTATATTTTGACATTTCTTCAAATTATACGGTTGAAACCAAAGGAAAGAAAGACATAAGTGTTCTTACATCAGAGGGTGAAAAACAGTGGATGTCCGTCATGCTTGCTTGCACAGCAGATGGACATAAATTACCCCCATTCATAGTTTTCAAGCAAAAGACTTAAGCGAAATCTGAAGTGTTTCCAAAACTGTAATTGTACGAGCAAACGAAACTGGGTGGTTTTCGGAGGACATGGTGCTGATATGGATTAGGTGTGTGTGGAATCATCGTCCTGGCGCAATGCTTGGTTTACGCAGTCTGTTGGTAGTAGATGCGTACGCAGGCCACACAACATCTGCAGTAAAATGAAAATTAGAGGAAAGCAAAACGCACTTGGCAGTAATTCCAGGCGGGATGACGTCAATTCTGCAACCACTTGACGTCTGTTTGAATAAACCATTTACGGACAAGCTTGAACGTATGCACACAGACTGGCTTTCGAAAAGCGACAGACAACTGACACCAACAGGACGTGTAAAAGGCACAAGTTTGTCGCAAGTGTGCCAATGGATATGCATTGAAGTGTGTTCCAAATCAGACTGTACAAACAAGCATTTAAAAAATGTTCGATATCCAAATCACTAGATGGTACGGAGGACCATGCTCTGTATGAAGAAATGAACAACAAAGAATCGAGTGATAGTGATTCAGAATCATGACTGATATTTTAAACATTTCGTTAAGATGTATTACTAACTTAATAAAATTTTGTTTTAAATTTGAACGTTTAATTTCTAAGTTATTTTCATTCTTATTTTATAAGTGTTGCTACTCTGCATTGCACAGGATAGAAAGGCGTGGAGAGCTGCATCAAACCAGTCTACGGACTGAAGGCAACAACACCACACACTGCATTTGCAGTTACCAATAAAAATCTACTACAAAAATCCGACTGGCCAACTCTACATTCTGAATTTTTTCCTACCTGTGACAAGAGATGGTTGGTAATAGGAACTTTTATGAATCATGAATCACATGCAGTATTCTCTTCACCATAAGAATAATATGAATGTAAACATTATGCCCTGTATTTTTTCACGTTTTCTGCTATCTCATTTAAATCCTCTCTGTCTAATAAACTATGAAACTAGAGTGAGACAACAGCAAATGCAGAAGAGTATACATATCATGTCATGTTTATATTCGTATTATTCTTATACTGAGTAGTGATACAGTCAGAAACGAAGCACGGCAACTAATTTTATTTTTAAATCTAAGATGACTAATTTCTGTGCAGAATGTAATGTACTAGAGGCGTCTGCAAAGATTTTCAAATGGAGAAAAATTTTTGCTAAACTCTCGTTCAGAACATCATCTATCATACGCACTCTATTATTTGGTTTTTGTTGATCATTATCAAAGAAAGCAGCAGTGTAACAACAAATAGCAGTCTCTTGCCATTGTTTCACTAATGAGACAATTCCTCTCCTTTTTTATTGTATTCTCTCTTGCACAGTTTCACTGTTTTACATTAACAAACAAGTGAAAACTATCACACATGAAAATAAGAAATTCACAAGTGTGTGCAACAGCAATATTCCAGAATGAATCCGTTCAATCTTTGATCATAGATTCTTCTTTGGAGAGCTGAACCAACCAACAAGCTCACACCTGTGCATGTACACATACTTCTTATACACAAAGTCCAATGTGCAGACAATTAATGCCATAATGATAACCAGTGACACCTGGTGGTTAGAACTAATCATGAATGCATGTGTGCATTACATCTGCAACATTTGTCAATATGATCATGTCAGTGCTTCAAACATCCAGTTAGGGTGGTTGCTGCTGGACAAGTTACGTGACTTTCACATGCTGTGTCTACTTCACTGGTTCCTCAGTATGCAAGCAGCCCAGTACCCTACATCAGAGCTTAAACACATTTCATGCCATCATATTCAAAATGCAAGGTCTCACTTATCCTGCATCCTAGCTGTACTGATTCATAAAACAAAAACCACTGGTAAATTCATTCACTGTCGCTGCTGTCCATTTCTGGAACAAGCTGCCCTGCACTCTGCACACAATTCATTGCCCTGCTGCTTTTAAGTAGTAGTTTCAGCACTTTCTACTGTCATCTGCTTTACATTTCCCCAAAAACTACTGTATAAGGCCAACTTTCCCTCTATCAAATAGTTTCTCTACAAGACCCATCAACCCTTTTTCCCTTTACGCTCATTTATGCTAGCATTCATAGTAAAAAAAAAAAAAAAAAAAAAAAACCCTCTCATTTACCATAATTTCTATAATTTCTACTTACTGTTGTACTTATGTATGAAAATAAACTGTCCGTTTGCATTTTTATCTGTGTTATCATAAGTTACATTTTATAAACGTAGTATAACATGTTTACTATAATATGTGCAATGAAAAATATGTACAATGCATGGTTAGAGGACAGAGATGGTCTGATGGCTCTAAACTTGCAAAGTTTCACACATGTACTATGACAATCAATTATTGTTTGTTACTCATCATACATATCATATTTTTAGCGGTGTCACTATTTTACTGGTTATGCAGCAAAGAACACTACTGCTGAGTCTTATTTTGATATTGGCTTACTAACAATTTGAGCATGAAGATGACAGTTTAAACAGTCAAAATCAGTAGTGAATCAAATAAATGTTTTCTTGTGCAGCTAATGACTGACTTTTTTATCTCTGTTATAACACAAAAGGCCTGCAAATAACACCAACAGTTCTCATATGTTACAAGAGAAATCACAGTATTTTTTAAATCACATCAAAAGCAGTAGCTTCTGGAAATAAAGAGAATGTCCCATACAACACAGAAGTCTTTCATACATAATTAATGATACTGAAACAAGTGTTTTCAGAGTGATATTACTGTAAGCAAAGGTACACGTATTTTATTGTGAGGGGTAGAATACAATGAACAATCTCTTTTAGTAATAATCACAGTGAAGGAAAGCATCAGCCATGGGGTATAACAAAGTACTGTTTCAACTTCTATCATTCTATAATACAATGGAAAAGGTAGGGATCTCTCTCTCTCTCTCTCTCTCTCTCTCTCACACACACACACACACACACACACACACACACACACACACACACACACACACACACACAGAGAGAGAGAGAGAGAGAGAGAGAGAGAGGGGGGGGGGGAGAGGGAGAGAGGGAGGGAGGGAGGGAGGGAGGGAGGGAGAGAGAGAGAGAGAGAGAGAGAGAGAGAGAGAGGGAGGGAGGGAGGGAGAGGGAGGGAGGGAGAGGGAGGGAGGGAGAGGGAGAGGGAGAGGGAGAGGGAGAGGGAGAGGGAGAGGGAGAGGGAGAGGGAGAGGGAGAGGGAGAGGGAGAGGGAGAGAGAGAGATTAAAGGATAATAAACAGTATTTTTAGATATGAACCAATGGTCAGAAATGAGTATTGCACCAATATCTTGAATGAGCAACAATTTAGAGAAGATTGTTTCTGACTTCAATCCTTTGAGAAACCAAGATTATTCAAACCACAAAGTGCTGGACAATGAATCTGACAACTGTTTAATTGCACAGCAGATTTTGAGGAGACTGTGTTGGATTGTGTAGGAGATCATTTTTTAATAACTTGCCCATGAAATTTACATTTTGAATAATACAGTGTGGATAGTACTGGTGGAGCAGCAATTACACTGCTACAATGAACAGCTAGTGCCAGCAATGGGGTCAAATTATTCTGAATAAGGAGTTCAGTTCTGTCAATGGATTATATGTTGTAATGCATACATTGAGAGTGCCAGTCATGATTCTAAATTGGTGCTATGAGCTTAAATTGTTTCTTTAAAGTTTAAGTTGTTTATGTAGAAAAAATCTAAATATTCATTTCTGATAATTACTACTTTTTGTATAATTTTGGACCTAAAGATCTGGCACACTGTGCATTAACATTTCTCCAAATATAGAAATATTACTGTGTTACATTCATGAATTAAGTGAATGATGTGGAAATTCAGAGTGGTCTCTTAACAATAGTCCTAAGCAATTTAAGGAAGTCATGATAAATCAAAATCTGGAAGACAGAACGGGAATTTGAAATACCATGTCTTACCACTGGGCTACCTCACTTTGACACCTTTATAAAACAAAAAGTTAAATACTATACCTTGCTTCTCTTTTCTTCATATACAGAATAGAGCTGTTCACATTCATGGACTAATGAAGACAACTGCTGCTTCAAGTCACCTAGTTGGCTGTTATTGTTCTCAATATCTTCCAGTTTAACCTCTATCTGTAATTAAGAATGAGAGAAAAAAATTACATTTTCTTGTCGTACACAAAGAGTCGCAATTACAGCCAACATTTTACTAAAGTAGGGCATTGAAAAATGTATTCTACAAGGGACAAAATTAAAGTCAAATCCCAGCATTTGTCCACTATACAGCACCAGAGGAACCACTGAAAATTAAATCTAATTGATATGTAACAATTATCATGTTCCTGACAAGTGCTTAATGTGTCTTTCCAGCAATAGATACACTGTTCCTGTGAAACACAACAAGCTCTTTATTTGCATGAAGTGTTGAGTGCTACTGACAAGGGATTTCTGATCGATTCCATATTTCTGGATTTCCGGAAGGCTTTTGACACTGTATCACCCAAGCGGCTTGTAGTGAAATTGTGTGGTTCCCAAGCGGCATGTAGTGAAATTGCGTGCTTATGGAATATCGTTTCAGTTATGTGACTGGATTTGTAATTTCCTGTCAGAGGGGTCACAGTTCGTAGTAATTGATGGAAAGTCATAGAGTAAAACAGAAGTAATTTCTGGGGTCTCCCAAGGTAGCGTTATAGGCCCTTTGCTGTTCCTTATCTATATAAACGGTTTGGGAGACAATCTGAGCAGCCATCTTAGGTTGTTTGCAGATGACACTGTCGTTTATCGACTAATAAAGTCATCAGAAGATCAAAACAAATTGCAAAACGATTTAGAAAACATATCTGAAAGGTACAAAAATTGGCAGTTGACCCTAAACAACGAAATGTGTGAGGTCATCCGCATGAGTGCTAAAAGGAATTCATTAAACTTCAGTTACACGATAAATCTGTCTAATCTAAAGGCCATAAATTCAACTAAATACCTAGGAATTACAATTACAAACAATTTAAATTGGAAGGAACACAGAGAAAATGTTGTGGGGAAGGCTGACCAAAGACTGTGTTTTATTGGCAGGACACTTAGAAAATGTAACAGATCTAAGGAGGCTGCCTATACTACAGTAGTCCGTCTTCTTTTAGACTACTGCTGCGCAGTGTGGGATCCTTAGCAGAGAGGACTGACGGAGTACATCGAAAAAGTTCAAAGAAGGGCAGCATGTTTTGTATTATCGCGAAATATGGGAGAGAGTGTCACTGAAATGATAAAGGATTTGGGCAGGACATCATTAAAAGAAAGGCGTTTTTCATTGTGACAGAATCTTCTCACGAAATTCCCATTACCAACTTTCTCCTCCAAATGCAAAAATATTTTGTTGACACCGACCTACATAGGGAGAAATGATCACCACGATAAAATAAGGGAAATCAGAGCTTGTACAGAAAGATATAGGTGTTCGTTCTTTCCTCAGTGATAATGAATAGAGTGCTGTCACGAGGTTTCTGTCATCTGTTTTGCATGTAACCTGTATACGGATGGATGTCATGCGTCTCCAAGTTGGGACAGAAATTGCAGTATACCGAGAGTTGCGGTACCTGCATGTCCTTTGTATAGCTATTGTCAGTCAATGTCGTGGTTTAAATTAGCGTGAAGTGCCACTGAGTAAAAGCATGCACTGTAAAATGAGGAGTGACATCACAGCAGAACAGAAGAAATTATTAACATTAGGCTAAAGTCAGTTTCAAATGCCAGAACTCAAAATATTCCTAAGAAATTTTTCTGCATTATGTAGCCATGTAATGCAAGAAGTTGTATATTGTGATATATTATATGGTGTAACCGAGTGAAAAAGTAATGCAAATATTGTGAATTTTAAAATTTTCCCGGCGAATTGACTTTTCAAACAAATTTCGGGCTTGCAGCTGGCTGCAAGTCCGAAATTTGTTTGAACAATGCAAATATTCATTTGCAGAAAGCTGAAATTTGGTAAAGTTTTTCAGATTTCAGCACAAGCATAACTGCAGCAGTAACAATGACCATGGAACTGTACCGTCAAGTTACAAAGCAAATTTAATTACAGATGCAGCAGTTTAGACCGTCAAGAAAACAACAAGTTTGAATCTGAACACACATACAGGGTGTTTCAAAAATGACCGGTATATTTGAAACGGCAATAAAAACTAAACGAGCAGCGATAGAAATACACCGTTTGTTGCAATATGCTTGGGACAACAGTACATTTTCAGGCGGACAAACTTTCGAAATTACAGTAGTTACAATTTTCAACAACAGATGGCGCTGCAAGTGATGTGAAAGATATAGAAGACAACACAGTCCGTGGGTGCGCCATTCTGTACGTCGTCTTTCTGCTGTAAGCGTGTGCTGTTCACAACGTGCAAGTGTGCTGTGGACAACATGGTTTATTCCTTACAACAGAGGATTTTTCTGGTGTTGGAATTCCACCGCCTAGAACACAGTGTTGTTGCAACAAGACAAAGTTTTCAACAGAGGTTTAATGTAACCAAAGGACCGAAAAGCGATACAATAAAGGATCTGTTTGAAAAATTTCAACGGACTGGGAACGTGACGGATGAACGTGCTGGAAAGGTAGGGCGACCGCGTACGGCAACCACAGAGGGCAACGCGCAGCTAGTGCAGCAGGTGATCCAACAGCGGCCTCGGGTTTCCGTTCGCCGTGTTGCAGCTGCGGTCCAAATGACGCCAACGTCCACGTATCGTCTCATGCGCCAGAGTTTACACCTCTATCCATACAAAATTCAAACGCGGCAACCCCTCAGCGCCGCTACCATTGCTGCACGAGAGACATTCGCTAACGATATAGTGCACAGGATTGATGACGGCGATATGCATGTGGGCAGTATTTGGTTTACTGACGAAGCTTATTTTTACCTGGACGGCTTCGTCAATAAACAGAACTGGCGCATATGGGGAACCAAAAAGCCCCATGTTGCAGTCCCATCGTCCCTGCATCCTCAAAAAGTACTGGTCTCGGCCGCCATTTCTTCCAAAGGAATCATTGGCCCATTTTTCAGATCCGAAACGATTACTGCATCACGCTATCTGGACATTCTTCGTGAATTTGTGGCGGTACAAACTGCCTTAGACGACACTGCGAACACCTCGTGGTTTATGCAAGATGGTGCCCGGCCACATCGCACGGCCGACGTCTTTAATTTCCTGAATGAATATTTCGATGATCGTGTGATTGCTTTGGGCTATCCGAAACATACAGGAGGCGGCGTGGATTGGCCTCCCTATTCGCCAGACATGAACCCCTGTGACTTCTTTCTGTGGGGACACTTGAAAGACCAGGTGTACCGCCAGAATCCAGAAACAATTGAACAGCTGAAGCAGTACATCTCATCTGCATGTGAAGCCATTCCGCCAGACACACTGTCAAAGGTTTCGGGTAATTTCATTCAGAGACTACGCCATATTATTGCTACGCATGGTGGATATGTGGAAAATATCGTACTATAGAGTTTCCCAGACTGCAGCGCCATCTGTTGTTGAAAATTGTAACTACTGTAATTTCGAAAGTTTGTCTGCCTGAAAATGTACTGTTGTCCCAAGCATATTGCAACAAACGGTGTATTTCTATCGCTGCTCGTTTAGTTTTTATTGCCGTTTCAAATATACCGGTCATTTTTGAAACACCCTGTATATAGTTACAGGGGAAAACTGCATGCCACAAATAAACCTGTGATTTCAAAAATGAAGAAATTGCCACTTCTGAATACATATTTATTGGATTTTGAGTGCAATTTTTTTTTTTAATGGTATGATGATATTATTTAGACAATACTGTTATTCTGTGTGACAGAAGATAATTCAAATATTCCAAATGACTGTTGTTCAGTTAACAGAGCACTATATTTTGAAAAAGGTTTTGCTGGAAAAAATTTATTACCTATAACAGATATGAAGTTTTACTAGTACAGATCACAAAATTTTAAATTCGACTTTTTCATCATTTTGGTCCCTATGAGACTATAATTCGCACAAATGGGTTTAATTTGAAAGGCTAATTTAATAAATGAACCAGCATACACAAGTTTCAAAGATGCAGCTAGATATAAAAATATTGCAGAGTAGGAAAGCATGACATTCATCACTTGCCTCTTTCTGGAGATCCTGTAGCCTATCACGTAACTGCTTAAGTGTAATTTGTTTGTTGGTGAAAGCTATTTTTACTTGCTCCTGATTAGCAGAATCGGCAGCTGCATTTAACTTGTTGCGAGCTTCTAGCCTTGCCTTTTCTTGACTCAATGTAAGAAGCCTTTGATTCTGTTCCTTCAGTCGGGTCTTTAAGGCACTCATTTCAGCAAGCTGCGAATCACGAGTACTACGCATCCCGTCAATTGTTGACTTTACGCCAGACACTCCAATCCTTGTCTCACTGATTTTCTGAGACAATTCTTTCACTTTTTCATTCTGTAAAAGTGAGTACAATTAAAATACATCCTGTTAACATTTATAATACAGTTTACACATCAAATATATTCAGCATACCAACTGTGATAACTCAATGCTGAGATTCTGATTCTTGGCTTTTAATTGCAAAACTTTTTCTTGTTCTTTCTGCCTGCGCTGTTGTAATTCTTGACACCGCTGTTTCTCCCACTCCAGCTGCCTTTGCCGCTCCATTTCCCTGAAATGAATTTTACAATATGAGCAACCCCTAATTTCTCTTGCTTTACTTAGTTTGTGGTTACAGACTTGTTTGTCCAACAACAAAACGCATTCAATCAGTTTAAAATAAATTTATGTATCAAATTCTAATATACCTTCTTGCAGCTTCACGTTGTTCTTGTGCTCTTCGCCTTTGCTCTTCTTTTTCCTGTTCTGCTTCTCTTTGCCTTTGTAACTGCTTTTCAAATTCAAGCTGCCTTCGCCGCTCCTGTTCTTGCCTATACACACACACAAAATAGCCAAATTAGTTCTGGTATCATTTTAACATAGTCGTCAGGAACATGTACAAAACTGATGCCCATGAATCATGCAGAAACAATGACAACACAAGGCATTTAATGATATAATTATTGTATGTCCTTTAACAAAATGATGGGATAGGTAAGTTACATAAAAACTGGAACGACTATCCAAAACACAAAGGATTCCATCCGATCACTCAGTACTAGGCTTTTGGGCTTTTCATTTTGTCCACTACTTTACATGCTAATGTGGTTGCTTTTCCGATAATTTTAGTGGTTGAGGAGGCTGTTTGTCACAGTGTTAAAGGTTTTTGTTAACTATTGTTAGTTTCATCTTCCAAGCTAGGAGAAACATTATTTTCAATACAGACTCCATCATTTATAGGGTAAGTCAAGTGGAATGACATTATTCTCACTTCTAACGAGCAAGATTCTCCCTATTGTAATAGCTGGGGCAATTTCATCCTTGAAAATTGAGAATAAGGTCTTCGTAATGTCAACTATTTTACCCTTTACATAAATAGTGCATTTTCTTCTCAGTATTGGCAGCAATGATCAGTTGACTATCATCACTGTATGAACTTTCATCTTACCTACAATACATTTATCAATCTTTGTACTCTACAATAGAGTGCTGAGCTGTAACATTGCAAGCTCTCCTGGTGATAGACATAAGGGCACATCATTAGATGGATAAACACAGGCTCTACATGTTGAGATAACATGGAAAATTAAAAAAGTTAATGGCATGGTTTTTTCACTCTGTAGAATCATCATTTTAATTTGTTCTCTGCATTTATTGTATACATTCATCAAGCTTATTTTATCCTGAGATCAAATCTTTCCAACAAATTGTGACTGCTCTTATCAGGGTGTCCCCACTTATGAAGCCCCTTTATAAAACTCAACACATTTCTTTCATTTTTATGCCCTCTTTTATTGAAAGTGTGTCATGTGCAAAATGGTCATTGTGGTGGTGTTACTCACGACCCCATAGAGTACCTCACCACAATCAGGAAGTCATGCTCTAAACACTCGTAGCACTGTAGCTGTATGGGTTGGCAGTACGAAGCATACTGAGGTCTGCCAGGAGCCTCAGCTGCCAACACATGGGCAGTCTTTGTATAATCCACTGAGCATTGCAAACAGTGCTTCGTTGCACTTGCAAACAGTGTTTTGTTGCACAGCGTTGTATTTTCATTAAAGACTTTCTTTCCTTGTACCACTATTTGGATTTTGTAGGTTCTCCCCTGTTGTGCGTTTTTAATAAAGATTACCGCTTTCTCTGAGGTTTTTAAGACCAGTCTCAATTATGTTTGGGTGGTGGTTTACTTGTACGAGATCTGCAAAAGTGGAGTGTGTACTGTTTAAGCTCTGGGGTATTCAGAATATCTAGTTTTACAATTTTTGCATGTCTGGTCTCTGTAGACAGATTGGCGTAAAGTACAGTTTAACTGATTTATTTACTTGGTCCAGAAAATCATATTTTAGTTGACTGTTTGTACGTATGATATAGGCCAATGAGTAAACATAATTATTTATGGTTACTGTGGTCATTGTGACTACATGAGCAATGCAATCAAAGCACATAATAATACAGACTGACAGGCTACATTGCTAGGACAATATCACTTAGTCTTGCTTAATAACTACTGCTAAGTAAATTACAGTATAAAATGACATAATGCATAATTAATAATATTTGATAAAGGAAGTTTGCTTATTACGCTGTTCCATAAAGATTCCTGCTTTGGAAAACTTGTCTGTGAATGTGTTCTTAGTGTTCAGATTTTTCTGTGTGTGTTGCTTGTATGGGAAGATACTCTTAGCCCTTGTTTCTTCAGAATGCTCCCCACCCTGTGGAATGCTTGTTGCTGTATGTCAGTATGTGCCCTGCTGCATCCTTTGTAAGGCATTCCTTATTCCCCATGTTTGTCATGTGCTGATATTCTGGCTTTTTGCCGTAGATGTGTACCCATCCTCCCTGGTTATCTGGCGTATTGTGTTATATCCTGTGTCTAGTTGAGTTTGTCTGGTGGAGATCTGTTAAGCCTGTGTAGCATGCATCTTAAACTTGAAAGTTTGTGTGTCTGTGGTCAATTGGAATGGTTATATTTGAAGCTGTAGGTTTCCTGAATATCCTAAAATTGTTGTTTATTCTGTGTATGGCAATGCGTAAAAAATTAAGCTTCATGTCTGCTTCCCTCTCCATAGTGAATTCTACATTAGGGTGAACTGTGTCTATGTCAGTGTGTTGTTGTTTTATCTTAGTGTCTGTTACAGCTATCAAACAAATAATGTCATTCACACAATGTTACCAGCATACAAGCTTGTATTCTTTTGGAATTATAACTGAATAGTTTGTTTTCAGTGAAGTTCAGAAATATGTTTGCAAGTAGACCACTGATAGATAAATCCATTGATAGGTGTTCTTCCTGCAGATAGAACGCCTTGTTGAAAGTGAAGTAGTTCTGTTCTGTTACCTTTAGGAAGGCTCCAGTTTCATCAATGTGTGCATTTGTTGTGTTCCATTGTATCTGCAGGCGTTTTTTCATTAAAGCTGATTGTTTCTCCTACTGGCACTTTTGTGTACATGTTTGTAATATCAAAAGATATTTGGTTTGCTGTTCGTGGTACATTTATGTTTTATCTTTTCTATCAGTCTGTGCAATTTATGTAGCACTGTGTGTGTGTGTGTGTGTGTGTGTGTGTGTGTGTGTGTGTGTCTAGCTATAAGATGGTGCAATTTTTTTATGCTAATTACCAGTCTAATCAGAGAGAGAGAGAGAGAGAGAGAGAGAGAGAGAGTGTGTATTTTTGTAAAGTATCACTGTCGATGCTTCAGAATTATTGTGTGTCATCTAGTTCGCTTTAACTTATGTGATGGTAATTTTTAGGGTTTTTAGAAGTTCCTGTATGTCTCTTTGGTACCTCATGGTAGGTTCACTGATTAATTTAATGATTATGTTCTCTTATCTGAATTATTCCACTGTGTCGATGTATTCTGTTCCACTAATAAGTACCAAGGTATTTCCTTTATCTGCCTTGGATGATTATTTTCTTGCAGTTTTCTGTTTAGTTTTACACATAAGTTTTGTTCTACTGTTTTCAGCTTGATTAGATGCTGTATCTCTTCTGCTACCAGTTCCCTTGTCGAGTTGGCACTGAAATTTGGGATTTCCAACTTTTCTTCTTCTTGTTTTGTTACATATTCTGATCCTGTGATCAGGTTTTTCTGCTGTTGTGTGTGACTTGTTTGTGTTTATGATGCGTCGTGCCCACTTTTCAAATAATTCTCTTTCATGCTTTGTTAATTCTGTCAGTGAATTGACAAGTCTGTCAATTTGTGTTGGGTCATCCATTCAGTCTTCTGTGGATTTTATTACATAAATAAGCTTTTTGTTTTGTGTTTCTATCTTCATTTTCATTTGTGTTTCTATGAATGACGTGATTTCTTGGGTGGTGCCATTGAAGTGGGCTGATGTTTTTATGAGATTAGCTAATTCAAAGTGTATTTTATGTAGCTGAGTATTGAGCTTTCTAGCAGTTCTAGCACCCAGCAACCAGAGAGAGAGAGAGAGAGAGAGAGAGAGAGAGAGAGAGAGAGAGAGCACATGATTGCTCACATGCTTTCTACTTCAGAAGCACTTTGTTTGAAAGTTCAATATTTTAGCAGTTCTTTGGATTGTGGTGGTCTGCAGCTCAGCATCTCATCTATGTGGTGACAAACAATCTGTTCTTTCCAGAGTGTTAGTTTATTTCTTTTAATGATTTTTTGAAAGTATGTCTGCACTTTTGCTGCTGGGAATCCTTTTAATTCCAACTCCTATGGTACATGTGCCGCAGCAAATATATATAACAAATGGCTTATGGGTGTTTTCCTGATATGAAGATTGATCCTCTCCTGCATTACTGAATGGATACTGTTGTTTCTTCTAAACAAGTTCATAGTATTAAGACGTCTTGTCTGTCAAAATGGGAACACTTATCCTTACACTGAAGTACAGAGGTGTACATGGACTTTATGAATTAATAGCACCTAGGGTTTAGATTCCTGGTTTTTTGATTAAAAATAGGCTTTCCATCTCAACTAACATGTCTCAAAATATTGTCCCACATGAAATCTGAGAATGGAAGTACGTAAAGTAATAAGTTTTGGTGTATCACTGGTGTCAACTGTGGGCAATATTCTAATCACAAAAGTAGCTACATTTAGTTTCTGCTGGAAACTGTTTTAAGAAACTGGCTGTATTTTATTTCAATCAAGTGGCAGTATGTTGCTTCTCCAAACATGAGCTGCTGACCTGAATCTATGTCTACATTCATAATCCATAAGCTACCTTATGGTGTGTACAGATGGTGAATAGGAAGAACATCTGTACGCATAAGCAACCTCTTCAATTTTTTTATTGATGTAGACATTTTGCACAATGGTTGGTTGGTTGGAGAAGGGACCAAACTACGCGGTTATCCTTCCTTCCAACCTTAGATTAACTAAAACCGATAAAATCCCATATTAGAAGAGGGAACTACAGTCTCTATAAAATGACAAACTATTGACAGGGAGGAAGGAAAAGGGCGGAAGAAGAGGTGTGGGAAAGAAAGTGACTACAACAGGGATGTGAAGGAAGAAGCACAGGAGACAAGAGAGACTCTCAGGACATAACAGACCCCATAAGGAATGGAATGGGAAGGCAGAGGGCCGGGGTGAACCACTAAGCCCAGTTGAAGTCAATCCAGTCAGGGCGAAGCGGGGAGCAAGAGGGCCTACCATCCCCCCCACTCACCAATAACGTGGAAGGTTCCTCCCTTAAATAAAGCGATAAAAACCCCCATCAGGAATAAAACATTAAACAAGATCCGCCGCTGATGCAGTGTCGGCCAACACCAGGGGTAGCAAGTCTGGAAAGCTAAAAGTCCATCGCAGGGTGGCTAAGTTGAGACAGTCCAATAAGATGTGAGCCACAGTCAACATCGATACACAACGACAGAGAGAGAGTCCTCAAGACGGAGGAGATCACCGTGAGTCACCCAAGTATAGCCTATGCAGAGCTGGCATACGACAACAGAGACCTTACGAGAGGCCCATAAGGAGGACTGCCACGGAGTTGTAGAATCCTTAATGGCGCTGAGCTTGTTCGGCGAAGAAAGTGTGTGCCTTTCTGCATCCCAAAGGCCCAAAACCTGAAGATGTAATGCCGAGCGAAGATCTATTTCCAGAATGCCAGTAGCAAGAGATGGCCTGGTAGTAGCTAATTTAGCCAGTTGATTGGCAAGTTCATTGCCAGGAATCCCAACATGGCCTGGGCTCCAAATGAAAACCACCAAGCATCTGCGTTGAGCAAGGAGAGAAAGGGAGTCCTGGATAGCAATGTCCAAGGGGTGGCAAGGGAAGCACTGGCTGGTAGCGTGCAAACCGCTCAATGAGTCACTACAGATAGCGAAGGATTGTCCTGAGCAGGAGCAGATATGGTCCAGTGCGCGCAAGATGGCTACCAATTCTGCAGTAAAAACACTACAGCCATCTGGCAAGGAACAAAGTTCCGTGCATAGCACTTAGGTGTAAGCAAAACCAGTGCGGCCAGCAACCCTGGAACCATCAGTATACATCACTTCTGAACCCTGAAAGGAACTGAGGAGACAGTAGAACTGGTGGTGAAGAGCCATCAGAGGGACAGAATCCTTTGAAGTGATTGAGAGATCAAGACAGAGCTGCGGTCGGGAGACACACCGTGGAGGGTACGTGCATGAGCGGAGAAAAGAGTCGGTAAAGGGAATTACTGGAGCTCAGAAAAGAGCGACAGAATGCAGGCAGCCACAGTAAGCTCACACCGTGGCCGCCACTGCGCTAGGGTGATCTCCGTGTCTGGATAAAGGAGACCATAATTAGGGTGCTTTGGGGTGCAGCGAATGCGGAGCGCATAAGATATCAGCTGTTGTTGGCGCAAAACTCACAGTGGTGGAATCCCTGCCTCTGCAAGAAGGCTAAGTACGAGGCTAGTCCAGAAGGCACCAGTCGCAAGTTGGATCCCACAATGGTGGATGGAGTCTAGTATCTGCAACGTCGAAGGTGACGCAGAACCACAGACAGGACTTCCATAGTCTAAATGGTCCTGGACCAGCACTTGATACAATCGCAGGAGAACAGAGCAGTCTGCACCCCAGGTGGTATTGCACAGAGACAACAGATTTTTAATTTTCTGCCTGCTACAGTTGAAGACAAGTTATGAATGTTTATAAAGGAATGAAACGATTTACCAGAATTTCATAATACTCTAGCTGATATAGAAATACACATTGTGCTGTACATTATCAGAAGCCTCTGTTAACTTACAAGATTCTAACAC
The DNA here is from genome assembly GCF_023864345.2 of Schistocerca serialis cubense. Taxonomy (NCBI): domain Eukaryota; kingdom Metazoa; phylum Arthropoda; class Insecta; order Orthoptera; family Acrididae; genus Schistocerca; species Schistocerca serialis. Next base: position 76,330,317 of record NC_064638.1, read on the forward strand.
ACAATGGTCATAGGTCATCAATATGTTCCATAATCTCACACAACATGGTATTATTACCTGGTACACTGATAAATCGTTCTTAAAACCAAACTGTGATTATTTTACAAACCTGTACAAAACAAACTATTTGAATATTCTGCTGCTGATAGCTTTTGTAAAATTTTTCAAAAACACGCAAAATGATAAAGGCCTGTGCTATAAAAAACACATTTGCACACTGTTGTGTAGAGTCCTTACCACTGAATATTCAAGTTTATATGGGAAAATACCTACTTGTGTTAATGTGCTCCACAGTGGTAATTGTTAGTGCAACAAATTCACTAACATACTTAGTATCTGCTAACCACCACATAATACATTATACAGAATTACTCAAATGAACATTAAATTTCCGAATGGACATTAAAGGATGAGCACAATTATTTTACACATATTTATTTATGTCTATGTATAATACAGAGTATGCCATTACTGAATGTCACAAGCATTTGTATTTCCTGAATATTATATCCGACAGATGAGCTCGAACTCAGCACATACACTCCTGCAGCCTGATATGAAAATATGCAGGGCTTGACCTAACATTTCAATAGCAATCCCAAAGATTTCCTCTCGTATTCTTCCATTAAGTTCTTCAGTGGTAGCAGGTGGAGTATAGGAAACAGTACTCTTAAGGGGGGCCCCACAAAAACAAATAAATATCACACGCTGTCATGTCAAGCGATGCAATGTCACAGTGCCTTGAAATGACACGGTTACCAAACAATCGTTGCAGAGCTCCCATCAATATCTGTGCTGTATGTGCCACTGTTCTGTCAAAAACAAATAAATATCACACGCTGTCATGTCAAGCGATGCAATGTCAGTGCCTTGAAATGACACGGTTACCAAACAATCGTTGCAGAGCTCCCATCAATATCTGTGCTGTATGTGCCACTGTTCTGTCATGTTGAAACCAAATGTTGGCAAGAAAGTGGGGTAGTTCATGCACAACAAAATTTTCCATCACAGCACTATATCAAACAGATGATACAGTGGTCATGCAGCCATCATCATCTTCAAAAAAAGTAGGGGCCTGTAACACTGCTCAATGACTTGGAGACTCATGTAACTGAGGTCAATTTTGCTGAGACCAACAGCAAAAATTCTGTCTATAGAAAAAGCCACTGAAGTGGAAGTGAGCTTCACATGCATTCAGTACATTGTTTTCTTCACATTTGCAGATTGTTGGATTGAAGTTGCTGAAAAATCTGCAGTGTGTACAGATTGAGCTTTAAATGCACTTTCAGTATTCACTGAATACTGTATAGAGGGAGTGTGCGACATCTAACAGTGCACCGTGGTCTTCTTACGAAAGCAGTTCACACATCCTCAATATTGTCTCCTATATGAGCAGTTCAGGCTCTCCCTGAAGACTGCTTCTTCAATGTGGAACGCACTGCTTCAGAGCTGCTGACTCAGATCCTGACTGCACGCACTGCGGGAACACAACCATGCTGCCTGATGTTGAAATGATGCTGAAATTCTTGAGGCGTGGTCCCCACATTTCCATTCTTGTAACAGGATTTTACAACAAAGGCACACTGCACTCTGTTCCATGTTTTCTGTTTATTAAATGGCAAGGCACTGCAAGCAGCATTCCACATGTCATTCGATGCCACCTACCTCACAATATGTTTCAAAATTTCCCATTCTTTCAAGTCACCCCTTACATCAGATACCTCACTGTAGTTTCAGTCTTCTTTCTACTTACCTCCCATGTCCCAAGGACAGTGGTCCTTATTTTTCAGTTATCTTCTCTCCACCCATCCAAAGCCTTTAGATAATACTTCAATTTAACATGTATCTCTATAAATATTCCAACACCACACAATGTGAGCACATCACTTCTGTTTCGGATATAAAGCAAATCTAATTATAATCTGTATTATTCCAAAAGATACCTTAATTATCTAATGTAATTATACCAACAACAAAAATTGCAAACCTTATTTTCTCCCTTTTTTCCTGTTCTTCTTTTTCTTTCCGCTCACGTTCCTCTTGTTCTTTTCGCTGAATTTCCAACAATGCTTTACGTCTTCGCTCCAATTCTGCTTGGCCTTTCTCAAAGTTTTCTTTCCGTTTATCTTCAAATGTAACTGCAAAAACATAGTTATAACATTTTGACAATTTGGCAGAAGTGTTGTTCAAGCCTTTTTTGTACACAATATTGTTAAACCCCCCCCCCCCCCACACACACACACGCCAAATGACAAAATGAGTAACAGACACATATTAAAATCAATGCCAAATAGTCATCATCATCATCACCATCACCATCACCATCGCCATCACCATCTAATACTGTGACAATAAAGCACAGCTCTAATTTTTAATGACTAACAAGACAATTCATGAAATTCTTTTAGTAAAAGCTGTATATTACAAAAGTACAAAGAAAGAAAACGCAATTATAATGCAGTATGTAATAACTAAGCATGACTTGTCCCAATAGTATAAGCAAGAAATAAAACCTACCAGTGGAGATACTTGCAGCAGCATCTTTATTTTCAGAAGCATCTATAGAACCCGTAATGCTTCCAGTAAGGCTTCCCTGTCGCTGCCTCCGGAATGTTGGTGGTACAAGCTCTGGAGGAAGCACAGCAGGTAGCTTCTCCCCTGCTTTTGCCATGTCACACAAGTGAAGAGCAAGAACAAACTCTTCACAAGAAAGTCTTCCATCTGTATCCATATCTGCTAGTGCCCTGAACAAAAACATAAATGTAACAACTATGATTGAATGTCCTAATAACAGTGAAATAGATAAGCAATGAATGACAAGTTCATAGTTTGTAATGAAATGCTTTTGCTCTGACTGTAATATTATTAGTAACTGGCGTTCTACGGATCGGAGCGTGGAATGTCAGATCCCTTAATCGGGCAGGTAGGTTAGAAAATTTAAAAAGGGAAATGGATAGATTGAAATTAGATATAGTGGGAATTAGTGAAGTTCGGTGGCAGGAGGAACAAGACTTCTGGTCAGGTGACTACAGGGTTATAAACACAAAATCAAATAGGGGTAATGCAGGAGTAGGTTTAATAATGAATAGGAAAATAGGAATGCGGGTAAGCTACTACAAACAGCATAGTGAACGCATTATTGTGGCCAAGATTGATACGAAGCCCACGCCTACTACAGTAGTACAAGTTTATATGCCAACTAGCTCTGCAGATGACGAAGAAATTGAAGAAATGTATGATGAAATAAAAGAAATTATTCAGATTGTGAAGGGAGACGAAAATTTAATAGTCATGGGTGACTGGAATTCGAGTGTAGGAAAAGGGAGAGAAGGAAACATAGTAGGTGAATATGGATTGGGGGACACAAATGAAAGAGGAAGCCGCCTGGTCGAATTTTGCACAGAGCACAACATAATCATAACTAACACTTGGTTTAAGAATCATGAAAGAAGGTTGTATACATGGAAGATCCCTGGAGATACTAAAAGGTATCAGATAGATTACATAATGGTAAGACAGAGATTTAGGAACTAGGTTTTAAATTGTAAGACATTTCCAGGGGCAGATGTGGACTCTGACCACAATCTATTGGTTATGACATGTAGATTAAAACTGAAGAAACTGCAAAAAGGTGGGAATTTAAGGAGATGGGACCTGGATAAACTAAAAGAACCAGAGGTTGTACAGAGATTCAGGGAGAGCATAAGGGAGCAATTGACAGGAATGGGGGAAATAAATACAGTAGAAGAAGAATGGGTAGCTTTGAGGGATGAAGTAGTGAAGGCAGCAGAGGATCAAGTAGGTAAAAAGACGAGGGCTAGTAGAAATCCTTGGGTAACAGAAGAAATATTGAATTTAATTGATGAAAGGAGAAAATATAAAAATGCAGTAAGTGAAACAGGCAAAAAGGAATACAAACGTCTCAAAAATGAGATCGACAGGAAGTGCAAAATGGCTAAGCAGGGATGGCTAGAGGACAAATGTAAGGATGTAGAGGCCTATCTCACTAGGGGTAAGATAGATACCGCCTACAGGAAAATTAAAGAGATCTTTGGAGATAAGAGAACGACTTGTATGAATATCAAGAGCTCAGATGGAAACCCAGTTCTAAGCAAAGAAGGGAAAGCAGAAAGGTGGAAGGAGTATATAGAGGGTCTATACAAGGGCGATGTACTTGAGGACAATATTATGGAAATGGAAGAGGATGTAGATGAAGATGAAATGGGAGATATGATACTGCGTGAAGAGTTCGACAGAGAACTGAAAGACCTGAGTCGAAACAAGGCCCCCGGAGTAGACAATATTCCATTGGAACTACTGACGGCCGTGGGAGAGCCAGTCCTGACAAAACTCTACCATCTGGTGAGCAAGATGTATGAAACAGGCGAAATACCCTCAGACTTCAAGAAGAATATAATAATTCCAATCCCAAAGAAAGCAGGTGTTGACAGATGTGAAAATTACCGAACAATCAGTTTAATAAGTCACAGCTGCAAAATACTAACACGAATTCTTTACAGACGAATGGAAAAACTAGTAGAAGCCAACCTCGGGGAAGATCAGTTTGGATTCCGTAGAAATACTGGAACACGTGAGGCAATACTGACCTTACGACTTATCTTAGAAGAAAGATTAAGGAAAGGCAAACCTACGTTTCTAGCATTTGTAGACTTAGAGAAAGCTTTTGACAATGTTGACTGGAATACTCTCTTTCAAATTCTGAAGGTGGCAGGGTTAAAATACAGGGAGCGAAAGGCTATTTACAATTTGTACAGAAACCAGATGGCAGTTATAAGAGTCGAGGGACATGAAAGGGAAGCAGTGGTTGGGAAGGGAGTAAGACAGGGTTGTAGCCTCTCCCCGATGTTGTTCAATCTGTATATTGAGCAAGCAGTAAAGGAAACAAAAGAAAAATTCGGAGTAGGTATTAAAATTCATGGAGAAGAAATAAAAACTTTGAGGTTCGCCGATGACATTGTAATTCTGTCAGAGACAGCAAAGGACTTGGAAGAGCAGTTGAATGGAATGGACAGTGTCTTGAAAGGAGGATATAAGATGAACATCAACAAAAGCAAAACAAGGATAATGGAATGTAGTCTAATTAAGTCGGGTGATGCTGAGGGAATTAGATTAGGAAATGACACATTTAAAGTAGTAAAGGAGTTTTGCTATTTGGGGAGCAAAATAACTGATGATGGTCGAAGTAGAGAGGATATAAAATGTAGGCTGGCAATGGCAAGGAAAGCGTTTCTGAAGAAGAGAAATTTGTTAACATCCAGTATAGATTTAAGTGTTAGGAAGTCATTTCTGAAAGTATTCGTATGGAGTGTAGCCATGTATGGAAGTGAAACATGGACGATAAATAGTTTGGACAAGAAGAGAATAGAAGCTTTTGAAATGTGGTGCTACAGAAGAATGCTGAAGATTAGATGGGTAGATCACATAACTAATGAGGAAGTATTGAATAGGATTGGGGAGAAGAGAAGTTTGTGGCACAACTTGACCAGAAGAAGGGATCGGTTGGTAGGACATGTTCTGAGGCATCAAGGGATCACCAATTTAGTATTGGAGGGCAGCGTGGAGGGTAAAAATCGTAGAGGGAGACCAAGAGTTGAATACACTAAGCAGATTCAGAAGGATGTAGGTTGCAGTAGGTACTGGGAGATGAAAAAGCTTGCACAGGATAGAGTAGCATGGAGAGCTGCATCAAACCAGTCTCAGGACTGAAGACCACAACAACAACAACAACTGCCTTGGTTGGCAATCAGCCTATAAATATATTATATTTGGGCAAACAAGACAGCAGAAGCTAAAAACTTACTACTACTAACATAAACAACAATCTGTCTACTGCCAGATACAGACCAGAAATAGCCAACTAGGCGCTAAAAAAAGACAACTCTTGATACTGTCACTTTAGTAGAGGAAAGACAAAACTAACTTTGCCTGAATACAGCTATTTTGTATGCCCTCTGATATCTGAGTTTCTCCTCTTCCAGTATTACAAATATGAGATAGAGTACTGTTGCAAGATTACCCTTTCTCCTTGCCATTACAAACACAACTTCTCGTATCAGCATTCTTCCAAAATCTATAACCAAATTTTCATATAGGAGACAATTTTCATCACAAGAATTTGTCCAGAAGGGTACAAGATCTCAGTGTTCTTACATTTTACTTTAATTACTGAGCTTAAAGTTATCATGGATTCACAGACACTATTACCTATTATGAAACCTACTTAGTCATCGCCCAACACATTCATTAGGGCAAAGAACGATGGACTGTAGGCGAGACGCTGACTATTTACCCACTTTACTAACTTAACAGTGATCAAAATTAAGGAAGATACTTTTAACACTGCTTCTGGTATCCCAGTCTCGAGACAAAGTCTGCTAGAGAGAGTGGAATTGGATCTCTATTGCTAGGTGGAGGTAGTAAAATCATGAGTGCTAACATCTGTCACCTTGCCATGATGCCATATACCATTTCACAACATAACCAACTTATACGCTCCACCATGCAGTGACACAAAACTCCGTGTTTTATTCACTTCACTAATGTCTCGTCTTACCACACCATTTGTTCTTGGCCTCTGCCTTTTCTATGGCTCAGGTTCTGTCTCTCCAGATTACTCACTGGACCTTGTTTATCTGTAGTGGCATCTCCATCTGATTCCGGGCGCTGATAACCTCGCTGTTGTGCGCCCTAAAACACTAATCATCATCATCATCATCATCATCATCATCCATCTGATTCTTTCTTTGTTGTCTTTTCTGTTCCCACTCAGTGATCTGTTGTTGACGGCACCAGACCAGTTGGTCCAACCTCATTGAATTTCTCTTGAGTCGCTCCTAATTTTAGGTCAAATCTCTGTAACAATATTTCAATATTATTATTTTTTACACTTTTTCTTTTCTCTTATTTATTGTGTTGTTCCCAAAAAAAGGACCCTCTATTCACAGACCCAAGGTTAAAAATATGTATAAAGTTCCGTGACAGTGAAGTAAGCACTCCCTGTTGTGCATTATTACATTTCAAGCCTGTTTTTAGCTCTCTGACTGATGTCAATTACATCATGCTTATTGCACACTGACTTAAATCCACATGACAGCAAACTACACAAGTATACATACATTTAAAAAAATAATCAGTACTCGTCCTTGGTTTTGTTTCAACTTACATGAGTAGCTTGCACATTGTGCATGATGTTCTCAATGTATGCCCAAAGAGTTATGTAGGATGTTCAGTTTGTTAAAACTAGATTATATTCACTTAAATGGGCATAGTCTCAAAGGACGATCAACAACCAATATCTGGATATCTAGCTACTTATGAGAATCTTCCATGTAACAACTTACAGAATTCATATAGAAACATAGAAGACAAACTACAACAATCATTAACATACCACCACCACCACCACCACCACACTCATGTCAAAGGACATTCATCAGCTCATGTGAAATATGCAGTCTTTCATACAAAATCTTCACATCCCCTTTAAATAGTAATTATATGGCATCCAGTCTTGGAAATTAACTACGCAAGAAACACAGATATTGTCTGGGATATCTCATGCAGTAGAGTCAGTCGCCAACAGAAATGGTGTTCTACTTCCATGCACATTCGCACCTTTCTATGCAAATATGAGAGAATTGCGTAATATGTATATTTGTAGAGTATAGCCGAGTGTAATGGATGCGTGTACTGTGTAAATTTAAGATGTAACCAAATTATTTTTACATTCGAGTAAAAAAACTCTTACCAGATCTGGGCCAAAATAGGCTGTGGTAACTGTGTCTGCACCATGATATTTCGCGCTTGTGGCCCTGATAAATAGCCTGACCGTGCTCGGTCAGTCGTGTTGAACAACTGTGTATACTTCAGTTTGGACTGATGAGGTACAGCCCATTCTTGCAAGGGAGAGCCTGCTGACAAACTGGAAGAAAATTAAATTTATTAAATTTGCATACAATGACTCACAACTATATGGCAACAACTAAGTCAAGTTATCTTAACAAATGTTTTGCAAGTAACTCACGGTGAATCCATAGAAGCCACTTTTTCCAGAGGAGCTACAGGCGGCACTGAGGTTCCAACTGAAAAAGTTAAAAAAGAAAGATTTAAGAAAAGTACTGATGCCATACAAGTTCTTTTTACATTTCAACTGTCACTGTGAAAATGATTAGTGGTGGGATTTAGAAGTACAAAAGCGGTATTGCTGCAATGTTCCTTCTGCTTTCATAACATGCAGACGGTTGCAATAAATTCAGATTAAAATGACAACACTTATGGTATATTTCAGTGACACAAAAAATATGGTGAAGAAACAGAAATAATTTCCTTATTCAACCAACAACTTCCACTATTGATGACCAGACCATTCTGTGTTTTTACAATTATTTTCATGGTATTTTGTTTGCTCAGAATGCATATTCTTTTGAAGAGAAACTGAAAATGTGAGATAAAATTTCAGTAATGTACATAATACAAGGTTCTTGCACATGTGTGTGCACACACACACAGCTACACAATGATCATAGTGTTCTGAACAGTCAACTATCTGCAGGTGCTTCTCACAGTATTTAACAACCATTGTCCTCAAGTTTTCAAAACTCTTACAAAACACTTTCCATTGAATGGGTAATACATAATGGGTGTAGTGTATTCTGCAGTTCTTTACACAACTACATCTACATCTACATCTACATTGATACTCCGCAAGCCACCCAACGGTGTGTGGCGGAGGGCACTTTACGTGCCACTGTCATTACCTCCCTTTCCTGTTCCAGTCGCGTATGGTTCGCGGGAAGAACGACTGTCTGAAAGCCTCCGTGCGCGCTCTAATCTCTCTAATTTTACATTCGTGATCTCCTCGGGAAGTATAAGTAGGGGGAAGCAATATATTCGATACCTCATCCAGAAACGCACCATCTCGAAACCTGGCGAGCAAGCTACACCGCGATGCAGAGCGCCTCTCTTGCAGAGTCTGCCACTTGAGTTTATTAAACATCTCCATAACGCTATCACGGTTACCAAATAACCCGGTGACGAAACGCGCCACTCTTCTTTGGATCTTCTCTATCTCCTCCGTCAACCCGACCTGGTACGGATCCCACACTGATGAGCAATACTCAAGTATAGGTCGAACGAGTGTTTTGTAAGCCACCTCCTTTGTTGATGGACTACATTTTCTAAGCACTCTCCCAATGAATCTCAACCTGGTACCCGCCTTACCAACAATTAATTTTATATGATCATTCCACTTCAAATCGTCCCGTACGCATACTCCCAGATATTTTACAGAAGTAACTGCTACCAGTGTTTGTTCCGCTATCATATAATCATACAATAAAGGATCCTTCTTTCTATGTATTCGTAATACATGACATTTGTCTATGTTAAGGGTCAGTTGCCACTCCCTGCACCAAGTGCCTATCCGCTGCAGATCTTCCTGTATTTCACTACAATTTTCTAATGCAGCAACTTCTCTGTATACTACAGCATCATCCGCGAAAAGCCGTATGGAACTTCCGACACTATCTACTAAGTCATTTATATATATTGTGAAAAGCAATGGTCCCATAACACTCCCCTGTGGCACGCCAGAGGTTACTTTAACGTCTGTAGACGTCTCTCCATTGATAACAACATGCTGTGTTCTGTTTGCTAAAAACTCTTCAATCCAGCCACACAGCTGGTCTGATATTCCGTAGGCTCTTACTTTGTTTATCAGGCGACAGTGCGGAACTGTATCGAACGCCTTCCGGAAGTCAAGAAAAATAGCATCTACCTGGGAGCCTGTATCTAATATTTTCTGGGTCTCATGAACAAATAAGGCGAGTTGGGTCTCACACGATCGCTGTTTCCGGAATCCATGTTGATTCCTACATAGTAGATTCTGGGTTTCCAGAAATGACATGATACGCGAGCAAAAAACATGTTCTAAAATTCTACAAGAGATCGACGTAAGAGATATAGGTCTATAGTTTTGCGCATCTGCTCGACGACCCTTCTTGAAGACTGGGACTATCTGTGCTCTTTTCCAATCATTTGGAACCCTCCGTTCCTCTAGAGACTTGCGGTACACGGCTGTTAGAAGGGGGGCAAGTTCTTTCGCGTACTCTGTGTAGAATCGAATTGGTATCCCATCAGGTCCAGTGGACTTCCCTCTATTGAGTGATTCCAGTTGCTTTTCTATTCCTTGGACACTTATTTCGATGTCAGCCATTTTTTCGTTTGTGCGAGGATTTAGAGAAGGAACTGCAGTGCGGTCTTCCTCTGTGAAACAGCTTTGGAAAAAGGTGTTTAGTATTTCAGCTTTACGCGTGTCATCTTCTGTTTCAATGCCATCATCATCCCGTAGTGTCTGGATATGCTGTTTCGAGCCACTTACTGATTTAACGTAAGACCAGAACTTCCTAGGATTTTCTGTCAAGTCGGTACATAGAATTTTACTTTCGAATTCAATGAACGCTTCACGCATAGCCCTCCTTACGCTAACTTTGACATCGTTTAGCTTCTGTTTGTCTGAGAGGTTTTGGTTGCGTTTAAACTTGGAGTGGAGCTCTCTTTGCTTTCGCAGTAGTTTCCTAACTTTGTTGTTGTACCACGGTGGGTTTTTCCCGTCCCTCACAGTTTTACTCGGCACGTACCTGTCTAAAACGCATTTTACGATTGCCTTGAACTTTTTCCATAAACACTCAACATTGTCAGTGTCGGAACAGAAATTTTCGTTTTGATCTGTTAGGTAGTCTGAAATCTGCCTTCTATTACTCTTGCTAAACAGATAAACCTTCCTCCCTTTTTTTATATTCCTATTAACTTCCATATTCAGGGATGCTGCAACGGCCTTATGATCACTGATTCCCTGTGTCCAGATTGTGATTATTACATCACAAAATTACTCTTGCTATATTTAAACTGAATTACATATTTTTGCGACCCCAAAAACATTGGAATGGCAGTAACAACTATTCATAGCTTGCCACATTGGATGTGAGGGAGAAATTATGGTCAGAACATATTCTGTATGTTAGTGGTAAAAGAGCCAACATATTGCTGTCACATTTCTTCTGCACACAAAGTTCTAACAAGCCTAGGTACAAGTGATTCTGATTGATTATCATGGCAAAAGAGAGACAAAAAAAATTCTAGAAGAAAGAAAGAAAGAAAACATTTTTGGTGTTTTCAAGTTTGTTCTCAATGATGACACAAATGTCCTTGGAGCTCTATTGAGTTTTACACATAATCTTGTTTCATCATTCATAATAATTCATACTACCAAACATTCATACTAATCAGAAATATGCATAAAATTCTCATTAAATGCCTGCCTTTATAAAAGATAGTTTGGCTGTAGATTGTGTACCATTTCAGTTTGTGTGGAAGCTTGTAACACGTATGTAACGCAGCAGCGATGGCGAGGCATTGTAGCATCTGTGACCAGAGAGTATGCGCTTGACCGCGCGAGTGTTGCGAGCGGTTCTCAGTCAGTAGTAGTCTTTGCGAGTTAGTTGTCGCTATGCAGAGTAGCAGTCAGTCTGTCGTTGCGAGTCTGTCAGTTCAGTCGTTGCGAGTCTGTAGCTCTGTCTAGTTGAGAGCAGTACTCAGTCTGTAGTCGTCATGCAGAGCGGTCGGTCAGTAGTAGCAGCCCAGTGCGGTTGTGTGATGTAGGCGGTCGGCAACAATGGTCAAGATGAGGAATAAGGTATACTGTTAATTAATATAATCATTAGATAATGAAAAATTTTATTTATTGTAATTATTCTCCAACAAGTCTCCCAATAATAATTTTTTATTTCAAAAGCATTTTCTCAAAAGTTTAATTTTTTTGAACTAAAGATCTCGTTGCACTTCCCATTTCATTCCACTTCTTTTTGAAGAAAAATTTCACTAGAATTACAAAAAAAAAGGAGAATATTATTATTTGCAATGCAGTTCCTGCAAGCGGTGCGCAACAACAAGAGCAGATGTGTGACATCGATTTATTCTGAGGTAAGACTTTAATTCTGATTGTTTTACACAGGGCCAAAGAGCGATATTTCGGTTTAATTAAATTTTCTTATCACTGAATGGACTTTAATTTTTCATGAGGAATTTATATTTGAGTCAGATTGCGAATTTCACATTTTTGTTGCCATTGTCAGTACATTTCATTGTGGGCAGGTTACGCATAGAGCCATGTCCATCAGCATTTCTAATTAGTATTGTCATTTTCTTTCTTTAAAATTTTTGTGGGGAGGTTACACTTGGCTCCCATTTGTATTAAGTATTGTCACTTACATTTTTATTTCTTTTAAAATTTCGGTGGGGAGGTTACACTTGGCGACCCTGCCAGGATCGTATTTCGTTGAGAGTCTTTTGAGCGACAGTCAGATATCTGCTCTTATTTGCTTAGATAATTAGGATTTGGCGCAACGCTTTTAATAATATTGTGACTTTCTTTCTACAGGTCAACGGCAATTTGCTGCTTTGTTGTATTTGTGTGTTGCTTTTGCTTTGTGCTTATTTGCTTTGTGAAAAATTTTGACTATTGTAAAAATGCCGCGAAAGACTGTGAATAGTGTATCGCGAAGTATTGTGAATGAAATTACCGACGCAAACAACTTTACCGATAGGACATGTGACACGCAGTGTAATGATGACAATCCTGCGTTCACTAACAATCAGTGCATTACAACCACTAGTGATGACTTTTACCTTGATAATGAACAAACGAACTCAATTGTCTCGTCTGTTAATTTGACGACAATTGATGATGCGGAGCGCTCTATTGCAATGAGCGCTGCCGAGCTTAACACACCCGATTCGGAAAACTCAAGTAATGTACAGACAAATTTGTCTAATGAAAATGAACAGATCACACAAAGTAGGACAGATTTATTTAATTCCGAAACAATGACTGATAGTATACATTTGACTGACAAACCTTTTTGTAAATTTCAAAATGACCAAATGGTTACAGAAAGTGAAACAATTCCAGATCCACTATTGAACAGCACAGAGAATAGAAATGCTGACCTTGAGTCGAATCCAATTATGGCTTTGTTGCGACAAATGAGTAAACAACTTAATGAACAGAACAAAAAACTTGACAATAATGACAAAAAACAAGACAAACTTAGTGAACAGGTCAGACAACAGAGTGAAGATTTTAAACAACTTAAGGAACAGAACAAACAAGATAACGAAAATCTTAAACAACAACTCAATGAACAGGTCAAACAACTTAGGGAAGATAACAAACACTTAAATGAAAAACTTGACAATAATGACGAAAATTTCAAACAACTTAGTGCCGTTGCCGCGCAGTGCCATGACACTAAGGAACAGTTGCGCGTGGAAATTGAGGCTTGTTCACAAAAAAATAGCGAAGAAATAAAGTCGGTTGCGCAAGAATTAAGGGAAATGCAAACAGCCGCGACAGATACACTCAGAGACGAAATTAGCGGAGTCGCCAAACAGTGCTCTGAAAAAGCTACACAATTACGGGACGAGTTTAGGGCAATGACGGTAGAACTTTCGCGCACTATGGACGCAAAGATAGACGCGAAATTCGAACAGCAGAACACTCAGATTAACGAGCGCTTTAATCAGCACATACAGAACAGTGATACGCGTTTCCGCAGATTTATTCAGGATCAAAACAAAGTAAAACGACAAGTCATGGAAACAATCACTGCACAAAGACAAGAGGACAAACGTAAAATATTCGCGAAAGCGAAGACGTATGTAGACAATAATATTACTACAGTGTCCGACAAAATTAATACCATAGAACAATTGAACGCGGAATTACGGGATGAAATTTCTGATCTTAAAGCAAAAACGGATACACACACAGTAAATATTCAAACAGTGACAGATAGATTCGAACAACTAGATCTAACACAGGATTGCGATGTCATCAAAGCTGATGTTGAAAAACTGAGCGAAACTACGCGCAAGTTGCAAAAACAGATTAATGCGTCTGATTCTAAAACCGATGATCAGGTTAAAATACTGACTGAAAAATGTGATGAATTGGCCAGTCGTATTGATGTTATCGAAAATACTAATGACAATAAATCAGACGATACTGCACCGGTTTCTTTTATCCAAACACCTGAATTTCAAAATTTACAGCTGACAATTAATGAAATCGATTCATCTAACAACACGTTACGTCGGAAGTTATCAAATTTACAACAAGAAGTAACAGAGATGAAAAACATGTCAGTTAATAACATACCACAACAGACGCCACTTTATGAACATGTGTCAGACTCACGCAGCGCGTATAATTTGGGTAATCTACAGAGAGTACGGGACTTAGATTCCGATCAACCGCAGTTCAATAGATTCTCTTACGATCCTGAACCTGTTTCATTACACAGAGATGATAATTTCGACTATAAACATTTTCTGTCAGTAAGAAAGTTCAAAATATTTAAAAACGATAGAACGCAGATTCACCCACTGGATTGGATTCAACAGTTTAGCTTTGCTCTTCCACCGACTTGGCCTGTAACACATAAACTTGAATTTATTTGCAGTTTTTTGGAAGGCGAACCGGCAACTCGTATGAGACCGATCGCGAGACAGTGTTACTCGGTAGAGGAATTTCAGAATGCTTTTCTGTCAGCGTACTGGTCGAAGACGACACAGCGCGGAATTAAAGACCAACTAATTAGTTTGCCAAACTATGAAAATTCAAATTTTCGCAGTGTAACGCAATTTTTTGAGCATATGGTACAACAAAACCAGTACCTAAGTGAACCATACAGTGAATCCGCACTTATACAACTATGCATCTCTAAATTACCACGGTCATTACGAGTGTCACTTCTAACGGGCCAGCAAAAAGAAAACATTTCAGCATTCAGAGATCTTTTACAGCTCTTGGAGGTACAGCAATCCGATTATTCTTTTGTAAACAAAAGCTTTTCGAGTAACAACCAAGGTCAACAACAGTACTGCAATTATGGTCAGGGACGTAATTTCAATCGTAAAGGTAACAGACGCTTTAGGAACGACAACTACCAAAACTTTAACAACAGGCAAAATTCTAATTATCAATACCGTCAAAATTTTCAGCAACAGGAACAACACTTTAGTAACAATAGAGGTGTTTCACAACAACAACATCAAAACCAGCCGGTTAACATACCTAACCAACAATGGAATACACAAGGTCAACCAGGCTTTAATGTTTCGCCGCGTGGACGTATAGCCCCTGGTCCAACAAATAGTAACGTACGTCAGCGAGGAAACAACTACGTACAAAGAAGACAGTATTTCAATTCCTATCGTAATGCACCGTATAGGAATGACTATTACGACAGACGTAAAAATAATGAGGACAATTTTCAGCGAACATCTAACAACAGTCGGTCATACCAACAGCAAAATCATACGCAAGAACATATTCTCATGAATGAACCCGACAGTAGGTACCATCCAGAGCGTAACACGCCTGGAAGAAGTAATAGGACAGTTCAAATAGTCGAAATGCCACAGAATCCTCCTAATAATAATAACACGTCAGATAGAATCTGACTAAATACTGCACAGGACGCATCTTCTAATAACACAAGCACTACCTTAGACACGCAAAATGTTGTTCACGAAAATGTAATTACTTTTGACGACATCAGAGACACTCTTTTACAGGAAAGACCAGTTATTCAGAAAACCATTTCACATCCTGTTATCGAAATTAAAATTGGTTCATCGAAATTCTCAGCAGTAATTGATTCCGGATCACCTATATCAGTAATTAATGAGGAGACTTTCAACGAGTGCAACAAAGAGAATACTTATCCGACGTTACCTTTAGGCAAAACAAAAGTGAAAGGAGCGGTATCGAGTAAAGGTGTAGACGTTAAATTACAGACGCATTTATCATTTTGTATTGGAGGTCATACTTTTCACTCTAATTTTTGGATTGTGCCTTTATTGACAACAGACATTATTTTAGGTACGAATTTTTTGGTACAACACGACGCAGTTATTGATTTTCAGAATTCTTATTTAATGTTAAAGGATGAAAATGTACAACTTGCTTTAGAATTTCAGCACTCTTTATCTACGGAAGAACAAACAGTTAACCGCACAGAGGTCATTTCCGCAACACGTAACATAAACTGTAATCCCACATTGTTCACGGATACGTACGTACACAACTATAATACTCCAGACGAAGCTGACTACGACGTAATGCAATTGATTTCTGATAAGGTTAAAGAGAGCAGTGCAAGTACAGACGACGAACGAACGCAATTACACAAAATTCTTTTACAGCAAGCTCCAGTTTTCGACAACATTCCTGGTACTATGTCCGGCTTTATGTATGAATTTCAAGTCAAACCGCACGACACATTTAAAGCAAAGCATTATCCCATTCCATATATTCACAGAGAACAAGTTAAAAAAGAATTGCAGGATATGCTCGACCAAGGCATTATTGAACCGGCAGTTAGTCCGTACATAAACCCGCTACATATTGTTAAGAAAAAAGATGGCTCACTTCGCCTTGTACTTGATTCACGTCACATTAATGACATTATTATTAATGAAACAGATCGACCACAGACATTAGAGGAACTTTTACAGAAATTTCACGGTACAGCTATTTATTCCACATTAGATTTGAAATCGGGATTTTGGCAAATTCAACTTCATCCGAATTGTAGAAAATATACAGCTTTTCTCTGTTTCGGCGACTGTTATCAATTTTGCAAACTACCGTTCGGCTTAACTATTTCTTCTGCAGCTTTTATTCGCGGTTTGAACACAATACTTCCGACAGAACTTAAAGACAGAATTACGACGTATGTAGACGATATTCTTATCGCAGAAGCTAACTGGTCTGAACACAATATGATTCTTGAACAACTGTTAC
This sequence comes from Schistocerca serialis cubense, assembly GCF_023864345.2. Lineage (NCBI taxonomy): Eukaryota > Metazoa > Arthropoda > Insecta > Orthoptera > Acrididae > Schistocerca > Schistocerca serialis. The sequence goes on from NC_064638.1 coordinate 76,347,205, forward strand.
AAACTTTTCATGCACAAGGACTTACAGTTAATCTTAGTAAATCGCACTTTGGCAAAACTTCTATAAAATTTCTTGGACACGTAATTTCAGCAGAAGGCATTGCGCCTGATCCAGAAAAACTTCAAGCTCTACGTGACATTACTGTTCCTACGACGAAGAAGCAATTACGCAGTTTTTTAGGCTTAATTAACTTTTTTCGTAAATTTATTCACCATTCTGCTTTAGACACGCCTAGACTATGCCAATTAACGGGTAAAAACACTATTTGGTCTTGGGATAAGCAAGCACATTTTGAATTCATGAACCTGAAACATGCTCTGTTGAATGCTCCACTGTTATCGCACCCCGATCTTACTAGAAATTTTTCCATTGCTACCGACAGTTCCAACACCGCCTTAGGCGTACACATTTTTCAGGAAATTGAAGAAGATGGTTCTACAGTAATTAAAAACATCGCATTTGCAAGTCGCATTTTGTCACCTGCTGAACGAAATTACTCCGTTACAGAACTTGAAACATTATGTGTTGTATGGGCTTTTATGAGATTTAGGCACTTTCTTTATGGCAGACATACCACAGTTTACACAGATCATAGAGCCATACAATTTTTGCTTTCAGCTAAATTCACTCACGATAGATTAAGTAGATGGAAACTGTATTTACAGGAATTTAATTTTACAATAGTTCACATTCCCGGCACACAAAATGTTATAGCAGACGCACTATCGCGTTCTCTCGGCAACAATCAGCAAGACGTAGCAACCAACTTCTGCAAAGCAAATTTCAGTGTCATGTACATTCAGCAAGTTGCATTTGAAAACTTTATTTCATCGTCATTACAGGACATAGCACAAGAGCAAAATAAAGACAATGTGTGGAAAGAAATTAAACACCTTTGGCAAGATAGGAATAATGTTACGATTAGGAACCACTACACAGTGCGCAATGACATTCTGTTTCGCCGCTCTCATCCTGACAGCAACAATTGGTTATTATGCATTCCTGACGAACTGGTCAACAAATTAATTTGGTACACTCATTTAAGTTACGCACATTACGGAGCAAGAAAATGTTTTCTTATACTGAGACAGAACTGTTACTTTACCAACATGGAGAAACGTATACGACGAGTTTTAGCGTCTTGTAAAATTTGCCAGAAAGCTAAATCAGACACCACTTCACATATTCCTCCTTTATATCCCATTATACCTGTGAAATTAAGACACATGGCCGCAGTAGATATTTTTGGTCCGATTCCGAGAACTAACAGAGGTTTTTGCTACATTTTTGTCGCTGTTGAGCTCACTTCAAAATTTGTTACTTTCACTCCGTTACGCAAAGCTACTGCTAAAACTGTTTCGAAAGCATTTGTAAAACATTTTCTATCTCATGTAGGGCATGTAATGAAAGTAATTTCTGATAATGGATCTCAATTTCGTAGTAGTGTATGGACACGCATGTTACGAGCTAGAAACATTTCTCCGATCTATATATCCAAGTACCACGCTTCTTCGAACCCTTGTGAAAGATTAATGAAGGAAATTGGTAAGCTGTGCAGAATATACTGCCACAAAAGACATATTGATTGGGATACACACATACTCTCATTCCAAGATGTAATTAATTCCATTCCAAATGAATCCACTATGCTATCTCCGACTGTTATACTGAAAAACGTTGAACCACCGAACAAAATTAAAGAATTAATAGAATTCCCCAAAAATCGTCGCCTACGACACCACGAAATAATTGACATTGCCCTGAACAACATCAAACGTGCCGCAGAGCGCCGGAGAAGACAGCAAAAACAGGTTTGTACACGCCGCGACTTTCACGTTGGACAGAAGATATTAGTACGTACACACTATTTATCCAGCAAATTAAAAGGTAAGTGCAGTAAATTTGAACTTCTATACGCAGGTCCGTATCGGATTCGCAGCATCCCTCACCCCAATGTTGTACACGTCGAAACTTTGAGAACCAGAAAATCGAAAGGCAATCACCATATCTCAAACATTAAACCGTTTATTGAGTGAAACCACTGTATGATTCAACACACTATGATGCCATTTACTAATGCAATTAATTCACCTGACTACTTATTGATGATTATCGTATTTTTTTTTTGGCAAGTGCCCGGCAAGGTAAGGTTAGCAGGTCGCTCTTCTTGTCGTTACACATCAGACCGTGCATATTTTTCCAGATGAATTTACACATTTACGACTATTTCAGCAATTATATTTATGTGACTACTTATTGATGATTATCGTATTTTTTTTTTGGCAAGTGCCCGGCAAGGTAAGGTTAGCAGGTCGCTTTTCTTGTCGTTACACATCAGACCGTGCACATTTTCCATTTTTTGTGTATATGACTGTACTCCAGTTTTGTTTGTATGCACTATGAAATAGTTAAGATATAACACACACCAGTCGACTTTGACATTTTTTTTTTGCCTTATGACATCTCAACATCGTGACTGTTTCACATTTTTTTTGCTACTGCATTGTATTATTCTGTGTACATTTTTTCGCATCCGAACACTGTCAATGTCTTGGACATATTACGTTTTCTGTCATGTTATGCTGTATGGTTAATTGTGTCACCATAAACCAGTCATTATTTAGTGGGTATAGGATTTAAATGCAAGACATTAATCTTTGTTCATCAATTTCAGAAAGGAATGATGATTCTAAGAAATAAATTTAACATAAATGGGAATTTCACCTACGGAATAAACGAAAGGAGATGCAATAACTTTATGAGGAAGAGTAAAGGGATCAGGATTAACAAGCATTAACAAGACTATACTATACTCATCACAGAATAGCAGTCTTAACTAATTTTTTCTTTCAGAATACAAGGTGATTGATGCAGGCTGTCAGAGAGAACTACACATCTTAGTTTTAGTGATGAAATATGCTAGAGATAAGGAATAGTTATGTAATGAGTAATGAAGTGATTTTGCAGATGATAGTGAATACTGATGAATAATGATGAAGGAAATGGTATTATGAATAATGAAGTTTTTCTTTACAGGTGATGATAATGGTGAAGTTATGATGATATGGATAATGAAGTTTTTTTCTTTATGCTACGTAGTTATTTATGTATTTGTTGCGGTTTGCTTTGACAGCAGGTGTTACATTGCATAGTAGGATGACGGAAAGTTTTGGAAAGGACAGCTATGGAACACATTTTATACACATTTCACTACTTGTTAATTCGAAGTTCACTACTTTTCAGCATAGTGTGCGTTTCTTCTTTCAGGTCAATAATCCGTTTTTGTATTTTTTCCAGGAGAAGTTTTTCATGACACTTACTAAACCTGTTACTTATTATACCTGTTCTAGTACTTGCATTTTTATATTTTTTACCCATTTGTGTTTATCATTTATAAATGTGATCACATGTACTGCCTTGTTACATAGTCTTGCTACAGCTGACTCATGACGAATGACGTTACCTATCCTCATTTGCAGCAATAGGTCAAAAGCAAAAAGTATTATGCCTCAGCAATTAATTATCGATCCCAACGCAATGCTTTGCTACCAAAAAAAATGTATTACCAGTCCCACATAATGTCACTAGTTTATGATAATTCTGAATAATACTGATCAACTCTGAATAGCATGTCACTCGAGTAATGACCTCTTAATGAGACTATATTCAAAATAATGCTTTGTCACTAGCTAATAACTGCCACTGTTTATTGTAATGCCTGTGATTACTAATGATTTGACTGTAATTAACTGATTTTTAATAATGACTTTGTAATGATCTGAATAATACTGAATGATGAACTATGTTTTATTCTATTCAATACTTGATGGCCACTGAGTGCCAATAATTAATGTCAATCAACGAAATTGTTATTAATTATGCCATTAATTAACTCTTGTTTTCAATGTTCATACTTTGTAATTGGAAATAAATGTGACTGTTTCATAATGCTTTGTAATTAGGAAAAGACTAATGATTCTTAATAGATTGGAATGACACGTAATTAATTAACTATGGTACTGTTTAATAATGCTTTGTAATTAATTAAGGCTACAAATGATTAATTAATTAACTGTAATTAGACAAATGATTAATTAACGACAAATGATTAATTAACTGTAATTATACAAATGATTAATTAACTGTAATTAGACAAATGATTAATTAATGACAAATGATTAATTAACTGTAATTAGGAGAAGGTTAATGATTCTTAATTATACTCTGTAACTGAAAAGAATGCGATTATTTCATAATATTTTGTAACCAGGAAAAGAAGGCTACTGATTCTATGTAAAACAATTAATGAACATTTTTCTGTAATACTACATACTTGGTACAGAAATGTTCAATAACTGGGCTATGAATGCCACGAACTATCAATGAAGACTGTAATTGTCAATATTATGTGACTTGATGTCCTTCACCTCATAAGCTGACTACCCTGAATTACTGCAATGTCCATTTGTCCTGTTTATCCCAGTGATCATGGAGCACTATATTTGGTTTTGCACTAATTCTACGTTGGTGTGCCTTGTAAGAGTGTGGTGTTGACACGACATGCTGTCCACCACCATGAGCGATGAAGACATTATTATGGTCCCACTGTTTGGTGTACCTAATGTACTGCCAAAATGAAAACATGGAACATTACTACGACAGTTCAGTGTCTTGGCTACACTGATAAATTCTGATGGGAAAAGAACTTCAAGTTGTGTCACTTGGTGTTGTACTACTGTGGAAAGATATGGACTTTCAGAGCAGCTGTGTGCAATCTAAAGTGCTACAACCATGATGCAATCCTACCCTTTCCTATCCTGATTCTTGTCACATAAAAAAAAAAATTTTTTTTTGGTAACATCATTTATGTTCATAGGTTATACATTTTTCGATTCGCTAAACTCCAGTGTGAGTACACTTATGTCACTGGTCGACATGATGTTTGCCATTATGTTTATTTGTTGTGAAAATACTAAAGACATTTTTCAGTGCATGTGCACTTTGGACATGAATTTTTTTTTTGCCATTATGTTTATTTGTTGTGAAAATACTAAAGACATTTTTCAGTGCATGTGCACTTTGGACATGAATTTTTTTTTTGCCATTATGTTTATTTGTTGTGAAAATGCTAAAGACATTTTTCAGTGCATGTACACTTGTCAACATAATATTCTTGCCAGTCTGTTTATTTGTTCTGAATATGCTAAAGAATTTTTTCAGTGCCTGTGCACTTTGTTATCTGTCAAATAATTTGTATATACTTTTCTGATTTGCTACTATGTTTTGTACTCACATTTTGTCTTTGTCTGATATATTTTGTACTTAGTGCGTGTGCACAACATTTACTTTATGTACTACATCTAATTATTCTTGCCAGTCTGTTTATTTGTTCTGCATATGCTAAAGAATTTTTTCAGTGCCTGTGCACTTTATCTGTCAAAAAGTTTGTATATACTTTTTTCTGATTTGCTACTATGTTTAGTATTCACATTTTGTCCTTGTCTGATATATTTTGTACTTAGTGCGTGTGCACAACATTTAAATATTCTGTAAGTTGTAGGATTTTGTTAATTAAAGAAAAATTTTGCCGCGCTTGGCAAGTCCAAATGACTCACCATCGCTGCCAAATTTTTGCCCCCCGAGTGGAGGGTTATGAAACACGTATGTAACGCAGCAGCGATGGCGAGGCATTGTAGCATCTGTGACCAGAGAGTATGCGCTTGACCGCGCGAGTGTTGCGAGCGGTTCTCAGTCAGTAGTAGTCTTTGCGAGTTAGTTGTCGCTATGCAGAGTAGCAGTCAGTCTGTCGTTGCGAGTCTGTCAGTTCAGTCGTTGCGAGTCTGTAGCTCTGTCTAGTTGAGAGCAGTACTCAGTCTGTAGTCGTCATGCAGAGCGGTCGGTCAGTAGTAGCAGCCCAGTGCGGTTGTGTGATGTAGGCGGTCGGCAACAATGGTCAAGATGAGGAATAAGGTATACTGTTAATTAATATAATCATTAGATAATGAAAAATTTTATTTATTGTAATTATTCTCCAACAAGTCTCCCAATAATAATTTTTTATTTCAAAAGCATTTTCTCAAAAGTTTAATTTTTTTGAACTAAAGATCTCGTTGCACTTCCCATTTCATTCCACTTCTTTTTGAAGAAAAATTTCACTAGAATTACAAAAAAAAAGGAGAATATTATTATTTGCAATGCAGTTCCTGCAAGCGGTGCGCAACAACAAGAGCAGATGTGTGACATCGATTTATTCTGAGGTAAGACTTTAATTCTGATTGTTTTACACAGGGCCAAAGAGCGATATTTCGGTTTAATTAAATTTTCTTATCACTGAATGGACTTTAATTTTTCATGAGGAATTTATATTTGAGTCAGATTGCGAATTTCACATTTTTGTTGCCATTGTCAGTACATTTCATTGTGGGCAGGTTACGCATAGAGCCATGTCCATCAGCATTTCTAATTAGTATTGTCATTTTCTTTCTTTAAAATTTTTGTGGGGAGGTTACACTTGGCTCCCATTTGTATTAAGTATTGTCACTTACATTTTTATTTCTTTTAAAATTTCGGTGGGGAGGTTACAAGCTATTACAGTCACTCCCACAGAACATTTCACATGTGTAGTAACATCAATTTTCGTCTGGCTCTCCACTTTATTTCTATGACCTCTGTAAGAATATTGAAAAATTTTGGTAACTGTTTAGTCACATTATCATTATTAACATTTTGCCTGGAGATATGTTGTTCATCCTTGATTATGGATACATACTACATCACAAACATATTCCTATCATTAATGAACTGATTTCACATAAGCATGCAATATCCCCACAGCTGTCTAAATACCCATCAAATCATAACTACACTGTTTCAATAGACAAATTCAAGCACACAAGGAAGTTATGACTGGTCAGTAACTCTGCTACATTCAACAGCAACAACAAAACAAGTTTCCTGTTCAATGGTACGTAAAATCAAATTCTGGCGCTGAAGGCATCAAATTTCAATGTTTTATATTTTGGTATGATCCCATATATATGTTCAGTTTTGGAGAAAAATCCACAATTTTTTGAATACTTCCAAAATCATACTGTATATTTCAAGAAACTAAGGAAAAAATGGGGAAAAAGACTTCAAAGATTAACATGTAAAATATAGCAAAAGAAACCACTTACCTACAGAGGATCGGTGCATGGTGCACAGAAGAACATAACGGAAAGCAGTAACATTAGCTTTCGAATTCTTACTAGAAAAATACCAAGAGATCGAAAGCTAGTGTTAAACACTTTCTGTTAAGAGTTTGTGTGTGCCGCGCACCACTCCTTTACAGGTAAATGGTTGCCTTCTCCTTATTTTACATATTTTTTCATCCAGGAATTTCCATTTTTGTTATTCAAAGGTAAACAACTAGGCAAAATGGAATAGGATGTAGAAATAAAGAGTGAGAAACATAGGAGGTGGCAAAAAATCCATCTATTTTACAATGCACTATGCCCATTTTCCTTTACACAATTTTGGTTCTCCCATAAGTTGTGTGTTCTGAGTAACTTGTTTCATATCTTCACCATCTCCCCCCCCCCCCCCCCCCCCCCAACAAATGTCGAGGAAGGGATTCTTATTTGTGGAAACAGCACTGAATCTTTTAGTATATATAAAGTCTAACTGCAAAATGTTAAATATAGGTTCATATTATAGCCCTATGTAAAAGACAACAAACTCACTCTATACACTAAATTCAAGAAGAGGGCTTTTAGTCCTTTGTATCTACAGCCAATGCAAAATTATTGACAGCAGCCATTGTCCTGTGTTATCATTATTATTTTCGAAAAACACTATATCACCCTTTTGTACTATTAGATAACTTTGTTCCTTTGAGTATTTTTAAGCTACCTTCATCACAATTCCTATTACCACCACATTGATATTTAACATTTATTAGGGATATTATTAGATCGAGCTGCCTTCACATGGATGCGTTGAAGATAAGATATGTGACTAGAGATTCTCACTGTGAAAGAGAGAGTCTGAAAAATTCCCAGGGGGCAAAATTAGCTAATAGCACAAAAGCATGACATAAAGTGTTAACTTCAAAAATAAAAACAGCCTGTAGAGGACAATGACTTCCCTTAATAAAAAACACTTATCACAGTAACAAAATAGGTTCATGGTATACATTACTTTTCCATTACCTGGTGGAGGCCTTGATGGCAATGGTCCTTGGCCAGTTAATATGGACCCATTAGTGAGAGGCTGCGTAAGAGGTACACCCATCGGAACAGAAGTCTGGACAGTTGCTGGCATCACCAGTGAAGGTGTACTGCTGATACTTGTCAAACCTGATGCAAGCGGAACATTCGTGCTAGATGCGATGGGCATATTGGTGCCTGGTGCGAGGGGTAAGCCGGTCCCTGGTGCGAGTGGTAAGCTGGTGCCTGGTGCAAGTGGTAAGCCAGTGCCTGGTGCAAGTGGTAAGCTGGTACCCGGTGCAAGTGGTAAGCTGGTGCCTGCTGCTAGGGGTAGGCTGGCGGTTTGTACGAGAGGAACAGGTGCTCCAGGTGCCAGAGGTGCTCTCATTGGTGGTACCATGCTGGGGATGCTGCTTGGAGGCATTACAGATGTATGTAGTGGGGCTTGTGCAGTAGCCATGATGGGAGGAGTCATTCCGACAGTGGAAAGCCCTGCGGCATGAGCACTGCCCAGTCCCACAAGGGGCGGCTGAGCTGCTGGACGAATGGATGGAGCACTCTGCAGAAGGGAACTGCTCACCAAGGCCGCTGTAACACAAAACTTTCCATGTACACAACAGTCATTCCATTCACATAAGAGTTACGTTGGAAAAATAGGTAGCCTCTTCCCTATTCCTTTTTCCATCAAACAAAACTGTAAAATAATTAAAATTATCTGAACTATTATACACAGAAACCAAATGAGTATATTTTCAGTTGCACATACACCTCATTGCTTTCGAATACCTTTCTGCTGTTCGATGGTTTGAGATGTCTTTTTTAATGGATAGTATATTCTTATTAATACTGAGTGGTATGCTACATCACTGCTGTCAGATGTACTCGGTGTCTTGCATTTAATTGTTAAGTCTAACATGTCTCCTACTTTCTACCATTGTTTGATTTGATGAATGGCTCTGAGCACTATGGGACTCAACTGCTGAGGTTATTAGTCCCCTAGAACTTAGAACTAGTTAAACCTAACTAACCTAAGGACATCACAAACATCCATGCCCGAGGCAGGATACGAACCTGCGACCGTAGCGGTCTTGCGGTTCCAGACTGCAGCGCCTTTAACCGCACGGCCACTTCGGCCGGCGATTTGATGAATGCTTTGACTAACTGAAGTATGTTCTTTCAATGGGTCATTAAATATCTTGTCCATAACTGACTGCTTGTTAGGGGCTGTGACTGATTAGATAATACATGAAAATTAGAGGTACACTGCTTCAGTCAGTTGTTTTTATTTTTAATGCCATTACACATTTCAATAGTTGTGCCATCAGCTTCAGATGTATGTGAAAGTACCTTAAGCTACCTGAAGATGATGATGTGAGCACCATGCTTAGTGATGTTAAAAATAAAAATTACTGAAGCAGTGTATCAATGGGCTCTACTACATAATCATCAGAAAATTCCTTCACTCTGCCAATACTGCACAGTTACAAAAGCAAAATAAATGGATATTTCAATACATCTTATAACAGCAAGTGTGGCAGAATGTCATCAGTCAGCCAATTTGTGGTAGCTGTGGATCCCATTGCAACTAAAATGTCAGCAGTGCTTCCTGTTCCGTAAATTCACTGTCTGTCTTTCATGCTACGTTAGTTTTAAGCAAAAGCACATGACAGGCATGTGACTGGTATTTTCAAATTATGCTTTTCCTCATAAATGTGTTTCCTTGTACTAATTTTTCTGTGACTACTGCATTAGCGCACATGCTATTAAGTAAATACATGTTGACTAAAATATTGGTCCTCACACTAATAAACACCATAATATGTTTTCTATGTGACATAGCTAGCCGAAGGTAACAAAGAGTTTTCATTGTTACCCCCGTTTCTTATTAGGAACGCAAGGAGCTATTGATGTCTGTCGGTACTTCATTGCAAACAATGCTAATTATCTAGAATTTACCCTGGTTTTGTGTATCATGATGCTGTCTTATGTAATAGCATAACCACACTGTAAGGGTGAAATATTAAGAGGAGCATTGGATAACTCCTCGTTGTTTGTGTGAAGACAACATACAAACATAACCCAACATACAAAAATTTTTGATGTAAAAATTTTTGAGAAGTTGAGAACACATGATGCACATTGGAGGTAGGAAGGGGGATCAGTTAATGTACTAAATTCCATGCCACACAAAAATGTATACTTAGATGACTAAACAATGTGGTGCACCAACAGCCCTGCACACTGGAATAAATGAAATTAAATGGAGCTGATTTTGTCATCAGTATCAAAAACATGCACACACATTGTGGATAAAATTAGCAATACCTTATTTTTTATACAAATATTTCTTTAGAACTACTAATACTACTGCGAGCTGTGCTGCACACTATGTGATTTAGCAATTAATGTCACTGGTTTGCTGACGTCACACCCAACCACCAGTAATTACTTACAATGTAAGAAAAGTTAGATTGCTACTTCCCATAAAGGTGACATGTTACGTTGCACACAGGCACAATTCAAAGACACTTACATACAAGCTTTTGGATATAGCCTTCATCAGAAAACGAAAGAGAAACACAAGTAAGCACACCTCACACACACGACTTAAATCCAGCAGCTCAGACCACAATTCTGGTCTGTGCATTAGGTGTGCTTGCTTGCTTGTTTGAATGAATGGTGTGTGTTTCTCTTTCTTTTTCTGATGAAGGTTGTGGCCAAAAGCTTATGTGCAAGTGTCTTACTTGTGCCTGTCTCCTACTTCATGAGTCATCTTTAAGATAAGTAGCAATCTACCTTTTATTAGCAATCTATCTTTTCCTACACTGTTGATATTCCAACCTGCAGTTTCCATTGCTTGACTTCACCAGTAATTATTTGTTATTTATGATTTAGCTTCTCTGAAACGTTCTCAAAAATTCTGATGTTTGTAGTCTCCATATATAACAGGCAATGTCCTAATTGAAAATGTCGTTATTAAGGCAATTTTGAAGCTAGACCTACAAAAATTGCTATTTGGTTTCAGTCAGAAATAAAGAAATATGTGTTTCAGCATTTACAGGTTTTTCTTGAAAATATATCATTATTAAAGAACTACTAACACATTTTTAAAGCTACATCTATTAACACTGGTATTTGAGTTCTCAGTTTCAGTATTTTTGGAAATTGAACCCCTAAGGGGTGAAAGAGGGGATAAGATTTTTTATGAAGTTATTTTATTATGAAAGCATTTTTTACAGCTAAAACTAAGAAAATTTAAAATAGGCTTCTCAGCAAGAAATAAAAAAATATGTTTCACCCTTTTTGGAAATTCAACCTTTCAAGTGGTGGAAGTTTTACAAAAACATTTCATTGCCAAAGCATTTTCAATGCTAAATCTTTGAAAATTGGTATTTGGCCTCTCAGTTAGAGATGAAGAAATGTGTGTTTTACTGTTCTTGGAAATTTAACCCCTAAGGCAATGAAACAGGGTCAGACTGATTCACTGACTCATCATCGCCCAGTCCAAACCACTAAGGAAAGAAACTAAGTTTGGAGATGCTATGGATTTTATATTTAGGCATCGTTTAAGAAGCGATTGTGAAATTGAAAATTCTCCAGGTGAATCAAATGTTTGAAGCGATTTCGGGATTGCAGCCAATTGTTGTAAACTTGACTCCATGATATTTTGACGGAACACCTGCCAATCATCTTCATGTGAGCCTTCAGAGACTGATGAGTATGTTCCCTGCTTCACGTTCTACAGCGCACTGACAGTATTGCCATGTTTGCATCAGAGTAAAGGTGGCAAATGGTTCGCACCATCCGGCGGTAAAGCATTTGCTAGTGGGACTGTGAAGATCACTGTTTTGGCTGTGCCACTTGTTGCAATCATCAGAGTATCCTGGGGTCTTAGACTGCAGCAATTCTCAGAAATGACAGGATTCGACACGTTATCCAGCTGGCAGCCACTGTCCAGCTCGTTAGATTTTCCATGATGGGTATTTCAATGGATTCTTTTATAATGGAGTCCCAAAAAGATGTTGCCAAAATTAAAGTTTTGTCATACTCCACTGAATGTCCATTGGAGATACCATGTTCCGCAATCGCAGACTTGCTGGATTGTGAAAGGCGAGTGTAACGTTTATGTTCTGTACAGCACTCTCCACTGTGGGTGTTTTTTTTCCCCCTATCTAGGCCATACCACACTGGCAGGGTATTATGTAAATTCCCAGCTTTCGCAATAACGAATTATCCTTCATTGATCCCAGCAGATCTGAAATCTTAGATGGTAGCGCAATATCACTTTCACCTCAATATCGTTAAAGATTCTTGCTATTTTGAAGGAAGTATTTACAATGAAGGGAAGAAAAGCTAGGGACTTTGCTGGCGTGTTCTCCTCTTTCTCCACTTCCCGGTTCTTGGTTTTAGCTGAGAATGTCCTGTTTATTTGCGGGATAGGGTATCCATTGGCCCTGAACATTGTCTTTAAATGTGCAAGCTCTTTAGGCAAACGATCTGCATCCAAAACCGCATGGGCTCTGTGTACACGGCTTTTAAGCACTCTCGTGGTCTGGGATTGTTGACTGCAATTTGAATAATCAGTACAAATCAGTGTGAGTGGGCTTCAGATAAACAGAATGTCCCAGAGAGCAGTCACCCTTCTGCGTAACCAAAACATCCAGATCCAGGAATGGGAGACAGCCACCTTTCTCTATTCCATAGTAAATCGAATGATATTATTGATGGAGTTAAGATGATGTAAAAACTTCATTAACCTATTTTAACCGTGGGGCCATACTATGTAAGTATCATCTATGTACCTCCAAGAAACAGTTAGTTTAAGAACAACTGATTCAAGTGCTCGTTCCTCACAATCCTTCATAAAAAAAGTTAGCCATCATTGGAGACAAGGAGCTGCCCATGGCAATATTCTTGGTTGAACATAAAATAGGTTGAGGAAAGAGCATGCCAAAACAAAGCAGTGATACCTGAAAGAAACTGTACCAATTTGCATCAATAAATCCTTTGTAAAAAGAGATACTACACCAAGACTCACTAAAAGATCCAAACTAGTTAAGTGGAGAGCCCCCAATCTGTTGATAGAATTGGTCGAGTCCCGTATACAATGAGACATTTACCAAACAATGGTCTCGGCAAGAAAGCAAGATGTCTGGCTAAATCATATGTAGCGGCATCAATACCGTCTTGGTGGTATGCTGCCATGTGGGCTTAACTGCTCTATTGTCTTTGGAGGTAATGAGGAGGAATTAAGGAATGTACACGTCTTCCATTGCACATGTACTGTAGGGTTGTGATCAACCTTCCTGTACAATGATTGATCCGGTACAAGACTGATTATGATCCTGCAGCACAAGTGCAATGGAAGACATGTCCACTGCTGAATTCTTCCTCGTTACCTCCAGAGACCTTCAAGTTGTTGTGACCACATATCAAGCATACCCCCAAGACCGTACGGTCTTCCTAAGATGCACAAAGATGGTCTTACCTTACAGACTATAGTGAGTAATATTGACACCCACCGCATATGTTCTAACCAAACAGCTTGCTTTCTTGCTAAGACCATTGATTGGCAAATGTCCACATCATGTACACAACTCAGCCAATTTTACCAACAGACTGGAGGCTCTTCACCTAAATATTGAGTTTTGATGTAGTATCTCTTTTTACAAAGGTACCTCTTGCTGATTCCTTGGCACAAAGTGGTACAATTTCATTCAAGCATTACTGCTTTGTTTTGGCATGTTCTTTCCTCAACCTATTTTATGTTTAACTAAGAATATTTTGAACATACTGACAGCGTTGCCACTGACACCCTTTCGTCTCCAATGGTGGCTAACTTTTTTATGGAGGATTTTAAGGAATGATACTTGAATCAGTGGTTCTTAAACCAACTGTTTCTTGGTGGTATGTGGATGATACTCTCATAGTGTGGCTGGCCCCCAAGAGAAGATAAGTTAATGGAGTTTTTCATCATCTTAATTCCATTAATGACAACATTCGATCTAATATGGAACTAGAGAAAGATGGCTGTCTGCCATTCCTGGATCTGGATGTTTTGGTTACATGGAAGAGTGACGGCTCTCAGGGGCCTTCTGTTTATCTTAAGCCCACTCACACTAATTTGTACTTACACCCTTCGAGTTGCAATCACCAATTCCAAATCATGAGAGCAGTTAAAACTCCTGTACACAGAGCCCATACAGTTTCAGAAGCACATCATGTGCCTAAAGAGTGTGCACATTTAAAGCCAATGTTCAGAGACAATGGATACTCTACCTGGCATTGTCACCTAAAACCAAGAACCAGGAACTGGATAAAGAGGAGAACACACTAGCAAAGTCCCTAGCTTTTCTTCCCATTGTTGAAAATATTTCCTTCAAAATAGCAAGAATAAGGTGAAAGTGATTTTCTGCTAGCATCTAAGATTTTTGACCTCCTGGGATCAGTGAAGAATAATTTGTTATTGGAGAAGGTGGGTATTTACAAATATTGTACCAGTATGGTATGGCCTATACAGGACAAACAACAAAGGAATACTGCACAGAACATAAATGTTGCACTCACCTTGCAACCCAATGGAGTATGACAAAACTTTAATTTTGGCCACAGTAACATCTTTTTGGGACTACATTATAAAAGAAGCCATTGGAATACACAACATGGGAAATCTAATGAACCATGACATTGGCTACCAGCTGGATAATGCGTGTAATCCTGTCATCTCAGATTTGCTACAGACAAAGACACCAGAATGCTCCGATGGCAGCAGCGAGCGACAACACTGAAACAGCTGAACTTCGCAGTTCCACTAGTGATGTCACCATGCCTCTGACGCAAGTGCAGCAATACTCTCAGCACACTAAGTTTGGCGGATAGGAGAACATCTTTGTTGGTCTTTAGAGTTCACCTGAAGATGAATGGCAGGGGTACAGCCAAATACTGTGGAATGTAGTTTACAAGAACCGGCTGCAATACTAAATAAGATTGTCCGAAATTCCACTCCTAAGTGAGTGAAATAGGGGATGAACGGCTTTTTGAAAGTATGCCACCATTAAGGGAATTTTGAAGCTTTAACTATGAAAACTTGGTTTCTCAGTCAGAAAATAAAAAATATGTGTTTCAGTATTTTTGGAAATTCAACCACTATGGAGGTAAAATAGTGGGTGATCTTTTTCTTTATTTTTTGAAAGTAAAGAACTACTAAAGGATTTTTAAGGCTACATCTATGACAACTGGTATTTGACTTCTTGTTTGTATTTTTAAAAAAAAGTTAAAGTATTTCTGAAAATTCAACCACTATGGGAGAGCAATAGACGATGAAAATTTTTTAGAGAATATTTCATTACATTAAAAAAAATTTAAAGCTAAATTTATGAAAACTGTTAATATGCATCTCTGTTAAATATACAGAAATATTTGTTAGGGGATGAAAGTTGCTATTGAAATGTCTCCAAAAGAATGAAAACTTTGGACTCCAGCTACTAGAATAGCTTTTTTGTCAGAAGCACATTCGGAAACGACCATGATTATATGGCCTTAATTAGTGTGAAAGGCTTACAAGGTGTTGCAATTTAAGAACATAAAAATTCGATTACATAAAAACAAAAACAGAAAGATTTCTGCAGGCCATACAGTTTACACGAGTGAAGCAGCAGGCACTAAGCTAGCATCCGTATAGTTTGGAACATTCGAAGTTTGTATAAACAGCAACACACAAGCATAAGTGTTTTCCTGCAAGACTAGTCAGGACAACAAAATTGCTCAAAGGATTCAACAGTCACCAAACACTACAGGTGGGATGATGTTATGTGTTTTGCAAATGTGTGCATTTATTTTGACAGCAAAGGCCAAAAATGGTTCGAGAATAATGAATAGATGCTTGATAACTGAGACTAATTAAAGCCCGAACTGGGAGGGGGGAGGAATTGGTGACAACCAACAGAAAGCATACTAACGGGAAGAACTATTGAAAAATAGGGTCTAATGTCATGGGGAAAACACAGTCTTACATACAGAACATTTTTTTTACGAATCTGAATATGAGAGAAGCCAAAAGAATCTCATCTTTACTGAAAAGGGCTTCCGAAGACATTTACCAAGCTGTTCTTATAAAATATGTTATAACAACAAAAGAATTCATGAAGTGACTAAAAAAAAAAAAATAATAATAATTCAAATTCCAAAGAAAGCAGATACTGTGACACATCAATATTACGGAACCATTCATTTAGTAAGTCATGGTTGCAAAATACTAACTCGAATTCTTTACAGAAGGATGGAAAAACTGGAAGAAGCAGACATCAGGGCAGATTGTTTTGGGTTCTGGTGAAATGCTAGGACCATGTGAGGCAATACTGACCCTACGACTTCTCATAGAAGATGAAAAGCCTTGCACAGGATAGAGCAGCATGGAGAGCTGCACCAAACCAGTTTCTGGACTGAAGACCACCACCACCACAACAACAACAACAACAACAACAACAACAGTGACTTGCATGCACAATGATTTTTCAGAAGCAATACCAGAAAATACAGTTCATTTAAATTCAAAAAGATTGTTCTATCTTCAGCCAACTTTAATGCAAACCATGTGAACTTTATCATTTCTATGAAATCAATGCACTAAATTGATGCAGAATTAAAGAAGATATTTTTATGGGATCTTCCCTTGAGGTGATTTCTCTATTAGTCTTCAGTAAGTCAGGAGCATTTTAAATTTCTTTCATGAAAATTATAACCTGCCTGTATAAACGAACATCACAGGCTTGGCAAAGTTGAGTACATTTGGTGTGATAATTTTTATTGTGTGGCTGCATGCCTGTCTTTCACCTACAAAGATGTGACTGTAAAGTATCTTGTCTGTCTGCCCTCTCCATGAACCATGAATCAATAACATAAAGAATATTTTGCGCTGTGTACAGAAGAATGACTGATTTTAAAAAACTCTTCCTAAGTTTTGTGAACTTCCCTGATTTTGTGCAAGTCACAACTACATTTTTCTTAATTTATGAGTCATCAACTCTTTTTTGAACAATCCAATCAAATTTCCTAGATGTTTCTTGTGCACATAAGAAAACATAAGAGAATATTTTTCTTTACACAGTTATAGTATAGTGTGCTGTGAAGAAATCGCTAATCTTTTTCAAATTGTTTTTTGTACCTTGTTCTGCAGGGGATCTAGAATACGTTGATTGGTACTGGCAGAGGGTTTGATTGCTATTAATTACACAACTGAGGTCAAAATTAGAGATAAATACCTTCATCTGTATCTGAAATCCTTCAGCAGATGCTAATACTTCATCTATAATTCAGAACTCTTTGGAGCTGTTCAAATATTTGAAATTTTAACTACGAACCACAAACAGAATACACAACTGGAGGAAGTATGGTGTAAATTGTGATCTATTAATGAAATTACTACAGTGAAAATGACTATGTTTGAATAATCTGCTTGACATATATTATTTAATGACATTTCATATGAAAAAACGAAAAGAAAAGGTACACATACAGGATACGAGGGTTTGAAAAAGTACCGACAGCTTGGTTGCCATTAACAAACCTCATGTGTGTCTTCAGTTTCTTTAAGCAAAAAACCCCCCCGCCCCCCCAAATATGCGCCCCTGGACTGTTGCAGGGCCTCATACAAAGAACATGGATGATGTGTCTCTGCATTTGTCTTCTTGATGAAGGGTCATAGTCCTCAACTTTGCATGTGATGTCCAGAAAGCGAGTAACGATGTCATATGTTAAAAAGTGGCACGTTAGTTAATTCTCAGAGAGTCTGCACAGGTGTAAAAATCCACACCAAGAGTTGTAGGCTGTATTTCACTGGCTGGTGCTTGGTGTTCCAACACTCTCGATCCTTCTCCTCAGTGTCCATAGTACGTAAGAGCACTAGCTGTCTTGCTTCTCTGGTCCTGTTGATGAAGTGTTTAACACTATCATCCTAAGCATTGTCTGGATGAAATAGGGAAAGTACGAGTATATCAACTGATGGTTCTGCCTCGTGATGGTGGAGCAGAAAATGTAGTATGAAGATTACAGTGTCTCTTCACTGTGTTGTATGAAAATGTCCACATGGACAATATTTTATGTGAATCTCTCTGTTTAACATCAAATAAAATGAGAGCATATCTTCCAATGCTTTAATAAATAATTCTGTGAGGCCACTCATCTACGAGTGGTAGGCAGTTGTCATCCTGTGCCTGAAGTTGCAATATGAAATTACCTCTGATACTGGTCTAGACTGGTACACTTTTCCACAGTCAGAGATCATTACACAGGGTGCTGCATGCTCCCAAATGATGTCTTCTACAAGAACCTCTAGCAGTTGGCACAGCTCTGGTGACAGCATAGTGGGCGAGATAGTCAGTACAGACTATTATCAACCGATTCCTATTTGCCAACTTTGGGAACTTCCCCAAGAGGTCAATTGCAATTCCTTGGAATAGCACTGCTGCAAGTGGAATTTGTGTTAGATGCACCAGAGGTAGACACGGCAGGTGTTTCAGTTGCTGGCATTTCTTATGGTGGATCACATAGTGTAACAGATCGGTAGTGCTATACCTGCATCTAATTCTGTCTTAGAGTCTTCACAAATTCCAGGGAGCAGGTGTTGGAACATCATAGAAATATGTAAGATAGCTGGAGATGAGTCGTGATGATGAGCAACCGCATCTGCCACATTGGACCATAGTTCCTCTTATGCAGTGTTCTGTTTACTGGCTGAAATTTTCCTTTGGTCATTTTCTCCTCCTTCATGGGGCTCTATGTTTTCTGTAATGCTGCAGCTACTGTCTGTTCAATAGCAATGTCATTTAATGCAGCAATCACAGATTTCATCCTACTACTGTTTTCTGGCAAAGGATTCCTTGAAAGACAGGCAGCATCTTTCGGTTTGCATCCACTTTTGTGTACCACTGTGACATCCTACTCCTGAAGCCTCAGTGACCATCTCACCTAGTTGACATTACAGATTCTTCAGGCTAATCCACCATCGTTGAGAATGGTGGTCCATTACAACTGTATTTTGCATAATAAGTAGGGCCACAGCTTGTTGATGGCCAAACCAACAGCAAGACACTTTTTCAGTTGTAAAGCTGTTCATCATAGATTTGCAGAATACTTTAGAAGTATAAGTTATCACCTTTCCAGCACCTTCCTCAATTTGTGCAAGAGCTGCACCTATCCCATGCCCTAGCACCTGTGTATGTGTGTCCTGGAAATCCCTTCAAACAATACTAGGTCTGCAGAAGATGTTAGCAGCTCCTTAAGGACAAGAAAGATCTTTCTTGTACATCACATCAGGAAAATGTATGTCTCTCTGTAGTAGTTCTTCCAAGTGACATGCCCTGACCTGTCTTCTTGGTACAGCAATCCTTTATTAATCTCTGGTAGTATGAGACCAAGTTTTATGGAGGCAGTCTCTTCCTCAATCTGCCAGTAGCCTGTATGTATGACCATATTGAGAATATTTTCCCCCTTCCAAACAGTCAACGATATCATCACAAGGCAATGGGTCCACATCTTTTTTGTGATCTTGTTCAATTTTCAGTAATTGGCGCGCGTGCGCGCCCACACACACACACACACACACACACACACACACACACACACACACACCATGTGCTGTCCTCTTTCATGAGAACCACAGGAGAGGACCAATGACTTTCTAAAGGTTCTATGATGTCACATTGCAGCACCATCTCCATTTCCTCTTTAATTATGCATTGTTCTTCTGATTGGTGGATGATACCCAGTGCTGATACAGTGTTTTAACGTGGGTTGATTGATCTGGTTTTTCCTCAATCCAAATTGGAAAGCATCAAAAAATTGTCACAGAATGGCTAACACTCACCTAAGTTCCTCTGATAGACCAGATCATATTGGCAAGTTAATAGTACCTTCGTCCACTGAGTTTTTTGTGGTGGTACCAG
Organism: Schistocerca serialis cubense; assembly: GCF_023864345.2. Classification (NCBI taxonomy): domain Eukaryota; kingdom Metazoa; phylum Arthropoda; class Insecta; order Orthoptera; family Acrididae; genus Schistocerca; species Schistocerca serialis. The sequence goes on from NC_064638.1 coordinate 76,367,333, forward strand.
AGCACAAGTTTTTTCATCAACACCCCTCCTGGACTGGTTCGGTTGTTCCTACACACTTGCCTTTAGAGATGAGTGGTGGCTGCTTGTGACAATTAGTGATCCAAAGTTCTCTTTGACCACCTACAATGCTTATAATTGTCACTCATATGTAGATTTCTTTTGTGAACTCTGGTATCTTTTTGCAACTGACAAAAGTTCAATAGTTTAACAGAGTGTCTCGATTGATCGCTGGAACTCTTCTTGCTAACAGAGGGATAACAATGTCTTGAATGGCAAACAAGTGACCAGGGAAATCTTTGTTGTGTGTTCTTTTTGGAACAGCTTCATCAATCTGGAGTTCTGATGTTTTGTAGTTTATGACTGTTTATGATGTCTGTAAGACATCCCATGTGATAACAACATCATGACTACAATCTGTTAAAATAACAAATTTGAAGAGCTGTGTTCTGCCACTGATAGTCATCCTTCCTATACATGTACTTATCAGCTGGATGACCTTCATCAGTCACTTTTATATCATGAACCTTAGTCCTCTTTAGCTGGTGACAATAAGCTTTTGACATCACAGAAGAAGCAGAAGCCCCCGAGCCTACTATTGTCTGGGCACGATAGCCGTCGGTGAAGACATCAGTGAGATTTTATGATGTCTTAGTAACTGTCATTCATGGAGGATTTTCCTCTGTGGCAGCTCACCTCCATAAATGGTCACATTACTTAGTTATCCTGAATTCAGTGGCTAGGCTAGTGACTGGTAACTCTGTACAACAATGGGGAACGAATATGGCATGTTGGGGGGGGGGGGGGGGGGGTGACCTCACCCAGGGTATGGTGGTGGACTTCATACCACAGGTTGGCTGCAATTGTCTGCAACTGACTGTCACAAACAGGATTGTTGTGATGGTTGACTTCTTGTGGCATTACAATTGTTCAACACTCACCATCCTTCTCTGCAGTAGTGTACAATGTGTCCATGGCATCCACAGCAGAAACATACTAGCATGTTGTGCTCCAAATGTCTGTTCTTCTGTGGGATGTTATAGTTGGAAGAGCTGGTTGCACCTGTGATGGTCAGATGCTGGAGTGTTGTTAGGCAGCTGTGAGAAAAATCCAAGCTGGCTGAGCCCTTTCTTCAGGATGCGTCTGACTGGTGGCTAAGATTGGCACTAAAGATTCTTTTACAATCTCTGTTGCCTCCTGCTTTAAAAGTTCCACAACTGTCTGCTGTCTCTGGTGTACTTGGTCTGACATTTCTGGTTGCCATAACTACCTAGCACAGGAGAAGCTAGGCAAGGTCCTGGTGGTATTCTATAACTGCTCCAGAGACCATATGCTGGAGTCGCTCATGTATGTTTTGTCAAACTATTTTCGGTTGCATTTTCTTGATGCGTAGGCACCGCTTGATGAATTATTGTATTGATATCCTTTACCAGAAGAGTTTGGTACGTGTCTTCTGAGACCCCTTTCATCAAATGTGATATTTTTTCGGCTTCTGCCACATTCAAATTTATAATGTGACATAGGGCCAAAACATTCAGTAGGTAAGATTGTAGCTTTCTCATGATGTTAGGCCCTGTTGTTCAATAGTTCTTCCACTAACTGTTCTTGCTGATGGTTGTCACCAAACGTTTTCTTCAATATACTTTAATTTATCCAACTGTCAAACTTCTCTTTGTTATTCTCGAACCATTGTTGGCAGCGCTGTTCAAGTAAAAGTACGCATTTGCCAAAAACATCACATCATGCCGCCTGCTGTATTTGGTGACTCAGTCAAATCAATTCAGCCAATTTGTTGGGTTCAGACTATCTCTGGAAAACAATGTGGATGCCTGAAGTACACATGAGGTACAGTTGACTAGGATCCACTGGAATCCTGTATATAAGGACCTTTAGAATGATATACTGCTTGTAATACAATTCTTGTCCACGTAGGTGACAGCTTTTACATTGCCTAATTGGAGCCACAGTGATGTAGATGTCTGAAGTACCCAGTGTCCCCACCAAACAATGTCACACACTACTCCACACAGAAGTCCAAATCCAAGAACAGGGTGTCAATGACTTAGCATCATAAACATGTTTATTATAGATACGAATGTACACCCAGAACAGAACTGCCCTCCTGGATGGAGAGTACTGCTATTCATACAAACACAGAATATTCCAGAATATAAGAACATAACAAACATAAAAAGTTTTGAAAAACTTTCAGGAATGATAAACACTAAACAACAAATATTTTCTGGTGATGGTGCTACACTGACCCGCAGCACACCAGCCAGCAATGCTGACCACTACTCCACAAGGCATGCAGCACAACTCTGAGCAAAATTCTATTTGTCACCAGTTACTACTTTAATGGTGTATTACAACTTCATTTCTACATTGAATCTGAATCCAAAATGAGACTCAGCAGCTGTGCAGGTCATTCATTACCAACCATGGAATCAACAGGCACAGTATGAGATATATACATATTACTCAGAATTGGCATGAAGTATGAAAAATATTTCACTATTCTATGTATATTCCAATCACAGTCTGCAAATAAGGCACTTCAAAACCTCTGCCTGATCTAGATGATCAGCACTATTTCACACTGGTTATCTTTCAATTCACTGGTCATTTTGTTAAATTTGCAAGACTTGAACTACAAATTATAACGTATCTGTCCCATCCCCAAATTAAGCATTTCAGAAATTTTGATAGAGATTTTACCTGATTGACTTTATCACTGCCATGTTGCTCACTGATGTAGACATGGTGAAATATTACACATAATTTAATAAATTTCCATAAAAATTACAGCAGGTTCGAGACTAAGATGTAATGAAAAAATTAGAAAGAGAGAGAGAGTCATTGTATATTGTGTAGTGCAGAGTAACTTAATAAAAAATAGAGTTTTCTGGGATTTATTGAACCATTTGGGGGAGGGGGCAGGGGAAGACCAGTAAAAGTTCACACATGAAAATTTACAAATCCCTTAAACTCTGCCTTCACTGCCCTCCCATTATATCCTTCCATCAACTTTCAATCAGTCAATTACAAATCTTATTTGTGGTATCCCACACTGATTTTCACAATCATGCAGAAAACTATTCTTTGCTAAGCACATGTTGGTTATGAGTGCACATGGGTACATGTTTCATAGCATCATTTTGTAAAGGCAGACATGTGAACTCAGGAGTACACTATGGAAGAAATTTTTTTAAGTTCAAAAAAGAAAAATGAAAGCTATGGATAAGACATCATGAATCAGTTTATACTGATGCTTCCAGGCTCTATACAGTCTGTTCTTCAGAAACAGATTGGAAAAAAACAGTTGGAGAAAAATGCAGCAAATGCAGCAACTAGATAGAAATGAAGGTAAGGCAATATGGTATGTACAGCAAAGAGAATGGTATCATGCAATTTTTCAATTTTTCTTCCCCCATCATACATACTACTTGCTAATTTTATATATGTTGAATGAATACTATGTTACAAGTTTTAGTAGCAAGTGCATATTTTTCAAGAATTGTTTTAGCAAAAGAGTCCATTGACTGCATTGCCAGAGGTCTCCACACGAAGAACTTAAGTTCAACCCCAGTTTCCAGGATCTGTGCAATGTGCTCCAACCACCAGCATAACAGCATCTAATGCCCACACCTGACACTGAGAAGGCGACTTCAGGCAGTCACAGCTCAGCAGGTTTGTTAGTGAAAGCTGGAAATTACAACAAATCCACCCGCAGCCTTGGCCAGTGCAACATCATCCTGTTTCTTCCAGATGTGCTGATTTCAACAAGTGATGGACATGAAGGTGTGCATGAAGGGATGTGTTGTGTCCTTGTGTCCTAGGATGGCAACGATCTGGAGAGCTCAATGTAAAGCATGGGAACCTACTCTGTCCACGCAGAGCACACAGGAGATCACATACGCGAGTCGCATGACCTGTAAGTAGGTGTAAATGTGGGATCGTCACCACAACTCCATCCTGCTCTACCCTGGCACTGCTTATTTTGTCTACTTGGTATTTCAGAATAATGGACTAATATTTGCACTATGGGCTCATTCTATTGACAGCCAATTTTGGTCTGATTGTGAGTGTGTTTATAGCTATTGTGTTCTAGCTTTCTGGACTTCAGTTGGAAAATTCAGGGGAATCATATATTTTTGTGCTCGAGATGATCTCACTATGTTGTCTACATTCTTGAAAATGTATTGACATATTCTGTGTGTACTTACATTGTGGGAAAATATACCTAATGCAGGCACAAAATTTGTGACATTTAATAATATTATTTCTGTAATTACTTACATCATCAAGTCTATTTTACATTAATAAATGGAACAACCATTTCAGTTTTAAAGAGGCTAGTTATGAAATTTAGTAAAACCTCCGCATGGATGCTAGAGATCAAAGGTGATTTTTCCACCCTATAAAGAAGCAAGACCTTTTGTTGATGTGGATTCCAAGCAGGAATCTCACATTCAATTTCATCAATAATACAAAAAAAATCAGGCAAACTCAGTCTGTGTGGAAAACCATAACAGCTATTTTCGGACCACAAGGATGTGCAATTTGTGGGCTCTGTGGAATGATGTTCATCAGCAGTAGTACTAAACACTTTCAAAACTGCCATATTCCATTCAGAACAGACACTGAACAGTTTGTGATAAGAATGTTCACAGTTTATTTTGCACCTAACGACCTGCTCTTCCTAAAGGTTACCATGAAATGGCTTGCATCTCAACATTTTTGACTTCTGAAAGATTCAGTCCCAAATAGGTGTACTTCCAGCTGACAGAATTCTGCCTTTTGTGACTGCACTTACCATTTTTCCAACGTGTGTTATAAATACGTGGGACACACTCTAATCCACAGCTGAGCACAACATCACTAGAAAATATTATATAGAAATAGAAACTTAAGATGTGTACTAAAAATCAACTCTCAGGGAACTGAGCTTACAGAATGCGTAAAAAATCTTAACAATCTTGCACAAATACCACAGTGGAAATACATACAACACAAGGTTATAAACTGTACCAATATAAAGAAAAACACTGGAAACTGTATTTGTAATATGAATACCGGTGATATTTCACCATTACTGCATCATGAGGAAAAGAAAATAGGAGATATCTGCAGAAAAGAATCACTGATCAAAATTTGGAAAGACTGATTTCAATGCGTTCATGAAATGGCTATACATCTGGAAAGAATTCCCCATGTAGCAAAAACGTACACCTATGGTGTATACAGTTAGAAGAAACAGATCTCAAAAGAACATTGAGTGGCCACATGTAGGGAGTCACAAAAAGTATGCCAATGGCAACATGCCATGCACATCTGAACTATAGTTTTCCCAGTAAACTGTACAGCACATTCTTATTAGTGCACCAATTGTAAATGCTGTCAGTTGCAGCTTTTACATACTTTGGCACTAAATGACAAGTTGTACACTACCAGTTTACTGGTGTCTACAAGTGTGCATGGTGAATAAGACTTAACAATTACTTGGTTTCTGTGGCAAACACACTCTTTATGTCAATGAAAAAGGAAATCTTCATAATCTAATAATACGAGGTGTAGCACATAGAGAAATCACAACTGTTTCATCTGTCTTTCTGGTGAGTACTGAGACAATATCTAGGCCTGCATGAATTGTACCACTGCCGCAACTTGACTAGGACTTCAGCAACTATCTGTTCCAATCACATCTGATACTGCATCATGGTCACTATGTAATTTACATTATCTCAATCTGCTGTATCACTGAACTGGATGTACAAATTCTCAAGATCTTGCATTCATCAATTGAATGTAAACGTTGCCTAACCTTTAGCTTTGTAAATTTTCTTGTCTGGGGTTGCTGAATCATTCTGTGCACTCTTCATCAATTTGCCGTAACTAAAAGAAATTTTCTTACTGCAATATGTAGAAAGATCTTTTATCATATTAACATACAATATATCACACCCAGTTTCTGTTTTTATTACTTGTGCAGTCTTTCCATTGTGAACATGTTTCATTATGTTTGGCCCGTGTAGTATAGAAACACAAAATTAAAGTGTCATGCTCACAGCAGTAAAAAAATCCATTCACAGATTTTAGTGAAAACACAACATGCAGCCCCAATTCAACTTTCTTTTTTTCATGATTATTACATCTAACGCATAGACACATAAAACATGAAAGGATATTATATAACATACCTGGTGGCACATTCTGTTGTAGCATTGTAGGTGGAAGTACTTTTGGCAGTTCAAAGCCTCGTAATTTTAGGTTTATAAGTTTACAGGCAATACTGAACTCTGTTATATTCATTTTTCCATCTGAGTCAGTATCTGCTAAAGACCTGTAACAAATTTACAGTCAATTTATCATATGTACTATGTAGTTCTTGAGATGTCATAAAAGTAATCACATTACTCTGATCAAAGGTAAGTGTGCTCTACTGACAACTCAAAGAAGAGAGTGTAATTTTAAGAACACACTTTCACTATCTTGAGCAGCTACCCAATATACTTCATTCACTTTAAGAAAAACACTACTTACCATATTTGACCCAAAATTGCTGGTGGTAGTCGAGATTGGAGGAGAAACCCCTTTGCCTGTTCACCTGTGACAATGCCATTTACTGGTTGTAAGGCACGGAATTGTTCTTCGTACCGTGCTCGTTCATGAGGCAATATGACCCACGGTTCAGCAGGTCCTCCTTTTCAAGAAAGGACACTACATGTTAGTTCATCTTTTTTATATTAATTATTTAATTCCAATTCAATACAAACTCAGAAGGGTCCATAAAAAGTAAAGGAAATAATTACTTACATGATTCTCTCTTATTTAGTTTATACTACAGATGATTATTAAGAAGCCTTAAGTTTCCATATTTTTAAGGTTATTAGTTGTCAATCTATGAAAACAAAGGTTTGTTGAGAAACAGTGACAGAAACTTGCCCAGAGCATTTTGTGCGTTTTGAAAAGAAGGAATCAGGGTTTAACATCTCACTGACTATGAGGTTGATATAGACTGAGTACAGGCTCTGAATGTTTCAAAGATGTAGAAGCCTTACAGCCTTTCAAAGGGACCAACAAGGCATTTGCCTGGAGCAATTTAGGGAAATCGTGAAAAACCTAAGTGGGAAATCACAAAAAACCTACGTCTGGACAGCCAGATGCAGATACGAACCACTGTTCTCCCAAATGTGAGTCCAGTTGGCTAACCACTGTGCAGCCTGCTCATTGTATGTTTTGAATGTATCTTCACACAACTAGACAAATTGTTTTCCTTATATATATTCTTTGTACAGAAACCAGATGGCAGTTATAAGAGTCGAGGGGCATGAAAGGGAAGCAGTGGTTGGGAAGGGAGTGAGACAGGGTTGTAGCCTCTCCTCGATGTTATTCAATCTGTACATTGAGCAAGCAGCAAAGGAAACAAAAGAAAAATTCAGAGTAGGTATTAAAATCCATGGAGAAGAAATAAAAACTTTGAGGTTCGCCGATGACATTGTAATTCTGTCAGAGACAGCAAAGGACTTGGAAGAGCAGTTGAACGGAATGGATAGTGTCTTGAAAGGAGGATATAAGATGAACATCAACAAAAGCAAAATGAGGATAATGGAATGTAGTTGAATTAAGTCTGGTGATGCTGAGGGAATTAGATTAGAAAATGACACACTTAAAGTAGTAAAGGAGTTTTGCTATTTGGGGAGCAAAATAACTGATGATGGTCGAAGTAGAGAGGATATAAAATGTAGACTGGCAACAGCAAGGAAAGCGTTTCTGAAGAAGAGGGATTTGTTAACATCGAGTATAGATTTAAGGGACTACAAGTCGTTTCTGAAAGTATTTGTATGGAGTGTAGCCATGTATGGAAGTGAAACATGGACGATAAATAGTTTGGACAAGAAGAGAATAGAGGCTTTCGAAATGTGGTTCAACAGAAGAATGCTGAAGATTAGATGGGTAGATCACATAACTAATGAGGAGGTATTGAATAGGATTGGGGAGAAGAGGAGTTTGTGGCACAATTTGACTAGAAGAAGGGATCGGTTGGTAGGACATGTTCTGAGGCATCAAGGGATCACCAATTTAGTATTGGAGGGCAACGCGGAGGGTAAAAATCGTGAAGGGAGACAAAGAGATGAATACACTAAGCAGATTCATAAGGATGTAGGTTGCAGTAGGTACTGGGAGATGAAGAAGCTTGCACAAGATAGAGTAGCATGGAGAGCTGCATCAAACCAGTCTCAGGACTGAAGACAACAACAACAACATATATATTCTTTCACCTCACATATAATTTTACACAAAAATGGTACACGAAAACTATGTGCTATTTTGTTTCCTCACAGTCAGTTTTAATAGACAACCAGAACACTTCATTTATGGTTAACTTTGTAATTGTATCTGTATTCAGATTGAAACTTTGCAGACTACTGTCATTGAAGATATTATCCTCACAGATACAGCAGATGGAGAGGTGTCTCTCACCTCCATGCTAATGAATCCAACTAATTTACCCAGTCATTTAAGTGACTTCAATTCCCAATCAAGGTTTAATTTTGTGATAACAATAAACAAGGCTCCATGGCAAAGAGAAGAGGAGATGGACATAAGGGGTGGGGAGTTGGTGCATGGAGAGAGGGGGAGAACGAAATTAGGACATATATCTGATTCCCGTACATTTTGTGAAGCACAGCCAGTTTTGCTAGTACTTAATAAAGAAAAAAAGGTAATGACATTTTCAATGTAATTCAAATTTTTCAAAAAATTGTGAACATTAACTGTGTTCTGTGACTATGACAGAAGCGCAGCAGGAGGTGTACCAACAGCACTAAGTATTCTTTTTATGCACTGTGATTATTTCAGGAGACAGGGGCAGTAAGCGGCAAAAGAATATGTAATTTGTAAAAGTCTTCTGAATCTTGTAAAGGGAAGAGTCATTAAGTGACACTGGGCAGTGCTCTACACAAAGAGAGATTGCTTTCTTCCATGTAAGTGGGAAGAGTCTCTTCACCATGGTCAACATACTCACTCCAACTACAACTTGTTTCCCATGTATGCCACTCGTTTTGCCACTTTCACTCATCCACAAACCTAATTCTTGGTAAGGTAACATATACAAAAGGACAACTCCTGAAGCGCACACAGTCCTTTCAATCCCCTATGGTTGTTGTCACAAGATTCTTCCCAGAACTACCACATGCCTGTGTCCGGTATAGCTGGTTCTGATGATTTCACCATCCACATGATTGCACTTGCTAATTTAGTTTTATATTGATAGGAGGACATGAAGAAAATCCCAGCTTCTGAATTTCTAACAACATTGGTATCCCACATACTGAAATAAGAGGCTAATCCGGAAACTAACGTTACAAGATCTTTTTGAAGTAGAAAAAATGAATTTATTTTAATAAAATTTACATGCATTGTAGTACAGGTCTTGCATTACATATTTGCGTGAGAGGTGTGCAGTGTGCCTTGTCATGAAGAAGACAGACTCCCATTATCAGCATCCCATGACGTTTGTGTCATATGGCTCTGTGAAATTTATTCATGGTCTTACAATATCTTGCAGCATATATTGTTTCATCTCTCTCCAAAAAATCAATGAGCAGAACCTCTTTTCTCTTGCAAAACACTTACACCCTGATTCTCCTCACTGTTTGACAAGTTTTGAATTTTTTGGCTGAAAGAGAATGAGTATGGCGCCACTCATTGAATGTTGTTTGATCTCTGGAGTATGGTGATAAGCCCATGTTTCATCGCCTGTCACTGCAGAGTTGAGAAAAGCATCACCTTCAGTCTCAAAACGGTGAAGGGTGGCACAGACTCTGTTCATTTTGTGTGCTACGGTAAGCACCTTGGGTACCCATCATGCACACAACTTGCAATAATTTAATCTATCAGTTACAATTTCATGAACAACAGCTCATGAAATGTTTGGGCAAATTGCATGCAGGTCATCAACTGTCGAATGGCGATCAGAGAGGATATGTTCTTCAATTTTCTGCACCACATCATCAACAACAACAGATGGCCTTCCACTTCTGTCTTCGGCGTGAATTTCTGTCCTTCCAAAATTGAAATTCCATATCCATTTCATCACATGCTGCCTTGACATTACATCCCATCCATAAACAGAACCAATTTCGAGGTGAATCGCAGCCTGACAGGGGGACCAACTGGCAATTTGCGAAGGTAGCAGCTCAGGCAGTCCACCCTCCCTGGGCCTTGCCTGTACCAGAGGGTACATGCGAACCCTACCTGTCTACCTGGGGCTGGGAATTACGCGTTACCCAGTCACCTGTTGCGCATCAGACAAGTGAACTGGCCTTCAGGAGCACACTGGGAGGAAGAAGAGAAAGAGGAGCCTCAAACGTCGAAGCGGAGGAAGGGTAGGAGAAGGTGAACGAAGAAAGGAAAAGGGAATGAAAAACAGTGGTGAGACTGTTCTTATGTCAGCTACTGACAATGCAGAACATTACCGAAAACACCCCAGCCACTCTACAGATTGTTGGGAATGCTCTTTCCTTTTGCTGGCTTCCTGTTACTAGGCAATGGCACCAAATTTACCCAAGGACATTCCATGTTAAAACTACATGTCTTGTAACCTTAGTTTCAAGATAATCTTCACACTCTGTGGACTGAATACTTTGCTGGACTGTACACAATGAACACATTTTATATCAAAATATAAAAGGCACGCTCAGTGACAGGGGAAAAGCAACAGTAGCCTCAATGTTTGAGCCACTGAATGTATATTACTTACAGTAAAACCACAATAGTCATTGAACCAAAGACAGATCTGTTGGAAAACAGTTATCTTACACACAAGATTTACTAAATGATTAATGGAAAATCTCATATAAGATGTGAAACAAATACTAACAAAGAGATAGAGGGGCTGGCCAGTACTTACCTCAGCTCAGTACAGCCGATAGATACACACAAAACAGAACTGAAAATTTACATTCCTAGCTTTCGGAACTTTGTTCCTTCATCAGGGAGGAGAGAGGGGAAAAAAGGGAAGAAGGGAAAGTGGATTCAGTTACTCACAACCCAGGTTATGAAGCAACAGGGAAAGGTAAACAGGGAGGGTAGCAAGGATGGAGGCATGGTTGTCAGAGGGAAGCCAAAGATATTCTACTGTAAGTACTGTGCCAGCTTCAAACCAAAGAGGATGCATACAGAAGTAAACGCAACAAGATAATAGGAGGAAGATGAAACTAGCACAGTTGGTGACGAAAATATTTATTTATGTATATATAAAACACTGAAGAAGAGAAAGTGTTAAGATGACAGACGTAAGTGATAGCTAACAAAAGGGACAAAACAATGAAGGATGTGGACCATATAGGTGATCTAAATGATTAATGGAAAATCTCATATAAGATGTGAAACAAATACTAACAAAGAGATAGAGGGGCTGGCCAGTACTTACCTCAGCTCAGTACAGCCGATAGATACACACAAAACAGAACTGAAAATTTACATTCCTAGCTTTCGGAACTTTGTTCCTTCATCAGGGAGGAGAGAGGGGAAAAAAGGGAAGAAGGGAAAGTGGATTCAGTTACTCACAACCCAGGTTATGAAGCAACAGGGAAAGGTAAACAGGGAGGGTAGCAAGGATGGAGGCATGGTTGTCAGAGGGAAGCCTATTATCTTGTTGCGTTTACTTCTGTATGCATCCTCTTTGGTTTGAAGCTGGCACAGTACTTACAGTAGAATATCTTTGGCTTCCCTCTGACAACCATGCCTCCATCCTTGCTACCCTCCCTGTTTACCTTTCCCTGTTGCTTCATAACCTGGGTTGTGAGTAACTGAATCCACTTTCCCTTCTTCCCTTTTTTCCCCTCTCTCCTCCCTGATGAAGGAACAAAGTTCCGAAAGCTAGGAATGTAAATTTTCAGTTCTGTTTTGTGTGTATCTATCGGCTGTACTGAGCTGAGGTAAGTACTGGCCAGCCCCTCTATCTCTTTGTTAGTATTTGTTTCACATCTTATATGAGATTTTCCATTAATCATTTAGATCACCTATATGGTCCACATCCTTCATTGTTTTGTCCCTTTTGTTAGCTATCACTTACGTCTGTCATCTTAACACTTTCTCTTCTTCAGTGTTTTATATATACATAAATAAATATTTTCGTCACCAACTGTGCTAGTTTCATCTTCCTCCTATTATCTTGTTGCGTTTACTTCTGTATGCATCCTCTTTGGTTTGAAGCTGGCACAGTACTTACAGTAGAATATCTTTGGCTTCCCTCTGACAACCATGCCTCCATCCTTGCTACCCTCCCTGTTTACCTTTCCCTGTTGCTTCATAACCTGGGTTGTGAGTAACTGAATCCACTTTCCCTTCTTCCCTTTTTTCCCCTCTCTCCTCCCTGATGAAGGAACAAAGTTCCGAAAGCTAGGAATGTAAATTTTCAGTTCTGTTTTGTGTGTATCTATCGGCTGTACTGAGCTGAGGTAAGTACTGGCCAGCCCCTCTATCTCTTTGTTAGTATTTGTTTCACATCTTATATGAGATTTTCCATTAATCATTTAGATCACCTATATGGTCCACATCCTTCATTGTTTTGTCCCTTTTGTTAGCTATCACTTACGTCTGTCATCTTAACACTTTCTCTTCTTCAGTGTTTTATATATACATAAATAAATATTTTCGTCACCAACTGTGCTAGTTTCATCTTCCTCCTATTATCTTGTTGCGTTTACTTCTGTATGCATCCTCTTTGGTTTGAAGCTGGCACAGTACTTACAGTAGAATATCTTTGGCTTCCCTCTGACAACCATGCCTCCATCCTTGCTACCCTCCCTGTTTACCTTTCCCTGTTGCTTCATAACCTGGGTTGTGAGTAACTGAATCCACTTTCCCTTCTTCCCTTTTTTCCCCTCTCTCCTCCCTGATGAAGGAACAAAGTTCCGAAAGCTAGGAATGTAAATTTTCAGTTCTGTTTTGTGTGTATCTATCGGCTGTACTGAGCTGAGGTAAGTACTGGCCAGCCCCTCTATCTCTTTGTTAGTATTTGTTTCACATCTTATATGAGATTTTCCATTAATCATTTAGATCACCTATATGGTCCACATCCTTCATTGTTTTGTCCCTTTTGTTAGCTATCACTTACGTCTGTCATCTTAACACTTTCTCTTCTTCAGTGTTTTATATATACATAAATAAATATTTTCGTCACCAACTGTGCTAGTTTCATCTTTCTCCTATTATCTTGTTGCGTTTACTTCTGTATGCATCCTCTTTGGTTTGAAGCTGGCACAGTACTTACAGTAGAATATCTTTGGCTTCCCTCTGACAACCATGCCTCCATCCTTGCTACCCTCCCTGTTTACCTTTCCCTGTTGCTTCATAACCTGGGTTGTGAGTAACTGAATCCACTTTCCCTTCTTCCCTTTTTTCCCCTCTCTCCTCCCTGATGAAGGAACAAAGTTCCGAAAGCTAGGAATGTAAATTTTCAGTTCTGTTTTGTGTGTATCTATCGGCTGTACTGAGCTGAGGTAAGTACTGGCCAGCCCCTCTATCTCTTTGTTAGTATTTGTTTCACATCTTATATGAGATTTTCCATTAATCATTTAGATCACCTATATGGTCCACATCCTTCATTGTTTTGTCCCTTTTGTTAGCTATCACTTACGTCTGTCATCTTAACACTTTCTCTTCTTCAGTGTTTTATATATACATAAATAAATATTTTCGTCACCAACTGTGCTAGTTTCATCTTCCTCCTATTATCTTGTTGCGTTTACTTCTGTATGCATCCTCTTTGGTTTGAAGCTGGCACAGTACTTACAGTAGAATATCTTTGGCTTCCCTCTGACAACCATGCCTCCATCCTTGCTACCCTCCCTGTTTACCTTTCCCTGTTGCTTCATAACCTGGGTTGTGAGTAACTGAATCCACTTTCCCTTCTTCCCTTTTTTCCCCTCTCTCCTCCCTGATGAAGGAACAAAGTTCCGAAAGCTAGGAATGTAAATTTTCAGTTCTGTTTTGTGTGTATCTATCGGCTGTACTGAGCTGAGGTAAGTACTGGCCAGCCCCTCTATCTCTTTGTTAGTATTTGTTTCACATCTTATATGAGATTTTCCATTAATCATTTAGATCACCTATATGGTCCACATCCTTCATTGTTTTGTCCCTTTTGTTAGCTATCACTTACGTCTGTCATCTTAACACTTTCTCTTCTTCAGTGTTTTATATATACATAAATAAATATTTTCGTCACCAACTGTGCTAGTTTCATCTTCCTCCTATTATCTTGTTGCGTTTACTTCTGTATGCATCCTCTTTGGTTTGAAGCTGGCACAGTACTTGCAGTAGAATATCTTTGGCTTCCCTCTGACAACCATGCCTCCATCCTTGCTACCCTCTCTGTTTACCTTTCCCTGTTGCTTCATAACCTGGGTTTTTTTTTTTTTTTTTTTTTTTTTTTGTGGTTTTCGGGCGCACAACTTCAATGGTCATTAGCGCCCTGACTACTCTAAGAATGCACCGCGAGGCACAAGTTGACAACAACAACTAAAAGGGAAAACACAATAAAAGACAGACTGACAGGCATAGGATTAAAAAACATCATCAAATGTCCTTAGCGAGGTGTGTCAAATTGATAAAACAAAGAACACGAGCAGCTGCTCGTGGGTCATCCGCTAAAATGGCATCGAAAGTATTAGGCAGGTTAAGATCGAGGCGCAGTGTGTTAAGATCAGGACAGGACATTAAAATGTGTCTAACCGTCAGCAAGTGCCCACATGGGCAGAACGGCGCCGGCGCAGCCGTCAGCAGATGGCGATGGCTGAACCGGCAGTGTCCAATTCTTAACCTTGCTAAAAAGACCTCCTCCCGCCGAGAAGGGCGTGAGGAGGACGTCCAAGCCACGGGAAGAGGTTTTAAGGCCCGAAGCTTGTTGTCGGTAAGTGCAGCCCAATCGGCATGCCACAGCGACACAACGCGCCGACAAATGACCCTGCTAAAATCGGACGAAGGGACACAACAAGAAGCTGTCCGAGGCTGGAGGACCGCAGCCTTGGCCGCGGCATCTGCAGCTTCGTTCCCAGGGATACCGACATGGCCAGGAACCCACATAAAGCTAACCGGCGTACCGACGTCCACCAGCTGCTGAAGAGAGCGTTGGATCCGGTGTACGAAAGGGTGAACCGGGTACGGATCACTGAGGCTCTGGATGGCGCTCAGGGAATCTGAGCAGATGACATAAGCAGAATGTCGGTGGCGGCGGATGTAAAGAACAGCCTGGTAGAGGGCAAAGAGCTCAGCTGTGAAGACCGAACAATGGCCATGGAGCCGGTATTGGAAACTTTGTGCCCCGACAATAAAGGAACACCCGACCCCGTCATTGGTCTTAGAGCCATCTGTATAAATGAAAGTCATGTTGTTGAACTTCGAACGAAGTTCCAAAAAACGGGAGTGGTAGACCGAACCGGGGGTGACCTCTTTTGGGAGCGAGCTGAGGTCGAGGTGAACGCGGACCTGAGCCTGGAGCCAAGGTGGCGTGCGGCTCTCGCCCACTCGAAAGGTTGCAGGGAGTGAAAAATGAAGGTGTTGAAGGAGGCGACGAAAGCGAACTCCAGGGGGTAGCAAGGCAGAGACATACAACCCGTATTGAAGGTCAAGAGAGTCGTCAAAAAAGGAACGATAAGACGGATGGTCGGGCATTGACAGTAGCCGACAGGCATACCGACAAAGCAGTATATCGCGCCGGTAGGTGAGTGGCAATTCGCCAGCGTCAGCATGAAGACTCTCTACGGGACTGGTATAAAATGCTCCGATCGCAAGTCGTAAACCCCGATGTTGTATGGAGTTGAGGCGGCGTAAGATGGATGGCCGTGCAGAGGAGTATACGAAGCTCCCATAATCCAGCTTGGAGCGGACGATCGACCGATATAGACGAAGTAGGACGGTTCGATCCGCTCCCCACGACATACCACTGAGAACACGGAGGACATTTAAAGAACGGGTACAACGGGCGGCCAAATATGACACATGTGGAGACCAGCTAAGTTTCCTGTCAAAGGTAAGGCCTAAAAATTTGATTGTCTCCACGAGTGGGAGAGCAACGGGACCGAGTCGTAAGGACGGTGGGAGAAACTCTTTGTAGCGCCAGAAGTTAATACAGACCGTCTTCTCGGCAGAAAAACGGAAGCCATTGGCGACACTCCAGGAGTAAAGACGGTCAAGAGAACGCTGAAGACAGCGCTCCAGGACACGTGTACACTGTGCGCTGCAATAGATGGTAAAATCGTCCACGAAAAGGGAGCCTGATACATCAGCTGGGAGGCAATCCATTATTGGATTGATCGCGATGGCGAAGAGAGCGACGCTCAAAACTGAGCCCTGTGGCACCCCATTCTCCTGGCGAAAGGTGTCGGACAGGACAGAACCCACACGTACCCGAAACTGTCGATCCATTAAAAAGGAATGAATAAAAAGAGGGAGGCGACCGCGAAAGCCCCATGTATGCATGGTGCGGAGAATGCCCGCCCTCCAACAGGTGTCGTAAGCCTTCTCCAAATCAAAGAACACAGCCGCGGTCGGGCGCTTCCGCAAGAAGTTATTCATAATGAAGGTCGACAAGATAACCAGATGGTCAACAGCAGAGCGGCGCCTTCGAAATCCACATTGTACATTGGTAAGTAGGCGTCGAGACTCGAGCAGCCAAACCAATCGAGAGTTAACCATTCGCTCCATCACTTTACAGACACAGCTGGTAAGCGAGATAGGTCGATAACTGGAAGGCAAGTGCTTGTCCTTCCCTGGCTTAGGAATCGGGACAACAATAGACTCGCGCCAGCATGCGGGAACATGTCCCTCAATCCAGATGCGATTGTATGTACGAAGAAGAAAACCTTTACCCGCAGGAGAAAGGTTCTTCAGCATCTGAATATGAATAGAATCAGGCCCTGGAGCGGAGGACCGTGATCGGCCAAGTGCGGTTTCGAGTTCCCGCATGGTGAATGGGGCATTATAACTTTCACAATTCGAGGAGCGGAAGTCAGGTGGCCTAGCCTCCTCTGCCTGTTTGCGGGGGAGGAAGGCAGGGTGGTAATGAGCGGAGCTCGAAACCTCGGCGAAAAAGCGGCCGAAGGCATTGGAGACAGCCTCAGGGGCCACAAGGACTTCATTCGCGACCTTCAAGCCAGAAACTGGGGAGTGGACCTTAGTGCCAGATAGCCGGCGCAGGCTACCCCAGACAACAGAAGAAGGGGTAGAACTGTTGAAGGTGCTTGTGAAAGCAGCCCAGCTGGCTTTCTTGCTTTCTTTAATAATACGACGACACTGAGCACGTAATCGTTTATAATTAATACAATTCGCCACTGTAGGGTGGCGCTTAAAGGTGCGTAAAGCACGTCGACGAGCACGTAAAGCATCTCTACATGCTGCGGTCCACCAGGGGACCGGTACGCGACGTGGAGAAGAAGTAGGGTGAGGGATGGAATATTCAGCAGCAGCGAGAATGACTTCCGTGAGGTGTGCGACCTGACGATCGCAGCTTGTGAAGGTTTGATCCTGAAAGGTAGCCCTGGAAGAGAAGAGCTCCCAGTCTGCCTTGGAGATGGTCCAACGAGAGGAGCACGGAGAGGGAGTATGCTGCAGGAGATGGATAACACACGGGAAATGGTCGCTCGAATATGTATCAGAAAGTGCATACCACTCAAACCGGCGTGCAAGTTGGGGAGTACATATAGAGAGGTCTAAATGGGAATAGGTGTGAGATGTGTCCGAAAGAAAAGTAGGGGCGCCAGTATTGAGGCAGACAAGATCGAGCTGGTTGAAAAGGTCTGCTAACAAGGAGCCCCTCGGGCAGGATGCTGGAGAGCCCCAAAGGGGATGGTGGGCATTGAAGTCTCCAGTTAACAAAAATGGTGCAGGTAGCTGAGCAATAAGTTGCATCACGTCTGCCCTGGTAACGGCAGATGACGATGGAGTGTAAACGGTACAAAAGGAAAACGTAAAAGTGGGGAGAGTAATGCGGATGGCAACTGCCTGCAGGCCGGTGTGCAACGTGATGGGATCGTAGTAAATATCATCCCGGACCAGCAACATAACCCCTCCATGAGCTGGGATACCTACCACAGGGGGTAGGTCAAAACGCACAGAGGTGTAGTGTGCCAAGGCAATTTGATCGCATGGGCGTAGCTTCGTTTCCTGGAGGGCTACGACAAGCGGACGGTGCAAGCGGAGCAGCAACTTCAAGTCCTCTCGGTTGGAGCGAATGCTGCGAATATTCCAGTGAATAAGTGCCATCGTAAGAAAAGAAAGATGAGAGAAGTGGTCACCTCGAAGGCCGCTTAGGGCCTGGCTTCGAGCGAGCACTGCCGCCGCTATCAGTAGGCGGACAGTCATCGTCCATTGGGTCTATAGGGTCATCGGCCATCTCGGGAGGATGGCCGGGAGGGGGAGCTTCCTCCGCCAGTGAACGGCCAGATGTACGGCGACCAGCGGTGCGGCCAGGCGAAACGGATGACGGCCTGGGGCGGCAGCCGCTGGGTGGCGCAAGAGAAGAAATGCGCCGCGGCGGGGAAGGAGAACTGTGCTTCCTATGCGCCTTTTTGGAAGGACGTGTAGTGGAAGTACCGGTCGAAGGCTGTGAGGTCGAGGTACGGAGGAAGTCTGCACGGGATGGTTCCTTCTTGAAGGCCCGTGCATCTGACTTCGGTGTCTTCGTTTTAGCAGAAGCTGAAGAAGGTGCTCGTGTCTGTGGGGTGATGGGAGGATGAGGAGACGTCGACCGCGCGATCTTAGCACTGGCCGAACGGACGACCGTGGTGCTGAAGGTCAGATCGCATGTCTGGGTTGCTACCTCCCGGGTAGTCCGAGGAGAGGCGAGGACAGTACTGTATTTCCCCGCTGGGAGCAGCGTGGGCTTCCTACTAGCCAATAGCTTGCGAGCAGCCGAGGTGGACACTTTCTCTTTGACCCGAATTTCCTGGATACAGCGTTCTTCCTTATAGACAGGACAGTCGCGGGAGGATGCTGCATGGGCACCCTGACAGTTCACACAACGAGGAGACGGAGGTGGACAGTCACCCTCATGGGCATCCCTGCCACAGGTGACACATTTAGCCGCATTGGAACAAGACTGTCGAGTGTGATTGAAACGCTGACACTGGTAGCAGCGCGTAGGTGTCGGGATATAGGGGCGAACAGAAATAACCTCGTAGCCCGCCTTGATGCGCGATGGCAGCTTAACACTATCGAAGGTCAAGAAAATTGTCCGGGTCGGTACAAGGTCATTGTTGACCTTTTTCATGACCCTATGGACAGCCGTCACGCCCTGCTCAGCGAGGAATGATTGAAGCTCCTCGTCAGTCAATCCGTCGAGGGAGTCAGTATAGACCACACCACGAGACGAATTCAAAGTTCGGTGGGCCTCCACCCGGACAGGGAACGTGTACAGGAGGGTGGCCCGAAGCAGTTTTTGTGCCTGAAAGGCATTCTCAGTTTCCAGTAATAAGGTGCCGTTACGCAACCTGGTACAGGATTTGACAGATCCGGCTATGGCATCTACGCCCTTCTGAATAACGAAAGGGTTGACAGAGGAAAAATCCTTTCCGTCCTCAGTTCGAGAAACTACGAGGAACTGTGGGGCAGGCGGTAGTACTTTTGTCACTGTTGGCTGGTCACGTTTCCGTTTTTGGGTCGAAGTCGAAAGAGATGGAGTAGAATCCATTGCGGAGGAATCCCCCATGATTGCCAGCGTCTCCGATGGCGCGCTCCTTCCTTGTGGGGACCCTCTCAGAGGGCACTCCCGCCTTAGGTGAATGTTTACACCTCAGGTCACACCTCCCGAGAAACAGACGGAGGGACCAATCGGCATGGTCAGAAGGTATCAGCTCAGGCAATCACCCCTCCCCGGGCCTGGCCTTTACCAGGGGGTACGCGCGTGCCTTACATGTCTACCCAGGGCGGGGACTTACGCGTTACCCCGTCACCGGCTACGCGTGCGAACGCGTGGGTCGGCCTTCAGACACGCACAGGGAGGAAGGAAGAAGAGGAAAAAGAAGAGAGAGAGGGAGAAAGAGGACAGACTGTCTCAAACGCCGAGGCGGAGACCAGAGAAGGCAAGGAGAAGAAGGCAATGAGAAAGCAAGGGGAAGAAGGCAATAAGAAGGCAAGGAGAAGAAGGCAATGAGAAGGCAAGGAGAAAAAGGCAATGAGAAGGCAAGGAGAAAAAGGCAATGAGAAGGCAAGGAGAAAAAGGCAATGAGAAGGCAAGGAGAAGGCAAGGGAAAGAGTAAGGAAGACAGTGAGGTGGAGAAGAGCAAAGAAAGGAACCAACAAAAGGAAGGAAGAAACGAGAAGTGAAAAAACCAAAAGGACCACGATGATAGGTCGTGGAACCGTCCGTCTCCGGACGCAGGCGCGAACTACCCCCGTGAGGGGGATGGACTCCTTTTAGTCGCCTCTTACGACAGGCAGGAATACCGCGGGCCTATTCTAATCCCCGGACCCGCAGGGGGGATAACCTGGGTTGTGAGTAACTGAATCCACTTTCCCTTCTTCCCTTTTTTCCCCTCTCTCCTCCCTGATGAAGGAACAAAGTTCCGAAAGCTAGGAATGTAAATTTTCAGTTCTGTTTTGTGTGTATCTATCGGCTGTACTGAGCTGAGGTAAGTACTGGCCAGCCCCACACAAGATTTACTGTGTTTTTGAGCCTTAAAAATTAGGAAGTGCCTCCAAGCTGGTGGGTTGATTAATCAAAGTTCTCACCTTCAATATGTGCCATTCTGACAATTTCCAAAAATTACTTTTTTAGACTGCCTAAAAGAATTTTCAAAGAAGCAATCATGAAAGAAAGAGACTGTGAGAAGATATGAAATGTATTGTATTCATCTGGCAGACTGTGCCCAGCATCTTTATACATAATCACATTATTCAATTAGTTAACTCTGCAGCAATAGTTTGACCACAAACAAAGAAATGTGTTTTAGGACCAAGTCAGATACATTTCCCTGTCTACTTATAAACATATTTTAAGTACTATTGTTGGGTACTTTGATATAATTTGTTTTTAGACTCTGAAAGGTGCCACATTTTACTGCAGGATGTACGTTCTAGCAACCTGATCACATTATTAAAAGTAATAACAAGACCACTAACTTCTGCTGTAACAAATGAGAGATGTGGAAAGAGAAGAGAGAGAGAGAGAGAGAGAGAGAGAGAGAGAGAGAGAGAGAGAGAGCAGGGGGAGATCCAGTAGGTCCTACGATAAGTTCTTCGATTCTTCCTGCTAATTGTCAAGTCTTATTAATCATCTGCTCCAAATCTTGAGCATGAACAAAATCTGGGGAATAAACCAGAATATGAAATAACTATTGAGAGTAACCACAACCACATCCTGCAGATAACTTACAATTGATACGCAGACGTGCCTCACACTGTGTGTGCTTTTTTTTTTTTTTTTTTGGGGATCTTATGGGCACTCAATGACGAGGTTATCAGTAACACGCCTCACAAAACTAAAGTTGTAAACATAACTAGAAAAGAAACAGAGCATGTATATGTTCACTACCACATACCATGAGTCTGAATGACACTTCCAGCTTCCTGCATGATCACCTTACAAAGTAAGTGCTTCGGGTCCATAAGATGTTAATGTTCCACAAATTTCTATCATTAAGTGTTTCATACCACCTGGCACAGCCTGGCCAATATTCTCTAGTACAAAACACACACACACACACACACACACACACACACACACACACACACCTCCTTCCCCCTCAACATGCTTCCTGATAATGACGACGATGATGTACAAGGTTCTCAGTCCTTCCACCATGATGGATCTGGTGAAGAGAGAATGTTCAAAAGTTTCCAAAAATTGATAACTCTAACAGTTTGAGTTAATACCTATAATGTACCATTTACATAAATCAAGGATGAAAACAGGAGACATTGATTCCTAATATAGTAATAGTGATAAGATTATTTGGGTGGAAAAGTGGGAATGGCATGCCAGCACCAAGACCAACACAGCAGCTGGATGCCCTCGGGTTTGCACCAGTGTTGAAAGGCAGCAAACAACACTGAAAGTGAAGGCATCATGTGTGATGCAACAGGTGTTGTGGTAATGAATGGAATGCAAAATCAGTTGAAGGAAGGAAGGTACTGAGGATAGGGGAGTTCCTTATATATCGTGGAGAAATGATCTTGTTCCTGGAAAACTCTCATCTGATGGGTTGGACGGAACAGTGTTGCAACTACAATATATAATGGAAAAAAAAGTTTCCCATAATTCACACAGACAAAAAATTGTTCACATTAAATACTTGCACAGTTCAACTGTAGTAGTGTGATGCTTATTCACTGCTGGACTATCAGTGTGATAAACAGCTTACTGCTGTAGATCATTAATTCCTCATTACAAGGCAGTTTCCTACTATACAGATTTGCCATTATACAGAAAAACAACTAGAGTTTCTCATGACTATCATCCAGATGAATGGATTCCAGTCACTGTCAAGGCTGATGAATATCTGGTGTGGAAAGTGCACCCAGAGGATTTCAGGGATCTTGGCACACTACACCAAGGGTTGCACAGAGAGTGTTCAATATAAGTATGTCTGGAAACAAATTTCATCTGACTACTCTATTCCACTAGTGGAATAAAAAAGTGACAACATCCTGCAACTATGAGTTTGTCAGGGCATTCCGAAAAAGCTGAGAGGTATTTGGGAAAGAACTCATGTGCTAAAATTTTAGTTTTTCCTATCTTGTATGATGATTTTTGCCATCAGAAGCCGCTGGAATGAAAACTTACTTGACATGTATCAGTATATCCCCATCTGAAAAATGGGATTCCTAGGCAGCAACTTCCAAGTGAAAAGTGGATTTCCTGTCATTCTGGGAAAACCCACTGGGGACTTAAAATTGAAATTCCAAGATGGCATAAGAAGCTCCTGAAAAATTAATGGCAAGCACAGGTAAAAAAAGGGGAGGTTAAGGGGGGGGGGGGGGGGGGGGAGGCAGACAGCGCAATAATGACTTTTCTTTCCTCTCACAGAGACAGCAATAAGCACCTGCAGTTTTTAAAGTTCAATAATTTATATGGAATAATACTAATATGATTAACACACTGTGAAATATTAACTGTTCCAAAACTTGTGATTTGTAAAACTCAGTAAAATTAAATTTAAATGCTAGATTAAAAACATTGAATTCCCTGCAATTTTATGAAATACCTGAAATTCCCTGCGATTTCCCTGATTTTTCCAGGTACTATGTACTTCCCTAGAATTCCAGTTTTTCCAGAGGATTCACCACCCTCAATTCTAAATGTAAATGTTTAGTTAATTACAACAGCACTGGCACAAAATTTTTCAACATCTTCTGCAGCTGCATTTCCATATGTATATTTTAATAAACATGTGCTCTGAACAGCTTTCTTTTATTTTCTCAAAATAAGCTTTTCCTTCCTGTTATGAGTAACACAAAAAGGCCACCGTTTCTCAGCAGTTCAACATTGTAATGGCACAGGTACCACGTCATTCATCCATGAAAATTAAAAAGAGTGCTATTTTTCAAAGATAACACATGCAGATGCATAATAACTATTACAAAAATATGCAGAATTGCACTTAAAACTACATCATGAAAGGCCGAACATGTATGCATAAAACTGTTTCTATGTTCTCTTGTAAAATTTGCTTTTTGGTAGTTAGAACATTGTTCACGTGAATGATTCAATTTTGTCTTGTATGTTTTTAGTTCAGATATCAAAGTCGCTGCTGTAGCTGGTTTATTAAGACTACGAACTGAGGATGAGACAGATGAGTACTATGAAGAATTAGAGAGAGTACTCTAAAAGTATTTCAAGAAGAAATATGAGAATTATCTTAGGGGACTTTAATGGAAAAATAGGTAAAGAGGATATGTTCATCCCCACAATAGGAAAACAGAGCAAGCACTCGTCCACAAACGAAAGTGGATTAAAAATGATCAACTTTGCACTGTCAAAGAATATGAGAATTTGCTCGATGATGTTCCCTCACAAAGATATACACAAAGGTACATGGTGCTCTACAGGTGGCAAAACAGTAAATCAGATTGACCATGTTAGGACAGATCAACGTTTCATTTCATTTATAAGAGATGTCAGAACATACAGAGAAGCTGAAATTGGCTCAGATCATTTCCTAGTGGTAGGAAAGATGAAAATCAAGATGATTTGGAATCAACAACCGAAAGCCACACCAAAATCTAAGTTAGACATCGAACGACTGAAGGAACTGTCTGTTAAAGAAGCCTATGTGATTGAAATAAATAAACAATTTACAGCATTGCAAAAAGCTGAGGAGGAAAATAGTGTCGAGAAGGCTTGGGAAAGAATAAAGACTGTAGTAACAGATGGAGCAGAAAAAACACTGGGCAAGAAAAAGAAAACGAAGAAACAGAAATAGTTCAACGAAAAGTGTCAGAGAGCAGTAGAAAGGAGGAAAGAAGCCAGGATGCTGTGGCTGCATAATAGGGAGAATGAGGACAGGAGGGAGACGTTCAATGCTGTTAGAAGAGAAACAGCAAGAGTTCTACGGACAGAGAAAAGGAAATATCTAACTGGAGTCCTAGATCAATAGAACTGGAAAGCAGGAATGGAAACTCAAAGAAGTTGTTTCAGTATACAAAGAAAAGTAAGAGCGGTTACCAAAGTGAAAACCTATTCATAAAAGATAAAAATCAAAAAAGTGCTAATGCAGCTGGAAGGTATCCTAGAAAGATGGAAAGAGTATTTCTCAGCAATGTTAAATTGCACTGATTTGCACATAACCTTCAATTACGCAATGTCTGAGAGTGACAGCATTAATAATGACGAACGTAGAATCACAGAACAGAAAGTGATCCACTCCATTCAAAAGCTCGAAAACAACAAGGCAGCAGGTGAGGACCAGATATCAGCAGAGATGTTAAAAGAGGGCGGAAGCAAACTACGCAAAGAAATTTATAAACTTATCACAATGATCTGGAAAACTGAAACACTGCCTGAAGATTGGAAAACTGCAATAATTTGTCCCATACACAAGAAAGGAAACAGAATGGAATGTGGAAATTAAAGAGGAATCAGTTTGCTGAACATAACATATAAAATCCTGTCAATGACCATTCTGGAGAAACTTAAACCTTACGCAGAAAACATTATTCAAGATTACCAGGCTGGATTTCGAACAAACTGTTCCACAACTGATAATTTGTTTACTATACGACAAATCTTTGAGAAATACTGGGAATTTAACAAAAACATCCACTGTCTCTTCATTGACTTCCAGTGAGCCTTCGACAGCATCCACAGAAGTAGCCTCTACAACACGTTACGAGAATTTACTATACCCAGTAAAATCATTAGGATGATACAACTGTGCATGGATGGCTCCCAGGCAGCAGTGAAGTTCAGAGGATCCATATCCCCCGCCTTTCCAATTAAAACAGGCTTATGACAGGGAGACGCTCTTTCATGTGTCCTCCTCAACCTTGCATTAGAGAAAGTGGTTCAGGAGAGTAATTTACATCTATACAATGGTCTCCAATTCAAACACAGTGAGTAAAACTCCTGGCTTATGCAGATGATATAGTGTTGCTGAGTGAAACTGAAGAAGAACTGAAAGACATGTACAGATCTCTCAGGCTCAGTGCCAGCAAAATCGGGATTTTGATTAACCAAGAGAAAACCTAATATATGGAAACAGGTTGAGTCATAAACCCAAATCCTTACTTTGAAACTGACAAACATTTTAAATTCAGAAAAGTTCTCCAGTTTAAATACCTTGGATCATGTTTCAACAGTAAAAATATCATAACAATGGATATAAATGAAAGAATAGTCTCAGGGTCAAGACGTCTGTACTCACTAAGTAACCCACTCAAAAGTAAAGCTTTGTCAATCACCACAAAGATGATGATACACAACACTATTAGCTGCCCCATAGTACTATACGGTTCAGATAGCTGGATGATTACAAAGAATGAAAGAGAAAAATTGAATGTTTTCGAAAGAAAAGTAATCAGAAAAATCTGGGGACCTGTGTTGGAGAATGGCGCATGGAGAATTCGAAAGAACAATGAAATTTATCAGTTAATGAAGAGACCCACTATCATCCAGAAATTAAAAAGTAGGAGACTGCAATGGGCTGGACATGCGGCCAGAATGGAAAACAACAGAATGAACAAGAAAGCATTTGAAGGAACTCTCCAGGCAACAAGACCATTGGGCCGACCTCGTACAAGGTGGAAAGATGACATAGAGAAGGACATCGTAGCATTAGGGTGGAGAGAGGCTGCGAGAGATAGAAGGTGGTAGAAGCAGATCGTTGATGCAGCGCGTGGTCTACAGGGCCTATGATCGCTGAGAAGGAAGATAGATAGATAGATGGATAGATAGATAGATTCCATTTTAAAAACCCTGTTTTAATCTGACAAGTTGTTTCGTGTTCTCAAATGATCTCTGCTATTTCTTCAGACAACGATGGTACATGCTTTGTCAGAGAGGATCCAAATGGAAGAACAGTGCTGGATCTGTAGTAGGTATGATAGAAGAAGCAGAAGCATCTTATACCACCTCACTGATTGCTTTCTCCTGGTTGATGTTAAACAGCACTTCTGATGTTCAGATTTGCCAATTGGTTTATCTAACAAACCAATACGATACAAATTTGTTTTTTCTGCAAACTGACAGGAGTATTTTTATTGGGAAGTGCTCAATATTATATAGGTCTCCATGAATGTTCCACAGGGTCTCAAGGACAAGACTAGGACTGCATATTGTGAGACCTACTGTTAAGTAACATGGACAGCATCAAAATAAGTTGGAGCTCTTGTGTTTAGAAGCATAGGTGGGCATCAACTACAGCTGTCAAATTCATCTTTGACATTTGTGTCAACCTCAGCAGTGCCACTGTGTGTCCTTACTAACAAAGCAGTGAAGGAAAGTTACTTAAAAAAAATATTTGTTCTTCATTCAATGGAGAATGAGTTGTCAACAGTATGGAAATATTTTTCATCTGTACATGTTGCACAAATGAACAAACATGTTTTGTGCAGTACAAATCATGCGATTTTGTTTATAGCTTCAAAAAGGTCTCATCAACTTCAACAATTATCAGGCAGAAATGTGTTTAAAGTGAGAAACTTTTTAGATGCGGGAACAATGCATCAATATCTTCAAGAACACAACTACTGACATTAGTAGGTGTACAACTCTGTATCCAGGACCTACATTCCTATAATATGGTTCAGGATTCAGGAACTTATATCTGGAATTTTTAAACATAGGTGCACAGTAAAAACATGGCCGCGTAAATGTTAACAATGTCCTTCCTCGTCCATCAACGATTTCACAGGGTATTTTTGAGGCAGCTGAAGAAATCAAAACAAAAGTTGCTTAGCAATCAATGGACGTGCCTTTGAAATGGATTTATGGTCTGATAATATACATTAAAAGTGAATATGTTATCATTGTTGGTCACTACAATTGCGAACTGCAGATCTCCTTTTTTCTGGATACAGCATTATTCAGGTGAACGATTCAATTAAAAAATCTTGTTTTAACCTGACAAGCTGAAGATGCTAAATCTGGTCTTAATATTCGAAGAGAAATTTTGTCTAAATGAGAAAATTACAACATTTCCATTGCAGATTTGTTGTTGTTGTTGTTGTGGTCTTCAGTCCTGAGACTGGTTTGATGCAGCTCTCCATGCTACTCTATCCTGTGCAAGCTTTTTCATCTCCCAGTACCTACTGCAACCTACATCCTTCTGAATCTGCTTAGTGTATTCATCTCTTGGTCTCCCTCTACGATTTTTACCCTCCACGCTGCCCTCCAATACTAAATTGGTGATCCCTTGATGCCTCAGAACATGTCCTACCAACCGATCCCTTCTTCTGGTCAAGTTGTGCCACAAACTTCTCTTCTCCCCGATCCTATTCAATACTTCCTCATTAGTTATGTGATCTACCCATCTAATCTTCAGCATTCTTCTGTAGCACCACATTTCGAAAGCTTCTATTCTCTTCTTGTCCAAACTATTTATCGTCCATGTTTCACTTCCATACATGGCTACACTCCATACGAATACTTTCAGAAATGACTTCCTGACACTTAAATCTATACTGGATGTTAACAAATTTCTCTTCTTCAGAAACGCTTTCCTTGCCATTGCCAGCCTACATTTTATATCCTCTCTACTTCGACCATCATCAGTTATTTTGCTCCCCAAATAGCAAAACTCCTTTACTACTTTAAGTGTGTCATTTCCTAATCTAATTCCCTCAGCATCACCCGACTTAATTAGACTACATTCCATTATCCTTGTTTTGCTTTTGTTGATGTTCATCTTATATCCTCCTTTCAAGACACTGTCCATTCCATTCAACTGCTCTTCCAAGTCCTTTGCTGTCTCTGACAGAATTACAATGTCATCGGCGAACCTCAAAGTTTTTATTTCTTCTCCATGAATTTTAATACCTACTCCGAATTTTTCTTTTGTTTCCTTTACTGCTTGCTCAATATACAGATTGAACAACATCGGGGAGAGGCTACAACCCTGTCTTACTCCCTTCCCAACCACTGCTTCCCTTTCATGTCCCTCGACTCTTTTAACTGCCATCTGGTTTCTGTACAAATTGTAAATAGCCTTTCGCTCCCTGTATTTTACCCCTGCCACCTTTAGAATTTGAAAGAGAGTATTCCAGTCAACATTGTCAA
Source organism: Schistocerca serialis cubense (assembly GCF_023864345.2). Lineage (NCBI taxonomy): Eukaryota > Metazoa > Arthropoda > Insecta > Orthoptera > Acrididae > Schistocerca > Schistocerca serialis. Next base: position 76,396,050 of record NC_064638.1, read on the forward strand.
AAGCTTTCTCTAAGTCTACAAATGCTAGAAACGTAGGTTTGCCTTTCCTTAATCTTTCTTCTAAGATAAGTCGTAAGGTCAGTATTGCCTCACGTGTTCCAGTGTTTCTACGGAATCCAAACTGATCTTCCCCGAGGTTGGCTTCTACTAGTTTTTCCATTCGTCTGTAAAGAATTCGTGTTAGTATTTTGCAGCTGTGACTTATTAAGCTGATAGTTCGGTAATTTTCACATCTGTCAACACCTGCTTTCTTTGGGATTGGAATTATTATATTCTTCTTGAAGTCTGAGGGTATTTCGCCTGTTTCATACATCTTGCTCACCAGATGGTAGAGTTTTGTCAGGACTGGCTCTCCCACGGCCGTCAGTAGTTCCAATGGAATATTGTCTACTCCGGGGGCCTTGTTTCGACTCAGGTGTTTCAGTGCTCTGTCAAACTCTTCACGCAGTATCATATCTCCCATTTCATCTTCATCTACATCCTCTTCCATTTCCATAATATTGTCCTCAAGTACATCGCCCTTGTATAGACCCTCTATATACTCCTTCCACCTTTCTGCTTTCCCTTCTTTGCTTAGAACTGGGTTTCCATCTGAGCTCTTGATATTCATACAAGTCGTTCTCTTATCTCCAAAGGTCTCTTTAATTTTCCTGTAGGCGGTATCTATCTTACCCCTAGTGAGATAGGCCTCTACATCCTTACATTTGTCCTCTAGCCATCCCTGCTTAGCCATTTTGCACTTCCTGTCGATCTCATTTTTGAGACGTTTGTATTCCTTTTTGCCTGTTTCACTTACTGCATTTTTATATTTTCTCCTTTCATCAATTAAATTCAATATTTCTTCTGTTACCCAAGGATTTCTACTAGCCCTCGTCTTTTTACCTACTTGATCCTCTGCTGCCTTCACTACTTCATCCCTCAAAGCTACCCATTCTTCTTCTACTGTATTTATTTCCCCCATTCCTGTCAATTGCTCCCTTATGCTCTCCCTGAATCTCTGTACAACCTCTGGTTCTTTTAGTTTATCCAGGTCCCATCTCCTTAAATTCCCACCTTTTTGCAGTTTCTTCAGTTTTACTCTACAGGTCATAACCAATAGATTGTGGTCAGAGTCCACATCTGCCCCTGGAAATGTCTTACAATTTAAAACCTGGTTCCTAAATCTCTGTCTTACCATTATATAATCTATCTGATACCTTTTAGTATCTCCAGGGTTCTTCCATGTATACAACCTTCTTTCATGATTCTTAAACCAAGTGTTAGTTATGATTATGTTGTGCTCTGTGCAAAATTCGACCAGGCGGCTTCCTCTTTCATTTCTGTCCCCCAATCCATATTCACCTACTATGTTTCCTTCTCTCCCTTTTCCTACACTCAAATTCCAGTCACCCATGACTATTAAATTTTCGTCTCCCTTCACTATCTGAATAATTTCTTTTATTTCATCATACATTTCTTCAATTTCTTCATCATCTGCAGAGCTAGTTGGCATATAAACTTGTACTACTGTAGTAGGCGTGGGCTTCGTATCTATCTTGGCCACAATAATGCGTTCACTATGCTGTTTGTAGTAGCTTACCCGCATTCCTATTTTCCTATTCATTATTAAACCTACTCCTGCATTACCCCTATTTGATTTTGTGTTTATAACCCTGTATTCACCTGACCAGAAGTCTTGTTCCTCCTGCCACCGAACTTCACTAATTCCCACTATATCTAACTTCAACCTATCCATTTCCCTTTTTAAATTTTCTAACCTACCTGCCCGATTAAGGGATCTGACATTCCACGCTCCGATCCGTAGAATGCCAGTTTTCTTTCTCCTGATAACGACATCCTCTTGAGTAGTCCCCGCCCGGAGATCCGAATGGGGGACTATTTTACCTCCGGAATATTTTACCCAAGAGGACGCCATCATCATGTAATCATACAGTAAAGCTGCATGTCCTCGGGAAAAATTACGGCTGTAGTTTCCCCTTGCTTTCAGCCGTTCGCAGTACCAGCACAGCAAGGCCGTTTTGGTTATTGTTACAAGGCCAGATCAGTCAATCATCCAGACTGTTGCCCTTGCAACTACTGAAAAGGCTGCTGCCCCTCTTCAGGAACCACACGTTTGTCTGGCCTCTCAACAGATACCCCTCCGTTGTGGTTGCACCTACGGTACGGCTATCTGTATCGCTGAGGCACGCAAGCCTCCCCACCAACGGCAAGGTCCATGGTTCATGGGGGGGATTGCAGATTTAGAGCAGCTTATATCAAGTTGGTGCTTTCATGGTTTAAGCTGCTCTCCTGTATAGCACTCTGCATTGCAACCATGCTAAGACACTGTTATATGAAGACAAATTTCTCAAAGAATTTGCACCACTAGCACTTATATTAATTAGAACTTCGAAGAGCACTGTACATTACTTAAAAAACTGGTCTGAGTAAGTGTCTCAAAGCTCAAAGTCTATGATAACTGTTGGAATACTGCTGCTGATATGATAAGCAAATGCCATCGACAAGAACACACTCACTGCTCCGTTCCAGAAACTACACCGCCAACATCAATGGAACTAGAGTTGTCAGTATGTATTTCTCCTGCTTTCTTGTTGCATTTATTGCCACTAAAGGAGAGTGCTGTTAAGGTCTTATTTTATATTGCAGACAGAAGTCACAGCACATGAGCAAAGAATAGAATCTTTTCTGAAAGAGAAGATGGCTGTGTGGATGTGGATGTGCGTGTGTGTGTGTGTGTGTGTGTGTGTGTGTGTGATGTCTTTGATAAACTGGTTGCTGCAAACAATCACAACACAAAAAGGGGGGCACCCTTTTTCGAGGTTATATCCTCCCTCTCTCTCTCTCTCTCTCTCTCTCTCTCTCTCTCTCTCTCTCTCTCTCCAGTTTTACAGACTGTCATTTGTTCCCTATGAAAATGAAGAGGAGTCGACTTGGCAACTGGGTAGATGACGTAGATGACACTTGCAAAAGGAGTAGCCATATGGAAGATGAAATTTCATGCTACTTAGCAAAAGGTTACTCTGAAAATGAGCAGCCAGCTGAGTTGCTGACGTGGCGGAGAGCAAATGAAAAAAAGTTTCCAATCTACTCAGATTAGCCTTTCCTGCAAGATGTGCATCTGCAGAAAGAAAATTTTTGCCAAGCAGGGCTAATCAACAGTGAGAAAAGATCATCAATCAAGCCACAAAATGTTAATGAACTGCTGATTCTGCATAACTTGTATTTGTTAAGGTTTATTCTGCAGAAACTGTGTAATTTCCAAGAATGCTTTATTTAAATGGGGCAGTTCTTGTTTCCCACAAAAATTTGTGGTGCCTGATGCTTTATTCTTTTTCTTTGTTTCTAGGAACAGAAGAGTGACTAATAGCCAGGCAGTTCCATTCAGAGAACACTGATATTTATTTTATTGTGCAGAAAACTGCTGTTCAGAAATTTGTTTGCGAGCATATCACTTTCTGTAATTCAATTTCAATAAATCTGAAGTGCACAATTTCGTTGTTTTATTTTTCTAAAGATACAAAAAAGATTAAAAAATTAAGTTGAACGCAGTTACAATAAAAGACAAAGAAACTTTATGCTCACATCACATTTCTTAAATTTGTACGCTCAGACTCCTTAATATACAGACATGAAAATTCACAACAAAATAAAAGGGTGTGATGTAATGAATATGGAGGTAAACATTTTAAAAAGCAAGTTATGCGATTTTCTAACTGAAAGATACTACCACTCAGTGGAAGATTTCATGAAGGACAAAGTGATACTTTGAGCTGGATCCTTAAAACCAAAGAAAAATTTATGCTACTTATAGTGGATGCAAATTCTGTAACAGCATTAGAAAGAATCTTGTACAAATCCTTCAACAGTTAATATTGTAAGTTTGACAAATTTTAAATAAGTAAATTCTTCAACAAATGATCTTTTAAGTTTGAAAAAAATTTAAATAAGTAAATTGTATCCCTAACATGATTCCTGTACATCAGACTTACGTTCTGAAATTCTGTATGTTATGAGGTGAATAAAATACATTAAATTACAGAGATCTGCACATAAACATAAGCCATTGTTTCAGGAAAGAGAATTTGACCAGCTGAACATTAAATAAAATTTTAAATTTTCAGTTATTATTACAGTACTGAATAGCAGTATTGGATTTTCATTGGTCATTCATTTAACCGACTGACATCTTAGATTATGACATTTTATGCATTCATTCCACAAGCTAAGATCATGAAGGACAGAGCGTTGACTACAAGGCTTACCTACACACGAAAAAAAAAAAAAAGTGAAAACAAGAAGAGATGCACATTTCCTCTCCCTAATCCCCACTTTTATTTGGTTTCAGTATCTATATAATGTTATAAACAGTGTTTGTGACACTAGTGACAACTGCAGAACATATTTCCTGTGGATAGGTTTTTGGTGGAATTAACACGTTCAAGATGACTCATGTCACTGAGGAGTGAGAGCCGCACTGCTTCCCAGACAGCACATGCCTGTGTGGTGTCACCAACCCTCATGGCGCCAAGGCTTCTACCCTCGGCCAGCTTGCAGGTTAAAAGGGACACACTGGCCAAGCCTTCAGTGTATCTTTTGCTGCGCTTTCAGCTGGTGCGTGTGTGAGTTGTAGTGTGAAGTGAATTGATCCCGCTCATGGAATATTCATTTTTATTACACCAGCATTGGAATTTTTCTGTTTGTTCTCAAAGATAAGTTAATGATTTAATTTATTTCATAAAACTAATTTCTCAGGTACATATCCAAGATATTTGTGGAGGTATTCTGTGCCTTTTGACAAAATTAGTCAGGGGGGGGGGATGTCCTAAGATCTGTGGTTACCTCCTTGTCTGGTATTTTACAACACATAATGGCATTTCATGTCTGTCCTTTTATATTTATGGATGTTTTTCAGCAGCAAATGAATAAATTAATCAAGCACGGTATGTTATGTGAGAAAAATTTGTCAAAAATTAATAACACAGTTATTCCTCCCATTAGCGAGCAAATTTTCACTGATGGAATTTTTCTTTCCTCTATAACTAAATTATAACCATACACTAATTTTTTCAATAAATAATATTTCTGGAGACAATATTTGATGTTTTTCTTCTTTCACACTTTTTAGGTGTACAAAGCGCATTTATCAGGTCATCTGGAAGTAGAAAGAAAAAAATTTACTTTTGAAGTCATTAGCCGCTTAAGAGTTTGGAAAATGGATGGACAATGACTTAGAATTTTCATCAGATGATCCGAGTTCCAATGAGGATGAAGAGGAGCCTGCTAACTTTCAAGTAGTAACTGGTGCTATTGAAGTACCAGTTGCTACATCTAACGTAGTAATGGCAGGGCCCAGAAATGAGGCTTCAGAAACCAGCACTCTTTCTCAAATCCACCAGGTCCCCATATCTGCCATTTTTCTTCTTGAAGACAAGTGGAGTGAAGGACCACCAGATAATAGGGAGGAGTTACCTTTTACTGTTTCTCCAGGACTTTTGGAGATCCCCTCTCTTATTACAGCAACATCATTTTTCTTCTTGTTATTTATTCAAAACTTCTTGTAACTGATAGTGGAAGAGAGAAATGCTTTTGCCTTGGAAGTGTTCATTGAAAGCAAAAACGAGCATGCCAATATAACTTCTTGGAAAGATACCACCACTGAAGAAATAAAAACATTTTTTGGCATAATATTTTACATGCGGCTTCTGTGGATGAAAAGGGTGAAGGACTACTGGAAGCACACTACCTATTTAGACTGCCCATCACTAAATACAGGGTGTCCCACTCAAACCTCCCCGATTTCAAGGACTCATTGCATCGCATTATAGACCACCTCAAAGAATTGATATTCCTGCATCAGAAGTGCCAAGTATGGTCGCCAGAGGGCAGCATGGACACATGAAGTGAAAATGGCAACTCCACAGTAGCGCGTGCAAACAGTAGTGTGGTTTGCAGAAACAAAATTGCCGATTACCGTGCAAAGAAATTATCATCATGTGATGTGTGATCCACCTGGTGTGAAAACAATTAAGGAATGGTAAAGGAAGTTTCTGGCAACAGGAAGTTTCTGGCAACAGGAAGTTTCTGGCAACAGGAAGTTTCTGGCAACAGGAAGTGTTCTGAAATAATCCAGCAGTGCACGTTATGGAGTTTCAGAAGAGACAGTGGAGGACATCAGACAAACATTTCTCAGAAGCCCACATAAGTCAATTCATCAAGCATCTAGGCAACTTGATGTACCTCGATCAACATTGCATCGTGTAGTTCACCAGCGTCTTCGTATGTGTGTTTACAAAGTGCAAATTCTGCAACATCTGATACTGAAAGACAAACCATGCCGACAATTTGCTGCAGATATGCTGCAGTGTATTGATATGGATGTCATCTTCCTGGAAAGATGTTTATTCTCAGATGAGGCAATGTTTCATCAATCAGGAAGGGTTAATAGGCATAATGTTTTGATTTGAGGTTTGCAAAATCTGCACATTGTCATTGAACGTGTTCATTATAACCCTAAACTAAACATCTGGTGTGGGCTAATGCATGACAGAATTGTTGGACAGTTCTTCTTTATGGAACTAACAGTGAATGGGTCAGTGTATCTGGAGATGCAGTTTGTGTGCCCTCACATACAAGACTTGTAACCAAACATCATTTTTCAACAAGATGGAGCTCCACCACATTGGTCAACGGCTGTTCGCAAGTTCCTGGATGGGAAATTTCCCAATCATTGGATCAGATGCAGCAGAGCCTGGCCACCATGTTCACTTGACATTACGCCACTTGATTTCTTCAAGTGGGGATTTGTGAAGGACCGCATGTATGTACACAAAGTGGATGATATTCCTACGTTGCGACATCGTATTACTAATGAGATTGCAACAATAACAGTCGAAATGTTACAAAGAACTTGGCAAGAAACTGAATATAGACTGTATATTCTTTGTGCTACAAATGGTTCACATGTAGAGGTGTACTGATGATAAATAAATTCTTTGAGATGATCTACAATGTGATGCATTTTCAACTGTCATATCTACTGTGTGTTTTTTTCCCTGGGTCTTTGAAATCGGTCAGGTTTGAGTGAGAGACCCTGTACATGAGCAGAGATACGTATCTTTTACAGATAAGATGCCTACTTTTTGCCAGAAATAATGCTGCAATGCATCTATCGAAAAAATTCTGCTAGTGATAAATCATTTCAATAATACTATGGAGAAAATCTATTATTCAGGGAAAAATCTAACGACAGATAAGCCAATGGTCGGTTGCAGGGGAAGGCTGAATGAATACATACAGCGGAATGGCCACAAATTTAGGATGAAACTATATGTTTTAGCTGATCCTAATAGACATTTGAGATAGTATAAGAAGGTTAGATTCATGCATTCTATCTCATGTTTGTAAATGCACACTATTTGCACCTCAAGAGTGTGACAGGAAAAAAATCTATCTTCACAATTTCCACTTGGCCATAGTTTTGAATTTGCTCCCAGAACAAGAAGACCCTGCAGCAAACAGACCTACCATGCAAATTCACCAACCAGAACAGATGAAAAAAACTCCAGGTGGAAGAAGGCATCATAAAGAGGTCTAAAAATTGTATGGACAATTTATTTTTGCCTTCAATGTCCAGAACAACTAGGGTTTTGTCTTTCTCCCAGCTTTAGGGAGTACCATAACTACTACTTACTTTTCATTTATGTTAATACATATATGTGTTGTTTTTTTTTTATTATTGAAACTTTATGATATCTATATGTGCTATTTTATAATTCTTTTTCTTTATACTTATATATTTAGATAAATAATTTATATATTGTCAGTACTATATAATTCTTATATATATTCCTTCAAGTTTTAAATTTACATTTGTTCTCAATACAGATGTATACACACAAGTGGAACTGAGTTTATTTCAATGAATATGCCATTTTTATGTATGACAGTATAGGCAGAGGGCTGAAGCAATACTGCCATTAGAACGAATGGTGGAGCGGAGTGGTAAGTCAACAGGCTGGCAAGCTGACCCGTCAGCTCACTGTCCTCAGCTTGTCAGCACGGCAGGGCAGCCCACAGCCCGTATGGGCCAAGTTGCAAAAATACGGGCCAGCTGGGCTGAAACCAGCACTGTGCATTACTGTAACTCTCCATCCATATTCTGTGCTCATCAGACTTCATTATGTTCAACAATTACTTTAATTTTTCCTCACTTTCACTGAGGACAGCAATGTCCACATCAAACTTTATCATTAATATCTTTTCAATCTGAATCTTAATGCCGCTCATGGACCTTTCTTTTATTTCAGTCATTGCGTCTTCATCACAGAGATTGAGCAGTAGTAGAGAAATACTGCATCCTTCCCTTAACGTATTTTTAATCCAAGGTCTTTTCCCCTGGTCTTCGATTCTTATTGCTCCATACAAACCTACTTTTCAGCTAATTTCATACATTATGGACCATTTTGCATTGTCAAAAGCTCTCTCTAAGTACACAAAACCTATAAAGGTGTATTATTTTTTTTTCTTTTCTTTTTTCATCTTGCCACTATCATCCAGGGCCCCACCAAAACTGCACCTCTGGTCCTTTTCATTTCCTAAAGCCAAACTGTCTCATCCAACAGATTCTCAAATTTCTTGAAAATTCTTCCATATATTATTACATTCAGCATTTTGGGTTTATCAGCCATTAAGTTGATTGTGCAATATTTCTCACACTTATCTGCCTTTGCTATCTTCAGAATTGTGTGGGTGATATTTTTCTACAAGTCTGATGTTACTGTTGTATGTGTTTAGTCTTCTAAGTTCTACACAGCAACCGGAACAGTGATCTGTTTCAGATTGCGCACCCCCCCCCCCCCCCCCTCCCAAAGGAAAATTATTTATGTCTTCTGCCTTATTTGATTACAAGCCTTCTAAAGCTCTATCAAAACTCTGAGTGTAATACTGGATCCACCATGTCTTCCAGATCAAAACGCATTTCTTCTTCTATCTTGTCAGCATGTACTGTTCCTCCTGTTTGTAGTGGCCTTCGATGTACTCTTTCCACTTATCCATTCCCTCCTCCGCTCTTAACAGTGGAACTTCACCTGCACTCTTAATGTTTCCGACCCTGCTTTTAATTTCACCAAGGGTTGTTCTGACTCATCTAAACACTGAATCTCCCCTTCCAACAACCATTCTCTTTTCATTTTCTTAACATTTTTCCTGGAGGCATTTCATTTAAACTCTCCTACACTTTCTGTTTATTTCATTTCTAAGTGACTTTGACTTGCAGCTGGCATAGAATAAAATAGTTATCACACACATTAATATTTACTGGTAGAAAAAACTGCATATGCCATTAAAGCAGTGAAAACTAAACTTATTTTCAACAATAAAAAGGCTTCTTGAGTCTTCATTGTCTTTTTAAACAATAATCCAGTCATATCACAAAAATGGAATAAAGGAGCTCTTGTCCACTTATTTAATTCCTAACATTGCCCCCGAACTTTAAATGATATCTAACAATAAACTCTAATCATGTACATAATTTCGAATTAACATTTTCTTACAATGATGTTTATGAATATTCTGATTCAGTGGCTCTGTTAAGACTGCTTGATTCTTTTTCCCCCACTGAAATGTATCAATTATCAATTTTTCCATCCATTACTTTCTGTCTGATGAAATTGTGTTATAAATCAATGTTTGGTTCTCGATTTCTCCATATGATTCACGGAGTGTAGAACTGCTACTTCATTATCACACACCATACAGGTCTTTCAGGTTAAGCATCTTCAGTAAAATTGTTATTCACACCTCATCTCATGTGCATGATGTCAATGACACACATTCTGCTTCCACTGCGATCAATGCAACTGCATGTTGTTTCAGACTCTTTCAGTACAACGCAGATCCTGTCAGTATTAACATATATAGGAGTTGGACAAAAATATGGAAACGCTGTGAGAAATGCATGGTTCAACATAAATGCATATACTAACTAAATTAGCATGTTGTGCTGCTATATTTGAGCATGAATGATATCTGTGCAATGTCCTTGCTACACAGCAAGTGTCACTTGGGATGGGAAGAGTGTTCTGTATAGTTCTGAGTGCATTACATCAGAACTAAGTAAATTTTAATATGGGCAAAGTGCTGGTGCTCATATGCTGGGTACTTTCATAAACAAGTCTTTGGTATTTCAGTGTGTTTGTGTGTGTGTGTGTGTGTGTGTGTGTGTGTGTGTGTGTGTGTGTGTGTGTGTGAGAGAGAGAGAGAGAGAGAGAGAGAGAGAGAGAGAGAGAGAGAGAGAGATAGTCACTGAACAGAATTGTGATGAAAAATAAAGAGGGTGACAGCTGCAAAAGCAGCTACAGAACTGAATGTCGAACTTGCGAACCCTGTCAGCTCCAAATCAACAAGACGAGTGCTCCATAATTAGGGAACTGCTGGGTGAGCTGGAATTTCAAAACCACTCATCAGTGATACCAATGCCCATAACTCGAAAACATGGTGCCCAAGCCACAAAACCTGAAAACCTGGATGAGGGAGAATTGGAAGAAAGTCATTTGGTTGAATGAGTTGTTTCACACAGTCGCCAACTTCTGGCCAAGTTTACCCCCCCCCCCCCCCCCCCCCCCCAAGACGAAGCATTGCAGCAGTTCGGGGATGACTTGGGCAGCTATATGGTGGTATTCCACGGACCTCATAGATACTCTGCAAGATTGCATTACTACCAAGGATTATGTGACTATTTTGGCTGGCCAGGTCCATCCAATCATACAATGTTTGCTCCTCAATGGTGATGCTGTCTTTCAAGTTAACAGGACCCCTGTTCACTCAACTCGCCTCATCCAGATGTTTTATGAGCACGATGATGAATTGTTACTTCTCTCCTGGCCACTACAGTCACTACATCTCAGTGATTCTGAGTCTTTGTGGTCTTCTTTGTAGAGAGGGATGCATGATCACTATCCACCTCCATAATCATTGCCTGAACTTGCCACTATTTTCCAGGAAGAATGGTATAAGATCCCCTTGAAAATCATGTAGGACCTGTATTTATCCATTCTGAGATTGCTGGAAGAATATTATGAACGTCAAAGTGTTTCCTACACTGTATTAGGCATGGTACTGTTTGTGTTTTCATATTTCTGCCAACTCCTGTATCCAGTGACACATTTGTGATCATCTGTACAAGTAGCCCAATCAGCATCCGTGAATGCTGCAAGTATCTGACAAGTGGGATAATACATGAGTTTGAAATACGCTGTTTCTTTCACATATCTCAGTATCCTTTCTGCTGTATTCCAATGATTCACGTGAAATTCTGAACAAAATTGTGACAAATTAGTCACCAAGAAGTCCTGGTTAAGTATTCTGTGAAAGGTAATGAATTTCACCAATAAGCTCAAGATACGGAAAATTTTTAAATTCATCACCCAGCTTCACCTCTAGGAAGTTTGGTTTCAGTTCTTTAGGAGTCTTTGCTCTCCTATTACTTTGAAGGCTGAATCTATCAAGCAGTTAATTTAGTCCCTCTGAGAAAGACCAATTTTTCCATGTTTGCGGTTTCGTTTCTCTCCTAGAACGTGAGACACCATGCCCATGTGAAAAACTTCACAGCAACTTTGAGTTTTCACCTTTTGCCTCATCTCCTCAATCTGTGAAAATGTTAACAAGTAATTTACATACAGTACACTGACTGAACAGCTTTCCTTTGCTGTTTATTTCCATACACATAGCTCTATATCATTTTGAATATATTCTAGCTTTTTTTAGTAAGTTATGTAAATGACTATTCCCACATTTGCCCCTTTTTCTCAGTCCACATATTGACTTGTTTAACTTACAAACCAAGCTTTCTCAGCCCTTCTTAATGAAATCTTCTAGCTGGAGCATAGAAACATTTTCCTTTAATTTGCTATGAAGATATGTACTATTCACATCATACTGACCTGTATGACAATATTATGAGAAGGAAAGAAGTTGCTACTCACCATACAGCGGATATGTTGAGTTGCAGATACACACAACAAAAAGATTTTCACACTTAAAGCTTTCAGCCAATGGCCTTTGTCAACTGGGTGGCAGGCAGGGAAAAGGGGTGGGGGGGAGAGAAATAAATAAAAATAAAATAAAAAGATTGGGTGTGGTGGTGGAATGACGGCTGTGTAGTGCTGGAATGGGAGCAGGGAAGGGGCTCGATAGGTGAGGACAGCGACTAACGAAGGTTGAGGCCAGGAGGGTCTCAAGAATGTAGGATGTATTGCAAGGAAAGTTTTTTATTTATTTATTTCTCTCCTTTTCCGCTACCTCCACCCCTCCCCTCCTCACCCTTCCCCTGCCCGCCGCCCAACCTGCAGCACTTCACTGTCCACCATCCCCACCATACTATCCCTCCCCCTTCCCACCCCAACCTCCTCCTTTCCCCCACCCAGTCACCACTAGCATAATGCACTGGTGCTGCTGCTCGCAGTGTGGTTTCAGTTGCCTGAGATTGCAGTCGTGTGTGTGAGTTGTGTTTGCGTAGGCATGTGTATGTGTGTTATTATTGTTTACAAAGGCCAATGGCTGAAAGCTTTTAGTGTGAAAATCTTTTTGTTGTGCCTATCTGCGACTCAGCAGTTCTGCTGTATGGTGAGTAGCAACTTTCCTTCTCATAATGTTGTTACATTCCATCCTGGATTTCCTGTTGTTTGATCTATATGACAATTTTTCTCAACACTGGCTGCTATCAATAGACAAACTCTCAAAATTTGGAACAGGCGCATAAATCTTGTGGTCTACATCTTCTACTCAACTTAAGTCCTCTGCAACTAAATGAGCTTTAAAAGTTTGCTTCTCGCCATTCATTTTGAAAACCCATCTGTTCTTTACTGGAATTTCACCAGACGGTAGCTCAAACTGTTTTCAAGAACCATGATCCTTCAAGGAGTTAATTTCTTCATTCATCACTGTTACTCATTCCATTGTGTCATCAGTTAATTGCTTCATGGTATGACAATGGTCTAATTGTCCCTTTGTCATATTACATTTATTTGTGCTTCTTCATTATAAGCTTTCCATTTGGAATGATGTGTTACTGGATGACATTGCTTAAACCAACTTTTTCTTTTGTTATAGTCTTTCTTTGCCTGTAATGACATTGTGGAGTTTCAGCATGGTTCACAAGTTCCTGATTACCTTCAACAAATAAAGGCATTACAGACACATTTTCCTTCTGATCCGACAAACCATAAAATTTCTGTTCAGAATTCAAATCTTCTCTATCATTTCATAATTCATTTTCAATACTTGGAAATGGCAACGCTCCTTCACTGCACAGTTCAATTACCTCTTTACATTCGTTAATTTCAGTTGATTATTTGCCATTTGAAAATTCTTTGAATACACAGTCCCTAGACTACTGCCTGTTTTGTTTCTGGCATACAGAGCCTGTATCCACAACCACATATAGAATATCCAATACGAATGTCTTTTTCTGCTCTTGTGGGCATGATTTGAAATATCATGTTTATGTTTGAACATGTGAACTAAAACTCAGTATATTATCACACGTAAATGCCACACACTAGGATTTCTACTACTCAACACTCCATAAAGATTTTGTGTTATTATTGTTGTTGTTATTTATAATAAGATTTCTTACACATGCCACGGTGCACATCATGTCACCGTAAGACGCTTCGGTAAATTGCGTCCATTAACATCAACATATCACTTTGTTGCAGTGTATGTGTCATAGTTACTTCATGCCAAATTCCTTCAGATTCACAGAACTGCAACCAATTGCATGAACAGAATTCTAGGCCACTGTTAGTGAGAACACTCTAACTGTTTACCTTTTTCTGTTCAAATCTTCCATTTCTTGAATTCTTCAAATAATTCAACCTTATGCTTTTAAGAAGTGTATAAGTATGTATCACTTGCATCATCCACAAACCTCAATAAATACCTATTGCCTCCCAAATTTGGAATGTCGACAGGACCCATGGGATCACTATGAACAAGGTCTAAAGTGGTTGTTCATTTCTTCAAATTTTGTGATACAGTTTTCATAAACGGTCTTCATATTGATTTACCTGGCAAACAGTCACCACACGGGTTTAGTTCACATTTTTCACAGTCTAGTCTTAGGACTACTTCCTTTTTTACCATGTTGTTGGCTATTCTTACTTATGTGCATCATCTGATGATGCAATAAGTCTGGTGATTTTGTGTTAAATTCTTAATTTCTCAATATATTTATTGATCTGTCATCTGCACTTCATTTCATATTTATGTGATATTAATGGCCTTTTTGTTGAGTTTTAATGAGCAGTCTTCCAGATTCATCTTAGATCTTGCAACCTTCTTTATCAAAATAACCTCTATATTTTCAGTGTCAATCTCAGCACAAATAGTGTACTTTCAGCTACTAATTCTTTAGCCAAACCTTCATTGTTAATTATCTTTGCCCTTACTGTACTTTCTACACAGCTTCTGTTTATATGTCATCAGTTAAAGTTATGATTTTAACTAAAATATTTTTACCAAAAATATTTTTACCAACAACTGGAAAACAATTTTCATTTGGAACTAAGTAATGAGTTGCCCTGGGATCCACTATTCAGTTATCAATACTCAATGTAGCTGTGCCACAGAAAGCACTCATACTAACAGCACCTCACCTCAATTCTTTTATTCTCTTTTAAATTTCCCCTTTCCAGGGCAATTTCTGGATTATGACAAACTTCTTGACGATTGTGAGAAACAAAAGCACCTTTTCATGTTACTTCTATCATCATTTGTTCCAATCCTTTGTCATGCTGTTCCATAAGTGGCATTTTTCAGTGCCTTTGGTTACCATTATTAGCTGCAGCACACTTAAAATTATTATCTGACAAACTGCACAAAACTGTAACTACCGGATCCCATTTGTCTGGAAGTCCACACAGAATAGTGTAGCGTTTTATTCAGGTGTAATAGCACGAAAAGAGGGAAGTTAATTTTTGTGATGGGTTTCACTTTCCAAGAGTGCTACAACTGATGGTTATTAGAAGTTCCATGGGTGTTTGTAATAGATATTTTATTTCCTTTTCTGAAATACAGACATACACCTCCAAGAAAGAACAGGCTGGTGGATGACTTATTATACTTTGTCACCAAAACTTTCTTGTAAACACCTATAGTTGTCATTAAGTAATTTTATTTGAAGTTCCTTTCCTTGTGATATCAGATTTCATCTCCGGAAATTATAAGATGTCTATGTGGTGAATCTATGTGGTGAAATATGTTAAAATATACATTCATCAATAAAAACCACTAAATTTCAACATTTTCTCCAGCTGCCTTAAATACATCTGAATACTGCCAGTACAGGAAAAGGAAATCTGTTACTGCCCTTCAGAGTAGTCATCAGCATTGTGTAGAACCTATTGCCAGCGATGTGGAAGGCGTAGTATTCCGTTAACAGAGAACGTTCTGTTCGTGGTGCGAAGGGAGTGGTCTACTGCTTGTTGAATCTCTGGAACAGTTCTGAAGCGAATACCACGAAGTGATCCCTCCATCTTCGGAATCAAATCAAAGTCACAAGGACTTAAGCCCGGGGAGTATGGTGGATGGTACAGTACTTCCCAGTCCCATCGACCAAACAGAGCAGCCACAGCCTGGGCTGTATACGCCGGCGAATTGTCGTACAAAACGATTGTTGAGTTGCACAGAAA